>NC_143407.1:27250301-28456801 GCF_052110815.1 Crocodylus siamensis
TTAGCCTTCCTTAGATAGGCCACCACCATTTTGAGCCAGCTTAACTTTTTACTAGGTTCCTAACTTTTGCTGCCTATTGTGGATATTGGATAAAGACCCATGAACCAAGAGAGGCACCAGATGAAACGGGCACTTGGCTGAAACAGATATTTAATCCAAGTGGCTCTCAGCTACATAACAGCATGGCTATGCAGAGCAGACGAGCAAAACCAGGCATTCTGGGTTTTGCTGGGGAGCGACTGTTCTGTACAGGAATGGGTACTCCTTAAATTTAAGCCAGTAAGGATGGGAAAGAAACCCCAAACTCGTCCCACTTAGTACTTTTTACTACATTGAACATGCCTCCTTTAATAATGCATTGTGGCAGTGCACAGGATTTTTTACAGCGCTTTCACCATAAATGGAAAATATGGAGCTTTGGATTTAGGCAGCGTTAGGCCTCTGAATGATATTGTTTTTAGGCAAGCTCTGTAACGCAGATGAGAGCAATGCTATGTCGTCTCTGCATGGCTGATGTAACTTGTCGGTACAATTTCTCTCTGTTTACAGCCTTAGTGTTTTATGGCTATTTTTTCAATTGTGATTTCAGGACTATTCCACCAGCTGATTTGCTGATGAAATGCATTTATTTAATGCTTTTTAAAAGTCTGTCTTGTTGCTAAACTGGGTTAATCACGGAGCATCTTAAGTGATAGAAGTGCAGTAACAAGTGTGTAAGCAATGATGCAGGCACATCTGCCATTTTCTCTTTCCAAGTATCACCTCTTCTTTCTTTTTCGTAATCACTCACCCTCATCCTTCTTGCTGATGGAAGATGCAATGCCTAAAAATTAAGTAAACCAATCTTGTCTGCTTTCTGTACCGGCAGCCTTGTCAATGTTCCACTGTCTAGAAACATCAAGTGATAAGCAGTACCGTTTGCTAGAGAAATAAGTGTATCTTGATTTGCATTGTGACTGAGTGGGTCCAAATGTCTCTGAATTCATATGTTCATTTGCAATTGTTGAGGGAAAAGGTTTGCTCCTGTATGACTTGGGGGTTAAAAGCAATGGAAATACAGTATAAAAAACACCTCGAGCTTAAATGTACACCCCTTGGTTTTTGAATCAGAACTGGGCTCAGAGAAAAGTTAAGGTAATTGGAAACAACCTAAGAAGCTTCGATGAAAAGGCTATACAGTTAAATAACTTGAGGGTTTTGAGAGCATTACTGCTGCAGAGGGCATTACTGAGCGATTCATAGGCTTGGAAAGTAGGGCGGACATCTTGTGGACGATTCAACAATTATTTTTAAAGCTCTGTTACTGCAACTGAGAGACCACGCTGCCTTCTTGGCATCTGCTATAAGAGTGTACTGTACATTAGACACACAAGAGATGGGGCCAGAGGGAGTTTCAAATTCAACAGCCAGCAGCCCGGGTATCAATTAAATTTGGGTTATTTTCATATGTCACCATTATGACCCTTTAAACAGTGCAGCTATGATAGAATCAGGATGTCTCTCTGACCCTACACTATGCAAATGTACCAAGGCCAGAAGGACTAGAAAACCTACTGAATTTTAATGTGAAAAGTGTGTGATACCCCCACCTCATTGACATTCTGTGTGGATTTTTTTCACTAATCCTCACACTCAGTAGGCATAACTTTCTTGATCTCAGTTCTTCAGCAGGGTGTGCAGGTCAAAAAGGTGGCTGAGCTGGGCCAGAAAGAAGGCAGTTTGTACTACCTAGAGTGACATATTTAGCACAATTAGAAATTGGTCTGAGCCTTAAAGTTCAGGTCTGCATCTGAACTTTCCTGAAGTTGGAATATGTGTCGAGCTGAGAATGCAGTTCATCCTCATAGAGGTAAGGACCGGGCATTTAGTCCATACTTTCCCAAAGTCACGGGTTATGTTCCTATCTGGTGATGTTGTTTGAGCGTCTTTGTTCGTTGCGGCAAGTTTCAAGAGTGGAGCTAAGCAGGACAAATGGAATTGCCATGAATACAGTGTTTCATCCTAAATGGGTTTGTGGGCCCATGTCTTCTAAACTATACCCATGTTACTCAGACGTGTAAAAAGCCAGGAAAAACAACAGCAACCAAAATCAATATTATTTTTCTGTGTTCTCGTTGCCACATACATTTACTGTGGTTGGTAATTCAAGGTGATGTGAAGGGTAGGTGGGTGGGTAGGCAGATAGGTAGAAAGAAAAAGAAGGAAAGATAGGCAGAAAGAAAATAACTATTTTGTCATCTATTGTAGATGGGGGATTTTGGCAGTAGGCTTAGTTGACTTGCTGAGGTTGGAGGGGCGTGGATAGAGACCATGCGCGTTGACCCCCTGAATCCTGTTTTGAATGTCTATCTATAACCTATGTTATGGATAGACATAGTGTCAACACAACCCAAGGCATCAAGGCAGGGTTTTAACCTGCATTCATAACTCATCCCCGTAAGTTTCTCCTCCACCCCAGGTCACAGAACAGTTCAACCTCAGTGCCAAGACTAGGACCCAGGCATGGACCAAAACCCATTACTTAATCCACAGACTGCACTTTTTCACAAAAGACCTTTCTAAGCTGTTCTAAGTGCTAAGTGACCTGTAAGCACTGAAAACGTCAACTGTTTGAAGTACCTTATGCTGTTTGATTTTTTGCGTTGTAAATTTAATTATCTGTTCAATTACAGGTACTGCATATTGTGTTTTAGTTTGTGGATTACTACAAGAATCTTTTTTCAGGAGTTATTGGGGCCTTAAGGGGGAAAGGGATGATTGTGCCTCATCTGTTTTTCAGTTGGCACCGGTTTGTTTGGGTTTTTTACTCCTTCCTTCCACCATTATAAATTCTTAACTGTTTATGAATTAAGTCCACATAGCATTTAAACTTCCAAACAGAGAGCCATTCTTCTGAATAAGAACCCTTTGACTCTTTAAGGTTGTCAGACAAGTTACTATTTTTTAAAGGGAGTATTGTATGTACAACCTGAATTATTTCCTCATAAAGTGATTTTAAAATGACTCCCCAGTGAGTTGACGGAAAGTATGTCTAGACTTTTTTTGTTTTTCTGTTTTATCCTGAACCCCCTGCCACCCCCACTATCATTTAATAGGCTATGGATAGTTGAGGATTTGTTGTGCTTCAATTTAATGCTGAGTATGCACTTTGACCTTTAGGGAGCAAAAGTGTGTTGGCATTAAGTATCATTACAGATAAAGTACTAACAGATTTCAGAAGTTTATAGATTCCAGACTAGATGTCCGAGCCTGCAGACACTTGCTTACGTGAGTAAGTCCACTGAAGCAGAGCGAGCAGATTTTTTTTAATGAAACAGAATTGCAACCACCACCGGTTCACACTACAGCACTGGTTTCAGACCTCTTCCAATGCCTGCGGAAGCCTTTTGGAAGTGACGTGGCAGGTATGTGGGTAAGTGAGAGAGAAAAAGCATTCTCCCTCCACCCTTTCTTTGGCTGGGCATCCTCCTTCTCTGTCCCTGCACCACTTAGAGTTGACAATTACTGGTGCAGAGGCTGTAGGAGGGAAATGAATAGAAAGACTGGGGAAGAAAGGGGGTGGTGTCAGCGTATAATGGGCTTGGTAGAGAAGGCTTTCAACATGTGTCATCTGATGCAGTGTCTCATGCTTGACCAGGTTTGGTGGTCGCTGGCTCCAATAGGTGGTCGGTCTGTGGGAATTTTACAAAACTCAGCACACTTTGCCAAGCCAGATCCTGAACTGATGCTGTGTATCTGTTTGCAAACTAATAGCCCTTTTCTGGTTTACAGTAGGAGTGTGCAAAGCGGGCCCTATTCAATTCAGAGTTGGCCCAACTCAGGGACAGTGATTCGGTTTGTTGATTTGGATCACTGTCCCTGATTCGACTGCGCCGAAGCCGAATCTGAAGATCTGATGCTGATTCGGATGTAGACACAGCTTTAAATGTTTTTTCTACATACTTCGAGGTACCAGGCGTAGCTCGTGAACGCTGCGATGTTGAGGCGCATGGAGCGTCCTGCAGGAGTGCGGGGTGTCCCCCGCATGCTCGGCAGCAAACCCGGAAGTGGACTGGAAGTACTTTTGGTCCACTTCCGGGTCCACCGAAGAGCGTGCTGGATCCCCCCACCCCAGCGCCTCCCTGTCTTAGTGATCAGCGCCGGGGGGACTCTGGGTGTCCCCAGACCCAGGAGGCACCAGTCATCGAGCCAGGGGGTGCAAGGGGGCTCCATGCGCCCCACCATCGCAGCACTCATGGGCCGCCTGTTATTTAGAGGTATGTAGAAAAAACATTTACAGCTGTGTCTATGTCCAAATCTCCAAATCGATTTGGAGGGTTCCAATTTGATTCGGAAAGATTAAAGGGTCTCCTGATTCGACTCAGATTTAGAGGTTCGGCCACCGAATCGGGCCAGATCTCTGCCGAATCAAATCAGGGACCAAAGCCTCACACGGCCCTAGTTTACAGGTGCTGAGGAGCAGCCACTGTTCTTGTTTCTTTATAAAGCCCACCTGGTCCTGTGATGACTCTAATTAAAATCAGTGGAGCTGCTTACCTGAGAAGGGGCTTGTCACATGAGCAAAGATATGCAGAACTGGATTGTGAGACTAAGAGAATTATGACGGGCTTTGCTTCTGGGGATGGATTAGCAAATCCCAAAAATGGTGAACGAAATCCAGTGTTTGAGGTGTGATGACTGAAAGAAGCATTTAATTAATATTATCCCAATTTTTTTTACTTTAGTTAAGTCTTAAAGTGAGGTATCCTGGAGCTTATATTTTTAGCAACCACTTTAAGAGATGGGGGAGATTAATTTAAAATTGATAACTGCATGGCAGCACCACCGCTTTAACAAGCTCGAGGCCTACCTTGTGGAGCAGGCTGTACTCAGGGGACTGGAGTTCAATTCTCTGTGCTGCCAGTTGAAATCAGAAATCACAACCGCAGTGATTAGCAGTGAATTTCCTGATCTCAGTGCCCCAGGCAAAGGAAGGAGGGGACTAGGTTTTTTCTTCCCTTCCCTCTCCAGCCTGGTTAACCCCTAGCAGGGGAGAGCAAGGTAGAGAAAGGGAATATGATGTGTTTACACTATTTAGACTTCTACAGCTCGTTTTGTGTGTGTGTGTGTGTGTGTGTGTGTGTGTGTGTGTGTTTGGTGGGGGGGGAGTTCAAGAAAAATCAATGCCTATTAACGGCTGGGCCTGGCTGTGAAAAAGCAGCATCTTAATTAATCTCTTAGCTAATATAGGAGCATAACTTCCAAATGCTTGTGCTGCCCTTCTCGTTCTTACAATGTAGGTCAGATCCAGGGAGGCATCACACAGATGGTGGAATAGAATCTATTGTTGGTAATGCTGGTGTAAAGCTAGAATAATTCCACGGCAAATTTAGTCTCTGGTTTCACCCTGGTATAAATGGGATCAGAATTTGGCCCTCTTCATGTCAGCCTCAATAAATACCCATTGTTCTATATTTTATCGGTCGCCACTGACATAACAGAGAAGAAACTGGTAAAGCACTGGCTCACAATGTTTTTTGGGTGGTGAGAGTGGGATGCGGGGGGGGCGGGTTTCTTTTAATGTTACTGTGTATGATTAGCGACAAACTGCAGCACTTCTCTTTTGCGTCTGTGATCAATATGTCTGAACAAAGCTATCAAACTGGTCCCCTGGTTCCTTTCTGAGCACTGTTCCTGCAGAAAGCAGCTCGTTCAGATCCCTTGTAATGTAAGATCAGGGAATTTTGATTAGCACAGGCAATGCAAACGAGATCAAGCTGGAATTCATAAAACTGTTGCAAAGTACAAGAGACCAGGATGGAGGGAAAGAAAAATGGATCTTTAGTAACTGGAGCAGGAGAAGACGGTGATTCATAGTCATGGATAATTGGTCCAGAAATGACCTGTTGGGTTATCTGGTCTAGACCTTTGGCTGAAGGGGAGGGCTGACAGTGATTTTGTCTTCCTGCTTGTTGGTTTCTTCTTGCTACTGTTTATTTACTGCAACATATTGAGTCATTTTGAGCTTAACCGTTACTGAGACATCATTTGTGTATCATACTGGTGCACAGGATCTAAGGGCGGGCAAAGTCTAGCCCGTGAGCTGGATCTGGCCTGCAGCAGACTCCATTTCCCAGCGGGCCCTGCCTGCATCACTGCAGCCAATTTCTGGAGACCCCAGGAGCGGTGGGGCCACCACAGCATAGGGCCAGGGTTTGCATGGTGACTGGCTCGAGCAGTGCTGGCAGGGCACACAGCTGGGCAGGGAGCTGCCCCTGGGCTGGGGCCAGGACAGTGCAATGCCGGAGCAGGGGCAGAGCTGCAATTTGCTGCCTGCACACCCCAGGCAGGGATGTGAAAGCAGTGGATCGGAGCTCTGCCCCTGCTCTGGACCATGTTGTCACCGACACAAAATCCCAGCTCGGGAGCAGCTCCCTGCCCTGCCAGCATGGCTTGGGCCAGTCTCCATGGAAACCCTGGCCCTATGCTGTCATGGCCCCGCTGCTTCTAGGGTCTCCATGGAAACTGGCCACTGCAACGTGGGCAGGGGCTGCTGGGAAATGGAGTCGGGCCACCGCAATCGACCGTTTTGCCCACCCCAATCTAGCATAAAGAACTAAGGTGCCCACCGCCCTCCACTGTCTGGAGCCAGTACGGCTCGTGTGTGTCTAGGGCTCCACACTAATAACAGTTCACTGAGATGCTCCTTTTGTATAATAGTTGGAGCTAGTGCTGTAGGGACCCTAGTTGCAGAAGGTGCCATGCACCTCTTTTGTTTTGAAAAGCTCGTAGGAAGTACAGGTACTCCTCACTTAACGTCATCCCAGTTAATATTGCTTCGTTATTATGTCGCTGGTCTATTAGAGAACATACTCGTCTACAGTCTTGCAGTGCGTGGTTATAACATTGTTTGACTGCCGCCTGCCAGTAGGCAACTACTATGACGTCACTGGAATCGCTTAACATCATTTTGCTTCAAGTCACGTTTTTCAAGAATGTAACTATGACGGTAAGCAAGGAGTAGCTGTATAATTGTGCTCAGAGAAGATGCTCAGACCTTCCCAGGTTCAGTCTCTTTGAGGAGGATGGTCTCTGTTCTACTTCCATTGCTGCTGAGTTGTAGCACAGCCAGAGCAGCAGGGTGACAACCACGAAGCTGTAGGAGGTTATGGATGTGTTATAATACAAACAGAAATGTGAACCAGAGAGAAAAGGCAATGTTTTGTATCAGCCAAAACCTTCATTCCTGGCATCCTGCCCCACAAGGAGCTTGTCTTAGGGTCAGGGGCCCCCTCACTATGAAAGCCTTGTCCCAGATCTCTAGACGGATGCCGAGCAACCTTTTCAAGCTTGACCCATTTCTGTTGGATCTGGGCTGGCAGGAATTCTTCAAGGCACCGTTAAGTGACCCCTTTCCAGGTGGATCAGAAAGTTGCACATTTAAGTTTTGAGGAAAGATTGGTGAGATTCAGCATTTTGGATGATCTTTAATCCAGGCTCTAGCCCACAACTCGAGTTGTTCTTCATATGATTTTGGATTTCATTGTAGAAGACCAGCAGAAATTTAGATCTGAGTTGTTTTCTTAGGTCAATATAAGTATGACTTGGCAATAACAAATTGGAAACGTCTTTCATATGCACTGCAGCAAAGCAGAAGTCAATGGGGTCACTGTGGTGTCAAGTGAGCACAAATGAGATCAGAATCAGGTCCTTTATTCTTGTGGTTGAGGAGAATGAGCGTTACTGAAATTTGTACTGCTTAGGGCTATACATGTAGTTTTTGTGTGACTTTAACTATGAAACATATGTACCAGTGTAAGGATGCTTGTATTTGTATAAGTTGTTCCTCAAATTTCTCTTGCAAAAAAATTTTCTGATATAAGCACCTTATAACTACATCTGCTCCAAGAGCCTTACTCCTTGAACTGTATCCATTTCTAAACCAACGCAGTCTCGAAAGCAGTATAATTAAAACACTGAAATCACGCAAGTCTTAACTACGACAGTTCTTCAAGGAGACAAGTAGTTGGATGCTGCCTGAAGGGAACCCCTTTTTGCTTGCAGGAAGCTGCCCTTGTCTGCTTCTTCACAATGCCATAATCTCTTTGGAAATGAGCTTATAACTCATCATCATTTCTCTCCACCATTTGCATTTTATCTTTACTTTTATTATTAGTAGTATTATTCCCTTTTTTGTTGGCTTCTAAATAATTCCTGATGTGCTTTTTGAATTTCAAATACTGCTCTCTGAACTGGATGTTTGCTAAGAATATCCAAGCAAAAAAAATGAAATGCCATAGAAGTCATTAGTTCCTGACTCCTTTTGATAACTCTGGCCTGAAGCATACGAGAAGGCTCTTGACAATAGGATGTTTTTAACTTGGTCAGAGGGCATCTTCTTTGTATTGTGATTACAGTTCACTCGCACCACAGCACTCCTGCCTTCAGCTCGGGGCCAAAGAGCTATCCTGAAGTAAATCTGGAGCAACTTCCTTGGAGGTGGAGGAGTTCTTGATATAAAACTGGTGTGAGTGATGGCAGAATTTGGCTCACGGACCTAAGTTCTGGTTCCCATGGCACTTGACAGCATTTTGTTACTAATTAAAGTAAGTTGCCCCCCTTAGGATATTTTGGTTCATAAATAAAGGCTAACAACATACCTAATTTTACTACTTTTTTTTTTATTTGCCAGGGGAGGGCTTTGATTTGGGTTGATTTTTTTTTTCCACCCCCTCCTCCTTACTGTTTTTTAAAGGTGAAATCTGCAATGTTTCTTCTTGGCCTGAAAGCAAAAGTAGCCTTTGTATTTGTTCCTTCTTCCTTTTCCAGCTTGTTTCTTCCTCCACTTGGTTCAGGAGTCCCTCATCAAACAAGGTTCACATATTTATGCAATTCATAGCAGTCCCAGTTGGGTTCAGAATCTGATACCGTTGCTCAAGTTGGTAATAAACTCATTGAGATTGCTGGACTTTCTTGGACAGTAAAGTGGCAGTCAGCATAAATAAGAGCATCTGAATCTGGCCCTGTGTATTTTTTCCATTCCTGAATATCATTTATTTTATCTAATGGTACACATCCTGGTTTGTTTTTTTCCAGAGGGTTTTTCCCCTTACACAATTAAAACCCAGGATATATTTCTTCTTAAAATGAAAACTGTCACAACATGATGAATGAAACAGTAAAAATAAATGTGTTTTAATAGCATGGATGGCTACAGACCCTTCACTGAAATGAGATCTCTGTTTTGTTTAATTATTATAATTATAAAGATGCTAATCATTTTGCAGGGGTTGGAATCTGCAAAAGCAATTTTGACAGGCAACAATGTGAAATATTTTGGGTGAATTTCATCTCCATAAAGACCAAAAGCAGTTTTAAAAAAACCCAGACTGGACTCTTTTGATTTACATTTCAGATATTAAACAGAGAGCTGCTCTCTGCATTTCTTGCTACAGGGCATTGCTTCATTGCTAAGAAATAGGGCTATGGCAAGGATCCAATTTCTTAATGAACAAGCCTATCTGGAGGAAAACAGCTTTTCACACCATAATAAACAATGAACACCTTTTAGATAACAAATTCAATGGCAAAAATATAGCATTGTACATGTCGTAGCCCCATAATTTAATGGAGGCACTTGCTGCATTAGTGGTTTACATTAATTTTTAAAATTAATTTTGTTTGGCCTGCGGGGGAAATATTTTCTTTTTTTGTTTCTGATACCCTGCAGCTCATTAACACTTTTTTACTGCTGCTCTGTAATACTATCTGTAATCGTCCAATTTGTAGCTAGAGGCTCATTTTTTAACCAGGAAAAAAATAAATAAAAAGGGAGCTTTTACTGAGACCGTAAATGAAGCAGTTACCATACTGAAAAAGCAACATCTCCAACAGCAGTCGGAGCAATACGCCATTCAAGGCATTTATTAATTACAGGACTTGGGGATTCTCAGCCATTGATTTTTGGTCAAAACTTCACTGCTTGGCAGAGAAAAGGTCTCATCTCAATTTTGCCTTGCCCATGTAATGCGGATTGCATAAAGGAGAATTTGTCCACTGAGGCCGTGCAGGCCACATCCCCTTTCAAGAAGGATCTGAATCAGTTTAAAGGGCTCTTGCGTTCTGGTACAGAAAGCTACTCTCCCCATGCTTTGCTTTTAACTGGTAAAATGAGTGAAACAGATTTCAGTTCAAAATGTGACCTGTACTGATTTAGGTTTAGTAACGAGCATAATTGTGTTTCTCCCATTGGGATACCTGGAACACCGCCCACTTAGAAAAATGACACAACTACAGCAAAATTAGAAACCTTTAACATCAGCTCAACTCCTAGTAGCATTCGCAGCTGTTTGTTTAACACTTTACTGCTTTGGGTTTCCTGAGTCAGGTTCCTTGCTAGTAGCTGCTTCAGTGCCCTTTGTAACCCAGTTTTCAGTTAAAGCCCTAGGACTTGAAGGACAACAGCTTTACAGACCCAATGAGTTGCATTCAGCATAGTGCCCTTCGTTAGGGTCCTGCAAAATGCTGAGTACCCTTAGTGGTGGAAGCTCAGCACTTTTTAGGAGGTGGTCTGTACCTTGCAGAACTGGTCTTTGAATAAGCATGTGGGTGAAAAGGTAGGGTTATACCCCACAGCCTCCGGTGCTAATAGCAATAGCCTTTTTCAGTGGGTGTTGGATAGAGTAGCAAAGACACTTGCACACAGGGTCTGGCAGTGGAGGCAAGAGGCAGGTTTTGTCATTAAAGGTGCCCTCAAGGAATCAACCCGCATGACAGAATAAAGTAGTCATCGCTATATGGCTCAGGAGGTGGAAGGATTCTCTCTCTCTGTCCTCCATCGTTGTACTACCTGAGCACCTGTCAGGGCCTGTTTTTCAGATTTTCAGTACCATTTGACAGCTTTTTCAGCATGACTGCCCGAATATCAATTGCATGGTACAACACGCAATTACTGGGCAATGAAAAATGCGGCCGTTGAATGGCATCTGTACTATTTGACATCCAGCACTCTTGCGTTTAATAAAAACTATGTACGTGAATTTGGTATAGTTAAACTGAACTTTATATTTGAGGTAAATCATTGCGTGGTCCTGAAAATAAAGAATTTTGAAACCTAGAATGGCTACCTGGCGTAATAGCTTCTTAATCTTAAGAAATGGATAGTATAGGTTGCAATAAGAATAATGTAAGTTGGTAGGTTTTACTCTCTGTTGTAGGACACTATGGGTACTTGTAGAGATGAAATTACTGATTCCAAAGAGTGAGATCATCAACATATATGAATCAGAATAGCTCCCCTGAAGTCAGTGGCATTGTGCCAATTTACACTGGCTGAAGATCTAACCTATTACAGGCAGCACATGTGTGCACATGCCTTGATTCTTGTAAATCTGGAATAACTCTACTGATGTCAAGGGCCCGGATCCTCAGTAGGTGCCAGGTGGTTTCACTGGATCAACATGGTTCTGCACCAGCTGATGATCAGCCCCAGCAGGTTCATACTGGTTTTAAGACAGTATAAAGAGATGAGATGAGAATCAGGCCCCTAGACTGCAGTTCCCCTTAATTCTCTACTGATGAGTGCAGAAAGCAAATCTCTGTGGTGTATAGCAAAGGTGTTCGCAACTGGGCCTGGTCCATTAACTGAAAGATTGACATGCTGGGCCAATCAAGAAAGAGATGGATGAAAATCAGACTCTTGCCTCTACTAGAAATCCCTGCCTCGAATCTGTAATTCATCTGTTAAATCAAGTGTGTTGCTCAGTGGTTTAGCACAGAGGGAGACAAGCATGTAGAGCTACTCCAGTTGCATTTCTAGCACCAGTTTCAAGTTGGGGGAAAGGAATCATAACTGTGATCGTTTCTTGGACCTTATGTTTCTAGCAAAGAGAAATCAGCAGGAAAGACTTCAGAAAACTGATGAGCTGGTGTAAGTCATTAGAACAATGGTGGACAGCAGCAGGGCTCTGGTATTGAATAAACCATGGGGGCTATTGTTGTCTTTCAGAAAGACTATATCTTCTTTTTTCATGGAACTTGTAGCCATTTTTAAGCTTTCATTTTTCATAATGTTGCAGATAATCTTTTATCTATTATCCACTAGTGCTTTTCCGACAGACATTTGCATCAAATGCTAACGCATAGGCTAGAACTGTGTCTAGTGGGGAAACCAGCTTGATATGAAAGGTTATTCAGTCTCTCTGCTTTTTATGGCTTTGTTCTTGATTCTCACACATTTCCCCCCAACTAAATGCAGGCATTTCTAGTTTCTTCTTTAGAAAAACCTTCAATTTTGAGATCAGAGCTTATTCAGGCTGCTTCCTATATATCCGTCAAAAGCTTGCATTCACTGAAAATGATGAATCTGCTTTGAAACATTTGTCGAATACTCTTTATGCCTCCAGAATTCTTTCAGAGTATTTCCTACAGAGACATCGGCAGCTTAAAAAAAAAGAAAAGAAAAAGAAAAAGGAAGGGGCTAAAACAGCCAGGAGCCCTTTAGCAATTGCAATTCTGCCTGCCAAAGAAAACTGGAAACAGGGACCTTGAAAAAAACACGGGGAGAAGGTGATCCAAGTGACAGTAAGTTAGGAAAGCAGAAAACTGTGTGATTATGAATATGGTTCAACATCATATTGGTTCCATAATAATTCACTTGGATTACCAAATGTCTGTGCAGAAACCTGACTAGTATTCTTCCCATGATGTAAGGCAGATTGCATTTTTCATCTCTAGTAAATGGGAGTAGATTTTCTCCCATAGTTGCTTTTATTTGCAAGTTCTTTACAAATGAGTGACTGAGGAACTGAAAGTGCAGTGCTTTTGAAGGCAAACACAATAGTCATCACGTGTTCTGCAATGTGATATGTAGCAGCTTTTCAGATATTATAAATTGTTTTAATGGAGTTATTGGAGTTGTTTCTCCCGTTCATCAGCCTTGGTCTGTCTATTGAAGTATCCACTGTAGATGGGCAAAATGATTTACAGTTCTACCTCTCATTGGCCGAATTTCACCTTTGTGCCATCACAAAGTCCCCCGCAATGTTACGGGAAGCGTCAAGAGTGGGTATGAATGAGCTTGGAGTAGTTAATGACAGAACTGGTGAGGCTTCAAACTGAGCACCTTGCTAATATTTGCCACTGCCCTAGGGTGTGACCTGTTCCCACTGAAGCACGTAGTAGTTTTGCTACGTGATTTCATTGGTATTGGGTACGGTACAGCCGGCCTCTTTAATAATATCCTGTGAAATTTCCATTGCTCCCTGATGGGCTGTGAGCATCTGCCTCTCCCACTCAAGTTTGACACCTCTCCAAGTGCTCAGCATATTCTAGAGCCTGACTCAAATGGGGCCTCTTCCCTCTTCGTTTCACAGGTGCATATGTACCAGGTAAAAAGGGAAGAGACTCTCCATTCCTCTGGTGCAATTCAAGGCATGGAGAATCACAAGATTGCTCTGGGAAATGCCCATCCTCAGTCATTAGTGCTAAATTGGAGAAGCAAGGATTGCTGGGGTGTTGTCTTCTATTGGACTGACTGCGTGGTTGGGATAAAGTTAGACAAATGCAAGATGTTCTGTATCAGGTCCCAACCATGCCGTTGGTCCAAGAAAAAGAAGTCACCCAAAGAAATCCTGGCCTCTTGCACAATTCCTGGGCCATCGCGGCTACAATATCATTCCAGCACTACCAGAATATGGAATTTAACAGGCGAGTTCAGAGGCCCAGTGGTAGGTCATTAGTACACTGTTGTTAGAGTCATGTTGCAGTCCTAGATTAATAGCAATGAACAATTGAACAGTATGTCTGCTAGCACAAGCTGAATACATAATTGCTTTAATACCTAATACAGTAATGTTGGGCTCATTTTAAATTATTTGGGAGGGGGGGAGGGTCCTCCTACCAAAAAATGGTAATTGCAAACGTTTTTCTGTCTCTCTGAATTCTAAGGGCAAATTTTAAGCGGTGGAGATTTGAGATCCTCATGGATTTGTTTTTTGTATATCTCCGTGGACCCATGCAGAAACACAGCACTGATCCTCCAACCGTTTTCCAGGAGAGCCCAGAGAATGCGTTTCTTCCAGATGGTTTTACCACATACAAGTAGTTTCTTGCTATTTACTCCATTTCTTATGAGGATGAACATTAGTTGGTCCTGATCATTAAAGGACCAGAAAACAGCTCATATATTTATAGATATGAGGGAGAATTTGGTTACTGAAAATTTGCTTTGGGAATAAGGCCTTTGTTTGTGGCCTGCTAAAGTTGACAGAGAGATTCATCTTGGTTTCAGTGGGCTCTGGAACAGGACTGCAACAAGCGGGTACAAGAAGTGATAGGATTGTTTTATGGAGTCAAAGGGCCTGAATCTGCCCTAACTGTCAGTGGGGTAAGTCTAGATTAACTCTTTTTAAAATCAGTGAAGTTACTGGTGTTACCACCCCCAAGTTGAAAAATCGTGAGTTCAGTTCTTCAAAAAACAGAGCTAGCGGCTCGCAACTCGGGAGATTTCAGTTGTTTCCCCCAGGTTTGGAACCTGCGACATTCATATTTTAAAATCTTTAATTTGCAAAATCTTGGTGGGGGAGGAGCTAGAAGGGTTTTTCAGGGGTTGTTTTTTAGTGGAAATTGAGTTTTTCATATAAGCACATATGAGAGCTCGGAAAATGCCACCTACTGGAAGACTTGCGGTAGCATTGCAAGAGTTGGCAGCACTGGTTTACATCAGTGGACTCTGGGCCAGCACCAGAGGATCCAAATGAATAAGGTGAGGCCAAATTGTGCTCAGAATTAATTAACATAACTGGAGCCTACTCTTAGCTGTGCCTTTACTTCCCTAGGGTCCTCTGCAGGTGGCTCAGCTCCCTGCAAGAGCACTGTTTCTCACCACCTTTTCCAAATCCGGCTCACTTGCAACCCAGAAAAATGCCACGACAGCAGAATATTAATCAGATTTTCCATCTGCATGGGCGCCCTGCGGCAGCAACAAGGCACAGTGACCCCTGGGGCTACTCTAGCAGTGGGTCGGCGTTGCGCTGACTTCACAGCTGCTCAGTGGTCTGGAAGGGGAGATTTTGTCCATCTGTCCCACGGTTAAGCTCTGCCCTTTTAATGGCATGCACTTCCGTGTCGCCCCATGGCCCTGTCACTGTCCCGCTCCACAAATAAAGCAAATGATCAATGGGATGAAACCAGGGACCCAAAATGTTGTCAATATAACCCGCTTGGGAGCTGTAGCTGAAGCTTGTGATCGTTGCGGGTGGAACGGTATCTCTTTGTGACAAAGTCCTATGGGCTTTGAATCCGGAGACTTTTCTAAGGTTTTACCTGCGCTGTGCTGGCTAATTAAAAGGATGCAGAAGCCCAACTTGGGTTTCAAAGTACAGGTGGTGGTGGTGGGTGCCCTCTTTTGAAAAGAAAAGGGAATCAATTTGTCTTGGGTGGATTGCTCTGGTCTAGTCAGTGGGATGCCTGTCGGATCTCTTAGTGTGTATGTATCAGCTCTGTGGCAGTGTAAATTAGCACAAGGCAGACTTAGCAGGGGCTTAGATGGGAGCAATGCTGAGCTGGTGAAGGAGGACGGAGCAGTGCAAGTTTCACACTGCCGTATCATGGGAATTCGATGTCTCTGCACAGGGAAAGCCAGAGCCTAACGTTTGATGACCTTTTTGTGGCTCCAGTTTGACTTCTGGTGTGATCAGGGAGCGCAGTGACAAGCTTTACCATCTTTGTGGCAAGGGATTACTGAAGAGACAGCCTCTCTCGTATTTGTATGTGGTCACAGAGAGACATCTCCAAGGAGCCAGAGGGAGAGCAGGAGAGGGGAAGAAAGGCAGGCTTGCTTTGAGAGGTTTTGTCTGGCCACTAGCCATCAAGAGCACTTACAGAAGCCTGCATTGTCCAGCGAGGAATGCTTTCTCGGTCTTGACTATCTCTGTGTCATAAAGCTCACTTCAGCAGACTTAGCTTGCTGTTTTCTTCTGGGCACGTAACTTTTTGAGTCTTAAGAATAGCAAAAGGCTCCTGTTGTCTGGGATTTTTTATTTTTATTTTATTTTATTTTTTTGCACCCATTTGTACTCGGCATTGGATACTTTGACAGCTGGAATATCGATTGCGTCTGAGGTGAGTTCATTATTCCACAAACACGAAACCCTGCAGGACCTATTGCAGCGTTCACCCTTTACCAAACCAGCTACTTAAGCACAGGAGGGGTGAGGCAACTGCCACATAATCCGAGTCTACGTTTGCACATTATACCTTCTTTCCTGATGGGGGTGGAAGTATCGTTTCATGGCAATATATATTTTTAGCACATTCTCGGCTAGCATTTAGCAATTACTAACCAGGAAAATGGCTAGCAATTAGGAGCTCGGTAATAAATAGAAGTCTATTGTCCTACTTGAGTGGAATTACCGATGGTAATAGAAACATTGAAGATGCATTAAATTCTTCGGTTTAATTAAGAGTTTGTATAATTACAGTGTACTTTTCATGTGTTTTATCTGCAAGGGGCGAGACGAATTAAACAAGGTCCAGTGCACTAAAACCAAGTCCTAGGTGCTTTGGAAAGCTATGCAAAATTGCATGGATTCCCAACTGGAGGTAAAAATGGTGGTCAAAACTGAGGCAGGGAACTCATTTAGATCATATATAAAACACTGGCCTAAGTGTCTTTGGAGATTCGAGAAGCCGAGGCTGCAGGCAGGTGGGTTTCCAGTGGCACGTTTGAAAAGGGAGAGAGAGGTTTAAAGTAACGTGCCTTACTTTAAGGGAGCCAATTTTACCTTTTGGTTTAAGTATAATGATATCTAAGGTCTACATGACCTGGTAAATGGCTGTGAGTTGAACACTGTGCGTCTTGAGCAACAGTCGAGTTACTTCTCGCTCATTTATTCGCATGCACAGCAACACCCTCGTTCACCTAAAAAGACCCTCAGTTGAAAATGTTTTACCATCTGGCTGTGTGCAGAGCAAATCGTGTCTCTCGAGCAGCAAAGCTGTAAGTGTTAATCGCTGAAGGAGATGGGTGAGTTTCTGGGAAGGGCATTTGGCATCAGAGGACTGTAGGTGGGTGTGGGATTTCTGCAGAATTAAATCTGCAATTATATTTAAACAAAAGGTAATGGCATCACTTGCTCTCCTTATCAATGATGTCTTTAAGAATAAGTTCTTGCTGTAGATTGCACAAAAGCTTGGCTATAATCTGAATGTCTCGATCTGAGAACAGTTCTTACACAACACATGCTCTTAACAGAGGTTTTTAGTAGTCGTTTATCCTCTCACTGTGTGTGTCTGGATTTTTATGTTTTATTTCATTTCTTTTAAGTAGCGACATCCAAGTCTTCTTGTTAAATGTACTGAGACAATTGTAACCTTGCACTGTAGTGGCTTTTAAAATTTTTAATATGTGCTCTTACATACAACTCTACCAGGCCATTAACATGTAAAGTTTTACTACTCGTACCTTCTGTTGTCAAGAAGCCTGTGAGAAACTTCTGTTTCTCTTCTGTGGTCACTGTGCTTCACTGCAGACATGCATTCATTTGCATGTGAATCCTGATGTCCTGTAAAGTGCAAACGCGCTGATGGAAGAAACGCACAATGGGAAATGGAAGTCACTGGTAGAAGAGAATATAACTTATAAGGTATGATACAACCTGACAAGTCCTGCCGTGGAGCAGACCCTCCCTCAGTTGGTATAAATCTGTATTGCTCCATTGAAGCTGAACAGCTGGCTCCTAGCATTCAGTGTTTCAGGCTAAAGTTTTTTAATTAAGCAGCTGACGATGCCTAAATCCAATACAAAGCGTGGCTTATCTTTTTTGTGCTTCTGTACATGCCTTTCCCTCTTGCTGCTGGTAGAAGTGGAGCAGCAGGCATTGGCAACTCAGTTCCATAATAAGGGCAAAGCAGACTTTGTCAAATCGGTACAGTGTAACTTGATGTAATAGGGTGGGGGAGCAGCAGAGGCCAAGGCACCAAGTGTAAAGGAGCAGAAGTGGAAAGGGCCTTATAATGAATCATGTATATATTGCATTGAATACGTGTGCCAAGAGAATGCAATTAGGCACTAAGGAATCTGAAAAGGTTTGCAGTCACATACATACTTTATAAGAGCATGATGAACTAGCAGATCATCGATATATTATGCTCCCTCCCTGTTTCACAAAAGGCTTAAGGCACTTTCTTAAAGTCACAGAGTCGGTGTCAGATGAAATGAGAGTGCAAGAGTTCCTGCCTTGTAGTCCTGTGCTCTTTATTCTTATACCTGTGTGATACTCCTGAAATAGGAGAGATAGTCCTGGAGTTAGGATTTTTTTTTTTTGTATGAATTGTTATTCTCCGAACTCATATGGGGGAAAGGAATGCACACAAAGTGCCTGTACTTTAACTGTAATACTATTCTCCTCGCATCTGTGGGGGGCGGAAAAAATAAGAAGAGAAATACCCAATGGATATATGATGCACCTCCAGGGTAGTGGTAACCACGTGGACCCATAGATGATGCTTCTCAGACAACTGTAATATTTTATTGGACTTTTTAATGCATCGTGGAAAAGCACGTAAGCCCCGAAAGTGCACAATGAGGGGAGCCCCTGGCGGAAACCCCGTGGAACGGTCAGAGAGCTACAGAGTTTAAGGGCCAAGTGTATTTGAGGCAGGCTTCGCTCAGCTCTGACTCTTTGTAGTAGGCATTGATGTTTTCCATTCTGCTGGTGTGTTAAGGATCAAGCACGGACTGTTTTGGTTCTTTGTCTAAAATTGCCCTCCTCTCCCACGTGGTTCCAAGTCTCCAGGCACACTGAATTTGTTTTGCTTCTGAGTACCGGGTGTCCTGTTGCACTAATATGTTCCACTGATGTCATCTGGCTGCATCCGTTTGAATTAAAGTGATCAGCAACAGGTGATATGGTGGGGTGATATTTCCTTGCATCGATTAAATATTTAATAAGATGATTGTTACCCGGCTTTTTCATTTCACTGGTGGGCGCTTGAAGGCAGACATTGTAATAAAACACGCCCTTGAGAGAGTGGATGCCCAAGGTGCATAAATCTAAGGGAAATGTCATGAGTTCGATGCTATGAAGGGATGCTGAATTTTGGGTATAGCACATTTTGATGTTTTGAAAGATGGAGGATCTGAGGAACTTCAGTCCCTGGAAAGATCATGGAGCAGATCCTCAAGGAATCCATTTCTAAGCACTTGGAGGAGAAGGTGGTGGTTAGGAAGAGTCAGCATGGATTCACCACAGTCAAGTTCTGTCTGACCAACCTGATTGCCTTCTATGATGACATGACTGGCTCTGTGGATACGGGAAGACCAGTGGCTTGATTTTAGCAAGGCTTTTGATATGGTCTCCCACGACATTCTTGCAAGCTAAGGATATACAGGTTGGATGAATGGACTGTAAGCTGGATAGCAAACTGGATGGATGGTTGAGTTGAAAGGGTAGTGATCACCGGCCCAAAGTCTAGCTGGAAGCCGGCAGCAAGTGGAGTGTCCCAGGGGTCGGTCCTGGAGCCGGTTTTGTTCAATATCTTTATCAACAACCTGGAAGATGGGGCAGACTGCACTCTCAGCAAGTTTGCAGTTAACACTAAGCTGGGGGGAATAGTAGATATGTTGTAGATCAAGGGTAGCATTCAGAGAGACCTAGACAAATTAGAGGGTCAGACCAAAAGAAATCTCATGAGGTTCAATAAGGAGAAGTGCAGAGTCCTGCACTTAGAACAGAATAATCCCATGCATCAGTACAGCCTGGGAATCGACGGACTAAGCAACAGCTCTGCAGAAAGGGACCCGGGGTTGGAGTGGACAACAATAAAAATATGAGCCAAAAGTGTCCCTATGTTGCAAAGAAGGCTAGCAGCATACTTGGCTGCATTAGTAGGCATATTGCCAGCAGATCAAGGGAAGTGATTGTTCCTCTCTATTCGGCACTGCGGAGGCCACATCTGGAGTACCATGTCCAGTTTTGGGGTCCCCACTACAGAAAGCATGTGGACAAATTGGAGAGAGTCCAGCAGAGGGCAACAAGAATAGTTAGGGGGCTGGGGGACATGACTTCTGATGACAGGCTGAGGGAACTGGGTATATTTAGTCTAGAGAAGAGAAGACTGAGGGGATTTAATAGCAGCCTTCAGCTCCCTGAAGGGTGATTGCAAAGAGAGTGGAGCTGGCCTGTTCTCAGTGGTGACAGATGACAGAACAAGGAGCAGCGGTCTCAAGTTGCAGCAAGGGAAGTTTAGGTTGGATATTAGGGAAAGTTTTCTCACGAGGTGGGAAGTAACGTGAGCAGTCATTCATTAAGAGTTAATACCATTTTTTGCCTGCACAGATATTAGTTGCCACTAGAGGACTCAGGAGCTGGGGCATGGCTAAAAGCCAGGACATCTGGGCTCTATTCCTTCTCTGGGTGGGCGAGGGGGCAGGCTGGGAGTAGTGTATCCTTGGATGCTGAAGGACTGCAGATTGCTCATTTGATCCCATTGGAGCATACCAAAGACCCCCCTAAAACAGTCAGGGTAGCATGGCCCAAAGTTGACCCTCACCTGATGTGGCATAACTTTGGGACACTCAGAGGGTACTTGGCATGAGCTAACAAGCTTTGACATGCGGACGCTTGTGTTTTAAGTGTCTTTAGTATGATCAAAGTGAAATGTGTAACTGCCCCCTTAGCAGCACTCCTGTATCCCCAAATGAGCCAGCCAGCTTGCGTGAAAAAGCACCCCTGTACATGAGTTAAAGGTCTTGTGCCCTGGTAGGAGTTAAGTTAGGGATATCACTGGAATTGTAATTCAAGTTAACTTTGCAAGTCAAACAAGCCCCAAGAGACTGTCAGCTCAAGAACATTTGCTGATTGTAACTCATCCCCTGAATGTATAGAGAGAAGTAAAAGCTTATAAGCAATTAGTGCCGAAAGCATTCAGGGGCGTTGTAGGTCAACACCAAAACTTTAATTTCTCCAGAAAACTAAGTGGAACCAGGGCCAACCTCATAGCCTTGCTGTAATGTGCTTTTGCTGTGACACATGAGTAGGTAGCAACGTTCTTCTACCTGCTTCAGTTTCTAAACGACCTTAACATGCAGGCCCACACAGAGCCTATTGTTGGAGTCATTATCATAGTTTAATCTCAAGGTAAAAAAGGCTTGGATAATTGTAGTGACTTCCTCATCCAAGAAGAAAGTTGGCACCCTTCTCATGGAGCACAAATGTAAGAGCTATTCTGGGCCGCTAAGACTAGGAGAAACCAGTTCCTTGTGCAATGCAGTGGGAATCTTGTTCTTCCAGGAATATGTGCATAGAGGTTTCTGAGGCGCACTTGCCTGGAGATTATTTTGCAGATTCAACTGCCTGTTGGCCTGCAGACCCACACACAAAAATCACTTAGATCATTTCAGCTCCAGCATGAGTTGCCAACATCTTAGGGCTGGGTATGCAGAAGTAGGTTGAGCTACTTGCTCAGCCCTGTCCTGAGTTTCATGCTGCCTTTTCTGGAAAGGTCGAATGGATTCTCTATTTAATTGGAATGAAACTTTACTATTTTTATGGTTCTGGGGTTTATTGAGCCTTTTAACTATTACGTGCTGTTTGTGTGGAGAGGGGAAGTCCTTTATTTATTCAGCACACCTCGCCTAGTGTACAGCGCTCTGTATTTGGACAGACAAAAAGCAATGTTCATAGCACTGAAAGTTTTGTACACTGACACCAGTCTTTAGGTTAGTGAAACTTAAGATTCTCTTGCCCCTGAAACTATAGCTGGTTTTTAATGTTGTATGAAGTGTTGCATGAGGAGTTGATATTTCCTCCAATTTTGCCATATTTCCTATGGGCTGAACACTTCATTCACCAAATGCTTCATATGGATTGGTATTTGGGCAGAAAAATCCAGAAAAAAATGCATATGATGTGAAAACACTGTATTTTCTAACAGACAGCATGCCCAGAGATCAAATGCACACCTCGTTTTTGGGAAGGCAGAATGAAGGGGGGAAAAAAAATGGTATTTCCAGAATTGTGCCTGCGTAGAGCAAGAAGAGAGATAAAAGGTCTGCAAGGCTGTGAAGGAGGAAAAGAGACACCAGGAGTAGTTAGCCAGAAGTAAGGTTAGCTTAATCACTGAAAAAGGAGAGAGGATCATTAACACCTGTGGAGTGAAGAACAATGAGCCATTAAATCAGCTGACTCCTTCAGCTGCTTGAGTAGAAATGCCACTGCTCCTTCTGGGCATTTGGTTTTGGAGTAGATCTCAAAGTGGGATGATTTTATTCTGGGCAGAAAAATCAGCTTAAGACATGCATGCCAAAAATCGCTGCTTAAGACGTGCACCCTAATTTGGGGCTGATTTTTGGGAAAAGGTTACATGTAGTATACAAGAAAATAGGATAGTCTTTTGGCGGCTTCGTCTGTCAGTTGGAATGAAGTGGTATAATCTGTAAAGAAAAGTTAGTTGTAACAGGGAAATGAGTGAGTGAAAATTATCCTAGGATACATGCAGTTTCAACGCTCAATGCTGGACTGGACTATTACCTCATGCAAAAACGAAATTAGAGTACAAGGTGACTCCTGTATGTGTCTTGTATTTTCTGGCCTGCCGGTGAAAGAAGCATGTAATATATATACCTAAGGATAGATGTAGTATTTTGCACTTTTATCTGAAGTTCTCAAAGCACTTTTCAGATCTTAAAAAAGTCACTCGGCAGTTCTGCGCGAGCCGAAATTGGAGTTATAACCATTAGACTCCAGTTATAACCATTAGACTACATTGAGCCACCAATAGCTGAAGTGATTTGGTTAATGTCAGACATTAAGGCAAAGCCAGAAACAACAATTGATTCATAATCCCTGTTCTGCTCATTAGATGATGCTGTTCTCTTCCTAGGATAAGCTCTCAATTTACCTGTGGTGCAGGGTGAAAGCACAGGAGTGGCTTTGACTCTGATCTGTGGGTTGACCTTGGGCAACTCCTTTCCCTTCTCCATGACTCACTTTCACTGTCTGTAAAATGAGCTTACATCCTTTGAAGAGCAGTTTTGGCTCAATTGATGAGAAGCACTGTATAAGAGCTGGGTATTAATAAGATTACTTTTAAAGGGGGCGGGGGGAACCTCTCCTCTATCTCCTTTTATTTGTGTATGCCTACACTAAGTGTTTATAAATGTGTGTGTATTTGCAGCCTCGAAGACCTAAAACTGTTCCATGTGGTTAAGGCTGTTTGATGTACGAACTTCTTTAACGGATGCGAATGGCGTAGAAACTTCGTGTTTTAACTAGTTCCTCCTAATACACATCAAGTGGAAATTCTAACACCAGCATCATGCTTCGTGTTATCTTCATGCCTATAAGTATTCTTATTCAGACGAAATGTCCTGGCACTCAATACAGGAAATCCTCCCATTTCCCTCACGCTGACTCATAATCCCAACAAAACGAAGATCTGGTTGTCATATGGGCGGCAAAGCTTTCCTTTTGCCTCACAAATAGTTTAGATCAAAACACCTCATTTAAACACAGATGTTTTCTGCTAGTGATTAATATCTTTCCTTTACTTCCTCCACCCCACTTTTTTTTTCCTTTTTTTTTTTCTTTTTTAAGAGGACGCCTTCCTTTTGCAATCATCTGCCAGCTTAATGGACTTAATTTCAGCACTGAATAGAAAGACTGGATAAACAGGTTCATATGAAACATGAAGCTGACCTGAATTTTCAAGTCAAGCTGAAATGAAGCCATTTAAGTTTTCGGGCATGTCTTCGCTAGCTTTGGCTGAGAGCACAAACATTGACAGACACATTCTCAAATAGCTTTCTCAAGTGAGAGCTTCAGTGGGAGCTGTATGGTGTTCAACTCTTAGCTACTTATTTAAAGTCTAACTTGGAGCATTTCTTTTCAGAAATCTTGGCCAAACACCTTCTCTTTTCTCTGTGAGCATTAGGGCTCATGCCGCATGTTTTCTAATAGTAGTTTTCCCCGGTTTTCTTGGCCAAAAATTCCTCGTTCTTCCTGGCTACTGGCAAAGGATATCTTGCATCTGAAAGCCTGTCCAACTTTAGCCCAACTACGTAGTTGGGCCAATAAGAGAGATCACCTTAAGAAATCCTTGCCTCTTCTTGTCTGCTAACATTGTGCTCTGTTGGCCCATTATCTTCCATGCTAAAGACAGCTGCATTTTGCTGAGGCTGAGCCTGTAAATTTTTACTCCATGTGGGTGAGTCCTTGCTTTCAGTAATAGCTCCACTGAACCATTGCTTACATGAATTGGATCAGGAGTCATTTCAGGAAGGTGCATTTAATTACATCAGTGTAAAACTCCATTATTTTGGAAAGTGGGTTAGGATGAACTGGGCTAAAAGAAAATGAAATACTGAAGTATTAGTATGTGGAGTCACATGTCTAATGGACATTATTGTCTGACATTTTTCACAAAGAACCATGATTGGTACATGTTAGAAAAGTATGCGGTCTTGTGATGCGTTTTTCATTGCAATTTAAAATTGCTTTGTATTGGTTTAGAAATAAATTGTTACAGATTTTTTTTTAATCCCTTTAGGGAGAGTATTTATCACATATAACATTTCCTCAATATTCTGACTTTTCAACACAGTTAGCCTCACTGTCGGTGATTTGCTCTAAGTTAAAATGGCAAGAAAAAGGCTCCAAGTGCATTTTGAGCTGTGCTATCCGTCAGAAGTCCAGCAGTATTTTGTTCAAAGTGAACCAAGAGCTGTGGGAGATTTTCAAACTGGGGGACTGTATTTGTGAGACACACAAAGCTAACGGTGTACACGAAGTGTCTAGTTTTTCTTCCTTTCTTGGGGGGGAGGAGGGTGTTTCAAACACTCATTACATTTTCCAAAATGAGATCTTGGCAATGGGAGGACAACAGATAGAAACATAACTCTTTGGATTCCCAGCAGAAGTCTCATATGCAACGTGGAACCGTTGAAAACCTGTTGACCTGAAAGTACAGGCTGCCAGATATTTGCTCTGCGAATGGGTGCGTGTGGTAGAGGAGCTATGCTTTGGGGGCAGAGTGAGAAGCTGGTGGATGTAGATTCGTAGTGGCTGGGGAGGGTGGGAGGCTTGTCTTCGTAGCCAAAACTGGGCATAGTGCAGATACTCTAATAGTTTTTTTCAACACCGCTTCCAGTGCAACCTGGTTCTGTTCTGGGTCTCTCCTAAACAGGGACCCTTAGTTGTGTTTCACTCGGTTATCATACGCGGTGGCTCTGCACTATGCTCTGGATGTACTGCCAGGGCCACTGAATTCATTTAACTTGTGATGTAAACCTGACCAGTATTTTAATGGCTCCTTTTGATCTAGTGCTGGGATTACAATTCAGCATCGTAAAGCACATTTGAGTTTAATTAGAGGGGTTTTTTCCCCCCTCTAGTTTTGAACAAAGTGTCTTGGGAGCCAGGGGATCTTTTTTATTCGGAGGACTTGATCCTGTTTGTGATAATCCCTTGAACAATCTTTGTCGGATTTCAATGCAGGAATTGCATCCAGCCAAGTCTGCTTGGGCCTGGGATCAAGTTAAGAAAAACTGCCTGAGTTCCTGAGTGACATTTTTAAGAACACGGTCTGTGCTTTGCATTTATTGAATAACGTCTGGAACCAGCAGTTTCACGTGTCTCTTGGATTGCATTGCCCTGATTTTGCATATTTCTGGGACCTGATCCACCAGTTACGTGTCATTGACTTCGACTGCTTTCTTCACTTTACTATAATAAACTTCAAAAGGTGTATTTGATCTGCCAGCATGTTTTCCACTGTCCACCAGGAGTTCATTTCAGCTGTGCAATGTAACAAATACTGCACATTAGGTTAATTTTCATTTCGGCTGTAGTGGGACTTCTCATGTGAGTAAAGGCTACAGAGGATCAAACCCCAGGTTATTAGTCCTCGGTACGTAAAGGCCAAAAATTAAAATATGCTGAACAAACACTAGATATTTTTAAAGCTTTTTAAAAGCTTTTTTCCTCCTCCTTTTTTTTTTTTTTTTTTTTTTTTAAAAAAAGATGTTTCATTATCGTAAACTTCAAAGGGTACATTTGATCTGCTGGTATGTTTTTGACTATATCCACCAGGAGTTCACTTAAGCCAAGCAATGCAACAATAATGTATGTTGTACAGCTGAAATGAAAATTAACCTAACGTGCAGTATTTGTGACATTGCACAGCTGAAATGAACTCCTGGCGGACAGTGAAAAACATGCTGGCAGATCAAATACACCTTTTGAAGTTTATTATAATAAAATGAAATAAAGCCACTAAGGGAAGCCTTGAAAAAAAGCTTAAGAGGGCTACAGCTGTGGTATTCTATTCTCTTTTATTTGCCTTTACTTAAGGCCCTGATCCAAAGCCCATTGAAGTCAATGGGAGTCTTTCCATTAACTTCACTGATCGTTGGGATTTGATCATAAAGGCCAAGCCTGCCATCTTGAGAAGCACTTATTTCACTAGTAGCCCTCTTGAGCTTAGCGGAATCTGAACCTTAATAAGAGTTAATCACTTTGTAGATATTTTCCACATATGAAAATTGTAGTATCCTGATTTCAGAGATACTGAGCACTCAGCGCTCCTGCTGCCAAGATCCTTATTCTTGATAAGCTGTATATTGGTCCTGAAGGAGTCCCACTGAAACCAGCGGGAGTAACAGGACCAGGCCTGTTGATAAAAGTTGCAGCTGCAGATCCAGTACTTCTGAGGATCAGACCCAAAAGAGTAAACTGTTTTCTCTAAGTACCAGCGAATTTTTGTTGACATCAGCAAGTTAAATAAACCAGCTTGCCAGCAGAAGTGTTCTTCCTTCTAATCCTATAAAGTGGTGAGCAACATCTGTAAGGTGACACTGAAGCTACTGGGAGTAGAAAGTGTGCAGAACGGTTAAATCTGTCTTTTATAGAGAACAACCCAATCTTAACAATGGGACTGAATAGGAAAAGCTTATATTATTGGAGCTGGCCTTTATTCCTACATCCGTGGTGCGTCTACACGATACGCTAACTGCACAGTAGCCTAATAACACTACGCAGTAGTGTGCTGGGCAAAACCCGTACTAATAAGCTACTGTGAAGTAGTATTAGGCTACTACGCTGTTAGCATCTGTAAAAACCCATGTGCCGGTGCTACTGCGCAGCAGCGCAGTTACTGGGCATTGGTTTAGTACTGGGTTATACAAGTACTAAACTTAATGCGCCATAACTGCGGTGCATTAATGAACATGTAGCTGTATCCCCAGTGGTGTATCAGTGGGGAGTGCTGTGGACAAATAAAGTAAGACACACAATTTTGGGACTGGATTCACTTTGGTTCATCTTATTTTCCCCTCCATGTAAGGGGAAAATATTAAAAATGCAGTGATTTCCAGCCCAGATGAATCACCACTTAGGGCTGATGTTGCGTCTATGAGTTCTCTGACAAAAATGAGGCTACGGCAATGCATGGCCCAGTAGGAGGCCAAACAAGCTACTTTGAACACCCAGACTCACATGAATAGCTTTTGTGCCAAATGATCACATGGAAATCATTGTAGTACATGTATTAGTAGGTCCTTGCAGATTGACTGGGATTTTCAAGGGAGCCTGAAGCAGTTAGGTACCCAGTTCGTGCTGTGTCAGTGGGATTTGGGGTGCCTGGTTCCAGCCTTGGTATGCCAATGGTAGACGCCATTTGGTTAGTTCAGGGCTGAATTCTTCAAAGTGCAATGCTTCTGGATTATTACAGGAGGACCTAGGGGCCTCAGTGGATATAAGAGTCCCTTGTTCAGTACATACGCATAGAAAGAGAGTCTTTGGCCCACAGTATTTAAACTAGAAATAGACATGAGAGCTAAAAACTGGGACGTAGCATTTGTGTAGCCCCATTTTACCAATGGGTTTACTGATGGGGAGCTGAGGCACAGACATTAAGTGACATGCCCATGGTCACAGGGTCTGTATCAGAGCCAGGGATGAACCCAGAGATTGACTTAAAGCAGGAGTAGGCAAAATGCAGCCCACGGGCCGGATGCGGCCCACCAGGCCATTCCATCTGGCCCACGGGGCCCCTAAAAAATTAGAAAATTAATATTTACCTGCCCGTGGCTGCCTGTCATACTGCCCTCGATGGCTTGCCAAAGCTCAGTAAGCGGCCCTCCGCCCAAAATAATTGCCCACCCCTGACTTAGAGTCTGGTGCCCTAACTGCAGCACTGTCCTTTGCAGTTTCAGGCCTTTTACTCTTGCTGAACTGGGACTGGATCCTGTAAATCTTTCCTTTTGGTAATGCCCGGTCCTATTATGATCTGTTGCATTGAAGGCACTGTTGTAAATAAGAAGTACTTGCATAAAGAAAGGGTTGCCGACTCGGGAGCCTTTTAATTTATTAAGCAGAAGAGGCACAATCCTGCGATGCACTGAGCACATGGTGTCTTTCGGCATTTGGTCCTCTATTTTCCCTCTATCGTTTCCTGATATTAATCAGCTGCAAGCTGCAACTGTGCTGATCCGAAATTATATTTGTTTGACAGATCAGGCATTGTCCCTGTGTTTCTTTCTTCTTTTTTTTTCCATCCCTTTTTTTAAGCAGTGGGCATTCCCCACAGAACGCCAGAACTGAATGAACTGATTGCTTAACCTCTCCTGACTCTACCCTGGTGGTAGATCATTAATGGTGTAGAAAATGAGGGCCAGTGCTGGCAGCACAGGGTGGGGTGTGTGTGCATCTTTAAGAGATTTATGTGGAGGTCTGAGATGAGGAGACAGCACTGTGGTATATCATCATGCAGGAGACATCAGAGACGTTCTTCTTCGCTTCGGTGCATTATCATAAAAAGTGATTTAGACTAGAGCTGATTGATGCAAATGGTCCTCTGTTCTTTCCTATCATTAGCGGCCTCTTTCAGTGGCCAGAGGCAGTGATTAAAGCTGTCATTTGGAGCTGCTCATTAAAGACAAGCGCCTGAGTAGCAGGAGGAAAAAAGGTTGGAAAGGCATGATTTTTTCCCCCTTCCTGAAAAAATGCATTATCCCTTTTCCAGTTCTGGCTCTACAGGGGAAGTCGATATTTGATGTGACAAGGGATGCGGACTGTTTAAAAGAATAACATTAAAATGACATTATTGTCACTTTATATTTTGTGGCAGCCTTGCACAATTTAAAAAGGTAATCATCAAGGTATTGCTGGGTGGATTTGCTATGTAGCACCCTGGTGGAATACGAAGCAGCTTCTTTCACACAGGCCAGGGATTGCACGAGCTTGGATGAGAACCGGCGGGGGGTTTAATGACTGCCCTTTTGGGGGTTCAACCACGAAGAGGGGACAAGGCACATGCGAAGATTAGCTTTGACAGGCCTCATCACAACAGATTTTCCCTCTGCCTGTTGTTTGCATTGGAAGTGTCTTCGAGCAAGAACTTATTTCACTTTGGGTGTGATTAGTTCCTAGCCCAACGAGGCCCTGATCTGGGTTGCGGTTTCTAGGCAATGTCACACTGCAGGCGATAGTTAATGACAGATGACTGTTAACAGGACTTTTGCAATTGTGTCCTAAATTAACAATGGATGTTCTCCTTTATCTGTGGGAGGGATTTAAGGACACTCCTTTCTAGGGACTGGGGCTTTAGCTTTGGTCAAGGGAAGCCTGTGTTCAACTTCTGCTTTGCTTCTGGGTTCCCGTGTGATTCAGGTAAGTCTTAGTCCCAGATCCTTAAAGGTAATATGTACAATAAAGTGTGGGGCCTCAGTTCTCTATCTGTGAAATGGGTATAATAGTACATAGTAACTATGCACCTAACTGGGGGAGTGTGAGGACAAGTACATAAAAATTCGGACACACAGATACTACCATGATGGGGCTATGCAAGTTCTTAAGAACAATAAAAGAAACGTAACTAATCCTTCTTCAAATCCAGCTAATACGCGGTGCATGCTGGCAATATGCTGTGGCGATAGGTTGTACAGGTTAATTGCATGTTGGGAAATTGTTCTCTCATGTGTATGCACACACGCAAGTTATTGTAAAAATTAACACATTTTAAAGAGGTCACAGCCTGGAAAGCTCAATGAGCAGATAAAGTGATCCGTCAGGAGAGTCTGAATTACTGCCCGTCTAAAAGGGGATACTGAAAGATGACTGAGAGGGAGTTGAGAGGATGGTGAAAGAATAATGGAGCATATTTGTGGGGAAAAAAAGTCAAACAAAGCTGATTGCTATAAACAGAGCCTTTTTCTTTTAAAATCTGGCTGTGCATCAAGGAATTTCCTGAGGTTCCTATTGAATTATGGAAACCCTTGGTTTATTTGTTGGTAATTTACCCTTACATTTCAGGGCCTGCTTGTTTGGTCATGTGGTTGTGCTCTGTAATTTGTATCTTCTCTGGACATTTTCATTTTCCCTTTAGGGACTCCATGTGAGACAAAGAGATACTGTGGTAATTGCAAGGAAGGACTGGCTTTTGTGACGAGCAACCAGTACTTCACAGAAACTGATGGAGAGCCTTTCTTGCTTATTTAAGGCCTGATCCAGCTTGTACAGCAGTCCATTGTATGAATGTATATGCTGCCTATCACAGGTTATGCCCAGGATAAATTCCCTGTCATTTAAAATGTCCGAATAAGTCGGCTCCTCTTGTGGTGTACAGGCTACCCTGATTTTGGCAGTACTGGACTTGAAGAAAGGTCAGGTTTCAAAGATAGACGCTCTGCTCCTGAAAATGGCCTTCTGCCCATGCTATCGAGTTCAGCCCCAGGGATGGAGAGCAAGAGATTTCCATGCGATGGGGCATCAACTGAATGACCTCTGTGGAGGGCTGGTCAGAAAGGGAACCAAATGGCTAACGCTTTTGGACTCTCTTGCTACCCAAATGGGAATTTGGGTCAACGTTTTTTAGTTAGAAAATATCCTACCAGATCTGCCTCTTTGTTGCAGGTCTTTGGCATGTCTCTGGCATGCTCTCTCTTGCTCTCATAGCTTTTTTTCTCTTGTTGCCATTGCTGCCAGCCATTTTGTGTTCCTGGAGGTGCAGGGGCTTTGCTGCCTTGAGGTTTGCTTTTCCTCGCTGAAGTCCGTTTGCTTGATTTGTGGCGTGACAATTAGTTGTCACTGGGGGTGGCTGGAGGAATACGGGTTGGAAATGAGCAGCAAGAGCAGATGACCTCCCGCACATCCGAAGGGCAAACAGCCCGAATGGTAAAAGAAGATGAGGAGGGGGATGAAGAAGTCCCTAAAGTGTGCTGCATCTGCAGAATTGTCTCTAAAGAAGAAAATTTGTAAGGTGTCAGCGGGCTGTTTAGCAGGGTCACAGTGAGCGCTACCTCTGTATTAACTACTAAACTAACAAGTGGACCATGAGAGCCATTTAGATTGAATCAGTGAATCGTAAAACTTGGAGGTGGAAAAGAGCTATTAGATCATACAGTTCATTTCCTTGCCGTTGCAGGATTATTCTCTACAGTACATTTTCTAATGCTTTGTCCAGTCTATTAGTAAGAGTCTCAAGCGACATGGCTTCCACCCGTTCCATAAGGGAGACTACCACAGGCTAACGCACCTTGCTGCCGGCGGTTTTGTTGGTAATCAGCCTAAATTGCATCCCTTTCTCAGCAACTGCGGAACACCACTAATGAGAGCAGATTAAAATGCACATTTTGATTTTATTCCATTTATTTAATTATTTATTTATTGCATTTTGAAGAACACGGGTTGATTTAGCTCTTTCTGTTTCATTCTGAGTGCCGCGTGCTGAACGAGGCGGCACAGCGAGTGAAATGATTTGTCTGATCTTGATAGCGATTTATTTTACAGTTGTGGGCAGTGCCATAGGTGTACAGGACGCTTGAGAGCAAAGACGGCCCCTGTCCTCCGGCACTTACAATTTAGCACGGTTTCCTGCGGGCAGTCAGAGCGCTTCATTCATCTGGAGCGTCACTGATTTGAGGAGTATGCCTAAGGCGTAGCAGTCTGCTGTACGCAGGATTGATACTCCGCTTTAGATTTCAAAATAGATCAGTTCAAATGTAAGTGGAGGAGAGCATTATAGATTAAGCCACAAGATGTTTAAAAGTTCCCTTTTGGGTTGTACGGGCATTGTTACCGGAGACCGGCCTACAGAGCATAGCATTTTCTAGCTTGGTTAGTATTTTAAGTAGACCAAGTCATTGCACAGCATGTGTTTGTATCTTTCTTTATGTACGTGTCCCCCTGGTTCCCTGTGGCTGTCTACCATTCTGTGGAGTTATTGATAGATATTCACAATCAAAACTTACGCCACGGACAATGAAATCACGCTGTGGCCTCTCAAATGCTAGTCGCCTTTATTTTATTTATTTATTTTTTTTAAACCATGATATAGAGAAGTTGCAATAATTTTTGGATACATTAAAAATAACAGTCCAATGATTTCCTTGAGAAATCTGGTACTGACATTAGCCTTTAGTTACGACATTGCAATTATCTCCATGGCAACTCATTGTGATGTGGCAGCTGCAGCGACTATAGGTTCACAAGCTCCCGAGCTGGAGCTGAGAAAAATGGAGGTTTCTCATGGGACATGTTTCCCAGGGCCTGATTCTCCTCCGTCTTGCACCATTTTTAAACTGATGAAACTCAACTGGTGTCAGTGGAAGGATGCCTCATTTATACTGCTCCAAGAGAGAGGGGCAGGCAGCCCCCTGTATTCATATAGGGTTCTTTCAAGCATATTAAAGTGCTATTTCTTGCATGATCTGTTACACAAATTAATTTTGAGAAAACTCACAGCTGAGCATGGTACTTTTAGCCCATAAGGTACAAGAGTGCACGCTCAATGTAGATGGCACCTTTGTTAAATGCAGAGCTGGGTCTTTAGTTACAGAAACGTTATGTCTTATCGATGCATAAACACTGTCCTGGGAAGTCCTAATGGGAAAAAATGAGAGAGGATTTAAAAACCCTTGAAGTCTAAAAGAGATAAAGAGCAGAGTCCCGTCTGAAATGTACTTGGGACTGCATTTTCCAATACTCGGTGTAGCCCTTAGATTCCATAGTAATCGTTTTTGCAGAAAAACATCGGCTAGGTAAATAGCTAGGCAGAAGACCTCTTTAGTCTCTAACCATTTATTCAGGTGCTGATGTATCACAGTCCATTTGGAGCGAAGCTGCATTGCAAGCTTTCTCCCTTTTGAGACCATGCCAGTGTAACTGAACTGAACTGGTAATCTGTTCTTACATCAACACCCCCAGGGAAACAGCAAGTCCGGCTGACATGTCAAGGTTGAACAAACTCACTTCCAGTGCTACACTGGCAATTTTCTCTGTAACCAGCAGTGGCAGGAGTCAAGCCTGTAGCTTATTCAGTGCAGCAGTTCTCTTTCAGACACTTGCTCAAGCCAGTTTGCAGTGGAAATGCATTGCCAGGTACTCCTGTAATTTGTTGGGTAAACTTTTAGATTATTCCCATTCCCTTGTTGAAGTCATAGATTGAGTGGTAATGAAGCCCATTGTGTAGCCTGCACTGCCAAATGTAATGCTTTACTGTCTAATCATAAGCGTCATCTTAAACATTTATCAGACCAGCAGGTTGAAAATGCTGTTATCTTTCAGTGCATGCATATATGTATATGTACCCACACTTGCACACACATGTATGTGTGTGCGCAGTAGCTGTTACCTGCTAAAAGAAGAGCATATTTCCTGCACATGGCAGAACTGAGGGAGGGAGGGAGGTGGGTGGGTGACAAAATCTCTATGCAGTACCATTCCTATAAAGCTCTACAGATGCATCTGATACAAGGACTCCTGTGTTATCCTGATCAACTTAGTGCTATTGCAGTATTGTTCCCTTTGTTGCAGTTATTGTGAAAACCTAAAATAAGGGGGGTTAATTAATTGACCCAAATAAATAACCTAAGAATTAGGTAATTCATTACATCTACGAAGGCATTTTTCCAGACTCAGTAGAAGCTAGAAATGTTCTAGTGGACAGACTGGATAGCAAATGGGTAGGTAGATAGCTTTCTTTGTGGAAACAAAGAGAGGAAGTATGACTAGAGAGTGCCACGAAGCCGGTGAGCTTCATCTAAGTAGTGATCCTGGCTCTACATTGATTTCCTCTGTGTCCTAGAGCAACTAGGATGTCTTCCCTGCCTTGGTTTCCCAACCTGTAGCATTGCTGATGTATCCCTCTTGGGTTTCTGATAAAGAATAATTCTTCCATGCTTGTTTACAGGTAGATGTGTTCGAAGTAGCATTATGTTCAAATGGACCAGCTCATCAGCATCTCATTACCATTCATGACCCATGGACTCACGACTTCATTTTCCTACGTAAAGAATCAAACTGAAGTCTGTCATAGCTTGGTAGATACAAAACCAGAAATCTGTATGGTACAATTAGAGCTCTGCACTGTGCAGGGATTTGCTGTAGGTTTGGGAGTCCAGAGCCATCTCTGAGGGTGCAGAGATCAGCCTAAGGATGGAGGAGCAGTAGCAGATTCAGACTCGGGTCAGATCAGCCCCCGAGGGCCGTCCTAAGAAACATTTCTGCTTGAACACCAAGGTGTTGCACAGGTTCGAGTCACCCGTGCCTCCATCTCCTCCAGCCTCCCTCTGCTGTGCCTCCATCCCAGGTCCATTTCATCGACAGCCCTTGTACCTCCTGCGCGGTTCATGAGGCAGGGGTGGAGGGGTTCCCTGTAGCACCCTCTGTGGGGGGTGGATAGTGCGTCATTGGTGCCCCAGAGCAGTGTTGAATGCGGCCCATCTGTACTTCCTAAACAGAAATGCTTCACTGAAAGTAGTAAGCGGCTGATCCTGTTCTCACTGATGCTAATGACAAAGCTGCCTTTGACATGAGGAGGGAACAGGACTGTAGCCCTCAGGTTGTTTAAGTCTGCTGAGAAGTCAGCAGACCAGCTCCTGACAAGCAGCATATGAGAAAATGCCAGCAGTAAGATCACATTCAGATAGGGGTAGGGGGAACAAATCCAGAGAACCCATGCACATTCTGGATCAGATCCTGATGCACGTAACTCCTACTGGAGGCAGTGAGGCCGATCGGCTGCTGCCTTGCACCTTGTGTGATGTAAAATGCCCCCACTCTGATATAATATAATACACATTTTCCATTTGTACTGATGGAAGTAAATATACCAGGATATGTAATGGAGAATGGAAGAGGTGTAATGGAGGGTCCAGTGGGTCTAAGATTTAGCCCAGGCATCTCAACAGGGCTGAGTCTCTAAAGAGTTCATCCCTTGACCTCTGGTGTTGCACCTGAACATATTTGACTCCTGTTAAATCTGACTGTACCATTGTTTTGCTGTGGTTTATTTCCTGGCTTCTGCTACTCCTTCTTTCAGTGCATTCTTGTGGGGGTTTTTTATTTTTGAAACGCAAAAAATGAGATCTCACCCTCCCACAAAGCAAAATTGATTTTTCTCAGCACTGACACGTAAGGTTTGCAAAATATCTCTATTTAAAAGGTTTGACTTTCCACCTGGGATCCCCCAGTAAATCTGTCTGCCTCAGTGAGTGGAGATGAGAAAACTTTGAAAGGAATTAACATTTTTCTGTAAACAGGAAGGAGAGCCCCCTTTGGGTTAGCATATTTAGCACTGTTTTTCTAAGTATGATCTTAGTTACAAGATTGGGTTATTGCTTTGTTTCCCCCATCTCAGTGCATTTGGAGATGTATACGGCATACACAAAAATAGTAGGATAACCGATTGACCCTGAAAATATTTATTATCAATAATAGTCCTTCAGTGGGACTATTCACAATAGAAAGCACTGTACTTGGTAACATGGACTCGATCAACATTTCCCATTGATTTTTGGGTCAGGCCCAAAGCATCTGCAGCCCTGGGCCCTATCATATTTGCTACACTGCAGAATTAATCCGACCATGGCATAAGCAAGCCCAGTTTCCACTGGTTTCCTCTCCCTATAACCTGATAGCACTTTAAGTTTGCTTGGTGTTTCAGTTTCTATGTTAATTCTCTCCTGACCCTCGTTAGCCAAAAGGAAAAAACAATTCTGAAAGGGCTTGATTTCCTAATATTGTATCTTCCGTATCTGCAATGCCTGTTGTGGCCTATTAAGAATTAAACTGAGATCACTAAACTCATTTCATATATGCCTTGGGCCCCATTCAGACCCTGGTTTCCCAGCAAAGTAAGGCCAATGGATTAACATTTCACCTAGCTCTATGGAGTGGTTTTCATCTCTTTTAATGCCTTTGGCATTAAAAAAAAGAAGGCAAGAAAGAAAGATGCTTTGACTGCAACCCAGCATTTTGTGAGTGCATTGGCAGTGTATTTACTAGGATTATTATGTGGTGTGCTGGGTTTTATCCTGTTTCCAGTGGGAGGAGAGGAATGGGAGAAAAGCTTATTGCATCTTTATATTGTTAAGCAGTTTGTCTGGCCACAAAATAATTAAAGGGATTTGGGCCTCCCTTTTTAAAAGAGAGAACAGTCTTCCCTGGTCACTACCAACAGCATTAGCTGCTGTCAAACAAATTACAGTATGGATGAAGCTGTGGTATTGACATGTGTGACTTGATCTTTTTTAATGGGGGCACCACGGGGGTTTCTGACAGCCCCACTGAGCTTAATGTTCTGTAAGGAAAAACAGACACCGAACTGAAGGACATTTCTAATGGGCTACGCGGTTAACCCCTTGCTACCAGCAGGCTGCCTCTTCCTGCAACCTCTTTCCCTTTTCTTTCCCCCCCGCTTGGCAATTGTTTAAAGGGGCCTGTGGGAGCCGACTTTGTCTCCATACTTGTGATCTTGAATATGAGGCAGCGTCCAATGCATCGGGAGGCTCTGGTTTGAAGTAGCTCGAGTCATGGACTTTTTTTTCCGCCTCCTTTCTTCTGCTTTGTATATAATGAAAACCAATGGCTGGAAACTCTAGGGAAGGAAGATATGTAATTATTACAGTGAAATGTTTTAGTAAATTGGAAACATTTCAATATTAACAACAGCTTTATATATATCTGTGTGGGTGTGGGGTGGGGGTGGGGTGTGTGTGTGTGTGGTTGTCTGTTTTAACCTTTCCGTAATCATTAGTTCAGAGGGATAAAGAACAAGGCAGCAGTGAATTCAACACTGCACAACAGCAAAATGTCTGGAGTATGGGGAATTTGACAGAGCGAGCTGCTTTTTTACTTTAGTGTGTGCCTGCGTGTGCACGCATTGCTCCTTTTCCGCCCTGTTAGCCAGCTTCTAAATCTAAACATATTGTGGCGAGAAGCGTGGAGGATGCCATGTTTTGGTAGGAATCGCTCTCGCCTTCGTATCTTTATCATCTCAGCTGGTTGCTCAAAAATATTGCGGGAGCCTCTGGGGACGCAAAGCATTGACAACATCCATTTTGTAGGAATAGAAAGAGTATCCTGATGGGAGCAGCTGCTGATTGAAACACTTGTTTCACTTAAAAGTCCAACCCAAATGTTAGTTATGCCAGGTAAGCACAGCCGCCCGCAGTAAGCTCAGTGGCTGTGGGTAAAAGTCATTGATCTGTTTTGGGTTCTCGCCTAATTTCCAGTCTGGTCCAGTCACTGTAACAGCTCACTTAATTCTTACTGGGGCCCAGTTTTCCAAATGGTACGATGTTTATAATAATAGTTGTCTGCTGTAGAAGGGTACAGTGTATTTATGTGAAAGTGGAAGAAGCACTTTGCTCTCCTGTGCAGCCTTTCATTGCAGAGTTGGAAATTTTATTACCCTTTATTGTTAATTGGTATGAGCAATAGCTCTTGAGCCCTCTGAAAGCTCTTAGCATCTTGTTTGTTTCATGCAACTTGTATGGAGGAGTCTGTTAGCTCTTGAGATAGAGGAGCCGTTAGAAAGAGGATTTACGGGGGGGAGGGGGGGGGATGGATATTCAGCTTTATAGGAGGCTACTGAGCTCATGTGACAAACCTGGAAGGAACAATAGAGTTGGGAGAACGAGGCGCGTGGTGACTTCGTCCAAAAGCAGAACTTCTCCATCTTGTATGGGAACTGGTGGAGGGGAGCGAGGATGTCAAGAAAATGCTGTAATAGAAAAATACTGGGGAGAGAAATTCAGTGAGGAAATACTGGGGAGTTTGCCCCCTATAAAACAAAAAACAAAAAAACCAGTAGTAGTCATGACCGGAGGACTGCAGGAGGCACAACGCCACCTAAAACTCACGCTAGAGCAGAGGGGCTCCATGTTGTAGCCAGCACAGGGTTGCTACTTCGTACCAGTTTAGCTATGTCTTGACAGTCTTATTGACCCCACTGTATGCCACACGTTGGCATTTGTCACAGAAAGGTTATAACCACGATTGCCATGGGGATTTTACTGTGGTCTTCACTGGGAGGGCAGCATCAAGCGGGTGTTGAATACTTTTGACTCCGAAAAAGGGTGACTTGCATTCAGAGAGATTAGGAACTTCAATCTGGCCAGTGCCGGTATGAAGTGTAAGGACATGGACCTTAGCAAGAACTGATCCTGTATTATTAATGAAAGCATTGCTCGGTGACCAGGGAGTTGCCTTTGACCTCGGCGACACTTGAGGGTGTCATCAGTTTGCTGGAGACTTCGTATAAACCAAAGACTCTTCATACATGCCCACTGTCTGCCTGGACCACTCCTCTTTACCGTCTGCGTGCCTGAGAATGAACTTTCAGGCATGTAGGGAAGTGGTGATTTATTCGTGCTCCTTGCAGATGGTGCCTAATGTTTCACCTTGCTTTCCTGTGTCCATATACCCCGCTAACACTTGTGCTGGAGCACAGCAGTCTTGCACTCCCTGCTGCTCATTTGGCAAGGGATAAGTGCGGATAATATTGTGAGCAGATGACTAATGGAGATGGGAAATGGTCTACTATATTTAAAGTTTATAAACACCAAGGCGAGGGGAGGATTGTTTGTAGTGCTATGAGGAGCCTAACAGGGAGAAATGGGATCCTTTTTAAAAGGGGGAAGGGCAGTCTGGATAACGGGAAGGCCTTTTGTGTGGCAAAGTCTGGTTGAGCAGTGGAATTCATGTTAAACTCATGGAGCTGACGGCTGGGGGACATTTTAAAACCAAGCCAGTAAAAGCTATAAGAAAATATACTGCAAGGCACAAATCCTGGACTGAATATGCAAGATGACTTATATGACTTCACTGGGCTTTGTTCTGTCTCCAGTATCATTGATTTCCAGGGTTGTAACTGGTCATTGTGCCATACCAGTGAATATTGAGATGCAGCAGCAATGCTTTTCGTTCTCCAGAGCTCTTGCCTAGACCTCGCTACTTTTGGATCCTGGAACGTGAGCATCCAAGGGGAAATATAATTACGTCCTTACTATCACACCCCTGATGGTAGTCTGTAAGATTCAGACAACTCCAGTGTTTTGTGATTTCTTAGTTATACAAAAGGTGATTAAGGCAATTAGATGAGTGATTAATGTTGCTTGGTCAGAGGCATTGACCGATGTTGAACCAAGAAGAATCAATGGTGTACAGTAGCCAGTGATCTGAGGTAGCCTTATAAACAGAGATCATGTAATGGTATATATCACGAGTCGGTTTGTAGACCTATGCACAGACCCCCTGCTTTACCGATGCACCATGATTGACTTACGCCCTGGTATAGTGAAAAGAGCACATATGGAATAAACTACATGGTTAAATACAAATGCTTCAGTTTCCCTTTGAAATGTGTTATTATTGGCTTTATTTAATTAAATATGGATTTGTACTATAAATATTGGCAATCATGGAGCCCATATTTCAATTAATGCATCATTTATATGTCATGCGTGCTTTGTAATTACTGGAATGTGGAAATACAATGAATTGAAATGATTTTCTCTCCTCTTCAAATGAATCTGAACAGGTTTGGATCAGATCAAAGCTGTTTTTTTACACCTGTGTGTGTGGATATGTGTGTGTTTTATGTGCCTTATGCATGCTCAGGCAAACAGTAGATTAATGCAAAATTTTGCTTGCATACACAACTCAAGGGAGGGGATTTTTGACAGATTAGTAACATACTTGTTTGAGGAGAGAGTCGCCATCTTAAAGAGAAGGTGTACAGATGTTGTGTAGGCGCTGTTTGAAAATTCATGGCAGTTTTTCAAGGCTTAAAAAATGTGTGTGCAACCTATGGATTTGAAGCCCGGGAGTGGGGGGTGGGGGGGTGGAACTGGAGTTGTCCACCGATGGAGAAATACAGTGGCTGTACCACTTGGCGTATATCGCTTGGTGTGGATCTGTCATTTGTTTCGGGTTAGGACACTGAATAGACTTTTTTTGGTGACTGACTGCTGTCTCGCAGCGTCCTTGAGGGTTGTTTTGTGGTGGGTTTTTATTTAGTCCTTTGCACAGTGTAGAAATACTCTTCTAAAAATGCTGCCCACAAAGACTGCTACATCCTCTTTATGCACGGGTGTATGTATGGATGTCATGTCCATTTTGCTGGGAGCTTTAACGTCCATTAGTTTAGAAAGAAATATAAGAAACAATATGTGCTGTACAGAGCCTATAATGATTCAAACTAGCAAGGAGATGATGTCAGGAAATCAGACCCTGTTGTTTTCTGCTTAGGGAAAGAGCCTCCCCCCAAGCGAGCTGGCCCTAGGACCTACCTTTTCTTCCTGGCCACTCTCCATATGCCTCTGTCTTACTGTCTTTTTTAAGCGATTGATGGCAGCCAGCAGACCAGCTGCTGGAGTCTCCCTTCGCCGCTGTTTCCTGACCAGAAAAAACTGGATTGAAAGGCCCAGCGATGAGCTAACATCGCATACATAATTCTATCAGAAAATATCCAAGGGTGGAAATCATTGTTCTCCGAACTAGCTGAGCTGGAGCCAGAGCAGAAATACTAAAGTCAGTTGTGCCTTTGAGCTGCCTATAACAGCGCCCTTTGGAGACCCATTTCATACAAAATTTGAAGCCTGTGTTTATTGCCCATTAAAGCAACCTTTATTTTATGGCAAATGTTGCAGTAATTGCCTTTTACGAAGAGCACTTTGTAACACACATGCACTGTTGAAAGAAAACCACTCTGGTATTGTCTATCGGGACTTAATGGCGCAATTAATTTTACTCCATCTGTTCCTGAGACTTTAAAGGAAAATGGATTTTTTTTTTGAGCGCACTTTAATGAAGAAGATAAAGCGGCCCGGCTGGTGTCCCACAGGCTCAGCGCAGTAAGTTCAGATTATTGCTCAGTCTGTCAGAATGGGCTGCTTCCCTCGGCAGCCGCCACAGCTAGCAGCCCGCTCTGGCCCCTCGCCGCGCCATTCCTGATGACAAACTGCCAGCCGGCTCCCACAAAAGCGCGATTAAAATGTCAGCACAGGATGACGAAGGGGCCAAGAGGGTCCTCGGAGACAAACTGTGTTCAGCATGAGTTAATACTTCACTGCAGCGTGGGGCTGGGCTGCTGCTGCCTCCGAGAAGTGCAAGGCAGAGACTTACGGTGGCCCAGCGTAAAAAATATATACACTTAGGGCCAGATTCTCAGCTGCTGCAAATGGGCAGAGCTTCATTGACACGCACGGATTTGCACCAACCCGAGGATCTTACGGAGGAGCCGCACTAGTGCACAACTGCTGGCCCGGACAGTATGGCTGGGACTTTGGAAGAAGCAGTTATTATTAAGGATGTATTGATCACTGGCGGCATTTAAAGGACAGGTACTGCTAAGGATACGTTGGAGAGTAGCTGTGTTGCAGGCACTGAGGGCTGGACTCTCCATTACAATGCACTTAATTTGCCACAGTTTACCGCAGCAGAGGCATTTTTATTTAATCAGCCTTAGCAGCAGTAAGCTAAGGTCTCCACCACAAAGAGCTTTTTCTAGCCTATTTGGAAAGTACCATAGCTCACCTAAGGCAGACGAGGTTCTTTGGGTAAATGCGATATCTTTCCTTCGACCAACGAAATAGGTGGGAAAATAGCTCGCTCAAGCCCTTCTTACCGTGCGGCCCCAGCATTTTCCTTAAAATCCCGTGTTAACGTAGATGGGTGACAGAAAATATACCAGGCCACCGTCTTATGTCATGTCCACAGTAGGGTGATATTTTATGGGAAGCCCGTGAAATATCACCCTAGACCGAGCCTACGATGCCCTTGGAAAATTCCTGCTGCCTGGATCTAAGATGATGTGGGGAGGGCGCCTGCTAGACAACGGCCTGTACAGGTACAAAGGCTGCAGCACTGTTGTTTTTGTGGTTGTGTTGTAAATACCCTCGTCTGTTGTGTGTCTGTGTGTTTCAGTATCTGCACACCTTCTGGGGCAGGGGGACATAAATGTCTTTTAATCAATATTGATGCTTGACAACACTGTGTAAACCCTCACCAGTGTTTGCTAACTTGCTAGGGGGTAAGACACACTTCGTCACTTAAGTTTAATGCTTTAAGGATCCCCCTGAGTCGTTTTTTGTGTGCGGGCGAGTGACAAAGGCCTGTAATGAAAAGGGGAGGAGATTTCCAGCTTCTGCCTCCTGCCGGGCCTGATCTGCACTCCTACTGGGCAGCAGGTGTGAGCTCTTGCCATTGTCCCTAATGGTTATTAGCCAATGATAAGCAGGACAAATGTGAGGTCATCTCTCCTGCTGGCAGGTCAGCAGTTGCAGGATTTAAAGTCCCTAGGAGAGTAGGAAATTATATGGTTAGTACCTACAGCTCAGGATGTGACCCGCTCTGTTTTAAATTATCTGTTAGACTTTGGGGGGGGGGGGAGAGCTGGGGTAAGTTGAATTCAAAATATATTACATACTTGAACTAAATGCAATCAGAGTCATTCACTGATATCATAATGGCTCTTGAATAATCAGCACAAGACATAGCCTTGGGCTGCTGACTATTTAAAGGAGGATTAACCAACCTGGGGATTGCAGTGTGCTAAGTATTGGAGGATTTAAAGCAAAGGATGACAACACAAAAACAGGAAACTGAAGCCTCCTGTGTCTAGTCAAGTCCACTTGCCCATTTACTGTTCACCTCCAGATGAAAATGCAAACGTGCCCTTCTAGCTAGCCGCACGCCTTGCGGACTGGCTGCATCCCACCTCTCTGACCTCCTCGCTTGCCCGTGCCCCTGCCTGCCCCTGACGCTCATCCAGCCCTGGCCTTGCCTTTGTCCTCCTCTCAAAATGCTCCACAGCTGGGGGCCGATCTTTTACTTGTGCTGGCCCATTTAACTGGAACTCGCTCCCTCGTCTCCTCCTGAGCCACTTCCTTTCCTCACAGCTCCCTGTAAAGCCTTCTCCTTTGCTTTTCCCTGGGTCCAGCACTGAATGCCAAACTACTGCCTTTTCCCCCTGCTGCCCCAGCCTGCCCTTTTCACCTTGCCGGCACTAAGCTACATGAATTCGGAGTTTTCTTGCTGCTACGTTTCAGCTGCTTTTTTACCCTTGTGTCTTGAGCTTGCTGCATTTCCATAGTGGTTTGTCCCACAAGGGAGTCACCGACCCCAGTTTTGTCCAGCAAAGTCTTTTTTTTCTGTATCGATAGCACCGTCTCTCTGCGGCACTTTACCAACAGGAATTAAGCCTCCCGGACCAGATGAATGGATAAGCCGCCAGGTGGATAAGCTGAGTCACGGAGTGAGTAAGAGACTTGCGTGCTGTCAGCAGTGGAGTCAGAAAAGGACCCGAGGAGTCCTGCCTGTCTAGCACTACAGCCACGAAACACAACTCTCTCTTTCTACTGCTCTAAAGCATTTTGTGATACCTCTGTGATGGATTTGTCTGAAACTAAATTGTGTTGTATTGGATTAGGGCGCCATAAGTTTACTATTTGCAATATAGCATGCATCTGCTGCCACAGTAATCTCTCTTTGGATGGGATGCACATTTATTCTGCGAGCAGCTTCAACAGGAAAATAAATGTGCTCATCTCAATGTGTTATTGCGGGAGTAAAGGGATGCAGCTGCTCCCAGACTCCTTCAGCAAACCTGCAGAGTGACTTACAGCTCTGTTCTCAGTAGACTGTGATATTGGCTCTTTGCACTACTGGTGCCCATTAACGTAAGGGGTGGCAAGTGGGTTGAGTCAGGGCAAGGTTCCTGTCTAACCCTTAGGCCTCTCCAAACCTTGTGGTAAATCTCCTACTGAATGGAGTACTGTATTGGCTTTTCCAGATGAGGTAAAAGAGAATTGAAAGGCCTGCCTTCACATTCTCTCTGTTTTCCCTGGAGCAGCCGTATAAGCCACAGGAGGTTTGAGCTCATGTTTCCCCAGCTCATTTCCCATAGCCTGAGAAACGATCTCTTCCAGCATCGGGTAGCAGAGCCGCCACTTTGCTTGCGGAGCGAAGCAGAGGAAGCTAGCCCAGTGCTTTATGCAGCCACTTTTAATTCTGTTTTCTTAAATAGTGCTTCTGCCCTACAGAAACCCCCCTTAGTCTTGGATATCACCCTTAGTCTCTCTGACACTGCACTGGCTTTCAGGGTTCTCCCCAGTTTTGGTGGCAGCGCCTTTAAAAGCTGCTGATTTAAAAGGCTCATCCTTCTTCAGTGCGCACCGTTTCGATCAACTTCAGAGAAGTTCCCGTTTGCTCCCTGCCTCTCCACAGTCTACTCAGAATCACGAGACAAAGCCCTTCTTAGCAGCTATTCCTCAAAGTAGACTTTTTTCCCCCAAAAACCGGATAGTGGGGGATGGTCAAATGGAGATGAAATGATGAGGTTTCAAGAAGGCTCCGACTGATTGAAGGAACAAGCTTTGAATTGCCAATTGTACGAGGTCAAGAGTCCTGAGTTTTCGTCCGTTATCATGAGACTTTAAAATAACACATTTCGGCCTCTCTCTGTTTACCTTTTGGGTTTTGAGTCTCTTTTAGGGTTCATATTTTCAAGTTTCCCTTGCAACAGTGAGGGCCAGGAATTTACATTTCTTTTAAATACGGCCGAAGTTCTTACCTGGCCGCAGGAACCTGGGAGCTCCTGGGCTTTAAGAAACTTCAAAGTAGCTGGCAACACAGTGGGCTAACAGGCATTAGCAGGAGTAGCAGCACCAGGAGGAAAAATGCTTAAAGGAGCTGCAGTATGTAAGGCACCATTGTAAAACCAGTTCTTAAATTGAAGGATGCCAAATTCTGCTTTTCTAACAGCAGCTTAGGTCAAGTGTAAATCTGTTGACACTGGTGGCATCACATTGACGGCAGAACGGATGCTACTGGGGAATGAATCAAGACCAGGTCCCCTGGGAGTTTCAAGCATTTATTTAGATTGGGATGGGGGTGGTTAGTTCATAAATATGGAATATAGATATAAAATAAAAAAAATGAAATACCATGGCTGCTAATGCTTAGGTAACTGCAACACCTCTAAGCTCCTGAAGAGCTGCAGCGTTCAGCACATAAGCCGCCCCTGTGCAGAAACCTGCTGTGAAACCAAAATCCAAAACACTCAAAATTGTCTGAGCAAACGAGACTTGATATGCTAAAAGAGATATTGGAGACACTGGAAAGTGGTGTCTTCATATGACTGCAGTCTCAAAATATCACCCTGACCTTAGGGGAATGCACAACAGCATATGAGGCAGCTCTTTGAAAACAAACGTTGCAGTTGCTGCGCTGTGTTAGATCACTGAGCCAATACCTGAGACGTGGGAAAAGCAGGGGTGTCGGAGAGAAACGGTAAGAGCTGTTTGCGCTGCGGTGTGCGTTTCCCAATTCTTGCAGCATTCAAGTTGTTCCTTGAAATCTCGGAGATTTGTGGGCCCTTTCAGGATCGCGGCCTGTGTAGCTATGGATGTTACGGGTCCCCAAATGATAAAACACTTTTCAATTCCATCCCTGCTGTTGACTTGCAGAGATGAGCCTGAACCAAAATCCTCATCCAGGCACCCGTAAGCTTTGGTGTGCTGAGAATGCAAACCTTGATCTGGGTTCATATTTTTCTCAGGCAGTTTGTCTTTTTAGGCCTTTGTGCCAGCCAAGGCATCAGCTTTTTATACACCAAGGAATCCTCTGATGTTCTCAAACTAGACCTACATTTTGTAACAACATCTTTAAGGTGACCCTGTAGCCCCTTGTAGGATTCTGCAGGCTGACTTAGCTCAGTATTGTGGAAAGAAAAATGTCCTTACGTATGCATATGTGTATGTATACATGCACTTTGGTATGTGTATGTATTTATACGCATATATGCACACACACGATTTGTTCTCCTCCGTTTTCTTTGAACGATCTCTACAACAGGGTTCTTAACAGTAAAACTACTTAGCATTTAGCATGTAGCATTTTTGTTTGTAAAGGTTGGTCCTTATCCCCCTTTAAAGATGAACCTAAGGAGAAGTGATGCACCTTGATCCAGTCACCCAGAGGGTCACTAAACCCGAAATAAAACCCCGGTCTTATGTTTTCCAGTCCTTTGCCCACCACTAGCTTAGAGCATGGCAAATCATGATGATCTTAGTGGCTTCTTCTCAGGTGCAAATGCTGGTTCCCCACTGTCCATTTATCACCCTCCAAATAGTGTCTAAATAATGTGATGAGAAACAGGCAGACCACCTGCAAGGCATTGCACTTTGAGTCTAACTATTGAGGGGATAATAAAGCAGAGCAGACTTATGGACTTTTAAAAGGCTGCCTGGCAGAACAAGCTGGTGGGGGGGGAAAAATCCAATAAATTGTGCAATTCATCCCATCTTAAAAACTTCCAGCATTTCAGGCTTTTGTTAAAAATTCCACATCTTGATCTTCAAAACCCCAAATAATGATGAAAAAGAAAAATCCAAAACCACAGACCTCTACAGTGTTTTATATATTCGACAGTAAAATATCTTTCCCATGACTTCCAGAATAATAATAATAAAAAAGCCTGACTTTTGTTGCTGGGGTTTAGTTTTCTACTTTAATAGGCCACAGCTGAAGGCAAGTTCAAAAGGACAGGGATTTGTAAACTTGGGCAAAGGCATTGATGACTGCATGCCGCCGCAAAATGACTGGAGCAGCAGCAACTTTGCCTCATCAAGTTGGGAGAATTTCTGCAAATGAAATTTGGAGAGAATTATGCAGGGGTTGGCATTACAGTATTACACACTTGCCTGTTCCCAATCACTCACTGGAACTTATTTTGTAGTTAACCTCCATAAAGGACTGTACAACTGAGCAAAGGCCTGTCACACACACATTATTTAGAAGCCCTTATTATTATTTTATTGCCAGTCCTTGACAGCTGAGGAAAAGCCAAGCGCTTTAATCTTTCTTTCCCTTTAGTTTACAGTGTAAGAGCTGCATGTAAGATGGATTTGATTAATATGTAACAGAGATGCAATTCTCTGTAAAATGTGCTGTACTTTAGAACCCTGGAAAACAAACTGCATCACAATGGCTTAAATCTCAGTCCATTGTATTATATAGACATCATAAATAATAGAGAGCAGGCAGATATTGCTGCAGGCTTCATCTACATAACACATCTGAGCTCTCTATAATGTGTTCAACTTGTCACTTTTAGTACAGAAGAGAGGCAATAAAGCTAACAGCTGACTAAACCACATCAGCCCTGCTTCCACTTCCAGGGTGGTGAATGCTCATTAAGCAATCTTAGCTGTGACTTTTAAAATCCATAACTCTTACAAATGTAAAAAAGTTGCCACAAAAGATTAAGCGCATAATAGATGTCACAGCATTAATTTTCCGTGCGTACACCCCGACCACCACAACCCTCAAATATTTCGCTTTCTTTTGTTTTTCTATGGGCTGCTGGCTAAACTGAACCCAGCCCCAAAACGAAAAAAAAAGTCCTGTGTGCTTGTAGCTGATGCGGGAGTGAGTACATTTTGTATAGCTTGTACAGAAGTGTACGGCTGCCCCGTGAGATGTCCCTGCGATGTATATGAAGCAGCGCCAACTGGAATATCCTGAGTGAGAGTCACTCCTGTACAGAAGGTCTGCACCTTTCCCAGGCATTATTTGTATAACACACAAGCATTCAAAATAAGACTGAAGTGGTAATGAAGGACCGTGTAGACCTTGAATTAGTCTTTCTGCTCAGGGCCGGGTTTCATCCTGTGAGTTTGAATCTACTGGCAGTTATGGAGGACATATTGAAAGCCAGAAAAAAACCCAAAAAACAAGTTAGACATCCTGCACCCTCTGCCCGTAGGTCAAGTGCCTCACTGCCTCTTGTGCCTTTGAAGGTCTTTTGTGTGTCTGTGTCTCTCGATCTATAAAAGCCCATATTTGAAAAAAACAGTGCAAGATCAAGACGTGAATGGAGGGACAAGAAAAACAACAGAAATCACACTCGAAATGCTGAGCGATTCCTTTCTATGTCACTCTGTACCTCTACAGTTCCCTTTCAGATGGTAAGTGCTTTTCAACAGAAAAATTAGTGATGAGGCACACAGGCAATTCATGGGGAACAGAGGTAACTTGGGAGCTGAAAAGAGGGACCCTGGAGAGGGACTGTTGAAACAGCATTGTTATGGCATAACTTTACTGATGGGAGGAGGGTTGTACCGCTCTAAGAGCAGAATCCTGCACCAGGTTCCCGTAGGTTTAGGGTTTCTATCAGTTGCAAAATATAATATAATATAATTGGGCACTTGCACCCCACGTCTCTTCTTTAATACCATGATTACTCAAAATCATGCGATTGGGATGACTTACCCCTTACATTTTACAGGAAAACATTAATACGTGATTATTCTTGAATTCTTAAAGCATGTTATAGTCCTCCTCCACCTCCTCCTCGTTTTCTTCATAATGGCACCTGAGACTTTCAAAGGGAGTATGCTGTCATAGAAAAAGTCTTTCAGATTCTTTTACTCAAGGCTGACTTATCCCCACAGGATGCATTTCAGTGGTTACAGAAGCATTTCTTTCCCTTGGGAGTTACTACATGTCGATCTAGCGTACGGACCTTTTATTCATTGCATTTGTTTCAGATTTAAATCTGTTTTAAAAGTTCTTCTTAAATGGTAAAGAAAATATTATTTATAGATGATGGTCAGGGGAACAAAACTGGGAGTGATATGACAGCTAGGAGCAACAGAAGACACCGAAGTGAAATAATGGAAGGGAAAGGTCCTAACAGTGTCATTAGATGGCCAAGAGACATGGTAGAAATGCCATCCCATGAACCCTTTCAATTTGGACACCGCTAAAAAGCATGCTCGAGAGAAACCATCTTGTGCTGGCTGTAGACCTAGAGAAGGACTGACTAAGCCATTTCTTTTTCATTCCTGTAATTACATGAAACAGAAAAAGGATGTCTTGTTTACTGGTAGCTTGTCATCTGGCATTTGAAGTTTCTTCTTTCATTCCTTTCTTGAAGGCTCTAATGTTTTTGGCTTCTTAGGTTGGAAACATTGTGTTTAACGAATTGGAGCAGTAAATTAAAAAAAAAAAAAGAAAGAAAAGATGAAGAAACAGGAAAACCAATGTGTTCTTCATTAAAAGAGGATTCAGTCTTCAAGCTGTCCTTAAGCTCCATTGCCAATAGAATATGTCTACATCTCGGTGGCTTGCAAACATTAGAGTGACAAGCAAGTATACTGGCGATGTCTTTCATGGCCCCTCAATGCTGTAATGGTGGATTATATAAAAATAGACTTTTTGCACGTGGCCTTGCTGTGTGGTATTTGTGAGCCTAAAGAGGGCATACAGCCAAGGAGGCTGGGTTTATGTAGATCTCTCTATCCTTTGCACCATAGTCGTCTCTCTTCTCTTTTATAGCATGTAGCTTGGTTTATGCCAGTGAATGTTAATGCTGAGGTCGAAGGTGCTTGGGTTGTTTGTTTTTTTTCTTCACCCTCTATTTACTAAAGGGTGTGAATCCAAACTTTTCCTACTGTACCAGTGCCTTCAAAGATGCAGGCCACCTTGGTTAACTCCTCCTTTTGGGAGAGGTCCAGATAGAGGACATTACCATCCATCGTAGAACAAAGCACGTTAGCTTTCCCCTCCCGAGGGTAACCGATGTGTTGATTTTGTCCAATATTACTTTGACCGTCACATTTAAATGGTAAAGATCTCTTGAAAGACCTGGAGGAGAAACAGGCCCGAAGCATTTTGATGCTGTTTAGAAGCCCTACAATAATAAATGAATTGGCCTCCCGTCTTCGTTCCTGTTACCTGGCTCACCCTCCTCTTTATTACTATTGATCTCCAAGAGAAAATGTTTTAGCAATTCCAGACAGCTAATCAGTGTCATGTGATTCCAATCTCACCACATTGGCAGGGGGCAATGTGAGGGAGCTTGTCTGCCTCCTACCCACTGTGTGGATAAATAGAAGCCTTCAGTCTCCCGGGCTGTCAATGCAGCAGTTTTTTGCTAAATGCTACATTCCAGTCTAATATATAGCAGCGCTATTGGATATCAGAATAATGTTAGCTCCGTGGCGGCAGTTGCAAGAAGGTGCAGTCTTCGGGCTGAATGGAAACCTCTGCCAGAATGGTTTTTGCAGGGGACAGCACAGGAAGCTACCGCTGCTGTAAAGAAGAAGAATCCATGCACAGCAATAATGACCAAAAAAAAAAAAAGGTGCGATAACATTTGCGAGTGAATAATGTCGCTGGGGCGATTGGGATCCAACACGAATCTTTGCTCAGCAGCAGCTACTGAACTCTTTACAGTGCAGCCAGATGGCCTGGTGCAACAACAGCCTTTCAGAATTAATAACTGCTTCTCTGGAGGGAGAGGTTCATTCAGGAACCGTTTCACATTTCGGCAGGAGTATTTTTTTTCCTAGTGTTTTCTGGCCGCTTTGCTCTGGATGGGATGTGAACCGTGCGCAGAGAAGGTTAAAAAAAAATAGCGACTCCCCCTCCCTTCCCTCTTCCCTTTCCTTTGGCTTCTGACATTGCAGCTTTTAATCTAGAAATTATGGTAACTTGTATGTGCATTTTGAGAGTATATCATTGCTGCAGTTAATTAACAGTTATTAGCGTTAGCGTACTGTGCTGTATTATATGTCACAAATCATCGAGTCTCCCTGTGCAGTTACAGCAATTAAGAACTCCATCACACCTTCTGTATAGTCATTTGGTTCTCTTCCAGGTCTTTTCAAAACTGGAAATTGCTAATCAAATCATTTCTGCTCTGTGCCTCGGTATCGTTTATTCCATTCCTAATGATGTGCGACTTTTTTTTCTTTGGCCGTTAACAGAGGCATCCGTGCGTCTAACCCATTTCACACCACCGTCATGCTTTAGAGAGGCGATAATGAACTTGCAGGAGGAAGTGTAGGCTTTGGTGGTTCTATTTTTTTCCCCCCTATTTTTTTTTTTCGCGGAGCAATGTCTTTCCTCTCCTGCTGTTGGGTGATTGAATTTTGAAACTGTAAAATGCATAGACAGACTTACAAACTCAACTTGCCAGAGCCACGGCTATTGCAGTTTAGCTTCAATTCAGAGCTCAGTGAGATTCCTGCCTGATCAATTTGTCATCCCTCTAAATGGAAACTAATTACTTCCCAGGGAATGATTGCAGGCAAATATCACCCTTTGCATCAGCAGTCTTCTGCAGTGAGGTGATGGCAAAGTCCAGAGGGTTTTAAGCAGTGGGGGCCAGCACTGGGCCTCTTCATTTCTCCCCTCTGACCCCTAGCCCTGTCACGAAGAGTTTATTTTATGTATGCCAGTGACAAAATTGCCTTCACATTTGCTTGGGTCGTGTCGAGGACACATCTCACTTTTCAGGTCAGCTGGATACGAACATCATGATCCTGACAGAGATGTCAGATGTCTTCCAAATACCACGCCTTTCTGCACCTCAAAGGGTTTTATGGCTCTCTACAAGCCAAAGCCAAAAAAAAAAAAAATCCCTCCCGTGTTTCCTTGACTCTGTTACATTCTCTGGCTCTTCACCCACTCCCCTCGCCATCATCGTTGGATGGTCCAATGACACCCGGGCCTGGACCGAATGGATTGCACATCTTTGCAAAGCATCACATGGACTTGTGAAGTCTTTATTTAAGATGGACAATACTGGACAGAAATAGCTTTTAAGGATTTATGCATTAGAAAGGAAACCAGCTAGTCCTGAGGCTATGTCTTCACTGCAAGTGGAGGTCTGACCGTAGCATGGGAAGGCTCACACGGGCGACAAGAACAGCGGAAATGTAGCGGCATGAATACCAGCGCGGGCTAGTAATATGGGAACCAAGCCCATTGGGGCTCTGGTTATGTATTCATGTTGCTGAAGCCTGGGTCATCGTATTTGCACTACTGTTGTTGCTGCTTATGTGAGCTAGCTTAAAGCTTCCTCATGCTACAGTCACCCCTTCACCGGTGGCGTAGACCCAGAGAGTCTGGGCAGCTGGTATTTGTCTTTTGCTTTGCCACCTGACCTCTCCCTTTGCTGCAACTTGCCCATCTGTAAACGTTTGCAAAGTACATTGAAACAGTGGGGTGAAAGGTCCTATTGTAATGACAGTAGTGGTATGGCCTCACTGCTGGTGGTATGCAACCACATGCCAAAATCAAACACATCCTTTACAGTGTATTTTAATTTCTAGCCATTGGTGATACCATTCACCCCACTCACCTCATTTTGCATTATCCTTTAAGCCTTCGCCTAGTCTCACCAGCCCAGTGTGCTGAAGTCTCCTCTACCGCTTCCTTTTCTGCCTTTCCTCTTCCTGTTTGTCTGTCCTTCATTATGTCATAATTTCAGTAGATGCCAAGCTATCCTCTTGGCTCTTCTTTTTTTAATGATAAGCTGCTGTTTCATTTAAGACTGCACAGGCTCATGGAAAATAGTTGTTATAAAATGTACTATACCAAAAAACCTGGATGCTGTAGGATGCAAGTTATTTGAGGCACGGGCCCTTTTTATGTTGCATTTGTATAGTGCCTAGTGCCATGGAGCCCTTGTCCTTGGCTGCATCCCTATATGCTACTGCAGGACAAATTCATAGCGTAAAAAGATGATGTACCGTTTTATCCACTGAATGCCATTTGGAATTAAGATGGACAAAGAAAGGATTGGAGTGGCTTCAGTCATGTGAATTTCCTACCAACTTCCTGGTCAGTTCAGTTGTTTTTTTCTTGGGTGTAATAAAGCCAGGACTTGATTCCAAAAGGTGCTTGGTGAAATATAAACTGCTAGAAATAGGGAGGAGGAAACTAGGCATTACTAAGTGGCAAATTTCAACTGGAACGCAGTCATAAGTGCCAGGGCTTTAGGAATGATTTATTAGGCAATGAGAACCCTCACTGTTGTGGTAATGTTGGTTTGGGATTTTTAAAAAAATATATTAAAGTTTAATGGCCATTGCATGGAAAGAAAAATGCTGAACTGGTTTTCACTTACTTACGGAATTAGTAATAACAATTTAAAAGGAGCCTAGTATGTTTATGGGATTCTTATGGGCACATGTTATGGGCTCTCGTCTCTAAAATGAGATGCACCAAGAAGACAAGCATCTGAAATCGGGTATCAAGTGAAATGTTTAATAGTACTTAAGCAGCTTAGTTGCTGATATCGTCTTGACTTGAATGGGACTTTGGGGCCTGAGTCGTTTGGGTACTTTTGACAATGTTACCCTCCATCTTGTAAAAATGAGTTACCAACAACTGTTCTTTGCTGGAGAGCATATTGGTTAGCTGACTCTTGCCACTATTTAAGTCACCCTTGTTTCTTGTTATCTTTCTTGAAATTGTTGTAAGGAAGTGCGTGATTTTCTCTCCTCGTGCACTTACTTCCTTTTGAGACGAGATGTCTTGGTTCTTGCTCCTGTCTGTGCTTACACTAAGAGAGGCAAGCAAACTGATCGTGTATTATCCATTGTTCTCAAGGTCTTGTTACCCAATTTATACAAGCTGTTTTCCCAATTGACATTTGCTTCTCAAGAAATCCAGCGCACACTGCACGCTATCCCAAAACTTTTGTTTCGAAATGCTAAACATCTTTATATCTCAGAAGAATCCAGGCAAGTGCTGCTTCACCTATGCAAGAAACACAATGGATTTTTTTTTTCTTTAGTGTTGCTGTCCTGATTCTTTTTCAGAAGCTTTTTTGCAACTTCAGTTGATGGATGTTTGCATCGTGTGAAGTCTTTGGCATTTTTAATAGATCATTAAACTGTTCATTTTTGTTACTTAACTTCTGTACTGCAGTGGCACACAGATGCCCCACTCTGAATCAGGGCATCGTTGCACTGTGCGCTGGACAAACACATATCAACATGTGGTCACTGCTTTGAAGAAGGTTAGCCATTTGCTTAGGCTAAGGAAGGCATTTTTATGACGTTCTGCTACACATGTTCTTCCCTCCCTGCTGTATCTCCAAAAAACATATAAGGATCTATTACCAGCAATGGGAGACGCTCTTAATTCTTATTGTATTTAAAGGCCTGATCCAAAACCTATGGAGCTTATTAGAAAGACTCTTTTAAGTTAGCTGTGCTTTGCATCAGGCCCTTGTTGATATAAAGCCACATTTTTAAAGACATCTGGGCACCTAATTTGCACTGATTTTGAAGAACATCTTCTGTAGGTGCGTGCAGTAAGTGTACCTGCACCTTTTAATAGAAAAGAAGTTAATGCAACAGAGCGCTACAGGGCCAATGGAATGAGCAAATAACAAAACTGCTGCAGATGAGAGATGCTGAGAACTGGTCTGCGGACCAAACTTTCAGCCAGCCCTTAGCCAGGTCCTGATGATTTTTACATCCACAGAAATGCAGGGGCAAATGTCCGTACCTCTCAAAGGCACAAAGCATGGTAGTTGTGTAGCTACAAGTGTATACCTCCATCCTCTACTTGCAGGTGAAAAGCCAGGCAGTGAATGAAAACTTAGCTTTGAATTATCATTGTAAACCTCCTGAGGCTTACCTGTTAGGGCTAGCATAAGGTGTGATCTTCAACCAATTTAATGAGAGTGGGGCTTTCCTGTGTGGATGCTTACTATGATTTAGCATTGGCTCAGTTTGGGTCGGCTTATATCAGCCAGCACACCAAAGTTAACCTGATGGGATTTCTGGGTATAGATAAGGTATTGGAGAAGAGAGCTAAATGATAATGAGGTTCCCTTCGCTGTGCCATGGGAATAGGAAGGTCATTAAAGGACTGCCTTAACTTTCTGTTTACAAGCTTAAACCACCTCTAGCATTTCAGTTGCTAAAATTGGAAGGTGCTTCAAAGAAGGTGCTGTTAATGAGCTGAGCAGCTGTACAGCATGTTTCTTTCTGCTCAGATTTTTCTGCTGATAAACAGGTATTCAGATCAGCCCGCCCGCGCAGACTGCAGCGCGTTCTCACATTGCAATCGCCAGCCCTCACAAGGCTGGCTTGCTGGCGCATGCCATGTGGGTGTAACTTTGACTTTCTGTGGCGTTTTTGCCATAACCTTTGTTTCAGGTCATCCTGGATTTGTTTGGGGGATTATGTTGCATCGCTGTGAAATGTTGGCATTGTTTTATCTTCTCGCCTTAAACCCGTTGGCTTGCCTTTCATCTCGGGGGTCTGACCTACGCCTAGAGACCAGCAGTGCCCGTACACTGGGTTGACAATCTGCCTCTTTGAGATGTAGTAGTTAAGTATAAAAAAATTGGATATAGCCAAAGTTTGATGCTCAGACTGAAACTCTGTGGTTACGTGTTTGTTATACGGCCGTACCTATAGACCTCAACCAAGACCAGAGCGCCGAGAAAAGTCTGACTGGAAAAAGAAATGAGTGATGTTTAGGAGGAAGAACAAACCAGAGGTAAAGAAAAAGATTATTATTATCCCCCCACATAATACATGGGGACCCAAGGCTTGGAGGGATTGAGTAACTTGTCCAAGGTCACACGAGAAATATGCGGAAGAGCTTTCTTTAGTCCTAATCCAGTGCTTTCACCTCAAAAGACCATTCTTCCTTTCTGTGTGCAATTCAGTGAAATCATTTCAAGAGTGGATATCGATCGGGTCTCTGTCCAAATGGAGAGTGGGGATCTGCCCTCGGTAGATGGCCTGCTCGCAGCACTCCACTTTACAGCCGTCGTCTACCCTGACACCGAGCCGTGCTCTGATTTCCGCCATTCAGCTGTCCTACTTGCCTAAGGGTCTCGAGATATTTTTTTTTCTTGAGCGAGTGAATGAAAAAAGGCTCCCGTATTTTGAGAATCTGGCCTTTGTGAAAGGGAGACAGAAGCAGTTGCCTTGCCCACTAGAGTGGCATTGTTATCTGTTTAGATATCATTAACTTTGCCTTTGAAGGTAGCAGACAAGGTTGCCAACACCAATTTTTTTTTTTAACAGGGTTAGGTTTCTCTGGCCCTCCTCAGATCAGGAAATGAGATTAAAATCAGTTGCTGAAAAGCCACTGTGTTTATTATTTGAGTACAGCAGAGCATGGCGGCTCAGGCCACCTCATTAAACGAGGGTATTATGAGCAGGCTAGTATTGTGTTTCCAGTTTGATAAAATGCATTGTCTGACAGAAAGCTCAGTGTAGCTCTCAGGCTGTCCGCTCTGGCACATATTTTCTGCCTCAGTGGTTCCTCTCAGTAGGATAGCTAGGCTCTGCCTTTCTGTTTGACGTTTTTGCTAATAATTACTTGAAAAATCATCCACTTCTATTTAAAAATTGGTACATGAAGTAGTAGTCCGTCTTTGCATCATGACAGCAAGAGGCCAATGAAGTAACGGGTGTTCAACCACACGAAGCTAACTTCATAAAGCATTGCCCAGGGTGCACTGCAGGATGACTTGAAATAATTAGCCTCTGGAGGTTGGAAACCTATGCTGTAAATCCCAGAGCTGAGAGTGAGGATAGGTTTTTATCACTGTCCTTGACGGAAAAATAGTAACATCCTGGCTTAGTCCCTCTTTGACATTATAAACTTGTAGCGGCGCCTTTCAGGATGCTGTACTTATGGCTCCATTGACCTTTCCTCTCTCCAGCCCCTTTTTCATGGATTGATCACTGAGCTGTAAAAGTTTCCTTCAGGCTTCAACAATAGCATGGAAATTATTATTTCTTTTTTGCACATTTACGCACATAACTTCCCTTAAGAATCAGGCCCTGTCTGAATGAGAGAAACTTTCCACTGATGCAACTACACCCGTGGCACACAACGGCAAGCAGCTCATTTAGGTGCCTGGCACTGATGTACCCCAGCGGTACCTTTTATTAGCCTGGCCACCCCTGTCCTGGGAATTTGTGCCAGTGTAACCACGTCAATGTAGACAAGGCCTTGCTAAGTTTCTTCATGCTGAACTTCTCAGTAAAATTTGGCATGTGTGCATGCACGGTCCTAAGTAAATTCCCATGTCCACCAGTAGTGTTTCATAAAGGGTAATAAGCTGGTATCTCTTGCATATTACACAATAAAACATATTTAATGGCTGTGTAATGCATTTCAGGGACTAGCCATGGATAGCCACACCCAGTGCACTGAATCTAATGTCTCTTGGCTTTCCTAAGCTTTATTGTGAGCCTTAAGTGCTATAGGAAGTGCCTTCAGTTCCCCCTGTCATTGCTCTGGTAGCAGTAAGAGTCTTGGTGATCAGTTGCCCCATTACTGCTCTCTTATTTGGGGAAAAAGATTGCTTCCTTTATTATTAGAGGAAACTGTTTTCTTAGCCTTAATACAGAGGGCTCTCACTTGGGATTCGGGATACCTAGGTTTGCTCCAGTGACTATGTAATTGCTTATGCAAAGTAAGACAACTCCTGAAAAGACACGGAAGTAGTGCAATTCTGAATTAGCCAGTACTTGGTGGTTAGGACATTCCTTGGGATGTGGGAGGTTGAGGTTCAAATCCCACCTGAATTTGGCAGAGGGGATTAATAGTTTTTTTTTTTAAAGGAAAGGTCCTGGTTCATCGTGATGAAAAATGGAAAAATGTCTTAAATCATATGGGGGGGGGGGGGGGGGGGAGGCGGTTCATGGGATGCAAAACCAGTTCCCGGCCTGCTTTACTTCATGCTTCCTTAGTTCTAACAGTGTCAAAGTTCTGATTTAAAAATGCAGAAGAAAGGAAGGTGGGGTTCAAATCGAAAGATGGGATTTTCCAAAGCAGCCAGTGTTGTGCCTAATCCTCACAGAGGTGAACAGTGAAACTCCCATTAGCCTTCAACGGAAGCAGTCAGGCCAGCACAGAAACTCCACCGGGAAAGTTCCCTTTGCTCACCTCATTGCACTTGCAGGGCTTTTCCGACCCGCAGGTGATCTTGCATCACGGCTAGACAAAACCAGAAATGCAGTACCAATGATCTGGCTCCATATGTTCTTGCAGCACTTTTGCTGCATGTGGCAAGGTCTTGATTAAACATAACAAATCAAATGAACCTTTTCAGCATTAACTCTTTCATGAATGCTTGCATGAGTTTGAAGTCAAATCTGTAGCAATTACCATATTTGAATCCAGCTTTGTGTGGTTGAACGTGCAATACATTGCACAGGGACTGAGTCCAACTATTGGCTTTAATGCCAAGAAGTCGGGGGAGCTTTTCTCAACAGACAAAGCAATGAAAGTTCCATGGTATGCAAAATACAGACTTTTGTATTATAAGTGAAATATTTAGATAGGAATCATTATAGAGCCCTTTTAAAGCAGCCTTGCCAGTGAAAGAGGGGGAGAGAGAGCTGGGAAAGAAAACACAAAGGAGGTAATAATATCTGATTAGCCAAGCAGCTGGATAACTGATGGGGAATTGTGAAGCCTATCAAGACATCATGGCTTTCTGTGTGAGTGACATTCTGCAGAAGGAATCAGCTACTGATCGAGGAGTTGCTCTTGAATATTACCCTGAGGATTATTGGTAACCTTGGAATATCCTTTGCTAGCGCTGTGCATTTCTGAACCAGATGACAAAACTCCAGGACTTAATTGACAACTGTCATTACAGCCTCAGCTGGGTCAAGTTCATTCTTGGTGCAAGACCAGTGCAGTCACTGGCATTACACTTTGGATGGCTCTGGCTGCTTGTATCCTCTGTCATTCTGCACCCTTTGCAGTGCTGAGTCCCTTGTGACCAAATATATGTAGACTGGTATTTAAGCACTTATTGGACTAGTGTTAACTGATTTTGTATATATGTATGTGTGTGTGTATATATATATATGTGTGTGTGTGTATATATGTATATGTATATATATATATGCTTTTAAATCATATATGATGTGACAAACTCTTCTTTTGCTTGTATTGAGCCAGCACGTTTTGACTTTAATGGAGTCATTCCTAATTTATACTGACTAATATAACTACAAGTCAGGGCCATTATTCTGTAGTGTTTTTTTAGAATAATGCATTACTGTCCTACATTAATATATTAGAATTCCTAGGTAGTTTGGGAAATTTCTCCCTTGTTTTTAGTTTTTTGTTTGTTTTTTTTTACCAGTGAACTGAAGCAGGACTGATTACCGGTGGGTTTAAGAATAAAGTGAAAAGTATGATTGGAAAACAGTATCTGCCAGGACGTAGTAATAATACAAAACGATATTTGTCATAGCCAATACAACTCTGTTCCCCCACCAAATCCGAGGCAACTGTCCTTTTGACTTGAATAAGAACAGAATGGGGATCTGGTGTTTTGTGAGAGTGGTGGGCCAATTAAGATGCTATCCATATAAACTTCACAAAAATGCCCTTACTCCTTTTTCTTCCTTGCTGAAATGCAGTTCCCCCTTTAACTCTCATGGGTAGATGTTTAGCTGTGCTGAGCACATACAACTTTAGATTGAAGTTGGTGAAATTTGTGACAGCACAGTGCCTCCAAAAAATAAGATGATGTCCTTACTCATAACCCCGAAATTCCAGCATGAACCCAATTTTCTGACTTTACCTCTGTGAGATTATATTTTTGCCCTCCTTCAGTTATTTTCAATTTCCAAAATCTGTGAAATGTCTTAAATTCAGGCTCCAGAAGTTTTACACTTTCAGGTAGCATTAAGTTTGAAGCACAGTATATACTACATGAACCATAACAAATAGGACTCTTAGCCCCCAAGAACTGGCGAAATTGGCTATACCAGCTGAAACTGAATCTGCCTCCCAAGGAGAGGAAGTGGGAAGGAAATGAATAGTATATGTAAAGTTGCATGTATTTGTTATTTTTTTAAAAATATCGTCATGGGTAAAATCTGGCTTTAATGACACATTCAGAGCGTAATGCTGAGAAATATTGCATGGCTAATGCATTGTTTTGTTTTTGTTTATTCTGCAGAAATGAAGGAATTTCATTTTTTAGCAGAATTACCAGTGCTCCTTTATTATTCACAGGTCTTAAAATGCATGACAGGCTGAACTGCAGAGTCCTCAGCGATTTTAATACCAGCTTCTTTGCGAATCTAAACTGGTTTTCCAGTCCACTACTTGGTGGGCCACAGGGGTTTTTACTGTAGTGTAATACATATTTAAAGCTTCTTATGGATGGCTACATCTGCAAATAAGCTCAGAGAGCAGAAGAGGAAATGCATTGTGTTATCTGAGGTTGAGCAGGGAGGGGATTATCATAGGAGGAAACCTGAACAAGAGGTATGACAGTGTAACAGACGGAGGTGCTGACTCTAACTATATAATAGACACAGGCAATTTCAAAAGGTTCATGGACTTAAGAATCCAGCCTTCACTCATCATTACAAGTGAAGTGACTTCTAGCTATCTTGCTTCTGTTTTATAAAATATTGGCTAGTTTAACCATTGCACTTTCTTAATTCAAAGTGAATGTCAGGTACCCCCACCCTATTCTCTCCCCCTCCCACTCCTGAACTCACTAGGGAATAAATGCAGTGTTTTAATCTGGATAAAGTTAGGCACTGCACGGCTTACTGTAGCTTGTATACAATTCAAAGGCTGCCTATACACATGCTCATTCGTGTTCTAATTAAAACACGTCAGAGCAGACTCGATTAATTGGGACATCTCAGTGCTCTAATTAGAATGCTGCAATCCTGCTGCACCGTCATGTGTATAAAAGCCCCTGCACATTTTTAAATGGCCATGGGGGCCTCATCAAATGAGTTTTAGATAAAGCATCCCATGGCCATTTTTAAATGTGCAGGCGCTTAATACACATGACAGCGAGGCGTTTTAATCAGAGCTGCTCTCTGGGTACCACTCTAATTAAAATGTCGTGTGTCCCCCTGCTGCATGTCTATAGGCAACCAAAGATTCAAAGTGGTTTGGTGTCTACAGTGCTCAGTACACTGCGGTCCTGATTTATGACTAAGGCTTCTAGGTGCAGTAGTTACCCAGTCTATAAGTAATTATAGTCCTGTACTTCCTTATAACAATTACCATGGGCTTATGGATTAAGTGCAGGCCTGGAAGTCGGGAGAAGTTGGCTCTTTTCAAGACTCACCAGTTTCCTGGATGCTCCTATGGGCCTTTTCTGAGGCAAAGCGACTTTTGCAGCATTATTCTAGCTTTACGCAGGAACACTGGAGATCAGAACCTGTCATTTGATGACTTGGGTTCCCTGTTCTCCCCACCCTTGTAAAGCACTTTAAAAAATGAAACGTAAGAATACAGGGATAGTATTGGTTATAGCTGTGTAGCTGTACATCTTTGCATGCTGTATGGGCCTTTAGAAGGATGACCATATTTCTTCTGTGCGGTATTTATACTTCAGAAGGCTAAGATAGTCAAAATGCTTTAATGAAATCCTTGGCTTTTAAAAATATCACCGTACTAGAGAATGTGCTCAAAACTTCTACGAATATTTGTACACATCTTTAAATAAACACAGATTTGCAGCATATGGTCGTATAGCTGTCGACGACACTTGAGCTCTACTGTACTGGTAGGGAACCTTAGAAAGTTTCACAACAGGAGTCAAAATCAAAGCCAGATCCTGAACCCAAGCTGACATTTTTAAAGGAAAATGCCAGAAGGTTTTTGGTGCTCTATAGTCACTGTTGAGGCATAGAAAAATGCTTACTCTGTAGCTAACCTCAGGTATCCTGTTCTACAACAACAGCAGCTTGATTCTTTATAGGTGAAGACCAGCCAAAGTAATAGAGAAGGTGGTAGCTTATGTGTGTATTATGGACATTGACGTATCAATGTTAATCTCTTTTAAATAATTGTCTTGCTTCCCAGAATTAAAATATGCCACAAAATTTAATTATCTTGATTACAAAAGCCTGTGACCAGTTCTAACAGGAGCCAACACGGTATAAGGACTCTACAGGGCTTTGTATAAAGAGTTGTGTTTCAACATCCCCACTGTTCTGTTCTTCAGACAAGGCCATCCTATTCCAGGGCTGGTATATGGATGGACGATGTGGCAACTCAAACCCCGACAAGTGAAGCTAGACATTTAAGGGGGCGGGGGCGGGGTGAGCAGCACCAGTTGTCAGCTACATGATATGCCAAGGCAACATGATGCGGACATCCTTCTTTCTGAAATCCTGGCTTAGCGAGAGGATTCTGCAATGAGCTGGCTTCATGTACAAATCCCACAGTGAGAATGTTTTTTAATTCCACAGCTGACAGTGGATTTTGCAGCCGAGAAGCTGTGGCCAGCTACAGGGCCTCATTAGCACCGCGGCAGAGTCCAGGAAAATGTGGCACCATGCTAATGTAACCTTGCCACGGGTCCAGGGTTGACTGTGCAGTGTCTCAAAAGATCTAGAGTGGGTATTCTAGTTGCTACTGAAACATTCTTAATATTTGACACCAGCAGGTGGTCTAGGGCATACTGGATGAGTGATTACTAATTAAAAGCTCTAATTTCATTTTCTCTATTGCTGCATCAGAGCCCTGAGATGGAATACAGCCTCATTATCACTATTTAACCATGTTAAAAAGGATGGCTATGCTTTGCCTTATCTGCTTGCTATCTATCTTGGTTGCTTTTTTGTTCTACAAGCATCTCTAGCCTGGTAACAAGAGGTCTCCCACCTCCTGCGAGATGCTGAGCACCTCGAGCTCTGGTGAAATTAAGAGGAGCTGAGGGCAGTGAGACCCATCCAGGAGCCAGGCTACTGATGCACTTCAAGAAGGCAGAGCCAGTGGTTTGGTTCTTCGTGATGTGCCTGTAAGTGGAGAGCCCAGTCAGAAGCAAGGTGCCCTGCAAAACTCATTCAAGAAGACAGCACTATGGTAGACCCATCCTAGACCTTGGCAGGAGGCAAAAGGCCCTTCACAAGTAGTTATTGTGCAGATGAAGCACTTGGGTGCTTATCCAAGCAGTGCCTCTCAACCAAAGATCCATCCTGGTTTGCTATAAAGTTGTCAGTACATTGTGATCCTGTCATTGTCAGTCCTCTGTGGCCACTTTGGGCCCTTTCATGATAGCTCTCGCTGGACAGTTTAGCATTGCTTCTTACCAAAATGCAGTGTGGTTGACCATATATATAATTTCAGAAAGACAAGAAAACCCAGCCCTGCTACAAATGTTGTACTTTCATTAGCATCAGTCACAGCTCTGTAATTTCATGCTGTATTATTTTGGTTACTTGTATAAGGGAAATTACTAAACCTTGTAATTTCTCTCTTTCTATTTAAAAAGCTTTAGATAACATAAAGATACAGACATCATACCAAAATGAGATGCCTAGATACATTAATGTACAAGATCTAGCTTACTCACAGAATGTCTCAATGGGACACTAGAGAAAAGAGCAAAGAGCAATGTTGAATTGTAAAACTGGGAAGCTTATGTGGGAGCACTGACATAAAGCATCCGGTATGTCAAAGGAAAACGTCCGTATTCCTCCACAGCCCACGAAGTAGAAATGGACAAGGCTAAAGAAAGTTTCACGTGTCTGAATTTTTTTCCTGGGAAGCCCAGAGGTTGCCATGGGGGGTAGGGACTTTCATTAATCGGTTCTTCCCGGTGGAGGATGCATCTTAGTAATAGGGCTGGGGAAGTATTTTGAGGATTCACAAAGGTCCAACATTTCACCTGTCTTACCCCTCCACAAGGATTCATCTTATAGGATATGTTGTGCAACAGCCATCCTTGAGTGGGATATCCAAGGATGGCTGTTGTCAAGGAAGATCAGATGCGGGGCCTTCGAACCCTAGGCGGTGATGCATACTGATTAATAGGTACATTAGCTTCAAGTCAGCTTCAGGTCCCTTTCACCTCCCCAGCTGTAAGAGCAGCTGTTAATAAGAGGACAGAAACTGTATCAGAGTTTTGTGCGGTTGACTAGGTTTAGCTCACACTATTGCTGAAAGAGTGGGCGAGCACTGCACTTGCAGGGCAGAGAAACAATGGGATTAGAAGAGCATGCGGTGTGCATAGAGCCCTCTTATCCACCTGTGCTCCTGTTCATAGTAAAGCTATAACACCTGCATGTCACATGCTGATCTACTGTTCTGGGGCTGACTGAACAAGGTGATGAAGTACAAATATAAAATGAAAACCCAGGCATGCATATTGTGAGAGATTCTTAAACCACGCGTATTTACAAAATTATTACTACCTTACTAATGATATTAGGCCGGAAAGGACAGGAGACACTGAACTGGATCTATTATCAGAAGCTGTCGTTTTGTAGTAAGAAAAGTTACTGTAACCAACTCTGTTCTTCTTTCTTTATTGTTGGACCATTTTTTTTTTAATACCATGAAATAAGAAATTATATTTCTCTGTCTCTTAAGCTATTTTTTGTCATTCCCATCACAAAAGTATCTGTATGGGACTCCTTTGGTCATATTTTCCCTGAGGTTTTTTTTATTGGTACAAACTTTATTGCTGGGTGCGGCTTTTGAATGGATTGGGTCTGAGCAAACCAGTGCTTGTGTCCAAAGCTTCCCTGACTGTGCCAGATCAACAGCAGTTCATGTCCACCTTCACACCAGCAGCCGAGTGATACCTGACAGCCGTTGCTTCCACTTGTAGCAGTCCGACGGCATCTTAAAAAAAAAAAAAGACCACGTCTTTATGCCTTCTTCCCCCTGCACACACCTTGTACTAAATACATTTTTTCAGTCCTGACTTTGTGCAAATACAGTGTTGTGCTGCAAGCATTAAAAGGCAATTTAGTACTCAAAGGATTAAAAGCTCATGTTAAATTGAAGACTACACTTGGCATAAACATTAAAAATTGACAGAACACCCTACACATTAACTGCACCAGGGCTCCATAATTAGCATTTAAAAGTAAAACATCATTTCCTTACTGTTTCCTACTTACTCATTTATAATGCATTTATTATAATGTGGATGCAAGCGTAGGCTTTCCCGTATTGTCAGCGAGTAAAAAAAACATACTTGTGTTCAAAATATTAGCCTATTTGATACATGCAAAGAAATGGGGATTAGGGATTTGTTAATCCAAATGGCAAAAGCTCGATGAATCATCAGTAGGTAACTAACCTCATTTTGGGGTCTGATTCTGCTGTTCAAGAGATTGCAGTGTAGGCTCATTGCTTGCGGTGCTGGCCTTCGGTGTCTTGCTTTGGCACAAGGACCCTGAAACATGCTGGCTGGCTGTATTTTTACCAAACTGGGCCCAGCGTTGTGCAATATGTGGAAATGTGTTTAGATATCTGTGGGGTTTGTTTACATCCCACCCAGAGATGCCAGACATTCGTTCCAGCTACAATTTTTTATTTTAAAAAAAAGAAATACAAACTCTTAGCCGAGGAAATGGGAAAAGACAAAATACCAAATATTAAAGGAATCGAGGAATTCCCAGTTTCTGCACGTGCAATATGTGTGCTAACGTGGATCGGTCTAGCTATAGTTATGCTGTATCATGGCCTGCCAATTTTGAGTGCGCTCCTCTGCTTCCTGCACTGAGGCACTTGCTCCGGCTTCCAAAAGTTTCCAAAAGGCCTCAGCAAAATGTTTGTTTTCAGTAGGCCCAGAGCTCCATGGGCTCTTGGAGAACTTGGTGTCCCTGGCTAAATCTTTCTGGGTGTAATTTGATCAGGATCACAATTTGTCTCAGCAGCCAGACAGGGGTCACTGAGTAAAGATTCCCTTTTCAAGCACAATAGAACATTTTCACTCCACTGGTCAAGGCAACCGTCTTCAGTGCTGACTAGTTGTCTCCTGATGCTGCATATTGGCCCAGCCCTCGGTCTGTTTGTATCAAGTTCTGTTAAAATATTCAGAGTGAAAGGGATTTCTGTCTACAAGAATGGTTATATATTCATACACTAATGTAGAGCTGGAGTCTGCTGCGATGCACTTCTCTAAATCCAGAGGAGCTCCACTAAAGTCAATGTAAATGAGAAGAACCGGTATAGATGAGAAAAGGATTTAACTTCCAAAAAAATTTTAAAGAAAGATTGCAGAGATGGGAAGTTCACGTTGTAGAAATAAGCCTCTACTTAAAAATCCCTGACATGCACACCCATACAAGCAGACTCAAGGTGACCAAATACAGTCTAATAAGTTCAGAAAGATATTTTATTCCAATAAAATTAAGCAAAAAAATAAATAAATAGAAGTCTACCAATAAATATTGTGCTTGCTATTTATTATTTGTTTTATAGCAGTGTCCAGAGTCCCCAGTCATAGCTTCGACTGTGTTAGGTGCTCTGCTGACATGCGGTACAAGCCAGTCAATACCCAAAGATTTCACTTCCAAAGAGGGAGAGTTCCAGTTGGCTCTTATGCAGGTCTGCTGTGGGAGGGAATGAGAGAGGAACACCCTTGCACCTTATACAATGTGCCTAAGGACTGGGGAAAATTGTGTTCTGGTGCTCAGGACACTGATCTATAGTTACTACCGGGTAGGGAGGAGGACTCTAGGCTCCGCGCACGGTAGCCAGCAGGTGAGGTTGGGGATAAAAGTAAAGAGACTTTAAAGTACCTTGGCAGACACAGATCTTTGGGTAAATCCGATATCGTTTATTAGACCATCTCAAATAGTTGGAAAAATTTTTCTTAGCAAGCTTTCAGATGCAAACGCCCTTCGTCAGGCTCAGGAAGCGTCTGCAGGTGTCTTCCTGGATGAAGCGGATGGCGGCTTTTGTACCACTCCATCCAGGAAGAGTACAGACCATCAGCGGATGCTTCCTCAGTCTGACGAAGGGCAGTTGTGCCTGAAAACTTGCTAAGAAGAATTTTTCCAACTGTTTGAGTTGGTCTAATAAAAGATACCGGATTTACCTAAAGAACCTTGTCTGCCTACATCCTTAGACCAACACGGCTACAACCTACTACTCCCCATTAAAGTACTTCCTCTTCTAAGGAGGTATAGGAACTTCTGAGCTCCCACAGAATCGGGGTAGATGGCTGTGGCAGGCAGATCTAGAAAAGCTTTTCCTGAATTTCAATGTGTACATAAAGTAATATGGTCTGTATGAATGTGCCTGTGAAATCTCTCGTGCATTTTGCTTGAATGTGTATTTGTTTCATACAGTCTTTGTTGCTGTTTTGTTTGTGATCAGTAGGGAAGTTATTTAACACTTCAAAATTGGTACATCAGGGCCAGCTCTTCCTCTCCCACTTGCCTAGCTGAGTGAGTGCTATTTGCTCAAAAAAAAAGTGGTCCAATTGATATTCAGGGGACTGCTTTCAAGAATAAAAGGTGCTCGCATGAGTAAGGTTTGTAAGACTGGTGCCCTTACAATATACAGGAGACCCTCGCTATTCGTGAATCCGCTCTTCGCGGATTCGAATATTCGTGGTGCGCCACACCAACGGAGTGGGTTGGGGAGAGCACTGCTGTGGCTCCCTCTGGTGCTGCACCGAGCTCCTGCCTCTGTGTAAGCAGGCACGGAGCGCTTCGCGGGACGGTGGAGGGCAGAGCCAGGCGGGCACAGGGGGAGGGCAGAGTCAACGCCAGGGACAGGGAGGGAGGCGGCGGTGGCGGCATCTTCTCCCCCGGAAGCAGCTGCAGTCGGTCCCCAGGCGCTGCAGGGGAGCCCTGCGCTTCCAGCTTCTCGTGGGGGGTTAGGGTCTGACGGGGATCTCCATCCATATTTGCAGATTTTGCCATCCGTGGGGATCTCCAGAACGGATTCCCCGCGAACAGCGAGGGTCTCCTGTAGTTTACACTCTTTTTTTAAGGTTGGCATGTTCCCTTGTAGACTGCCAGACTGGTGACAGATTTTAAGGTTTAAAACCTAGCCAGCTTCCTCTTTGCGGTACAGGGGCATGCAGTATTTGGGATACAGGGACCAACCCAAACCACTTGAGCATTCTTTTGCTTGCAGAGTATATACACGTGATTGGTTTTGTAACTCCATCTTTATTTTTCAGTACTCGCACTTTTTTTGTGTCTTTCTAGTAGAGAGGCAGAGTAGAGAAGGTATAGAGAGTTGTCAAGAAGCGGGAGCCTGAGGATGCTCAATTTTACTTACCAGAATGGGTTTTAAAACGACACCACATTTCCCCTCAGTTATTGTTTGGTTGTATTGTCTTCGGCTTCTGTTAGTCAGGTAATACCCAAGACCTTTTAATCCAAATTTTGCTCTGATGCATTTAGGAAACCTCCTATGACTTTGGCACCCACATCTCACTAGAAGTGGGGCTCCCAAGCTAGTTTTAAAAATAAAACTAAATCAGGGATCACAATGCTGCGTATAGTGGTGCCTCTGTGTCTTTAAAAATCTGTGCCTTCCTCTTTATCTTTGCATGATTTCCCGACACGATAAACTTTTTTGTTCACCTTCTGAAGCCTCAAGTCATGTCCTGCTTCTAGTAGGATCACTGCTGTGTGGAAGACAGGACCACATTTTGTTCGTTCTCTGTGAAATGCAATTAGAAGCCCCTCCAGAGCCAGCAGGGGCTTAAGTTGAAAGATAAAAAAGGACCTCCTTGCTGTCCAGCAGTCTGTTGACTTTGAAGTCCCTGGCTGTCTTTTGTCTCCCCTAGAGGGTCTTTAATCAGGACCTTTGCCTCTGCCGTTTGGGAAGAAAAAAAACAAAACAAAACCAAAACAAAACAAAACAAAAAAAAAAACCGTGACACAGTTGGTGGGGTTGTCCCTGTGTATGTCTACCAGAAGAGTCTTTGTCAGAAATTCCCACTGAGCAGGATACTTTGTCTCTTTGTCTCTCTCAGACAAATTGTTTGAACTGAAAAAAGAAGAAAACTCTTCTACGCGATAACAATATTTTAATAGGGAGCATGGATGATTCCGTGTGAGCTTTCCTGCCAGGCCCAAGACAAAGATGAGTGTTTTGGTCTAAAAACCTTTTAAAAATGAACTCAACTCAGCCAGCTTTATTATTGCTGCCTTGAATTTGAATGTCCTGGGGGATACGAATAGAATCCCTCTGCAACACTAACACCCTGCTCATGTAGAGGTTTGATGAATTTGTTGCTGCGTAAGGTTTCTCTAAACAAATAAATATGTTCAGCTCGCTAATGATGAACATTTTATTTCTCTTGTTTACCCATCAATGATTTGTGAACCTGTTAAAAGTTCCCAAATTCATAAATAGCCATGAAAACCAAATGAAAGTGCTGCAAGGCATTGAGGGAAAACCGAGTTTGGCCCAGATGCCAGGAATGGTAATTTGAGAACAAACAAAAGCTAAGTATTGTATCTAAAGTCTGACTGTCTTTTTTTAATTATGAAAAGCCTACTGCTACATAGTTTATATATGTTACAATTTCTCTCTCTCAAAAATCTATAGTTGGGCTCATGCTATCCTGTTACCTATTAAATGGGGAGATCAGAAAGACCTAACATTTAAAACAAAAAAAGAGAAAATCTCTCCCCTTGATAAATATATGGCAAGTAGAGAGTACTTGATGGCATGATGTGATCTAACGGGTTGTTTAGAAGAGCCTACAAAATTGAATCGTGACACTGCCAATTGTAAGTAATGGGCGTGTCTACACATGCTTTTACACACACCTAAGATTAATGTGCATTAAGGCAATTTAGGCACATGTCTACATGTGCACATGCTAAGGTGCATTAATGCAAGTGTGCAGATTGACTTGGGACTAAAGTTAGTCCCAAGTCAATGGACATACACTGTGTTAATGTACATTAGCGCGTCTACACATTTACTAATGCGGCTTAGCTTTATGCAGGTATCAAATTTAGGCTCAAATAGCCTAAAACCACCTTTATAAGGTGCGTTAAGGGTGCACACATGTAGACATGATTAAATGTGCACATGTAGACACACCCAGTGTGATCTTTCTAGACTCACTCCTATCCTGTACTCTTTTCTTAACCCAAAGCCCACTGAAATCAATGGAAGTCTTGCCCTTGATTATTTGAGTTTGAATTGTTTTAGAGAGTGTCAGTAAGCAAGTGGATCAGGGTGATCTGGTTGACGTGGTATATCTGGACTTCCAAAAAGCCTTTGACAGGGTGCCCTACCAAAGGCTGTAAATGAGGTCAGGTAGTCCTGGGATTATTGAGAAGGTCCACTTGTGGATGAGAAATTGTTTTAAGGATAGAAAGCAAAAAATAAATGGCCACTTTTTGGGATGGAAAGAAGGAAATGGTAGGGTCCCCACTGCAATGATCTGTGTTGGAACTGGTGCTGTTAGTTTTTAGTGTATTTATAAATGATCTGGATATAGGAGTGAGTAGTGAGGTGGCCAAATTTGTGGATGACAAAATTATTCAAAATGAGTGAAGGTTATAAGGCAGACTGTGAGGAACTACAGAAGGATCTTGCACTAATGAATGAATGGCCAGCTAAATGGCAAATGAAATTCAGTGTTGATAAGTGTTAAGTGATACACACAGGCAAAAATAACCTAAATTATACCTACACTATGATGGGCTCTACATTAGCCATTACCACAGAGGAAAGAGATCTGAGAATCATTGTGGACAGTTTGTCAAAAAAAAAAAGATCAGTGGACAGCAGCCATTAAAAAGGGAAACAAAATATTAGGAATTATAAAGAAGAAGACTCTGATCAAAACAGAAAGTATCATTGTGCCCCTTTATACATTCATGGTGTTTCCACACCTTGAATACCATTCCTAGTTTTGGTTTCCACACCTCAAAAAGGATATAGAAGAACTAGGGAAGGCACAGAGGTGGGCAACAAGGATGATTAGCGGTATGGAGGAGCATCCATACAAAGAGAGACTAAAGAGGCTAGGCCTATCGGGTATCTATACACGTGCTCCGTGGTAGGGAGGGGCACTTTAATTAGAACAACTCCTGGTCAACCGCTCTAATTAAAATGCTGCATCATCATGTGTATTAAGCATCTCGCATTTCAAAATGGCCATGAGGGCACTTTAACTGAAGCTCATTCTACGAGTTTTAGTTAAAGTGCCCCTGCGGCCATTTTGAATCGTGGGACACTTAATAAGCACAATGGTTAGGCATACTGGAGCGTTCTAATTAGAACAGTCCTGCAGACTCGATTACTCTAATCTAATTACAGCGTGTTGGAGCACATGTATCGGTACCCATTCTGCTTTGAAAAGGGACGCTTCAGGGGGTCCATGATCAGGGCTTATAAAATACTAAATGGTAAACAGACAGTAAATAGGGATTTTGCATTTACTGTCTCTCACAATACAGGAACTAGGTCATAATGTGAAGCTAGTAAGTAGTAAACTTCAAATGAATAAAATGAAGTTATTTTTCACGCAGCGTATAATTAAAGTGTGGAACTCATTTCTACGAGATGTTGTGAAAGCTGACAGTTTAGCCATATTAAAAAAAATGGGGATTGGGTGAATCCTTAAAGGAAAGGTGCATCAACAGCTATTGAACATGGAAGTCAGGACTTCTGAGACCTTAAATGCTGGAGGCTGTAAGTGGGAGAAGAACGGGGGAAAACCCTGGTTGTATCTAGTTCACTCTCCTTTTCAGCATCCCCTCTCTCTGCCACTGCGTGACCCAGGATACGGGGCAAGATGGACCTATGGTCTGACCCAGTAAATGGCCATTCTTATGTTCTTATGAATTACTCTTTGTTGCTTTATGCACTCAGTCCTAAGTCATTGGAACCCTAGGCATTTTTCCACTGACTAGATTGGGTATAGGATCAAGCCCGTTTTTAGAGAAGTAGGGAGTTACGTAGCAAAATATTATTTCAGAAACATCATCCACCTCCCCATGGTTTTACAGGCACATTATGATATGTTATAAATCTTCCCTGCATTGAATCAGCTCCCTGCTAGGAAAAGCAAATTGTAGAAAGGTCAAAAAAATGTTCTATAAGAACAAACAGATTAATAACCAGCTATGATAAGATCGAGCAGCCTTTCTTGGAAGTATGTGTGGAGTAGAACGTGCAGCAGAGTTATCAAACCAGGCTGAAGTTTCGGACACTCAAACACGCTTCCTCTAACAATGCTTGGAAGAACGTGGTCTCCTTACATATCAACTGCTTAATCGAATCTCAAGAACGGTAGCTCATTTTTGGTGTCGCTTTCACCCTTTCTGTTTCTTCTTGATCTGCTGATGATCTTCTATTTTTATTTCTATGATTACATATTTGTTCTGTGCTTCATGTCCCTTGCATTCAGACGTACGTTTTCCAGTAGTTGCCCCGCTTCCAGTGCCATTGATACTTAAGGGATGCATATGGCAGCCAGTACTTGCTCTGAGACAAAAAGAAATGCAAAACTCTAGAGCTCCTGGTTCAGAGATGATACCTTTTATGAGACCAGTTGGTCTACTAAAAGGTATAGGTTCTTAATACGTGTATGTTTATGAAATGTTACATTAAGATGGAAAATAAATCTGGTTGTCTTGAAACATGCTGTCCATAATACGTTAATCAAAAAATACGTGCTACTGCATGACAACATGATTAATATCTTCATTAATCATAGAAGGACCTTTCAAGAGGTATTTTAAAGGTCTCTGTACATTTCCCAGCCCAGACCATACTACACAGCTTTGTGTACCTTCTGTGGTTTTCCTTTCTACCTAGTTTTAGAGTCAGCCTTGTATGGGGACTGTGCCTGATCCTACAAGGCTCATAAGTTTATGGTTGATATTGAACATGTGAGCAGCCCCATTAACTTTAAAAAAAAACAACCTTCTTTTTGCTTAAAGTTAAGCCTGTGCTTAAGTGCTTTGCTGGCTTGGGGTCAGAGTTCTCAGAAACTTGTAGGACTGAGTCCTATCTATCTCCTCATTACGGACACATCAGAAGGTTTGGCATGTCTTTATCAAGCAGAAAGGTGCAGCCAATTGACTTTATGTGACAGCTAAAAGCAGAAGAGATCAAGGGTGCTTGAGAGACAAAGAACCGAGGTTTTGTTGGAATCTTAAATGAAAGAAAAATAGTCTTTTTTGAAAGCTAGTAAAATTGTTCCTGGTGTTAGGGGGGATTTTATTTTCAGAGGACTTTAGAAAGGAAAAACACTGATGCAGAGGTTTGGATGCATGGATGGAGGTTAAAAGGGAGAGAAATCTGCCTCTGTTTTGACCTTTTTGCCATGAACAACATGTATCTATTTGACCTTCCGCAATGCCTTGAGTGTGCTCTTCTGCAGCCTACACTGAAGTTGGGCACACTGAGCAGTAGGAGCCTTGAAGAAGATCTCTGTGGGGCTCACATCATTTTGATAGATACCTTAGAAATATCAAGATGACCGATAGATGTAATACTAAAGGAACTTTAAACCTAACAGTGAGAGCTCAAATCATGCAAAGCTCTGTGTAGGGACACCTAGTTTCCAGTGCTTCCAAATAGCTAATGTAGATGAGAAATTTGTAGGTGAAATGTTCATTTGCTTACTTCTCATGTTGCAAAATAAAAGATCTTTTGCCGTTTTACTTCTGTTAATTATCGTCTGAAAATGTTTCAGTGTAGCTTTTTCTGTGCCTGTGCTTCTCTCTGTTCTGTGAGGAATACACCTCAATACATGATGAGCCAGTTACTGTCACCTTGTCGCTAGACTTCAGTGTCCTAAACGCAACATTTACCTTGTGTTGCAGCCTTAGACAATAGATGAAGCTGGGTGATAAGGTGGGGCTTTTATTTAGACACATATTTGTGCAACCACTTGGGGTGCATGCACATGTCTAAGGCAACTTAAAATAAGGCGACTTAACTAAGTCACCTTAAGTTAGCCCCACACCAGAGTGTACACAGGTACAGCTTCTTGACATGATGACAGCCTTCCCCTGCAATAGAGTCGACTTAACTAACACAACTGAAGATAATAAACCCTGGAGGTATATTATCTTGTGCCTCATTTAAGTTGACTCTGCTTCACGTATGTGTGTACATTCTGGCAGTTAAGTTGACTTAAAAAAGTTAAGTCAACTAGTATGTGTGTACACGTGTGTATTTAAGGCTCTTTGGGTAGAAAGGAGGCATGGCAGGATTTGGAAGGAAATAAGCTGGCATTTATGCACTTTATCTTCTTGCACAGCGGATGTCATTGTGCCCTAGGAACCATTAGCTCCTTTGTATGCTTTTCTAACTTATGACAAAGAGAGTTGGGAACTGGCACTTTGAGGGTATAGTAACACAGCTGCTGAGGGAACATCACAAGAAAGGAAAGACTCATTTGTTAAAGCCCCAGGTAGGGAATCAGGAGGACATGGCTTGGTTCCTGGCTCTGCCACACCTTCTCTGTGGCTTTAGGAAAATTGATTACTCTAGGTATGTCTACACATGCAATTAATTCACAGCAATGAACTCCAGAGCAATTGAAGTCAGAGTAAACTACTCGGGTGCAGCATCTACACGTGCACCTGCGACAGCAGTAATTTGAGCTGGGGCAGAGCAGTTTGCACTGCTGGCATCAGGGGGGCTGGCTGGGGCACAAGGGTGCTGACAGTGCAGAGCCCCATAGCTAGGCAACAGGCAGGAGTCTGGCCCCCTGCTGGCTGAGCTGACCAGGAGCAATTTACACCCGTGGTCAATATCTACATGTGTGTTTAATCTCAGTGAATTATTCTGGCCTGAGATGGTACTGCCCCTGACAGTACTGTCTTATGGCGATGTAAATTAGCTTGCTGCGGCCTAATACCATCCTATGTGTAGATGGTGATGCTTTATTCTGCAGCTAATTAGTCTACTCTGGAGTAAAGTGCATGTGTACTCACGGCCTCTAGCAACAGGAAATATGATACTGCTTTTCTCCATCCTTTGTTTTGTCTATTAACTGTCAGGGCAGGCAGTCTCACTTCCTGTGTTTGCATAGCACCTGGCACCAGAAGGCTTCAAATACAAAGTAACCCAGACAATAAATAATCATGAAAAACAGCCAGCCATGAGTAAAAGATGTGTATCTGCTCCTCAGATGATGTCAGGTTTCTGCTGGGATACAGCTTGGTTTTTCCATGGGAGTCCTGCCCTCTGTGAAGGTTTTAAGATGAGCCCCCCACCAGCCACTTAGAAATCCTTTCCCTTTGGGGATACATTGAAAGACCTTGTTTTCTCAGCTGACTTTTTATCCTCGGAAGGAGACTTCCTTCCAGAATTCTCTCATTTCCCCCTTCCCTATCAACCCTAAGCTTGGATGCAGCCAGCAAATCTTGCTTTGACGACAGAACAGGCAAAGATATAAACCATGTGAGTGGCAGGTTTGCATTTATCCTTATAAGGCACATCAGCAGTAAATGTGGGTTTCTGCTAGGCTTATTTATTAAAGTACTATACACTGCAAAGGAAATATCTTCTGTGTTATTTTCAAGCTCAGTGAACTCAAGAATGTATTTGTGAGTCTTTCAGTTATTATGACATCACTGTATAAATGTAAGGAACAGGGATTTTGCAATGTCAGGCAGCTTTCCTGTCAGTGTTAATTTACTGTCTTTCTGAGAACCAGATCCTAAACACTTGAAGTATTAACATCATTTCAGCTCTTAAGTAAAACTAAAGAAGTCTTTTCATCTCTCCATTGACTGGCGGGCTACTTAAGTAGATCACAAGCTTTATGCTGCTTTGTCTGAGTGAGAAGAGAAACTTTAATTGTTCCCGTCGTCTTAGTGCAGGTATTGATTAACAAAATGTATTAGAAAAGATCTTGGCCTACTTTTTGCACCATCAAACAAGTACTTAATGACTGTATTACTATGAAAATGGCATCACTTTAAAGCACTGGATTGAGCTCCTTTGTATTTCCCTTTCATTTGATTTTTTTCATCCTGTTATGAACAGGGATGTTTCGCGTGCACTTTAACTTTCAAGAGACTGGGGGAGGGCAGGGACTGGATGGCTCTGTATTCAGGATGGCAAATTCAGCCTGACTTTGGCAGCTGCAATACCTATGGATCTTCTCGGGCAAAATGAAATGTTAAATATTGGGTGTAACTTGGGTAGAAAAGTAGATGACCTCACAAGGCCCATCTCCCTGCTCTCAAGGCTGCATCATCCCTGACCGAACCATGCCAGCCAAGTGTTTGTCTAACCTGCTCTTGAACATGTCCAGGGATGGTGATTGCATGACTTCTCTAGGTAGCCTTTTCAACTGCTTGAACTCCCCCCTCAGTCAGCAAGTTCCTGCTGTCAATGAAGGTGGTCAAACATTGGAACAGGCTGGCAGTAGAAGTTGTGGATCTGTGTTGGGTGTCAGCTGGTCAGCAAATAGGCATTCAGTTATAAATGTATGTAACATGCATTGATTTATCATTTAGTGGGCTGGAAAATGAATGCGACTCCTCATAAGGGGAAGAAAGGAGCCTGTTAAGGGAAGCAGCTAGGATAATGTGGTGGGTACGATAAAGACACCCCATCTCATTTTGTCTTGTTCCCTCCCACAAGCTTCATTCCCAGAATCCCACTTCATTTTACCCCTTCTTGTTGCCTTTCCAGCTCCTTCCAACTCATGGGTGTGCACACATGCACACATTCATGTCTTGTAGTCAAGTTGCGCTTGTTTTGCACGCTCACAAAATGCCATTCAGTGCAAATTACCTAAGTTGCCACTTATTCCTAGGGTGATGAAGCGCCATTCTTGTTGAAGCAGGACCATTTCAGTTGGGACTTCTTCTTGAATGTCCGTAGGCACCACCGTTTTTATGCTCCCCTGATTATGCCTCATGGAGGTGACTACAGCTCAGTGACACTTTTGTATCTGGCGCAGTTTGGGCTCTTATTCACAATGATTATAATCTGACAGTATAGTCGAACTCACATTGGAGAAGCCTCTACTACATTCCCCCATACAGTCTCGGTACCCTAAACCAACAGAGCCTCCTCATGACCACAACTAGAGATTTCTTCTTGTTGGCAAACCACTTTGCAACCTGTAAATTTTGAATTAAAGCTCTCTGTTTTATAGGGCCAGAAATGAGAGGTTTTTGTCTACCACTGAAATGGCATAGACATAACTGCAGTGCAACTTAGCTTGAATCTAATGCTTATTCATCTGTATATCTTACTATAATAGGAAAACTGGGGTACAGAGAAGGGAACGGACTTGCCAAAAGCCACTTGGCACATAAGTGACAGAGCCAAGCATCCCAACTGCTCTGACTCCTCCAGTGCTGCTGGATGATGCCGTCCTCCTAGAAACCTCATACGGTTCTGGTTATAAATTGACCCTATATAAGAACCCACCTTATGTTTTCAAGTTGAGTTTTAGGAAACAAGTGTTTTTTGGAAGACCAGTCAGTAACAACAGACAAAGAGCTTGAACTGCTATTGCCTGTACAAAATTGCATAGGGGAGTCAATAAATCAAGAAAAGGACCCCCAAAGGTGTAAATGCACTTAAAAAATGATAAAATAAAAATAGCGCTGAATAAAATTTGATTTGGTATTTTTCTTGTCTGTGCAAAAGCACTAGGTACAGAAGTTGAGACTAGAGGGGACCCACTTAGAAGTCAACCCTGCATACAAGTCTAGTGTGATTCTTGTGGAGGAAAAGAGGGTAGGTAGACTTATAATGGGAACAGTACAGAAAATGCATGTTTGGGCACCTCTTGCGTCTCCTTTGCAAAGACAAATTCTGGACGATCTGTGGGTAGTGAAGACAGCATTCTGCAGCACAGAGATGCTTGGGTGCTGAGAAGACGAGGGCGAGAGTAGAGAAATGCACATGCATCACTTAAAATAGCCAGAAAAGGGCCCTTAGTCTCTTTCTTGTCTTGTTCCCTTCACATTCAAAAATGTTCATCTCTCTCTCTCTCTCTTTTTTCATCCTTCCTAGGGGCGATGACTGACAGATTAATATATGTCTAGCTACGTGTCTTAGAAATCAAAAGGAAGGTGCTGTCAGAATCGCTTGTCAGAAAATGAGATTAGGCGCACTTGTCATTTGCTGAGGATTGCAGTCTTTCAGAGATAAGGTTGCATTTAATGAGTGTAAAAAGCCTCCTTGTGAAAAAGGGGGTGGTGTAGGGGAGAGAGAATGATTATTTTTCTGGTGTCAGCTGAGTGCTTTATCATATAACTTGATACTGTGGCACCCTGGCAGGCACTGATAATGGCTGCTGGGGCTATTGCACCTCTTCAGTTGCTCTGCAGCTTCAAAAGTGATGACTTGTTACCTGCTTTTAAACTCTTCTTGGATGTTGAAACCCGCTATCCTAAGGGAAAGAAGCAAAAGCATGTACAGTATGTTTTAAAGAAAGACCTGTGAAAACACACAGCATAAAGGAAATGTGCTAAATGTATAGCCACTTTCCCCAGCAAACTATAAAGAATACTCAGTGGGCTTCAGTGAAATATGGAACTTGTCTGACAAGTGAAGGATAACTAATGAGAAACAGAGCTGTGTCCCACTGAAACCAATTGTGTTTTGTTATGGAAAATATTTATCAAGCCTTTTTTTTCATTTGTTGGTTCTCCTAACAGTGCCATAATAACTCCTCTTATGTGCGCTAGATGCCTTCTCTCAGTTATTTAAATTCTGCAGCAGTTTTTATGTTGTCTGTTGGATATTATCACACTGTACATGAATATTTTAGATGGATGTTTCATTCGTCAGCTTAACGGTCATTCTTTTGCCAAGTTAGTGTCTTCATACTGTTTAGGAGCTGGCTAAATGTACAGATTTATGGTCTATAACGTAGTATCTAAAGATGAGGTGGCAGTCAAAGATGGAATTTATCCGATCAGCAAGAGAGAGCTACAGTAGCTGCATATTTTTGCAGTAATACTTCTTTTGGAAGCGTACCTCTTTTATCCAGGAAAGGGAGATTTGGGCCGTATATTCTCTTCATCAAATTAGACGTGATTTTCATTATTTTGCTTGAATGTTAGAAAATGAAAGCAGCGACTCAATTGGTTTCCAGTGCTGATTTCAGCATTTCCTTGACTAAAACTGGTCTGATTAACAGAGAGCAGGTTTACAGCACACAGTGATGGCTGCTTTATTCTGCCTTGCAAATATCTGCTTCCCCTGTCCATGGAAAATATTGTGATAGATATTTTTCCTTTATTAGCTAATTCAGGAGATGGCCTCCGATATTAGTAGACCACTGTATTTGAAATACATCCTCTAGTTTCAGAACTAAATGACAGGTGGAAAATGATAATAGATGGTAGAAAATGGTCAGAGCTCAATTGTTTGAATGGGGCATTTATAGAAGCCTACTCGCATCATAGTGAGCAGGGGAGACTTATTTTCTTCTGTAAGAGGTTACAAATCTAGAAGAGAGATGTCATGTATCTAGAGGTTAAAAAGACACAAGAAAATCTTAAAAGCTGCAGAACCAGGTGGAGTCCTTCATAATGTATTTACTAGGTCATAAATGCAAATCACAGGACAGAATATAGAAGGAAGAGGAACATGTATATATTTCTTGGGAGAGGAGTTATAGCCAGGAAACAGTGATAGTCAGGGATTTTTGTTTTTTAAATTTGGAGGAGAAAGAGAGAGACAGTTCTTGCGTCTACTCCCGTATCAAATAAACGACTGTATTTGGAAGGAAAAATGTCTCCACAAATATAGGACAGTGAAGCTTTCTTTTCCAGACTCTTAAAAGATTGCAAAAGAGAATCTATCCTCCCTCAGGTGTGCAAAATAAAAAAAGCTAAATTTCACCCCTGAAATCAATGGGAACATTCAGCATCTTACAGGATCAGACCCTTACCAAGGAGGAGGAAAAGAGAGCCCTATTGTTCTGCTCAGCCCTACTTTTTAATCTTTGTTTCCATTTGAAACCAAAATCATAAAACTGCCTGCAGAGTGGCTGCCTTGCTGTTCCTATAAATGAGAATTCCAGCTTTTATGCTAATTCAGTTTCAGGTTTCTTTGAACCTGCAGTTTATGGGCCTCTGCTTAAAACTGCAATCTGTTCTGCATAAAAGGAGGATTACAAAGTGGTTTAGTTTTGCAAATGCTGCAGAAAAATAAAATAAAAAAATAAAAAAGTTGCACTGTCATTAATACTCCCCTGCAAAAGTTTTCTGCTTTGTCAAATTAAAACTTTTCTTATATTTACATCTTTTTTTCCTGCAACCCCGTGTAGCAGTTCTGTTTCTTTGTGATTGTTGCTGCCAAGCATATCGTTTTTGTGCACTGTTCTTCCTGTGCCTGCCTCTAGTGTAAAGAGCACGTGCCTCCTTCTACCAGGGCAGGCAAGCACATATCACTTCCATCTGATGCCAAGAGTCCACCTGGTGAGCCAGTAGCTCACCTTGTAGGCTCGAATGCACCCATGGACAGTCAACCTGAATCAGTCCTCCTGGCAAAGTCCAGCCTCTGAACAGTTTTGTTTTATTGACATCTGTAGGCTACTTTTCTATGCCTAAGAAAGCTGTGGCTTTTGTTCATCATAGTATTATCTAGGTCACCAAGGACGACAGGTGTGTCTTTTTTTTTTTCTAATTGTTTTCTTCAGTTCGGGTTCTTCTCTTTGGGACTAAGGGAGTCGCACCAACCAATTAAAGTCAACCGAGGCACACGCATGTGTACATGTGAGCACACACGCATGTGTATGTGTGCACACGCATATGCATATGCACCCCCCCCCCCCAAAAAAAAGCATTTTCTCCTTGGGAAAAATAGACCCTGGATTTCCTATTTACTAAGAGACATAATTAAATACGTTTCCAAAGCAATGCTAAGGATGTTATGGGGTATCCCCATCACACTCGCAACTCAAATGCTATCACACTTTCTGAAAAGGTTAGCAACTTAGTGAAACATAAATGTTTCCAGTCTTCAACAGACTGGAATATCTACTTTTCACATTTCCAGGAAAAAAAACCCACTAAACAACCTCCCAGGTGAGAGAAGGTTTGCCCGGAATGATTTAATAGAGTTAAATTTGCCATCATTTCAAATTCGAAATGTGCCTGTTGCTCTAAGACGGGTTGTTCTTTGTTTCCTGCACTGCTGGGAATCAGCCTTGCCTGTTTTAAAATCCATTCTTGTTTTTATGAAAAGGCCTGAACCTGGAACTGAAACTTAAAATCTCTCAGCATTTTTAAATGGATCAAACAAACTCTTGGGTCATTCTTGATGGCCATGCAGTTCATCAAACTAGCGCTGCTGCAGAAACTGAGAGAGACTGTGGATGGATGCAATAAAATTGGGCAAGGGACAGAAACTTTTAAGAACTTGCCTACACTAAATCCTTAGTCAGTAAAAAGTAAAAGGACTGGTATCAAGTTTTTATAAGACCGTAAATGTGAGCTAAAGTCCACAGAAATCAACAGAGGTTTTCTTCTGCTGAGTTCATAGGGCTAAGTGCCAGTCTTTTCATTCTAAAGTTTAAAAATACATTTAGTAAATGTGTACGGAAAACTGAAGTCTACTAGTTCCTGGCAGGACATGGATAATGAGCACACCAATGAGCACGCCTGTTGTCTCACCAATATGTCTCACATGTGTTAGAGAGAGAAGCAGGTCTATGTCAGGCTTTGTGAATACAGGTCTGACATGCTACCTGTTGGGGAAGCTTAGTGTGGACATGTTGCTTTAACACGTGCTAAATCGGTCAAGTTAAAGCATAATGGGGGGCGGGGGGGGGGGAAGAGAGGCTTTAACCTGATCAACTCTGCAGCGTACTAATTTATAATCCGCCTTGAACACAATACAACTGTCAAGATGTTCATCAAAATGTTAGCTATCACCGTGATACTGTACCTTAAAATCTGAGTCTAGACAAGACCTTTCGTCCACTCTCTCCTCGCATCCTAATCATGCTGAAAAAAACCACAGTTTATAATGCTTTTTATCAGATGAGGATACTTAGCTGCTAAAAAGTGGACTCAGGCCTCCAGCTGGCTTCACTAGATCATGGAAATGTCATTAAACAGTAATGACTTTTGTTCACTGTCCCCCTAGCTGGATTTATCCAAGAAGTTAAATTCTTCGGCATCCAGTTGCTAGTAAAAAGGTCATGTAAAGCATCTCACTGCCAACGCGAGACAGTTCTTTGCAATATGTGCGCATCAAGAGACTCCAAAAGCTGTAAAAATTCGAAGGGCCAAAGTCTGTTCTCAGTTATGCTGTGGAAACCTAGAGTAATCCCACTGAAATCAGGGGAGTAACTTCAACTACCTGCTAGTATAAATCCGACAGAAAGTTGGCCATGAGACTTCAGTCTCCTTGTGACGGTGATTTGTCATTTTTAATAAAGAACATCCCTCCATAACAGACACGTAGTAAGTGCCCTGTAATGTTTACGTACACTGTGTTTATACGAGGCTGTCATTGTGGACACATTGTTATTAGTAATATTATTATTATTGCTGTCACACATTTCCACTTAGTTGTCCCTGCAGAAACCACAGTAGTCTGTGCAGCTGTACCTGAAATATAAATTTGGGAGAAAGGCAGAGAATTAGGCTTAAATAAAAAAAAAAAAAATCTTCTTTAATGGATCACACCGTGGAACCCTCAGGATCTAATGAGTGATATCTGCATAAAATCCTATAATCATATATCAGACGTTATTAGGAAGGTTTCTCCCTAAGTATTTATGAGCACCATTAACTAGTAAGACCTGTCCTCTTTTTCTTTTTCGTAGCCCTTCTTTTCTGCTTCTGCTTTTAATTATCGTGTAGGCTCAGCAACCCAACGGTAGCTTTGTTCATTTAGGCTCAGCTACCCAAGGTACTTGAGACACCTAAATCCACTATTTAGGTGCAAATGATATTCTTAACTCTTCCTCTGCCACCTAACCCCGCAGGCACTTAGATTTTGGCTGGTATGCATTGCACTAACCATAGACACCACTGCCTGACTCAAGCTGAAAGCCCAATGACCCCAAAGCAGGATCTCAAACTAGGCTCGCCTGCCTCTCGTCTGGCTGGAAGGGCCCGGTCGTGTAGGCATGCCCCAGCACACCTACGCCTGATGTGGTAGAAGGCAGCGGGGAGACCAGAGGCGTGCGTGCCCTTTTGTTCATCCCTGTCCAGGTGGTATTTCAGAGACCTGCCCTGTCTGATTTTGAGCAAGGTTTGATCCTGGGTTTCCTGCATCTTAACATGAGTGGACTGATTGCCAGGCATTTAGCATCCTCTGCTTGGATCAGTCTCTGCTTATGGGAAGGGAAGGAAGAGAGAGACAGAGCTGGTGCATGCAAGTCCAGAGGAGGGTGCAGAATCAGAGGGAAGTGCCTTTTGGGGCAGAGAGAAATAAGTGCCCATCCCTACCCGGGTTAGCCCCTTTGGAGTCTGAACTCCAAGGCAGCTCATTTCTGGCTAGTTTAGGCAACTCCCAACTCAGCTGGGTTTGCGTCCTTCCTTAGATGTCGAGGTCTGACCATTAATTTTATGGGGCTGAGGATTCTGTTGGACAAAAGGGCACTTCGGCATGACGCTAATCTAGGCCAAAGCTGAATGTTCCCATGGGCCCTATCCAAGACCACTGAAGTTGATAGGAGCCTTTCCATCGACTGCTACAGGCATTGGATCAGGCCCAGAACATCTTAGGGCTCTACTGAGCCCAACTCTGTGGCCACATCTACACGAGCATGGATGCTTTGTTCCCTGGAGACAAGTAGCAGTGTTAAAAGCAGGACACCTTGTACAGCTGCTAGTTGTCCCCGGGGAACAGTCTCTGGCGCGTGGCAGGTTACCCCAGGTGGGGTAGGGGAGGCTGGGGCCAGCACTGGGTTGGCCCTGGCAGCCTTACCTGGGGCTTCCTGGGGCTGCAGCAACAGCACTCCTGCTGTCTGGAGTCTGGCTGGCCCGCCAGGCTCTGGTTTTGAGCGGCATGTCCTGCCCCTGCATGCACTGCTATAGTTTTATTTTTTGCATGGGTTTTTTGATCCCTAGATATCAACGCCCCCCCCCCCCCCCACACACACACACACACTGCTCCCTTGCAGCGCGAAGAACAGCTGAATGTGCGGGATGTGGTGCTGTGCAGAGGCACATACCGCACCGCCGTGCTCGCCTGGACATGGCCTGTGGTTGCACAAGGCGTGCCAAGGGCCCTTCCCGCTCTCGGGCAGTCTCTCTGCAGGCGCTAGCCATGGCCACTATAGTTCCCTAAGGAGCTGAGTGAGAGGTGCCACCTTGATGCTCCAGACAGCAGAGAATTCATCCATAGCTCCCGGCCCCTGCTTTATCTTGCAAAACGCACCCTAACACACACAAGATTGCTCTGCGTGCTCTTAAGTAACTGGTGAAGTCCACCTTGTTGTTGACCCAGCGCTGGGGGTACACGGCTTCCTCCAGACAGGCGCCCGCCACCATCAGGACTGCTCCTCACCGGCTCGGCTTCGGTTTCAGGAGGCCGGTGCTGGGTCGCTCAATTGCATGGTTCGCGGCGTAGTAATGCTGTTTCTTCATTTTTGCAGCGGTTCTGCTGCCAATATTGGGAGCCTTGCAGAAGCACATGCAGTGTCTAGATGAGTAAATCTGGGGGCCTTTCGATGCTCAGGTGTGGCACTGAAACTAAAATAGTGCGAGCCCGTAGAAAACAAAACAAAACCCCCCAAAAGAAGCACTGTAGGCCCTGATACCGTGTACCACCTGGAGCGGGGCAAACAGAGGGGCACGCACGCCTCTGGTCTCCCCGCTGCCTTCTGCCACATCAGGCGTAGGTGTGCTGGGGCATGCCTACGTGACTGGGCCCTTCCAGCCAGACGAGCCTGCTTCGGGGTCGCTGGGCTTTCGGCTTGTGTCAGGCGGCGGTGTCTCGGGTTAATGCACCGGGACCCTGCTTCAGGGTCAGCCCGAGCCAGGCCGCTGAGCAGCTCTCTCGGGGTAGCGCAGTGCCCGCCCGCCCAGCGCCTCCGGCTCCCTTGCGAAGAAGTCGGGCCCTATTCTTCCCCCTCCGAAAAATAAAAAGAAGCATGGCGCCAAAACACCCCCCTCCCCCCCGCATGTCGTGGAGGGCCACCCTTACCCCCGTGTAGGATAAAATACGGTGGCTACGTGACAGAAAGCCCTTTCTTTGGTGCAGCGGCGGGCTGCCGGCTCTTCGCCCCGTGCGAGGCTGTGCTCCCGCAGGACGCGGAGGGGAGCGGCGAGGATGCGCCCCAGCGCGGCGGGCCGGCCGCGGGGAGAGCCTGCTTCCTGCGGCGCGGGAGCCGCCGGGGAGGGCGCCTGTCGCCCGGCGGGGCGGGGTCGGAGCCCGGCGGGGGCTGCGGGACGCCCCGTCGCCGCCGGCGCGGGCTGGCGGGGCGGGGGCGGGGCCGGCGGGAAGTGCCTGGCGGCGGCGGCAGCCCCGGGCTCGTGCTGCCGGAGCCGCGTCGCCTCCCCATGGAGTTCACGTGAGGCGGGCGCGGGCGCGGGCAGCTGGTGCGGGACCGGCCCCGCGGGGGGGCGGAGTCCGCGGGGCACCGGGAGCAGCCGCCGCCGCCGCCGCCGCCGCCGCACATGGTTTCCTTTGTCCTGCCGCCGCGCTCCCGGCTCGGATTAGCCGCCCGCCGCGGAGCCGGGACGCCCGGCAGGAGCGCGGGGCCGGCCGCGCCCGCAGGTAACCCCCGGGGCGGCTGCAAGGGGAGGGCGAGGATGGGGGGGCGCTTTTTTTTATTTATTTTTTATTTTTTTTGAGTGTTTTTTTGTGGTTCTGGAAGTCTCGTCCCCGCTGGAGCCGTGACCGGGAAGGAGCGGAGACATGGTGGCGTTTGTCTCCTGGAAGGGAAGCCGCTGCCGGGCCCGCGCGGCGCAGGCGGCCGGCCGCGCATTGTCTCCCCGGCGCAGCCCGCTCCCCTCCCTTCGCGGAGGGGCCACCGCCGCCGCCCACAGGACTGGATGCTCGCTTGCTTTTCTTTCCTTTGGTAATCCTCTTCGGTTCGTTTTCTCTTCGTGGTGTTCTCCCGGCGTCGCTAGTCATGGTGAAAGTAGCCCTTGCCTTGATACTGTCCGGTGTTGCTAGTAATGTGAGAGTAGCCCTTGCCTTGATACTGTCCGGTGTTGCTAGTCATGGTGAAAGTATCCCTATTCAGTGTTGCTGGTCATAATGAAAGTATCCTTGCCTTGATACTGTCTAGTGTTGCTAGTCGTGATGAAAGTATCCCCAGCCAGTGTTGCTAGCAATAGTGAAAGTATCCTCGCCTTGATACTATCCGGTGTTGCTAGTCATGATGAAAGTATCCCTATTCAGTGTTGCTGGTCATGATGAAAGTAGCCCTTGCCTTGATACTATCCGGTGTTGCTAGTCATGGTGAAAGTATCCCTATTCAGTGTTGCTGGTCATGATGAAAGTAGCCCTTGCCTTGATACTGTCTAGTGTTGCTAGTCGTGATGAAAGTATCCCCAGCCAGTGTTGCTAGCAGTGGTGAGAGTATCCCTTGTATTGGATTAGGATACGATGGCAAAGATTTTATTTGCTGTTAGTTTGCACTTTGTTAACCTTTTCATGAAGGCTGCAGTGTTAAAAGCGATCAAATCAGCAGTCCAAGTCACATCTTGGTGTTTGAGCTAACGAGGTGATTATTGGTCATTTGTAGGATAGGGAGTGCATTGGCTTTTTGGGTTGGGGGGGGGGCGTTATTGCCTTGGTAGGATTATAATCCACCCCTACAGTGAAAAAAGCAAAGGAAACATGTAGTTTCTAGCAGCCTCCTTCTTCATTAAAAAAAAACCGATTTCTTTTAATTTGTTGCAGAGCAGCTAGTAATCGCATCCCTGATTTGGGTTTAGGTGTCAAGACTGTTCAGGCACATTGTAGTGTGTCATATTATGGCCAGCAAATGTCACCAGCAGACTTCACAGCAGTGTTTCTTAAAGCGTTTTGCAATGGACTGGAAAAAGATTTGTCACCTGAAGTATTTGGGGGGGACGGGGGGGAAGCATCTTTTTGTTAGTTTTCACCATTAGATGAAACATGGTTTTTTTCATTCTTTGAGGGGGCGGAGGCGAGGAGTAGGGGGGCCCAAGAAGTCAACACATGGTTTATTGTTTGGTTTTTTCCTCAAGAGTACTTCATTTTGAAATACTGGAATAAAGGAATTATTGAAACTACAAGCAGTCTTTTCAATGAAAAGTAGTTTAACCTTTTTATTTTATTTTTAAGGAGAATGCTTTGGACAACTGAATTTAAAAAGGTTGCAGTAGAGGATGCCCAGTGTTGAAAAGCTGTTATTTTAATTCAGAGAGCAGGCTGACTGGCAGGGCTGTGAAAGCACCGAGAAACCTCTTAATTTGCTGCCACAATACTGAACTGTTTTTAAAGTTCAGGATTTTCTTGATCTCTTCAATTTGTCCTTTTATGCCCATAATTTCATAATTCAAGGAAAGGCATCATTGAATGATAACCCTATCATAAGATAATAAATCCAGTGTTTGTCACATATTTAATCAGAAAAGTATCCCAGTTCAGCTTTTACATAGTATATACAACACTAATCTGGTAAATTCTGTTTAGAATGATCGGAAAGAACAAGAGTTGTTTTTAATAGAAAAAATAGTTTATATTCTTAACTTAATGGTGAAGAAATGTGTCTTTATGTATATAAATACACTGTTTATGAAGTGGTTTTACCTATAGATAGATACTGATTTGTGTATGATGTATTAAAATACACGGTATTTTTTTTGCCTAGGCACAATTCAAATGAGGTTTTCTGGTTTTAAGAAAATATAGAATTATTTGTTTTCCAAATAAAGGATATTTTTAAAGATTTTTTTTTTTTTTTTTACTGAATCAGAGAAGAACCTGTAGCAGAGGCAAAGAACAGGAGGCTAAATGTTTTGCAGTCTTTCCTATGTGCTTGTTACAATATTTTATTAATACATGTTTCATTTTATACAACTTCAAAAGACTGATTTTTTTTTCCCCCCCAAAAATATGATATCTGAAATATAGTTCAATAGTGAACTGCTTATAGTCATCTTCTGTGAATTCAGATATGGTACAGAGCTGAGCTTTGGGGGTGTATGTGCATTGTGTGTACCCAAACACATGTTCCTACGTGCCTGTACAATAGAGGCATAGATTTGATTTTTCAAATTTTAAGGAATTTAAGTTGCTGGTAAAATGAACATTTACAGGGTTGCTTTTTCCCCTAGCCTGGACATGTAGTCTGTCGCAGAGGTACTGAACAGTTTTAAGTGAAACTTAAATAAGGTTTCAGTGTTAATGACGAAAAAGGGTATGCACCTTACTGACATCCACACCCCTACTAAAGAAAACACAGCAATAAGGATGAATAGATTAAAAACAAAAACCAAAGTGGCTATTAGCATGTGCAGCTTGAGAAAAGGAGAGAGCCTGTTTTTACCAAGGTAAATACAGGGTTTAAATATTCTGTTAGGCCTTAGCAAAGGCTTTGTTTATTAAATAACACAGTATAAAACTTTGCAGAGGCTCCTGCGTAAGTCATGGATGGTCTTCAATGCAAAAAAAAATTAAGCACTCAGAATACTGGGTGTCACATGAAGACTTTTTGAAGAGTCCTGCTAATCTGTGGGTGCATGAAACTGGAACGAATGCTTCAAAGTCACGGTGCCTTTCCTAGATTGCAAAATCTGTCAGAATGAGTCTGATAACCCTAGTACAAAAATACAGTTTATGTGCAGCTAATATTTCAAGTAAGCAATTATTTATTTATTAAACAGACTCTTTCCAAATAAATATCTGCACTGCAGGGCAATGAAGCACAGCCAAATAGCACCACCTTATGGATGTTTCATTTTGTGGCTGCAGCTTTTATCATCTTTCTTGTTTTCTCACCTGTTTTGCTTGTTTATTTTTTTTCTCTAAGATATAGACAAAGATGGGGGGGATGTGCACGCACGTGTGCAAGTGTGCACACACAATATACCTCTGCGCATACTTTGGAAAGTTAACACTTGTATAATGGGTAACTTTTCTATTGGTCTTTCAGGCATCTGATGCCAGCTCTGAAAAACTGTTCAACGCTGTTACAAAAAAAGGTAAGACTGCAATCCACATCACACATGTATTTTCCCTGTGCATTTCTTTTCATGGCAGTTTCAATGGGAGATAAACTGTAACTTGTCCTGTAGAAGTGTTGCAATCAGCTTGTTAGTGCTTTTCATGTTTCTCTTGGTTTCAGACATGTTCTGTATGCTTGGTAATTGCTTTGCTTAAGCAATATAAAATAAAGGCTTTAAATAATGCATTGCCTGCCAGGTCAGAATTAATTTAAATAACAATATTAGGGAATAGTTTATTTTACAAATGGCTTTAATTTAAGCTCATTTAAATAACTGTAACAGTTTTCAAAATGTTTTAACTTGATTGTTACTCATCAGCTACATGATAGACATGGAATTATGAATAGCCAATTTGTACTGCTGATAGTAATAATAACCAGCCAGCGTTTAGTATTCACAGGATAATAGTCATAAACCATGGCTTACTGTGCTGTATGCTTTCTGTAAAGTTAATAAACGATATAGTGGGCCACATTTAAATATGCAGTATTCCATTAATTTCTTCCAAACAGCAATTTAAAGAGAGAGTGGCTAATGATATAAGGGTACATTAAGGGAAAACTTGCCTTAAATCATTGCCAGTAGGCTTCTGTGAGGAGCTTATCTGCAGCAGCATTGATAGAAATAATGTTTCTGAAGGCAGGGTCTTCTTTCACTGGCTGTGCCAAGGTGTATAATTCAAAGTCTTTAAATTACATAAACTCTGTTTGGTCTTTTTACTCCCCACCCTCCACCCGCCCCACTGTGCTACCTGTTTAATGGCAGTGCATGGTAATTGCTTAGTAAAAAGGTATGCTTCCAGCTCAAATTTCACACTATTTTAAGTTAAAATGTCTTTGGAGCACTCCAGCAAGGTTTGAGTAGAAAATACAGGCTTGATTAAATTGGACTCTAAGCCTTTCCTTGTTGTCTTGGTGCATGCTTTGCCTCCTTTTCTGCCACAGGCTCTTTATTTTTGTCCCCCTTGGCCACTTTGGATTTAAAAAAAAAAAAAAAAAAGGCACATTCTGCCACTTCCTGCATCCTTTAATTCTGCAGGGCTGCCGGGGTGCAACTTGGGGCAGTACATGGCCCATTACGTTTGGGATTCCCCCGCTTATGCATCACTGGTTCTGAAATGTCTTGGATGCATATTGAAATGTATCTAGTTTTAATTGTGTGATGTATTGGCATCCTTTTGAAGTCTTGAGTTGTGTGATTTATCCAATTTGGCAACTTGATATTTTGTATTCCATTTAACTGAACTTACAGGGGTTCCCCCCCCGCCCCTTAGGTCGAGACTGGGTCACCCAAAAAAAAAAGAAAAAAAAAAGGAAGGCTTGTGTGTTTCAAGTGACCCAAGGCCCCCAAACTACATGTGACCGCATCTTTATTTTGCTAATTTGCTGTAAAAAGCTTAGGAATGTGAGTAGTCCTTTCTTGGGGCTGAGCCAGGCTAGAACAGAAGCCAATCCCCCGAATCAACATTCCTCAGTGATTGCCTGTAACTAGGGTGAAGGGATCTCTTGAGCTGAAGAATGAAAAGTGATTGATGAAGAGTTAGGCCCCTTTTCCTCTTCCTTTCGTTTTCTTTTTTGAATCAAACACATTTCCCACATTCTTATTTGTGTTTACTTACCAAGTTTGATTTGTGGCATCTATTTGGTTGTGAATAACCATGCTTGACAGGGAGCCTATTCTTCGGAGGTACTTTCCTTTGGTGATTTAGTTCCCTTGAAAGGATTAGGGTTTCTTTGTGTAGCCTAAAATCAACATAGGCTTTTCTAAGCTTTGCTTGGGAAACCATACACAAATAAGCTTTTTAGTTGACGGTAGATTATTCCTTTGCCCCTTATTTCCATCAAAATGGCGTCTTTCTTTTCTCCTCCTGAGTTTCCCCTTCATGCCATATGCTAATTCCTGTTGGTAACATGAATGACAAGGGGGAGAATCAATGCAAATCCAGGTGCTGCAAAACTAGGCTGACTGGTATTTTTTTTTTTTCCTCCACTGGGAGAAAGAGATTAAGGGGCGGGGGAGTGGAAAAAGCACAGGGGACAGTTTTGTTAAAGGGATTAGCATTCAAAGTGCTAAATATCAGGAAAACAACCTCAAAAAGATCCACTGTTTGGAGATAATGTCAATAATTGCTTCCAGACAGGTGCAGGGATTCTCATTAAGGGCTGTGGTTTGTTGTTAGTCTGCTCTCTTCTCCGAGTGTCTGCTGTGTGATGGTTGACGAGGCTGTCAAGGAACTGTCAATTTGGTGCATTTCAAGTTCAGGTTCCCTCTTTGCAAAATGCTGTATTTGTTTTAAAGCCAGCTCTTCCTCTGTGTTGTCCAGTGTTGCTTTTGCCAGAAGCAATAAAAATCACTCGTAAGAAAGGTCAGATTTGCATTGGGTAAATCGCAACGAAAATCTTCAAAGCTCCTGGCAGATTGAACAGTCTGACAAGGTGCTGCAAAGTGACAAGCATACATCCTTCCACGTTCAGCTTTGGACCTCTGAGATGTCCCTTAAAGTCAACTACGTTCCTCACAGATTTGGTGTCGTCTTTCCTCGTGTATGAAGGAGCGTGAAACTGTTGTTACAGAATTCTTTGTACAGAGTTGTTTGTAACATGCCGTGCCCTTTGTTTTGCGACTTTGCCGTATATTATATACCCATTATTTTATTACAGGAGAACCTAGGTTCTCCAAATGAGAACAGAGATCTTGGCATCTATATGGAGAAACGGTATGAAACCATCTCTACTGCAAAATGCATCAAGTAGAGTTTTCAAAAGAACAAAAGTCCCATTTTGAGAAATCACTTTGAGGCTTTAGGCTCCAAGTCCCATTGAAAAATTGCTGGGACTTAGCGCCGAAGCCCCAGCTCCTTAAAAAACCTTTAGGCGCCTAACTCCCATTGACATCCAATGGATTTTAACCACACTTCTTCCCCCAGAAAAATGGGTATCTTTTTCTTCCTTCGTCTTCGGTTCTTTAGTGTCCCTCACCACGTCTGTTTGTATAAAGAGGCAGGGAAGTGAGAAAAAGAAAAATATTTGTCATTTCTGATCTGGTTCATGGTTGCACTGTAATGGAGAAGAGGTGCTTTGTCTTGGAGTGACACTCATGTTCCATGCTGAATGTAACTGGACTTCTCCACTACAGGCATCAACATGCAGTATGGTCTTAACATGTGAAGTATAGTTTAAAACCTAACCCCTTGCCACCCTCTCCAGGATAGGCAGAGAACTTGACCTCAGTTTTTTACTCTTTTGCTATGAGACCCTTGGGCAATGATTCAGTCCTACTTGTTTGCCAAGTTCTCCTCCCTTTTTGGCTCGCATCTTTTAAAGGGTAGAGTACTTCTTTCCAGCCTGTTTCTATGCAGTGCTCTATGGCAGCTTGCTAGTAGGCCAGAGAACCTCAGATACTGTTGACTCGGTTGTGGCTTATCCCTTAAATGGGACTGACGGCATGACTCTAGAAGACAGTTTTCAGGTTTGGTCTATGGCAAGGGCAGGCAATTATTTCAGATGGAGGGTCCCTTACTGAGCTTTGGTAAGCCATCGAGGGCCACATGACAGGCAGCCAGGGGCAGCTAAATATTCATTTTCTACGTTTTTTAGGGGCCCTGTGGGCCGGATAGAACGGCCTGGCAGGCCGTATCTGGCTCGCGGGCCGCATTTTGGCCACCCCGGTCTATGGAGTTCAGATTGCTTTGGAAACCTGGCAGACCACACCATGACGATAAATGTTGGGGCTAACCTTTTGACAGGGTTGACTGCTCTAACTGCCCAGTGTTTTGTTTTTTTTAACAAAGTGGTGTGTTGTCAGTTAGAAAGGCCATGTCACTTGACTGTAACTTCAGACTGAAGCTAAAAACTGTCTTTTTTTCCTCCAGATTGCTGCTTGCTCTAGTATGTAAAAGAGGAATGGCGTTTGTGTACTCTGAAGGCTTTGGGCAGGGGAGAGGAGCTTGTTGTGTAGTGTCACATATGAAAGTTTCACAGCTATCAGCAGTAGGACATTATGGTTTTTTTAATAAATACAGAATACATTGACATACCCAGCTGTTTTCTTGCTTGTTTCAGGGCAAAGCTTCCCCTCGCCCTGTATCCCTTTTGTGTGTATCTCCGTCCCCTCAACCTGTACAGTTGCGTCTTATCCTCTCCCCATGCACCAGGACGCTGTTCCCTTCTCCTGTTGTTACACAAGAGGTCTCTGACGGGAGAATGAGAGGGTGTCAAGCTGAAGAGATCAAGAGATAGTAGCTGTTAATGGAAAAGGCAATTATTGGACTTTGTGATGACACATTTAGGATATGTCCTATAGGTTCACAAGCTATTCCAAAATTAATGGTAGGCTCTTTCAAAATGGCAGACGTATGCATGCCCATTTATGACACCCTTGAAACGGAAGTGCTTGTGGGCTCCATGGATTATTTCTGAAATTCAGTATTAAAAAAACCCAGTACAAATAAGTCAATGGCCTTCCTCAATCCGAGTAATTAAAACGACCATTTTGCTAAAGTAATTCTCAGTTGCCCTGCCTATCTTACCTTTACTTTCCTAAAAAATATGAGCTGATCCTTTTCTCTCCATTCCTGATCCCGTTGCTCTAAGAATTTATTGGAGGCTGCCAGCTTTAGCCAAATTAATCCAGCATCAGTAAGCAAAATGGCCACATTTATGATTGCCTGTCTTTATCTATTCTGGCCCCAGTATTTATTTTCTAGATTAGGCTACATACTATTTTTCTCACAAAGATTTGTCAGCATGCGACTCTAAACCACTGTACACCACAAAAATCAAGCAAGGCTGAAAAGAATACTTCGGAGGGGCTGAGTGTTGTAATGAGAGAGGTCCTGACTTGAAATGCTTTGATTAGTGGATTCCAACTTGGAGCCTGGCATGAAATTTCATAAATCAAGAGTCCTGCAGACCTCCCATATCTAAACTATTGTTAGTCTCTCCACTGTAATAAAATGTTGTTTTCTCTGGAAATGTATGTTTATTTAACTAGGTTTCTTTTTGCTTCACAATCTGGATTCCATTCAGTCAGTTACCACTCCAATTAACTAACAATTATTTAACATTAACAGTAATTACAGACGCCAGTTAAGCGCCTACAGATGTCAACTGTTAGCTTTGTACCTAATCACTCAATGAAATGGAGAAAGTTCAACAAACATCAATTAGCCAAGCAATTAGTATGAGTTAGGAAAGAGCATGTTATCATGTGTGAGCTGATTCAATTTATTTTATTTTGTCAGTAAAATACACACACAGGCAAGCAGCAATAAGTTATTGAGATTAGATAAAGCTGTATTGTTTTGCTGTTTACACAAGCCTTTTCTCCTCCTCTTTTGCTTTTCCTTACATAAGTTAAATATACTTTGCAAGGCATTTGTTATCTAAACAAATACTTTTCATTTCAATTGGGAAAACAGAGAGATGTTCTGTTGAGAATAGAGGCGAAGGTCACCTCACTCTTACACTAGTTTCAATGTTGCCCCAGTGAATTTACTCTCAGGAAACGCTTATATGGGATGATTCTGTGCAGTGAATATTATATTGATTTTTTTTTTTTTCCCCTCCTCCATCAGATTATGTTTTAATCCATGTACATTTTAAAGCCCTGATGCACAATTTAAATCAGGTCAGTTAGGAAAGCAATTCGTGTCCACCCAGCAGTTTTACTTCTTTGCTTAACTCTGGGGCCATCTCCCTCCACATCTGTGGAAGAACTCTCCTGGTACCCCACCACCTCCTCCTCCTCAATGACTGAGACACAAAGAGCTGCCTAGGCAGTCGGAAGTGGCACCTCCCCCGGGAATGGCTCAAGAGGACAGATTGGGAGTGGCCCCTAAAGTACCCTTACATTTCTGGGTGCGTTCATGTTGGGAGAAACCTCAAATTTATTTCTGGTGGTCATCCTGAAACATTTCCCAATCTGATTTGGTATGGAACAACTTATTGGTTTAATTTTTTTGGAAACCATACCATGGCTAGGGCTTTGTTAGGCAGAGGTAGCATAGGACTTTCTCCAAAGGTCGCTTGAGAAATGCAGATCGTGGCAGGTGCCTTATGTCTGGCCTACCAAGTGATCTACCTTATGTAGATCAGTGCCTTATGTCTGGCCTACCTCGTGTACCATTAACCCAGCCATGCAAACATATCTAGCTTTCCTTTTCCATGGACTGCCTTTCTGTGGGGTCTTGTGTCTGTCCTAACTTAGGACTTCATTTTGCATTCTTTCCATATGCTGTTTTACGGTAAGTTCCCATCAGTTAAGCAAAAAATAAATCCAGTCTCACATAGATGTGCAGCTATTTTTTGAAGTCTGGCTACCCTGTTTAGTAACAAATACACAGCAGCAAGTAAAGCTTTTAAAACACACAGAGTTGTTCTGAAAACCAAAGTGAATTAGTTGTTTTGTTTGTTATCAACTGTCTTCCCGAACAAAAAATGTATTTTAGCTTTTTCACGATGCTAGCGTCTTTTGAATGTGTATCATCACATATAATAATCCCACAAAGTCCATCCTTGCTTTATTATTCAGACTGTCCCACAGAAGTCAACTGGTTTATTTGTTAGTCTTGATTTTCTAAAGTGTGGGGAAGGAGGTTAAGAGGAGCAGAGACAGACTCCCTGATTGCTCTCTGGCACCTTAGCTTTTTGCTTAAAGGATGTTTTCAGGGGAGGAAAAAAATACGGTAAGTCTCCGGGTGTTACAGTTGTCAGGAAAACCTTAAATGTGATCTAACTGCGAGAATAACTGTCTGAGTCTTCAGAGAGTCCCTCTGTTTGCTGGGATGCTTGTTAAATCTCAGAATTAACCTTTTCACACAGAGCTGCACCAACATTTCCCCCAACATGGGGCAGATTTCAGGAGTGGATCCCTTTTTAACATGGAATAACTGATCTCTTCTTTGTCCTCATGTTGGCACCAATTCAGCAAGGTACTTCAGCACTTGACTAACTTTAAGCACCTGTTAATGTTAAGCATGTACTTAAGTGCTTTGCTGGGCTAGGTCCACAAGTGGCAAATCTTGAGAGATGCTGAGTACTTTCAATCGCTCAGGAATTACTTGTCCCTAATACAGGTGCAGCTCCTATTGACTTCCCTTGAGGCTGCACCTTGAGAGCAGAATATGACTGTGTCATTGCATGTGTGAAATTATTTTCCAAACTAGATTTGAGCAGTAATAGTCTGTACGTGTGCCAGGAGTGCATGGAGCAATTCAGTAAGTGGTGAGGGATTTGTTTGTGAAAGGGGTGTTGTACCGTGCTCAACAAGCTGTATAAAAGACTAATGTAAACTTGCACTTAAAAGGTAGCAAACAGAAGAACAAATGAACTCATTTAAGGGCCATTTAGAACAGTAAATGACCTTGAATTGAATGTTCCCTTGACCTAATGCAGGAAGTGGCTACTGTTAGGTGTGGGTTTTTTTTTCCTTCTGTAATAATCTGAAAAAATAGGTTGTATTTTTTTTTTTAAGAATCATTTGTTAAATAAACATTAAGGCCTACGTTCACAAATGGACTTAGACAGTAGACACCTAATGTGGGAATGAGGTGGAATTTAGACATTTAAATCCAAGAGTGGAATCCTCATAACCCCTGCTTTACTTCATAAGGCACCTAAAGGTCTGTAGGCACTTAGGTTTTTGTGCTTAAGCTCTCAAGATGGGTGGGATAAGTGACACACTCAACAATTCTAGCTCAGATCAGCTGGGAATGATAAAAATAAGAGGAATACTTAAAATTGCTGGACACTTTTTGAAAATTTGAACCTAAATAGCTTAATGCGAGTGGCTCATAATGGAGAACATCTGTTGCAAATGCAGTTGGATTCTAGGAACTCAGCTATGTAAAACTACAGTCAGGCTTGTAATAAACATGCAATTTAATTTAGTAATCGTTTAAAATGGATTTATTTTATTAGGCTGGTCACGCAAACATTTACATCTTCCTCTGTTAAAAAATAGGTCAAAACAGTTGGCTTTACCATCATTGCTGTTTTATCATTACCACCAAATCTTGCTAGGTTTTCTGCTGCAAAGAAGGGGTATATTGAGATAACTGAATTTTACATTATTTTTAAAGAAGACTTTTCAGAATTGGGTGGTATTAGCCAGCACTGCAGGCCTCTGGTTATGGTTATACTTCAGTTGTTGTTTTTTGTCTTGGTTTGGTTGTGCTGTACAATTTGATAGCTGTTGAGACCACATGTGTGCTCAGGTTTAGACAGCGTAGTGCAGTGCTAGGCTTTCTTTGAGAGGAGGGAGAAGAAGCTATGTCAATGGGAGATTAGGAAGGTAGTTAGCTGGGTTAGGTTGTAGTCAGGCAGAAGGCAGCCTCTAAGGTGCCACCCTACCCTCTGCCTTCTGCCATGGTGGAGATGAGCTGAAATGTCATTTTTCTAATTTAGGGCTAGATAGAACCTACGTGGACGGGGTGGTTCGCTCCCTGAGCCGTCCCTGGAAACAATTGTCACCCAGAGAGTTGTTCCCAAGAAGTGGAACTCAGAAACAGCAGTGTTGAGTGGCAGTATAAAAAGTCAAGATAATTAAATAGGGGGAGGAAGAGGTAGAGTACATTGCTACAGCCCCTGAAAGGAAGTTTTCCCCTCTCACACAGCCATAGGTTAATGGAGGGTTGAGCTACACCCACTCTTCAGTTCTCACTTCTCCCCTGATCAGCTGAAGGAGTATGGAGGTAGACGAGAATGTTGGATGGGTCTTCTTCTTGACCGAGTTAGATAAAAGGCAAAATCTTTGGCTCTAGTTCATTACCATGGATCCAGTTTTGGACTCCTAACTTGTTAGTTAGTGGTATTTGGGAGTGCAGAGCCATATGAGAAAATAATATGCAGTTTTATTTGAAACAGGGAAAGCCTTGAAAAGCACATGGAGAAGTGGTGAATCTTTAGTATTTTGGTAAGGGAAAAGTAAGTGGATAGTGCTCCACTGACTGATCGGCATCTAATTTGTGTATCAGATGGGCACAAAGCATTTTCAGAGAGAAAAGCGGAGAATCTAGCAGGACTGTTCTCAGCACAACAAAAAAAAGGTTTTATTGTTCCATCAGGCATATTTAATGCAGGTCAGTGCTGGTCTTCAGTAGGCTCATTTTCCAAGACCTCATTTCTTGCGTACCCGCTTCAGGATTTGGTTTATATTTGAGCAGGCATGTCTGATTGCAAAACTTGTGACTATCCCTTAGCATACACAAGCAATTATATGTAACCTGCAAAGCTGATGAGTTCTGATAGCGGTTGTGTATCTGTGTTCTTACATTTCTGCTCATGGTAAACCCCTGTATTTATAAAACGGGTGCATCACCTGCAGTCCAAAGGCCTGAAGTTAATAGAAATCCTTGCATTGACTTCACTGGGTTTTTGATTGGGCCCTAAGGTGAGTTTTCGTATGTTTAGGAGGATGTAATTGACCTTTAGTTTAAATCAAATCCAAGTGTTATAATTCAGTATTCTTTTGAGCTTAAAAAAATCTTATTTGTTTCTTTGTTGAGGGGATGACATGCATCCTTTGTAGCTTTGCTTCCTGACGTGTTCCACTTTCCTTCCTAAAACAGAGTTGCATTAGTCTACTAGACTCTTCTACTTTCCTTGTAATTTCTGTGAACACTGCCTTTGATGTATTGTAATCTCCTCACTGTGAGAAACAGAGTTCAGACTGGGACCAAATTCTCTCATTGACAATAGCACAGTTCAAGGTCTTCATTACTTTTCAGGATTTTGCTTCTAATTTGCTTGCACTGTATATTCACATGTATAGATTTGCAGGAGTCTCGCTGGCTCTTCAGATGGCATTCTTTGAAAATAATTCCACGAACTGCAACTAAAAGGCCAGCACCTCTTGAAGTTATACATGTAAATTTGTGATGTGGATAAGGGGTGAAGGAAATATAACTATAATTAACACACATGCATGCACAAAAGTGACTGAGATTCCCAACTGCTTAGTGTACCGGCACTATTGGTAGTGACATGTCCTCTGTTTAGGATCCAGTCTTGTGAAATGTTAGGCACCTCTTCTAGATCCGTATGGGTTCCTAACTTTGTAACTTCGGAGGGAGATGAGGCATTGCAGGATACTCCCACTTTCTGCTTTGAGCTCTTAATGAGGAATTTGTGTTGGGCACCTAGTGCACCATTGTTACTCACCTCTTCAATTTTGCATGTGTACAATGTTGTCAGACTGGGATTTGAAACCATAGCATCTGAACAGAAGATGGGGTGGTACTGAAGTTTTCAAATGACTGTATGTCATTAGAAATATTTTCAGTTCATTTTAATGAAGAATATGTTTCTAAATCTCTTGGATGGCTTTGAAAATTTCAGACTTTGTCCGTGTCCCATTGACATATGTTGCACATGATCTAAAGCTCAATGTTTTAGGCCTGTTGAATTTCTGACTAACTTTTTCATTGCTTTTTTTGTGTTTCCTCATCTGCTTGGCTGGTATTGCTCTATTCTTTCTCAGATGTCTTTGCTTTTTTTGGACCAGAGACTTTTTTTTGTCTGGCATTTGTACACTATCTAGCACTTTGGGCTCCTGGTCCATGACTGGGGCTCCAAGCAGGTACTGCAGTACAATTAGAATAATAATTTCCTGACCATATGTTGCATCTGCATGAAAAAAGGCTGGATGCTATCCATCTTAGGGCTTAATTTCATATCTCATGCTGCTCGCGCTTTTGTGGTAGTATACACTCAAGTTTATATAGAATCCTAGATGTAGTAAATTGGTACCCTGTTTTAAATGTGTAGCTAGCTACTTTAAGGTTTTGGCATTTTGAAAGTTAAGATGGTTTTCTTTGCCCTTGCATATCTTGCCAGGTATCTTATCTTATTCAAATAACCTAATTGCTATCCAGTCTTTCAACAGCATATCATCTTAGCACCTAGCTGACAAGACAGGTATTCACCTAAAGGCCTCATTATGTTTTGCCAGCACATTGGGGGGCCAAAAATAACTCGACAATATCTGCTCAACACCGAGGTCTCTAAATGACAAACAAATAATTGGGTGAAAAAAAACCCTAAGCACAGTGCAGCTCACGCAGGCCACTGTGCGCAGAGAGTCCTCAACAATAACAGTCACAGCTCTGACTGGTTCATGTCAGAGCAAATCTCTGAGCAGCAGATTGTGCTGACATGCAAGAATGACAGCTTTGGAAATAGCATGCTAGTTACTGCAGGAAGCGAGGTTGGTCTATTATGTAGACTATGACATGTTGCTGTCATTTTCATACAGGTGAATGGCTGACATCTTAGAACAGAGGTTGAACAACAGCATTTGAGAAAGTAGGAAATTCTCACGCATGCTGGCATTGGGGGATGGCATGTGGCTGGGGCAGGACATTGTTCGCCTCCTTTTCTTTTTTTAATTGGCTATTGTAATGAATTTAAACCTTGACTACTGTGACTATTTAAAAATCAGGCCAGCCAGTGAATTATCTACTACAGGTTGTTGTGGCTGTTGTGGTTTACATGAAAGTGGTGTCTCATTTTCTTCCAGGAGCAGGAAGGACATGTTTGTATATGTGCTATTGCACTGGGAAATCAAAACACGCAACTGCCATGAATGCAACGTAAAGGTTCAGAAATCAATCCCAAAAGCTGCTCCACCGTAGTATTAGCACCGCTGTGCTGTTAGTCAGATGCCCGATGCAAACCCACTGGAAGCTTTGCTGTTGACTTGGTTGTTCCGTGACTCGGGTGCTGTGTTGCACACGCATAGGATTTTCAACCGTTTCCTTTATTCAACATGAACTGTTGCAATTCTGTGTAGGAAACGGTCTTGATTTACGCTGCCTAAGGGCTAACACCAGGGGCATATTAGCACTACTAGACATGTAAGGCAACCAGAAGGGATAATATACCATGGCCACAGATCCTGTTCTAGTCGCTTCTCAGCGCAGTCTGTTTGCCTTCGCTGCAAGTCCAATGCTTTGGCCCTAGCAGCATCCTTCTCTGCACCCTGGGCAATGGGACTGCACCTAACCGAATCAGGTACATTACTGCTTATGAGTCTATGCTGCACTCATTATTCAGTAGGAGGTTTTTTCCTGAATTCACTGAGAGTTTTGACAGAGAAATGCCCTGGAGAGATGAAACCTTTACATCGGTATAAAAAATAACAGACTGATGTCACAAACTCATAAACCAGCAGAAGTTTGCCCCATCCAGGTAAAACCCAACGGGAATAATCAGTAATGTAAATACTTCTAAAGATGCTCATGCAGAGGGATATTTATGACGTGGCATCTGTGACGTTTCCCATGTCATCTGTAGATCCTTGAGTATTTTACAGCTGTTCGTAAAAACTAGGCAGCACAAAACCAAATTGAAGATGGACGTTCAATGAACTGCTTCAGTCGGCACTGAAGGTGAATATTTGATGAGATGGCAGTTAGCTTGTATCCAGATTTGTTCTACTAACAAGGTTAATTAAAAATGATATAATGCATATTCTTTGACTCTTTCTCTGCTGCAGAAAAACAAGTAGGATTTAGCAATGTAGGCTTTTCTTTTTAACATACGCAATATAAACTGCTTGTTATCATTATATAACTGATCTTTATACGTTTGTTTTTCTCTCAGCAAATTAAATGGTTTTTTGGGGTTTTTTTTAGATGAAAAATGAACGTAGGCTATATTTTTAATATATAAAAACTATGCAGATGCCTTGTTCTGAAAAGCCCAAGCTACATGAATCCGTCAGATCCGGAAGTTTATACGTTCAAAAAAAGAAAACAAGAAAAAAGCCCTGCGTAGACCCCATTTACCTTTTCCCCTGAGGAATAAACATAAGGTGTTTTGTACTGTGTATTTTTTGACACGGTGTTAGGTTTTCCTCTTCATCGTAGCAACACTTTGCGCTAGAAGCAAATGTGAAAAAAAAATGCTACTTCATGGTGTAACATGCTGCTCCCTGCCCTGCAAACAAAACAGTTCCTATGATTATATTCAATAACCAACATCATGTTAAATATTCATAATAATCTTCACAGGGTAAAGAGGGATTATTGACACGTCATTATGTTGAAACTCGTTTAGCTTTAGGAATAAACAGCCAAAAACTTCTGCCTATTTAAACTGATATACAGAGCTTTAACATTAAAAGTAAACACATGCATTGCCTTATAGAAACATGACATACGTTTGAAGTAGATATTTTAGAGCAAAAGGTCTAAAGGAAGATAATTTCAGAAGAAAAATATCCTATAGCCCAGGGGTTCCCAAACTGGTACATGTACCACCAGTGGTACGCAGACCACCTGTCAGCAGTACACGTTAAGAGATGTATTATAATGACTTTATATGACAAAAGTTTGCTGGTGGTACTTAAGGTTGTATCGGTTGAAATCTGGTGGTGCGCAATCTGTCCGTGTATGGTACCCGCTGCTATAACTTTTGTTGATATGAGAGAGGTTAGCAAGATAAGAGGCGACTTATGTAGCAAACCAGACGTTTGGAAGTACCTAAAAAGGCAATAGAGGTAGATACCAGCATTAATGGAAGAGACCACATTTATCAGTTCTTGACAAATGTAAATTCCCTTGGACTTATTTTAGGATGTTTTGTGAGTAAAGGATTTTTGCTTTGCCCGTGGAGGTCCAGAAGGACTTCACTTTGCGTCATCCAGGAACTGTCTGCAGTTTAGTGAAACCAGTTTAATTAAATCGGTGCCCTCCTTTGCATGGATCCAGTTTGTTTCCGTTTGAGTGGCTTATATGAATTCAGTTTAAATGTTTTCTAATCAATTTAGGATGCAACTGGACACATTTAATTTTATTGCAGATGAGTGTTAATGCAGCCTTTCTCACTAGTTGAAATCAATTGGTTTAAAATTATACCCTAAATTATATTGGAACAGCACCATGAAAATAATGTGCCACTGTTATTAGCTCATTCAAAGTTGAATCTGCACTAGTAACACATGGAAATCCTGAGATGTTAGGATAAAGTCTGCTTTCATTTTCATTCATGCAAGCTAAAATACGTTAAATGAATTTAACATCAGATTTCTGTAGCCATACATGAGATGAGAATTTAATACACTGATTCGTTACAGATTGTAATTTCTTCTTCTTGGACATAAAGAACCGTTCGAAGAAGGCGTGCCTCCGTAATGCCAATTAGTGTCCAAGTCATGTGATTACCTACTATTACAATGTTGTTTTACCTGAAAGGGAAAAATAACGTAAATAACTTCTGCTTTTCTCTAAATCTGTAACAGACTAGAGTTTGAAATGCATATAGTTGTGAGCATGTATGTGTTTTTAATAAAACTTAGTAGTTTGATACGTCTTGCCAAAAAATGACGTAATTAAACAAATCCTGCAATTTATGAACATCTGCAGTAGTTCATTGATGGTCTATTATTAAGCATATTGTTACAATAATGAGGAAGGGAATTTGTTGAAACCTGCAGTACAAACTTGTACTTTGTTTGCTAACGCATGCAGGACTTTGAGGATTAAGAGCCTGATCCAAAGCCCTTTGAAGTCAAAGGAATGGGATCATTACCTGAGGAATTAGTGCACTATTTCAGGGAAGTAAGCTTTAATTGGCGCTTTAGACAGTGATTTTCTTCCCGCCTTGAGTACTTTCCCCTCTTAACCATGCAGAAGTTTTGGCCCTTTAATGCCCATATTCTCCTCTTTCGCTACCATAGAATTTAAAGTCTGAAAAGAAGATGAATTCCTGTAGGCGGTTCTGTGGTTGACCCAAAGTAACACTTTGTGAGGGCTGTAGTTTGCTATTATTAGGGGAATGTTAGTACAGTATCATGAATGGTGCATATGGAACATTTCCACTGTCATCTTGCTGCGTGTTTTTGTATCCGGATTCAGTGTTTTGGTTTGTGAACATCTCTAAGTAATAGTGACTTGCCCGTCAATATTATAGATTTGCAAACACGCTCTTGTAGAGCAACTGAAAACCAGGAGTCATTGGAACCAAGTACAGCTATAGGTTTTCATATAGTCAGGTGGAAATAGCCGTTGTGGTGCACTGGCATACAAGCATCAAAAAAATAAATTGTTATACTTAGCTGCTGAAACAAGAAAGAACGGGTTTTAGTTTGCTGCTGCTGTTCAGTCTTTAATGGGTTTTGCTGAGACATGCTCCCACTTGTAAAATGGTTCTGGAGCTGACAGACTCTGCTCTAGGCAGGTGCTTTTAACTAAAAAAGGATTTAACTAATTAGACCCGACTGTCGACTGACAGGTTAATTGATAAGGGAAGTGGGGCCCAGTAACCCAGAGGTGAGATTATATTGTGACTTTAAATCTTTATGGTCCCTGATAAAATGGAGCCTTCCACTGGAATGTCAGGAAAAATCTTGCTGACTGTTTTACAAGACACAGTCACTGAAAAGATTTGCAAAAAGTCCTTCTTGCTTCCAAAATGCAGGCTTTTCGTAATCATTTTACAAATTAAGGGTCTCATTCTGTAGATCTGTTCTCACATGAATGGATTCTCGGTGACTATTCCAATGAGGCAATTTAACATGTTTTTAGGATTGGGCCTGATAAGAGTTTATAACTTGTACTACATGTCAGGTGAAATGCATCACACTACATTTTGCATCTACGTATACTAGCCTTTTAACTATTTAAATGAGCAGTTAATTAGTTCACTAGGTATCAGTTGTAGGACCCCTCCTGACACACAAATCCTTAAAATGAAAGTGAAGTTGGCAGTATGCTTATCGATTGATTAAACTGGCACTTTGACTGTGGTCTCTGATGTACGGTGCTAGCTTGCATGTGAATTGTGGCTTAAAGGAATATGTGTTTAGGCAGAATTCAGTTTCTTGACAACATCTGGTAATCATGAATGTCAAAGAGGATAGACCCTGACATTATCCTGCACACAAGTAAAAACCAGTGTTTTCTGTAGGGTAGCAAAAGTGCTAATTAAAAGACCCATCAGCCATGTCAATGCAGGGAATCAAAGGGCTGCAGGGATCAAACTAACTGCAGAACTGCCTCAAGTAATATTAGAGGGCCGATGAAAAGATGAAAAAGAGAAATAAATACTAAAACTCCTGGTCCATCTTTAGCTCTTTCCTTTTTGCCCCAGATGTTACCAAGGCCTGGGATGAGGTGAATGTAACTTTACATGTCTTCTAAAACCTCTGCACAACACAATGAGTAGAAGTTTAACTTACAACCTTAATACAGGATTATCTGATGCTATGCGAGAGTGTAGTTGCAGGCAAAGTAATGTTGAAATAATCCTATGCTCTAAGAATCCTGTAAGAGAGACTCGCCATACTTTACCAATGATAAAGTAGGGTGAAAAAATGCTAAAAAAGGATTTGCTGAGCAGAAGAGTCAGTGTGGCTTTTCTTCCTGTAAAAACGTGACTGTGTTTTAACCCAACTCTTAGGTTTTAAGGAAAAGAAAGAATGTAAAAGGACACATTTTGCTCTCTAGAGAGAAGAATGTGGTCCATAAGATTTGTGACAGATTTTTACCTGGTGTGAATCAGTGATTTACCTAAGCTGAATATTCAGCCTTTAAACATCTTCTCTTGATGTATAATAAAGGTTATTTTCATTGGCATCCTAAGCCCTCAGTGTAAAGTAATGAAATGTGTCATTACAATCGCTTACCCTTTGATAGAAACAGATTCTGTGGGTGAATGTCAGTAAAATCAACAGAGAAATGATGTCAAAACCCACCATAACTTCTAAAATGACCGTAATTCTTTTTTTTGCTTGTTCACTATCCAAAATAAATGACTGAAAGGAATATAATCTATTTTTCAAAAAGGGGAAAACAGTAATTGTGTGCAGACTTCTAACTTGCATGCCGGGTAGCATCCTGATGTGAATCACAACAGACAAATTATAATCTTTTTGAAACAAGAAAAGGGATAATGGAAACTACAGCCAACGTTTCCTAGCAGGCATGGCCAAAACGAACTGAAGCTTGGCCAGTGATTTGCACTTGCACCGAGGAAGAGTCATTCCTTAAGGTCGTTTATTGAAAATGCATAGACTTAGGACTGTGGAGGAAGCGTGCAACTGAGTCTGGCCTCAAGCTGAATAGAAAAGTCTGTCTCAAGTACTACCGGCCTACGCACAGAGGCAGAGAGGCAATATCCTGCCACATTTAAAAAACAGAAAAATCTAACCAAGGGCATGCACATTTCTACAGTGTTGCTCTTCTGGATCCTTTTATTACAGTGGGAGTGACCGCAGCACTCAGTTTGAATGTTTACATTCAGGAATGTCGAGAGCACCTCTTGTTTGCTGTCTGTCTTTGCACGAGAAACCTTTATTGTACTGTTCTGTGTTTTGTTAAATTTATTTTGGGCCAGTTCCACTTGTTTAAATATTATGGGTAAGAGATCGCTGTAGCTGAACAGTAACGTCCAGCCTCTCAACTACTTGTCAGCTTTTCCTTTGCTTTGCTTAAATTTAGAGCAATTTTACTGTTTTTGTCATCCTGCGTAGATATTAGACAATGGAGTACATTTAGAAATTGCAGTCATTGTGCAGGCAGTTGTTTTGGCAGAGGCAGAGGGAGTCTGGCACTGGGTTTTAGGATAGTTTTACATCTTTTGTTCTTCACTGGGTCTGCTCAGGTGCACGGAAGGACTGATGTGCCACGTGGGAGCTGTAGTCCAGCCAAAAAGCAGGGCCGACAAGGGGGAATTGGAGAGCGTAGGGAGCTGGGAGTGTGTTCCAGCGAGACCATGCTGAAGCGGTAGAAGAGAGGATTGTCAATCAGAGCCAAAGCACAAAGCTTTTCCTCAAAATATTCCTATGAAAACGACAACACCTCCTATTTAGATATGGAAAATCTTTAATTCCAAGCATGTTAACCAGTCCTACTCCAGGTTCTGGGGGCAGGCTGGTAATTAGCCCAAGTAGATCTTAGTGATTTTCTGTCTCTCTACCTTCTTGTTTGAAACATTCATGTATTAAAACTTGTCTGAATTAGATGTGAAACTTGGAAATTAGATTTGAAGTTTTGAACTTGAAGTCAGATTGCCATAGCATTAGGCCATGTTCTTCCTGAATAAGAGCCTGTTCATAAACAGTTTGCCTTTACCTTTTTAGTGAATTTGTCTTACCTTTTTCAAGTGCCTCCTCATAGACCTAGCCTAAGAGAACTTTTTTGTACTAAGTTTAATCCACTTGCTAAGTGAACTAAAATGCAGAGGAACTTAATGCCGAATGTGTGCACCCACCTTGGGAACCAGCCTAGAATAGCAGTTCCTGGCTGTTCCCTCTATGGCCATCCCCAAAGTAAGCATATTTTGCTTGAAAAAAATAACCAGCATCTTATGATTTTGTTCTGCAAGTAGTTACTACAGAGCAGCTCTAGAAAATCGGACGTTGTTATTCCTCAGTTTTCTGTCTTGGGGAAACTGTTTAATATGGATACTGATACTTAGCTGCTGATATTCAAATTTGTCTGAGTGAGTTACTGTAGTGAAGTAAACCCACTAGTGTAGGCGGAAGCATCTTCTGAAAATCCTTGTGTTGCAAACCTTTAAAAAAAAAAAAGAGCAGATAAAAATGTCATTACAAAATCCAGAATACCTTTTAGCATCTGCTCAGCTTATTGCTGTTTAAGCCATCTCAAGATGCTTTAATCTTCCTGTTTGAAAGATCATGGTGTCAAGTCAGAAAGACTTAATGAACACAGTGACATCTGCCAGACCTGTGTTTTCCTTTGGACAGTGAGCTTTATTCTTCTGAGACAGCTGTGAAGGATAGCAGGAGGCATTATCTTTCTTTAAAAAAAAGAAAAAAACGAAAGAACCCCCCCCCCCCCCGTGCATTTTAAATGTATTTTTTCCCCTTAAGTTTCTGTTGTTAGATCTGATAGTTTTTGTAGTGTGATTCCAAATTTTTCCTAATCTCTGGCACAGAAATCAAGGTTGTTCTTTGGAAGAGTTTATTTGTAAACTGTATCCATCTGAATGCCTGGAGGATATGTATAACTCCCTATGCAGTAGAATTAGATTATCCTCCCAAAAACATCTGTATCTAGACCGTTATGGCCTGATTTGTCAGGTAAGTGCATCCAGAGCTCCCATAGAACCAAATCGGTCAAATCCAAACAATACTTTCTGCATGTCAGAGGTGTCAAATATCTGGCCCGGGGAGTGCGGGTCATCCAGCCAGTGGGGCTTCTTGTGGTCTGGATGACCCGCTGTGGGATCTCGCCCACCTGACTTCTTACAGTGGCACAGGCACTAGGAGCAGACTATGGGGGATCAGTGCCAGAATGCTTCCCCGCCCAGCCCCATTGTGCACCTTCCATGCAGTGGCTCTTCGAACCATGTGCAGTGCTGGGTGGGAGATGGGCAGGGAGTGCAAAGCAGGATCTTCAGTGTCGGTGCCAGTTCAACTGGTAGGATTGCTCCTATGCAACCACTGCTGCAGGGGAGAAGTGTCAGGTTAACCCTGTACCCCCTCCCCCACCCATTTTACTGCATAATTTAGGCTTTTCAATCACTGGTAGCTAATCATTTGGCAGTGGCTGCCACATTAATGCCTGCAGGTGCTGGCTGGTCCTGTCTGTGGCAGGGGATTGCTCTGGGAGAAAATAAAATCAGAAAATTAGGGTTAGGCAGGACCTCTGGAGGTCATCTAGTCTAACCACTTCCTCGAAGCAGGACCATCCGCAACTAGATTATCTCAGCCAAAGCTTTGTCTAGCTGGATCTTGAAAACCTTTAAGGATGGCGCTTCTACCACCTCTTTGGGTAACCTGTTCTAGTGTTTTACTGCCCTCCTAGTGAGCAAATCCTTCCTAATATCCAAGCTAAACTTCCCTTACTGCAGTTTGACACCATTGCTCCTTGTTCTGTCATCTGCCACCACTGAGAACAGTCCAGCTCCCTCCTCTTTTGAACCTCCCTTCAGTTAGTTAGACTGCTATTACATCCCCTCTCAGTCTTCTCTTCTCTCGGCTAAGTCCAGTTCCCTCAGCCTCTCCTCATAAGTCATGTCCCCCAGCCCCCCAAGCCATTTTTACTGCCCTCCACTGGACCCTCTCCAATTTGTCCAGATCCTTTCTGTATTGGAGAGGCCTAAAACTGGACACGGGACTCCAGATGTGGCCTCACCAGTGCTGAATAGAGGGGAAGAATCACTTCCCTTGACCTACTGGCAACATACCTGTGAATGCCGCCCAGTAATGCTGTTAGCCTTCTTTGCAACAAGGGCACACAGCTGGCTTACATTCAGCTTATTGTCCACTGTGACCCCCAGGTCCTTTTCTGCAGAGCTGCTGCCCAACCAGTCAGCGCCCAGCCTGTACCGGTGCATGGGATTGTTCTGTCCTTAGTGCAGGACTTGGCACTGGCATATTGAACCTCATGACATTTCTTTTGGCCCAACCCTCCAATTTGTCTAGGTCACTCTGAATCCTAGCCCTACCCTCCAGCATGTCTATGACTCCCTCCAGCTTGGTGTCATCTGCAGACTTGCTGAGGGTGCACTCCATCCCATCTTCCAGGTCTTTGATGAAGACATTGAACAAAACCAGCCCCAGGACTGGCCCCTGGGGCACTTGGCTTGATACTTACTGCCAACTAGACATCGAGTCATTCATTACTACCCTCTAAGCTCCAGCCAGTTTGTTCTCCACTTTACAATCCATTCATCCATCCTTAGCTTGCCTGTAACAGTGTTGTGAGAGACCTAATCAAAAGCTTTGCTAAAATCAAGGTACACCACATCCACCCGTCTCCCCACATTCACAGAGCAATTTTCTTATCATAGAAGGCAGTCAGGTTGGTCAGGCATGATTTGCCCCTGGTGAATCCATGCTGACCATTCCTAACCACCTTCTTCTCCTCCAAGTGCTTAGAAATGGGTTCCTTGAGGGTCTGCTCCATGATTTTTCCAGGGACTGAAGTGAGGCTGACTGGGCTGTAGTTCCCTAGATCCTCCTTCTTCCCTTTCTTAAAGATAGGCACTGTATTTAGCCATTTCCAATCATCCGGGACCTCTCCTGATAGCTATGAGTGCTCAAAGATTATGGCCAGTGGCTCAAATCACATCAGCCAACCCCCTCAGCACCCTTGTGTGCATCCCATCTGGCCCCAGGGACTTGTACAGGTCCAGCTTTTCTACATAGTCCCTAACCTGTTCTTTCGCCACTGGTGGGTGCTCACCTCCTCCCCAAACTGTGCTTCCTGGTGCTGTAGTCTGGGAGCTGCTCTTGCCTGTGAAGTCTGAGGCAGAAAAGACATTGAGCACTTAAACCTTTTCTGCATCCTGTGTCCCTAGGTTGCCTCCCCCATTCAGTAAGGGGCCCACGCTTTCCTTGATCCTCCTTTTGCTACCCACATACTTGTAGAAACCCTTGTTGTTACCCTTCACATCTCTTGCTAGCTGCACTCCCAATTTTACTTTGGCCTTCCTGACTTTATCCCAGCGTGCCCAAGCAATGCTCTTATACTCCTCCCTATTTATTTGTCCGAGTTTCCACTTCTTATAAGCTTCCTTTCTGTGACATGGTTTACTAAAAGAGTTCCCTACTAAGATCTGCCATACTTGCTGGTCTTCCTGTGCATTGGGATGGTTTGTTCCTGCACTCTCATTCAAGCTATCAGTTATGTCTCTGGGGGCCAGTACCCTGGGGGCTAACTCTGCCAACTGGGAGTGCCATTTGGCTGGTGGCAGGTGATGGCACCGTTAACTCATGTGCTTTTTGCTCAGAAGCACCGTAGGCTGGATCCAGCTCTGCTGTGAGGATCTGATCTGCCAGCTCAAATGAGTTTGTCACGCCTGTGTTTGTGGTCCCAATTTGGGAAAGCTCTTAAGAACATGTTTAATTCCCTTTGATTTAACTATATGCTGAAAGTCAGGGCCTGCCTAACCATTCTGTTGATTCGGGGTCAATTTTTTTTTGTTACCTATATAAAACTGTGGCTCTTGTGATGTTTGGTGGTGTTCCTGAAGCTCCAGCTGCTATAATCTAGGGGTTGCCTGAAAGTTTCCACTTTCCTTTAAGAAAACCAGTAGGCTCTTTTTAGCTAATGAAAAGTTAAATAGCAGGAACCAGGTGAACCTAAAGAGCTCATAAATATGAAAACAATGAAGAAGTCTCTAATTTATACCATGTTTTTATATCTTATCTTTTATATCTAACATATAGCAAGCTTTTGACCCAGTCTCTTGATGTAGGTGGGGGTTATGACTCTTTTTTTGTTGTTGTTTTTATTTTATTTTATTTTTTTAGTCGTTTGGTTTGGAAAGGCTTTGCCGAAGAATCTGCGTGATACTGCCACTTATTCATGTGGGTAATCCTGTTGACTTCTTGAGACCACTGGCATGTTGTAGGAGCGTCAAATGAGTGAGGATTTTGAAGATGAGGCCATGTACCTTGCACGTAATAGCATCATAGGGTGCTGACAGGCATGGAAATAAAACCCAGAACAGTGCTTTACCAGAAGAGGCATCACGTCAGTTTGACCTGGCTCCCCAGTGTCTGTATAGCTCACGCACTTCAGCAGGGCTTCTTGGTGCTTTTATCATTCAGCTATTAGATAAAAGCCCCAGAAAGCCCTGCTGAAGCATGTGAGCTATCCAGATGCTGGGTGAGCTGGGTCAAACTGATGCGATGCCTCTTCTGGGAAGCCGCTGCATTCAGTACCGGGACGCTCTGAGCTGAAAGTAAATTGTTGTTTTTCTGCATTCTCCCCCCTCCCCCCATCTGCAAGCCACCATAATTGTGCAGATGGTTTAAGGCTGAAAAAAGTTAAAGTACTTTCTAAGCTTTTGTCAGAACCAGAAAAGGCTAATGTTTTAGAAATGGCTTGGTTATTGCTCTGTTTTCATAGTGCCAAAAGTGTACTGTACAGACGCTTCTGATGGGGAGACCTAACTTTGGGTCCCCAACGAATTTAAAATCTCAGAATTTAGCGTTGCAGCAGGATCTCAGAGTGCAGATGGTTTACTTAAGAGGGGATACCTTTGACTGAGATTGGGATAGCCAACGTTGCTTCATGACATTAAGCACTTACTTGAAAACTCATCTAAACATATGGTCTAAAACTGGACTTCCACATTCAAGTTGTGAGTTGTGAGAGAGAGGCTGCCATTGGAGAGGGTACTGTAGAGGTAGATTTGGCAGGATTCAATTTTTATTGAGAAACACAGACAGACGGAAAAACAAGTCCATTGGTAATCATTGAAATATATAGAAAGGAGACATAAAACAACTACATCTGAGATAGGGGTTAGGAAATCTGGAGCAGGGGGTGCTGCGTGCATGTGCATACGTGCACGTGCAAGCGCGCACACGTACATCTCTGCAGGTGGGGTGGGCTCTGCCGCCTGCATACTGGTTCTCTGGCAGTGGTTTGGGCAACTGCTGGGGCCAGATTTAACCCTTTAGTGGGCCCTAGTAAAAAAAAAAAAAAGTCATGGGCCAGCTGAGACTGACCCCCCCCCCCCCCCCCCCCCAGTGCTGCCACCCGCGGGGATGGGGCTCAGAGCCACTGCTAGGAAGAAGCCGCTGCGGTGGGGAGGCCAGCAGAGGTGAGGGGAAGGCAAGGAAGGAAGATGGAGCCATTCACACCGCCACTGCGGAAGAAAGGGCCACCCCGTCCCCCTGCAGCTCAGGGCCCTATGCATGTGCCTGTGCTTTAAATCAGCCCCGGCAGCCGCTGTAGGAGCTGGGGGCCGTACTGGTAGGGTTGTGCTGGGCGCAGGGTTGGAGGTGCAGGGCTGATGACAGCTGGGAGCCCGGTGTCTCCAGCCACACACTCTGCCTAGATCCCAGCCAGGAATCGGGTGCCAAACTCCTGGTGAGCCCAGCTCCCTGCATGATCAGGGCAGGGGCCAAACTCCTGCTAAGACCAGCCCAGTCGCTGTGTAATCAGGTATGCGTTATTGATTTATGGATGTTTACTTTTTATATGTTAATGTGTGATTTTTGGTAAAGCTTTTAGCAGTATACTGTCATTACTAAATTGTCCACCTCTAATTTTGTGCAATCCTGAAAATTTAAATCAATAAAAACTGTTAAAAATCAGAAGGAATGCTTAAAAATAAACATTGATTTTAGTCACCAAAATTATTTAAAAAATCAAATTCTGCCAAAGCTGTGTATAGGAAAACAGAGGATATGCCTGTAATGAGAATGGAGTGCCCAAATCTCGTTTAGAGATCATGTGAGCCAGCAGAGGGCTTTGAAAAGCGGAAGTGGCACTCCTCCCTTTGTTAAAGCTTGAGAAGAGTAATAGTCAGTAACTGTAATAATGTTTAGCATGGCTTTCACAATTTGGTTTTAACCAGGGCAAGATCCATGTCATTTAATAGAGTTGGCATAGTGAACGCTTGCATATGGGAATGTGAACTGTAAAGATTTATTAATAGTATGTAAAACAATTATTTGTTTGTGTATTTCACCCCCTTAGGAGCCCTTCCTTTTATGTTTTCTAAATAATACAAGACATCCTTGGCAGCAGGATCCCTGTGGTGGTTAATGTCAGATTGTTATCAGATTTGGCAGTGATTGTTTTCTAATAATATGTACGTTTTTCCCTTGTTGCTCATGTAAGAATGACAGTTTGCTGAAACACAATGTAAGAGACAAAAAGAAAAGTTGGCCCTGGGCATTTAGATCAGCTTAAAAAATCTTTTAGTTAACTCGGACCTCTTTCATTGTTTTGCTGCTTTTTAGTTAGCTATGGAAAATTTTCCCAAGATGGGCAGTAGATGCTGAATTCCTATTGGATTTTAATGGGATTTGGCTACTTCTTTGACCTTTGTGCTTGAGAAGGACCTTGCTAAGAAGTGTGTGAAACTTGTACATACAGTTTTTCATGCTTGCTGTGCCTTCAATCCAAGTGTGTGAAAGTGCCCCAGTTCCTTAAATCTCATAGTTTCATAGTTGGTAGGGTTGGAAGGGACGTGAGCAGATCATAAAGTCCGACCCCCTGCCATGGCAGGAAAGAGTACTGGGGTCAAACGACCCCAGCAAGGTGTACATCCAGCCTCCTCTTAAAAACCCCCAGGGTAGGAGCCAGCACCACTTCTCCTGGAACTCAACGCAGTACTCCAGCTGCGGCCTGACCAGTGCTGCATGGAGGAGGAGGATCACCTCCTTGGACCTGCTTGAGATGCACCTGTGGATGCATGACAAGGTGCGGTTGGCCTTCCTGACCACATTTGCGCACTGTCAGCCCATGTTCATCTTGGCATCAGCAATGACTCCAAGATCCTTTTCTGCCTTTGCACTGATGAGAAGGGAGTTCCGCATACCAGGGAGCCTGTAGGTATGCTGCTGGTTCTTCCTCCCCAGGTGTGTCACCTTGCACTTGTCAGTGTTGAATCCCATCCTGTTCTCATCCGCCCACCCCTGTAACTTGTCCAGGTCCGATTGCAGCCTATTCCTCCCTTCTAGCGTGCCCACATCCCCCCACCTCTTAGTGACATCAGCAAATTTGAACAGGGTGCTTTTTACCCCCTCGTCCAAGTCGCTGATGAAGATGTTGAACAGTGCGGGCCCGGGGACCGAGGCCTGGGGGACCCCACTGCCCACCTCCCTCCAGGTCAGATAAGACCCGTCCACCACCACTCTCAGGGTGCGGCCCTCCAGCCAGCTGGTGACACATCTGACTGTATAGGTGTCGATGCCACAGTCCCCTAGTTTTTTAATGAGAACGGGGTAAGAGACAGTGTCGAAGGCCTTCCGAAAGTCCAGGAAGACGATGTCCACTGCTACCCCTGCGTCTAACGATTTGGTGACCTGGTCGTAGAAGGCCGCCAGGTTGGTCTGACAGGACCTGCCGCTCATGAACCCGTGTCGGTTGCCCCTAGGCATAACCTCCCGCGCTGGCCCCTCACGGACATGCGCCAGGATAATTCTCTCAAAAAACTTACCTAGGATCGAGGTAAGGCTTATAGGGTCCTGGGTCCTCCTTCCTCCCTTTTTTGAAAATGGGAACCACATTGGCCCTTTTCCAGTCCTTTGGCACCATGAGTGCTCGTAAAGCCGTGCCAGGGGTCTCATGATGATCTCTGCTAATTCCCTCAGCACTCAGGGTGGAGATCGCCAGGACTTGCTGATTTAAATGTGTCCAGTCCCTCCAGAAGTTCCCTGACTAGGTCCTCCCTGCCCCTAGGCCTGGGTGTGCCTCCCCTGGAGTCTACGGAAGGTCCTGGTGGGCGGGGAGCGGGGGTGACCTGGTCCCTGCTCAGAAAAATGGAGGCAAAGAAATTGTTAAATAGGTTAGCTTTGTCATCTGGTGCGATGATCAGATTTCCTAGTGTGTCTTGCAGGGGCCACACGTTACCCAGTATTTCTTTTTGCCCCCTGTGTATTTAAAAAAGGACTTCTTGTTGTCCTTGATCCAGGAATCTAGTCCCAGTTCCATCTCCACCTTGGCCTTCCTGACTGCCCCTGTACAGCCCCGAGCAACTGAGGTATAGTCCTCCCTGGTGATGACCCGTCCCTTCCATTGGGTGTACGCCTCCCTTTTAGCTAGGAGACATTCCTGTATGCTTTTGGTGAGCCATGGGGGGCTTTTGTGCCCTCCTTCCCCCTTTGATCCGTGTTGGGATTACCTCCTTTTGGGCTTGGAGGATCGTCTTCTTCAGGAACAACCACTCTTCTTGGACACCAGACTCCCCTCCCCTCCAGGACCTCAGTGCCTCCCTGACTATTCACCTTACCTCATTGAAATCTGTCCTCCTGAAGTCCAGGGCTGAAGCCTTGCTGCAGGCCTTTTCCACTTTGCACTAGATGGTGAATTCCAGCAGGCAGTGATCACTGTCACCCAGGTGGTTGAGCACCCGCAGACCCCTCACCAGGTCATCACCCATGGCCAGGACTAAATCCAACAAGGCGTCTCCCCTAGTGGGGCTGTGTACCTCCTGGGTTAGATGGAGGTCCTGTATCTCGGCTAAGAACCTAAATGAGCGGTTAGACCTGGCTGACTGCTCTTCCCAGCAGATGTCTGGAAAGTTCAGGTCACCCATGATGACCACGTACCTTGACCTAACTACCTCTGTGAGCCGACTTAAGAATTCCTGGTCTAGCTCTTCCCCTTGGTTGGGTGGTCAGTAGTAGACCCCCACCATTAAGTCTCTTTCTCATAGTACCCTTGTGAGGTTTACAGAAGAGTTGTAGTTGTAGGGCTGGAAGGGGCTGGATCCGGCCCACCAGGCTATTCTATCCGACTCATGGAGCCTCTAAAAAATGTAGTAAATGAATATTTATTTGCCCTGGCTCCCTGTTAAAGCTGGCTGGAGCCAGGGGCAGTAGAACCTAGAGGGAGCTCTGCAGGCTTGAGCCGCCCAGCCCCGCCCACCCCCAGCCAGTTCCCTGCTTTCCTGACCCCACCCTGCTCCAGCACCACCTGACTGTGGCTGCAGCCCCGGACTGGGGAGCACGAGACTGCACTGATAGGAGTGTGTGTGTCTGCAGGCACGGGGCAGTGTGTGTGTGTTCATAGGGTGAATCCCACATGCACACCTTTCCATACACGTGCACCTACGCCTCTCCTCGCACTGCCATACACAAACTCCAGCCACCCTCCCCCCATACCCACCCACACCCCACATACCCACACACCCACAGCCCCCACAAACCTATACCCACCCCCGACAATATACAAGCATAAGACTTCATTTTAAGCTATTGTGCAGTCACCACTGTGTATACTACACAAACGCATGTAAATCAGGACAAGAACCCTTTTTGAAATCAAATTAATGAATGTTGTAGATCAGGGTGTCCAACCTTTTTGAATGTGGGGCCGGATCATGAACTTTTTATCACCCAGTGGGCCGGCGAGCCATATTCAAAGACCTCACAGGAAGCAGTATCACATCACCCTGCCCCGAAATGAAGTAGTGTTTACTTTCATTTCCTGTTGCAGCACCTTGGGCCTCAGAAAACGGCTTGGAGGGCCATATGTTGGACAAGCCTGTTGTAGATGATAACTGTTTAGAATATAATTTGGTATTTTTCTGGTTCTGAGATGGCAAAACTCTTTGCTGAAAGGAGTGCTTCCGGAGGCAAGGGGAGGGACTTCTGGTGGCAAAAGTCGGTGGCTAGGGGGTGGGACTTCTGGTCACAAGGTGGCAGCCAGGGGGCGGGGCACCTGCCAAGGGGTGGGGCTACCCATGCGGCCCTCGACAGCTTGTCAAAACTTGGTAAGTGGCCCTCCACCCAAAATAATTGCCTACCCGTGGTCCACAGCATCCCTAGGCACTCCGTTAGACTGCGTCATTGTTCTGACAGTGAAGTTCTTCCAGATATCAAATCTAAACTTACTTTGCTGCAGCTTTCAGCCATTGATCCATGTCCTCTCTGCAGCAAGAGAGAAAAGGTGCTTTCCCTCTTCTTTATGGCGGCCTTTCATGGACCCGCTTAAGCACCTTTTCCACAAAGTGAACATGCCTGGTTGCTTCTGTCTCTCCTCACCTGACTTGCCTTCCAGGCCCTTGATTATCTTTGTTGCCCTACCTGCCTCTGGTCCTTTTTAAAATGTGGAGCCCAAAACCACATGCAGTACTCCAGATGAGGCCTAACCATTACCAAGTAGTATCACTCTCAATTTACAAATGGGGAAACCAAGGCATGGACAGACAAAGCAACTTATGCAAGATCACAGAGTGCCAAATTATGTCACCTTTCATGACAGCAAGAACTCTACTTCCTTGTTCATTGGCCCATTGGTTTCTGCTGTTGCTGGAGGAAGTATTACTTGATATGAATAAAGCTGGTAGGATTCTTACTCACAGGAGGTCTAAGCAGACCTGGGAGGAGAGCCCAAATCTCCTGGTCCTGCGATTAGCTATGAGTTGTCTATTCCGGCCAGAATCAATCAGATTTTGAAGAATTTTCCCTTTGTAGATATAGTCTCTGAAGGTGTCAGGCTGTATAGGAAGTGAAGAATAGATTATTATCATTTGAATCTTCACCCATGTGGCTATGAAAATGCACCAGCTGACAGAACCCTCAACTAAAGCATCAACTTTTTCTTCACACTAGACTGTTTTCTAAACAGACCTCTCTGATTACAGAATATTTTACATCTCCCAGAGGAGCTCTGGCTACTCCCACAGCTGCCATTTTCCTCTGAAACTGAACATGAAAGATAAACTGCATCTGACCCTAGGGCAGGATTAACAACCTGTGATGCGTCACATCAGAGTGGAAAGGGCAGCTTTTAAAGCCACTGTCATCTGTTATGGCAACAAACCAAACCAAACCAAAAAAAAGTAGCTAAATCCCAACAAGAGTGTACAGCATCTCTCAGAAAGGGATTGAGTGCCTGGATGTACTTTTTTGATCTGAAAGCAGTGCTGTGTTGAATATAGCTCCCCTTTTCAATTATTTCTTCCTGGGGGATTATTTTGACATGGCAATACCATCGGTAACTGCCTATCCCATGATGCAAGCAGTATTAACTATAAACAAGAGCATTAAGCCAACGCTACAAATCCTGAGATATTTTTCTTCTTATCAATCTTCATCTGAAGATTATTATCAAAATGATCCTCTCTTCTTGTGCATGTGGAGGATAATCTCAGCAGGGAGATTATTGTAAGTGTTTTATACTGTGGTTTAAATCTGCTAATGAAAAAATTATGAAGTGTGCATTTTGTTTTAATTTGGGTGGCTGTTTTCCACTGAAAACGTAGAAGGCAAATTATATCCTTTAAAAGAAAGACATTTAGTAAAATGAATTCCTCATTTGGAATTGAGTGGGTTTAGCAGAAAGAAGTTACATGATACAGAGAAGATAAACATCGCTGTAGCCTTAATGATGTGTGACAGGAAGTTCGTCTCTGCAAGGACTGACATCAAGTTAAAGATTAATCCCTTGCAAATTTAATTCTGCAAGATAGCAAATGATGGGGGGGTGGGGAATATGTTAATTGTTGTGAAATACTTTCTTCTTTTCCAGTGTTGCTTGGTTTTGCAAATTTGACTTCAACATTTGACTGATTGCAGATTGTTAAATTAATTACAGGTTAGCCAGGTCTGAAAGAAAGAATGGGGCATTAACTACACAGTATTGTTTGCTGCTGTTGCGCTGCTTTCCCTGCGGTTAACCAAAGGAGACTGCAAAACTGGTCATTAGCCTCCTGAAAAGAAATATTACCATCCCTAATAGTTCTCAAAAACTTCTCTCCTAAATGGTTAATACTGTGGTTGGACACTGCCTGTCTGGTAAATTGTGAAGCGCCCACCATATTTTTGGAAAGCAATCAATACAAGACAGCACCTACAAAAAAAATCTTCTTGCTAATATGAAAGACTTGCGGCAGAAGTAGGGTAAGTAATTGTTGCAGTCTCTACTCCTAAATTACCAAGCATCCTTAATCATAACTGCACTTTGAAATTTATATTTTTATACCTTATTTAAATTTTAAGCCCTTACTTAGCACTTAAGGAAGCCACTTATGACTGGGCTTTGGCATACTTGTAAGTGCTTTTTTTTACTGACTTCTGTGCCTTTAAAAAATCTACGCTGTCCCATTGCGTTAGTGTTTGGGAAGCATCGTTTCTTTGGCTTTCTGCATACAGTTTTACATCTGTTCAGCCTGTGTCCATTCCCAGCTACCAGACCCAAAGGCAAATGCTGAAATACTGTAAACTGTCTGCATTGCATCAAAACACTGAAGTTGGGATGGGGGAACTGTGACATCAGGTCGAATGCACTTCTCTAGCAGATTAGTGTATTCGAACTCAATGGATGTGTTTGCTCTAACCCAGTGAATGTCTCCAATTCAGTTGAATCAGCATTGCTAGAGTGGATTTGACTATACATTTGAAAAGGCTGCCAAAATGCATAGGAAAATTTCCCACCTACGGTATTACTGCACACTACATATGACCATATAAACCTGCTAAGGAAATAGTGAGGACCCCCCTAATTGAGTCCATATATCTTTCCAGCAACATCACTTGCATGCATGGTTTGTAACGGCCTCATTGATGAGTATTTATATTGTAGCAGCACCCAGGAGCTCTGTCCTTTTGACAAGGATCCCATTGTGCTAGGTGCTGTACAAACCCCAAATAAAGGAAAGGTCTCTGCCCCAAATGAACATACACTATAAGTAAGAGCACTGCCTTTTTCTTTGCTGTGTTGGGAAGATTTCTGCTGTTCCCAAATGAAAATGTATACTAGCACTAGAATACTATAGCGATGTAGTTTATAGTCTGCGAAGGTATTAGTCTCCTACTGAGTACTGCTCCACCAAGATAGGTGGAAGTAGAAAGTACAGTTAGTGATTTCCATCCATCAGCTAGATAAGGAATAGTGAAAGGTTGCATATACCATCATTTCAGAAAGAAATCCCCTGGTACCCCAGCTAAATAAAGTCTCTGTCCGTTTGTTATCACTACATGAAGGGATTCACATTGAGAATGAACCCAGTAACTGGATTACTTTATTCATAACTGGGATATGACTATGTTTAGAACTGGACCACGTTATATATTTATTTTGCGATCCCATCACTGGTTTGCTATAATATGCCATTATCTGTGCTTATTCTGGGCACTATTAGCTATTAATGAAAGACAGTAAGCAGATATAGATATTTCAGAAGGCAACACTTTTCCATTTGTATCAGTATTTAATCAAGGGTTTTACATTAGGGTAAGGAGTACTTTGGTGCCTTAGGTAGGTGACATCAAGTTATGAAAAGCATGCACTCCTATGATGTGCATTTGAGTTGGTGACTTGCAAGTGCATGCTTCTTCACAGAGTTTTATGGAAAACATAGGTTGCAATTTTTTGGATAAAGAACAAAACTGATCTCCTGGATGCTTGCTGTCATTAATCATTGTTTTTAATATTGGGGTCTTAACGCTAGAGTCTTGTCCATAGCCCAGCTTGGTTAATTAAATTACAGCATTTCAATTATGTAAACAGTACAGCATTCTTTAAAAAGTGGCTGCATTCCTCCCCCAGATCTGATTGCATCTCTTTCGTATTTCATTATTGGGTACTTCCATTTTTCTCTTTCATGGATTAGTGGCCACTCTGCCACTGGCTTAAATTTTGCACTTTGTATTATGATCGTGGAGTCTGAAAGTCTGCTCATTTTGAAAGCGGGTGTAAATATTTAGAGACAGCTAAGAGGAAGAAACTGGTCCCTCTAGACTCTAGGAAGCTCCTGAAGAAAATCATCCTTTCAGTTGCTTGCTTATTACATCATCTCGATCATTAAGATGTTAGCAGAGGTTAAGTTGTTGCCTACTATAATATCAGTCCTTGCCAATATTAAGGAAAATGGAATTGCTGTGAAATGGCAGGCATTCGTTTCAGACAGACGCAACGTGTAGTGTTACCAGCTCTCGCAATTTTACTGCAAATCTTACAATATTTTGTTTAACTTTTTTATATCTCAGCTGCTGGATGTGATTATGTGAAAATCTTGCTTGCTTTTTTTTTTTTTTTTAATGTTTCCTGGTCTCCTGGTTGAGGAGACAATCTTATGAAAACCTAAAGGCTCAAAAGTCAAATGACTTTGTAGAAGACCCCACTGTTACTTTAATTTTTTTTTAGTGGTTAGTCTCTTTTGGAAAGGTTTCTGACCATTTAATTCTAACTACAAGATGAGTTTCCTATTGCCTAGTGGCCCACGTGCTGTCATAGTCAAACGTGGGACCGGATCCTTACCTGATGACATCTGTCAACTGCATTCCAGTCAGTGGAGCAATGCCAGTTGACTCCTGCTGTGCATCCAGCTATCAATATGAGAGTGTGTGTTCAGTGAATTTAGTCGTAATCTTCTGATGAATTTAGAAATGATTATCTAAAATTCAAGTGAACACAGTAGGCTAGATGTTCAGCTAATGTAAATTGCCATTGTTCCATCAAATTCAGTCACGCTATGTATGGATTTAGCTAGTATATAGCCAGCAGCACCGCTAGCAGGAGTAGAGAATGGCAGTTTTGGCAAAGGCACCATTTTTTCTCTCGGTCTTATTTAGTGTATACCAATCTCTTAATTCCTATTTATTATACTGGTGGTTGCCTTTCCTGTAGAGCTCTGGGGTAAGAGCCTTATCCTTTTTTTTTTTCTGTCTCAGGTCACCACAATGAAGACAGCAAAGGAGTCCTTGCCCAGCTGCAGGGACATTTTTACTAAGTGGGAGGAAGTGCCATTGTTTTGTCACTCCAATTCTAAGTTATACATGTATAGCTTATGGGGGGAAAATAATAGTCAATCAGATGCTGGGAAAACTTGTCATTGCAATACTGTCGGTACACTTCAGTCCAGTTAGTAATTTGAAAAATGGTGACAAAAGTTGCTGAGAAACAGTTAAGTTACTTGTGATGGAAGCGAGCTATAACAAGACTCAGAATGAACTAGCAAAGTAAAGTCATTGACCAATACGATGGCAAATGGGATTCAGCGGTAACTATGACATGGTTGTGCGTGTCAGAGTAATGATCTCTGCATATGCAGTGCTGGACTTCCCATTAACTGGAAGTACTTGGGGAAAATAGCTTGGGTGTCATTATGGACAGCATAATGTGCAGTAGCAACTGAAGAAAATTAAAAAAGACAGTTAATATGTTGCATTTGAGGGAATGGGGTACAAAGCTGCTGTTTTCATTCAGCAGTTGTATGCCTTTCATCAGAATGTTCTTTTCATTCCTGGTCACCTGGTATCAAAAATAAGATGTAGGAAATGAAATAGGGCCTCACAGAAGAATGAGGCACATGGTTGTAGGCATGGGAAGAGATACTGCATGGATTGGGACTGCTTAGGAAGAGATATGAGGGTGTGAAATATGAAAGAAATCATAAGTTCGTTGCTCCAGTTGCTTTCCAGTTTTGACCCAGCATTCTCTCACGGACCTAAGAAACCTTCCTGATGAGCTTTGGGAAAACTGATACTTTTTTGTAAAAACTCTTCATTTTGACTAACCTGCACACTTGGACTAAACTCCATTCCTGGCCAGTTCTAATGTACAGGTTGCATTAGGTAGGCGATGCAGGATCTTGGATATAACCTTGAGAATGTAACCCTTATCTGACAAGAGTTTAGGAAGAAACCACTCTGAGCATGTCCAGATGAGCGTGCATGTGCCTCTTGCCCCATCTCAAACCCCTTTGAGACAAGGCAAGAGGCATGTATGGGAATGAAAAATGTTCCCTGTGTTGCAAACTTGCAATGCAGGGAGAAAATTAGATCCCTGGATATCCAGGGGTCAAAAAAAAATGCTCTGCAGAGAGCAAGGCCCAGCCCCAGCAGGGAGTCAGTTCTCCAGAAGAGACACTTTGGTTTTGGCCAAAGTGTCTCTTTGGTGCTCCTGCTGCCCCAGCCTCTGGCACTGCCCAAGGTAAGTGGGGGAATAGGGGTGGAGGGGGTTCATGGGTGTGAAGGGGATGTTGGGGAGTGGTGAGGGAGATATCCCCAGGGCTGTGGGGGGTGAGGACCTGGCTCAGACTGGTGTGGCTTGCTAGTCCGGCTTTGCACTGGAGCAGGTCACACGGCTCCAGGAGGTGTGCACAGGAGCAGAGCCACACTAGCAAGCCACACAGGGCTGGGCCAGGTACCGCCGCACACCACCCAGTGGGACAGAAGCACGACCTGGTGCGGCGCGCAGGGACTGCATGCCGGGTACAGCTGGATCCTGCTGGTCCTGGGGCCCTTCTGCTGCCCGGCCAGGTGGCAGGAGGAGCTCCAGGGCCGGCACGACTTAGCTGGACCCAGCACGTGGTCCCCGCGCAACATACCAGGACCTGTTACTGCAGGACTGGCCCGGCTGGGTAGCAGAGGGGCCCCAGGGCCCACACATCAACACACCCTCCTGCCTTCCCCCACACTCCTTACCATCCCCTTCCTGCAAACACCATGTCCCCCCATCACACACCCATCATGTGCAAAGAAAACCAGAAGCACAGATCAACACATATAGGTATTTAGAATATATTCTATCATGATGATACAGACACTGGTAGGCTTCCACGTTGCTTTAACATTGTAAATATACCAATAAAGCCTTGCCCAACTGATTGCTGTCTCTGTCTCTCTCTATAGCTATGTGTGTACGTGTGTGGAGTGGTCTTTTGTTTTAATTGTGGAAGAATGTGGATTTGTGGGTATTTTTAAAAATGGATTTGGGATGCTGCTGTAGCAGTCCAGCTGGCACAAGGGGTAGTGTCCCCAGGTACCAACTGGCTAGGCCCCAGAAGCTCCTGAGAGCGAGGAGCCCTGAGCTGTTTGCCAGGGCAGCTTTTTGTATGGATGGGGCCAGGACAGGGCAGCTTTTTGTACTGCTGGGGACAGCACAGGTGCTGGCCCCAGGCTCTAGCTCCCCCCTGGCTGCTGATCCGGGAGGAGCCAGGCAGGGTTATTTTGCCCCAAGTGGTACAACTTGCTACGCAACAAAGTGCATATTTGGGCACGTGCACTGAGGGAAAAAGCCCTGGCTCAAATTTGCACCGCTTCTATTTTTGCTGCTGCAAGTGCGTGTGCTTGCATGTGTGGGCGTGCCCTGCATGGGCAAATCATTTCACTATTGTTTTGGATACTGTTAATCACGAGGAAATGTAATAGCTGGACTACAGGTATCTGGGCCCCCGTAATATTTCCTGTATTCTGATATTTGGGTTTTTTTGGTTAGTACCTGTTGTATGGCTCTGCATTCTTACAAAATGTTACTTATTCTTCTCTTTCTATCATTTAAATGACTTCTTTTGAGTTGAGTAGCCTTGTGCATCGTATATGATATAAATACAGCTATTGACAGCGTGTGTGCACGGGTGTACATTTTTCTCTCTTTCTTTGTCAACATCCCTCTTCCCTTTAGTAGACCTAGCATGTAATTCACCACAGTACTACCTTTGCAAGAATAAATTCAGTTATTTGCAGTATTCAGCAAAAATCTTGCACCTTACTCGAGGCTTCTTCCTATTTTATATTTTCAAACAAGCACATACTTTACGTAGCATTTATTTTCCCTTCCTTAACTGAGCTCCCACCCACCCAAAAAGTCTCTCTCCCTACTGTGAGGGTGCTTTCCACCCATGCCAGCTGACCTATTGTGTGTTATGAAGTCCCAGAGCTGCTTATTCCTCCAGTGCCTTCCCACAGATCCCCAGAAGTATGCCCAGAAAGGCAGATTGATATTTCACTGGGAGAGAATCATACAGCATCTCAGCTTACTGGAGCACTAGTCCTAGCAACATGCAGAGATGAGTAGAGCATAGGTGTGAGCACACTTATAGCAGGGCTTTCAGCTGTGTCTACCCACACCTTGCCTAGGCTAATGTGAATGCCCAAACTTGGGGCCAGTTCCTCAATTAAGTCCATTAAAGATGCAGCCATAGCAGTTTGAATGCTTAAAAACAAATTATACAGTGTGGTGAATGGCTGCATTTTATTTCGTAGTCATTGTGGGGATGTTATGGTTAATTCTTAGCTTCAGTGTGTTCTGCCAGTAATGAATAGAGATAATCAGCCTGAATTTGAGTATTTTTCCCAGCGAGTGAATGGGCAGAGTTTTACCCCTTTCTCTTTGCACAGATATTTTGCATGGTTTTGTTTCAATTATGTAGATGTTGTTGTAACATAAAACGCACTGGAGGGTTTCTTCTGTTTATAAATCTAGGTTCTTTCTTAAGGAGATGGTTTTTAAGGGGACTTTGTAGGTGACCTGTAGAACGTGATATATTCATTTCAGTGTTGAATAGCTTTGTTTTTGGTAGTCATATTGGAGTTAAAACTCCAGTAGCTAAATGCTCTTGTGTGTAATTTGTAGGAAAGTCTATGTAGTGATGCGAGAGGAGCAAGTCATTCTTTCCTGTTCATCAGTTCTTCATAAAAAATTGCAGGGGCTATTGATTGAAGTGGCTCATTGAGATTTGGCTTAATTTTGCAAGCAGGTCTTTGGCTTTTCTTCAGTTTATATAAACATCTCTTTGCTCTGCAGAAGAATAGATTTGGCTGGCTGTCACCCAGTAAATCTTTACATTTTTCTGGTTCCTCAGTGTCAGGGAGGAACTTGTAGGATAAGAGAAGGTGCTGTGGTAATTCAGTCGACTTCTGTATTTTATCCTGCCCTATGGAGGAATTAAAAGCAACTTAGTCAAGCTGCCTATCCAACAGTGAATTTTGTTCAAGTAATAATAAGATTCTTTGGTTTACATGTCTTTCTCAGGTTGTAGATGAGCATGATGGAGATAAATACCGTTCCGTTTCATAAACTTGCTGTAGTGATGTTTAAAAATAGTAAAAAAATTCTGCACCTTGTGTAATTCCTCTGAAGTTAGTTAGGCAGGTTTTCACTTCATGCTGCTTTATTTTCTGTGGGCCAAGTTTAATCATTGCAACCTGCCTGATGTTGAGCTGGGGGGGGTAGGAAAGAAGGCAGGAGCCTAACTTATGCGTTCATCACTCCGTTTGTGCTTTGTGCATTTATGGTTGCACACTTCTCGATGCGTTTTACCTTGTAAGGGAAATGCAAAACCTCAAGACAGCAAAAAGAGATCACGTGCTATTTGACTGACATTTGAGCCTGCATCTTGGTTAGCTGTTGCTTTCGCTGAATTTATAAAATTGACCCGCCACACAACTGGGTCCCAGCATTGTGAGCCAAATTAGGGTGTTAGCAACATCTCGCAGCACTTGTCAGCAAAATTGCATGGGACTGTTTAATGTGTCAAGTGCAGACAAGTAGCAGGAATTTAATCCACGAATCGGGGACCGTGTACAGCTGACAGGCTTATTTGGGTATTTTGCCGCTGAGAATTTACAGTAAAGGGTACGGGGCAGATAGCTGGGCAGTGCATCCGTCTGACAGGAAGCAAGTGACTGCTGAGATATTAGTTTGTGACAAGAGCCCCGTTTACGGTTAATGACCCCCCTCTAGCAGCTACAGAGATAAACAGCAATGATCCCTGCTGCATATCCATTTCCAGGTCTGGGAGATTAGTTTAATACCTTGGCCTTATCTTGGCAGTCTGGGCTGCTTTCTGTGTTCATGTGGAGGCATCAGAATGTCCTCGGGCTCTTTTGTAAGATTAAGAGCTTCCCTTGGCATTCTGACAAGGAGGAAATTTAAGGAACAAGAGTATTTAACTTAAAGCTAATCTGGTCTTTGTGAAAATGGGAGGATTAGGCCATTAAGTTCTGCATGCCTGGTAGGTTTATGCCATTGATGGCACTGATGAGCAAAACATTTTGCAGAGAAAGTGAGCTGAAGATTGATGGCATGTTGGCCCTGAAAGGAAAGAACAGGCGCTTTTATAATGCTGTGTCTTTAGGTCAGGATAAGTTTCTGAGTTCATCCACAAACTGAAACACAGTTATAGGTACAGTATCCTTTTTTACTGAGGAAAACGTGACCCATGGCTAGATTGTGCAGGCCTTTTCTATGGATAGGGAAAGGGGGTACATAGCTCCCCAGCCGTCTGCTTGCACAGGAGCTAATTGTCTCTCTTGACTCGGAGGACTTTGACTCTTAATGACAGCTGCATTTAGGGGAATCCTCTGACAATGTTTAAGATGTTCCTTCCTTATGAATCAGGATATATGGATGGAGGGAAATTTCTAATGTCAACTCTGATTAGCCCCTCTGGGGAGCAGAAGGTTTTTTGCTCCCTCTAGAGGCAAATTGCAGGTATAGGAGTGTGAGTTGTTGCCAGGGTGGTTTGCCCAGATAACTGTCTCTCCCTGTGAAGAAGGGAGAAAAACTGCAGGGACCTGACCATAATAACTAAAATGATCCCACCAGAAGCTATACGTGCATGCATATTTTCCTTGTTTTAACAACGGGATCTGTTAAACCAAGTCATTGTCCCTTCTCCACGCTGCACTAAATAGAGAGAGAGAGCCTGGTTACATTTCTTCCTACCCCTCCTTCAAGTTTCAGACGCCCTACCAGTTTCATGAAGAAATCAAGTTACCCTGTCTATGCTTTTTTTTTTTTGCCTTGTCTCATTGTCAGACAAGGATATATTACTAGCGTGGCCCTTCTTGCTGCACAGTGTCACGTACTGGTATGGACATGATTATAAAATATTCATGATTGTCAGCCCCTACAGAAAAACCAAACAAATGAGCTATGGAGGCTGTGGACATGATTATAAAATATTCATGATTGTCAGTTCATATTGAAAAACTAACCAAATGAGCTATGTCTCTCTTTACTGTGTAACTGAACTCTTGCATGGAATATTTACTGAAGGGGAAAAAACCTTATCAGCCATAACACATTACATTTACTGGCTCAGACTCATTTTTTATATTACCAGAGTTATAGCTGGACTTAATTTGACCCATAGCATTTTTATTATTATGTACATCACAGTAGCAAGGTGAGGACCCAGCGAAGAAGAGGGACCTGTTATACTGTTATAGTAAGCAGTCAACCAATACATCAGTCCCTGCTCCAAAGAGCATGCGGTCTCACTAAATGGGAAGGGAAACAAGTGATAGGATCTACCCATTATTGCCAAGCAGGTCACTGGGAGAGCTGAGAACAGATCCCAGGAGTCAAGGTTTCGAGCCGTCTAGACCAGTGGTGCTCAAACGTTTTTGCCCGGTGGGCCAGTTGGGCAGTGCCTGGTCTGTCTGCAGGCTGCATCCGGCCAGTAGCCCTGATCCTGCACCCAGGGCAGGTGAGGCAGGGCTCCATCTGGCTGCTTGCAGGAGGGTGAGGAACAACCCAGCCCTAAACCAGCTATGCAGGAGGAAGGGGACCTGGTCCGGCCCTGATCCCGCTGGATAAGGGAGTGGGCACCCTGATTTAGCAGCGTGGAACAGCCCTGGCCCACTGCATGGGGCTTGGGAATTCGGAAGTAGGGGAGGGTGGCGGTATTCATTGCCACTGGTCCCCTACCACCAAGTTTTCTAACCTATGGGAAGACCCGTGGGCTGGATGCCATGACTGGACCATACTGTGTCTCACCTAGTTGAAGTTGTTTTCCTTACCTATTGGAAGCCAGTGTTGTAATGTCACTTTGCCCAATACATCCTTTAGGGGTATTGCTAACAGCTGCTTATAAACCGACAAGAAATGTGTGCTTTTGACTTTATCTTCCCTGTTAAAACGGATATCTTTGTGGCTGTTGTATTGCTACATAACAGGGGGTTTTTTATGTCATAGCAAATCATTCTTCTGCTAAAATGCATGCAAACCATTCTTAGAGACTTAGTGGACACCTTCCATTTTGCAGTGGTTCGAGTGCAGTTATGTATCATCCCAGAATATAGATACAGAATTATAGAAACAGTCTTGTACTCTGCTTTTTCTTTTTCTCCTTACAAGTCAAAGTCTGTGATTCTCGGCTGTGTTGTATTGGAATTTAGTGACTTTTTTTTTCAGTGAGAGAGGATGCTTGATGGCTGTGTAGCTCCTGTTAGATATGAACAAGTGTGGCTGAAAACCAGAGACATTTGTGTTAATTTTGTATACGAACAAAAAATGAGCAAACTCCTGAGGTCTCTCGGTCTCGTTAGACTGAAGCCTTTTAAGGAAAGAAACATGAAGCAAGAAAGCGCTCCATGTTTTTGTTATGGGTAGGGAAAATTCATACTGTTTGCATTGGAAGGAGCTTTCAATAAGCTTGCTTGCTCTGCCCTAGAACAAAGCATATGTGGCACATGGACTATAAGGAGTTAAAATTGGCTTTGATTTTTCAGGAGTTCTTCTTGAACAAGCTTCCATACCATCATAAAAAAACACAGTGTAAAATGTGTGAACTCAAGCAAATTGGACAATTTGGCAGTTCTTGTGCTTTCATCTGAAGTTTTATGCCTGCAGGCATGTGAGGAAAGTCAATAATCTGAATTGGAAGGTATTGATTATTTTGTTGGGCTGCTGTTGAAACATCACATATGCTTGATTTGGTTTCCCAGCATCGAGTAAACATTTGTTTTCAGTTTGGCTTTCTTGTGAAAGGGATTGAAAATTATTATAAAATTTAAAGCAATCTTTTCCATTTTAAAATAACCTTTTTGAAAAGATAGGAACTGTTATTTCGAGGAGTATTTTCCTCATTTCGAAATGTAAGTTTTACGTATGGGCCCTTAGTGCTTACTGTGCAACTTCCTGTGGAGAACCCTGTTGCCGGTAGCATGTGTGTTGGGGTGCGCCTGCATCTAAAAACTTATAGGATTAATTTAAAATAAATTTATGCAGGTGTTCCCTAGGATCTTCCTGACTACCCAGACTAATTAGCAGGCCGAAATTCTGAAGATGAAATCAAATGAAAATTTCAGCCATGGGGAAGTTTGGATCACAGTGCTGTGTTATCATCTTCCTTTTGTAGGCCCTGATCTCATACCAAGATTTACAGTTGTGGCACGCATGTGCACGCACACGGTCACGGTACAGCAACAGTATTCAAATGAAGTAAGGTAACCCTTCCCCCCCACCTCCAAACTTCCCTGTTTAAAAATTCTGAAGCCAGAATTATTCAGAGAGATTCTTAAGTTCAGTCTTACAAAATTGTCTTAGCTAACTTTTTGGGAGCAAGTTTATATTTGCTTGTATGTTTAAATACCACATTTACTCAAATATAAGCTGATGCTGAATGTAAGATGAATCCCCCCCCCTTCCAATAATTGGATTCTATATATGGAAAAATTAAAAATGTATTATAACTTTCCAGGTATAGAATCTAATTTTCCTGGTTTAAAATCTAAAAGGTAACATGCATCAATTTTGAATGAAGTAAGTCTATGAATGTGTGTAGTAATTTGCATCTAGGCAAACTGCTACAGATAAGTTTTATTTCAAAGTCATTGTTTTCAAATTTGCCGCTCACTTCCATGGCAGTTTTCCTACTGGCAGGGGATAACCACTTTCTTGGCAGGGGGTAGTACCTTGACCAAAATAAGGCATAGTTAGTCTCCCACTTTCACTTCCAGCGGGAAGATCTTGTCTATATGTCAACTTTATGGAAATGGGAGACTTCTCCTTAGTTTACTCCTGCAGCCGTACAGCTAAGGGCAAGCAAAACTTAAGGGCATTCGAACCCCAAGCCTCCAGGCTTGGGCTTGCACGTAGGATGCCTGCCAAACGATTTGGAAGGATCTGAAGTTCCAGGTCGGGGTAGAGGATGTTTCCTGGTGCTAGGGCCGCATTTGGTTCATGACTGACTCACTGATTTGGAATTGATTTGGCTGATTTGACTTGGAACATGACACATTTTCCTTAAGAAAGAAAAATCCTTGTAAGTTCCCGTCAGTATGTTTGCCCAATGTGGGCCATGTGTTTTATAGTCGTGCTCAGTGTTGGCTGTATTTAATCAACTTCATAGTTGGTTTCTATTACTGAGCACACGTTGCTTTTGGCAGGAGTTTAGTTGATAGACTGTGTATTTAATGAGGCTTCCTTGTATGCTAGTATAAGATGAAGGGCTTTTTTCCCTATGCTGATTTGTTGGGGGGAAGGAGGGAGGGGCATGAGGGGACCTCGACGTAGGGAAGTATTCAAATAAATACAGTATATAGATAAGATAAGGAGATCTTGTATGTGGATTGGTGATTTGAAGCTCTGAAATGCCACTTAAGTAACACACACAGTGTTTGGTGATCTTGACATTTTATGTCTATTGTAAATCCAAAGCTGTAAATATATATTCCATGAGATCACTAGTATGCTTGCAAGATATAATGTACACAGTACAAATGCACCCAGCTTTTGTGATACCACTCCACTGGGTTCAAGTACTTTATTTTCTCAAACAAGACATTTCTTTAAAACCTGAAGTCATAAATGTGCATCTTGGAACATCTGAAAGTGTAGCGTGGCAGCCCACCGTAGTAAAAGTGGCAGGTGAGTTTCCAGTATAAACCCAAGACTGGTGACCTTTGGAAAATATCTGTTCAGCTTGGGCTCTTTGCTAATGTATTTCCTATATCTGCAACTTCCATCCACAGCATTAATCCGTTTTGGAAAGTGAAAACTCACCTATTGTCATTACAAGTAAGGCCTTGATCCTGCACAGAGAACTTTAGGCGCATGACTAGTCATATGCTCTTCAGCGGGTTTGATCTTTGCAGCATGAGATCCTAAATAGTAGGTTGGCATTCGAATATTAGCACAATATCCTGCTGCCAACAGCTCAGAGCTGAGGTCCATGGCATGATCTGCTAAGGCTGTGAGGCAGTGTCACTGTCAAGATTCAGGTGGAAGAACAGCAGCACTTGGCCTAACACAAGGCTTTGCCCCCAATTCAGGAAAGTGTTTAAATGCATGTCTGTGTTCAGGAGCGCATTTCCACACGTGCTTAACTTCTGGTGTTTAGGTGACAACTGAAACATGTTTGAGAGGAACTTATGTAAGAGAAGGTCTTGTCTAGCAAGTTTCAAGGTTTAATACTCCTTTAATGTATATTCAAATGACCGAGGCACCTTGATCCAAACATGCTGGGAGAGAGCATTAATTCTTCATCCACTTTGTAGTGCTGGAAGCCTGTAAGTGAGAGTCAGACAAAGCTGCATTATGGGAACAAGGGGACAGCCAATGAAATTAAAAGGTAACAAATTTAAAAACTGCCAAGAGGAAATTCTTAATTATACCAAATGCAATTAACCTCTAGACTCTACTACCACAGGAAATTGTTAAGGTAAAGAGCTGAGAGAAAAGTATTAGACATTTATGTGAATAATAAAAATATTATCCACCGTTACGCAAGGTAGGATATAAATTGAGAGAGATCAACCCTCATGTTTCATTATGGAAGCCAAGCATTGACAGCCAAGGTTAGGGGAACTGGCCTGGGTCAGAGGCAGACAGACCATTGGTGTGATGTAATGTAGCCAGTTCCTTTATGAAACCTAAGCATTGATTTTTTTTTTTTTAAAAGAACAGTTCTCATTCCTACTGTCTGAGTGAGCTGATACTGTTAGAATTTGCTGTCTTTTGAAGATGGCAGATAAGCTTGAGACTCTTAATTTATGCATTCATTCATTCATTTAAAGGAAACAGAATGGATAATGCAGCATGTTTCGAAGAGGCAACTTGCTTACGGCTGCGAAACCAGCTGCTTAGAGTGTGGCATTGCCCCCGATGATCGTTACAACTTGTGTTTCCCATTTACGGCACATAAGGCATTGGAACCCGATTTAGAAATGTGTTCTCGGTAAGAGTCTGCAGCATAAATTCATACCTCACATCCTGTATATCCCAAATGACAGCTGAGCAAACTTATGAAATAACAATTGAGGATGATTATATTGGTTCTGAGGATTAGCACAGCAAGTAGCCATATTGGTGCAGGGCAGGGTTTGGGCCGAAGGATAAATGCACGTTCTTTTTATTACTGCAATTAATGGGAGTCGGCTAGACTTCGAGGCACAGAAAAGGCTCGTCGGCCACCTGTGAGCTAATCGCGTGGATTTGCCTCTTTCTGTAGCTCAGCTCACTTGGAACCTGTAATCTAATTTCCAAACAGAGATGAGAAGTTCAAGCAATTCATTTTCTGCTTTACATGGATGTACTGGTAAACTTTTAATCCTTTTAAAATTACTGTTCCCTAAAAGGTGGAGGCAGCATCAGGAAATCAAAGGCGTAGGTGTTGTGCCTGAGTATACCATTTACTGGCTAGTAACTAGCCTCAGAAAAAGACCATATGCAACTGAATTACAATTAGAAGCATGAAAGATTTTCAACAGCAATATTGGAGCGTATCAGTAAAAGATTTTACCCTTTAAGGACAATTTATTCTTTGGGTTGGAAAAGGGACGCACAGCAGGCAATACTGCCCTAGTTTCAATCCATATGTATGATTAAATGAGCCCTTTTTAAGACCAAGCAGTTGCTTTCCTCATAAATCTCATAGCTGACCAATTGATCCACTGTGTAGTATTTGTAGCAGAACTACAAGTGTGACTGATCGACTTGAAATTGCTCATTGTGGCACGTCTCTTGGAATGTAGATAGGATGATTTTTTTTTTAGCTGGGTGCTGATCTTGCATTCATCTGAAAGTGATTACTTTTCCTGCAGGCCCAACATTCATTCATTTATTCTGAAGTATGTTATGAAGAATGTGTACATATTTCCATTGTAACAAGGTTCCTCTGCCAGTGGGGGGAAAAGCAGATGTTACTGTATGACTTTGCTGCTTTGATTAACAGGGAGTCAGTGAATGAACGATCTGTATAAGTGAGCTGTACATTTTAGGACTGCTTCTCCATCATGCCAAGGCCCTTTAGATGGTTCTGATGCTCTGGCAATTTCTGCTTTGTCCATATGCGACTTTGGGAAGAAGCACTAAAGAATATTCTTGAGGACTATATCAGCTTTCAGTAGCCCTAAAATGCTGAGAGGGCCCTGAGCCCTCTTTGTGCCCTGGGTCTCCTGGATGTCTGCCAGGGGCCCAGTTAAAGGTGCCATGGGATCTGATGCATGATCCCAACAACTGTGCTTCCTGCCATGCTGCACATGCATAGCAGGAGGCACAACTCTGGGATCGGGGATCAGATCCTCATTGCTCCATATAGCTAGCTGGTGCAAAGGGGGAGCTTGGGATCGTGGTCTTGGGCTCCCCCTGCACAGCACGTAGGAAGCCAGTCAGCTGATCCCTGCTCTCGGCTTTGGGAGCATATTGGAGTCAAGGACTGCAGTATCCCCTCCGGGACTTGGAGTGCCAATCAGCTGCTGCTCCCTGCCTCGGGGGTGCACCAGAGCCCTTGACTCTGATGCGCCCCCAGGGCTAGGAGCCGCAATAAACCAGGGTCTGGGGCACAGTGGAATCAAGGGCTTTGCACGCCTGTGGCTGGGAGTGGCAGGTCATCACACCTGCTAGTCTTTGAGGTGCGGTGGAGCCCTTGACTTGGACTCAGCCCTGAGGCTGGGAATGGCAGTCAGCTGATGCCTGGCCAGATGTGCATGTAGGGCACAATGGGAACCAGGCACGAAGTTATTACATATGACTTGTGGCTTGTTCCTTGTTTTATTGCACCATTAATTGCATTAGTGTGTGGCTGGGTTACTACTTAAGACATGACTAACTGGTTAATAGTGTCTTAAGTGTAACGTCTGCCAGGGGCTATAATGTCAGAAGCGTGTGTGTGTGTCTGTAAAACACGCAGGCTGCCAGTACTCATTGGACTGTTAATGTATCTTCTGTAAGTAATAGAGAACGATATGAAACATGGTGTACACGTGGAGAAGTGATATGCCTGTGATTGTGGTTTGCCAAGTTCTGTGCTTTCTAGTGTAAGCTGAATGAATACATGAGTCAGAAAAGGTTCATGCCCTGTGATGGAGAACTGTCCAGTTGGCCATGCAATGAGTTTCTGTTCTTTCACCACAGCCATCAGGTGGTAGCCACTGCTTCAAGCAAGATACTAGACTAAAGGAATCAAAGTTCCCGTTCGTCATGCTGGGCTGTATTCTCCTCTAACCCTTTCATAGATGTTAGGGGGACCTGTTAGATCATTGAGTCGGCCCCCCTGCCCTGGGCAGGAATGAGTGCTGGGGTCAGATGACCCAGCCAGGTGTCTGTCTAATCTCCTTTTAAATACCTCCAGGGAAGGGGACAGCACCATCTCCCTTGGAAGCGTATTCCATATTTTGGTAACCGTCACCATAAAGAGAGTTTGGGGGGGGGGCGTTATGTATGTCTAAATTTCTTATGTCCTGAATATATTTAGTGGGGGATAAGCTAGCTGATTACAGTAACACTTTTTTCCTTAGATGGAACAGTTCTGCTATAATGGACTCTTGGCGCACCCGCGTTTCGTGTGCACAAGCCCTCCTATCCCAGAGAGGTCTGCAAAATGGGAGCTGGCCTTCCTGATGATGGTTTAATGTTTATACAGATTGACAGACACAAAATAGAATGTTTTTGAGACCTGCCACCCTCCTGTCATCTCCCCCCTCTGTGTTTTGAAAATTAATTTGACTAAAACAGTAAGATTTTTCCAAAGTTTATCAAGTGTAAGCAACTGAGACAAGCCAGAAACCCCAATGTTGTGCACTAGTCGAAATAATTGGAGCAAACCAGTAAAGTTAAAGAGCAGTGGGAATAGAGGAGTATGCAAAGAAAGACACCATCTAGGCAAAGCACATGTTTTTGGTGGAATACATAGTGCTCGTTCTGATGGAGAAATGCGGTGAAAGATCACAGGACCTATTGTTGCCTGTAGAAACACCAGAGCACTGAAATATTAGAGAAGTTGTTTGTGTTTGTTCCCTCTGGAAAAAAATTTGCAGAATGATATAGAAAATGCAACCCTCTGCATGACTGAGCCAACCTGCAGAATTTACTCAAATATTTTGTTCCTTAATTAATTCTGCAGGAGGAACGTCCTTGCTATGAGGGTGGTTAGACATTGGGACAGGCTGCCAAGAGAGGTGGGAGAATCTCCATCCTCGGACATTTTTAAGAGCAAGTTAGACATGCACTTGATCATGATGGCTTAGTCAAGCATAGTGCAGCCCTGGGCTTGGCTTGAACCAGACGACTTCCAAAGGTCCCTTCCAGCTCTACTACTCTATGATTCTATGTATTATGATGATGATGATGATTTTTTAAAAGCTATGGGAATGATTTCATTTTTCTGCCACATACATAGTTTCCAGGATGAGGGGGAGGATTTCTGTATACCCTTACTTCATTCCTTTTAAACGTATACCACTTTTCCCTAAGGACGGGATTTCATCTGTGGTGTCAGATTTTATATGCTTAAAGGAGCATTAAATGATCATGTCACTGCTCTTGAAATAAGGAAGCAGAACTAAACAAGGGGCACAGATTTTCAGTTTCAGTGGAGCTAAGCTGTTTCACCCTTTATTTCTAGGCCTCCATTTCTTCTTTAAAAAAAATGGATTAATATGTGGGATATCATATAGATCCAACCCAAGAAAGTTGATTAAAATACAGTTAAAACTGCAGGCATATGCCAGCGCTTATCATCTGCCTGCAACATTAATGTTTAAGAATGCATAACCCTTGGATGTTAGAAAACCAGGCTTTCACTCGGAGAAAGGGACACAGTTGATGTATTATGCCACACAAGCTCAAGCAGATCTTACAAGACAGAGAAGGCATTCACTCAAGCTGTAGCATCCACTTACCACTAGCATACATATCTTTAAATGGACATTGCTAAGTGAGTTAGAGGCCGAGATTGAGATGTTTTTAAAAGGGAGTTGGGATGCAAGTGTGGAGAAAAGGCATAATTTACAAATCTGATACTATTAGAAATATTTGTTTGAGACTGCATTGTGCTTTTGCGTGAAACGCCACCATTGAAAATGAATAGGTGATAGGACTCCCTAATTTTCTCTGAATCCCACAACCTTCTACCCATGAGCAGGAATGGAGAAAACTTTATCATGATTTCAGACCCTTCTCTGCAGTGTTGGCAACTCGGAAACTGTAGTATTGAACTAGCGAGTGATAACACCGTAAATTGACACTGATCAGTAGAGAGACTCTGTGCAAGTTAAATGCAGTTTCCTGTAAAAGGTAAGCAGCTGGTAAAATGGTGAAAGTTAAAATGCTTTTGCAATTTAATAATCTAATAGGTGGCATTAGCAAGAGAGAGAGCGTGGTTTTTAAAATATGTTTTTATATTAACACTGTGTCTTTAACTGCTCAAAACCTATCACCAAAAGACCTGGGGTAGAAAATTCTTGGCTCATAGAACAAATTCATAAAGGAAACAGTGTTATGTGGCTAGTGAGTTATGGGTATGACACCTCTCCAGGGGAATAAATGTGTTACTCTTCTGTATAAACATATCACACAGCTCTTTTTGTCCTTCGTATATTAAACTGAGCTGTCATGCTAAATTCAATCAGTGTTCATAAGGTGATACTCTTCAAGTTGCTTTTGAAAGCCCGTTTTATTCAGACTCATTCAAGTAATCCTGTCACATCCAAACTGGATGAGCCAATGTCATGAGCATTTTATGGAACGTCGTAGTTGTGTGGCTGGAGCAAATCAATGGGCAAAGAAGAGGAGAATAAAACCAATCTATTTTTCATCTCCGTCCTTATGACAGTTGCTTGCATGCTAAGGTTAGCTGGAACCTATTGAAAATTGGAGACAAAATCCAGTCTTATCATGGGTTTTGGGTTTTGGGTTTTTTTTATATATATACAGAGATTGTAGTTGTTTATTTTTAGACATTAGTTTAGTTTTGTTTTTTTTAATTTCTCATCACATATATCTTCTGACTAGTAATTTCAATCGGTAGGTAATAATATGGTGGGTAATATATCTTTAATGAGAGACACACCTACCCCAAGCCAAACAAATCACAGCAATGCCTGTGTTGAATTAAAAAGACTGATAGCTTCATCCTATGAGCAGTGACTATGACATGAGAGGAGGAGAAGGCTTTGTGACTCTGGGGCAGGCTTGGGATTCCCTGGGTCTGGGTGCCATCTTAGATATATTACAGACTTGTTAACATTTTCTAAAGCATCCTCTGACCACAGGCTCTTAATGTTTTTGAGCATCCAATTTTAAGATTCCTTGGGGCCTGGTTTTCAGGCATGCTGGGCAGCTCCCCCACTGACTTCATCATATGTTGTTGGCACTTGATGCTTTGGAAAATGAATCCCAAATGCTGCTCTTTGTGCTTTACCTGTCTGCTCAGTAAAAGGGTGGTAACATTGCTTTACCTATCAGAGACTTTATAAAGAAAAATAGACTTTTGCCACTGAATTAATCTAATTCATGCGGAGGAAAAATCAGAGATTAGAACAATGGAAGCCAAGGGTAAATGGCTCAAAAATGGGGTGAGCATGCATTATGCCCAGAAAGCATGTGTGCCACCAAGCACTACTGCTGCTTCATGACAAAAATGAGGTGTACTCAAAGTATTAAAAAAAAGAAAAGAAAAAAAGAGTGCTGCAGCAAATTGATAGTTTAGAAGCAGTAAGTACCTAGGCCTAGATGTTATACAGCCACCCCAGTCTGAAGGAGATTAGGATGCAGTGGCAGAGCTGCTAACTAAAATGTTCCATCTGTCATTAGAAGCAGACGTTGTTTCAGATGCTGGGAAGGTAGCAAATGTCATACCTATGGCATCTGGCAGACGTTACTCTTAGGATGCATTTAACCAGTTACATCTTAAGGAGTAACTGGGCCACATGTTAATGCAATGAATAGTGCCATGAAATGGAGAACAAGCCGCAAAGTTATATGTAATAACTCTGTGGCTGGCTTCCATCATGCCTTAAATTGAATGCATGGCCACTTCCAGCCTCTGGTGCATTCCCAAGTCTGGGAGTACCAGGGAGCTAATCTGTACTGCTTCCTCTGTGTTTGTTTTTTTTTTAAATATATATTTAATGACCTGGGAAATGAGGGGCTGGGACACAAATAGTGGAGTAGCAGAATTTACAGGCTGCAAAGAGTTATTTATGGTGTCAAGACTAGAGAGGGCCTTGGAGTATTAGGGAACCTAAACAAGCTAAGTGAGTAGGCAGCAAGAAGGCAATGACATTCACTGTAGATAAATTCCAGCTAATATGTATCGGAGAACAGAAATTTGAACTTAATCATAGACTTTGCAGGGTTCTAAATAGTTAACAAGAGACCTTTGTCCTGTTCACTTGTAGATGTTTGCTTGATGTGCATTAAAAAAACAAGCTAAATGTGAGACTGCTTTAAGGAAAGGGATGGTAGGCAATATAGAGAATATTGTAATCTCTCTTCAGATGAATCAGTGATGGCCTCAGTTGGAAAAGTATGTGCAGGACGGCTCACTCCATCTTTGGAGAGGATGCAAAAAAAACTACAAGAGGTTCAGGGAGGAATGCCAGGTGATCAGGGCAGGGAGACACTTTTTTATATATATATAATATATAAAATTGTGCTAATTTATCTTAAGAAAAAGACAGGAGGGAGCAAGATTTTCCATATAAAAATAATGAATGATGTATTGAAGGTTGAGGAAGAGAGACTATTCTTGGCTCATAATAGAAGAATGAGTGGATGTTAGAAGTTGGGTCACTGAAGACTAATGAAAGGAAGGCATTTTTTAACTAAATATGTGGTGTGGCTTTGAGGAAACATTTTTGTACTCAGATGGCATCACACTTACCTCTTTAATATCTCAGCACCTTTTACCATGTGCAGTATTATCATGTTTTCTTAGATGTATGGGGGAAAAGAAAGCCACAAGCCATATGCTCATCATGTGATGAGTGAGAGGTAGTTAGCTGTGTTAGTCTGAAGTCAGGCAGAAGGCAAAGTAGAGTTGAGCCTTGTAGACTAACTGAATCAGAGATGCATGAGCACCTCTATCCTGCCTTACTGCTGTGAGAAGCCATTGACACAAGAATTTAACATTAAAAAAATCATTGATGATGATAATTGTGAAAGGCATATTAAACTCTGTCCTTAAGTCAATATATATCTGCTAGCAATTGGGAAGATGCACAACATGGTGGATAGATTATCCCACATCTGTCCACTATAGCGTTCTCACTCTGCTTTTAAAATACTTGATGTTGGCTGTTATTAGAGACAAGATGCATGGGTTTTGGCTGTGACCCAGTATATCAGTTCTATATTTCTGTGTTCTAAAATATGTTTTACAATAAGCATGCCTACAAGGGCTCCATACCTTTTTAATTTAGATGCTAAATGACAGAAACAGAAAAAAGAGGCCCTTTATGCTCAAGTCCTTTATTAACGTTGAGAATCCCTTAATTAATTTGCCTGCCTTCACTTCCTATGTGGGAAGTTTGCCAGCCCATCTGAGAAAAGTCCATTTTAATAAACACCCCAGTGCTGTTAGCTGACTATTGAATACTTAAGAGTTGCATAGTTAATGGCCTAATTTATAGTTTCTTAACTGGGTAGGTTAGAAGCCAAGAGATGTGTCTCTGCTGGAAATTAACTTTCTGCTGCATGTGTTTGTTTCTAAAGGAGTTGGAGCAGGACTGAGTTATAGTGGTATAGGATTTCTCTCAGGGAATATTAGGAGCTTATGATTGCATGCATCTATTTCCCATTTAAGTAAACGGAGAGTATCTTTGTGAAAAAGACAAGTTGGATATTCCATACATCACCTCCACTCTGAAAAACTACAGCCAAGTATAAAGGCACTTTGGGAAAAAATACAAATCTAACACCAAGGGCTTTGACTATTATACCCCTGACATACAGGATAAAAGAGGCACATTTATGATGTATGTTCTGTTTAACAGCTGAGTGGAATAAGTTGTTTCATGTGAAATATTGGAGGGCTCTGCAGCCTCAAATCAAGGCCAGAAGCAGCTCAATGACTGAAGGATTGTCAACATCTTGTGCGATTCCACTAAGCGCTTCTTTTCATTGATCTTCACCGTTATTGTTGACAATTAAATCCATTCCATCGCAGAAGATAAACATGTTTAACAGGAGGTAGCAAGAACTTTTCTGCCGAATGCCATTCTTCACTGTTTTATAATTAAGAACAAATTGTGTCACAAGCATTGTGATTCAGTTGTGCTAAGTACCTACTTACTATGGAATAATTGGTGTTAGCAGATGACAGAGCTGCAAGTAACCACACTTTCTAAAAGCATGTTTTTAATTTACATGATCAAGAATGATATTACTGTCCTTCGAAATTAGGATAAAAGCTGGCTGCATACTAAAAGGAATCTCTCATTTTTAGCAAATTATGTTTTATCCAGTGCAATAGGCAATTAGTTCTGAGGCATTTTGCTTTATGGATTGACTGGGATACCCAGCAGTCTCCTCTGTCCTGTCCAGAAATAGTTTCTGTCCTCTGCTTTATTTATCCACCTGCTGAATTGACAAAAGTCTAGCCAGTTATAAACAGAGCTTCGCTCTACTTAATTGTTAGTCACTGTAAAACAATTAATGAACTATAACCCATAGTTGAAAAAAAAAATCCCAGGGCAATCAGGCCGTCATTCAGTGCAAGTTGTAGCTCTACGGGCGTCAAAGGAACCACTGAGAGTAGATTGCAGGGGAGGGGCCACCCAGCTGCTTTAAAGCTGAAGGAAAGCTGAGTAATAGAAAATAGCTGAATGAGTTTTAGCTTCATGAGAAATACAGCCCTTCCTTAGGTAGTAGAAGATTTAACAGAACATTCCAGGTAATTGTGCATAAAACAGGCACCCTGCTGAGAAAAGCATAATTAAACAGCAAAGTTAAAAGAAAATGCATGGTATTTTAAAAAGTATGCTATGAACTTATGTGTAAAGTTGCCTCAATACGCTTCACATATGGTCTCCAAAATATCAGCAGCACAGACACTTTGAAGGTGTTCTGTTACTTCATCCCAGTTTACTATGTGGGACTTGAGGCTTGATCAAAAAATTATTGAAATGAATAAAGAGTTGTTGGTTGTAGCCGTGTGGGTCTGAGGACATAGGCAAACAACGTTCTTTTGGTAGATGTGATATGTTTTATTAGACCAACTAAAGAGTTGGAAAAATTGTTCTTTGCAAGCTTTTGGGCACAAATGCCTGTTTTCAGGCATAAGGAGAGTCTGTTGGTGTTTGTGTGCTTTCCTGGGTAGAACAGAAGCCAAATTGCAGGATCTGTGAAAATGCAAAAGTGTGGCAGTAAGGTTCAAAGGGAATGGGAGACAATAGGTGTGAAAAGGGTGTGGGGAGTAAGGTGATAAAATGTAGCTGGTAAAATGCAGACATGTTATCTGGGGTTATCAGATGTCAGGCAGGTTATAATGTGCCATAAATCCAGTGTATATTTAGTCCATGATCTTTTGTATCCAGTATATTTATGAATGGAAGTTCGTAGGCTTGTCTGTGAAAGGTGTTTTGTAAATTCCCTTTGAGGATTAGAACTGAGAGATTGGAGAGAAAGCGGTTGTCTTGTGAGACGTGTGCACCCACAGGTAAATGGGTATTTTTGTCTTTGATAGATTTTCGGTATGCATTCATTCTGGTACACGGTTGTTTCTCCTACTTCTTACAACTTCAAACCTGAAGAAGAAAGAAGCCAAACTCAACAGCGACATATATTTTTTAAGCCTATGCAAGATGTACAACATCATTCCCAGAGGAGTGAACATCTACAGCCCTCTGACTACTACATACAACTCCAAATATGTTTCGCAGCTATGCAGGAAAATTTCATAAAAACTTAGAAATCATCTCCTTCACATAACCTACTCCAAAAGAGAGGGAAATCAACACACACTACAACTTAAAAGAGATAACTCTGGATATCTTCCAAAACATTATGTAATGTATACAAAAAGACTACCAAAGATGTTTTTATGACCTCCATCCAACCTAAAAAGAAGAAATGGAACCGGTTGCTACAGGAACAACTTTCCCAGCCACTAAACAACCATCCGAGAAAGAACACCAGTACTGAATAACATTCTAACCTCATGCCTGATGAAACTTAAGGAACCAGTCAACCCTCAAATATTATCAGTCTCTCCATGCACACACTTACCAAAGCAGAAAAATCTGTCCCCTCTACAGGCCTTCATTTCTGTCTGGAAAAATACCCTAATAAGATACTATAATGTGGAGAACTGGAAGAATTTTTTCGATGCCTCATTGTCAAGGAATATTTCCATAACCAAAATGAATCCACTTTCAACAACACTTCATCCTGTGACAACATCAAAGGAAAGGATTAATGCCAAAAAATCCAAAAAAACATCAAACTGGACACCTCACAGTGGACAAACTTCAAACCTTGATTGCTATATTGACCGCTTCAGGGAAAAACGAACAATGAAATAATCGGCAACAAACACCACCATAACACCCTCTCCATCTCAGACAGAACAGCGGTAGAATCTCTAAGATCCAGCCACCAGATAGTAATAAAACCAGCAGATAAAGGAGGAGCTATAGTTATCCTTAACTGTGAAGACTACATAAAAGAAGCCAACAGACAACTCTGACACCACCAACTATGAAAAAATAGAGGAAGATACAACTCCCCTTTTCCCTTTACAACTCAAAACCACTATCACATCATTTCCATCTGAACTACAAAACTTGATCCCCCCCTCTGTCCAATCCAGGGACTTTTTACATGCTCCCTAAAATCCATAAACACAGAAACCCAGCTTATATACCAACATCCAACACCAGGATAGCATCCAAGCCTGCCTTACGTACCTACAAGAGCAAGATTACAACTCAGACTTACAGACCCAAAGGTATTACTGAACTTATACGCTTCATCCTCACACACAACAACTTCAGGTTCAATAACCAACACTTCTGTCAGACCATGGGTACAGCTGTTGGCACCAAAATGTCCCCACAATATGCCAGCCTCTTTATGGCCCATGTGGAAGAAGAATTCCTCCAGAACTGCGCCATCAAACCCATGCCATACCTAAAATATATAGATGACCTCTTTAGAATGTGGACCAAAAACCTGCAATATCTGATTGATTTTTCCATCACAAATTCAGTAACCATCATCCCTCTGTCAGACTGTCTTCTGAATACTCTAGCACCAACATTTCCTTTTTAGATACCATGATCAATATCCAGAATGGCAAAATGCAAACCACCATATAGAAGAAGCCTGTAGATGAACATACCTATTCTACATAGAACCAGCAATCACCCTAACCCCCCCCCCCCCAAGAAAGCTGTAATATTAAAGCCAAACCCTCTGATACCATTGAATTTGCATTGAGGCGTATACCCACGATGGTCATCTTGCAAATCTCAAAAGGGCTTTCACCCCAGCAAGGACACTCGTCCAGAGAGAGATGATACTTTTGAAAGGGCCACTAAGTGAAGAATGGCTGCAGGACGAAAAGAAAATCCCCACGAATCGCACACCATTAGTTATGACATAGCATCCTTCCCTGGAATCTATATGGAAAATCCTCAAACAATTGCAGCCCATACTAGAAGAAGACCCAACTCTTAAATAGATCTTTTCAGACCCACCCATCCTAGCAAAAAAGTAAAACCTGCCAGTACATCTTCACCACTCCCGTAGCCACTGCTTTCAGCACCATTGCTGCTCGCCCCACTCTCAGCCCTGGCACAGCCCTCCAGAAAAGAGCCCTCACCCCGAACACAAATCCAGGAGGGGCATATGCCACCCCCCATGCTTCTCCTGAAGGTGCGCACAGTGGTGGAGAGCCGCGCCCCCCAGATGAGCCGCCCAAAGCTCCACCCCACCCCAAAGTGTTATTCACTGGCTAGCCCCTGCCCCGCCCCCCTCCTTGACTCTTTCCCTGTCCCACGCCTCTTTTCCTGCCCCCATATGACTTGCTTGCAGGGTGCTGACTGCCTAGCTATGCTCCTGGCCATGTGTGTGGCAGCACCTTTAATCTTGCAGATTTCCCAGCCCACTCCCGCTGCTGACTGGTGGAGGGGCTTCACTTGCAGTTCTTTCCCCACTGCCAGGGAAACGAAAGTCATGGTTTTAAATTTGGTGCCATTTCTGTCTCCATGCTGCTGATTGGCTGAGAGGCCCCGGCAGCCCTGCTGCTTGCTGCCAACCAGTGTGGAGACAAACTGCAGCTTTCACTTTCCTACTGATGAGCAAGCCACAATCAGGGCCCCTGAGCCTGGGCTCGGTTGGCCTGTAAGTTAATCCACCTCTGCCATCACCAGTCCTGGATCTTGCATCTGCACCTCCAGAAATGAAATACATCTCATCCAATGCACCAAATGCCCAGATGGAAAATATGTAGGAGAAATGAAACAACAACTGCATACCAGAGCGAATGCACACCGAAAATCTATCAAATACCCAGTTACCTGTAGGTCAGTGGTCTCCAACTTTTTTAAGTAGGAGATTACCTTTGGCATTTAAAAGCAACCCAAGATCTACTGTGTGCTGCCACCAGCCCTCCCCTCCCCCCGCCCAGCAGGTAAGTCTGTGGGGTGGGAAAGGGCGGGGGGGGGCAGATCGAGGCACAGGGAAAAAACGTTTATTGGGGGGTCACCTCCCCAGCAGGTAAGTCCCAACTGGCTGGGGCCCCACTGAACTTACCCCTGCTCCTGCCTCTGTGGCCCTGTCCCTTACCGCGGAGGCCTCGATCTAGCTCCTGCCCCTTCCCTCCCCCAGGGACTGACCTGCTGGGCTGGGGCACATGTGTGCATGCACACAGGCACTCAGCCCCCCTCCCCAGCTTCCAATAGACTCTAAAGGGTTCCGAGATCTACCGGTGGATTGGGATCGGTGGATCGGTGCATGCCTCTCACAAGACAGCCACTCTCTCTCCTAACACCTTTTGTAGACAAGCCTATGAAGATCCCTTCATAAATCTACTAGATACAAACAATAATGGACTAAATACAGACATTGACTTTATGGTACATTATAACCTGCCTGCCATCTGATAACCCCAGATCTGTCTGCATTTTACCAGCTACATTTTATCACCTTCTCCCCCTTCCCTTCTCCCCCCAGCTACCTTTTTACACCTGTTGTCTCCCATTCCCTTTGAACCTTATTGCCACGCATTTGCATTTTCACTGACCTGCATTTTGCAAAACATATGTTATGTTGTATGTGAGGGGGTACCACACTATCTACACCCTGCTTTTTAAAATCCTACATGCACCCATGGACGGAACATTATGGATCCTGGTTTAGGAGACCGTAGTTACTCTCAAGCTAGTCTAAGAGAAAGTTTGAGTAGTCGAGGACCTGCTCTAACTTGCTGCCTGAGAAATGGTGGATCTTTTCTTCATCACAGATACCTTAATTGTTTTCAGTGTTCATTATATGTTGTCATAGGCTATATATCAATGCAGCAAAGTTTCTGTTGATCAGGTACTATCTTAGTGGGCCATTTCTGGCCAGATTCTAACTCCATTGCACCACCGAATGAGACAAAGGATTCAGATTACAGAAGGGAATCTTGGCCAGACAGACAAAGGGGTTTAAGGTGGAAATGCTTGGGTTTTAATGATCAGTATCTGTTTCTGTGCATTGTTTATATCCCTGTATGTTATATATCTCAATAATGTGAGACACGTACATTTTTTGTATTTATGCAATTTGCAGGCAAGGACCTGGGGGTTACAGTGAACGCTAAGCTGGATATGAGTCAGCAGTGTGCCCCTGTTGCCAAGAAGGCTAATGGCATTCTGGGCTGCATTGGTAGGAGCATTGCTAGCAGATCGCAGGAAGTTTTATTCCATTTTGTTGTGCAGTGGTGAGGCCACATTTGCAGTACTGTTTAGTTTTGGGCCCCCCACTATAGAAAGGATGTGGACAAATTGGAGAGAGTCCAGTAGGGAGGAATGAAAGTGGTTCAGGGATTGGAGCACGTTACTTATGAGGAAAGGCTTAGGGTTTGTTTAGTATGCAGAAGAGAAGACTGAGGGAGGATTTAATAGCTACCTTCAACTACCTGAAGCGGGGTTTGAAAGAGGATGGAGCTGAACAGTCAGTGGCAGATGACAGAACACCGAGCAAAGGTCTCAAGCTGCAACAAGAGAGGTTTAGGTTGGATAGCAGAAAAAACGTTCTCACTAGGAGGGTGGTGAAACACTGAAGCAGGTTACCCAGGGAGGTGGTAGAAGCTCCATCCTGGGAGGTTTTTAAAACCCAGCTTGACAAAGCCCTGGCTGGGATGATCTAGTTGGGGATGGTTCTGCTTCGGGCAGGGGAGTGGACTAGATAACCTCCTGAGGTCCTTTCCAACCCTTATTTTCTATTATTCTATGTTATACTTAACAGATATACGAACACAAGTTCGTGTGTCTGAGTATATGCCTGCTCATGTCATGATATCATATATAATATATGTAACTCATGCATATAGAATATGTGCTTTACATGCACACATGTGAGTGGGGTTTCCACGTCTTGACATCATAGCATTGCCTATTGTTCTGGTCTTACTGTTCTGACTGAATAGTAATCCTGGAGACATAGCAAATTGAGAACTTCATGTAGATTAATAGGAGGACCAAGTCCCGCATCTTGAGAGCCCATAATATGTTCTGCATTAACTGAAAAGTAGAAAAAAAATACAGATTTAAGACCCATTTAAGGGCAAAGAGAGGAGAAGAAGCATAAAATGCAAGTTGCATATTAATAATTCTGGATGCCTGCAAACTTAGCAAGTGCTTCTCCTCAGTACTCAGAGAATCATTATTACATGTTATCCCTTTCTCGGTAAAATTTGATAGCTGATCGGTAGAACCTCACCATAATGGTGAAAGAAAATCACAGGCGATACGTGCGGGGGGTGGGGGGCACAGGCACGTGCCCCCCACCCCAGATTTCTGTGTTGATGGTGGGGCATGGGGCTGCAGCCCAGCCGAAGCCGGCGCCCAGCAGCAGCAGGGGCAGTGGTGGTGGTGCGGAGTTGTGCCCCCCTCACTGTCAACACTTTCACATCATCTCTGAAGGAAATCCTATATCAGTGCTTACCGAGGCAGTAAACCGACTAGTTATCCAAAACTAGGTATTGCGACTGCCCCAAAACAAAGATAGGATGCACGTTTTGTTCTTTAATGTTGGATGAAAAAATACTCCCGTATTGTTTGAAGGGGCACAGAAATGTTTCTAGCAGATCATCTACATCATAATGAAATAAGGGTCTCTCTGTCTAGTTTCCTGTGGTTAGTGAATAAAGCTTTGAGAAGTAATGGTATGTGTGAAAAGTGCTAGAAGGGCAAGGGATAAACTTGAATATATGACCTTGGAATGCTACTGAGAAATATTTAAAATCCTCAAGAAGAAATGTATAATGGATAGCATGCATCAGTGATATGGGATTACAAGTCCCTAAATAGGATATTGTGAGCTGAAATATTTTCTTTGGACTATATACATTAATTATTGGTCATGCAGATATACATTTATTGGGAGTACTTGTGTAAGAGAGACTCCTGGGCCTTTGGTACCATGTTGTGGTATAGCGTAGATAGAATTGCATGAGAGAGAGAGAGCGTCCAATATTTGACATCCCCTAAATAAAATAAATTTGGAGCGGTGTTATCCCACCAAACATAGCATTTTCTAAGCTGTTAACTAATGGAAATCATCCTTAAGGGACTGCATAATGAAGATATAAGCAGCAGCAAGAAAAATACACAAGGGACACTTAAATTCATAGCTTTTTTTTTTCCCCCCAGGGGAGGAGAAGGTATTGTATAAGGAACTGCACTTCACCCTTGCAGCAGGGGGCTGTGCTGAATAAATGTTATGCACATAAGAGACACTAAAAATACCACATAAAAAGACTTAATGAAGGGCTCTGAGTGCAAAGCTTTCCCTCTGAAATGAAGGCATCACCTCTGCTGTGTTCTCAGACTACCTACTACGTTCATCTTGTAGGAAATGTCTAATGACAAGGCCAAGCCCTCAATGCCATAATTATCATGCCATCTCACTAAAAAGCAAAATATCATAACTCTTCGCCCTTTGGGGATTAGGAACATGTATCCACATGTCCCTGAGCAATCTGTTGTTCATTTTGTTCTCTTTCCACACCTGGGCCCTGTCTTGACACATATACTGATCTCATTCCATCTAACTTTTAATAATGTTTGATCAAACAAAACTGATCCAAAGAATTAATGCAAAGTGAGTTTCTGTTATTTATAACCTGCAGTCTAATTGCAATGTTCTACACCTTGGGCACACATCAGAGTAATTACTTTTATTCCCAAGGAGCTGTACTGCTGTCCCAGCATTACCCCATACTTTTCTGGCCTTGATTCCTTGGGCAGCCCCTGCAGTTACTATAAAATAGAAACTACCCCACTGGTCACCTGCAGGAAGGGCATAGTACCAACAGCTACTATATATTGGTACCCACCAGTTCAGGCCAGAACTGCTCCTCAGAAGTTGCTTTCTGCATTTCTAGTCCAGCTTCCAAAACCTTCTGAACAATTCCTAATTCACCTAACTAGACAGCTTGCCATTTTTGCTGAGCTGGCAAATTCCTCTGGCCTAGTGAGGTGAAGATGCTTCCCTAGGGCATATTCTTCTTTTCCACTGCAAAATTCAAGCCAGATGACCAAGTATAACATGATATGTTTTGACCACTCCAGCATGCCTGTATCTTCACAGATAGAGCTGCATAAGGTGCAACTGTACTTAAACTTTGCTGCACTGAAGAGCATTACAAAGGGAGAGGCAAGTGGGGGGTGGGGGAGCAACGGGCTTTATGGGTTGAGTATGGTGTTGGAGAGAGTGGCTCTTGTTACCGGTTGAAGAGGTACACCAAGGCATGCTGTAGGCCTAGTAGCTGTGCCATGGGCTTCCCCTTACTCTCTCCCCACACAAGTTATACTTTAGCTGTTGAACCCCAAAATGTCAGTGCATGAGCAATATCATCACGATTTGTGAATGCCCAGAGCTGAAGCAGGATCCAAAAATCAGGAGATGATCTTTAACATTATGGGGTAATTTTTCATTAGTGAGTGTTGCGATTGTTTTACTTGTCTTCTAGTTTCTGGCCCTTGAGGTTGCATTTCTTTTAGGTTTTCAACCTCCCCTCCCCAAACCAAGAATATGAAGCTCTTATTTTACTGTTTGACTGGAAGCTGGAATTCCTTTGCAGCCTGGCTCCTCCAGCTGCTGGGGTTTTAAGAATTAATGCTGAGACTTGGCATAAAATTTTGAAACTTAGGAATGCTGTTGCCACATGCTCGGTATATAGATGGATAGGAGTATGTTGTTAGTTGTTTTTATTTACCGTATTTACTGAAATTATAAAAGGAGGTTTTTTCCCTCAGTTAGCGTGGGTGGGGGGCAGGGGGAACCCTCATCTGATATTCACATACGTTACTTGAGATTTGAAATATAGGTGTGCTTAATTTGCCTTTTGCTGTTCAATATTTCATCATTTTTATTCCTAAAGATTGGCAAAAAGTGAGAAAAAAGTATTTTCTTGTTGAGAATTATTCACAACCCCAAGCTGAAAGAACCCATATATTTTTTCCTAGGTATCTTTTCCCTGGCATTGCTGATGGCCTTAAGCCTATGAGGCCCAGTGTTTCACAGTTGCTGAGTACTCAGCGACTGCAAGAAGATTTGCAGGTTCTCAGCACATCAGCAGATCAGCCCCCGAGGTGTACAAATGTAGTCATTTTCCTTTCAAATCTCCCTCCAGTGATACACCCTCCTACCTTTTGTAACTCTTGTATTAAATGTACCTTTCTGGGTAAGTACAGGTAGTCAAAAAGCCTGAGGCTGAATCGATTCAATCTGTGCAGGTTAGTCTAAGCTGTGTAGATTGAACCGACAAGCAGGTGAACAGACATTCACTTGAGAGTCCAGAGATGCAGCCACGTGTCTGCAGTGGCTCAGGCCAGATACTTGGACCTGGGGAGGGAGGGACAGAGTATGCTTGCTCCCTACTTGACTGGAGCAGACAGCTTGAGCCAAGGCTAGACTGCCAACCCTGCTAGGAGGGGTTTGCTGGGAAGGTGCAAAGCATCCTGGGATGCTGGCAGACTGAGAGTTAACTTGAATCTGGAGGGGATCCGGGACAAATTGAATAAACCAATTTAACCTAAATCAGTTAAGTCTGATGCTACATTCATTCAGGTTTAGCGTCAGCTGGTTTTGGCCATTTTGAAAGTGGTTTTTGTGCACTGAACTTGTGTTGCATTACAGATTTGAACTGATCACTTATAATGGTTTATGTGTAGTTTCTGTCCCTAGCCTTTAAGTAATGGGTAGTACACTAGTTTTCAAAAGGAAGATTATTGTTTAGTATCGATGATGTAATGTAAAACTTACATAAAACAACATGAACAGAAACCTAAATGCACCAACTAGAAGTTGAATTCAGAGGATTCAAAAAGTATTGCTATTTTTAAGCCAACCAGTGATTCCCCCCTCCTTAGATGACCAGCAGTGTGTCTTAATCTGTGTGGCAAAACTTATTTTGAACTCTCAAGGGTGACAACAGTGAAAGTAGTTTGATCTAAGTTGAACTGTACTTCTCTCCTGTGTAAAGATAAGTATGTGTTGAAGTGTTTTGCAGAATTGGGTGCAGTTTTTTTTTGGCTTTTTTGGCTGTGGCTTTTGGGCAATAATGGACAAATTAGAAACATTTACAAATGTAAAATGTGACTGTAAAAACCACAAATGTTAGGAAACAGTCGGGGGCAGCGTGATGACTGGAAAGAATTGAACTTATTTTGTTGAAGCTGATCAGATTTCAAGTTAATATAGTCGTCGTCTTCTTTCTTTTTTCTTTTTTAAAGTCTATTGTAGGAAAAGAAGCAACACTAAAGCTGCTAAGAGATCCATGATGAACATTGGTTTTCTTTGTTTTCCCTACTTGGTTGCACACTTGGCAATTGTGTCTCTCTTGTTTTTGCAGATAAAGAGTTAGGAGTCAGTGCACTAACTGAAAATGACGACCCAGATGCAAGGGGGGCAGCTGTCCCGAAAATATCAGGACTAGAAAGGAGTCAAGAGAAGAGCCAGGACAGCAGTAAAGACCCATTACTTGAGCCCGTGGTGCCTAAAGACCCTTGTCCTCAGGTCACGCAGCCTTTGGTCCAGCCTCAGTTGGAGCTGCAGCCTGAGGCACCTTGCCCGAGCCCTGTACTGGTCCAGCGTACAGAGGCTCCTCCCCAGCCCCCCCAGTCACAAGCCTCCCAGCTGCCACAGACTCCAGAAGAAGCCCAGTGTCAGCCTGCACCTCAGCCTCAAGTTCAGCGCCCCCCAAGGCCGCAGTCCCCTGTGCAGACGGTCCATCAGACCGTCCCACCCGTACAGCCTCACCCGTCCTCGCAGAGTCTCTCTCAGCCATTGTCAGCGTACAACAGCAGCAGTTTAAGCCTCAACAGCTTAAGGTAGGGAAACAAATGTGCTTTCATGCTGAGGTTGCGTGATGAAATTCAGCATACCGGTGGGGTATGTCCCAATCCCTGGCTGAACGTGCACAGAGGAGGAGTTGCTTTTAAGGGCTTGTCTTCCTGGAAACTTGAAAGGAACTTGAAATGAATGAACTCTAGGTGGGAAATTGAAGGGGCTGGACTCGATGATCTCCCAAGGTCCCTTCCAGCCCTAATGTCTATGAAATCACACCGAGGGCCCGTATAGGCGCTGCTTTTAGATGGACCTGATATTCTTGCCAGGGCCCTTCCGGCCCTGGTGCCTATGAATCTATGAGCCTAGCCAGGGTTAGGTCGATCTAAATACTCATTTGTGCGGGTGTTCAGAGAGTTTAATTTAGCTAAAAACGGCAGGCCCAATCGCAGTTAGTGCACCTCAGGAAATGTATTAATTTAGATCGAGAAGGAGTTAACCCCCCGAGTAGGAAGGAGGTTAAATGCCTGGGCATGTTCACAGCACAGCCCCGTGGCTGGGAAAGCCCAGCTACTCACCATTAACCCCAGGACTGTGCTAGTCCTCTCTTCTCCCCCCTACAGTCAACCCCCACACCCTTCCCCCGGGGGACCTGCCAGGTCTTCCCCCCATCTCTCCGGTCCCTCCCCCCACCCCTAGTTACTTACCAGGGGCTGCCCATGCTGTACTGGCAGCGGTGAATGGCTGCACATGCTGCTCCCGGTCTAGATTTAGGTGGCTTTAAGTAAGAGAAATGAAGTGATGTGACCAAGGTCGCCCAGCAAAGCTGTATGGGAGCAGGGACTTCAGCTCTCTCCTCTTCTAGGTTGATGCCCTAACTCAGGACAGTCCTTTCTCTACCCAGCTGGGATTTCCTTATGGAAATGGAACCCTCAAATAACCCATTTTAAGCCACTTTGATGGCTCCTTTGCGCTTCAAGTAGCAGCTAGAGTCTGAGCCACCACTATACGCGATCCTGATTTACTTTTAGCCAAAGTGGTGCTAGGTTTCTTTAGGTTCCAGTGCAGCAGAGCCATGAAATCCCGTTCTTGAAATGATGTGAAGTAAAACTAAGCACCAGCAATTTGACGACTTTTAAAAAATAAGTTAATTAATAGGGAGTTATGTCTGAAAAACTGCAAAGAAATATTTTACTTCTGCCTCAGTTGTTGTTGTGAGAGGGGGAAAGGAGGCAATTACACAGTAAGCATGTAGCCGTTAATAATTTTCTGTAGTCTGTCTCGTATCTACTGCAGTCTCTTTCATTTCTATTTAGTGGCGGTAAAAAATGAACACTTGTTTTGTTAGTGTAAAGATCACTGATTTGAGCTTGCTTTACCTGAAACTGCCAGTTGGAAGCGATCTGATGGAGAGAACCTGTTAATTACGTAATAAACACAGAGTTGATTATTCCTTTGTGGATCGTTCACATGTTGTTAGAGGGCTGATAACACTTAACTTCAAAGTCCCAGCCTCTTGCAGAAGAACCTACCTTGCCTTCGCTGCGTGGAGAGTAGATTGGAAGTAAAGTTCGTGGAAACAGCAGGGGAGAAGGTTTCAGGAAGGAATGACAAAATCCTACCGACAGTTTGGTTAATATTAGCTAAACATGTATTCTGGGAAGGGAGTGAAGCTTTTTTCCCTTTGATATGTTGCTATATCATTTTTCTCCTCCTTCTATTTTTCCTTTTTATTAACAGCAGCAGCAGAAGCAGTACTCCAGCCAAGACTCAGGCCCCTCCTCCCCACATATCCCACCATCCCTCCGCTTCACCATTCCCCCTCTCTTTACCCAGCCACAGCCCATTGCACACCTTCACGCCCACCCTCCAACCTCCTGCACACCCGCATCACCCCAATATGTTTGCCCCTCCTACGGCTTTGCCTCCTCCACCTCCATTGACTTCAGGGACACTGCAGGTTCCAGGACATCCAGCTGGTAGTACTTACTCAGGTAAGCCTTGGATGTGTATCAGTACAATAGGCATGACATAAAAACCCATCTCTCAGTTTTAAGTTGCATTTACTTTATTTTGGCCAAGAGGACAAAGGGATACTTGCTTGACGGAGGATCTGTCATCACTGACAGATTTGGGCTTCGTTGGAGAACAGAAACTGGATTCAGGTCTTCCCAGAGAGATTCTTTCCACTCTTGGAAAGTATTTCTGGGAGGCTTCGTGTTCTGTGTTTCTGTTTTCTCCCATGGTAAATATGTGCTGGACTTTTTATGCGGTGGCACGTGTTACTTGAATTATCTGGAGATACGTCTTCGTTGCACTAGTTATCCATACTTGAGTTGCTTCTCTGAAGTTAGCCTAGTTGGAGTGAGAAGCCATTCTGCAGTGGCTGCTGAAAGCACTTGTATGTCATGCTAAGATTCATGAGGACAAATTCCACAGTTTTAAGCTGTTGAATGGACTTCTTCCCACAGCTGACTGTGGCATCGAAGGACTGGTAGTGCTCAAATGATGCTTGTCTGCACGCATGCTGCAGAAAGGTGGTCTTAAGTGTCTGCTGAGTTGTGTTCGCTCAGGTGAACCTATACCTGTGGATGAGCCAGCCAATATCCTATAGAAATACTGCAACAACCGAGTTCAGGTTTGTGTTGAGAAGACTCAATTTAAGGAGCGCCCTTGAGTTATAACTCAAAGTAACTGTGCAGTGAAGATAAACTGTGGGACAAAAGGGAAAGTGGGTGGTTTTCGTCTCTTCTGATGTCTTTTGAGACAACCGAAGGAAAGTCCTGTGACTTGTTCAGCATTAGCTGGAAGAAGATAGCTTGCCCTTGAAAAGGTGGATACCCAAATACATTTCTGCTAGCCAAAATGAGCCAACGGCAAGTTGGGGTACAGACAAAGCTCCTGAACCTGTGGTTTTTGGTTTTTTGTTTTTGTTTCAGAGCAAGATCTTCTTCGTCAGGAACTAAACACACGATTTTTGGCTTCCCAAAGTGCCGATCGTGGGGCCTCCCTGGGCCCACCGCCATACCTGAGGACTGAGTTCCACCAGCACCAGCACCAGCACCAGCACACACATCAACACACACACCAGCACACCTTTACGCCTTTCCCCCACGCCATCCCGCCCACAGCCATCATGCCAACGCCAGCACCACCCATGGTGCGTACCCCAGGCAGAAATGTGAGGATAAGTAGAGCACAACTCTATTCTTTGTTTAAAAAAAAAAGTCAATAAAAAAAATGTCAGCTGTAATGGAGGCAAAATGCTGTTGCTCAGGTACCCTTTGCCAGCGGTGGAATGACATTCTTCCTTATGACTGCCATGCATGTGCTGGTAATGAACAATGAGTACGAAATGGCAGCATTTAAACTGATGAACTCAGCCTGCTGACTCTTGTACTGTAGTGTGTGAGATGTCTGTGCAATTTGGAATAGTGCTTTTTGGGTGCTTATTCCTTTCTTCTTTCCTACAGGCCTTTTTTTTTTTTTTTTATTTGAAAGAATGAAAAATCCTATGCAATGCAAAAGTCTTGTGTATTTGTTTAGCTTGGTTTGTTGGTGAATAGTGGAAAAGCCATCTTGAGTGTTACAAACAGAAGTGAAGCAATAAGCAGCAAAATACAAAGTAACTAGTTTGTGCTTTGATCCCTTTGCAGTTTGACAAATACCCTACAAAAGTTGACCCCTTCTACCGTCACAGTGTGAGTTTTATTATTGTGTTTACAAACTGATTTAATTGCTTTTCTGTAGTGAGCTGGGACTGCTGCTCAGTAAATTGCAGAATGTTGAATCTATCCTTAATCATCACTCCAGGATTTACTATTATTGTTCTTGGTTGCTTTGGCTTTTAAAAGCTTGCAGTTGTGGTGCTTGTTTCTGATAAAGATGCAGTATTCTCTTTTAAAATCAAAAGACCTTTTGCTCATAAACCATGTGAAGAGAGGCTTGATGTGAAAAAGATGAGACAAAAGAGCTGACTGTGTTACATGAAGCAGGATACACCAGTAATTTCATCACTGTTTCGGTTGTGCCATAAACTATTAGACTGATATTTTTCCTAGGAAACTTGAAATGAAATGACAAACTATCATACAAACCCTTCAGGGGTAGGTAATTTAATAGTTTTACTAATATATTATATTTCACTATATAAAAACTGAAACCTTGTCTACTTCAGATTTCAAAGTCATGCTTTGGGCTTGGTACATTTTGAAAGCTCTATTTTATGACAGTAATGTGAATCTAGCAGTATGGCTAAGACATACATGATAAAGCATTGTAATTTGATAACTGGAAGATTAATAATCAAGAATATCATTGAAACCAATGGATGCAACTTATTTGCAAAGCTTTAGCTTTTAAAATTTGCAGAACTAATTTATATGTGGCTGAAAAATATGGTTGTTTTTCCCTGTCTCCAGAAACTTCAACTTACTGGTAAAAGACACAAAGACTTTGGATCTGGCAAGAATTTTAACTCGCATAATGATATTTTGATTAGAGAATGAGTACTGCATCAGCATTCAGAAATTTGCAAAGCACTGGCTATATGTGTTGGTTTTGTTTAGAAGTGGAACTGGGCAAAAAAATGTTGAAACGATAGTCTGAGTATTTTTATATACCATTTAAGTCTAAATTCATGTACTTAACTTCCAGCATGAGAATCACCCCACTGATTTGAATAAGCCTTATTAGAGATACTTTAAGTCCATATATAAATATTTGCTGGGTCAGGGTGTTTGTTAGTTATGTTAGGGTTCAGTTTTACTCACACGAGAAAAGTTGCTTATGCTTAAGTATTTGCAAGATTGCAACCTTATTAGCTGAACTTGACATCAGTTTCTAAAATGGATTATTGCCATTATGACATGTTGATTCAGGCAGGAACCATTTAATTGGAGAAACAAATTAATGTGCAATAACTGCATTTTGAAAATCAAAGGAGCTCTGTGAATGCACGCTTAGGGAAAATTTGGCCCATCATGTTCAATGATGTCTCAATAAGTGGAATGGGGTAGTGATATAAATGAAAAATAATCCTAGCCCTTTGTGTTTGATACTCAGTAATACAGTAATATCCAAAATATTCTGCTGTCTGGAGGTCAGCAAATATTCTGACGCTAGATTCATATCCTGGATTGAACTAAGGCTACAGTAGTTGGAATATATTGGCAAACATTTCTGTAGCTGTACTAGTTCCTTTAGCTATGTTGGCAAAGTCATTTTTATATTGGCAGAACCACATACACACTAGGGTCTTTGTGAGTGTGAAAATGTCATAAAAATATTGCATCCCTAATGAACATTGCTGTACAGACACTTCTCATTTAGACCTACCTTGAGAAAATCCAGCAATATCCTTAAAGTTAGAAGCAGAATCACAAATAAATACTGCAGGAAAAGAAACCTGTAAGGCTACTTTTTGAGTCAAAACCTGTCTATTTTAGAATGGAAAATATAAGCAGTAGTAAGGCACGCAAGAAACAGAAATAATTGTAATTGTTTCCCTGCCCCTTCCTCCCCGCCCCTTTTTTTGATTATTTTGGTTATACTCTTTCTTCCTATTTAAGAGTTGGCTACATTTGAGGCAAGGAATTATCTCCACAAACTAGCTGATAGCAAGTTATGATTAGTTAAACGTTCAGTAGGCTTTGCATGAGATCGCTGGTCTGTACTTCAGGAGAGCTGCCACCCATGCATTTTCTAACGAGGAAAGCCGAAGAGGGGAAAAGGTGTTCAGGCAGAGGACATTGAGGGCAAAAGTAAACATTGAAGATGAAAAATGTCTTACAGTAGCTGGCAGAGTTTGATTTGATATAAAGATAATGGAGAGAGATCTTCTGTGTGTTATAATAATTCTGACCTTCAGGAAAGGTCACATTTAATTAACTTACCAATTGTTATAAAACTGCAAGGAAACCATTCCTTATTATTAGTCATTTCCAATAAAATATTAAGTATTATGTCTCTTTCCACCTTTTGGAATTAGCATATTACACGGAGAATTAAATGCAGTAGGCACTAGGGTATTTAAAACACATTTTAGACATTAACAGTTATTGTAAATGAGGACAGTTGCCTAGTAATGACTCCTCAAATGCCTTCAGTTTAATATCGGCTAATCTGAAAATGTTTTCTGCGTCATTGAAAAGAGCAGGTCTAAATAAAATAGAATTAAAAGCAACAGCAGGAACGTGCTATGAAAGAAGCAGACTTCATGCCATTTCATTTAGCCAATAAACCTTTGGGTACAGCTAAATTATTGAAATTATTTATCAGCTCACAGTCACTAAAATATGATTAAGTGACCTTGTGGGAGAATAACGAACGGGAAAGGGACTAAGAAAAACATATACATGGGATAAACACATTCAGCAACAGCTTGACAGACTTGATGTACACAGAAACGTGGCTTACTTGGTGCTTGACCGTTCTGCATGTACTGTCTTTGGCTTTACCCAGTTCTGCTTCTATTCAATTAGCCATTAACTCATGAAACACAACCTTTATTTGGATCTTAAAAGTAGCGGACAGAGAGGTTTTATCTGGGATTTGGCTCTACTAGTAGGTGGCTTTTTAACAGCCACACGGGACATGTGCCAGCTAGGCTGGGTTTAAAGCAGCACCAAACCAGGTCAGATTTTTTTGTGTGTTGGACCTCAGTGAGATTATCAGCAATTCCTGGGTTACAGCCTGGTCTTGCTCTGTACTGGAACAATACACCCCGAGACCCATCTTGTGAACTCCTGAGTCCTGTTGGTAAGCAGTTCCCTGAACAGTCACGCCAACGTCTATGGAATTGCTTGGGCGAGTAACTCCTTCCTATCGTGATTAGGGGACTGATGTGCTGACCACAGAGACAAGTTGTGATTTGCACACTGTGGTTTGCATGCTTGTTCCCCAGTTTGCTGGTATGCACTACTGCAGGAAAGCTTTCCGTGCCTGAGCTTCTTTACAACAAGAAGATCCTTCGTGGCCAGCGAGGTCTAGTGTAAGTGTATGTTCTCTCAGGGTTTGTGCTTTGATGCTTTAGGACTCCATTTTTTATAGAAACTGATACCCTAAATTTAGACTTGTCGTCTTTCCTGCCACAGCTACTTGCTTAAATGATGTTTTTTGGCAAATCAGATTATCTCTATCTGAACATTAAATGTTCCAAGATGTCCTCTAAAACAAGCTAATGAAGTAAGAATTGTGTATTTTCTCATTTCCTACGGATACTATTAAAAATCTAAAGTACTAATTGAGTTTTAATGGCATAAAACTCGTAAGGATTCCCCCCCCCCCCCAATTAAATGGTAATTTTCTGTGAGTCTTATTTGACTGCATCATCCCTCCTTCCTTTTGATACGGTTTACAATATATAACCATTTAGGACTTTTAAGCCATTTAAAAACTGAACCATTGCAAAAGTGCTTCATATTAGGATGGCCTAATCCAGGGAATAGTTTGCTGGCTGTTTGATCTCTCAACTACTTTTAAGTTCTAAAGTAAGCATCCATGGCATTTGTAGACATTTCATTGACCGCTTTGACTAACATTGTTGCATTGAGATCGTTTCTTCAGCGCTTTTCTCCACAATTCATTTCCTTACAATTGCACAGGAATTCTCGCTGAAGTTGGTAGATGCATCTTTACAACCATGCCCCAATTTATGTTGTTTTTCTCTCTCTTTGTTATAGCTGTTTCACTCCTATCCCCCAGCTGTATCAGGTATTCCTCCAATGATTCCTCCCACCGGTCCTTTTGGCTCATTACAAGGAGCATTTCAACCGAAGGTAAAAATAAGAATTACTTTTTGTATTCCTCATACCCAAATGAGTGTGTGCTGAGTCCAGATTAGCTTTAGGCTTGCAGTGTGGTACAGGTCTTGGAACACATTCAGGTATCCATTTCACTCATGTAAGTTTGGAGTAATTCCACTGATGACAGCTAACTCCAGGTTTACTTTGGGGTAACCGAAAAGAGAAGGAAATTCTCTTTGATCTCAGGTTTATACTGGGATCAGTGGAGAATGTAGCCAACTGGTTTTCATATAGAACTGAGGTTTATATTTGTTGCAAGGTCATTTAATAAGCAACTTCTTTTCTTTTCTTTCCTTTTCTCTTTTTTGGAAACTCCATCTTCCTGTTTGTTCAGTCATCACACACAGCTGCAATGAGCAGGGTTCTCTCATTTATAGGTGTTATAGAACAAAATGATTCTTCTGCTTTGAAGTTTTCTTTGATTTGCACCCACAGCTGAGAAGCAAATGTGGTTATATGGCTTACGGTCTTTGCAGTATCAGTACCTAAATCTCTACAGAGAAGACTCATTTTTTTTATAAATTGAACCATTCATGCCAGCTTATTGATTGAATATGTAGATTGCGGTTCATTAGTGGAATTCTTCATATGTATGGTAATCAGGCTGTTAACTCTGTTGCTTAATTGTTAGTTGTACTGAAGCTGATTTCTTTTTCTTTCTTTCTTTCTTTCTTTTTTTTTTTTTTTTTTTTTTTTTTTAATGGAAGAAGCTACTGTATCTAAATCTTTGGGAAAAGAGACACCGTTCCTTGTACTGGCTGAATGTTTAAACCTAAACACAGAAAGGGCCTTCTGTTCGTTTATTTAAATAGGACTTAGTATTTCCTGAGAGCCGTGCTTTAACAAATCCTTTTGAATTGTGTTTAGAAACACTCAAACAGCAACTTTAAAATATCATGTATTGACAATGAAGTTGAAATTCTTAGCCTGTTCCGGTATATTGACGTGACAGACTCCCATTAGTGGATTATTTCCAGATGGTAGACTTGACAAGTAATACAGTACAAGCTTGATGCTGCAGATACTGCTGCAAGCATTGTATAAACCTGGTTAATCATGGTTTGGACGATGGAAGGAATTTCCAGTACAACTCTTGCTGTTGTGTTATATAACTGTTTACCTCATTTTGAATAACCAGAAGGACTTGGACAATTGGAGCTTGAAGACAGAGGCTGTCCACATGCATTTTATTAAACTGTGATTCTCTCCTCCTCTTAAAATAGCCTCTTTGTTGCTGAGGGAATGATAATGTAAGGGGGGGAAAAAAGATTCTTAGCCACACATTTTCTCCCTGCTAATGATATTTCCTTGTGACCTTTTTAGACTTCCAATCCTATTGATGTCGCAGCCAGACCCGGAACTGTCCCGCATACCCTTCTACAGAAAGACCCAAGGGTATGTTGGAAATGTTATGCCATTTTAGACCAGAATGCCATTAAAGCTATTAATCCAGACAATCCTGAGGAATACAAGATTCTCTGTTCTTGGTACCTAGATGAGCATCTCAGAAATGCTTATGGGGCCTGCACTATTGAAGTTGGTGTGTGTTTTATTGTCTGAGCGCATGATCAGGCTTTACAACAATTTAAAAGAATGACCTTTACTTGCACCTATCATTAGCATAATATATTAGACAGTGAAAAACCTTTCTCCTTTCCGTTATGCGAGATCCACAACCTCAGGTGCAAAGGGATAAAGTCCAAAAGAGCTTTTACATTTATAAATGTTCCAAAGTTTTATGCTGATAGTCTGTAATTTGTTTTATTGTGGGTAATGACACTGGTTCCCATAGTCGTTGATAATGCTGATGAAGCATTCATTGATGTAATTGTTTGATCATTTGGTGCCTCTGAATTTTTAACTCCAAACTGTACAAACAGATTTTTTTTTTCCCTTGGCCTTTCGGCTTGTGGCTTTGCAAATGATAAATGTCAACAGGCTGGCTAATAAGTTTTGTTTGTTAATATATATGATCTATGATGAGCAGAACTTATGCTATCTGTTTCTAAGCAGACTTCCTAACCAAAAGCAATGGAAAGCGCTATTTAAAAATTCAGGCCGCAGTAGGGTTCAGCTTTCTGCCTATTGCAAAGCTATTTCCAAAGGTTGAATTATGAGTTAGGCCGAGTCCTAGTAGTTTATTTTGCTCTGAGCCAGTGCTGCTATTTGGCTTTATACCAAAAGAAGCTGCATTTTTGTCTCGGTTGTCATCTAGTTGAGAAGATAATGAGAGCATATTCCATTAAGTCATTTAGCTATATCCTTCCTTTCAACTTGTAGCAGTTTTGACTGTTCCAGTATAATATATTGTGCCATCACTGCTTTCTGCAAAGCATTTTCGTATGTCTGTAAACCTCCCTTCTCATGTTGTGCTATTTTTGAAGTGACATCCAAAACATTTCAGGAATACACAACTGGCTTCTTGTTTCCAATTCTAATTATTTAAGCTAGTCAAAACACCAATAGTTAGTGTATAAGCAAAGGAGGAAAGCAGAAAACAGCTGGTCAAAACATCAAATCTAATAATAGTAATAATAATAATATCAAAACCTGCATTTCTATTTAAACATTGTTTATCCACATTTTGTTCCAGCTTGAAAATTCATCTTTTAAGTCCAACCTGATCAACAAAAGATCAATACTAGGCTGCATTTAACATTGCAATTAAAGCACCTTTTTTCCTTTCCAAGAATTAAACTGTAGTCACTGCATAGACATAGTTGCTAGTTAGCACTTTTCTAGCACCACTCTTTTCCAGCAGATTTTCAGGAAGGTCGCCAAATCTGCTTCTTTGTCTCCTCCCAAGTTATCCACCTTTGAAAGACTAGAAAGGAAATTTGCCCAAAGGGCATATTCATGTTTCTCTCCAGATTAGCAAACTGTCCGTTTTTATAGTGTTAAATCAACAAATTAATAATAATGCCGGAGGGCAGAACGCTCTTTATGAGTCTTGTTTAGCTGCTTGTCAACACTTAGGTACAACAGTCACAGGGGGGAGGGAGATTGGCTCTAACACCGAGGATGAGGACTAATTATTATCCAAAAGGGCTTCATTTGAAAGTAAAATTTTAACATTTTAATTTTGCCTCCTAATGAAGCAATACAAATTTGTTAATTAGAGCAATTGTTTGAGTGACAGGCATGTAACCAAGCTGTCATTTTTTCTTCACAGTTGACAGATCCGTTCAGGCCCATGTTGAGGGTAAGGAGCCTTCTTGTGTTAGTTTGTCGAGCTTCTCTTAGTTCCCGGTGGGGTTAAAGATGCAGACTAATTATGAAGAAATGGCATGTTGTAAATGGGGTATTTGGTAGCATGTTTATTAAGTAGTCTGGTTATTCCCTCTATGCATGTATCTTGTGGTTACACAAGTAAAATGTGCACTTTTGAAGTTTGAAGGTATTATTTGTGCTTCTGACACAGCCCATTCACACAATGAATTCTGGAGGTTAAATATGATAATCCTTCTATCATGCTGGCTCACATGGTTTACTGAGCCAAATCCTGTACTAGTCCTGCAGTAGCAGAACTCCCTTGTTGTTTTGCCTAAGAAAAGACTGTGGGATTGAGCTTTTGATTATTTACAGCGTATTATTAATATTGTTCAGTACTATACCAAACCTAAAATTCCTACCCCAGGAAGCTTACTATCAAATTTAGATGCACAGTCCATTTCAGACACAGAGTATACTAGATGCCTAGGAATTAAAAGGTCCAGTCTTTAAAGCAGTGCAGATGCTTTTTATGTTCTTTAGCTGCTGGCCAGATGCCACGCTGCATGCTTATGGGAATACCACCAGGTTAGGCTGCCTTTAAACTACAAATGGTTTGAAAAGCACCATCCATTTTTGTATCTGAGCAAGAATAATTAAATATGGAGTTAACCGTATACGCTATAGTTAACGGTACAGGCTTACTGGACTAGCATATTGCCCAACAAAAGGTAAATGTGAAAGCAAAAGTTGACAAATTTAGAGAGGGGAACTGGACTCATTTGGTATGTTAGGCTAATTTGTTTTTGGGGGGGGGGGTTAAATTCTTGTAATCTCTTTGAAGGGAATCATTTTTTTTAAAATCATTGCACTGTTAAAAAAAATAATTTGATTGTACAGTTTTAAAGCATTCTGTTTATGCAAAATAAGAGGTGTTAATTAGTATCATTGAAATGGTATGGTTAAGCCTCTTTCTCAACCACCTGAGTGGAGCTAGCTAGCATAAGAAGACTATGAGACAAGATAAAACTATAGGTGGATTTATTGTGGAAAAGGTGATAACCCACAACATTCCTGAAAGTCCAGATAAACTCAAGGGCCAGATTCTCTGCCTTAATTTACTTTCCAAGTGGTGCAAAGATAGCAGAAACAACTTTCCAATGGCCCCTCCTGTCAGGACACAGAAGAGAACTTGCCCCGAGTGCTTTCTTCTGAATTGCAGGCTGCTTTTTAGAAAATGCAGATACAAGTCCCCAGTGTTAGTTTAATGAGAACATGGAATCGGTGATGGCTGCAGCCCAATAACAGTCAAAAAGCCCAATAATAGTTCTCGAAGGTTCGTGATTAATTCCATACATCTTTGTTTATACAGAAACCTGGGAAGTGGTGTGCTATGCATGTTCACATCGCCTGGCAGATATATCATCATCAACAAAAAGTCAAGGTCAGTCCTTTTGTAATGCATGCATCTGGAGCAGTCTTCACAGTGCAAATCCAGCCTGTCCCCCTCATTGTTCATGTGTTTGTGCCATGGTTAATAACTCATTGAAACTATCTTATGGAGCACAGATGTATTTTGGCCTGCTTTTGTTGTATCCTTCCATTTCATGCTGATGGCTTATGCAGTACCATGCTCTGGATAGTTGTATAGAAGATGTCAAAACTAAGTTAAACTGTTACCACAATGAAGGGTTCTTGATATCCTCCTACATACCAGTAGGTGGTGATTAATATGTAACATTTGTATTGCAGTGGCATCTCCAGGTCCACAGGCAAGATGGGCCCCATTATGCTAGGGGCTGTACAAACGTAAATATATGTATTTTCCTTTCATATTACAATCCTATTTTGATTTTCTGATGGCTTTCTGAAAGGTGTTATTTTTATCTTTTAAGAGGTTCCCAACATGCTTTTTGATGAAAAGGCCATGTTGTTCCTGAACTTTTGAACTAACTGAGGTTCTTTGCTCTTAGTACAATAGCTTGTGTTGTGTGTCAGAAAGCTGCTCTGCATGTTACAAAAAGAGCGGTGCAAGTACGAGTATGCAAGCTGACTATAAGAAGTCAGATCTATACAGTACATAGAGATGACGAACAGTTGCTAAACCCTGCAGCTAATAGAGTTTAAAAACAACCCTGTTAAACAAGGTTGACAGGTTAATTTGCCACAGCAGACAGATCTCTCCTCTTTGCTTCCTTATGTTTCCCCTGTTAGTGATCTTCATTCATCTTCCCATTATCAAAAAAGACAAGATTATAGACCTTGAGAGTTATGCCCTTTCTTTATTTTATTGAAAAGGTATTTTCTAGAAATGAAATTATTATTCCCCTGTTATCAGTGCCCTTTGAATCTTCTTTGATTTGATGTTTAGAGAGAGGTCATATTGGTGAATTTATAAATCATACAAGATGTTGTTTTCCCGCTGTTGTATATTTTATCGAATGATTTGGTTCCATGTCTAAAGTACTGTCTAATGCAAGCAGGAGCCGTGCAGGATGTTATCTGTCTGCAGGGTTGATTATATTAACTTTTCGAGCATAATGAGAAATTCACTGTTTAAGAGTACGGGCAAATTATCACATTAAAGCAAGGTAACTGTTTGGCTGGAACTTGATGTGGAAGAGCTGATGTACTGTGACTGTTTGTGTGCCTGCAACTACCCTGCAGTAAGAGAAAGCTGAAACATAGCATCGTAGCCCTGATTCATTCAGGGGTAAGCTGTCCTGTTTTAACTTTCACTTGTTACGTGGCAGTTGTGGGCACTCAAACATACCACCTGTTCTGCAATAAGGCCCTTGCCCCAGCTCACTTGCTTTAATTTGATTGTTTGTCCCTACTCACCATTCAGCGAAAAAGTTATTTTTGAAATGTGTGGGCAGCAATCACCTTCTCCTAACTGACAGACTTCTGCTGGTTGGGCTTTTTTGTCTTTTCAGTTCCCCACATCTCAGTGTGCTTCACGAGAGGTCAATGGAACTGTTTTATACCTTGCCATCAAACACAACGTGGAGCTCAATTATGGTTTATTGTGATTAAAATAGATTACTCCTAGGCCAGAGGTTTCCAAATTTTTTCTTATTGCGTGCCCTTTGCCAGATTTACCAGCTGCCTGCTTACCCCTACCAGCATCTGCTTTATATTTTTTAACCCCTTAAATGCTAATTGTTCTTATAATGAAAATTAAGCCTGCCATTACAGAACTGCTCCTGTGTACTCCCCAGAGATGTCTTGTGTACCCCTAGGGGTACGCATACCGCAGTTTGGGAACCCCTGGTGTAGGCCATTTGTGCCTGTTAGATTATGGAAGGTGGAAGGACCTTTGCCCCTACTTACAGCCTTGTGCAAGGGGCAGGTATAGTTGCAGTCTCTGCAGTCGGACTAGCATAAAAACTGCTCCCTCTTTGGGCTCCAAAGTCTGGGAAGGAGCTAATTAGCTTCTACACTAGTTAATGAAGCTATCTGGCCCCTGAGAGGGGAGCAGATGCCACCATGAGGCAGCCTATGCATTCTTCCTATAGGTGAGGGAACTTCAGATGTATAGTAAAAGCTGTTTACAGCCTTCTCCAAGTTCCCTTGGGATGGTATATTTTTGCTCCGTCTCTTAGACTAACCAGTTTGCATGTCCTATAGCCCAGATTAAAAAACGCCTTTAAGCCCATATGAACCTAAACCTATTCAGAAAAGCACTTATGGTCTATTCTGCTCCTCACTGAAATCAGTGTGACTTTCTGTTGATCTCAGTGAGCATTGTGTCAGGTCCTTAAGCGTTTGCTTAACTTGAAAGCCCTTATGCATGTGTTGTTAAGAACAAGGATGATTTTTCTGAGTTAGGGTTTATCCTTTGAGCCCCAAAAACCCCACTTTAGGTCTTCAGAGCTATTTGAAGGTAAACCATCACATTCAGAGAATGGTGTCCCATTCTTAATATGCCTGCAGCATGCCCTTCTTAATAACATGAGGGTATTTTGTTTCTTTATTAGTACAGTGGGGGTAGTCATACTGCTATATTTAAAGTTCTTGACAGCTTTTGCTATTAGGAGTAACGATCTTCAAAGATCTATAACTTGGTTTAAAAAAAGGGGAAGAATGTTAATGGGCAAAAAGTCTGGCATGCAGGGTCTCCACTGAGGCCTGTGCATTTCTGTAACTATTTTTTAAATTATTTGAGCACTAAAATATTATTTCTCAGAATGACATGACCTTAACACAGGTGTCATTTGCATTTTAATATTTTGCAGGCTATTAGCCCAAAACATTGACAATGGCATTTTTTGGTTCTTACATCTACCTGGACATTTTATTAGGACTTGAAAAACAGCTACTAGGCATGCACATTAACTTGGTCATAACTTTTTAATATGCATGTTTATACTATTGTAATAGTCCTTACTCTGAATTGGCACAGTATTAAATATTGATTTATAAAGTGTAACATGCTGCAGAATTGCTGTTAAGATCTATTGGTTCAATATAATGCGTTTTAAAATTCACTCAGTTGGACCTGCACAATTAATCAGCAATCTGTGTTTAGGGAGTTCTGACAGCACCGATAATTGGAAATTTGATCTTTTTTTTTCACCCTATAAAAGTGTTGCAGAGTAGTGATCGCTACAAGTACACGTCACCCAAAAAAAAAAAAATCCCGTATTTTTGTAGAAGGGGTGTGAGATTGCTGTCCTGGAAACAAGCAATCTAGATAAGATTTTTTTGGTCAAAAAAAGTCAGTGGGACCTATTCTAATACTATGTACTTGGAGGTCATATGGTACTAAATCCTGCTTTGCATTTGTGGTGCAAATATTGAGGCGGCTACCACTCGTTAGATTTTAGGATGTACTTATTTCACTCTTAACTTTTGTTCTCTTCAGTCCCTAACATGTCCAGCTCCACCTGTGTTTGCAGCCTTAGATCACTGCTAAGGACCAATCTAGGAACTGAAAATGGGGTTTCTTCATTAGATCTGATTGTTGGTTTGTCACAATCTTAATGGTATCGACTCATGATTCCCTTCATTCATTGTGAAGGGATATGTTAACAAAATACATTTGTAAACAGGGACAGAAACATGTTTGAATTAAGTGTGTGCTTATGTGCTTTGCTGAATAGGATTGGATTTAAGAATATATATAAAGTTAGGCACAGACTGAAATGGTTTGCTGATTCGAGGCTTTTTAAAAACACCAGTTTGAACCTGAGATGTTATGCTTTCTCTCTCGCTCGCTCTCTCTTTCTCTGCCCTTTGCTTCCTCTGCACCTCTGTTCAAGGTGCCAGAAGCTAGTACCCGGTTAATACCATTTCCTATTAAGACCTCTTCCCACTTCTCTTGTGAACACACTGCTACTGCATTATGAGCCGGAGGATGATTTTAGGATGGGCTTTTTCAAGCTGCATTTTCTGTTTCAGAAACAGATGCAGTCTGATCCACATAAACTGGACTTTGGCCTGAAGCCCGAGTTCTTAAGCAGGCCACCAGGCCCTAGCCTCTTTGGAGCCATTCACCACCCCCATGACCTGGCCCGGCCTTCAACTCTCTTCTCTGCAGCCAGTGAGTACTACAAGATCAAAAATTCTTCTTATGGAGTGCTAGCTGGAACGCTGATCCTCCTGGTGCTAAAGGAAATGGCTAATCTCCTTTGTGCCGTAAGCCCTCCATCAAATAATAGTCTTTGGATGGGTAGGTGGGTGGGTATGTGCGTAATGTATTCGTTATCTTGTACATTTAAAATCAGGAACCTGGTATCTGTTAGGTCCTGGTGTCTATTACATGTCAGGTTTCCTGATATCTGTTTGTGACCCTAACTTGAGAAGAGAGAACTAACTAGTCAGTCTGCAGGGAATAGGGTAACTTTTCCTACTTGCGTGACTTGACATTTTCACAGACCAAATAGTTTAAGCCACGAATAGTGCGGTTCATTGACTTTGTGTTTTTAGGTGGTGCTCATCCGGCTGGGACGCCTTTTGGCCCTCCTCCCCATCACAGCAACTTTCTCAACCCAGCTGCTCACTTAGGTAAGTGAGTGACTAGCTATGGATTTGCATTAAAGGATTAACTGAGACTAGCACAGGGAAATACTGTACAGGCACGCTTTGCGCCCTTGCCAAGTTCCAGTTTGAACTATTCTGTTCTCCTAAATACCCACTGAAAGTGACAACTGCCTGAGTTGTTCTTTACTCGGTAGCCCCAGTTCTTCTCTAATGGCGCGTGGAGCATTGTTAAACAGCAGCCACCCATTACCGTTCAAGAATAGTGGCATTCTGTTGTTTGGACAAAAGCTCTGGCGGTTGCTTAAAATTTACAAAGCAAAATACAAATTTCAGGTCATTTTAAATGCAAACAGAAACAGCGTTGAAATCATACCTGGCAAATAGTTGAAAAAAATATCTGCTGGGAACTTGGCGCAAAATGAATGATTTTTCAAAAAGACAAAGGTGATTAGGCTTCACTGCAGTGTTGCTTACAGGAGATTCAGTTTTGTTTGTCAAAAAAAATAGTAACAAGTATAATGGCTGGGCCTCCATTTGTGCAAGTAGGGATTTGAAACAAAAAGGTTTTTTTTCAAGCCATTAAAAATTTCTACAACCTTTCCAACACAGTAATACGACATGCTGCCTTTTGGAGAATCAGTCTGAGTAGCTAATTTGGTCTTGCATTTCTGGGGAAGGGGGTGTTTGGGAGGATTAAAGTCACCGCATTTGTGGAGAAGTGATACCTGGGAGTTATCTGATAATCCCACACTTGAGAGCTGCTCCTGCCAGGTTGTAGAGGCTAGAGAGCAATGTTTTGCCCCTTGGGATGCATTATTTGACTTCTAATTTGGAGGAGCGGGGTGGAGCTTTTTGCGCCCTTCTTGTGAAGCACTGGACATGGGCCACAGCTAGAGGTGAGAGATTGGCTAGGGTGCAGTGGTGGTCTTAATGGTACTGAGAAACCATTGGTATTGGTTTGGAGGAGGGGCTAGGGAAAGTGCACAGAAACTGCTTTCAAAATGGCCAAAACTGGTTTAAGATGAACCTCAGTGGATGTAGTATCAGACTTAACTGATTTAGGTTAAAGCAGTTTATTGAACTTCTGTCCCAGATCTGCTCCAGATTCAAGTTAACTCACAGTCCCCCAGCATCCCAGGATGTTTTGCACCTCCCACTGCAAACCCCAGCTCACAGGGTGGGCCCAGTTTGTGTGCTCCAGTCCAGCAGGGAGGTCTGCTCTAGCTCCCCTCAGCTTCTGACCTGGGCCACTGCAGGCACGTGGCTGCATTTCTGGAATCAAAACCGAACATCTGTTCACTTGCTTATCAGTTCAGTCTATGCAGCTTAAACTAACCTGTGAAGATTGAATCAATTCAGCCTTTGCCTTTTGACTGTCTGTACTTAGCTTTGGAGTCAAGAAGGAATTTTCCCTCTGATCTATCGGATCTACTTCTTTGGATCATCGAGCATAGCTTACCTATTGAATTCCTGACTGGGCGGTGTTAACACACTTGGCTCCCCTTCTCTCTTCCTGTAGCCCTTTAAAGGTTTTGTGTTGGGTGTTTGCTGCTGTGTTGTATGTGCATCTTAATATGGGCATCCTCTTGGACCCTTTGAAGAAATAGTTGCCATCAAACTTTGGGGACTGGACTAGATAGCCTAGATCCCTTCCAGTCCTTTGTTCCCGTGTCTGTCATTCTGCACTAGCAGCTGTTTGCTTGCTTCACAAAAGACACTGGGTTTGATTCTCTTGTTAATACTTGTGCAGACAAGTATTAATCAGAATTAATTTCACAGAAGTCACTAGACTTCTGCCAGCATTAAAGTGAAGAGAAAATTGGATGTATAAAGCTTACGAGTGTCTTGTGTGCTTTAGTTGCTGGAAAACTGATTTTAATCCTTTTTCAAAGGATCCATAGGTTTTCATAGACAAAATTAACAAATGATTGCAGCAGCCTCCACTACTTATGTCCATGCAGTGGATCAGTGCAATAGTATATAGGGACACCCTGTCATTTTTTTACACTTTGTTTATATCCTGAGCATGGTGTAGAAGACACAGCTGGAGTGTGGCTTAATGTTATTTAGGATGATTAGTACCATGCGAGCCAGCCAGGAACATTTTCTGAGGGCATGTGAAAAAGAGGTGGGAATGGAGCAAAATAAAGACACTTATATAGCCTTTAATTAATTGGCTCCCACTCCCTGTAGCGCAGAAGGTCCAAGATTATGTATTCTTTGAAGTATTTTTCTAAACACTGTTGTCTTTTGAATGGTGTTCAACTAGTGATAGATGTGGACTTGGTTTTCATGCAAACACAATGCAGCTGGGTAATGCACTAATATTTTATCATAGTTACTATTGTGTTTGTGTGTTTCAACTGCTTCTGTTTGATTCCAGAGCCTTTTAATCGACCAACTTCATTCAGCGGTCTTGCTGCCGTGGGTAGTAATGCTTTTGGAGGACTTGGGAATCCAACAGTTAGTGAGTAACATCTTTCTGTGTGATTTCCTGTTCGTTGTGTGATGCAGAGTGTTGAGTGAAGATGGTTGTTTGCTGTATCTTCAGCAGTTGCTACTCTAGATCATGCAGTCATAAAGGGACTGTTTTTTGAAAAGCAGCCTTTATTTGTGAAGGTACAATTTTATGCTAGTTTGGATTAAATTTATCACCCAACGGTGACCTTACAACTTTACTGTAAAAGACAAAGCAACTTGGAAGCCATCTATTGAATAAGCCTGTGAAGGTCTTAACAGCTTGATTTTAATGGTTAAGGTGGTTAATGCATACTGCTTAGCTGTAATCTGTATCCAAGGATAGGTTGGGTTTTTTTTTCGCTCTCTGATTACTGATCCAGAACATATGCTGGAAAAGTTTACTAGCCCCATGCCTATTGGTAGTGAAAATAGTTGCTAATGTTCCTTGGTCTGGCTACTTAAAAACAAAAAAAAATGATCAGGCCTTAAAAATCCCAACATTTTTCTTACTGTCTTGCTCCTCACCTTTTGTATGTTATGATTTTAGTCTATAGACTTATATATATATGATGTGTGCATGTCTTATATAGAATATTACATACACACACACGTGCACGCATACTCCCATTTTACATGAGTTCAGGACTGATTATATCAAGTCCTGTTCCTTGAACAGGTATAACTTTCATTTCCTGCTGTTACCAAAACATTTGGAATGTGAAAAATGTCAGTTTTATCCTGATTCTTTCCCTTTTTGTATGCAGAATTTTCCCTTATGGTTAAAACAGCTGTCAGATGCCTGTCCATTGTTAGGAATGACACCCTCTAATGAATTTCTGTTAATCTCCTTTCCTTTTCCAGCTCCCAATAATATGTATTCATTTTAACTCTGAGTGCTGTAAAGGTTGTTTTGGTAAGTACCTTCACTAGAGCACACCTTTTTCTTAAACCTTTTTGTTTTCCACTTCACCATTTCAGCACCCAACTCAATGTTCGGCCACAAGGATGGCCCCAGTATGCAGAGCTTTAGCAACCCTCACGAGCCCTGGAACCGACTGCACCGAACTCCTCCTTCGTTCCCGACCCCTCCGCCCTGGCTGAAGCCAGGAGAGCTGGAGCGCAGTTCATCTGCTGCAGCTCATGACAGAGATAGAGATGTAGATAAACGAGACTCATCTGTTAGTAAAGATGACAAAGAAAGGTACGAAAGAACACTTCCAAGAATTGTCTAGTTCGAAGCGTGGGGCTCTGTTCAGTTTTTAACCCTTCCCAGCCTGGCACGTTGTTAAAGCTTAGCTTCTAGTAGCAGAAAACAGTCCTTGCAAATAGTGTTAGGCTGATAATGCAGAAGAGATGCTTCCTGTACAGGTGCTTCCTAGAAAATGCTCAGTCTGATTCACCTCTCATTTCCTCCTATGTTAATTGGAAGCAGCTTTGCTGAGGTAGGATTCTGCCAGTGTCACAAGTGACCTGGGCCTTAGAGGGCACGCTTACAAAAGATTTCTTTTCAGGTGCTGAAGTAGCAGATGGATGTCTGACAATGGAGTTAGGCACTTCTGAAATCCCCTCAGGCACCTAATTACACCCCGGAGAACCTAACTACCTTGGTAAATCTAATCCTAAATGCATTAGGTACTGTAAAAAAAATAAAAAAAAAGGAAAGGGAAAAAAAGCCCTGACTAAAGAGACTATTCTTCCATTTGCAGCATTTAAAAAAAAAATGCAGCACTGGAAAAAGCTCAGGTGTGCCATGCTTCAATAATACAGCAAATTTCAGTTTTCATTCAGTCCATTAAACCTTCCTTGAGTCCTTAAAAATAAAATCCACACATTTGCATTGCTTTTATGCATTTCAGAGCGCATGTGTAATTTACTGCCTTATATGGATTTTCATGTTCACGTAAACCTGTCCAAGCTGGAAAGGGTTAACAAACAGTAAAACCTGGTCAATTTTTTAAGAACTGTTCCCATTATACAGTTACATCAATAATAGATCCTATTAATATTTAAACTTCAAATTACAAGTTTGTCAGCTGGCAAGTGTTATATCTTGCTTGAAAAACATATAGAGGCCCAGTTCAGATTTTAAGCTGTAGTTGACTAGCTTTCCTGTCAATTTGGCTTCTTATTTTACTGCATAATGGCTATTTATTTCTAATTTTTTTAAAAAAGGAATATTTAAGGGATGTGCTTTTCAGAAGTTATACTAACATATTTGATATTCTAAAAGAAAACTTTAAGAGCTTTTTGAATAAGTCAAGCTACAGATCTTTTCACCTACATTTTCCATTTGAAATATTTTCCATTTGGTAGTATACGCTCATTTTTTTTCAACTCTAATTTTAATGCTGCAGAAGTAATTACTATTGCAAACTAAGGACTTAGTCCTGCAAACACTCAGGCTTGTGAATAACTATGGGCTGTGGCTGGCAAAAATAGTTATATGGGTAGATTGTAGGATGGCATGGTTATTTCATTGCTATTTTGTTGTTTTGTTACAAATGTATCTTGCTAAAGAAACTCACTTAAAAATGTATTCCTCACAAGTTGCTTTTGCATTGCTCTGAACTCCATATCACAGTTCGAAACACATTTCTTTGTTATTAATCAGCCTGATTTGAGCGCTTGAAAAAAGCTAAGCTTCATTCTTACATCATACTTCAGCACAATTACAGTTACCACACCTATCCAAGTAAAATACGGTTTTCTCTTATCTAGTGCAATGATGCATCATACAGAGAGAGGGTGATTTTTTCGAGACTTATTTTTCAATAGAGTAACATAAATATCTGTACTTGAAGATGCCACAGATCCCACTCTGGAACCCTGTCAAATAGATGCTTCCATTGCCACTGCCCACCATGGTATCTGAGCACCTTGCATACTCAGACTTAGCCTAATAATACCCTCTTGAGGGCAAAAGAAGTATTAGCCCCATTTTACTGTTGGATAGCTGAATTCCAAACCCAATTTGGGTTTATTTTCCCAACTCCTACAGTTAGTCTGTGGCTTTGCTGGGATTGTGTGGCTGTCACCTGAGTTGCTGTGAAGTAGCTTAATATTGAAACGGTCTTTGGTGTTGTACAAGTTTAGATCTGATCAGAAGAAAGTATCAAATAGCACAGAGACATCATGTTAGCTTGATGAGGTACATAACTCTTGATACTGATCTTAGTTATATCAGTGTAAATTAAGATTAATTCCAGTGGAGTCAGGTGAGTTGCATTGGTATGAAACCTGCATAAGTAAATCACTACCTCGCCCAATATTTGGTATACAGTTAGGTTGTAATGTAGTCTGCTTTTTGTCCTGTAGTATCTTTGTCACATTTTTGTTGAGAAATTCACCACTCCCAAATGGCACTCAAAAAGAAAAAAAGCAGCTCACGGACAAGATAATTGTTAACAATAGTCTGTTTCAAATGCACCGCACAAGAATTTGTGTTCTTGAAGACGGCATGGATGTGCATATGATCCTGGAAAAAAAAAAAAAACATATATAAGAGATTTACCGACTCCCTTAGTTACATAACATACACAGATATTATGAGCGTTATCTGGCAAGATATAGTATGCGTCATCAAGATGCATCATATGTAGTAGTAATCAAAATACTTCTCACATTCACTCAAGTATTACTGTCTCATTACACACACAGGCAAACTGAGGTACAGAGACCTAGAGTCATAGAAAATGAGGGTGGGAAGGGACCTCAGGAGGTCACATCTCTCTAGTCCAACCCTCTGCGCAAAGCAGGACCATCCCCAGCTACATCCCAGCCAGGGCTTTATCTAGCTGGGTCTTAAAAATCTCCAAGGTAACCTGTTCTAGTGCTTTACTACCCTCCTCATGAGAGTTTTTCCTAATAGCTCACTTAAACCTCCCTTGCTGCAATTTGAAATGGTTGCTCCTTGTTCTGTCATCTGCCACCAGCGAGAAGCAGTTCTTCTTTGGAAACCCCTTCCGGTAGTTAAAGGCTGCTATTAAATCCCCCCTCAATCTTCTTTTCGCCAGACTAAATAAGTCCAGTTCCCTCAGAAGTCATGTCCCCCAGCCCCCGAACCATTGTCATTGCCCTCCGCGGGACTGTCTCCAATTTGTCTACTCCTTTCTGTAGCGGGAGGCCCAAAACTGGACAAATGCCCAAGGTAGTTTAGTAAGCCTGTGACAACCTGGGAGTAGAACAAAGGTTAATTTGACTTCCAGTTCTAGCCACTAAGCTACACTTTACTTGGATGACTTGCATAATAATTAATAGCACTGTGAGATAACTTCATCAATATCTTTGGGTTGCTTAATTGGGTAGGACAGAATTGCCAGAAAAATAAGTGTTTAATGTGGTTGTCTGAAAGAATGCTAATGAAATATTTGGGGTTATTTAATCATGCAAGATGCTTGCTGTACTTTCTAATTATGTGTACCCTATTTAAAATATATAAATGATGCAGCAAATTGACTTCATGTCAGTTAAAGGATTGGATAAAAGTTCCTCTCATAAATAATTGAAACAAATAGCCCCCCCAAATCACTCCCCGAAACAAGAGTCTGTATAGTGGGAAGCAGGCATCTCTGAGGGGCATGAAAGCTGGAAAAAGGAAGACTGGTGTATGTGACAGTATTCTGTCAGAATTGCTGGGGGGTCTGAGCTAAGCTGATATAGCTGATGCAGCTCTGCTTGCAACCCTCCTGTATGGAGGACTTCTGCTGACTTGGCTTCTGTTGTCTGGGGAGAGAATGCAGCAAAGCCAGCAGAAAAATCTGTTCATTATGCACCATGTCTCCACTAGAGGGGTCTGATGCCATAGATCTGGCAGCAAAGTTACAGGGGCAGCAGCCCTGTAATATAGCCTGCTTGCTGATGTTTAAAAGCAAAAGAAGCAGTGCTTTATTTTAAACTTGGCACGGCCCCGTACCAAGCCCAGCACATACCCAGAAGAGGCAGTGCATTAGTTGGACCTGGCTTGCCTGACATCTGTAGAGACCGGGAGTTTATTGGGGCTTTTTGGCGCTTTTATCTAATAGCTGATTGAATCAACTTTAGCTAAACGTGCCAAAAAGCCCTGCTGAAGCGCCTGAGCTATGAATGCTGCAGAGCCAGGTCAAAGTAACATGCTGATGCTTCTGGTAAAGTATGAGTTTTTGTTTTGTTGGGGGTTTTTTTAGTGTCTGCAAGCAGCCATTGAGCCAAGCCGGGGGAATAAAGGAACCAAATCCTGATGTACAAATCAGGATTCAAGGAGTTGGTCTTAGCTGTTGGTACAGAGCATGAAGGAGATGGGAGCCAAGATCCAAACAATTTAGGACAAAAGTAGATCAAAGCAATACCGGAAATTGGCATCGGGAAATAAATCTGTAACTAGAGCAGACGGTAGGCTCGCAAAGAAACATTGCAGAGCAGCTGCTTCTGCACTGTTTGGAGTTTTCGTGTAGCAACTGGAGTTTCACAGAGCTGTGAGCCCATCTAGAAACAGAGGCAGGGATACTTGCGCTGTGATTTGTGTTCAGGTAGTTACTCACTGGTGAAAAGATGGCCTTTTGATAGTGGTGGCAAAGGTGCTGCTATTTGGCCTTCGAAGATCAACCTTTGTCCATAAGCAGGCACCCTAAACAGTATACCTTAAAAAGGGAGGCAAGCAAAGCTTGATTGCTGGGACAGAGAGCCACTCCAGCCTCTGTTCTGGATGTGTCCTCCAGCCAGCCAGCATTATGCATCTTGCCTGAAATGTGCTATCCTCATCCAGGCCCCAGTCCTGGGTAGGCACTGAGAAAGCAGAGAGACTGCATCACTCAAACCTGATAATCGAGGGATGCAGATGCGTAATGGGGCTGCACCACAGGCTGCCTCATTGCTTGCGTCACTTGTGTTTAACAGCAAACAACTCTGCAGTGTTCATGTGAGAGAACCGTTACCACCGAGGAGCACTTGCCCAGCACTGACTCTTCTCGTGGGTCTCGTCACAGAGGGATTTAGGCACTAATTCCCATTGACATCACTTAAGTGCTTACCATCAGTAGGATCTGGGCATCTAAATACCTTTGTGGGTCTGGCCCACAGTAAGTAGTGAAGTCGTTCCATTTATTGCTGGCAGCAATTGTAGCAGGGTCAACAGTTCTTCAAACACTAGAGGAGATCATTTTCTAACGCAGGGGTAATCAACTTTTTCCAGCTGTGGGCTGGACTGACGCACCCTGGGTCAAAGGCAGGCATTCGTACCCTGCTGCTGCTCCTGCTCACCCTGGTGGTAGCACAGGAAGATCTCCCACCACTGGATGCCACCAAAGCCCCTCATCTATGGGCCAGATCAGGCCTGCAGGTGGGCCATAGGTTTGCTGTCTCCTATGGTTCTAATGCATTTTTTGTGCCATAAATTAGGTCTACAATAGGAATGGAAATGCTCCAGGAACGTGGAGACTTCTCAGCAGTACCAGAGGTGTATTGCTGCACCCCTCTGCTCCTCCTCAAGAAGGGAATTTAGAAACAAAATGCATACAGGGTGGAAATCACCCTCATGCAGAAGTTAGCCGAGGATCTGTGCAAACACAGATGTTTTACGTAAAGCCTAGTTGAGAGTTTAAATGTTCAGTCTTGCATTGGCCTCTGCCCTAGGTTGAGTTTCTTGGTTATCTCAATCAGCAGTACCAGGGAAGGTATCATTTGTATTTCCAAGTTCTCTTCACTTCTAGAAAAAAAAAATTAGCCCTCACAAAGTAAATTGAACAGGGAAAAAAGGCAGAAATGCTGTCGAGAAGTGAGTTATGTAAATAAGGGTATAGAGATGTAACATGAAAGCTTCTCTTTCCAAGTCTATAATAGCAAAAGTTGTCAGGTAAAATTATTTTACCCATTCAGTTTAAATGTAACGTTTCACTTACTCTTGAGGGTGAAGTTAGGATGGGGTTTTTTTCGGCTCTCACCTCTTTAAAAATTCTCGAGGCTGTTGCCTTAAAATCATAGACAAGTGCCAGTCTCTCTTGGTATGACTATTGTCTTCACTGATGAAAACTTGGTAGGTGGTTTGTAAGACAGCTGCAGAGACCTTGCTTATTTTGGGTCTAGGTAATAGAATAAAAACAGTTTAGAAAAGGGGTGTTTTAGTAGTATTGTGATGCCAAAACAGATAATAGATTAAAGTGGGCACCTCTCTTAACTTCCTGCAAAACTTATCAAGAGGGAGTCAGGACCCTGAGGCTTTGCTTTATTTGCAGAGATGCTCGGGCCTTAACATTTATGCATTTTTTTTTTTTCCAGGGAGAGTATTGAGAAAAGACACTCCAGCCATCCTTCGCCAGCACCTATCCATCCAGTCAGCTCCCTTGGACATAGCCGCAGCTCAGCTGAGCAGATCAGGAGCCATCTCAATCCTGAGATTCGAGAAAAAGAGAAGCCTAAGGAACGAGAGAGGGATCACTCTGAATCTCGGAAGGACATCAGTGTTGAAGAGCACAAAGTGAAAGACAACTACATTTCAGAGAAAGAAGGCCTGAGTCACGAAAGCAGAGTGGTGGAAGAGACAAAACAATTGTCCAGGGTTCCTTCACCCTATGCTAGACCCTCCATAGTAGAGAGCACAAGGCCTAATAGCACCTCCAACCGCGAGGCTGAGAGGAAGAATGAACCGGTGTATGATAATCCGAAGAAAAATAGTGAAGTCAAAGTGAAGGAGGAACGAAAGGAAGACCATGATGTTCCACCTGAGGGACCTCAAACTCATAGGTCAACTGACCAACCCCCACCAATATCTACATCCAGTGTCCATCCAAGTCCTTTAGTGTCTATGCCCATGACTGTAGGTGTGACTGGCATACACCCCATGAACAGCATCAGTGGCCTGGATAGGACTCGCATGATGACACCTTTTATGGGAATAAGTCCAATTCCAGGTGGAGAACGTTTCCCTTACCCTTCCTTTCACTGGGATCCAATGAGGGATCCCTTGAGAGATCCCTACAGGGAGCTAGATATTCATCGGAGAGACCCTCTGGGGAGAGACTTTTTGCTAAGAAATGACCCCCTTCATCGTCTTTCTACGCCAAGATTATATGAAGCTGACAGGTCGTTCAGGGACAGGGAGCCTCATGACTACAATCACCACCACCACCACCACCCTCTCTCTGTCGACCCACGGCGTGAGCATGAGAGGGGCAACCACTTGGATGACAGGGAACGGTTGCACATGCTCAGAGAGGACTACGAACATGCACGCCTGCACTCAGTTCACCCTGCCGCCTTGGATGGTCACCTGCCTCACCCGAGCTTAATCACCCCAGGACTTCCCAGCATGCACTACCCCAGAGTCAGTCCCCCGACGGGACACCAGAATGGCATTCTCAATAAAACTCCTCCCACAGCAGCTCTCAGCGCCCCTCCACCTCTTATTTCTACTTTGGGACCTCGGCCTGGGTCCCCCAGAAGGACTACTCCTCTGTCAACAGAGATGAGAGAGAGGCCTCCTTCTCATACCCTAAAGGACATTGAAGCTCGATAAACAGAAAAAAAAAAGCAAAAAAAATAAAGCTGAAAGAGAGACAGAACCTTGTAAATGAACATAATATAAAGACCTTCTTACTAGTCATTGACTCGGACTGTGGATGTGACCCACTGTACAAAATGTATAGACCCAAGTGCAAAGATTTTGAAATGGTTTTTTTGTATATTATATGTTGAAATTTTCCAGATCTTTTAGCCAAGTCCATATGTTCTTTGTGTCTCCTCCTCTTATTTTATTTCTAGTTTAACAATTTTAAAAAAATTTGAACTGAAGAATAAGGCGCTACTCAGAATAATTTGGTTAAAAGCAAACCACCACTACCACAACCAACCATACAAAGCTCTTTCTGACCAGAAGTGAAGACATTTGTAGATATATATGTATAAAGATTGCGTCATGGGTTAATGGTTCATATATGCAAAAGGGTAAGATGAAAGCTTTACTTTGTACAAATGTAAATAGATAAAATTAAGTAACATGATACATTAATCCTTCTTAAACTGTGCTATTTGCAAACTTAATATTGATCAACACAGTCTGCTTATGCTGTGTTACATATATTGTTATAGACCGCTAAACCCCTTCAACTATGCAATGAATATTAAGGCTTTTCACAAAAGCCTTTAAAAATCAAAGGAGCCTTTTCAACACACAACATACTTAAAGTCATATTTTCCCTGAACAAGCTCATCTACAAAATGAATCAGTTCTCCTCGCTTGTTCTGATTAAGAAACAGCCCATTAGAAATGTAGCTTTCCGTATGAACCCCAGCATCAGGATGCTAATGTAACTGTAGCACATCTCTCTTAGTTCTCGTGCAGAATAGCAGACTGTAACCACTAATACTCTAGTGTCTAACATGACAATATGGCTTTTCAGCCACATTTAATCTGGGTTATACAGAGTAACAGTCAAATGTCGGATACTTCTTGGAAGTTTTGTCACTTAACATGTCAAATTTATTTTTAGAAAATAACCTGATCATAGCCATTTGTGTCTGTTTTTATGGTGTGTCGTTCTTATCCGTACACACGCTTTTTGGGGGTTTTTTTTTGGTTAAGTCGATTTAGCTACCCTGAAATCTTGAATCTTCCAAGAAAGCTAATACTTTTCTTAAGATGTTGGATATGTTTTCACTGTGGATCAATAGTTAAAATAATGAACTCCAATGCAGATTTCATATTGCAACTTATTGTATTTCAGTTGGCAATAAAGTCTGTGAATAGCTAAGAAGTCAGCTTTGTTGTTCCCTAATCGCAGAAGGAATGCAATGCTATGAAATTACGGTCCTTTTCATTCTTTCTTTCCTTTTTTTTTTTTTTTGTTTAAAAAAAGCCTCAATCTTCTGAAATCTGTCTTTTCATAACACTTGTTTTTATAATGTGTTAAGTTTTTGTCTAAATATTTGGAGAGAATATGACTTTATCAGAGAGAATTCAATATCTTGTCTACTGGACTGTAAAATATATGTATGAAATAAAATTAGTTCCATTGGTCTTCTAGTGTATTAAAGTGCTATCTGAAGTTGTTATCCTGTTTTGGCAAAAAAAAAAAAAAAAAAGACAGAAAAAAAGTCTAACTACAGACAGTTGTTTCTAATGATCAGAGATCTATTTTAGTAGTCAACTGAAGGTTTAGTTGTGAGCTTCGGATTTTGTGAACTCCAGATGTTGTGCAGTGGTTTTTTTTTAAAGAACAAAAGGAAAAAAAAAAACAACCCTGAAAAATATGTACACTGGAACCGTAGTGGTAGCTTTCAGTATTGTAAAGAGATTGTTATATACAAACCTTTTTGCTGTTTATCCTGTATGTAATAAAGTCCTTTCTAGATCCTATGTGAAAAGAAAAGTAAAGCGGCTCTCAATCTTCAGCATGTTTCCTCATCAGCGAAGACTTGTGTAATGTAAATTGTGCCATGTTATTAAAAAATGTGAACTAAACTGCCAGGTGCTTCTTTGTGTAGAGTACCCCATCATTGCTATGGGGAAGAAATCCTATTTCTTCCCAAGACCGGGCTTTTGTTCAATTAAAAAAAAAAAAATACAATAAAACAACTTGGGGCAGGGGAAGCGATTGACCTCCACAAGCCTGACCTATAAAAGTAACTAATATATATATATATAATAGGTCAGATTCTCAGGTAGGTCCTCATTCTTCATCATATTTAAACATCTGCCTTCACCTGCTTTAACATTAACTGGGGCCAATGGGACTAACTGGGTGCTTAAAATTAAGCATGTACTTAAGTGCCTTGCTGCTTCAGAGTCTAGTGCAAGTTTGCTGCAGTTCCATTCACACCTCTGATCTGTGCTGGTTGATGCCAGCTGAAGATACGGCCCTAAATGTTGTCCTTCCATCAGAATCACTGTTCTGTACATATATGCACAAAAGCATTAATTTATAAGGGATTCTCTTTAATTTGTACACGAGTTTGTTTCTTTCTTGAACATTATTCAGCCCTTGTTGGTGCTCCTTTCCTGTTGGCAATTTTAGGAACTTCATCTACTTTCTCTGTGTGTGACTTGTAAGTCTTTTAATTGGTATTGGTTAGAAACCTGCTGTAAGCACAATGGAGACTTTGAGGTTACCTTTTGACCAGGAGTAACTTGTGACATCTTCAGCAAGACCTAAGAAATCTTTCCTTTCCCCCTCACTAGCGCGCACGCACAGCCTGTTTCTTTTTGAAAGCATTTAAAGGTGTTTGATCATGTGTGCAAGTTGTTCTGCTGGTCAAATGCTGCTCTCCTGCATTTCTCCAGCCATGGACCATTGTCCAAATTCTGTTGTTACACCCATGCAAATCTGATTATGTTGATGCAGTTACTCTGGATTTTCACCTGTGTAGTTAAGACAAAGAATGGCCATTTCTTTAAAATTCTACTTTGTATGAACTGTGCATATTCCCAGCAGCATTGTATAGTAATTGCATAATGAAACAGCTTTCTTTTCTTTTTCCAAGGAAACTAAGTCTTAGTCTTAGTTTTTTGGATGCACGTAGTTAAAAATACTTCCAACTCCGAGAGAAGCCAGAGGCTTAGATGGATGTGGAAGAATGGAAATTACTGAAGGAAGTTGGTGGAAATTGAGGTCTCTTCATGCACTGATGTGGGGAAAGAAACCCAAGGGGAATGGCCAATGATCTTCCACCCCTATAGTCTTCCGTTTTACTAAACATCCTGGGAGCTTTATCATTTGCCTCAATTGGAGCTGAGTCAACCCCTAAATGATCACAGATTATAGTCCCTGCTGGTGATCCCAATTACCGCTGACGTCAATAGATATTCTGGCTCAGATCCTCAAAAAGCATGTAGGACTGACTACCAACGAGGTTTAGACATATCAATTCCTCTGAGGATCTGGGTTCTACTCCCAATAGGAGAGCTGCCACATGTAAGAATGTGCTGATACAGATAAGTGATGAAATATGTTTTAAAAATAAAGCCTGAAAATGGAGATTTTATCCTCCAGCTACAGATTAATTAATCTTTTTTTAAGAGTTTCTCCATTCAAGACGCATCTCTCTCATCCTGGTGTTTTCTGAATTGCTAATATAAAGAGAATAAAAATATTGGCTGTGAAAATTACATGAACCCAAAGAGTATCATGTGCCATAGAGCACACAACACCTTGCATGTGGAAAAGCCTGCTCGCACAGCACAGTGTCTTGAGCTCATCTTTCATAGTCCCTCCACCCCACTCCCCCACTAGCAATTTGCTGTTTTGCATTTTCTCACTACCATCTGGGATGCCAATTAATGCAGTGTGTGCAAGAAGTAATTCTTTTAAGAGCGGTCATAGCATTTGTTCCCTGATGCAGTGTTTTCTTTATTCTCAGTTTTTTTCTTTTTCTAATGTCTATGTTTTCTTTGATTGATAGATACCTAGTTCCAGTCTGCTTTGTGCTGTTCAAACCTTACTGTAATTTTCTCTAGGCCTTTTTTTAATATTTACGGATCATGGCTCCTCTCAGAGCTCACCCCAGTAAAACCACCTAATATTAGTTGATTACAATTCTAGATGAATGTTTTAAACATTTATGGCAGATTGTTACTCCTTACTGCTTGCAGATAGATGGGATTCTGAAAGTACGACTGCAGCCGGTAACTGGACTCCGGATAGACAGACGAACGTTTTTGGAAAATGCTTTCCTTCTCTCAGAACGTGGCACGTGACATAAATATACGTGCGTGTGTACGTGCACACGTGATGCTATGTTGCATGCAAGACTTTTTTTTACCGTAACTACTCTTGCACACGTGCAGGCTACCTCTACTGAAGGCTGCTTCAGGCACTGGAACCAGGTAATCCGTTCTCAGTTCTATTCCACTGAAAAAGGAGTTTGGCTTATTATTGCTTGCTGTTTGTTATAAGGGAGGAAAGAGAGTCCAATGGCTGAGACTAAGATGATGTAGGCTCATTATTTGGATACCAACTTCATGGGAGGGCATGGGGGGAGGGAGTCATTTGAATCACTTTGTCCCATCTATACAATACAAACAGTGCTCCTTTTTTCTTACCCTTTGGCATGTCAGACCCAGATCCACAAGGTCTTAATTTTTTGAGTGCCTGATTTTCACTGGAGTGGTTTGGTACAGAGTTTACCTCCTACCATGTGTACTGCATTTAAAGGTTGGGGGTCCTAATGTTGAATGGTTGTTTAGCTTTAAATATGAAACGCAAATACCAGTAAAGTAGCATCAGGCTCCAGTAGAAGTTGGGAGGCCTCATTGTACTACTTACTGCACGCGTTTGCACACATTTAAAAGCCTAAGTGCTGACCATCTACATTTCTAGCCAATGAATTTCCAATATGATTATAGTGCTGTCAGTTTTCTTTAGTTGTCCTTTTGAACCCAGCCCTATTCCTTTCTATATATGGCACATTAAAATGATTACTGCACAATGGAAGATGGTTGCTTGCCAGGGAGAATTAAGGTTCCTGGACAGTGCAGTAGATTTGGCATGCATACTAAAGCCTGGGTGCAATAATGAAAGCTATTCATAAGCAAACAGCAGAGCATAGCATTCAATAAACTGACAGGATTATCCAGCCATTCTAATTAACTGCTAGCACCCCTCCACCTTCTGTCAGTTCCTGAGTACCTGGTCTTCGTGCTTTGTGTGGTCCAAACACTTCTTTATAATGGGTATTCTGCTATGTATTTCTCCCAGTTTTGCTAATGCAAAAACGCCGGCAAGGAGGGTCCCTGAGTCAAGGCTAGAGGCAGGAACCAGGATCCAGGCCCATACACAAATCAGAGCTTTCGTGGAATATTTTCCTGTGCTCAAAATGTACCCTCCACTCTACGGTCTCTTCTACCCACAAAACGTCTCTGACCTGCAGTCATTTTACACTGAAAGTATTTGTTAAATGAATTAAAGAAAACATTTTACTTTTTTAAAAAAAAACAAACAAAACCCTTAATAAATTTAAATTATGGAAAAATACCAGAAAACCTAATGGCAATTAAACAGGCCCGTGATTTGCTTGTGTGAATAATAAGGTGCTGTTTAATACAGCCCAGCCTTTCTTTTCCTTTTTTGTTTTAATTTGGCGCAGATTTTAAGCGTGGATGCCAATCTACCACAGTACTTTACAGGACTAACCTGACGTAGAAGTGGTTTACTTGAGTTGCTGAAGGACTGTGATCATTCTTTATGATGTAATTTCTTTAGGGCAGATAGAGTAGAGGCCAGTGCCAAAAACGGTCTGGTAAGCCACCAGTGTGTCTGAGAATTCAAGCCAAGTCGTAATAGAACATCCTAGTTTGAGATTGATAACACATTTCTATTATGTAAGAGCCACCACTAGGTCTTGGACCCCTGTACCGAAGACAGGATGGAAACGCTGAGCCCAACCAACCTTCCTGCCAGGGCTTGAAAACAACTGAACTGCTACTAATAGACGACACCCAGGTAAGTGCCCAATTACTTCTGGAAAAAATGTCGTTCATGCCTCTTTGCACTTTTATGCACTCGATACCTTTAAAATTTGGGTACGGATATGGGCTGGGCAGTCAGGGTACCTGAGAAAGGTGGTCTTGGTGCCTTGGCTGGTCTGCCCTGGGATGAGATCTGATTTGCAGAGAGTGAGTATCAGGCCCTTCAACCAGGTCTCATTTTAAGGATACATCACTCAGGCTAAGTCACCACTTAAAATTTTTGCTTTGTCAACAGGGCTAGGGCTGAATAATCTGTGCCACGGGCAGTGTCAGCAGCTCCTCTGCAGCGAGCTTTATCTTGAAACGCTGCTGTTAATATGGGATATAGGGAGAGAGCAGACTCTCTTTTGGTTTGTAAGCTCCAAGTCATTCAGGGCTTTAAGTGTCAAAAACGAGAGCGCTTCGCTAACTTTCCCTGGGCGGGTAGGAAGACGGGAGGGGGACAGGGAAGCAGAGAAGAGAGGGCAAGTGCAGTGTGATCCCCAGGTTGGGCGTGCAATAGAAGTGGAAAACAGATACGCAATAGAAACAGCCCCCTCTAACTGTAGGGGATTTGCTAAAGGACCTCAGCCTGCTTGCAGCAGACATACTTCAGTTGCAGATCATAGCACCTTTTAGCTTTTGCTGCTGTTTCTCTGACAGAAATGTGGCTGAGCGAGTTGTAGCCGAGCATCCCAGGCTAGCTGGAGGTGTGCAAGACTCTCTCAGGGTCGGCTGCCGTTCATCAGGAAGGCCAGAAGAAGGTGGCTGGGAAGAAGTTTAAATGTGCTTAGGCCGGCTATTGGGTGCAGAAGTGGTTAAGGCAGAGGGGGAAGGACCCCCTGTGCTCCTGTTTCCCCCCACCCCACACACACACACACACACACACACACACGCCCCACTCTGGAGGGTGGCGGTAGTGACTAGCCCCATCCACATCCCCCCTGCTCCAGTGGGGGCAGAGCCGGCACCGCGGGGCAGAGAGTTCCCGTCCACCAAAGGCTGCGTGTGCTGGCTGGCTGCCTCACGTCGCCCTGCACAGTCACAGGCCCTGGTCATTAAAGCTTGGCAAACACAGGCCGTCCCCAGGCCAGCAGCAGGGGTGAAGGCAGCGCGTGCATCCTGGCTCCCCCACAGGTGTGCTGGTGTCGGACAGCCGCCCTGGCCGGTGGGGAGCAGACCTTTCCATGCCTACCTGGCTGGGCTGGCCTAGGCTCGCCAGCCACGGGACTGAACTGGGCCTGGGGCACGTCAAGACCTGCAGCGCAGAGAGGGTTGGCATCTTGGAAACCCTCGGAGACCAGTGCTTGTCCTTAGCACAGCCTGCCCCATCCCTCGGCTCCTGATGCCCTGGGCAGCCAGGAGCGGGCCCCCCCGGCCTGCCCGCCGCCCCCGCCCCGCCTCGGCGCGCGGCTCTCCCGCCTGCGCGTGCTGTGCAGCCGCGCGGCCGCTGGGTGGCGCCAAAAGACCGCGCGCGGCGGGGCGCGCGAGGCTGCGCGGCTCGCTCGGGGCCTTGTCGTCGTCCCCCACCCATCTGGGCACCCCCTCGTCCCACCTGGGGTACCCCCTTGGTGCAGAGCCCCGGGGGCGAGGGGCGCACAGGGCTCCTTGCCCCCCCGGGCCATGCGTTTGGAGGCGGGTTTGGAGCCCCTGTGGCATCTCTGGAGCTGTCCCCTCACAGGCCGTTTCATACTCAACGGTCAGAGCAGCCTTTCACCGGCCCCCCTCCCCGGTGTCGCGCTGAGCGCCGCGGCGACGAACGGGTTGGCTTCGGCTGCCCAGAAGATGGTCCTCAGCGCAGAGGAAGAGCCGGTTGTGCACCCTGAGGCGGCCTTCTGCTTTCGGATGGGCTTTGCTTAGCTGGTCTCGATCCAGTCCGTCCTTGCCGTTACACCGACTGTTGGCAGGATCCCGCTGCACTGGTTGGCATGACTATAAGAAATGAGGGAGAGAGACTCCCTCGTTCAGGAACTTGCTATGAATTCAGATGCTGTTCCTCTGGATCCACAGTTCATCCAGGCCGGGTCCTCTTTGGCTGGAGGCTAGCTGATTCGTACTGATTTTTTTTTTCCATAGACGCGAATAGAGGAGGAAGCAGCAGGCACTTTTTCGACTCCAAACGATAGTCGGATTAAATGCAGCCCTTGGTCAGCTCTATCAAGAATGAATCGGGACTTTTCTGACTGGAAAGCTACGCAGGGAGCCTCTTGAGGTCTAAAGCACAGCAGTAACTTAAAATACTGATGCAGCAGTAGGGTTTCCTTCAGAAACTCAGCTGCAATTAGCTGCTGACTTTCAAACTCAGTTGCAGTTAGCTGTTGCGCTTGAACTTGGCATTTTAGTTTTAAAGACTCGTAGAAGCCATAAGCAAGAGGATATAGTTGTGTTGGTTTCAGAAGAACACGCTAGATGGGAAAAAAATCCTTTCCATGCCTACTGGCTGTGCCGTCCTGGACTTGTGCAGGATTTCTCAGTTGCAGGCGACTGCTGTGAACTTTTCCAGACTAAAACCACGCGAAGAAGTGCATTCATGTATCCTCAGTGGAAGAATTGATTAAGAACGCTTCATTTGTCCAGACTGGCGGGCTTGAAGTACAAGCATCTTCTGGTTCAAAAGGGAAACTTCTTTCTTGGAGGCCCGGCAGTCAGAAGTCTGTTTTTAAAACAATGCAGTACAGGAAGATATGCTGTAGAGGGCAATATAGGTGAGGTAATTTTTTATTGCTGGGGACTTCTACACTTTCAGGCCAACGATACACAGTAAGCAGAGGTAGCTGGGCTTTCACTGTTGTGGACAGTAGAGGGAGTCCGCTCCCTAAAATTTTTTGTGAAACTAGCTAAATATAAAACAGCTTCTTCCACAGCACACTCAAGAATTGGTTCTTCAATCGTTCTTTCTCATTTCTGTGCAACTGGTTGGAAATGGAGGATCTGAATCTTAAAGGCTTATTTGCTGTATTTCTGGTAACCAGGGTGTCTGTCTGGAAAGGTGTTTCATTCAGCGTTTTGCAGAAATGCCCCTGCCTCAAAGCCTCCAGCAGATTCTGTGCGGTTGCTTATCCACTGCCTAGTGTCTGTTGCAAATGCTTGCACAGGAGCAGCGTGGATGTGAAATGCCACTTATCTGATCCAGAAAGAAATACAGAGGCTTCTCTTTGCCATATTTAGGCAGAACTGAGTTCTGAATTCAGGCCATCATATGACTGGTGTAGGAAAGATCCTACTGAAGGATTAATGTATTTTAAGACAGGAAGCACATGCGTGTATTAAGAAATAGCTCTGAACAGTTTAGGAAAAAAATAGGGCAAAACAGAGAGAAAAAGCTGCTAGAAAAGTCTCCTGTTGCCCATGTCAGTGGAGAAAGAAGTACCAGGAGCATGCCTCCGAGAAGGCATGGCCTAGCGCTTGAAGAAGACTAACACGTGGATCTCTGCTCTAGTCTGGGCACATTTAGCAGCAAAGAGCTGAAAAGTAGAATCTATTTTTTCAGTCAATTGTAATTAAAGGGGGGGGGAATCTTTTATTTGTCCTATTTGTCTCCCCCATTTCTTTTTTCTTTTTCTTTTTCCATGAAAAAGGGAGAGAGTGGCTGAGGTTATGGTGGAACAGACTAATATTTGTTTCCCATGTTTTTGTGTTGTTGTGAGAGAATTTCAAGAGTAGAAAGATTTCCATGAGGATGTTTGTTTGACAAAATAAACCCTTTTTATTGCAGTTTTGATTGCAGAACTCTGATTAGCTCCATTTCCTTCACAGCTTCTGGATCTACTTAGTTATTCAGTGTGATGGCAGTGATTAAATACTTCTCTAACTTGCGTTAATAACTGAATTTTTTTTGTACCTGTTAACATTGAGCTGATAATTCTCTACCTTTTTGCAGAGGTGGAGAGACTAAAATAATGTTTTTAAAGCACTTTCAGCTCATCTGATGAAACATTATAAAACAACTAAGTAGTACTAATAAATACTAGATTGGTTCAGTGTTCCCTTCTGGACCCTGTCACTAGCCTGCTGGGTTATCTTGGGCCAGGTCCTTCTTCTGCCTCAGTTTTCCATGTCTAGAATGGGCCTAATGATATTTTACTACTTTGTAAAGCACTTTGAAGCCTACCGGTAGAAGCTGCTGTATAAAGTGCTACGTCATGTTACTATTTTTATGGCAGTTATTTTCTGCTCATACATATATGTACCTCAATTTGTGAGCAAAACAAGTCTGATTAGAGATGCAGTGAACCAGGGCTGGGGATTTTCTGGGGGGGTTTTTTAAACCCTGCTTTGCTTGTAGGATTGTATTCTGTGTTGCATGTCAGATTTTTAAGAATTGCTTGTTCAGTAGTGCAAAATAATTTATAATAGTGGTAACAGAGTGCTTACAATCCACAATTCTATGCTGGAAGAGTATCATAGAATTCATATTTGAAGACGGTCGATAAGCCTGCATCCTAACCAGCAGTCAACCATATTCGACTGGTCTCCCACCCAGTCCCACAGTTGTTCTCTGCATAACCCTCCCGCCCACCACCACCTAATTAGCCCTAACCAAATATTGCATAGCTTCAAGCCCTTTCTAGCTGAACAACTCAGTGAACTGCCATGCCGTTCCTGCCCTTAGACCACCCAGACGCTACACACTCCGCATCAGAGTAAATCTTGGTATAGTGAGTGTCACTTAATTAACGTCGGTGCGCCTGGAGATGTGAAGGCAGGATTTGTCTGTCTGTATGTAGCTAGATTACGAGTGCCCTAAGGGTACATCCACTATGGTAGCAATTACACTGCTAACTAAAATATAGCTAACTGGGTATACGTATGTGTTATGTTTGGGGGAACAACTAAAGCAAAACATTTGTGTTGGACTGAGAAGTTGAACCACAAACTAAAGCACAGATCCGTTTCATTATTTGCATTGTCTTGCTTTCCAGTACTGATTTGGATAATCAAAGCTAATAGGCCCTATTTTATCTGGAGCGAAAGTGCAGGCAAATAATTGTATCACCACTGTTTTCTTTCATCCCTCCTAGAACTGCTGTTTGTTCTTCTGGACTCATTTACTGAAATCCCTATACAATTTCTATTCCTAATATAAGGCAAAAACCCCCTAGAAAGAACATTTTTTGTAATAACTTTAAACCCATGGAGAAGGTGAGGGAGTCAGGTGGTGGGCAGTGGGGTGGTTTCTGTATGCTCTTGCTCTGTGCGTGGGCAGTTTCTTTAGAGCAACTTGTATTTAGGTATTGCTTTCTTTTTGGGGGGTAGGTTGTGTCTTCAGAGAGTCTTTAGCATGCAGGTACATAGATTTATTCAAAGAACACAGGTCTGTATACCTGCGATGATGTTTGCCATTGTATTTTTTATCGTTTCCCTACCTGGTATTGGAAGAGGAGGCTCTGTGATGTCTGTGCTACTAGTGTTTGTTTGGGGGAGTGCAGGAGATGTTAGCCATGCCGCTTAGGCATTTAACTTGTCAGCACAAAGGCCAGCTCCACAATGCAGCAGAGGCTGGTGGCCTTAGTGCAATGACTTACTTGTTGGTGCTGATGGGTATTTGCTGGTTTGTAAAGGCAGCAAAAAAGCCTTCTACAGCCAAATGTGTCCAGTATGCACAAGAAAGAGAGTCCCTGGGCAGCTGCAGATTTTCTAGTGGTATTAAATAGAAGGGCAAGGAGGAACAATTCAGCCTCATTTCATGCCCAGTCTGCTCCAGTGCCTGTTTTGGAGAATCTAAGGTAAGTGGTGGTCAGAGGATGTCATATATGAACCAGTCTGGTGATGACAGAACTGCTGGATTCAATACTGGACTCCTTTGCACTGTGAATTTCTGAATGGGGAACCCTGCAGGAAAGTCTGCAAATTTTTTTATAGATTTTAAAAAAGCCTCATGAGTAGAAAAGTGCTGTCACTGAGAAACTTTCCTGTCCTGTAGGCAGCTGGTGACCTGTCAAAAAAAAAAAAATTAAAATCTTCGGTTATTGAATATCAGAGAAATCCCTGGAGTTTCTGAAGCTGCCAGAGTTATAAAAGATTTATTAAAAAGTTGCTGGAAAAATGACAGCAGAATTGCCCTCTTCAATCTATGCTGCAGAGCTGTTGTATTATATATTCCAAACATGGAACAAGAGGGAGATGGTATGATCGTGTGGCAATGGAACTAGACTGCGAAGCAGGGGAAGATTTTATGTGACCTTGGACACGTTATTTAAGCTCCGTGAAGTTTTCAAACTTCTGCTTGCGTGTTCTACTTAGAGCTAGCTGAAAGCCCAAAATTCCGTTGTTTTTTTTCACAAAATTTCAAAATAGCTAACCAGTTCCAATTTTATCCTTTATATTTAGATAAAAAGCTCAACAGGACAAAAACTGCTTTTCACCATGTGTATATACATTACCTGGGACAGAGGAAGCCACGATCCTGGATTGGAACTACAGGTATGGCTGTAGTGTCGTGTAAATTCACCTATGAAATGAGAGCAAATAATTATAATGCAGGAGAACAATGGAGAGTGGTGCTCTCCAGCCAGATGCAAAGAAGATATTCCCTGCAGTCATACAGATACTTTCACCACCAGGATTGGTGACTTCAAATTTTGGATGATGTACATGGTGGGGGGAAGTTAGCCTGCTAGTCTCTGTGCTCAGCCTGCTCTTCTGATATGCAAAGGACTTGGTATCCAAGGCTAGCAAGATGTCCTCTCTCACTACCTCTACATTCACTTAATTTTAACTGAATTGCTCTATATTCTTGGTGTTTCTGTAAGACCAACATCTTGCTGTTTCAGCAGTAATTATCAGGATTTGAAAGACATTAAATCTGCTTGTGTAGCCCAATGGCCTTATTTTTAATAATAAACCATAAGGCAAATGTTCTGCTATTTTATCTCTAATGTGCAGTTAACTTTAATTCCTAATCCTTTAAAGAGATGTTGCTCTTCTTAACAATGTCCTTCGGCTTCTGTCTTGCTTTCAAGTGACACAGGAGAAACATAAAAGCAAAAATGCTTAATGCTGGGAAAATTATAATGTATGTATATTTAAGTTAGTATTCATTTGCTTCTACATAAGCGCCCAGGGGGATGAGCTTTGCCTCCTACCAAAGAACCTAGTTGACCATAAAAGCTTTACAGGTTGCTGTGCTAATGACTGTATGTGTAGCGTCTGTTGAGTCATCGTCCAGTGTAAATAGACATTTTAGGAGAGAGAGAGTAAGTATTAGTTTAGCTTTCTGCCTTAAATGTTGGCATCCTTTGTGTAGTTGCAATAAAAATGTCTGTTCCAATCCAGCTGCTAATACTTTTTTTTGAGCTCAGCCTCGTTGTCCTCATTGTTTTTATAGCTGCTTGCTAGATCTGAATGTGTAAATCTGAGTAATTGTTGGGGACTCATGGGCTGTGGTGCAAATTAATACAACTTGCTACAGACAGACAGCTCCTTTCCCTTACAGCAGTGGCGGTTTTCTCTTTCTTTTCACTGGATTACAATACAAACATAATTAACAAACAGATTAACTGCCTCAGTGTGCAGGCCTTAAAGCAGGAAGTTTACAAGCACAGTAGAAATGATCTCGTTAGAATTGCTCCTCTCTATTGACAAAAAAGAAAATTGTTTCCAAGATTTTGCTATAAAATTGTGAAAGTGTGCAGTCTTCAATGCGCAGTGCAATTCCATTGAAGCCTTTCCTGTCTGATTTTTCTTCTTACTGAGTTAATGACATGGGTTAAACCTTTCAGAAGTACCCAAATGACTTACATGTCAAAGTTGTATTTTGAAAGTGCACTTTGGGCCATTACAGTCTCACCAGTATAAGTGATTGGAAACCAGTCTATACTTAGAACAGAAGTTCAGCATGTATAGACTGGTTTAAAAATGGTGGAACACAGTCTAAGTTGCTCCACCCCCCCCCCCAAACAAGGGGTGAATATGTGTTTGGTTTGTTACCGATCTAAATGGTACTGCTTATGGAAAACTGCATAACTTAGATCAGTTCCTCCTAGAGCCTTTTGAATGTCTCTACCTAGCCTAGGGTCTAAGCTTCACTTAAAGTCACATTAAATTGGAGCATTAGTGCTGTTGCTCCTCTTCCCAGTTCTCCAGATGGCTAATGTCTTTCATTTGCTTGTGCATCTGCCTCACATTTCCTCTTCCCCAGCAAACTTTAGCCCCTTGCAATATTCCTGCCTTACTAACATCCCTACCTAACACTCTTAATAATCCACTCAGCTAATTGAATAGAATTCTCAAACCCAGTAGGTTTATCCATGGCAATTGATTTTGTAATACCTGAATTTTATTCCTAACTCTGCTGTCTAATTTTCTTATTACTGTTTGTTGGCTCCAAACCACTCTGCTAGACATTTCTATCCCAAGTGTTGCAGCCAACCCAACCTTTTGTCCATGAGCTTAAACGCACAGTGTGACTTGTGAGTTTGTTACCAGAATAGCCTGTAACAAACTATCAGAGAGCTGATTAGACTTTGAGCTGTGGGGATTAACAGGGGATCGTTAATCCCAAAGTTGCTTGTACAAAACAGGCGTTTTATACATTTTAGTTTCTCATCATTCGTAGCATGTTTCAGTTGCATAAAACAATGTACACAATGTATGCAACATCTGTAGAGTTTTTTCAACCTACCACTTACATTTATATTTATACTGACTTAAATAGCCACAAATAGTATCTGTAGCATAGGGTGAGTTGGAAATGGACCCCAGATGGATCTGATGCTAACTGGGAGTGGCACAACACTACTTATCTCAAAGGGACTGAGGCTTCTTCCTTGTCAACGCACCACCCTCTGGCCTCACTTTTCCCGTGAAATAAGCATCACATCCCAGCTGTGTGTGCTTGTTGGTCCGGGAGCCTGCATACCAATTGACAAACAGACTTTTCTGAAGGTACAGCATAGGCTGTGGCCCTTGGGAGTTCTCCCATTTCCTTAGCCTTGCGTAGGGTCATAATATTGACCCTAACTCAATATTATGTCAAATATGACCATCTGCGACAAATGTCAAGTATGACCATCTTAGACAAATGGGTTTGACCTGCGTTTCCTCGTTCAAAGTGGCTGCAGAAACACAAGTCTATGGTCCAGCAAAAGTGAAAGGCTTAATGACTTCTTAAGCAGAATTCACCTGCATAATAACAAATTCTACTAGTGTAGGCAATTTCACATTCTACCTCACTCTGCAGTTGTCATTGAATTTTAAAGGCATATTTTCTCACAGTGTGACAGTTATAAGACTTTTCATCAGTTTGGCAGTTTCTACATCAGCACACTATTTCATCATACAAATGCATTTCTTCTACGTTTTCAATATCAACATTTCACCTCCTTTGAAATCCAGGGCTGTACTCTGAGCGGAGAGAGGGCAACAGCCTGAAAGGAACAGGCTGTAAACAGGGAAAACTGTCACACATGACAGTGACAAAAGAAGATGCAATTATACAGTGGTGTGTTTTGATGATTCATCAATTTCAACTTTAGTTCATAATTTGAAAATGCACACATAGAGGCACGCACTCACAAAACATTTTTTCATGTTAAACCTTCCGTAAAGGACAGCAATTTTGTTGTAATGTTCCCCCCTCCCCCTTAATTTTTTCACTTTTTTTCCATGTAAGTTGAACCAGGACTTCAAATCTTCCTTGAAAAATCTTCAGAGAGGTTAGGATTACTGCAGAGGTGGGCAAAATGCAGCCTGTAGGCTGTATCTGGCCCACCAAGGCATTTTATCTGGCCTGTGGCGGGTCCTCTGGTTCTGCCCAGCACAGGCACAGGGAACAGCCCAGGCTGTGGCATGGTAACCAGTCCTACCACCCTTGGTTGCACAGCAGGGCTGGGGTGGCACAGCAGCAGGATTCATTTCCTGAGGCCAGGCCTCAGGGCAGAGATGCAGTCTGCTCCCTGCATGCAACTGTCTGTGGAACCGATATACATTGCACAGGTGCGGAGGCAGAAGACTGTGGCTTTACCCCAAGCTCCGGCCCCAAACTGGTATGGCCCCGCAATCCCAATCCTGGCTCTGCCTGCCCATCCTATTCCTCGAGTCTGCACCTGCCCACAACTCCATCGCATCCATCCAGCCTAGTGTGGGGCAGTGCCACTTAGGGAGTTTTGGTGAGCTGTTGTGGGCCAGGAGACAGAGGTGGTGCTGACCCAGCATGGTGGGGAGAGGAGCTGACCTGCCTGTAACAGCTCACCAAAACTCCCTAAGTGGCCCAAATAATTGCCCACCCCTGGATTACTGTTTATCAGGATTGTTTTGATGGGTTGTTTTCTTCTTCTTTTTGTCAGAAACCAAATTTTCCCCAGAAACTTACTAGTTTGTCAGGCAGGTTTTCCAGGTCTAGGATGGTATTTGGTGGTCTGGAACTGGGAAAGGGGGATTATTCAATATAGGAAACACAGGTTCAAATCCCTTCTCCAAATCAGTAAGAGCAAAAGCATGGGTCTTGCATCCCATGCAAGTACTTAATCAGGCTATTGGCTGTTTGTGTGTGTGCACGCGTTGAGTGGGCCGGTGCTTTTACTTCCCTTTTTTACAGACTTGGGGAAGTGAGCAAGTAAGTGATTTTTTCAATCATATAGGAAGTCTATTTCAGAGCAGGGACTTGGGGTGTTTATACACATGCTCTGGGAGATGGGAGGGGGCACTTTAATTACCGCAACTGTGACAGCTGTGCTAATTAAAAGTGCCCTGAGTGTCACATGTATCAGCATCCCCACACTGAAAAATGGTGTCAGGGAGCTTTGAACTAAAGCTCATCAAATGATGCTTTAGTTTAAAGCATCCCACTGTTACTTTTCAATGCAGGGATGCCGACACATGTGACACTGGAGTCTGCAGGAGTGCAGTAATTGTTCCTTTTTTTTCTTAGCCCATTTGTCTTGCCTTACATATGTAGTGTTAGATCACCCCTTGACTAGAGAGATCACAGGGTCTTGAAACTTGATTAGTGTTTTTAGGTGCTACGGTAACACAGATTGTTAGAGCTAGATAAAACTTTTAGAAATATTCTGCAAACGTTTGAGTTTTTTGGGGCGGGGAGTGTTTAAAACATTTTCAGAAAGAAATTGGAAAACATTTATCATTGTTTTTCTTTCTCTGCCACAAGTCTATACCTGTTGGTACAAGAGATTTCTCCTTAGTTCCTCCTATCTGGAGCGGCTCGCCCATCACTTCACTTCAAATCGTGTCTTGAAGACAGCTACATATTTTATATCTTTCCTACCTCTCAAGCACTTTTAGATTCATTTTGTGTGAATCACTATGAGCCTGGTCCACCTTTGTGCCTTGTGTCATCAGTTACTCCACTGCCAGGTAGATGCAGACTGTTTCCACTGATTCTGTTTCCACTGATTTGGTAGGGATTTTTTAATGTCCTGTTTGTCCTTGCCCTTTGCTGAAGAATAATTTCATGCATTGCAGGGTAATGGCAAACTGAGTCTATAAAATAGTGCACTATTTAAACTCTTAGGTAGAATTAGCAGTAGTGTGTGCTGGTAGTGATATATCATGGACTTCTATTTGCATTTTGTTAGCCTGACAAATTAGAATTAAAGTTTGAAACAGATTTTTTTAAAATTCTGAAGTGACTTCTCTGTCTGATATGTTTTTTCCCACAGGAACTTTCATTGTAATTGATAAAACTTTCTGAATTATATTGTCAAAAAAGTCTGTCGTTACGATGAAAACTTTCTGACTAGCTCTACCCTCGTATCAAAGTTAGCTTAGAGATAGACAAGAGAAGAATTTTTACTTTGTGTGAGTTCAGTAGGAGCATCTTCTGTGAATGGAGTTTCTTTATGACCAGAATGGTAATTTGCAAATCCCAGTGCATAGAAACAATATCGGACTTTAAACATGTTGAGGCCATCAGCCTGCTCTCAAATTCTGTGACTGTGCAGTTCTTTTACAAAGGTCCTGCTGGAGTTCTCTCAGTGACTTTTGAAGTTTCTACTTTGGACACACTAAATGGTTTTCTCTGTGTTAATGGGAGTCACCTCTTTGGAATATGCTTGAGAGACTGAAAATATCCACAATGATAAAGGGGAGGAGTGGGGAGAGGAGAGAGCTGAAAGCTTTTAGTTTGGTGCACTTGGACTAATTCAGCTTTTCAAAAAAAGCTTTAGCTTTATTCCTTTAGCAGTTTACCTTTACATGAACGGTTCCTTTTTTATTATTTTTTTCCCCCAGGGGGAAAAAAGATGAATCACTCCTACGACTTGCCTACACTTGATACATCCGCTATAAAACTGAGTTTATTTCTGGTGTTTGGTAAACCTTAGAAAATCTGGCATTACTTTTTGTGTGGTCTTTCCAAATATAAAGCCTGCTCTTCAAACAACATTATGTGTTGTTATCAAAGCTGACGTTGCTTTCAATTTTGAGAGGGTGCCCATCTGGGAGAAGAGCTCTAGACTTTAAAAGGAAATTTATGAGAGGGAGGTGACCTGTCAGGGGCATCTCCAGTCAAGTTGCTGACTCTAGGCTCCGTTAGATAGTTGAGAACAGCTTTTTAGTCATATATGACAATTGTTGCGACTGAACAGCTTTATCAAAAACCCCAATTCACAGTTCAGCTTTGAATCTTAAGTTATGGTTCCCTCGGATGTTTCTAAAATATTGCTCCGCCAACGTTAGAGGATAAATATAGCTGATCAGATCCTTACCAGGAGCATCTACACATGCCTATTTATGTGCAGCAGTAAACTCCAGAGTTTATTGTTCCAGAGTTTTTTGCTGCCAGAGATGCATCTGCACATGTGTCCAGGAGCACAGCACATTGAGCTGGGTCGGAGCAGCCCTTGCTGGCAAGGAGCGTAGGAGTGGGGGGTCAGGCCGCCAGCTGGGGATGCTCCCCGTAGCTCAACATGGTGTGGAGGGGCTGACTGGAACATGAGGTTGTTTCAGTGTGAAACTAACCAGAAGGCAGCCCTCACACTGAAGCACCCTCATGCCCCAGCCGGTTAGCACAGCATCTACCAGTGCATTGCTATGGAGTTTTTTTACTCTGTAGCAAGATAGTACTTGTATTTACAAGTACTATCCCGCTGCAAAATAAAAATTCTAGTCTGGCCTAATAGGGATGCATGTGTAGATGCTGAGATGTTTACAGCACAGCTAATTAATCAACTGTGCAGTAAATGTCTTATGTAGACATGCCCACCCAGTGTAAACCAGCCATCCTTCCAAGGGAATCATTGGTGCCACACCAACTTAAACCAGAAACTTGCATCAGCAGAGACTGTGGCCTCCTAGCCTTAGCAGTTTCAGATGAATTTACCATTAAAGAATAACTCTGTTAAACCTATGTTATGACTTAGTTATGTATATTGGATATTGTGAGTATTCATAATGAATGAAAACCATTGCCATGGAAGGCCATAGGTGCTACTTAATCTATTATGAGCTCTATAAAAAACTTCAGTGGGTCATATGCTTTTATTTCATTGCTTACAACTTATAGTACAGACTGCATTCAGAGCTCCTCTGTGTTCTTTCTTGAAGGCATAATGTAGCTGTCACAGATGAGCAAACTAGTCAAGGATTTTTCTGGCTCCTGGATGGTGCTGTCACTTGTATCGATCAATGAAAGACTTTTTGTTGTTGTATGAGGTGCAGATGCTCAGCACCACTGAAATTCAAGCTGTTTATGAAGGTGCTTAAATATGGTTTTGGTGCCTAACTGCATGCCTGGGTTTAAAACATTAGTACTGAATTCCTATGAAATGTCAATCAAGCTATTAAAAGTTATATAATGAACAACAAGCACTTATGTGGTTAGGGTTTGTTTTGTCTTTAAAATGGTTTAAAATTTATATAGAGAGATCATTGCATTTGGGATGAGATCCTGCAAATCAAGTCCTCAAGGTAGGCTAAGAAAGGAAAACCTTAATTAAAGATTAACTTTAGCAGTGGGAGGTAATACTGCTCAATAAATAAGATGGCGAGTCTTCTGGGGAGAGAGTAGGTCTTATGAAAGGATATCATCCAAATAATTTAAAATTGAAAGTAATTCAAGATATTAAGTCAGAATGTAACAGATATAGGGAATACGTTAGTATATAAATAATAGCAAACAAGTGTCCAATAATAAGTACTCAAATAAAAGTAAATTTACATTTTGGATGCCAAGCTGTTCTCTTGTTCTAGATATCCGGAAACCTAACAAGCTCCATGAACATAGCAAATTCCCTAAGGCCAAAGTCCAGCAGTATTCTGTGTGCAAGTGGCATTTACCTGAATTGTAATGAAACAAGGTAACAATGGTCTACCTGTAATGGAGCTCATCAGAGAATCAGGGCCAGAATCATGAATGAAACCCATGTTAAACAACAATGGACAATTAAGTTAAATAACAGTGACAATTTATTTTATTTCTTTTTCTCAAGCAATCCAAAGTCAAAGCTAACCTGCACAGCTAATCTGGGCCTTTACGTTTAATTTATCCTGTTATCTGAAATGATTACTGGAAATGGCAACTGATAAGGAACTGTCTGAATGCGTCCAACAATGGAAAGTACTGTTGAAATGTTTCTGACAGTATGGTTAGAGATGTCAAATTTGTTTCTAATTCACTGCTGTTGAATATACTTGTGTTTCAAGATTACTGTCCAACAAACGAGCACACCATTTTGAGGTATGTGCCAATCTCTAACAGCCTTTTAAATGAGAGAAGTATTTTTGTCTTGCTTAGAAGCCAGGAGGGGGCTGCATTAGATAGCAGAGTGGGTGAGATGCTGCCTATTTTGCCTACCACATTTCTGTATGCCTCTTATTAGTAAACAAGCAAAGTAAAAGGATTTCTGCAGCCTTTAATATTAATGGAAAACTTTGAATGTAAGGGACATAGCTCTGAACCAGATTCTTTTTCCTAGCACTACTTATATGTTGGAAGTTTAAAAAGGCAGCAAAGAACTTAACTTGTTTGGAAATGAAGAAGGTTATAGGGTTCAATAATATTGCCAAGGATAATTGGGATCCAATTATGTGAAATATCAAGTATGATTGACAAGCAGAATTCCCTGAACCTGAATTTGTAAGGTAGATCCAGTGTAGAAATGATAGCTTCGGCTTCACAATTTAATTTTTTCCCCCCTCAGATGCTTCCTTTGGAAGTTAGGGAGGCATGTTTTAGTCAAGTGGGTGCATTTATTTCACCATATTTTGGTGGGGAAAGTAGGCAAACCTTGAAGCTTCTATATTAGGTATAAACTGATGTCTCCTGAACTGCATCTCACATATCAAATTGTTCTCCTTCTCAGTGTAAGCTCCATTCTTGTCCAATTCTATTTAACATGCCCTCAGGCTTGCATATAAATCTTTGCTAAAGTGTGATGCTATAATTACTTTACTGTCTAACTATTTTTAAATAGATAAAAATGACCCATCAGTACATAATAACAGAGATAACTGGGATTTTTTTTCTATTCATGTTTCCTAAAAGTGTCATTTTTTTCTGTTAGGATATCAGCTGCATTTTGCTTTTAAACAGGATTCGAAGTGATGTTGTTCCTTCCATTTATTTTCAATTAGGTTGCAGTGTGTTTCACTTGCTATCAGTCATTTCCGATTACTTCTAATCAATTGAAATCAATCAGTTTGTGGGAGATTTTTAACCTATCCTGCAGTTTCCAAGTAATAAATCCCCTATTTAGTCTAGTGGGCATAATTCCTTTTGGCAGGCATCCAGTCACTGCAGTAATGAGAAGTAGATGGGCACAGCTTTAATATTCAGCATTTAAAAAACTAAAATGCCTACAAATCAATTTAACACAATTGGTCTCAATGCAAATGAATGGAATATCCAACTTGAAAGGATGTTGTAAAATGGATTCCCAGAAGCCTGTGATTCTTTTTTTATTAAACTATTGGCCCTGACATATACAGTACATACAGTTTTGAATCCAAGGATTAGAAACTTGGACATAGCCTTGTAGCAACCTTATAGAGTAGGCTCAGAAAATTATCTTCATGTTGCAGATGGATAAACTGAGTCACAAAGTTGAAGTGACTTTTACAGAATTGATATTAAAGAATGTAGACCAGTCGTTCTCAACTTTGAGACCCACAATGCCCTTTGGAAAATGCCAGCTCTTAGTTTTCACTTGTTTTTCTGAATACAGAAAAATAATCGAGCAATTCTTCTGTTGCAAAGAATGCAGACCACAACAAGTCAGACTGTTCTTAACAGTACAGATTCTTATTTGAAATCTCTGGGTTTATCTTGTGAATCATGTTTGCACGTAACAATGCTGACATTGTGTGGCACCCTGAAACGATGTGAAGGCACCCTGACCCAGAATCACTGGCATAGACTAACAAAAAGTATCTAGGAATGCTGCATTGGTTTAAGGTTATATTGAGGTTTCCATTATGAACTTTACAGGGATTTATAGCATGTTTATAAAACTTTGTCCCCCTACAAAGCCAGGTTACACTCTTGATTTTTAAAAGGCCCCTCCCTTTACTTATGCCACAGAGTAAAGGATGGGGAGGGTTGCAGCAGCAGAGCAAAATGGACAGTATAAAATAGGTGCTTGGTCTTGTTTTAATGTGGTTGCTTAAGCAAATTTTGTCAAAGTTAATGGGGTTCTGGGTAAGTCTTAAAATTAGGGTTTCAAATGAATAGTGTGGGGGCTGGAAGCGAGTGTGACTAGGAGATGGTGATTTAAGCTAGCTGAAACTGGAAAGAACTTCTCTCCCGTGTAGTCATCCAAGGGCCTGATCCCTTTCCTGAATTTAAAATCTATGGCTTACAAGGAACAGGACTTCAAGTAGCTATATTGTCCACTGCCTTAGCCCTGTACCTCCCACTAAATATTCCCTTAAAAGCACCCCTCACAGGCTAACTTGTTTTTAAACAGACTGTGGTTTACTTGTTTGTTGCTATATTTCCTTGGGTAAATTGGCCTCCATGCTATTTTCTTGTGTAGTTTAGTTACTCATGGGTTGATGGTAATTCTAGGATGCACATAGCACAAACATAGTATAGGAGGCTGTGGGGCTGGAATCGGGAGAAGGGACTGCAACAGTATGGAGCACGTGTTTTTAACAAGGGGCCGTGTAGCCGCTACCAGGCTTGGCAAGAAATTGCAGCTGGTGGTGGTTGTTTCGCTTCCACCACTCAAAGTGTAATGGGCTATGTGCATTATTCTGTTCATTCATCAGCTGCCCCTGCTTATTCCACAGACCTCTTTAGTCAATTGAACTACAGCCTCTGTGTGTATGTCTGGGGTGTGTTTGCATGTGTGCTTGCATGTGTGCTTGCCAGGCCTGCTTCCTGTGTCTCTTTCCTGCTGCTTTGCAAACACCCTGTTATTAGGCCCTCCGTCTGAGGGATTGTTTTGTTTCTGGGTTACCTGAGCACTCTAATTTGTACAGAAATTTCCATTGAATCAAAGCTTCATTCTTGCAATGTTAGCCTTTACGCTGTGAAAGGTGGGGGTGCACATGTGTAATTTTATGTTTTAATTCATTTAATTTAGCTGGGGCTAAAATGGGGCTGTTAGCTCCCTGTTGCTCACAGTGTGGCTGGCTGTTTGTGAACTACATAAATCCCTTGCTTGCTTTGAGTGACTTAATGATTAAAATGACTTAATGCCACCTTTCTTAGAGTTCATTCCTGTATTCCTTGATCCTGGAAGTCGTTCCAAACAGAGCATGGTACATTCCCTTGTAATGGACTACTTTTAGAAATACAGTACACTACAGCAATCCAAACTGCAATGCATTTGATGTCCGCCTGATGGTGTTTAAGTTCTAAAGACTTGGTTTTTTGGGAGACGTCAACATCCATAGATGATTCCTCTGACATAATGACTTAAAACCACAGCTGAGTTGACCATTTTAGACTTTTCCTTCACACAGACCTGGCCATTCCTATTCATCTAGTCTGATAAGGGGTCACTTTAAAATTAGTATGTAGAATCTCCTTAAGGATTGTGGCTCTTGAAAAACTTCACTACTCATTGGAATAAAGACATTTTTCTTCCCCACTGTGGCTTTTTCCTCTATAACTAAGTCTGAATATAAAATTCCTTGCTCCTGTTCCTTTGCATATTTTTAACTAGGGTTTGAATTTGAAGCACTAGTTTATCAAGTAGCTGCTGTACAAGGCCAAAGCGTTTGTGTACATAATATGTCTAAATTTAAAAATTGGTATTTTACGATTTGAATCAACATTTTGTTTACATAGATTCTTGCTGTTATCTTGCATTAATATTCCTCTGTGAAATGTCCTGCAGATCTTTTTCAGCCTGGTTTTATTTTTTTTCTAATACAGCTTTCTTTAAAGAATGCTTCATTTGGTCCTTTGTGCTAGGTACCCATGTTACTATCCTGTTCTAATGCAACACTTCTTCCTAGTTTGTTTCTTCTGTTATAAATAAATAAATTGCATTAAACCCTCTAGGTAGCCAGTCAGAGTCTCTGGATAATTACCACCACCTACGGGCTCAAAAGAAGTTAGCCAATTTACACACCTCAAGCACACTTCAAAATACACATCAGACTTTAAGTTTGCTTTGGATAGAAAAGAAAAGGATGTGTGCAACTCACTTGCTTCAGGCATCTAGAGTTAATAGGCCCAAGATAATATAGTGACTGGTTTAATGTGCAAAGTACAAGAAAGCTATCTAGGTATCCGTTCTCCATAAGGAATGTAACACTAGAAACAGGACTTGCTCGTTTAGCTCTGGCAGTCAGTCTGATGCACCTGTATTTGATATGTTCAGTTTTGGTAGCAGGGTTTTTTATTTGTTTTGTTTTTTAAATGTACCCTTTAAAGATGAGCGTTTTTGTTTTTCAATCAATCAGGTTACTAGTCTGCTTCTAAAAGTTGATACCCACTAGCCTTTAAACTGGGAAAACTTCCCTTTTTGGCCACCTACCAAAGATTTCACTCTGTACGTTTTACTAGGAATGATTAATTACTCTGTCACACAGCCTAATATTTACATCTGCTCTGAAATAGTCTTTTTCTTGCTGCGCTGGGTAAATTTTGGGAGGCTTGCCATTGCATACAAAGCAATCCAAAGATAACTAACAACCATACTTTCTCTAACTACAAAACAATCTTAAAACTGGGTCAGAGCAAGGAGCAGAAATTGGAGCCAGCTGCCCATAAATTTTCCTTTTTTCTTCTCACTCTTTTTCTCTGTCTGTCAGGCTGTTTGTTTCTCTCTCTTTTTGGCTGTACATGTTTTATTCAAATAAAATGTGTGCGTATATAGACAGGTGTGGCAGGTACTAATACAGTGCTTTCCATCACCTTGTACAGGAACTCGCTGACAGAAAGAATAACTAAAAATGGTATACTTGAGTACTGGGACGTTTGCCTCTAAACTGGTGCTGACAGGCCGACAGAAAGTATGTGTACCTTTCCTTTAAAATGGCTAACGCAGTATCATTTTAATCTATTCACATTTCCATAGGCTCCTGTAATCTTCTGTTCCCTCCCCTTTGGGCCAGGCAGGACTCTTCCCTTCCATACCACAACTGGTTTGAGTGCTCTTGTGGCTCCTCTCTTGAAGTCGCTCTTCAGATGACTCCAGGGAATACTTTAGGGCAATGAAAAATATTCCCCTACCTCTCAACACTGATATTCTGTTGTAGCAGAAACTATAGACGAGGGGCCCTATTAACGTATCTGAACTCAATAAAGCTAGAGGTGTTAAATACAAAGTTTTGCCTTAGGTGACTAAGGATCTGCAGTTCACTATCTACAGCATGTGCTACATTCAAAGCAGAGCTGATCAAAGTTGCTTCTTGTTATGAATATCCATTTGGCATTTAGCTGCCTCCTCTCCTCACAGTTCACTCCAACATTTCCCTTTCCCTTGCCTTCCATGTAGGTGTCTGGTTGAGCTGATGCACTTACAAAGCACAGACTGAAGGTTTTGTATAACCCTACCTGTAGCCACCTACACTGCTGACAGCCTCAGGCTGACAGGCTCCATCTCTGTTCACTGAGAGAGAGTGCTACTGAAACTGGCAGCTGCCCTGAACCCTAAGCATGCTAACAAAGCTGCAGTCAGAAGGGCTGTGATGGAGAAAACGATCCAGGGGCTCAGGTGGGAAGCTGCTCTGCCCACAGCTGCCCTCCTTTGCCCCCAGGAGAATCACACGTGAGAGTGTGCTGGTTCTGAACAGCGATTTTTACACATTGGCTCTTTTAACCTTTCCAGAAAAAAATGCTATGAAAAGTAGGCAGAACTTTATGTTCTCCATAGGACAAAGTCTCTCTCTTGCTCTTTATAGCTGCCACTGGGCCTGGGAACCCACACAAATCCTTAATTTATTAAAATAAGTTCTTCTGGTTGAACAGCCGTGAATGGTGCATAGAATTTGGATAAGGACAAATTTACATTGCTCCGACTCTCATTTTCTACCTCTTGTGTGTGGAGCAATGCTTCGGTTGCCCTAACGGAAACGTCTCTCCTAGCTGCTTTCATTCTCCACGCTTAGCAGAGTGGAGAGTGAAATTCAGAAAGGGAAGGTGCCAACCTGCATGAAGATTGACTGCCTCACAGTTTGCTACCTCAGATGTGCTGCATCTGCAGTTGCATTAATTCAGTATATGCCACTGGGAATTTAATACAGGTATGAAGCCTTGTTCAGGTCTCTCCTTCTCCTATTAAACTGTATCTTGTCCCCTGAGCAATGCCAGGCAGTAGTCTCTTCTGAAAATGCTTAGGCTGCTGGTGAGGACATTGTATTCAGAATAAATGGTTAAATATTGGATCAGTGCAGAACAATTCCATTTTATTTTTATAAGGTGCTTGTATTTGTGCAAAACAACTTTCAGCAAAGTGTTTTAGGATCTTTCTTTAAGAAAAGGTTATACAAATGTGCTAAGGTTAACAGGCTGTACTTGCAACCCAAATTGTCTTTTTCCATTGGAGGTATAATTCACACAAAAAAATGTGCTGTCATCTGAGTCTTGATTTTAAGCAACATTGCTCATTATAGGCTAGGGAAGCATGTATCTCCCTTTCTCTGAATTCATTTTCCACTGTGGCCAGGCACCTTACTGAATTTCTAATGTATAATTGTGCCTGGTCAACTTAGTTGGTGTCTGTTTAATGAAATGGTGAATGGTATCTTTTGTGTTGAATTCTATATCTTTAAGAACTTCAGGTTAGCATCTATGACCTACTATTTTTGGAAAATTACAACCTAATCCATTAAGCTACAGTCCTAGCTGATATATAATCAAGTCTCAAATTTGATTTGCCTTTGCAATACTTTCGTCAAGTGTGGATCCGGTCTATAGAGGACTGCTGCCAGTTCTTGCTTCCTGCTCTGTTAACTCAAATGATAGATGTTACAAGTTTGAAAACTGAGGGCTCTGATTTCAGCCCTGCTGATGCGGTCTTTATTGAGAGTCATTAACACCTGGCCCTTTGAGTCCAATGGGCAGTAGTCTGGATATTAGTTCTGGGTTCTGCTCGGAGTCCTATTATTGATGACATTAGGTAAATCTTCTCCTTTCTTTCTGCTCCTGTTTCTTTTCTGATCTGTTCCTTCTTTTTTATTTAGATTGTAGCATAGGTGGGGAGGGAATTAACTATATGATTCTTACCATAATATGGCTGCAATCTCAGTTGGTAACTATGGACACTACTGTAATATAAATAGCAACTGATAATAATTTAGGCATGCATACTCTTCACCGGTGGAAATGGCATAAGAACTAAAATTGAACTAGTATTTTTTGTCTGTTTTGAAGAATCAGATGCCCTCTGTCAATAATTCAGGAATAATTCCTAATTTTTTTGAAAGTATGTGTGCTGTTCTATGGTTGCTGCTAGTTTCTTCCTGTTGGATTTTTATTGTCCTGCTAGTAGAGGCTGATTTTTAAACTAATTGTTTATTATATTTTGTGTTTTCTTATTGTTAGCTTCAAGGGCTACCTTCTACTCTTCAGCTACCAATAGACCAACTGGGATCAACTTGTCCCCATAGCGTAGAACTGTTTTCTTACTTCAGAGTATTATATTTTGTATAAGCTGGGTGATTTAGGGAGCCTTTGTTATAGAATTGATTTACAGGTGAGTATGGCAACGTGGAGACCGGGAGCCAGCTTCTGTCCTACCTATTGAACATCCAAGTGATCATAGCTGCCTAAGCATTATAATGTTTCCATCTGATTCAAGTCCTGAAAATCCATCAGTGCATTTACTTTTGTAACCTGCCATCATCTGATCCTTGGACTGACTTTAAAAAAAAGCAGTGAGGAGGAAGAGGACCTGCTCACCTGTTTCATTAACTGTTTTTCAGGGACTTGAACATAGTGGAATAGACTTGTAAATAGGTGCCTAAGTCCACTTACATGTCTAGTAGGTGGAACAGAATCTGGCCCGTTTGGCCTGTATCTTTTCCTGTTGTTCCAAATCAACTGTAGTTTAGACTTAACTGGCAGGTGAATGCTCTCACACTTGTCCTGATGTTCAGTGTTGGTGCAAAGTCCCAGTGTATTACTGCTCCCTGGCTCTCATTCATCTTTGCCAGCTTCTGCCCTTACAGGAATTTGGGCATAGCCTAACATTGGGCTTTTCCAGTTGCAGGCTGACCAGGTGACTGAGTCAAGGTCAGCAAGAATTAATTAACACAGCTAGTCTAGAGAGAGGAACAGTTGCCATTGCCATAGGGAGGCTATAGCTGGGCACTCTAAAGGCAAGCTGAGATGCACTAACAATAATCCACTCCAGCTTATAAATGCACTGGCCTGAGGGGCATATTTCTAGTGCTTTGTCTGATCCACTATTAATGACCATCTCTGGTGATTGATGCTTTGTTTATCCTTTGAAACCCTCACCTGTTTGGTGTTGCCGTGAGGGAAAGTTTTTCAGATCTTGAGCTCTGTGAAGCACATATGCTTTTAGCATTGAAAAGTTGGGTTTATATTGTTTTCTCTCCCTTCCAGTTTCTTGACAGCTGTTTCAGGCTTGTTGTAACAAAACAATGAAAGCCCCCTATCTATCCTGGAGGGCTGAAGACTTAATTAAAAAAAAAAAGAAACGTAAATTCAGAAGTAATTATTACCTTTCAAGTCTTACCTCTTTATTTATTTTGAAGAAGTCATCCCTGTCCTTTTGAGGAATGAAAATATTCATTTTCAGCATCCTGGTTTATCTAAAAGCCCCGAGTTAGAAAAAGGTTCCTGTGTTCTTCATGCAAAACTTATACTATCACAGATAATGACATTAAAGCAAGGACCTTGCTAATCTTTTAAGAGACTTTTAGTTTCTCAAAGTTGTATCCATGTCTGGTGAACTTTGGAAACCATGGCATATTAAAAGTATGAGCACTAGGGAAAAATCTCTTCTTCGTGATTATGCTACGTTATGTTCTAAAGACTAGTAAAAATCATCTGTTAACATAGTCACCAGGGCTGCCTTCATTACAGTAGTGGAAGCTTCTGTGTCTAAAACCACGTGTTAAACCCAGGCCACTGCGACGTTGTTTTTAACAAAGTACATCTGTTACATGGGTAGAATAACCAACGTGTGCCAGTCATACCCAGTTGGAGGCTTTTTAACTAATCCTTTTTTTATGTATATGCCTTTGGCAGCTGATTGTTGCAGGACATGACATAAGATTCAGCTTGTTGAGTCCTCAAAAGTCAGGGAATATAAAAGTTCAGTTGCCCCTACCAGCTTGCCTCACCTCCTTTTCTGTGTGGACTTGAAGCAGACTTTTGATAGAGAAGACCAACCACATAATTAAATAGTAATATATGTCAAAGTTCATTTAAATAATGTAAAAAGCATAACCTTCCTTTTAAATATGAATAAACATGTTCTCGATGTGCTAAGAACAAAATGCTGTGATATAAATGAGAAAGGTGACTTTTAATTTGGGGGCAGTGTGCATGAGTTACCATGGGACCATACTTTTACTGTAAGGTGCACATGCTATTATTTCTAAAGAAGTGGAAGTTTAATTCAGTAAGTATAAAAACTTTGCCAACTTAGAATCTTTGGCCACTACTCTCGAGATGACTCTTTCAAGTAGGATAGTTAGAAACAACGACCAAATTCTGCTTTTCTTACTTATGCACGTAGTTCATTAGTCAGCTTCAAGACTTCCTAGCTGAGATGATTTGCAACTGAAAATCTCATAATAGGGTAGTGGTTTTCAAGCCTTTTAGACCCCCACCATAATTTTTCTGATTCTAGTGGCACCCTGTTTTAAAAAATAATTTTGCTGGTTTTTTGACCGTGGGAAGATACTAGAGCAATTCTTCTGTTGCAAAGAATTCAGAAAGACTACAACAGGTCAGGATGTTTTCTGATCTTGTGGATTCCTGTTTGAAATCTCTGGGTTCAGCTTGTGAACCATGTGTAGATGTTTGCACATCTAACAGTGCTAGTATTGCATGGCACCCCGCCCCCAGCACCCTTTAAAGGTTCTCCTGGTACCCCAGGGTGTCATAGTATGCCCACTGAGAATCACTGTCATAGGGTGATATGTTGAATGCATTTCATTAGAAGAGTATTTGATATATTATATTCTTATATTATATATTCATATGTATGAATGTATTTCATATATTATTATAATAAAAGGTATCACTCTGGAACCAAGAGTTCTAGTTTTTTGTATGTTTTCATATGAAGACACAGTCTGATTTTAAACTTACCTTCACTATATTTTCCTACTTCCCTATATCCCCAGGCTATTCAGAGTGATGGCAGCATGATGCATATTATTGAAACATGCTTTTTTCCTCTGAGGAATCTTCTAGACAGGCCAGGTATGTGGTGAGGATAATTTATTCTGAAAAGCGATGCTGGAAAAATGCCTTAAAATTTGAAGTTCTGAAGGTTTTTCTCTAACTAATCCATGAATGAAAGGTGGAACAGACTTTTATTTTAAAAGCCTAGATGTTCTGCATATGGGAGGGTTACAAGGTCAGCTTGGCAAATAAATACATCTTAACCACTCCCTGATTCAAATTTGCCATGATGGCTCTCTCTGAAGTGCCAATAGTGGTGTATACTGGAGTGGGTGAGTAGAGAGAATCTACTAATGAGACTGCTTGTAAAATCCATTATGTACCATTAAGAAAGAGAAGATATTGGCACTGGAAAAGGTGAAAACTGTGGTGATTTAGTAGGAAAAAGCCCCTTGTGTTTTACCCCACTATTGAAAAGACTGGCAGGTGGTATTGTGTGAGCAGCTGATTGACTCAGTATAAAGGTAGCCACAATTTCTTCCTTGATCCCTTTTTTCTTCATTTAAATTTATTTTAAGTATGATTGATTTTTTTTTTTTTTTAGTCTGGAAAAAAGTATTTGTGTGGTATTCTTAATCTTGTGCATTTGACTGGCTCCTTAGTTTTGATGTCCCATGTCTGAATACGATGTGTCAGATAACCTGCAATTACCTGGCACTTTAACGACTCTTACCGCCAATTCCTTTTTGCCCGTTATTATTGTATGCAACCTGTGTGGAGTGGAATATGGCAAAGGCTTAACAGTGCAGAGCCACATTCCCCAGCTAATTTTAGTTTAGGACATGAAGGGAAGATAACAGTTTTCTAGCTGCAATCACAGGCGGTGAACTTAAGTAGGCAGAATACAACTATTCATGCTAGAATTAGAAGTTGTACTAAGGATTTTCCTTTGAAAATACCCTCAAATCACAAGAGTGCTGAAGAGCCAGCTGTGTGTCTATGGGTTTCTTTTGTACAAGAGAAGAAATCAGTCTCTGAGTTGGAAGCTAAGATGAATGGGCCGTATTGTATTTTTAGGTGTTGCTTTTAATGCTGTCAACCTTGACTTGCTGCTGACGTAAAGTTGTATAACTCTAGGAGTAGGAGACGAACAAAGGCAGACCAAAAAATTGGGTGAGGGATAAATTTAGAAAGCCTCTAATAAGAAGAATAGAGATGAGAGGAGACTTGTTGTTTCTGATTGGAACGGACATTGGTATCTTCCCATACAAATTACCATATCTAATTGACTTGTAGCGAAATGCTCTCTCTGTGTGGTTTTCTGCAGTGGTGTTGCTAGGAAATGTTGCTAGGCAACTGTTCAATGACTGAACCAACCTTTAAGATAAATATATATTTTTCCTTTTTTTTGATGCTAGAAAGTCAACCTCCATTATATGTGTCTTGTACTGGCCTGTTACTGGGCAGTGGGGGTTATTTTGAGGGCTGAGTGTTGCTAAGAAATAATCTACTGAAAATATTTTGGCAAAGCTGTTTTGTGGGCATCAGCCTTTTTGTGTGTGTCACTGTCTTATTTCTTAGGAACGCCAATTCTTTTTAGCAATGTTAGCAGCTAAACCTGGTCAAATAATACTCACTGCATAATTTATTTGATTAATTTGGGGATCTTTATTTAATAAATCATTGAATAATAAAAGTCATTATTCACCATGTTACTTGAGTGACTAATACATCTTGAGACACATGATTTTAAAAACCCAAGTGTTGATGAGGCCTTCTTATAACAAAAACTGTTGTGTTAATAGAGCAATGGGATATCTAGCTGCTGTCTCCTGGTCTGTTGAGAACTGTTCCTTTTTACAAACCGTCTTTGAACCCGCCCCTAAGGAGCGTGTACCTCCCTGTACCATCCTTAAAATAAGTCATACTCAACATTTAAAATAAGTTTGGTCAATGCAAAGCTATCAGTGAGATGTTTTGTTTGTTCAAAGAAAATTTTTAAAAAATACCCCATTCATTGTATAATTTTGCATTATTTCAAAGTATCTGTAATAGATTGTTATTTACTGAAAGCCCAGAACATATTGATGCTCCGTTTGTCTAGGACTGAAGTTTCAAAAGGGCCTCCTGTTGCATTCTTCATTTTTTGTATAGTTGTGTCTACGTGCACATGGAGACAGGATACCTGCATATTGAATTGGATAGGGAAAAATTCTACTTAGTCTGTACAAATATAGGCTTTCCTTCGTTAGCAGTCATAGCACTTCAGATTGGCACCTTGTAATTCCTGAAGCACAGGACTGAAGTCATTGCAGCCATGTTTTTGAGTAACAGCTTCCTAATTTCAAGTAATGGGTTGGTTGGATGGGTAGTGTTGGGCAAGAGGTTGGGATTCTTTCATTTTTCTCTTCAGGCTCTTAGGCTCTTGCTGTATTGAAATTGGAGTAGGTGATAGCAGACCTGCATCTTCAGAAGTGAAGTCAGTTTGGCATTTAGATATTGTTGTTATCCAAAGTTAAGATAACTAAAAATTAGGTTGCGCTGTATGGCAGATATCTGAATTTCCAAATACCATCTGTATTGAACCTGTCACCAACTGCTGGGTCCAGTTCTACCATAACACAAACATAAGAAACAAACCGGCTCCACAGGAAATCATAGTGTTTTTCAAAACTTTTCCTCTGATTCTGGGTTTATCTTGGTGCCTTTTCACAGGGGATTTAGTTGAGCAGAAAAATAAAAATAAAAGGAAACAGACTTCATGGTTGACTGTTTTGCAGTGTTACATCACATGAAGGTTGGAAAAGAAAAGAAAAGAAACAAAAAACTGAAGTTCCACACAGGAAATCTGGTAACAACGGTGGACAGGAGTAAAGCTGCAATATGGTCGGTTTGTGTCTTCTGAAGGCAAAAATAAACACCACTAACTAAAGCCTTATATGCATGTACATTTTAATGTAAAACATGCTGTTTTTCTACCCTCTCTTCCTTGTTTCCTCTAATGTAGGAACATGTGTGTTCTACTTCAGTGCCATCCATGCAGTACCAGGCTTACGATTTTTCTTCTCTCAAACCCCCAGCTAAAAGCCGAAGACCTAAAATTATTTCCAGGCTAGAAAGGGAGTGTTGGAGTGATGCTGTTGCTGTGATGGTCCAGGATATGTGCACAAGGCAATGATTTTTGTGAGTGACATCTTTATTGGAGCAGCTGCATGGTTGGGGCAGACTGAGACAGGCTTTCAAATGCAATGCAATATGAAACTGGAGAGGAGAGAAAATGTCCAGGATCAGCAAACAAACAAATCACAGAAGAAAGGATAGCTTGACTAGTGGAAGGTCAAGACCTTTCAAAAAGGAAGAGGGTCCTTATGTCCTGTAGTGTAAAGAAAGGTGATCGGGAGTCAGGTAGACTATAGTATGCCATTAAGACAGTAACAGTGTTCAGTCAATGAGTGTTTTGTTCCTAAGCTCACCTTTTGGAGGTATATTGCCCTGGGGCACAAGGATAGGTCAGAAAGACAGTAGCTGGGCACATACGTGTTTGTGCGTCCTTGTCCTTAATCACTAACAACAAAGAACTAAATGCTGGCAAGCATTCAAAAACTTGTCTCAGTCTGTCCCAACCAGGCAGCTGGCCCAATAAAAGATATCACTGGCAAAAATCCCTCCAATCTAGAAAGTTATTTTGGATTAAATTCTAGCCCCACAAAAGTCAGTAGCAAAATTACCATTAATACATATCTATTGTATTTAATAGTCTTTCTCAAATATGATAGAATACTGAACAGCAAGGACCTGGGTACTCTGTATAGGCTTGACTTAAGGGGTGTCCAGTAATTGCAGATCTTTTATGTCAGTGACTATTTTTTTTCTGGCTCTGTAGTCAACCTGTCCATGACTGGGGTCATATATGCTCTCCCAGGATATCTATAAGTGACACCTGTAGTGAAGATGGGAGTGAGACTTCAGGGATCAGAGAGAAGAACTGATAGTGCAGAAACTCTGTTAGTAATAAACCATCAAGCCATTACACCAATAGCATGCATTTATAACCCAAGTGGCAGACCTCCCTGACTTCCATGTTTCATAGTAAGTGCTCAGGTCAATTAGCCTGACATTTAATTTACGCTAATCAGCTTGAGAGATGGGAAGCAAAGAATTAACTGGCTGCATTAATTTTTCTTTTTAAAAATAATACCAAAGGGAAGCAATATGAATGTGAAGAGGCCATCATTAAAACTTGTCTGTCCTTAGGAAAAAAAACAGTGCCAGGTTTAGTCTGTATCATATAAAAAGGCAAATCAGTTCTGTTTATAAAGTCTACTACTACTGAATAGTTTCTGTTGTATTCAGGGACAGGCCAAAGCTGTTTTTTGTGATTCAGGAAGGTATTAAAGAAGTGGCAAGGCAGCCAAGTGACCAGGGAGTGAGTAAACAGGGCAGCTTGCAAGCAGTTTTCTGGGAGCAAGAGGAGCCAGGATCCAGGCACCAGATCCTGCTTTGGGAAGGTGAATGAGCCAGGGCTGCCTGTGTGTTTGGCTTGCTGAGTATTTGTTTGGTGGGCTGTGTGTTTGTGTGTGTGCTCTGAGGAGCTGGTTATGCTGGGTTATTGCTGCCTGTCTATGACAAAAGCCCTAACAAGGGGGCAAAGCCGGTTCAGGCCCAGGAGGGTAAAAAGAAGACTCCCCAAATGGCCAGGGAGCATGCAAACAGGGGCAGCTAACGGGGCAGTTTGCAAGTCAATTTGCAGGTCAGTTTGCCACCCCACTCTTTGAAGGGCAGCCTTTCGGGTAAGTTCTTTCTTCAATTAAGAGTAACTAACCTATATATATTTGGCATAAGTAGCTCACATCATTAGATCAGTCCTTAAGCCCCTTGTTTAACTAGAGTCCAGAGTGAGGGGGAGTTTGTTAGGGAGTTTGCCTGGAAGCCCTCTCCCCTTCCTTCACTGTAAGCTTGGTGAGAGGAAGTAGGTTAGCAGGGAAAAGGGAACCTTTTGGGACTAAGGAGCAGCCAACAGGACAGCTTACAGGGGAACTTGCTAAAGAAGATCTGCTTGGAAAGGGGAGCAGGAAGAGAGAGGCATGAGATTGAGATGCAGAGAAATGGCTGGAGGACATCTCAGTGCCAGAGCCACTGCCACTGATAGGTCTCCCTCTAGTTGCATCTGTGAGCTGTCTGTCCGGGCAGGACCGCTTACTCTCAAGACTTCCACCCAGGTCCTGGTTTGGCGCTGTGGAGACTACAGCTTGCAGGTTCCTTCCAGTGACAGTGAGGTCGGTGAGTGCCTGTGATGTGAGCAGTGCCTCCTGGAGGTGTCCCTCAGGGAGCAGGCAAGAGGGCTACAAGAGGAGGTGGCGAGGCTCCAAAGCATCCTCCGCCATGAGGACTTCATTGATTCGATGCAGGAAGAGACCTCTATGACTGTGGAGGAAGGCCTGCCAGAGGCGGTGATAGAGAAAAAAGAGGACATGGACTCCTAGGAAGGTGGAAACTGGAAGCTTGTGATCTCCGGCATTTCCAGTTTTAGCTGGCGGCTTTTCCGGGAAAACTGGAAGTGCTGCCGATGCTTCTCTCCATGTCCCTGCTCCCCAGCCAGTGCCAATCTCAGGGATGGGGCAGGGGCACTGACCAGCGCTTCTCTCGGCCCCCCCACTCCCCAGCTGGTGATGGCCAATTTTAGGGGGGCATGTGCACCTGTGTGCACCCCCTGCATGTTGCCAGTGTCTTAGGAGATCTGCTGCTTGACTGGACCCTGGATCTGAGATGTCACAGAAGGATTGCCAAGACTCATCTGGCCCTCTGACTACTATACCATGCTGCTCATCCATGTGAGCACCAGTGATACTGCCAGGGGTGACCCTGAACAGATGAAAAGTGACTACAGGGGTCTGAGTGCAAGGGTGAGTGGGACAGGGGTGCAGATGGTCTTCTCCTCTATCCTTCTAGCAAAGGGGTTGGGCCCGAGCAGGAGTGGATGTATCCTGCAGATCAGTGCTTGGCCGTACAGATGGTGTTGCCAGCAGGTCTTTGGCTTCTTCAACTATGGGACGTCGTTTTAGAGAGAAGATTGCTAGGAAGAGACAGGATCTACCTGATGAAGAGAGGGAAGAGGATCATCATAGGCAGACTCACTAACCTGAGGAGGGCTTTACTTGCACAGTCACAAAATTATGATGTAATTGGAATAACAGAGACTTGGTGGGATAGTTTACATGACTGCAGCACTGTCATAGATGGATATAAATTGTTCAGGAACGACAGGCAGAGAAGAGGAGGAGGAGTTGCTTTTTATGTAAAAGAGCTTAATGTTTGCTCAGAGCTCCAGTACGAAGCTGGAGACAGGCCTATTGAAAGTCTCTGGATTAAGGTTAGAGGGGAGAGCAAGAAGGGTGATGTTGTGGTGGGGGTCTGCTATAGACCACCAGACCAGGAGGATGAGGTGGATGAGGCTTTCTTCAGACAGCTAACAGAAGTTTCCCAATCACATGCCCTCATTGTCATACAGGACTTCCATCACCCTGACATCTGCTGGGAGGGCAATATAGCAGTGAACAGGAAATCCAGGAAGTTTTTGGAGAGTGTCGGGGACAACTTCCTAGTGTACGTTTTGGAGAGGCCAGCTGGGGAACATGCTCTTCTTGACCTGGAAAGGAAAGGAAGAAAGAGCAGCAGTATAAGGCCTTGGACTTCAGAAAAGCAGGCTTCGACAAGATCCCTGAGGAGGCCAGTTGGAAGGGGAAAGGAATTGAGGGGAGTTGGTTGTACTTTGAAGAAACCTTACTGAGGGAATAGGAATGAATCATCCTGATGCACAGGAAGACTAGCAAGTATAGCAGAAGACCAGCTTGGCTTAGCAAGGAACTCTTCAGTGAGCTAAAACAAAAAAGGAAGCTTAGAAGGAGTGGAAATTTGGACAAACGACTAGAGAGGAGTATAAGAGTATTGCTCGGGTAAGCAGAAAAGCTAAAGTGCAATTGGAGTTGCAGCTAGCAAGGGATGTGAAGGGCAACAAGGAGGATTTCTACAAGTATGTCAGAAACAAGAGGAAGGTCATGGAAATGTGGATTCCTTACTGAATGGGCAAGGCAGCCTAGTGACAAATGATGTGGAAGAGGCTGAAGTACTCAATCCCTTATTTATCTCAGATTTCACAGGCAAGGTAAGTTCCCAGACTACTGTACCTATCAGCCCTGTTTGGGGAGGAGGTGAGCAGCCAGCAGTGGCAAAAGAACAGGTTAGGGACTATTTAGAAAAGCTGGATGTGTGGATGTGTACAAGTCTATGGGGCCAGATGCGATGCATCCGAGGGTACTGAGGGAGTTGGCTCATGTGATTGCAGAGCCGCTGGTCATTTTCTTTGAAAACTAGTGGAAGTCGGGAGAGGTCCCAGATGACTGTAAAAGGGTAAATACAGTGCCCATATTTAAGAAGGGGAAGAAGGAGGATCCAGGGAACTACAGCCCAATCAGTCTCACCTCAGTTCCTGGAAAAATCATGGAGCAGGTCCTCAAGGAATCCATTTCTAAGTACTTGGAAGAGAAGAAGGTGATTAGGAGCAGTCAGCATGGATTCACCAGGGACAAGCCGTGCCTGACCAACCTGATTGACTTCTGTGATAAGATGACTGGCTCTGTGGATGCGGGGAGATGGGTGGATGTGGTATCTTGATTTTAGCAAAGCTTTTGATACAGCTTACAGGCAAGCTAAGGAAGTACAGGTTGGATGAATGAACTGTAAGGTGGATATAAAAATGGCTGGATGGTTGGGTTCAAAGGATAGTAATCAATGGTTTGATGTCTAGTTGGCAGCCAATATCAAATGGAGTGCCCCAGTATTCAGTCCCGGGGTCAGGTTTGTTCAATATCTTATCAACGACCTGGAAGATGAGATGGAATGCACCCTCAGGAGGTTTGCAAATGATACCAAGCGGGGGGGACTAGTGGATATGCTGGAGGGTAGGGCTAGGATTCAGAGTGACCTAGACAAACTGGAGGATTGGACCAAAAGAAATCTCATGAGGTTCAATAAGGCCAAGTGGAGGGCAACAAAAATTATTAGGAGCTGGGGCACATGACTTGTGAAGAGAAGCTGAGGGAAATGGGCTTGTGTAGTCAGGAAAAGAGGTGACTGAGTGGGGATTTAATAGTAGCCTTCATTTCCCTGAAGCGGGGTTCAAAAGAGGATGGAGCTGGCCTGTTCTCAGTGGTGGCAGATGACAGAACAAGGAGCAATGGTCCCAAGTTGCAGCAAGGGAGGTTTTGGTTAGATATTAGGAAAAATGCTCTCATGAGGAGTGTAGTGAAGCACTGGAGCAGGTTACCCAGAGAGGTGGTGGAATCTCCACCCTGGGAATTTTTTAAGACCCGGCTCGACGAACCTTTGCTGGCATGATGGCATGATCTAGTTGGGGATGGTCCTGCTTTGTGCAGGGGGTTGGGCTACATGACCTGAGGTCCTTTCCCACCCTAATTTTCTATAAGTCTATTTTATTACTCCCTCTGTCATTTTTCATCTTTAATAATTTTCTCATCTCCATGTTTTTTTAATTCAGACTGGACTGGAAGCACTAAAACACCAAGGATGTTTTGTAGATATTTTTCTATTCAGTTTTTGTAATATCATCAGGTCAGGTAACCTTGATAAAGATGTATTTCAGTTTGAGTTTGAATATGTAGCTCAGCTTTATTATTGTGTATTTGAAGATAAACACATGGCACACTTGACAAAAGTTGAAGACCATTAATACGGTATATTCCTTGTTGAAAGGACTGTTTACTGACCAGATCTGTAAGACTCCTTTCCTTTACTACAGTCTGGGTCAGTTCTGTAAAGCTCAAGTAGGCGCCTGCCCTGCAGCCCTTGTCAAGTGCAGCTGACCCAGTTACAATAATCAAGGCCAGGTGATCCCCAGTCCCTACCCTGTGATTGATCCTGCAGCTGCTTTTCAAGAACTCGTCCAGCCTTTGATCCTTGATGCACAACATGCTTCTCTTTGGTCTCTGAGGAGCTCCAGTCCTAGCAACATCTCTAGCTTTTGTGGTTCCTGACCCTGCTTTGGCTTGCTTTTGGACTTTGCACTGTGGATCATTCTTCAGATTTGGTAATTAGGTTTCTGATTTCTGGCTCTTGGCCCTACCTTGGAATTTCACTCCTGACTTGTGGTTTCTGACCCCTACTTTTGCAAGTCCCAGTCCTACCCTCTTCCCACTTGACTGATGAGAGTTCAGGTATTGGTGTGGTCCCCTCTCCAGTACCTTGATATTGTCAGGGTAATTTTTAAAAGGCAGGTTATCTGTGGGGGAAGTTTTATATAGTTGCAGGCTGTACTAGAATTTATTCATCCCACAGTTTTCAGGCTCCCCAATGCTTTTCTAAAATAGTGTGCAAATACTGAGAAAAACTAGTAGTAAAAGATTGAAGCAGAGTAGGTAAGCTTAGTAGTTAGTAGAGAACTATTGTGAAATCAAGGTAGGGGTTTTGCAGTTTAGTATAAACTATGGTCGCTTTCAGAGAAGAATGCATTAACTTTGCTGTTATATCTGCCATACCATGGCCCAAATTGAGAATGTTTCAGAATAAATAATTTACTACCTAAAGAAATTAAGTTTGTCATTTCCAGCTAACAATAATTAGAAATTCAACTTTGCGAACTGAGATTCTCTGTTGTCCAAGCAGAGTGCTTTCTTGGAAGTTGAACCATCTGATCTTGAAAGTCCTCTGGAAGGTGAGGTTTATGTGAGGAATTTCATGCACCAGGCACAAAGAAGTGTGTCTTTCTCTTCTCGTGGTTTCTCTCTGCTGTATGAGAAGATGGAAAGTTGAACAGGTGTGGCTTTGCCTTGGACGAGACTTCAGGCAGTTGCTCCTGGTAGAGACGGGTTGGATTTTAAGTTCAAAGTCTCTCCACTTCATGTGGTCCTGATTGTTTGCTTGCAATGTGGAGAGCTAGGGGAAGTGGATCACTCATTCATCAAAAGAAAACAGACTTTTCTAAGAGAGAGCTGTCTTATGAGTTGTTCAGTTTTTGTGTAAGGGGACACTATTTGAAGGCATTGATGGACTGACCCTTGCTATGGTATCTGGTCACACTTTCCATAGATCAGGTCCAAGAATAAACGCATGGATCCAAGGACTGGACAAACATGGAATTTCCTTCCCAGAGAGAATTGCCACATTTCCAAACTGGAAAGAAAAATTGAAAACTGATTATTTTTCAGAAAACCATATCACTTCTGAGTATTTTCTGAGTATTTTTGAATATTTTCAGAAAATAATTTAATGTTTCATATTATTGAAATGTTACTTTTTGATAAATTGCTATCAAACTGTGACAAAGATGAAATGTCAGGTTTGCAGAATCAGCACTTTCTGGTGACATTTTTTCAGGTGGAAGCATGTTGATTAGCTCTATTACCTCACTTACGGGACAAGCCTGTCAACTTCAAGACAGCAGCTCTCTTCATTCCTTCTCTCCTTCCAGTTTATCTATCCTTTTTTTCTTTCCCATTTCACTTTTTTGCTTCTATGCTTTTTGCCTTTTATCTTACCAAAAATTGTAATAGGACTCAGAAAGTGTGTCAAATATTCCAGTTCTCTTTCTGCTAGTGTGACAAGTGAGTACATTGGTAAACATAAAGCAGCAGTGTGAGTGTATTTTAGTGGGCAAACCACTAGTAATGGGGGAAAAGACATCTTTGCTTTGTAAATGTCCCTGATTTGGTTGTCAAAGAACTTAAGCTTTGGACAAGTGGTGTGTCCTACTGTTTGGTGCACCCGACTAAGTCTGCTGACCTGGATTCTGTTCCTTGCTCTGTTAGTCCTGGGTAAGTAATTCCATTTCTATGAACTTAGGTTTCCCCATCTATAAAATGGAGAAACCGCAGCTGCCTTTTGTAAGACTCTATGATTAGCCTATGTCCAGTTGTGTGTAGGACAAGATCTTTTTTTTTCTTTCAACTTTTTGCGAGCTGTTCTGCACTTGAAACAATAGAGAGGATCTTCCTAACCAAAACAGTTGCACACACTTCTGTGCACAGCAAATCCAACTGGGCAGAGGCACAATGAGGACTGTGTTCTTGAAGCTGTGCTTATACCTATGTGGAGCAGTTTGCATGTGTTGGTGGCACTCTACATCTTTGTGTTTTGTGGTCCAGTGTCCAGCTCTTCAGGATTAACGCAACCTCTTTTGGCTTTGGTTTGTCTTCCTTCCAGGGGAAGGAGTCTGTGAACAGACAGCTTTTATACAATCTCAAATGTTAAAAATAGTTGCAAGTGCTCAAGTCACCGCCCAAATCTTTAAGAAGAATTGAAAGGCCACCAAATTACTGTTCAGGGATTGGGTTCTGCTAGGCAATGGTATGGTCTGTGTCTGTATACTTCTTTTTGAATTGCATTTGAGAAGGGAATACCAGGCTAGGGAAGTAGCATAATAGGGGATGCTGTTTGCTAGCCTTAGTTAGACAGTACAGACAAATGGAAATAGTAAGCTGTTCTGTCATCCACTATGATCCTTACTGTGTTCTCAGTGCCACATTAGAGGGTCTTGAAAAGATTTTGGGGAAACCCTGCAAAATATGCTTTGGAGTTATTCATGCTATTATTACTAGTTAGCCAATGAGAGTGACCTCACCATAACAGTTTAAACCTCCAGACACAATGCTGGGGACTGTTGTGAAATTACTACTGGAATGGTTGAGAAACTGCAAACACAAGCGCTGAAGAACTATTGTTATCTATCAGAGATGGACAGGCATAATATTTTCCTCATAATGTTAAAACGTCAGCAGGAATGTACTATTACATGTAGATTTGCACCTGGGGAAGAGGGTACACAAATACAAGTGCTGGAGGAGAAGAGTATATGTTCATATCAACCAGCATGGAAAAATCTTGTTCATATTTTGATTTTATGGCTTATTTTACTCTTGTTATAAGCTGGGCTGAGCCTTTGTTGGGAAGGATGGCTTATAAATTAAATTAACAAGCAAATATATAAATAAGATTAATTTCCCAGTGAGAAGTAATAATTTCTGCTTCTCTGACTGGTGTCATATTGCCAAATGATGCCAAGTATATAGAATTTTTTGCACAAAAACACTTTATCTGAAAGAGAATGAAGATTGTCAATCATTATTTTTGATAAAAGAATGTCAGTTTTGACAACCTGAAAAAAACCCGCCCTTAAACAAACCAAAAAAATAAAAATGAAGAGTCTCCTCTCCTGTAATTTTTCATTTATAAATAGTAAGCTTCCCCCCATGTTTTATCCCCCTCCCCACCTTTTTTTTTTTCATTTGGAAGGAAAGAAGAAAGTAGTTCTTCCCAAACTACCTTAATTAAAATAAAGCTTTAGGGAGAACTGGAATTTCCCAACAGGAAAATGTCTAAAGTGAATATTTCCCATGAGCAGTTAAAGATTTGTAACCCTTTTACCCATCCCCACCTTCCCCTAAAAAAACCCCCGTAAAACACAGTTAATAGCAGCAGCAGCTGGCTCAGAAATGCCAAGAGGATAGTGAAGCCCTGCTCTGCAGTAGTTTCATTGTTATATGAGCCAAAAAGAAGGCAGCTTGACTTAATTCCAGCATGAGAGCACAGAGCTGGTGACTAGGGACCATGCAGGAACGGGAAACCACATCTACTTGTTAGTAAATTGAGCAGCTTTGATCTCAAGGAAACTGAGAAAAGAAAATAGGTGTGGAAACCTATTATGCTGTGTATTACTCATTTTTTTTTCAACGTGGAACTATTTTAAAGTGTTGGAGAAGAGTGCAAATAGGCACTCACAGTCTGCCTTTCACTGCAGCTCTCCATCACCCCAGCTCAGCCTCAGAATACAAATTCTGCCCCTCTGTCCTGCATTGAACTCCTGTCCCCGTTCAGCTGTTTCCCGTCCCTCGTTTACCCAGAATGCTTTTGTCTACAAATCTGTTCCCTTTCCCTGGGCAGAAACATGCCAGTTTTTGCCCCATCTCATTTGAGACCATTGTGGAGTGGTAGGGGAGGTGGTCATGTGTGCACTGTGCTCTACAACTAAAGTTCACATGCTGGTCTTGATGAGTCTAGCATCTAGAGTTGCATTAAGAACTGATTTGTTTTTACTTCAACAGACTAAGCTTTCTGATTTACCTATAATCCTTTCATTACACGTATAAGAATATACATCTTTTTCCTCTTAATTTATTCTTTGGTCTGACAAATTTGCATTTCAACAGGAAAGAGAGTCTCTATGTATGAACCAGAAACTTGATATCTGCTCATTAATTTAATACCCACTTAACATACCAACTTCCTCGTGATGGTAAAATAGAGGAGTTACTCTAGAATTTTAATTGGTTTAATTTCTAGGCTGTCAGGGTATTTAGTGAGCAATTGGCACTAATGTATTGAACCTCAGCATGATGCTATATTTTAATGCTAGGTGATATAAATGATTTCCTGCTCCAAATTTTCTTTATATAGAAAACTAGAAGATAAGCCTAAAGATATGCATTTAATGGATTTCTAAATGTATCTTGAACAAGATAAAACTTCATATATGTTAATTCCACTTCCCTGTCTTGACTTTTCCCCTTTTAAAAGACAAATCTTTGTGATTTTTTTTGTGTGGGGGGGAGGAGGAGAAGAATAACGACTTGTGTTAAAACTATGATCCAGGATTTTTCAGAATTGAATGCAGATTTTTGAATGCCTTTAAGTGCCCACGCTGAGGTACATGTAAAAGTACTTCATTTTTTTCAGATGTTACTATTCAGTGCTATTGGAAAATCGAACCTGTGCATGGTACTCTCCAGATCTGGTCACTTGTTAAATGTAGGCTAACAATGGCAATAACTAGGAATATAGAACTAAAAAGTAACCTTCAGAGCCATAGAGTCCAGAGCCTGACATTTTCAGGCAGGCAGTTCCAACAAATCCCCAAAACAGCCACTTTATGCTCTTGCTCACAACTATAAGGAGCTCTTTAATTGAAATCCACTACTGCAAAAAGAAATCCATCGTGGTCATTGGGAGGTGACTTGGTAAACACCTTTCTCCAATAAGAACAATACATCTTGATTAAGGAATCGCTTTGACTTTACGGTGACTAATGTTTGAGTCCTAGTGTGACTCTGTACCAGAACATACTGTGTTCTTTCAAAATAAAGAAATATAAAGGCAAAGCAGGGATGCAGAGCATATCCTGCTGCTTCTCCTCAACATTCATGGCTAGCTTGTGCTATTTACAGTGGTCAATAATTTATTAATATTAAATTATCTCTTCCAAAACAAAACATTTGGCCATGAAACCCAAAAGGCTCAATACCAACCTCCTGTTCCAGCATCCACTCAGAACAGTACAATGGGGCAGATGAAGTCAACTTGTCAGAAAGAAAATGATGTGAATACTATTTATTCCATTATGGGGGGTGGAGGGGCTGTCACACTCATTGCTTCCTGTAGTGGATTAAGCAGTATGACAAATGCTACTCATCTGTTCTCTCACCTTCTTCCCAGGAGCAAAATATGTCCTGTAGATTTTGATTTTTTCATTAAATCTATAGCCAAGTGGGTGTGCTCTGTATGTGATTAGGCAAGATCAAAGAGAGGTGACTCGCACTTATAATTAGGGGCCTACCTAAATCCCAGCGAGCTGAAGGGATTTTTGTGGGTTGCTCATGGAGCTGATTTTTGCGGTGGTCTTGTGGCGAGCCCCCACCCCCTCCACCACTGATTGGCCAAGGGGCCCCAGCAGCCCTGCCCATTGTTGCTGATTGGCTGAGAGGCCAATTGCTCGTCTTCAGAATACTGCGTTGCTGCGGCATTGCATCTGGCTTCTTAAAAGACGGCTCCGAAACCCTTTCACTTCCCTGATTGGCACCTTCACTATGTCTGTCACTAGCTCAGCCTCTCGGTAGCATTCTCTCAAACTACGTGCTGTATGGCTGCAGGGATTGCCACGCTTTCTTTGTATTCCAGAAAGATTTTACTTATTTTGGGGTGATTCTGTACAAAATTGCAGGAAATACTTTTGCAGTGATCATGGAAACTGCCATTTTTTGTGGCTTCCACAAAAATTGCAAAACCGTGATTTGAGCGGGTCTATACTTATAAATGAAAGGTGGTTTGTGACGGTCCTACAGACAAGACTTGAGATGAACTCAGTTGCATTGGCAGATCACAGCATCAAGAGCTCTGAGCTCATTAGGATTTCTCATGATGGTTGTAAAGTCAAAAGTTACCATAAATGAAACATGCAGCTTAAATCTTTGCTGTCAGTTTCCCCTGTTTCCCAGAACTTTGTAAGATTTTTCACTTCCATCTTATTTGTCTGGGGTCACAAAAGATCTTACTAGCTTATTCATGATAGTAAGCTTGCAAATCATACAAGAATGTGTTGCATGCCTTCTCAGTGGAAAGGAAAGGAGTTTTAGGGTGACATCTTTTTTGGGTACCAACTGTGTATTTGGGATAAAGTTGGACAAGCTTTAAAATGTAAGACATTTTTCCTCTGATTATAGGAAACTAGGCACAGAAAGTTAAACACAGTGTAGGGAACAGGCTGAAAGAAGTTCTTAGGTGTTGCAGACACAACTAGCAAAACTAAAGAAACAGTGCTGGGAGATTAAGGCCTATCAAAAGGGGGAATGGGGTGGGGTGAGGTGAGGAGTCAGTCTTACGTTCCTTGCGTGGAAAATATTCAAGAATTGGATACATTATAATGGTCCATAAATCTAATATTAGTGTTTAGACCCCTTGATTCTTAGTGTCCACCAGTTGATGAATTTTTGTTCCCCAGTTTGCCTTTTATAGGTGTTTGAGTAGATATCCCTTGAGCACAGGGATAGTAAGGTCAGAGAGAGTGGTTGTTCTGTGAGAAATATGCTCCTCGTGGGGTGCATGTGTGTATGTCTCGGTCCTTTATAGTGTTTGTGTGTGTTCATTCTCTTGTGTAGTTGCTGCTTAGTTTCATCCACATAGTTGCCACAAGGGCATTTGGTGCATTGGATCAAGTATATCACATCTTGGGACAGGCATGTATAGGAACCATGGATTCTGATGGCTTCTTTATGGGAGTAGAGATATGTTGACAAATTAAGCATTTTTTGCCAAGGCAAGGCTATGTTTCAGCTGGTGTCTGTTGGTCAGTGGAGAGTTTGTTTCTGGTAATGGGTTTGGCAAGGTTGGGTCTGTTTGAAAGTCAGGAGTGGTGGTAATCTCTCTCAAGACCTGATCTTTGTCCTACATGGGTTGTAATAGTTTGGTGATTCTTCTGGTTGGTTCCAGTGTGGGGTAGTAGGTGACCACAAGGGAGGTGTGGTTGCAGGGAGTTTCTTTCTGTACTGTAGCAGGTTGCTGCGGGCTATTTGGAGCTCTTGCAGATGTGTGACCTATTTCTCTACTGGAGCATCCTTGTTGTATAAAGGCAGACTTTAGGTTGGTGAGGTGGGCATCACAGGTGTTATTCCTTGAGCTCTGAGGGCCCGGTTGTAGATGATAGCTTTTTTGGTGTGCTTGGGATGATTACTGCTCTTGTGGATGTGTGTATAGTGGCGTGTGTATTTTCTGTATATACTGGTTTTATAGGGCGCCATCCTGGATGTGTAGGAGGTTTCAGAGAGAGTTTTTAAATGAGAGATGATGGTTGTTAAACCTGTGGTAGAAGTCAGTAAGTGAGTCCAGGTGTTCAGTCCAGATACTGAAAATATCATCTATATAATGCAGGTGCAGTGCAGGTTTGGTGCAGTTTTCTAGGTATTTTTCCTCCAGGTGGCTCATGAACACGATGGCATATTGGGGTGCCATCTCTGTGCTCATAGCTGTGCCTGTGGTTTGGAGAAAGCGATAATTGTTGAAAGTGAAGTTGTAATGGAAGAGGATGATTTGTGCAACATGTTGCAAATCTGAGCCTAGTCCATGTTCCTAAAGGTATTTCAGGTAGGTAGCTGTGCCTTCCTGGTGTGGGATGTTAGTGTATAAGCTCGTAACATCCACATTTTCAAGTATGGCCTTCTCAGGTATGTGGCAGTGGTTCTGGAGTCTGTTTAGGAAGTCTGCAGTGTCTTGTAGGAAATTTGCTCTTTGAGTGACAAGTGGGTTTGTGATATTTTTTCGATGAATCCTGATAGCTCTTCAGTGAGTATATCACAGTTGGATATGATGAGTCTGCTGGGGTTGCTTTGTTTCTGGATCTTTGGGAGCATATAGAAAGTTTTTGGGGTGGGGGAGTTGAGGATGAGGGTGTAACCCAGGTGGTATGCGGAAGGTACCCCATCACCAATTGAATGGATGTCAGCAGGTGCATGTATGCTATGGGGAATGTGGCTACTTAACTGAGGTCAGCTCATTTCCTTTCCCTACAGAGCAGAGACCCAGGACACCCAGTGATATTTAACTATGTACCCGTTTAATGAATACAAAATAATAGATGGCTTATAACTGTGAACATATATGCATGTACAGATGTTCTTTACAAATACAGATTTACACAGGCAATAGCTCTTTTCAACTTTGAACTCAAGCTCAGGCCTCACCTGCGTGGCCTTCTGATTAGTTTGCAGCGGGACCTCTAGGCAGTAGGCAAAGGAGCATGCAATGATATAAAACCCAGGTTAATTAACAAATCAACAACAGAAATAGCTGGCAGTGATGGGACAATAATTGAACATACGCTATCAGGTTACATCAGAAGAGTCACAAACATACAGATAACCCATATAATAAATTCAGATATAAAACAGCTTATAATCCTCTCCCAATACAGTAATAAGGATGCAGGGTCACAACAGGAATCCTAACAATACGAGAAACAACAGTGGCACAGCTGCTGTGCCCAAAGAAGAAATGACAACCTGGGAAAGGATCCTGTTACCTAATAGAACGTAGTTACCCTCTCCCAGGTCACTCAACTAGGAAGGGCCCATAACCCTGAAACGACCCTTAACAAACAGGGGCCCTAGACTTCCCTCTGGTCCCAAGGGCGAATCATCCCCTCCCGTTAGGGGCTTCCCCTTGATTGCCTGCAGTAGCACTCCTCCCCTGTGGGAATCCCCATTCCAGGTAACTGTGACTTTCAGCATCCTCCCACACAGGGGGTTGACCTGTCTGGTCACCACTTGTGGCAGGAAGGGCTGAGCTGCCTCATGCAGCCACTAAGGCCTGTCAGCCCTCTCCAGCCCTGTGCACTGATAGCTTCCGCCTTGTGCAGGGTGGGGGACCCACACCGCCTCATGCAACCAGGGCGTCCCATCAGTTCTCCAAGCCTAGTGCACTGAATGGGGCTCCTGACCCATGCAGGGATGGAGACCCATGCTGCTTCATGCCATGGCAGCCATGGCAATCCCTTCAGCTCACCAACCCCCATGCACTGCTCTGTGCACTGAAGGGGTCCTGCCCCATGCAGGGATGGGGACCTGTGCTGCCTCATGTAGCCGCCAAGGTCCCATCCACTCCCAGACCCTCACCAGCCCTGTGCACCAAGGGATCCTGCCTCATGCAGAGTCGGGCACTGGTGCTTTCTCTTGCAGCCACTGAGGTCTCTTCAGCTCTCCACTGGCCCCATGCACTGCTCTGTGCACTGGAGGGTCTGGATTCCTGCCTTGTGCAGGGTTGGGGACCCATGCTGCCTCATGCAACCATATGGTCCCTTCAGTTCTACTACCCTGTCCACCGCTTTGTGCACCGAAGGGACTGAACCTCTGTCTCATGCAGGGATGGGGACCCGAGCTGCCTCGTGCAGCTGTGCGACCCCTTCAACTCTCCACCAGCCCTGTGCACTGCTCTGTGCACTGAAGGGGCTGGACTCCTGTTTCATGCAGGGTTGGGGACCTGAACTGCTTTGTGCAGCTGCCAAAGTCCTGTCCACCCTCCAGACTCTCCATGCACCGACCCATGCGCTGTCACTGCATTTTTTCCGTAGTGGCTGGGATGCAGCTGGAGGCATCTTCAGGGTGCTTCTGGGGCAACCTCTCTGCCCCTGCTGGTCAGCTCAACCAGCTCTTCTACAGCCCTCGTCTTTGTCGTCCCTCATTGAAAGTTCCCATGTGCTGGACACGCGGGCTTTTTATTCCTTATGGAGGCTCTGCCCCAGATTAGGGATGGACCAGTGAGGAAGCCTGAGGGATTAGTTCCTTTTAAGGTCCTCTCTTTCACCTTACCCCTGGGTCAGGGCAGGACTGCCTTCCCCTGATTGGTGGGGAAGGAAAAATTGCCTCCTCCAATGGAGCCTGAGCCCTTTGGGTTCAAGCTAACGGTCCAGGCTGCTGGTGAGCCAGCCTGCCAGAAGTGAAAGCAGTTTTTCCTGAAGCTGGCATGGGAAGGATTTAAGGATATTTTCCGGTTCCAGAGAGAATTCTGGTGTGGGCGCCTCCCTGAGTTCTTTGTAGTATTTTGTGTCTGAGAGCTGTCTGTCAGTTCCATTGATGTAGTCTTAACGGTTGAGGATGACTAACTCCACCTTTTGTCTGCTAGTTATTATATTGTTGTTGGATCTTAGACTGCGTGGCTTTTCTCTTTGAGGGAAATAGGTGGTTGTGGTTCTGGCTCTAGGTGAGAATTTCGCTATTGACTTCCTCCTGAAACAGTCAATGTAGTAGTCCAGTGTGTCGTTATGTTCACTCGGAGGTGTCCAGTCGGATGTTTTATTATTGTTTATTTTCTCAGTTGTGGCAGGGGGGTCGTTACTGGTAATGGTGTCCTGGTTGTAGAAGTATTCTTTCAGGCACAGTCTGTGAAATAATTCTTCTAATTCTCCACATATTAGTACTTTGTCAGGTTTTTTTCTCCGGGTAGAAGCTTAAGCCTTTGGGGAGTACAGATATTTCAGGTTGGGATAGGTTGATGCTCATATTTTGAGTGCTCTGTGCTCCATTTTTCTTAATAGAGTGCACAGCTTTCCAAAATGACCTTTTTCTACTAGATTTATTGGTGTGTGCGTGTGAAATACAGGCACCAAGTACCCATAGTGACGGATGCAATACAAACGCTAGGTAGTATGTTGTGCAGAAATTATTCGGTGTCGAGGAGTCTGACAGTGGTCTGCTGTATTCATTGTCTGCATTCTAGCCTATGTGTGTTGGAGATGGAATAAGATCTGGGCCATCACCTTGGCAGACATTAGTATTCTCTATACTAGTGTTCAGTCCATCTGGGGTATGGGGTGAACTTCTGCAGGGTATGAGAGAGGAAGGGACACGAGAGCAGGAGGAGGAAAAGAGGAAATAAAAAAGGAGGAAAAGAGAAGAAAAGCTAAAAATGAAGAGCAACTCTGCAATGTTACTTTAGTTATTGGAAAGACCGCAGTATGTTTTTAGTGATGCAAAATGTTTTTTAATATTTGTAAATTTTTATTCTTTGTATTAACAAAGTTAAACTTAGAAAAGGGGCATGTGACCTATATCTTTGGGACCCACTGCTCCATACCACAAAAAACTGTATTGGGGATGGGGGAACATGGCAGGCCAAATATACACACACAAACAAATGTGCTTTAGCTTAAGGCACCTGCCAGAACCCTGCTGACGCAGCAAGTGCAGAAAAATTTTTGGCTTTGGCCATCTTTCCTATAATGTGTCCTGTTGTAGATGGTGGGAATGTTCCATTTTTTAGTTGTTTAAATGCTTTGGGGTCCATATTTAAGTGAAAGGCTCTATTTTTATTCCTTACAGTGTATACCCTTCCACTGGTTCTTCTGCTCATCCTGTGATTCCCAAAGCAAGGAGGTCCATCCAGCTCTTCTTGTAGCACATGCCTTAGAAAGAGTGGAACTTACTCAGGAGCATGAATCTTGAGATAATTGGGCTCTTTCAATGCTGTTTTGTTTTCTGTTGAGAGTTTGAGTTTCTTCTCCCCCCGCAAAAACATTCTCAAGCTCTTCCTTTAATTCTTCAGTTTTTGCCCCTTCTTTTTCCAGTGAGCAGGGCACATGCCCCAGGCACCGCTTAAGGGGAGGAGTGCCAGAGGATGCGGGGGGTAGGAAGGGCATGCCTTGCTTTGGATGGCTCGCTGTGCCTGCACTTTTCAACTGCAGGAAGCAGCCAGTGCAGGCAACATGTGTCACAGAATGCAAGGGACTCCAGGACTTGTAGGTTGTAGAGTGGAAGTGGAGTCCACTGATTTCCCGAGGGGAGAGGTGGAAATGGCCCCAGTTTTTTGCTCTCAAAAGCAGCATTTTCCCTGCTTCTGGACATGGGTTTCATCTGCCAAAAGGGGAGGGTGTGTGAAAATTTCCCACCAGTAGCAGCCAACTCCACTGCTGCTCTACAAAACTGATTCCCAGAGCATCTTGCTTGTTCCTGTACCTTGCAAGCCAGAAGGTATAAGGGAAATTGGGTGGGTGGGGGCATGGAGAGTGAAAGAAAGCTGTCCTGGGCACATTTTTTTTCTATACGGCACCTCTGCCACTGGGTGTACACATGTGAGGAGACTGAGGGCTTGATATATTTTTAATGTGGTATTGGGTCTTTTTTTTTTCCCCCCTCCCGGTACTTTTACAAATCATATTTATTAAGTACCTTTGCAGTTAAGTGTATACACATTCCTTTTGTGAGGATCAGATCAATACTTAAAGCTCTGTGTTTCGTTCAGTTGCCTGCCTGGTGTCTTTTTTTTTTTTTTCCTTCTGTGATAAGTATGAATCTCTAACAGTCGCTATTCCTTAATTTTTCCCCTCCTGCTTGCTAGCATGACGGGGCCTTTATGGTCCCATTGTAGAGCCTTTTGAATAATCTGATGAATATGAAAACTATAAAAATATATTTCAGTACAGTCGGGCCAATTTGCTGTTGTTTACATGCACAGAACATTAATAATTTTAAAATCCTATTTCTGTTTGTTTAATCCCCAGGGAGAAACATTAATTCTTAATGATTTGTATCCAGACTGTGTGTAATAATTTATTATAGTACATCACACACACATTCCTGTGTCCATAAAGGATAAATATTTTAGAATGCCTAATGAAGGAAGTTATCTAAATATCTTTCTCACCCATAAGAGACTCTTCTATCTCTGGAGAGAAGGGTTCACATTCTGGAAATGCACTTTTTTTAAGCACCTGGGCAAAAATTATGTTGGCCCTGTGACTTGACTTATGTTTATAGGGGTCTTGATTTTTCTCTGATCACTGCCCCCCCCCCCCACACACACACATACACAACCACCAAATTCTCTGATAAACCCCAAATCTTAATGGTGTTTCATTTAAACGCGCGCGCGCGCACACACATACACGCAGAGCCGGGTCCAACTAATGTGCAGTCCCTTCCCTCCCCCATGTTGTCAGCTGTGCAGTCAAAAAAAAAAAAAAAAAAAGTTGAGGTGGGGAGAGGGGGGCAGTGCAAGGCAGGCAAGTGGGAATGGGTGGGAGCCAGATGGCTGGGGGAAGCGGGGAGGGTGCTTGCTGGGTGTACATGGGCCCATGGGGGAGCCTACCAAAGTTGATCCCAAGCCCCTGGGCTGGGGGTCGGGGAGCAGGTATAGTACCTTGGTAGAGGAAGGTCTGTCACTCTCCTGCTGTGCAGCCACAAGAGCTCCAGCCCTGCCTATGCCCATGCCTGGCACCTGCCACCTGTCACTGCCCAGTGCTGCCTCCCCACTGCTGCCTTTGTGTGCTTACCTGCCGGCAGGCAGAGGGCATTGAGACAGCAGGCAGGTTTCACGGCACATAGCAGCAAAGTTCATAGCCTCTGGCCACCAAGAGGAAAAGCTCTGTGCTGGTGTGCCATCCTGCTCTGGCCATGTGTATACACACATGACACCCCCCATCTCTAATTGCCTTCCCCTGCTCCCCACAGCCCCTGCCAGCTTGCAAGGGGAAACCTGAGGTTTCTCACGTTTTTCTCCTCCAAAGGAGAAAATCCGTGTTTGTCCATGGTGTTTTCCACAGTGAATAGAAAACCCAGATCCCTGCTTATAAAACAGCATGGAGCTATCTATAAGAGATGAAGAAAAGTTTGAAAATTAGATTGCTTGCTGTTATATCAGGCAAAGAGACTTAACGATCATTCATATCCATATATTTCCATCTGGCTTTAATACACCTTTATAGACCTTTAAAACTCATATTATGACTTAAAATTGTTCTCAGATAAAAATTACTGAAACATGTCAGAAGGCAACAATCCAATAATTCTGTTGCTGGGTATATTTTTTGTCTAAAGGTATAGGTGTTTTTTAGGAAGTGGAGTATATTGCGAATAAAGTCTGTTTTCTTCCTTGAAACTTCTTGGGGTAAGGCCACTGCTTTTGTGCTACAACCATCCGGGGGTAATCAATAGAGGTGACCAAGGGCAGAATGTATCTGTTTCCCTCATTGTTGCAAATGAGGGGATGGCTTCTTGCCTTTATGAGTGGACACTGACTTTCCTTTAGAGCCACAAAAATGTCCTTTATTTACCCTTAGACTTGCATTTGCAGTTAAGATGATAGGGGCAACCTTCCTCCACTTAACCCCCATCTCATTTTTTCCCCCCATTAATCTTTATTTCACACATCATGTCAAAACTACAGCCAAAGTGCATATTGGGTTAAGGAATACACAAAATGCTTGCAATAAAAATTAGGACAGTATTTTTTTTTTCCCCCTCATAGCTAACCAAAATGTTAATTAAAATCTCCCATTCCAACTAGCAATTAAGAGTCTATGTAGCTAGGAATCAGCAATTATTGGAAAAGCAACCTTTTGAATCCTCTAGGACTTGCTTTCTTCTTAAAAACATAAACAACTTTGATTTTGACCTACATAGCTTCAGACTTTTTTTTTTTTACCTAAATTGTTACACAGGCTACTAATTATAGTGTACTTAAAAATAAATTAGTAACCCATCAGTAAAAATTAACATGAAAGGCAACATTAATTCCTGCAACACTAATAGTATGTGTTTGTGATTTACTTTTGTGACAATTACTGTGAATTTTCCTGGAAGATATATTTCTGTGTGGTTAATGTACACGATTTTCAATTTTACTGCCTATTGATTGCTTAATTTTTCATCAGTATTAGGCTATTCTTAAAATTTCCTCTGGGTTTTCAGAAATGGCAGACATCAAGGAAAAATTGCAGTGGCTTGTTCTATTTGCTTTTTTGTATTTCCCATTGGACAGTCTCAGGGAAAGGATTGAGTTCAAGTGCACTTGCATTGTGTGTATTTAACTGGCTTCCAACCTTTTTAGGATCTGAAAGTATTTTATTGAAGTAATTTTGCTTTTATGTATTTTACCAAGAGAGATGAATTCTAATTGTAAATGGAGTCTGTGCAGCTTGAAAAGAAAACCACATCCATTCTGTTCATGGGGAAGTCTGCAAGTTCAAAAGGTAAAGATTAGTTTCTCAGCATGAACGGCATTATTTGAAAACTTAGTTTTTAACTTATAATCATCTGAGGGAAGCGGCAGAAATGTTGTTGCTTAGGTTGTACAGATGGGGTGAAACTTAAACTGCGATTGGAAGCAGTCATGCAATAGCAGCTGGGGACAGACTTGATGATCAGTGGATTTCTTCCATCTCTAATGTTTGAATCTGGACCAAGCATTCAACATTTTATTTGAAATATGCAGTATATACATCCTCTGTATTTTGGCACAGCTGCAGACTTGTCTAACTGAGGGGCCAGGTCTTCACGGGCATAAATCAGCACAGCTCCTTTACTGGAAAAGGAGATGGTGCCATTTTCACACCTCCCAAGAGTCTGATCCAGAATATACAATTGCTGCTGAATCCTCAACATCGTTGAAGCCAAATGGTGGGTCAAGAATACAGGCCACTTGAGGCAATTTGGTATTGAGTGCTTGTACAAATATATGCGTATATGTTGTGTGTGCGCACATATATTATTTGCATTATACTTGTGACACTGGCAGCCTAGAAACTCAGTGTTCTCAAGATGAATTGGTTCTCATTCTGCTTTCAGGTCTCACAGTCTCAGCACAGTGGAGTGCTCAAAGGGGCAGGTTTTGTTTTCAGTTCCAGTGCTGTAAATCCAAACTAACATTACAGGCATAAATTAATTTTCACAGCTCTATGTGAGGTAAATTTGAAAATAGTTATTACCATTATAATGTCTACTGCAGTGTCCCAGCTGTTGGTAAATGCTTTCTGAGTTACTGCAGTTAATTTGTATAATAAAGGTGGGGGGAAAGCTGTTATACGATTCCTTTTAATGGTAACTACTACACTCTCTTATACTGGTTTTAACTAGTAAGAAAACTCAGACAGAGGATTTTGTCAAAGAAACAGAGTGCAACCACTGAACTTAGAACAAGAGAACTGGCTTCTGCTCTTCTGTTAAGAGAGCAAATCCTGTCAGTCTGAGAAGTCAATCATTAAAGGTGCAGGGCCTGATTCTACACCAATGAAATCAGTTATTTTTGTCATAACCATCAGCTGGACCAGAACTGGGTCCATGATTTTCATGAGTGTGTTGGTTGAGATTTTCAAACAAGGTAAGGCTGTTAGACAGCCAGTTAAATCCCTGTCCTTGGGGTTTGGATTCCTGATTTTCTAGCTCCTCCAAAAATCTGTCGTCTTCATGCTTAAGAAGATATCTATCGGCTACACACAGATTTTTTTTTCCCCTTTCAGATGTGTTGTACCCATAATTACCTAAATATGCACCAGTCCCAGTGGCTTTAGAAAGTTGCTTGAGATTTGCTTATTTTCTTTTCTTTGAGATGTCTAATAGAGCAGCACACAGACGTCCCTTTCTACATCAGAGCATTGCTGTGTTGGATGCCATAGGAATAAACAGTCTCTGATGTGGAGAGCTTAATTTCTTAAAAGACATAAGAGCAGGTTATTGGGGAAAATAGCTATAACTTCAGATTACCTTACCTGCCCAACCCCCTTCGCTCCCCCACTTTTCCTCCTGTTGCTCATATCTTGCACAATGGCTGGTTTTATATTTATATATACACTAGTTGCATGCCTTCAACTAGCAGCTGTAGGCTTTGATTATTGCAGCAACTAAAGATATGAAATTTGTGTCGTGTAGCATATGCTTGGTTCCCTCAGGCCATTTGTTTCATAGTAATTCTCTTACGAGTTGAGTATGAGTGTAATGAAAAGGTTTTCTTCAAGAAATCAATATAGAAAACAAACTCTGTTCAGTGAAATCTGTTAACAGAACGGTTTAACATTTTAGGTGTGGGCAAGAGATTGCGAGAGAGAGAAAAGGGGCCAAGAAGCAGAAAAATGTGTTTGTTTTTTTTTATTTATTTTGCAACACCAAGTAAAGTAAACACTTGAATCTACCCTGAGATGAGCCTTTCTGCTTTTTCAGACAAATCAAGGGGGGCTGGGGTGCCACGGGTGCTAAGGCACACGGTTGATCGGCTAGATGTTGCAAGCTTCAGGTCACAGCAAAAACGTTCCCAGTGCAGCCTGTCAGAGTCCAACGAATCTTTGAATTTTACTAAATACCTTGTCACAAAGACACGAAAAAGGTAAGAAAGTAAATTCAGTGTGGGAATCTCCTTGCTTTGCCCCCTTGGTATCACAAGGGTAAGTTTAGGGGACATAGGCCAAAAAAAAAACAAAAAAAAAAGGGCATCCCAAGAGCCGCTATCACTCATGGTGATAATTATAGAAAGTTAGGGTTGGACGGGACCTCAGGGGAGTTTTTCCTAGTATCTAATCTAAACTTCCCTTGCTGCTACTTGACTGTTGCTCCTTGTTCTGTTATTTGCCACTGCTGAGAACAATCTACCTGTATCCTCTTTGGAGCCACCCTTCAGGTAGTTGGAAAGTTGCTATTAAATCCCCCTTCAGTCCTCTCTCTTCTCCGAACTAAATGAGCACTTTTACACGTGCTCTGGTGGTGGGGGAACAGTGCCTTAATTAGAGTGGTTCCAAGACCCGCTCTAATTAAAGCACTACAGTGTCTCATATATTAGTGTCCCCAAGCATCAAAATGGTAGGAGGGGCACTTGGTTGGTTGTAGTGCTAACCAACGTAGCACTGCCGAGCCTATAAGGGTGCTGCAGGTTTTTCCTCCCAAGGTGGAGAACCTTGCATTTATCGGTGTTAAACACCATGAGGTTCTCGTCTGCCCATTTGCTGAGCTTGTCCAGGTCAGCCTGGATCACCCGCCTATCTTCTGGCGTGGATGCTTTGCCCCAAAGTTTGGTGTCATCGGCGAACTTGGCCAGTCCACTCCTGACTCCAATGTCCACATCGTTAATGAAGATGTTGAACAGTATGGGTCCCAGGACAGAGCCTTGAGGGACCCCACTGGTCACAGGGCACCACGATGAGTGACTGCCATCAATCACAACCCTCTGGGTCCGACCACGAAGCCAATTTCCCAGCCAGCGGATCGTGGTGGAGCCAAGGCCACAACTGGGCAGTTTGGCCAAGAGGTGATCATGGGATACCAGATCAAAAGCTTTTTTGAAGTCAAGATATATGACATCAATCTCTTCTCCCTTGTCCAGGTGATAGGTCACCTGGTCATAGAAGGAAATGAGATTGGTCAAACAAGACCTACCCGCAACAAACCCGTGCTGGCTGTCCCTTAGAATGTTAGCCTGGGCCAGTCCCTCAAGGGTGGCCTCCTTAATAAACTTTTCTAAGATCTTCCCCAGGATAGAAGTCAGGCTAATGGGCCTGTAGTTAGCCGGATCCACTCTCCTCCCTTTCTTGAAGATCGGCACCACATGTGCCCGAAGACTGGAAGAAGGCCATACACCAGAGCGCCAGGAGTTTTCAAAGATCCGTGCCAGGGGCTGGGCTATGACGCTTGCCAGCTCCTTGAGTACCCTGGGGTGCAGATTGTCAGGGCCAGCAGACTTGAAGGTATCCAGCTTCTCAAGGTGTTCCTTCACGAGGTCAGCATTTATGGAGGGTAGGGGATCCCCCTCACCCAGATTTCCCTGTCCCATAGCAGGCATGGGCATCCCGTGTGACTGATGAAAGACTGACGCAAAGTACCTATTTAATAGGTTGGCTTTTTCCTGGGCGTCAGTTGCCCCATCTGGTTTAGCAGGGGTCCAACATTGCCCTTGCTTTTCCTCCGGCTCCCCACATATCTGAAAAAGGACTTTTTGTTGTCCTTGATGCCTGAAGCTAGTTGGAGTTCAGTTGCAGCCGTGGCTTTCCTGGTTTGGTCCCTGCAGGACCAGACCAGCGAGGAGTAATCCTCCTTGGAGGTGAATCCCGTCCTCCATCCTTTGTAGGCTTTCCTTTTTAGCCACAGTAGGTCCGCTAGGTCTCTGGAGAGCCAGGGGGGCTGCTGTGCCTTCTTGCTGCCTTTCCTCCATGTTGGAATAGATTTAGCTTGTGCACTGAGGATCGCTTCCTTGAGAAGCAACCACTCTTCTTGAACTCCCATCTCCCTGGGGTCATGCTCCCTGAGGGCCTGACCGACTAGCCTCTTGAGCTTATCAAAGTCGGCTTTTTGGAAGTCAAGGACTTCTGTGTTGCTGACTGACTTGCCAGCTTTACGGCGGATGGTGAAGGTGATCAGCTCATGGTCGCTGTCACCCAACTTCCCATCAATCACTAGGTCGCCGATTAGGTCGTCCCCCGTAGCCAGTACCGGGTCAAGCAGCGCTTTGCCTCTCGTTGGCCCATAGACTTCTTGAGTCAGGTCGAGGTCATCCACGCATGAGAGAGAGCTTTGCGCCCGCTCAGATTTAGCTGAGTGATCTTCCCACGAGATGTCCGGGTAATTGAAGTCACCCATGACAACCAAGGTCCTGGAGCAAGCGGCCTCAGTCAGTTCCTGGGCGAACTCCTGGTCAAGCTCGGGACTTTGAGTGGGAGGTCTGTAGTAGACTCCCACCGTTGTGTCCCCTGTGCTGAATTCCCCACGAATTTTTACCCAGAGGGTCTCTAGCTGTCCATGGCGGTTGCCAACATCAGCTTGCAGGGACATGTAGCTTTCCTTCACATAGAGAGCTACACCCCCGCCCCTTTTGCCAACACGATCCCTCCTGTATAGGGTATAGCCCTCTATACCAGTGGTCCAGTCATGGGTGGAGTCCCACCAGGTCTCCGTTATCCCAATGACATCATATTTCTTTGCACTGAGCAGGAGGACGAGCTCGTCCTGCTTGTTGCCCAGGCTCCTGGCATTAGTGTACAGGCAGGCAAGTGTGCCCTTGGGGGCTCTTGCCTTGCCCACAGATTGTGCCAGGGCTGGGGCAGGGGTGGGCTTCCTTAAGTGCCCCCTTAAGTGCCTTGGTCCGCTGGCTTTGCAAGGGCCGTTCAGCGGGCCAGCAGTGGCAGTAGTCCCCCCATCCCCCAGTGGGCTTAGTTTAAAGCCCGGTGGAGCAGGTCAGCCAGCCTGGCTGAGAAGAGCCTCCTCCCCAGGGGAGAGAGGTGGAGGCCATCTCATCCCCACATCTAAGCAAGTTCCAAATGAATCTGTATCATTATTCACATTTTACAAGTGCAGGGAAACCAAGATGCAACAGTAGGTAACTTCTTCCAGCAATGCAATGGGTATGGAGTAGAACTTGGGATATTTGGGGGGTATGGACACATGAAACAATTGCAGTAGTTTGAAATTATTCTGGTTTACCACCAAGGTCATGCTGAATCAGTGTAATTAATATTAAATAAATGTAACAGCTAAACTGTTCTAACTTTTATATACAGGTTTAATTTAGAACAGTTGTTTCTCTTCGGCTGTTGCATGCTTCCAAGTGTCAAGTCTCCCTCCCCTCCGTTCTTAAACCACTTTTCCCTATTTATTGTTGGCTCTGCACTGCGTTGGTTCTCTTCAGACACTGATAAAGAGGTGATCTCATCTAAGACAGAGGAAACTATGTTTGTGACTGGCAAGCAGATTTTATTCTAGGCTTCGTTTTCTTTTCAGGACATTCAGCCTAATTTCTGAGATGTACGCACCACTGCAGTTCCCATTGAATTCTATTGCTCAATCTCCCTGAAAATTGGGCCCTTTGTAACTGCCCATTCAGGCATAATGCTGGTGCTGGGAATTGGGTGTGTGCAATAGGACTGGGACAAACTGATCCTGTTAGTGTATGTCTTGTGATACTTGTGTATTTGGGCGTGGTTGCTGCTACTCCTCAGTTGGGAAGTAAGAACCTCTTTAAATAGTTGCCTCAGTGTCCTTCCAGTTGGCTGAATGGAAAATCCAAACTCGGTTTCCTTGTGCTCCGTTCAAATCCAAAAACGTCACTTAAATTGGAGCAAAACAATCAGCGATGCAACTTTATTTTATAAAATAGAGGCTTTTATCTCAGATATATGTAGTAGCATGACTAGAACATCATTCCTGTTTCTTTTATGTCTCTAAATGAATTCAGTGCTCATGACAAGACCCTCTTGACAGCAGCAGAAGCGTAAGTACCAGCAATACTTCTAATCTCAGAAGAATAATATGAGTGCTGAAGGGGGAAGGGGGGTTGTTTATTTTCCTTTCATAGTTTGTGCACTGGCAACAGCCTAACAAGCATAGTTTAGTCAAGCTATCTAAAGTAGCTACTGTATTTTATTAAATTAGAGTCCCTATATATATAAAATATGCTAATCTTGGGTCATAGTGCTGTCTTTTTTCTGGTCTGCTACAGGGAATAGCAAGGCCTTGACAAATACCCATAATTTTCCGTGCAGGAATCTGTGGATTTGAGTGCCTGGGAGCCAGAATGCTTCCTACTTACTGCTTTTCGTACATCAACTTGTAAAACAAAAATGTTCTTGACCTATCCTCTCTGAGACTAGCTTTAATCTTTTACCTGTATATCACATTTGCATTTAATAAGATCCCTTTCAAATACAGAGTTGTTATTCTGTTTCCATCTTCCCACAGTCGTCTGTACGAGATCAGATCAGGGATCTAACTTAAGAGCAGTCTTTGGTATCGCTCGTACTAGAGACTAGAAAACAGGAACTAGAAGCTTGTCCAGATGCCCTGATGTCAAGGAGCGCAGGAGTATGCCTCAAATTAAAGAAGATAAAAAAAGCTACTCTTAGTCTCCTCTTCTAACGCTTATGCTAAAACTGCAAATCTTCTATGAATTATCATACCTTCTGATTAACTTCCCAAACAGAGCTTTCAAGAGACTTTTAATTCCTGGGTCTGGTCAGACGTTCTGAATGATTCTGCGAGGCTGCTGTTCTAGTATATCTGATCTGAATGGAAGAGAGAAATACAAGGGTTAGCAAAAGAAACTGATTTCATGAGGATGCTTTATTTGGTTTAAAGAATTTTGAGCATTATACTAATCTTCATCCAATTATAACTAGATGTCTACCTAAATTGCAAGGGAGGGGGACTTGCCAGTTTTCATGGGTTGATTTGGCATAAAGATCTAATTCTGTGGTCATTTCATGGCAGCACTGCCCCAGATTGGTGTAGAGGCCCTGGGGAAGAGGAAGAGGGACGAGGGGGCGGCTGCCGTCTTGACTGCTGGCTGCCCTTCGTGCGACCTGTCTCTTAGCGCTGATTGGCAGAGAGACACCAGTAGGGGAAGAAGGGATGAGGGGGCTGCCACCATCTCATCTATTGCCCTTCATGCTGCCCCAACAGCTGGCACTTTCCCCCTTCTGGCAATTAGGACCACTGAAGAAAATAAGCATTTTATTTTTATTCAGTTGTTTTTTTGTTGTGTTTTGTGGATTTCATGGACAATCCTGGATTTTGCAGTTTCCGTGAAACTGTGAATTAAGTAGGTCCCTAATTATAACCAGTTTTTGTAAGCAGGGCTGTCTGAAAGGTGGTAACTGTTTTGTTTGCAGGATGGAGTAGTAATAAACTATACACAAAAATAAGGGGGAAAGGGAGAACGAAGCCAATTTCTCTTGCCTTGCATTCATAAATTATGCCTAAGCATTCATTTAGCTGTTACAGGGAAAATGCCTGGATGCAGTAACCTAGGTGGAACCAATCTCATAAAATATAGCTTGGCCTGCTATTTGGGCTGCTGCTTTGCTATTGCGTTGAATTTGCATAAAGTTATTGTGCATTTCACATGAGTATCTTGTCCCTCTTCCACTCCTCTTTTTTTAAAATTTATTTTCATTTGGTACAAGGAATGGTAACATGGCATTGCACCATTTTTCCTATACTGCAAACTTTTTTTGTGACTTAAGCTTTCTTCTTTCAAAGCAGGTTGAAATCAAGACACTGGGGTGGGGTGGGGTGGGGTGGGGATAGGGATTCAGAGAAAGAGAGGGGCTTCATACCCCCAAAGAGCCATTAACACGGTGATTAAGACACACCCATCAGATGTGGAAAACTAACATTTAAATCCTTGTCCTGCTGTTCTTTCATATCCCAGATGAGTACCCTAATCCTGAGGCTTATGGGGAATTCAAATAGGGGTGTCATAACCAGTCTGCTGGGACTTATTTCTACAAATACATATTCATTGGATCAGGGACTTAAATCTTATTTCCCACATCTCAAGTGAGTGTCCTAGAGGCTGGACTACAGCATCTATCTTTCCTGGGCACCGTGAACGTTTTGCAGCAACATTGTGAGTGCCTATGAGCAAGTTAATATTGCATTTGATCAAGGCCAGAGAAAAGGCTATTGGAATAATAAAGATGTGAGCTGACAGCTTGGACCAGAGTTTTAGCTGAATGTGTGGACAGGAAAGGCCACATCCCGGACATGATATTCAGAAAGAACTTGCAAGATTTTGATGCCGCTTGAAGGGCCAAGTCTGAATTGAAGATGACAGCCAGACTAGTGGCCCGAGTGACAGGCAGGATGGTGAATTGTCCACAGTGATTGAAAAATGAGATAAAAGGTTAGATTTGGGAAAAGGAAAAGGTAAGAGCTTAGCTTTTCTATGCTGGGCTTAAGCTGAAGGCTAGACTTCTCATGAGGAAATGCCAGAGAGACAGGCTGAGATTTCTCATTTGGACAGAAGGAGATAGATCAGGAAGAGAGGTGAATACCAGCCTACGGGTAGGAGCTGAATTTATATATGTGAATGAGCTTACCCAGAGATAAGGTGTGGAGGGAGACGAGGCAAGGTCCAAAGACAGAACCTGGTGGAAACCCCCACAGACCACTGGAAAGAAGATGAGGAGAAATCACTAAAAGAGCAATTAGCGGAAGAGGAGGTAAACCAGGAAAAGACAGATTTATAGAAGTCCAGGAAAGGCAAGACTTCAAGTAGAGGTTGATAAAGGCTTCCAAGGCAGCTATGTGGTCTTTGGCTTGGAGGAGGACATCAGAGACTTTGAGAAGAGTGGTTTATGTTGTGCAAGGGGCAAGTAAGATCAGACTGAGTCTGCGATGGAATCGGGAGAGAGGAACTCCAGGTGGTTACTATAGGCAGCCTGTTCAGTGTGTTTCGAGATGAAAGGAAGATGGGATTGGCAGAGCACATCTAGCAATAGGACAGTGGGGCAGAAGTGTTAATGCTGGAGCAGAGTGAAGTGTGAGAGAATCAATGACCAGGTCAATGGGAAAGAAGGGCAGAGAGCACTGAGAGCAGACAAGTAATCGGCGGTGATTGACTGGGAGTCACAGAAAGGCCATGTGACAGGGAAGGAAGGAAGAGGTGCTGATAGACGTTGCTAAAAGAGACCAGGTGATGGGTCAGAGAAGATAAGTCTGATAACAGAAAAATTAGAGAGAGAGAGTGGTTCTTTATAGAGACATAGACATTAGGGCTGGAAGGGACCTTGCAAGACCATCAGGTCCAGCCCCCTGCCCAAGAGGCAGGAAGTCAGCTGGGGTCAGATCTCCTCAGCAAGATGAGCATCCAAGCATTTCTTAAAGGTATCCAGAGTAGGTGCTTACACCACTGCTGCATGGAGTCTATTCCAGACTGGAGACTTGGACAGTAACGGAGTTTTGCCTTTTGTCCAGTCTAAAACAGTCTTCCAGCGGTTTGTGACCATTAGACCCTGTCTTTCCTTGGTGCCCTGGTGAACAGATGCCAGTTCTCCCAGTTCCTGATGCACACCCTTTATACACTTATAGGCTGCCACCAAGTCACTCCTGAGCCTTTGTGAAGTAAAGCCTGAGCCTTCTTGGTGAAGACCAAATCAAGTCAATGGCCCTTTTGATGCATGGGGGAGTTGCAACTGGCTGCAGGTCAAATGAAGAGATCGGGATAAGGAAAAGTATGTCTGTATTATACTGTTTGTGTGTGGGATAGTTCAGAGTGGGGAGCTTTCCCTGCCATAACCTGCAATGTACCTGATCTGCAGTTATGCGCGAGGGTCTGGCTAATCGGACGGTTGCTCTTGTTGCTTCTGCTGTACGTATTTCACAAAAAGGTCAGTCCTAAATCTTTGCGTAAAAGCCATAATGTAATGAACTAGAATGCAGCTGCATAGTTACCCTGTTACCACAGTGATTACGTTCGAGCTATCAGAACAAATATGGATATTGAATATGGAGACAAAACTACTTCTTTCTGCCCAAAGAGTAAAAGTGCATAGCTTTGGACAGAACTTTATGCTGACTCATGTTTCAAATAACATTGAAATGGCCTGGACAAAGGGAAGGAATTGAATACTTTTTAGCTCTATCACTCTTCTGTTCAGAAAACAGCATTTCACATTAATAAACCTCTGCAGAGCAAACCTCATACTGTTGCTCAGTAGTGCGCCTGGTGTAGAGGGCTTATAAGAGTTCTAGTATGAATGATTAGATCTATATAATGCCCAGTGGGCAAACCAAGCAAGGTTTTCTTGATTAAACCCACTCATATCAGCAGATGCCAACCTTAATTTCAGCCCACTGCAGAGTGATAATCTTTTCAGTGCTGCTCCTGTTGCCAAGTGTGCTTCCCAAAGCTCCTACCAGCAACCTTTAAGCTTGCCAGGGGCGCTGGTTCTTCATGCCATCGCTCATCAGTTCCGTCTCAGACTTGTTATCGCTGACCTTCCAAGTGTGAAACTGTTTTCTTCATCAGCCAGTTAGCAATACATTGGGTAAGTTCCTATGGTGAAAAGCTCTCTGGGAAAATCCAACATCTTGACATGCTGGGATAAGGAGAAAGATGAGCAATTGAATTCCTGACAGGGAAGCATACCCCCTCCTCCTTCCCATTCCACACAGGTCTGTAAGCCAGGGGGGAAGAGAGAGAGAGAGACTTTTTTTTAAAGATAAGAGGTAGGAAAATGTGTGAATTTGATTGTAGACTGTCTACTCCTGTAGAACTAGGAACTTAATTTAGTCTGGAATCTCTGGGCCAGCCAGCATAGTGGTAATAAGAAATATTTCTTAAGCACTGCACTGCAATTTCACCTGCTTTGAAACTGGAACAGAGCATAAGTTGGGGAACAAGAACCATATGTATACAAAGGAATTCCGGATGGAAAATGAGCTAGAAAAAAATAAGCCTGTTAAGTGCTATCAGTTCTGTCTCTGCCTTACAACTGGGATGCATGAGTCATTTAAAAAAGTAAAAAGAAGACATCTCTCTTTTTTACTTTAGCTTTTAGTAATGTAGTTAATCTGTTCCTGTGAGAGAGACTATGGCTGTTTTACTGAACTCACAAGGAACACATATGGCTTTGCATTTATTCGCACACTCAATTCGATTAAAACCATGGATATTGGATAAGTTTAAAAACAGGGGCATTCTGTTTACTGTTCTTAGCATATACCAAGATTACTTTAGGTTGCTCACTCGTATTTGCACATGGATCTTTTTGTTCCTTAACAGTACCGAGTGCTCCATTGACTTTCTTTGATCCATAACCAGAGTACGAAGGTTTATTTGAATGGTATTGTGGGCACAAATGTCTGGACTGTTTAATTTTAATGTCTCTGGACTGTTTAATTTTAATGCCTTGGGACAGGTATGTGAAATATGAGCTAGACAGGAAAGTGGAATAGCATCCTCAAAAGGTAGACAAGCTCCCTTCAGATTTTGAATGGAATCTGCATATCTTATCCAGTAAAAACATAACATATGAATGCACCTTTCCCTTAGGAATGAGTCCAGCTATTTTAAATTCTGAAGTCCACTTTTGTGCTGATGAAGAGTATGTACAACAGGGAAGAAAGATTTAGATCTTCCTAGGTGGCCTCCTCACCCTCCACCGCCCCTACTAGCACTGCACTATGTGCTCCCTGCATAGTTTTTTCCTTAAGAAAGTGGGAGCTACTGTGGGTGTTGGCATATAAGCCCATGCCAGCTCATCAAAGAACACAAGAAAAACAAGTGACTTGGGTGATCATTTTGCAGCCCGTATATTAACATTAGAGACTGCAAGGAGAATTCGTAGGATAGCAAATAGCTGCTTGCATTTGACAATTGTCAACCATTATGCATGCCACTGGGGTGTTCAGTCAGTGTGACCCATTTGTGTGAAGAATGTGGGGAAAAGACAATTGGAGATTGTGAGTGGTGAGGTGCTGGCAACAAAATTAATCACAGATACCTTTTACTCAACTTGTTTGTGCATCTCCACTTACCTAAGTGCAAGTAAATTATTTTTAAAAATTCTGATCCCTCTACTTCCAGAAAAGTTGTAAAAGAAGGTGCTCAGAGAAGAGCAGCTAAGGGCATGTGTAGACTAAATGGGGAGCCTAAATTGAAGCAGTGGGTTTTTCAAAAGACCGCTTCAATTTAGGGCCTTTTAAACCCCTGCGTCATGCACACAACTGAACTTACCTGCCTCTCTGATGGTGGGGAGGGGAGAGTGAGCTGCTGGCGGGTGGAGTGGTGTCTGGGCCGCAGGAAGAGGGATGGTGCTTCCCTCCGTGGCAGTGGTGGGTCCTTGCCCAGGTGGCACCTTCCTGTAGGCACCTGGCTCAGGCAGTCCCGGAGGGCACCACAACCGCGGAGGGAAGCACCGGGGCCCCGCACAGCTCAGGCAGGCTAGGGGGTGGGGGGAAGGGAAGATCAGGCTTACCGCTTTTCTTAGGCAGAGCCTGCCTTCCCAGGCTGCTGCCAGGCTGCCTGCATGGGCTTCCTGCAAAGCTCCTGAGCTGCATGGAGCCCAGTGCTTCACTTCATGGCTGTAGGGCAGTCAACTAAAACTCCTTGGGGGAGTTTTAGTTTGCTGCAGTCCAAGTCCTGTAAGGTGCATCAGGCCACCGAATTTGCTACAGCAGCTGGAATTACTGCGCAATACGCTGCTGACGCATGCAAACATCAACACCATTAAAGTGGTGCAAAAGCATTTAACCCGCTTACACTGTCATGCGCACATGCCCCCATTTCATCTACACACGGCTAAGACAGGAGCTTGGGTGGTTTGACTGATATGGAAAGCTCTTAACAGTTGGCAAAAGTGACTGAATGGTGGAGAGGGAGCAAGGTAATCTATAAATATTTGAAGCATAAAGGTGGGGAAGGGAACAAGTTCCAGCTAGGGGGTATGTGATAAATTCAAGGAAAAGTTCCTGACAGTGAAATGTATTAGGCTGCAGATTCATTTTCTCAAGGGAAATGGTGGAAGCTCTACCGATAACATGTTTTAAAGCTAGATTGTATAGAGAAGGAAAAAATGTACTATTGGGAACAATTCTTTATGGTCAGGGAGACGGAGATTAAAATACCTATTAAGGTATCCAGGGCCAGATGTTTCAAACTCTCAGTGCTGACACCTGAGGCCAGTGTTTCAAAGAAGGATCAGCTCTCTCTCAGGCTGGTAACCAAGGGTCCAATTTTCAAAGCCATTCAGTGCTCTACACAGTGATCTCTTTTAGGGGACAAATGGCATTGCCAGCTGCCCTGATATCTGAAAATCTGGTCCCCAGCACATCTACTGATTATTTGCTGCTAAATAAACTAGAGCCTTGCTTCACTATAATGGGACGAAACTGGTACCTTTATCTTCTTTCCAAATGTCTTTTTCTTTTCTTTTTTCTTTAAATGGGTATATCTGGCCTATGAGGTGAACTATGCTTTGGACCTCTTTTCAGTCCTTTTGAGTGCAGGGCCCCTTTTGAGGCTAGGCTTCACCCTCTTCACCCCTGTCTGAATGTAACCCTGCACTCTTCTCTTTTCCAGGTTTTCTTTTTTTTTGTCTCTGATCTGCAGATTCCCTGCTTGCCAGCCCTGCTCACTTGACAGGCCCAATTGTCTTTGGCATCTTGTAAGCCTTTTTCATCCTGGAACCTATGACAGCACCTGATTAAAGTGCCTCAAAACAGCCTCTTTGACATAGTTCATTATTTATTCACCTAACAGTAGGTAGCATGCAGAACAAAGGATAAAAACAATGAAGGCCTGAGCACATATTTCCCCTCACATGAACCTTAATCTTTCTTTGTGAGCTTTAGTCAATTCTTTTCTAACCAAGTTATCTTCATCTCTGGACTGGAGAAGCAGTTTGCCCTGCCTCATTCTCTCTCCTCTGCATCTGTATGAATTTACCCACAGGTAGTTGCTGACCACTTTTTTTTGTTTTTGACCGTGCCTTTCTTCCCTATACCAGCAGCTTTAAGGTTTTACTATCCCTTTTAAACAAAGATGCAGGTCAGACCAGCTAGCTTGGAGGCAGAAAGAAGCTTTTTCCAAATTGTAGCTACCCGCACGATTCCATTACATTATGGAACCTCAGCTCTGCCATTGTTTCACTTTCTGTCTGTGGTCTTACTTTCTATGCCAGTGGTCCTCATTCTTTTTAGCTGTGAGGTACCCGTTGATAGATTTGAGGCATCCCTTGCAGAAAAGCCAGATCTTAGCTTTCACTTTTTTTTTTTTTTTGGACTACAGAAAAATAGTGATTTGTTTTTGTCCCAAATGCACAGGAGCTCCTGCTATCTGGGTAGGTGCTATTGCAGGTTTTCCCACTTAGGCTAAGTACAGTCAGTCAAAAATCCAGAGGCCAAATTGATTCAGTCTTTGCAGGTTAATCTAAGCTGCATAAACTGCATTAATAAGCAAGTGAACAGACATTCACTTTTGCTTGTGGAAATGCAGCCACATGCCTGCAGTGGCTCAGGCCAGAAGCTGGAGGGGTACTAAAGCACACCTCCCTGCTTAGCTGGAGAAGACAGCTTGGGCCAAGGCTAACCTGCTTGTCCTGTGATGGGTGGCAGGGGGGGAGGGTTGCAGTGGGGGTGCAAAGAATGCTGGGATGCTGGGGGAATGTGAGTTAACTTGAATCTGGGATAGAAGTTCAATGAACTAATTTAACCTAAATCAGTACAGTTTGAAACTACATCCAACCTGGTTTCACTTAGGGCAGTATAAATGATCGGAAGCTGGTTCAAATCTGTAACGGAACAGAAGTTCAGTGCACATAAATCCCTTTCAAAATGGCTGAAACTGGTTTGCATGTAACTTCTGTCCCTAGCCTAGGTGATGGGAAAGGCAAACCTGGTACATGCTATCATAAATGACTGGGCCAGGAGTGGACAGACAACACTCACGCTAGTATATTTTTCTTACAGATTTTTCCTGGGGGGGAACTTCCCTGGTTTAAGGCCCAAATTTGGGGGGCAGGGTGGGGATCCTAATAAGAACAGCTGGCAGTGGAACAAGCTGCTTAAGGGAGGTTGTGGAATCTCTTTCACTAGTGGTTTTTTTAAGGGGATCCTAAACATACATCTCTTTGTGTTTGTTTGGGAACAGCTGACCAGTCCTACAGCTGTGAGTAGGGCTGGACTAGATGGCCTGTGGATGTAGGCCTTTCAGGCCTACATGCTTTGTATATGAGCTCTAAGAGGTGGTGCTCTGTATGGGAAGGAAGTATGGTACCCAGGAGCTTTTGAAAGCCCTGTTAAGCACCTGGCTACATCTTGCTTTTCAAACTGGCCCTAAGTGACTGCCTAAAAGATAGGAGCCCTTATCACCTGTGTTATAGCGTGAGGCCCTAACCACTGGACATTCACTGTCCCATTACATGTGTTTTCAGTATTTGTTGCATTGACTGTCAGGAATCTTATTGTATCAAATCCTCACTTCCTTATGGCAAATAAGATTCTGCTCATCAAGCAGTTTCTTAGAACTGAGTTTAGGAGGCAATAATTTACTGTTTTGGACTAAATAAGTAGGGATCTACTTATGTTGCATTTTCGTTATTTTTGTGGGAACCATGAAAAAAGGCGGTTTCCACAAAAAAATGGCATTTCCCACAATTTTGTGTAGAATCTCCCCTTACTGGGATACAACAAAGCATGGCAATCTCTGCAGCCATAGAGCATATGGTTTGAGAGCTACTGAGAGGCTGAGCTATCAGCATAGACTCCATGAAGGCACCAGTCAGAAAGTGAAAGGGTTTTGGTGCCGTCTCTTAAGAAGCTGGATGCAATGCTGCGGTCTGAAGAGTGATTGGCCTCTCAGACAATCGCAAGTGTGGGGGGGGGGGGCTCCTGGGACCCCCTTAGCCAATCATCAGCGGCGGGGCTCACTGGAAAAAAAATTGCAAAACTGGCTCCACACTGTGAGCAGCCCATGAAAGTCCCTTTGTCTCCTCACAATTTGGATGGGTCCCTATAAATAAGAGTAACACTCTGTTGTGACTGGCTTGGTGATCCCCTGTGGCTACAGATATGTGACTGCCTCTTCTCTGCCTAAAATATTCTGTATTCCACAGAAAGAGCAAAATGTGTATTTTACTACAGTTAGGATGAATTATTTAAGACTGATGTCATTGCCCAAGAAGGAAAAACAAATGCAGTATCTCCTTTAGGTATTAAGGGAAGCCACTCGGTAACATTTTGTCATTTGTGCAAACAAACAGTATGTTGGCTGCCCCTACATAACAGGGTTGGAGAGAAAGCTTGGTTACTTCAAAGAGGGACAGTGCCCATCTTTCCCCTTTTGCTTGTACAATGAATTATGCCATACTTGACATTGGATAAGTAATGCCCGGCTCAAAAGTGAAACCTAGGTCTTTAGTCTGAGGGTAAACTGTGCCAGGCTCACATAAAGAAGCTCGGGGCTCCCCCCTTAAATGATCTTCCTAAGACCTGAAAATGGAAGTAACACCTTGACTGTTCGGTTCACAAGCAGATGTGGGAAGAATGGTCTCTCAGATCCTGTTGTCAGGCCCGTCGTACCTGAAAACCTTGAACTAGCCCTACAAAAGGATTAAGCAGTGAGGTGTACCAGTGGTGTGTGCTCACATGTAACCTATTATGTATGGCTACAAAGGAGTGAATTGTAACTTATTCCAAAGGCACAAAATGATATTTTATTGGCTTGAGTTAAGGAGATAACCCTCCAGATGCCCTGTTCTGCTCATGCTATGAAATGTGTGCGCCAATAAAAAATGCCTTTTGGCCACAGTTAATAAGCACTAATACATTTATAATTGATAGAAGCATTCAGAATAATGACTTGCATGCACCACGGAGAGAGCAGCTTTCGGAGGCCTGCATCTGCCTTCCTTCTAGCTTACAATCCTGAAATGCAGCATTTCTGATTATTGATGCAGGGGATGAAAGGAACAGTTAAATGTTTGCACTGTAGAAGAGTATTAACCAGCGTTAAACTGGCTCCTGCACCCTCCTCCCCCCACTGGGTGGGGCATGGAGGGAGGGGGCTGGCAACATATGGGTGGGAGTGTGTGTGTGTGGGGGGGCACTGCAGTGGAAAACCACCCCTTCCCCCCGACCCAGGTCAAAATCAATTCGACTGCGGTTCACAGGGCCTCTTCCAGCTCTACTTTCCTACAAATCTATGAAAAAGGCAGATATAGGCATTTTAATTCCCAGAAAGAAATTTGGAGGAAAACATGGCACATCTTCGTGCTAAAAGGTCCACACCTCTTACTTTCCAATGTATCATGAGTAAATAGCTCCACTTCCATTATGCCCCTCTCCCAGCAGCAGCAGCTGGAAGTTGGGTCCTCTTGCACTTTAGCCCTACAGCACCGGTTGATTATAAATTATTTCTTCTCTCGTCTTAGCTGTGCCATTGAAATAAACACAGTCTTTTGATTAATCTCGCATGGCTTTGGATCAGATGCACAAGAGGAAAAGTAGTTTGAAGGTTCTTGGTTATAAATGTCCACTGACACTTGATGTGCCCATCAAAGTTGTTGTTACATTCACACCGGTGTTGCTGCCAGAAAGGACTATCTTTGAGATGTTTTACTGTCATGTTCTTCATGGGAATGAATCAGCACTACAAAGAAGTTCATATCCTTTTGTAAAGTGAAAGGAAGTTACCATAAATTTGGTATAAATAACGTTATAAATAGTTGTATTGCTTGAGACTTGGAGAGGATGTTACATTTATTCTCGATCGCCCAAGAAAAATTACAGGGCTGTCCTTATAGCAGGGTTGAGAGAGCGATTTATGCAAAGTCTACACTTGAGTGCATCTCTGATCATTAACTTCAGCCTCAGGTATACTAACCTTTCAAGGAGAAGAAATGAAAATGTTTCAAATTTTTAGGTCTGCTGGAGGCAACACCCGTTTTTTGCAAAGGGAAAAAAACATCAGAAAGGAAACAAAGTCTTCATAATGAAATTTAGGAACTTGGGAAATTATGAGGGTCACTTAAGCTCCCATTTGCCCCGTAGCAAAACTTTCAAGGCATCTTGGGTCTCTGACCTTCTTTGTGTACATGTTTGCAAGTCACTGATTTTTTTACCTAAAGCAGTCTGAGGAAGAATAAATAGCGTCTTTAACATCTGCTGCATTCAGATCATGTATAAAGAACTACTGGTTCTGGTTGCTATTAAAATGGATGGAGTTTTCTTGATTTAGAAAAGGTATTTAAACAGACTTTGTTCTATGCTTCTGTATTCTGTCATGTTCTGAAAGTGGGGGAAAAAAAGGCTTGCTTTAATATAGTGCCTTTCATTCAAAAGGAAATAAGTGCTTTAAAACCAAAGCAAATGGTATGTAGGGGTCAGTTTACTCGCTAAGATGAATTGCAGCATTTGTATAACAGCAGGCAGCAAACCCTATGCATTGATTTAGTATAAAAGCACACCAGTTTCAATTGGAAATTCTAGGAAAAATTAAGGAATAAAAATAAGTTAATTATTTGTTTTGCAAGAACCCTAAAGTTAAACTCACATATTAAGGACCTTTTCTACTCAACTTCTGGAGAATGAGGGCATCGTTTATAACATATATGCATAAACAGACCATTTGATAGCATCTTGCCTGCCTGTTTACCATTAAGAAAGCAAATAGGAAATGAAACAATGTTAGAGAGAAATTCCTTACAAGTGCAATAAGGGCAGCTGTGAATTAGGGAGTGCCCCTTCTTGGCTCTGGCTAGGTAGCGAGACTTATTTCCCCCCTCCCCTGAATATGAAGTCATTGAAGGCCACAGGTAAAAAAATCAAATGGGAGTAAGGGGCTGAGTAAAGCAGCAATAGCTGGGGCTGAGTCTGTGGCAGACGGGCACAAAGAACATGTGTGTTAGGGCAGGCTCTTCTCTCCATGCACAGAGGGGCAGAATGAAACTTGCAACCAGTTGCAAGAAAAGAGGAGAATTAAAGCTTAGGTAAGGGGAGCTACATTCATTGACCTTTGTTTTTACCCCTGGCTGGATGTGCTGTTTACTTTTGTGAAGATGAAACAATACTTTACTCATTCTTTAGTCACTTTAATCACATGCTTCCAGAGGTAAAGGGTTTGCGGGTTGCAAAACAGTTGGACGTATCCTATAAACACAGTGGGAAGGGTGTTGCTACCTACCCAGAAATCCATTGAGTGATGGACAGCCAGCAAGGCTATGGAGGCCTTGGTACAGGTCACTGTGTAACCAGACCAGATCTCAGGAGGATAGGAAGAGGTTTTTGACACTATGCAGTATTTTGTTTGCCTGCCTGGTTGTTTCTGAGGGAGATCAGCCGCATTACTGTGTTACTGGAATTGTAGCTTCAGATAAATTGCTTCGATTTATCTGAAGCTACAGCTCTAGTAACACGCTAATTCTTTTCCAGAGTGACATTGGTTTGAGACCAATTCAAAAGTAAAAGCTCCATTTGTTACAAGTCAACACATACCCTTTTTTCCTTAGAGATGCTTTTCTCAAGCACTAATCAAAATGATGGTCTGTTTACGCTAGCTATCCTCATCCCTGGGGATCTAAAATTAAAGGGTTACAGATACTGAAGGGGAAACTATATTATTTGCAACATATTTTAGTGTTTCTTATTAGCTTCAACATTGGGTGGTTTGGGTTTTTGACTTAGCAAACTTCAAACAAGGATATAAAAATCTGTGGAGCACAAAGTCTCTTGTCTGAATTACTTTAATAAAATATCTTGTCTTAATGATTGTGGATCTGAGCCATCCACAGAGGGGGAAATTTCTGAATCCTTTAGTTAGCCAAAACATCCATTGATTTGAACAAAAGATTTAACTGAGGGCAGACGCTGAGGTTTTGGCCTGAGGTTTTGGAATCCTGATTTGCTGTTCCTGAAGTATGTTGCCTGTATTGAGTTAATTAGCCTGAAAGCAGGATCCATTTTTCTTTCTTATTTAATACTCACTCCCTTTGCTCTCAAGTTACCTCAACTTACATTAGTGACCCCTTTTAACCTATTCCAATCATGGGGTACAAAAGTGAGGGTGGGTACGTGTTACCTTCACGTCTGAGTTGGAGTGAGGTATCCTGTAAATTAAGCAGGTGGCTCTGCAAGCAGATTGTAAGATGTTCCTGATGCCTCAGTCTTTTATACTGATGATTTTTAATTTAACGTGTGACCCTTTGAGGGATGGAACATTCTGTCTGAACGGGGGTGAGTCTTTTATTTCAGGTTTGAACATCACGGAAACTGCTTTCTTTGGACACCATTCAAACAGGGTTGATAGCCCTTCTTCCTTTACTTGACTATATCAGCTACATAAGCATTTGCTGTGTAGGGTCTCATAGAGAAAATCCCTACAGCTGATATCACAACAGTTCAGCTTGTACATTAAGAGCCCCAGAGCACTTCCAATAGAGGGGACTTCCCTGGGATCAAGAATTAACATTTCTCTTCCTGGTGATGTTTTGTGGGGCACCGTTAGTTTGCACATACTGTCGTTTACATATATAGTGGTCAACATGAAAAATCAAGACATTTTACCAAATTCTGGTATCTGAAATACTGGGTTTATTTATATTTACTTAGATATCATAGGCCTGGATCCTGGAAAGACTTGCATATGTGGTTATTTTTTTGTAGGATGGAGGCGAAGGACAACTGAAGAATTTTAACAGTGACTATTCTGAGTGTTTTACACGAGGAAAAAATGTGATTGTATTCCCTTATTTCAGTCTTCGTATTGCTGTTTGCAGTGGCTGACAATACTTTGGTTCCTAAGGTCCAAATAATATTCAGAACTAGGAGAATATTTTACTAAAACTCCCCTCAGCCAAAAATGTCTCTAAAATTGTAATTAAATATCTTTCCTTTTTTGTGGTAGCTGTTAGTTTGAGTGCCTCAGCTGATTTTAGCTGTTAGGACAAGTATGGAGAGAGAGATAAAATACCAGATATTTCAGTGTTGCTTCGTATTTGTCACGATTGGTTTGGCTTATAAACCCTGACTCCACAGTTCTTGCTTTACTGAAAAATGGGAACACGTGCAGAACTTTCAGTGCCACTTGATTATGCTCGTAGAATTTCATGTCTGCCTTTTCCTAAGGATGAAAAGAACTAGCCTACAAAGCATCTCGTTGACCACTAATTACTGTGAGGCATGGAATGACATCTTGCCCACCTTTCATAGAATCATAGAAAATAAGGGTCAGAAAGGACCTCAAGAGATCATCTAGTCCAACCCCCTGCTCAAAGCAGGAGCATCCCCAACTAGATCATCGCAGCCAAGGAATGTCTAGCCAGGTCTTAAAAATCTCCAAGGATGGAGCTTCCACCACCTCTCTGGGTAACCTGTTCAAGTGTTTTACTACATTCCTCATGAGACCATTTTCCTAATATCTAACCTAAACCTCCCTTGCTTCAACTTGAGACCATTGCTGCTTGTTCTGTCATCTGCCACCGCTGAGACCAGTCCAGCTCCATCCTCTTCAGAATCCCCCTTTAGGCAGTTGAAGCTGCTATTAAATCTCCTTCAGTCTTCTTTTCTCCAGACTAAGAAAGCCCAGTTTCCTTATCTCCTCAGAAGTTGTGTGCCCCAGCCCTTGAACCATTTTTGTTGTTTGGGGGAGCCCAAAACTAGACACGGTATTCCAGATGCGGCCTCACGAGTGCTGAACAGAGGGGAGGAAACACTTCCCTTGATCTGCTGGCAACGCTTTTGTTAATGCAGCCCAGTACACCATTAGCTTTCTTTGAAACAAGAGCACACTGTTGGCTCATATTCAGCTTATTGTCCACTGTAGCCCCCAGGTCCTTTTCTGCAGAGCCTGCTGCCCAGCCTGTACCGGTGCATGGGACTGTTCTATCCTAAGTGCAGGATTTTGCACTTGTCCTTGTTGAACCTCGTGAGATTCCTTTTGGTCCAATCCTCCAATTTGTCAAGGTTTCTCTGAATCCTAGCCCTGCCCTCCAGCTTATCTACTACTCTCTCCAGCTTGATGTCATCTGCGGACTTGCTGAGGGTGCACTCTATGCCATCTTTCAGGACATTGATGAAGATATTGAACAAAACTAGGGATTCCACTAGATACTGGCCGCCAATTAGATATTGAGTCATTGACTACTACCATCTGACCCCAGTGATCCAGCTAGCTTTCTATCCACCTTAGTCCTTTCATCCAACCTGGACTTCTTACTAGCTTGCTTGTAAGAATGTTGTGGGAGATTGTATCAAAAGCCTTGCTAAGGTCAAGGTATTCACACTGACTGATCTCCCTGCATTCACAGAGCCACCCATCTCATCACAGAAGACAGGTTGGTCAGGCCCAGGTGACGCATAAATGCTGGCAATGGGAGGCACCACTCTGCACTGCCGCCTCCTCTACTGCTGGGCATTGGGTCCAGCCAGGCTGTAGCCCAGTGCCCCACTGCAGAAATCATGCTGCTGCCATCACCCCTGCTGCTGCTGGGCCCTGATTCTGGCCAGGTTGCAGCCCTGTGCCCCGCTTTCAGCTCAGGATTTGGGGAGGGACACATGCTCCCCCCCCCCCCCCCATGCCTGCCAATGCGTTCCCAGTGTGGTCGGGCATGACTTGGCTTTGGTGAATCCATGCTGACTGCTCCTTGTCACCTTCTCCAAGTGCTTTGAGATGGATTCCTTGAGGATCTACTACATGATTTTTCTAGAGACTGAGGTGAGGCCGACTAATCTGTAGTTTCCTGGATCCTCCTTTTTTCCCTTTCTTAAATATGAGCACTATATTTGCCCTTTTCCAAAGATCCAGGACTTCTCCTAATTGCCATGAGTCTTCAAAGATGATGGCCAGTGGCTCTGCATTCACGTTGGCCAACTCCCTCAGTATCCTTGGGTGCATCCTGTCCAGCTTCATGGACTTGTATACATCCAGCTTTTCTAAATAGTCTCTAAACCTGTTTTTTTGACACAATTGACTGCTCATCTCCTCCCCAAATTGTGCTGCCAGGTGCCATAGTCTGGGAGCTGACCTTGCCTGTGAAGACTGAGGTGAAAAAGAAATTAAGTACTTGAGCCTTTTCCACTTCATCTATCACTAGGTTGCTTCCCCCATTCAGTAAAGGACCCACACTTTCCCAGAACTTCCTCTTATTGCTGGCATACTTCTAGAAACCCTTCTTGTTACTCTTCACATTCCTTGCTATCTGCAACTCCAATTGCATGTTGGCCTTCCTGGGTTCATCCCTGCATGCCCAAGCAATACTCCTCCTTAGTTGTTTGTCCAAGTTTCCACTACTTATAAGTTTCCTTTTTTGTGATTTTAGCTTATTGAAGAGATCCAGGCTAAGCCAATCTGGTCTTCTGCCATACTTGCTAGTCTTCCTGCACATCAGGATGGTTTGTTCCTGTGCCCTCAGTAAGGTTTCTTGAAAGTACAACCAGCTCTCCTGGACTCCTCTCTCCTTCAGGCTGGCCTCCAAGGGGATCCTGCCCATCAGTTCCCCAAGTGAGTTGAAGTGGTTTTCTGAAGTCCAGGGGCTGTACTCTGCTCCTCCCCATCCTTCCTTTCCTCAGGATCCTGAACTCAGTCATCTCATGGTCACTGCTGCCCAAGTTGTCATCCACTACTATGTTCCCCACCAGTTCTTCCCTTTTCGTGAACAGCAGGTCAAGAAGAGAGTGGCCTCTAGTTGGCCACTCCAGGAAGTTGTCTCCAAAGACTTTCTGGATTGCCTGTGCACTGCTGTATTGCCCTCCCAGCAGATGTCAGGGGATTGAAGACCCCCTTGACAACTAGAGCCTGTGATCGGGAAACTTCTGCTAGCTGTCTGAAAAAAGCCTGGTTTACCTCATCCTCCTGGTTTGGTGGTCCATAGAAGGCAAGGCTGCTTTCCTTCAGGGTTATATTCCAATATATCTTTATTCCTTTCTAACACGAAAGTAACCACTGTTGAGCTACTTCTGGTATAGTGGTGTTGTTTCTTTAGTCACCTCATAATTTAATAAAGAAACAAATTTATTATTTATTTATTAGACATAATTAATCATTTAAAAAATCATTCTGGAGTTGCTGTTGCATGTCCTGCAATATATCGGCCTGGCGCCTGTGACTTGAGGGGTGCTTCTAAGAAATCTGTTCACTTTCCACTCTAGCTTCATGGTAAAAAATATAGCTGCATTATTAGAGAAGCTTATAAACAGAATGTGTTCACAGAAGTTTAGGGCTGGAAAGGTCCTCCCAAGATCATCAGGTCCAGCCCCCCTACTCTGGGCAGGAAAGACAGCTGGGGTCAAATAACCCCAGCAAAGTGTGCACCCAGTCTCCTTTTGAAGATCTCGAGGGTAGGTGCCTGCACCACCCCACTGGGAGTCTATTCCAGAGTCTGGTCACATGAACCGTGAAGACTTTTTTTTCCATATATCCAGTCTGAAACCTTCTTCTAGGAGTTTGACCATTGCTCCTGGACTTCCCCTGGAGTGCTTTGGTGAACAGATGTTCACCTAGCCCCTGATGCTCACCCCTGATAGATCTGTAAGCTGCTTGTGTCCTTGTTATCCCCTTTTGCCTGGTGTCTCAGCCCGATTGTTATGCCATGCCAATTCTGCCCCATCTCTTGTATCATCAATACTATTTCTACCTAGCCACTAGGGGTTTCTAGGCAACTGTCTTGCTCTGCTTTCCCTCAAACTACCTTAACTAGCTTAGATACTTCAGGTAATTGCACTGCAAGAGGACCCTGATGCTTTTCCCAGAGGTAAACAGACAAATCAATAATTTCACAATGGAGACATTTCATGTTTCATTTTTATGATCCTTATCATCTGGTGTAAAGAACAGTGCTTTCCATGCTATCACATTTAGCAGCTATAAATAATATAGTCTAAATTAAATTTTTGTATTCATTAAACACCTGTGAGGTAATTATGCACTGCGACCTGAGCATTTTTTGCCTGGCTTTACTTTTATCTTAAGTATCTTGTCTCCTTGTAGATTTACTGTTGTTTCCCTTTACTCAGTAATTTTCCAATACTGTCAGAGAATAGTGTTTTATATTCTATATAAATAACTTGGGGAACCAGTTATTTTGAAGAGAAGTAAATAGTTTGGGACTCAATTATTCAAGTTACTTATCTATCTTTCTGTGCACTGCCTCAGCAGGTGAGCGGAGGCACTTGAGGTAGTGTGCCCTTGGTTTTAATGAGTGAGGACTGCTGGGAAAACACTTTTACTGGGGAGGCACAAGGGGGCGTCCTGTGGTTAAGGTAGGGGAGAAGGCTTGGGAGACTTGATTCCCATTTTGCCATAGACTCCCTGCATGGCCACTTAATCTACTCGTGTGCCTTGGTTTTTCACCTAAATGAGGGGATCATGGTTCAGTGGCGTGTCATGAGAATAGAGTCCATTTCTGACCACAAGGCACAACCTTTCTACCTAGTCCTGAAATATTTATGGGCTTTGGAAATTGCCTCCCGCTGGTCTACCAGGGCCCGGTTTTGTTAATCTTGGGGTCTGCTCACAAAATCCTCCTTTGCACGAAGGAAGTTTTGACTTGATCTGTGATGAGTATGTTTGACACTGGACTATAATTATGACAATGAATGAGTGTGGTTCTTGTATGGATGAGAGAGATGGCAGTTCTAAGTGTATGGCAGTGATCATTTTTGCCCTTGACTTGTGCGAAGCACCTAGGGTACTAAACTAGGCAGTCTAAAATCAAAATAAAATATAAATATTTGCCTAAATATGGGCTAGATAGAATGCAGTAGACATATATATATATATATATATGTGTGTGTGACCAAAAGAAAAATGATCACTATCGTGCTCAAATTATACAATATGTTAACAGGCACGCCTAAAGTATATTGGAGATGTGCCTGTTTCTGTTGTTTCTAATTGGTTCTGCATTCAGTCTCCTCAGTGCATTGCTTGAGTTAAACTGCCTGCATTTTAGAGCATTGACGTTCAGTAGAAGTCCTGGAACTGCATCCTGTCTTGTGACTTGCACAAAAAAAATATCAGAATCTGGTCCATAATAAAAATGCAAATAAGGCATGGGTTAGTGCTCCAGTTGTGTTCCTAAGCCCTTTATATCACATACACTGCAAAGATTTCTGGTTTTATGGGCACGGCTTATATAAAAAATGAGAGATTTTAGATTTCTCAGTTTCTGATGTTCCCTTTAATGAAAGTTAAATCCCAGCTACAAAGCAAGCAAATGCATAAACTGTGAACACTTTCATCGCTTTTATCGACCCATTACTTAGAGACATTTGAGGAACCACTTTCCTACAAACCAGTTCTTTGTCGGGATGGTTTTGTTTTGTTTTGTTTTTTAATTAAGGATGTCTCTTCCTCAGTTTACAGGTTTTGTCTGCTCTCGCCTTGGAGCCTGTGTTTGACTTAGCAATATTCATGCAGGGGAAATGAGAATGAGAGGCCCATTGGGGTTACAGCTTCAGTTTGGAGAATATGCAGCAGGAGCAAATGAATGCCTGAATAAAGGGCTTGCTTTTATGCAAATGTCCTTGATGATACAGAAAGAGGGGGAGATCAATACAGAAAATATGATCTTGATGTTCTTTCTAAATAGAGTGCTTTCAGAGGTCTGTTTTTTCCCAGGCATTGGCAGGTCTTTAAAGGAACCATGAAAGCTCCTTATGTCTTATAGAAATACCACATCAACAGGCTTAGTTGCCTGAGTGTAGTCCCCAGTGGTTAAAACTACACCTACAGCAAAAGCTGCAAGCTCTGTTTGCAAGTCTCTTCTTCTTACTTCAGACTAACATGGCTAACTACCTCTACTCCTTAGTGGAGCTGAAATTCCTTCTCCCAAAGATAAATTGTAAACACAGGTAAAATGCTACATTTTCCCATTTGGAAAAACAGGTTGTAACATGTTTGTTATTAAAATGCAGAGGCAGGTTTGCACCAAGAGAAATGATTTATGAAAATGTATTAACTTTTAAGTCGAATTCCTGTGTTGTCCAGGTTTTTTCTCCTTTTATCAGCTTAGTGTGGATGCCCACTAGATTTGTTTGTACAAATGTTGCAGATAATTCAGTCATGCTTTACATTAAGGTGCAATTATAAATGGTGTTCAAAGGGTTAAAGAATGATTATCGGATGTTGTTGTAATTGCATTTCAGACACAAGTAGCTTTGCTTATGGATGCTTATAAGAGTCTCTAATTTCCTATCAATCTAGTGGACTCTATAACAATTCATTAATCACTTATTAACTCTTTATTAACTATAGGTGAAACCTATTACAAAGTATGGTTAAACGAATCTTATTTGCTAATTGAAATTAATGTTTGTAACTGCTGATTCATTCAGAAATCAAATGCAAAAGATACTGGGTGACCAGAGAGAGAGTTCACACTGAATTACCTGCTCACCAGATTTAATTCAGTAATGGGCTAAATTTTTAAAAATAGGGTTTTGGTGGGATTTGAATGGTGCAAAGATTCTGTGCTAGCCATTTGAAGCGAAGGCATTTTCACTTTTTTTAGAGCAATCGACAGACTGAAACGTGTGTCTGAAAATATTCTTTGAATGTTTACAGTGTCAGACAAATCAGTACAATCGCCTTGTCTTGCAAACAGTTCTCAAGCTAAAGATGGGTCCAAATCCATTAAATTCATGGAACAGATTCCCTATATCCAGGTAATGGCTTAGTGGTTTTATTGCAGTACCAATATTGGTTAAGGCTCTGTCCTCCAAACACTTGTGCAGGTTATTGATTTTTAGCTATGTAAGCGTGGTCATTGGCCTTTGACTTCAGTGGGTCAAATCACATGCTTAAAGCTTGGCATGTGCATAAGAGTTTGGGAGGTAAGACCTTAATCCCTACCCAGTTCTCCCAGTTGTTCAAGGTGCTTGCTCCATTCTTCCTGCACAGGTCCCAAGCAGACCGTCATACAACTTGTCCCTACCCTTATCCTTCAGGGTGGGATTATATTGGGTCAGTGCCCCAAACTCACATTCATGCTCCATCTTTTCTTTTCCCTCCTTCAGGCCTCTAGAATGGAGTCCTGCATCCACTGGACTTGGACTCACTGGTTTGGATGCTCCAACTACCTCATCTTCCCAGCTCCACAGGTAAGTATATCTTTCTAAGTATATCACTCTCTAGAGTCCCTTTGGTTGGCCACATGATGCTGCCGTCACTCCATGCTCCCAAGGGTCTCCCTCCGTGCCATTCCCTTTGCTGGAGGAGAGCCGACTGTTCGGTCAGCTCTCTTTTAATTCCCTCTGCTGATCAGCTTCGAGCCCGGCCGCAGCATCCCATTAGCTGCTTTGCCAGCTCTCCCAACTGATGATCTTAATTGGCATCCGGGACTTTTGGTGCAGTTTTCCCCCTGTCCAGTCCTATTGGCAAGTAATTTTCTGTTTCCCCCTTGTTCTCTCTGCATTTTGTGACAGGGTAGACTTATTGCCCTGTCACAATATCTTTCTTACTGGAATAAGTTGCTTGGAATATCTTTCTCTAAACTGTATTAATCCCAGAAAGCAGTAGCTTTTAAATGTCTGTGTATTTTAGCAGTTTGCCCCCACTGAATAATTACTTTTGATATTTTCTGTGGTCCCTCCTTCATCAAATATAAAGCCCTGGTATGCAGCCTTGTAGCTAAACTGAGTGAATAGAGGCTTTTCTGTTTTAATTTATGCAAATACACACAATTTCCAAAATTACTTAATTCTTTCCTTTATCTAAATTTGTCCAGGCAGAAAGAAATCTACCCACACAGATTTTTCTTTTGCAAATTACAAATGCACAGTTTCAGATCCATGTCTCACAATTTGTCCAGAAATTAGAAAGAACCATGCGTATGTATATGTTCAGGTCGGTGCCCATTTTTAAATATGTCATGTGTAACTAATTCTCTAACTGTCTGTGCTTGCATATGTGGAGGCCTTTCTCTATGGTTATGTGCAGATGGTGCAGAAGAGAGTTTAGTGTAAACCCAGTGAACTGGAGATAGAGAAGGCTGGGGAGATGTTAAAGGGTCACTCTCTGCCTTTGCAGAGGTTCATTGACTACTAAAAGGAGAAAATATATGGCCCATGTTAACCATCTGTGATGACTTAAAAAAATGCTGAAACAACAATGCAGCACTCAGAAAGTATCTTGGTATGTGAGGTGTCGCATCACACTAATATTTAACAGTGATGGCAACACAGTTGGCAAAATTGCTATTAAAAGCTGCTCAGTTTCCCAGGCCTCTGATCTTTTTCATATTTATTTCCTAGACATCTGTGGGTCAAACTAAAATTTCTCAGAACTAGTTTCCTCCTTCCCTCAAATGCCTTCTGTTTTGAAATATTTATAATGTCAGTGACAGCAACATTAGAGTGAGTCAGCTATATATTGCTTATGCACTGCTGAGTGAAGGATTGCTAAAGGCATAATTTCTTTATCGGTGTAACCTATTTTTTGACTGGGTTTTGGGTTTAACTTCTCATCACGCACACGTGTCCTTGGTTATTTTGAAGAAAGCCCCCAAAATAAGGATGCAGGTTGCAGTAACAGAGTTCCTTGTGAAAACATTTGCCATCCTTCAGCTGTCACTTATGCTTCAGTTCAGGTATACTAATTGCATGCGTTGACCCACATACAGCAGAGCATTATTCCAGCAACTGCCTTGTGCAGTGGAAATTCTGTCATTTGTACCAAAGTGAGTCTGTAGTATCGCTACAGAAATAAACATCTACTCCAGACATCTATTGGTACAAAAAATAGTCACACTGTGTGATGCCTTGCTTCTGGAAAAAGTTCCCTGAATCCATATCCAGCTATCATGCCATCTTGTTTTACCATCTATGACACCATTGTTCTATTTCCCATTTCCTTTTACAGTCCTCCAATTTCTCTCAGCCTTGATGCTGGATGAGTGTTCACCGTTTCATGTATTAGGCACCTTTCAGCTCCTGCAAGAAATGAGACATGGATGCTTCAAACAGCCTCATTCAATACATAGCCCTGATTCAGTGTCGTAATGCAGCCTGTTTTAGACGCTGAAAAGGCCTGGGCTCCTATGGGGGAAAAATGATGTAGGGTGATATAATTAAAGCCTATAAAGCATATACACAAGGGTTAAAAATTCAGATTCTACAGATAACTTCCTTCAGGCATTTCTTAACTATTGAACACTTGACTTTGCAACCATTAATATTCTTTTAGTGTATCTCTGAAATTTAATGAAAAGACACCTCTATAGCTGTAACCCTGGGGAGTACATTCTTGACCCCTGTGATGACTGAGTGCATGTTGCTCTGTGTATAAAAGTCTCTGAAATATGTAGGGTCACTTTTTTTTTCCAAATGTGCATGTAAACTATAGAAGCGGGGTTTGAATTTATATAGTGTGTTTCAGTCAAGGGACCCCAACATACCTTGCAAGCTAAGCACCGAGAGCACCACTGAAACAATTTGGAAGGTGGCCACCGGTGCCTCTGCCTCTTTCAGTGCCTAGAGCAGTCAGCAACATGGTATACACCAGAGAAAGACAAAGTGATGCAAAAATGCCTATTCATAAAAAGCCCGGTGGGTTTTTTAATCCCCACAAGTATATAAGCTTCCTAGAACTGAATGTATTTGCTATGGAAGGGTAAAAGGCTAAGACCATTGCCTCTGTTGGAAAAGATGGTCAAGACTTTTTTTGGGGTGGGGGGTGTGAACTCTTGGGGCAACCATCCGAGGTGCTGACATGAGGGGGAGTGAGGAAAAGTGGTTGCTGCTGGCAGCCACACTTTGTGTTTGTCATAACAGCGCCAACCAGAAGTCACTGTTTCTGCTGTGCCTCTGGTGTCCACCAGCATCCCGACACTGCTGCTTCACTGTGAGGTCTTATCCTGTATTAGGTCTTTTAGGTACATGCCTGGATTATCCATCTAAACACTGAATGATATTTGTGGTTAAAAAGAGATTTCCAATCCGTAAAGTATTCCATAATCTTCTGCCAAGAAGGAGCCTTGCTGCTGCTATGGTTGCATCTAGATATGCTTGGGACCAGGATAGTTGAGTAGATCAACTATCACCACAGGCAATTCCTTACTCTGCTGCACACCGTGTACCTTAAACTGTGGGAGTATGTACACGAAATGGAAAGGAGAAGAGGAATTCCAAATCGATGCAGATGTGCACAGGAAAAAAAGGTTTTAAAAAAAGAGCAGAGGGAAGGTGTTGTTTTTTTTAAGCAGAAGGAGGAGGAAAGAACCTTTTATTCCTGCCCAACCAGAGCTATGACAAAGGAGATGACCTCCCCAGGGACTCGGCTTGACCCCCTGGAGTATTCAGCCAGCAGAAAGCTGGTCAGACTCCATGCAGCACAATACTTTTTTGTAAGAGGACTAAATGTTAGATGAGTATCAGTGGGGCTTCTGCCCCTGTGGCTGCAGCTCAGATGGTGGTCCAGATGCTGGCATTTGCCTCTAGTTATGCCCATAATGTTCAGACTTCTTTGCCATCCTTGCCGTCAGTAGAAACCTGTATAGACCAGGAGTGAACAGAACACAAACAAACGACATTGGTGAAAGTGAGGGCACCCTATAAACATAAGTGCTGAAAGTCTGATGCTGGGCTGGCACTGCTGGGTGCACATTGCTGCTTATCTTGTAAAATCAGCCATGGCTTGTGGCAGTGCAAGAGCAGGGCAAGTAGCTGATTTTACAAGAGGCACGGTTGTCAGGCTCCAGTCCTGTGTGTGATGAGGAGGCAAATAAAATCACTCGTGCCACCGAGCTGCTAATTTCCATGCCCCAAAACTTGCAGGTGCAGCCACACAAGAAGAACAATCACTCCAGTTAATTATCTGTGCATCCCCCCACCCCACAAGGCACTGAAGCTAAGTTCATTTTTGTCATAAAAATATGCCTTTGCACATAGTAGGTTACCAAATACCAGAAATGTTTTTTCCCATAAATATTATTCCTTCTGCGGTATCCTCTCTATCTGAGGAATGCAGATAAGCTGCACAGGCCGCAAACAACCCTACACTGAAATGCATCTCTGACGATGCTGAAGCTCAGGTCTGTTATGGGGTTTTCATCCCGTAGCATGTTCCAAGCCTTTCCCTTAAGTGTGGTCTGAACACAGGAGTAGGAGCCAGGGACTCCTCCTGAAATCTACTTGTTGCACCTGCTCCCTCTGTGGCTTTGGGGAAGTTAAGGGAATCTTAAGGGTGGTTTGCTCTACTTATTGGCACCCAAAATGTTAGAAAAAACCTTCAACATGGAAGGGCAGGGTGAGAGTTGCAGAAAAACTAGGGAAAGTGGGGGAGGTGAGATGAGTCAAAACTAACTTTGCACTGGGGTCCAGACGTGGCGTAGACCTCCCTTTTGGTCTGTTCTCTACTCCCCTCGTTTCTTTTGGTCCAGACATTCCTCCTGCTGCCGTGTCTGGAGTCTTAGTGTGATGTATATACTTCAGCATGCCCATATGTAAAATGGATATAATGCTGCTTGCGTCTGTCTGGGGATTAATTAATATCAGTCTTAATTAACCTTAATATTTATGAAGTTCTTTAAAGCTGCAATGCCTAACGTAATCGCAATGGATAATTATTCATAACCATGTTGGCTTGATTACCTCTGCAGTATAACAAAGGAGTATTTCTTTCCAGCAAATTTGTGTTGTTTATGGATTCTGCAAGCTTCTTTCAGATTTCCTGGCTATTTAAAGTGAATTGTATGCAGATTGCAGACACAGTGTAAAACAAAGCTAAGTAACAGAACAAAATAGTTATAAAATCTCTTCCAGCCTCTTATACCCATTATCCATGTAGAGTTGCCAAACAATTTCAGTATTTTATAGTCCCTTCTCCCAAATCAAATTCTGAGTTGCTTTTGGTTTAAAGGCTAATAGCTTTTCAAACTATGTTAGTGGTTTCTTGTGACCAATCCAAGATTAGTTTTATCCGTTGTTTTAGAAGGTATTCTACAAGCCTATGGTACCATCAAGTTTATGAGGAGTTTTACAAGCTTTCTTGAGTGTGTTGTGCTTTAAAATGCTAAAAAGCAGTTAAGGAAAGCAGAAAACAAAGGGCAGCATTGTTTCTATCTGACATCCCAAAGTTCTTCCAAGTGTTGTATTGTTAGCAAGCAGGGAGTCATGACTAAGCTCTCTGGATGAGAAATCCTTCCTCTGCAACCAAGCCAAAAGACCCCAGCATTGCACAAACAGGCTTGTAGAGGTGTTGAAGTGATGTTAGGGTTATCTGTGCCTACGGAGACCCCATTATTAAGACTGGCAGCAACTTTCCAAGATACTGGAGTAGCCTCCAGTATCTAGTACCCATAATGGCCCTGCCTCCACTTCCTGTGACTGTCATCTTTGGGACAACACATCCTAGTACTCCAGGTTAACCGGGTTCATAGCAAGCCAGAAATAGTAAAATCATGCTTTGCAGGTACCTGGTGAAGTAGACGACATCATCTCATTCAAAATGGACCTAGTCTAGTTAGAAGTTGGTATGCGAAAGCAGAAAGCAATTGGCTTGGCAGTCACCAGACAGTGGAGCACAGCTGTACTGTGTCTTCTGTCAGCCCACCTTGCCTGGAAAGTAGATTCATAGATGTTAGGGTTGGAAGGGACCTCAGTAGATCATCGAGTCCGACCCCCTGCATAGGCAGTAAAGAGTGCTGGGTTCAGATGACCCCAGCCAGATGCCCATCCAACCTCCCCTTGAAGACCCCCGGGGTAGGGGAGAGCGCCACCTAGCTTGGGAGCCCGTTCCAGACCTTGGCCACTCTAACTGTGAAGAAGTTCCTTCTAATGTCCCGTCTAATTCTGCTCTCTGCTAGCTTATGGCCATTACTTCTTGTGACCCCGAGGGGCGCCTTGGTGAGTAGAGCCTCACCAGTTCCCTTTTGTGCCCCCATGATGAATTTACAGGCAGCCACAAGGTAGCCTCTCAACTGTCTCTTGCAGAGGCTGAAGAGGTAGATGGCTACTTGCTCTCACGGTTAGTCGGTGGTAACCCCCGCTGCAGTTGAGAAGGTTTGTGGATATCTGAGACAACGCGTGCTCCTGAAGGGAGAGCATTGTTTTCCTTGAAAACAGTAGTTAATAGACCTTTTGGTATCAAGAATGATAGCTGCCCTGGTTGCCCTGCTTTAGTTACATCTCCATTACCAAAAGCTTCTTTAAGTGAACCTGTAGCCAGCTGGTTTGCTTTAGTTCCTTCTAGACCAGGTGTGGCCAGCCTGCAGGATGAATGCCACAAGTGGCTCGGGCCATGTCTGTGTGCCATGTGACAGATCAGGGAGGGGACAGACAGCACAGCAGCAGGTGGGCAGAGCAAGCAATGGGGCAGGGAGCACAGAGTATCAAATGGAAATTGGAGCAGCAGATCAGGCAGAGGAAGGGCATCAGAGTAGCATTCAGGGAGGGTGTGGGGCTGATCTGTGGCACACCCAGCAAAAAGCTTGGCTTCTGCTGTTCTGGACATTAGATGAGCCTGACTACAGTACTGGAGCTGAATGGAAAAAGAGACATGGGGCCAGAAAGCATCAGAAAACGGGTGATGCTGTGAACTCGTCATCTTTCCCAGTAGCCTTATATAGTCAATAGACAAAAGATGGTGACAGGATTTAACTCTTCATGAGAGCACACAGGGATAAGTACTGGATATCCCTCATTTCTCTGTGAGGCACTGCTCTAGGGAGAAACTTTCTGTTCATACTGAGTCTTGCAGTTAGCCACACCTCAGAAAATACTCTGCTCAGGACCAGTGCTTCTAAGACTTATGCAGTATTCTTCAGCTGGGAGTTGCAAAGTGCTTTGCAAGGCTGATTTAAAAAATGGCAATATAACAACTGGGACCAGACCTACAAATGATCACAGCTCTTGTTTTGACATCAGAATAAATGACCAGACTTTTGAAAGAGCTTAGCAATATTGGCAGGTGCACATTGGGATCTGGCCCAAAGGTTAGTGCTGAATGCTCAAAAATCTGGACCTGAGCTGTTTTGCAAATGCAGCCTTGCATGACCTTCTCAAAGTCGCATGACAGAATGCTTGGACATCTTGGGGGGTCCTCTAGGCACTATACAATATGTTCTGCCTTTCCAAGAGCCAGGGAAAGAAGCCTTGCATATCTATCTATCTATCTATCTATCTGTCTATCACAGGCATGTTGCATAAGTGTCTAGAGGAGTGCACATATGTTGGACTTATACATGATGCCCATATATATACCATATCAGGGAGGAGGACTACATGTCAGGAAGGAATGTGCTGCTTTAATTCAGCGTAAAAACTTATTTCTGTTTTTTGACCCAGTTGTATTTCTAAATGTTAAGAACTGCTTTGAAGTGGTATGGGATTTTAAAAAAAAAATTATTTTTTTTGGCTGGGATGCAGGCTTATTGAAATTTTTATAAGAAGCTTCTTTAAATCCTGTAACAGGGATTTTATTTGTAGCTCTCGTTGAGATGAAATTAGCGTGATGCGCTCGCACCAGTACATTGGCATCCAATGAGTAGTTGTTGCAATTTGTGGTAACTTTTTTTTATTGGAAGGTTTAAATTTTTTAAGGTTAAGATGGTTTATTGCTTCCAGATGGTCAACTAACATTCAGCATCGCAGCAGGGTAAAAACCGCCCTAGCATTATTATAACATAGTTTAAGCACAAATACAGTGTGAGAGAGACTTTAATTATCTTATAAAGAATCTCATTAAAAAGACATACAGAAGCAGGTTATTCACAGACTCTAGCCCATAAACTCAGTAGTATATTTTTTTTAAAAAGCCCTACTTAACGGATGCAAATCTGAAAATTACTGCCTTCATATCATAGGCAGTAATGTAAGAAGGGTTTCATTAGATAAGGAGGCAGAATTAGATGTCTGTTTTTTGCTTTGACGTTCATGTCCAGATTAAGAATAGAGGAGTAATCCTATCTTTCCTCTCCCCACTGAATAGCATTGAACGATCCTGTCCATAGTGGAGCCACTGGATTTCTTACATGTTGGGCACATCTACACATGCACAGTTACTACACAGTAATTTAAGTTACTGCACAGTAACCAAAAATTACTGCACAGTACAGGCACATGTCTACATGTGTGTGTGTCTGTACTGCGCAGTAACTGTGGCAACTTACACCGACTTGGGCATCATGCAGGTAGCAAATTTATGCCGGAGTAGTTACTGCTCAGTAAGGCATGTGTAGACACCTTACTGCACAGTAACCCTGTGTGTGTGAACTGACTTGAGACTAACTTTAGTCCCAAGTCAGTCCACGCACATCATTACTGAGCTGTAACACCTGCACATGTAGACACTGGTGTAAAAACTGGTTACTGGCAAATAACTTACTGCGCAGTAAATGCACATGTAGACACAAGCACTGTCCTGTCCCCACTGCAGTACCATATGGCCCCAGCTGCAGTGCAATTTTACTGCTGTGTGGGATCACAGTATATAGGGAGGTTGCACGCTGGACACATTCCCTGCATCCTAAGAATTGTGTGACTGAGTGTCAAGACATGCCCCTGAAAGTTGGGCTTGTGGACATGGGGTTTTTGGAAGGCCAACTTATCTATGACTGTGGGCCCATCACTCATTAGCCCCTTTGCAGGAGGAGCACAGAAGAGCTGGGATTCAAGGCTCCAATTGTGATTATGGAGCAGCTCTGCTAAGTTCCTGTGGGGGAGGGGGGCGTGCTTTTTTTCTCTGTTCCCTGTGGAATACACCCAATACTAAATCAGCTGCCTTAATGCAAGGTAAAATAGTGAGCAGTGCTCTGAAGCTTGAGTATTGCCTAGAAGGCTAAGGAGCCTACTCTGAGCCAACTTAAACAGGAAGCATTTCTTACCAAGAGGTATTTCATTTTGCAGGTGCTTGAATGGTTTTATAAGTGCTGCAAAGGCATTAACAGTTCTGTAATACTGTGGAGGCAGGGGCAATATTGTATGCCTTACCTTAATTTCTATTAAGATCTGATCTTAATTCCACTGAAACAGTGGCCAAACTCCCAATGACTTCAACAGAAGCAAGATCAGACCATTACTGAGAGATGAACCTTGAAAGAGGTGCAAGGGCTTTTCTGTCTTATTACCTGCACTATCAAATATTTAATTCTGCTGGGCTAGGTACAGACATTCAAAAAGGCTGAGCCTGAATTGATTCAATCTTTGCAGGCTAGTCTAACCTGCCTAGGTTGAACCAGTTTGCAACCACACAGACATTCCTTCTGGACTGAAGAAATGCAGGCACATGCCTGCAGTAGCTCAAGCTAGAAGCTGGGGGGCACTAGAGCAGCCCTCCCTTCCCTTCCAAAGTGCTCAGCTGAAGAGGGACCTGGCCAGACCCTGTCAGGACACTCTGATTAGGGAGGGGTGTAAATCCCCACACTGTCTGCACTGTCCCAGGCTTTTCCCTGATCGCAGCTCAAGGGGTGGGAATGTTGCCGGACCCCAGCCTGGGCTAGCAATCTGAGGCAAAGGTAGGGTGTGCAGCGCATGTATCTAATGATACTGAGCTTTTCAAACTTCCTCTCCCTGCGTCTTCATACTGTCTGCAAACCTGACAGGTGAGGAAGCCAACAGGGGGCTGATAACAGCATTTATCAGCCCAACAACAAAACAAAAGCTTCCCTTGTTAGTTCAAGCTCTTCTTAGATGGCTTTTACCAAGGGAGGAATGGAGGGACATTGCCAGCTGACCTGTTTATTAGCTCCAAAAAGCTTGCAGTGGACACTGTTCTGTCTGCTTGTCCCAGTGAAACTGGAGACACACACAGGCAGAAACCTCTCAGCATTAGCTAGCATACCACATGTCTAGGCTCTGTGGGGTTGGGGTCCATGCTGTGGGAGCTGGAAGGGACGGGGGATCCCTGTTTGAGCAGCAAGGCGGGAGTGGGGCAGGGGGAAGCTGGGCAGATCCTGCTGTGCCAGCGGTCCGTCTCCACCAGAGCTCTGGCTGGGGAGCAGAGGGGTGGGGCAGGCAGCAAAGCATCTGGGATGCTGGGGGACTCTGGTTTAACTTAAACCGAGAAGGGGACTGGGACAGACACTGCATAAGCTGGTTGGACCCAAATCAGTTAGGTCTGATACTACATTCAGCCAGGTTTATCAGCCATTTTGAAACTGGTTTATGTGTACTGAACCTATGTTCTGTTACATCAATCTTAGTGGGAGCAGGTTTATGTTAAGAATAGTTTTTGTGAAACTTCTGGATTTCCCTTCATCCTGTTGGCTTCAAAATATTGTATAGTTTCTTGTGAAGGGGAGCCAGTGATTGGGAATTATAGTCTGGAACTTCAGGGGCCCAGGCTCAATCCCCTCCTCTACCACAGATGCCGTGGGCATGTCTACACAAGACAGTGCTCAGAAGACTAATTCTACTGTGCAGTAGTGCGGCTGGCAAAGCTGTGCTACTGTACACTAGATTTAGTCTAATGCAGATTAACATCATATAAATTAATTGGTGCTAACATGCAGTAGCGCCAGTTATGGTGAATTAAGTTAAACAATGCGCCATACTTACGGCATGTTAATGAACATGTAGATGTACTCCCTGCATGACTGTGGCAGTTCAATTTAGACCTAGTTGGAGGCCTGACTCCTACTGATTTCAATGGAAGGTGCCTTAACGCTTTGAGAATCTGGATCCTACTCTTTTTACCTCAATTTCCTACCTGTAAAATGGGCATAACTTTACCTCCCCTATATCAAAGGGATATAACCGATAAATAGACTCAAGCTTGAGAGTCTAAAATACCATCTTAACTGGGATAATATGTAGAGATGGTAGGAAACTTTTTTCCAATTATCCTAACACTTTTGAGATTTTGAAAACTCTTCTTCTTTCATATTCAGATGAAAAGTCACATTCTTGAACATTTTGGATGGGGAAACTGAAAATGCTGAGTAATGCTGAGTAATTTCAAAGCTGAGCATGTTATATATAATGCTGTTTAAGTGTTTTATACTAATTTTCTTTCAAACCAGAAAACAAAATTTTAATTTAACAAAAAATCAAAATGATATATTGCAAGAATTTCAAAACAATTTTGTAAAAAAAAATTTCAAATGGGGAGACTTATCAAACTGAGGCTTTCTTGTGTTCATTTTCAGGTTCAATAATTTGGCATTTCGGTTGCAACGAGAAATTAGTTGGAAGATATCTGAGTAGCTCTAATAATATGGTGGTAATATAACGTCTTCCAATCCCAGCTCAAATATTGAAATAAAAAATGATAAAAGGTAAAGAACGCATTAGTTTTTAGGCCAATATTTTCATTGTTTATGAATGAATTCTTTCATCTGTAGTCTCGGAGATTTTAAAACTTTTCAGAATCCTCAGATACAATGATGCCTAAAGTGGTGGAAATTGGTGAAATAACTATTTGAATTTTTTAAAGGCCCATAACCAAATGGCAGAAGCTAAATTAAAAAAAAAGTATGATGGAAAATGTTGACCATTTTCCATTCCTTTTCATTAACGTGTCATGTTTTGATGAGTAGCTTACAGTCGTATTCTTAGGTTAAAATGTCATGAAATGTGACCAGAATGCAGAAAATGTAAGGTTAAAAATGTACCCTTCCAAATCATTAATGATTCAGCTGAAAAGGAAATTACTTACATGAAGCAGTTGTTCCTGTAGTGCGAGAAGTCTGGATGCCTGGAACTAAAGCCTCTGGCAGACGTTACTTCCATTAAGCAACAGTAAAGTTGCTGGATGGAAACTGGTGCCATGTGACCTGCTTCACATATGCTGGGCAAGCTATCCATAGCAGTAAAAAGCACCCCAGGAACTCATTCTGCCAGCCAGGGGAGCTAGAGACCTGCTGTCAGGGGCTATCAGCCCTTTCCTCCCATTGCGCCACTTTAACTGTGATGCCAATGAGAAATGAGCTCTGAACTGCCCCTGGGTGAAGGGGTTGTTCCCGCAATGTTGTGCAGAGTAGAGGGCAAGAGCGGCAAAGCTCAAACTCTTCTGGGACACCTAATGAGATGCTCGGCCACTCTCATAGTCAGAAAGACACCAGAGCCAGCAGTACTAGGACTAGTGAACTGGTCAACAGGGGAGTTTGAGTGGGAGTGCTCTGGGGAGTCTGCCCAGCCACTTTTTTACCCTGCCTTTACTGTCAGCTTGCTGAATGGAATCAGGCAAACAAAGGAGGAGGGATTTTCTAGGAAGTAGCAGCAAAAGAGGAAGAAGAAGTTAGTAGGAGAATCAACAGGATGATAGGAAGACATTGCAATGCCAAAACCCCTGTTACTGCCAGCTCTTCCTCCTGCCTGTACCTGTGTGAGCTCTGTCCAGATACAGCCATTGACCATCTCCATGTAGGCTTTGCAGGGACTATGCTCTTCGTGTCCTTGCCAAAGACCACTGGGTTGCAAGAGTTGTTTTGGGAGGTTTGTCTCAGGAATCTTAGGTAAGGGAGCTGCAGGAGGAGGTGGCGAGGCTCAGAAGCATCTGCGAACACGAGACCTTCTTCAACTCCATGCACAAATCATCACGGAAGAGGGACAGCCAGAGAAGGCGTTGGAAGAAAACATCTTTGAGGCTGGATCTCAATTTTTGAGACTCATTGTTGGAAGATAAATTATTTTAACGTGTGGCATGTTACAATTTAGCACGTGACTAGCACAGTCATTAGATATATATAACATCTACCAGAGGCTAAAGAGATTTACTTCTAGTTAAATACTTGGATTTGTTACTTCTCACAAATGACTGGAATGGGAATCAACTTCAAAATGGCTGTGTTTAGGGCCCTTCCTTGCAAGATGCTTAATCTTCATAAAGGACTGAGCTTCAAATGGTTAAGAAAACCAAAGGTGTAAGAAGTCGATGACTGGCACCTTGCCGAAGTACTCAGCATTTTTTTACGATTGACTTTGGAGTGAACAAACTCCCGTTCAAAAAAATGCGAGAGCTGGCAGGTGAGATCTGAATTTCTTAGAACTGATGGGAAGAGAAAGTCTTTCAGCAATGGTTAAAGACCCTAGTGTGGCAGATGTAAATCTAAATAGTTAGGAATCCTCAAGAGCTTAATGGAAATGTGGGAGAGTAACTGTTCCTGAGTATCAGCCTCAGCTAGCAGATGCCTGAAGAGAGAAAAGGAAGCAAATTGCACCAAGCCAGTCATTCAGGCAGAATTTTGATTTTTGATTTTGGAGGGGAAGGTAAGGGGGGTTTTTTCTGCTGGTATTTTTCTTCAGTTTTCACAGGGGGATTAAAAGTCAAAGGTCAAGTTAAGCGCTGCAGGTCATGTGGCTTTATATACATTTTGCTTTCAGCCAGGAAAACACAATAGGCCAAACTCTTTGCTGTGGCCAGGGAGCCATATACTATATCCCTGACTCGAAGAACACTTCTGAGCTATAACCTGTGATATACATGGAAAATGATAGTACCCCCTGGGACTCTTAACTCGCTGAGGGTTGGTGGACTCCAGCCACTTCCTCTCCTCTTCTTCAACATCCTAGTCTCCCATAATTGCCTTCACCTGAAGCTGTGGAGAAGGCTGCACAAGGAGCTGGCTGTACCAGCTCTATCTTCTGGGAGGTGTCCCCATGACTAATTTGTAGCCGGTTTTTGTTCCCTGAGTGCTGAAGATGCAGCAGAGTTGTGAAGAACATCTGCTTCAGTTTTTCAATGGCGATACAAAGCCTTTATGCCTGTGTAAGTGAGAGGATGATCCAGATGACATAACCTCAGAAAACCAAATTACTCTGGAGGGGAAAAAGGTTTGTAACTGGCAGCCAGTGTTCATTGTGTTCACAGAGCAGAGCTTTTAGCTAGAAGACTGTTATGGCAGTAATTGATCCATTGAATATTCATGATTTAGTGGAATTTTTTTTTCTCAGAAAGAGAGAAATAATTATTTTGGCCAGCATATATACAGAATATAAACTGCTGATATTGGCTTCAATGTATTAGGCAGAAATAGAAATTTTCCAGCATATTAGACACACAAATTGGCCTTCTCTCACCATTCTTGTTAAGTATTTCTTTGTTCCTTTTCTTGTTTATTTTGTAATAGCATTTTCATTCAGCCATTGTACAAGGAAAATGAAAATGGGCAGAGAGAGAAAAATAGCTTTGCTGTCTCTGGTGCAGGTCTCCCTTTGAGCCAAGACCCCAAATCGATAGAGTTGGGGTTGATGCTTTGGGTTGAGGATTTCCATAGGCTTTGTATATCTGTGGAAAATTGCATTTTTTTTTTTTTAATTCCCTCAGGTCTCACAGTATTGCTGCACATTATAAACAAAGCATCAGCTTTTGTAAGTCCGGGGTGAGTGGGTGGTTTTCTTCTTCAAGATTTCCATGCCACATAGCACAATCTTCTTTTGATCTCTTGCAATGTGATATGGCACCTTCTTCTGCACACTCCAGTTGCCTTTTCTTATCCTAGTGTGCAAATTGGAGTACATTCCTTGCCCCCCATATCACCTAGGAGACAGTACAATAGCATCAACAGACAGATAGGTTAATAGTGAAACACTTGAGACCACACAGGTGGCAGCAGGCTGATTGAAAGCAGATCCCTCCTCTGTGCAGCAGAACCAATCAGGTGATACCCAGTGGATAATGATGGAGGCTGCCATATTGCTATTTAGTATTCTGGATAGGATATACTTAAGAATTCATGCAGGTTTCCATTTTCATCTCTTGCATTTTGGCCTCTGTAATTCCTGACTCCTCTTTTATCTTCCCAAAAAGTGTGTGGTTCTGGTTCAGCTACCTTGCTGTTGATCAGGAGGGACATCCGATGGAAGGGTTCCTGTGGGATGTGCAGTATGTAGAGGGACATTCAAGGTAGGCTTGTGTGTAGTTTGAAAAGTGCACAGGAAAGGGCCTTGCTCTGTCTGATTCCTCTTAGGACCTTTGCAAATGGGAAAGAGACAAAGGGAAGAGGCTTTCTGTTGGTGACCCTGGTAAAGATCATGGGGTAAGACATCTCAGTGGCATCCAGCCATTAGTTCCACATGATGGCAGTTTGTTGAATTTTGTTATCTTGAGGGCCTGAAAAATGGTGACACTTTTGTTCCCTTCCTTAGCTCTATTCCCTACCCCACAAGAAAAAACAAAACAAGGAGCGTCTCGCATGCCAACCTTGCCAGGAGGGTGTTAAAACTTGTGTGGCCAACTTCTGCATGTATGTTCTTAAACTCTTCAGGGAGCAAATGCTGTTTCCCAAATGAAAACCTAATGGAAATATTCCCAAATGGAGTATGATTTGAAAAGCTTTGTTTTCTGTCCCAATATACATATTTAGCTGCTTGTATTTCTACATGTTACTTGCGTTGCCAGCAAAAACTCTTGCTGGATCCAGATGCACTGGAATTGTCATGAGGCTTCATTTGGTAACTCCCTCTGAGGTTCTAGTTTTGATGGCTCACTCAGTAGGGAGAAAGGGCATACCATCTTCTTCTCTCCCTCTACTTAAAGGTAGACTGATTCAGACTTCCTGATTTCACCCCTGCGTGTAGATTCATCAGAGAGACAGAGCAATCTACTAATTGAAATAATTAACTTGTGCATAGTACTATAAAAAAAAAAATTGCTTTGCAAATATCCTGTAACTCACAGCCAAGGTTCCTTGAATTCAGGAAGTCATTGCTGACTTCAGTTCCTTGAAATCAGCAATATTTTTAGTTTGGCTGTTGTTATACCAGTAGTTGAGCAACTGAATGTTCATGGTTCAGTGCATTTTTTTTTCATAGAAATTAAGAATTTATGCATTTTCCTTATGCAAGGATGCATAATGAACTGGTTATGTGTCATCATCTCTTAAAATGGGAGCTTTTATTAGTATATTATCATTAAGAAGTCTTGTTACATGATATGTGTGATGCAGAGTGATTTGTCTACAATGCAAGGCTTGCAGGAGTGGGTCCTCTCTTTCCAAGACCAAATCCCATAAGCAGCAGTTAAAAATATGCTGAGATCTAGAAAACCAGCTCTGATGTTCCACGTGGCTCTTATTTTTGGTACACAACTCTGTGAGTGATTATTTTTTCAATTAAGTACTGCCCTCGCAGCTGTGAAAACAGAAGTCTTTTTCTGTGTTTATCTTTAGATTGGGTAGAAAAAAGACAAACCCAAACAGGTTAATGCAGGGTAGATTTCCCCACACCTTTCTGCAGCTGCCTTCACTCCTTATCTGGAAATGGCAGAGTATTTTAATTTTCAGGCCAGTCATAGTCATTCACAGTTTGCCTTTTCGGTGTGGATAGTAAGGATTTTTGCCAATGGCTTTTTCTGATACAGACATGTGGCCACTAAAAACTTCCAAGGGGCCACCAACTCATTTTATACAGGTTCTTGCATATTCTTTGGGTAGCAGCAATATTTGGTCACTTAACCTTTGTCAATATTTGATTCGGAGACATAATGGCAAAGGGCTTGCTATCCTATTCTCTGTCATGAAAAATATCCAATCCTCTGAAGGCATTTTTTAATTTTCATTTTCATTTTTAGAGAGGGAAAATATTTGGGCAGTTAAAAAAAAAAAAAGAAAGAAAATAAGAAAGTGCACCCGGGAATGGTATTGTCCCAACTTGGATTGAATTCCTACTCTGTTTATGTAGCATCTGCTAGAGAATGAGGCCTAACAATGGTAAACTGATGCAGCTGTAAAGACGTGGGCTTCTCAGGGCTTTTCCAGCAGCAGCGATCTCTGCTGAGTAGTTCAGTCTTTTGGAATGAAAATACTGTATCACAGGCAACCAGAGCATGCACGAGAAGTTCACAGGCCCAATCAGCGGCCGTCTAAAGCCACGCAGGCTCATGGATGCAGCCCTGCTGCAAGTCTGCTCCAGGGGCACATTAAAATTTGGATTATTTGACTTAAAAACACACACACACAAAAACCCAACCACCCTCGCTCCTGTCCACGTGCTTTCCATCGCGTATCTGAACTCTGCTGCTAGCTTGTCCCTAGGGCGAAGGCCAGGGCTAGGCACCTGCATCTGTGGCTGTAGACTTCACAAGCTCCGGGCAGGGGCAATGCCCTTCTTTAAGAGAGGCCTCGGGCCTCTCTCCTGGGGCCTTGCTGGAGCTGGCACGGTGTTGATGCACGTGAGAGCAGTTGCATCCTCAGCCTGGAAACTTTCTCACCTCTGCGGCTGTGACTCTCCAGCCAGGTGAGCAGGGGCAGCGCCGGGAGCTGGCACTAGAGGGCTGCTGAGCCGGGGTTGGAGAGCCTGGGCGAGGAGGCAGGACCGGGGAGCCCTGCTCCGGCGGGGGGTGACTCGGAGCTGCAGCGAACAGCGCGACAAGGAGCTGCCCGCAACTAGTGCACCCAGGCCCGTGTCTTTATTGCATTTGGTAGGACCGGGCCCGTCCGTAACGCTTGCAAAAAGCAACTGCGCGTCTCCAAGCACCAGGCACAACCCCCCCCGCCCGCCCCGCTTCCTTTCCCTTTCCTCCTCCTCCTCCTCCTCCTCCCCCGCCGCACCCGGTGCATCTCCAGCCGCCTGCGCGTCCCCTCTCCAGCCCGGGTTTTCCTTGCAGCCCGGCCCCAGGCATGCGGCGGGGACTCGGGCACCCGGGAGGGCCGGGCTCCGCCGCCGGCCGCGGGGATGGGGATGGGGATGGGGATGCAGAGGCGCCGGCCCCCGCGGCTGCAGCGGAGCCGAGTCCCGGCCGCCAGCATGACCTGAGCCCGCATCCCCGGGGAGGAGGAGGAGGAGGAGGATGCGGGGGCCGCCCCACACCAGTGCCAGTGCGTGCTGCTGGGGATGGGTGGGGTGGGCAGGGGGGTTGCCGCAGCGGTGCCCCCGTACGTTTGGGCAGCAGGGACCCCCGGGAGCCGTGCCGCAGTCCCCCCCTGGGGCGCACCTGTGGGGTGGGAGGGAGGGAGGGAGAGAGGGAGGGACGGGGCTCCACGCCTCCGCTCCGCTCTGCCTGCAGGACCCCCGCCTGGGATGCGCCCTCACCTGCGGCCCCCCGCCAGCGCCGTCCTGCACTAGCCCTGTAGCCGCCCGGGAAGTTTGATGGCTTCTTTGCGGCGAGTCAAAGTGCTGCTGGCGCTCAACTTGCTGGCCGTGGCTGGCTTCGTCCTCTTCCTGGCCAAGTGCAGACCCATCGCTGTGAAGACAGGGGATTCCTTCCACGAAGTCCACCCCAGGGCGGAGGTGGCCAACTTGACGGCCCGCGGTGGCATCAGCCCTCTCCAGGATGCGGTCCTGAAAAGGCTCTCGCTTCTGGAAGATATCGTCTACCGGCAACTCAATGGTAGGCGCTCGTGTTTGCCCATGCCGGGTGGGGGGGACAGCCGGGTTTGGAAACAGGGTGGGCGAGAAAAAGAAAAGACCCGGCAAGGGAGAGGGGGGTCATGGCGATTCTTGAAGTTTGCCCAAAGTAGAACTGCTCGCCTGCCTCATCGCCAGAGCTTTATCTGGAGGAGACTGGTTGAATCTGCCCTAGGATCTGATGTATGAGGTTCTTTTAAGAGGGGAGGACTGTATAATGACATTATGCTGGCTTTCAGTTTTGTTGTGCGGGTCAGGAAATGATCCCATCGTGGGAGATGAGAAACTAGTTCAGCAGCCAAACCTAAGGTTAGAGAAGCATGCTGTGTATTGATTGAGAAAATGGCTTTTACCACCAGATGTTTATTATTTGGGGGGGAAGTGCTAAATCACTTAAGGGTTTTTTTTGTTTTGTTTTGTTTTTTGTGCATCATTCCAGTGCAGTAGGTCAGACAATAAATGGGCTTTTTGCAATAAGTTAAACAAACAATTCAAGGTTTCCTATGGCTCAGCCTTGACAGCTGCTAATTAAAACCTCTAGTAATGTTTCTCTTTATAGCACAGTGCAGAGATTTCTATTAAAATCTCACCAGGTCCAGTAGTTCTGAGACGTAGAAAGGGAGTTTTCAAAATGCCATGCGGGATAGAGAAACATGTTGTAAGAGATGTAAGAAATGTAGGTGAGAGATCTAATTAAAACACTGACTGTGAAAAGCTAATTTTTTTAAAGTGCTCCCTATAGATTCACAAGTAGGAACGTGATCTCAATCCAGAGTCCCATTTATAGCTGCCTGTATCTATGGGCATAAAAGACTACAGCTTTCAGTTTGGCAAAATTAGCATAGTTAATGTTTTGTGGAATGCCTGTATAGCTCCCCTCCGTGATTCTTGAATACTAAACTCATGCTTGATTCTGTACAACTGAAATGAGCAGTTCGGTGCTTGCGTACTGAAACTGAACTATTGCAGAAAGCAGCATTATCCAGCGGATGTCAGACAGGTCCTGGAATGCAGCATGTGTTTGTTGGTGTTTTCTTCAGTCCTCGTTGTTATCTCGCCCAATACTTGGGTTTGGGAAAGAGGAGGGGGTCAGTTTAGAGGCACTAAGCTAATCAAGACTGGGTTATTTTACAGTGCTGCTCCACACTTTCATGCAGTGTCCCGCCAGCAAAGGTGGCTTATGTCAAATCTAAACCCCGGGTTACCTGACAGAAGCAATTGAAATGATGTTGAAACAAGCAAATGGGAAATACTTTATAAAAACTGTTCCATATAATGAACCCGTGAAATCCCTGCAGGATGTTGTTGAGCTACAAAGTCTGAAGGTTTTCAGAAAGGATAAGCTAGGCACTTCTGAAAATAAGAATAATTGTCTGCAGTGATATTTGTTAGGCTACACATGATATAAGATATCACCCTTGATATCTCCAGAGCATAATGTTCTCATCAGCAGAGTCAGAAAGATGGTCTCTCTCATTACCACCATCTTCATTTACAGTGTGGTGTTACCTAGAGCCTCTAGCCAGAGCTAAGAGCTCCACTGTGTGAAGCACCCCACGTACTCCATCACTGAACTCCATGACTTAGGAGCAAGTGAAAGTTGACATTAGTCGGTCTCAGAGATGAGAGAGTCAACCCTGAGGAACCTGTGGTTGATGCCACTATGGCAAATGGAAGTACCCAAGAAGAAAATTTAGTGTGAAAGGTAGACATGGTAGACACTCTTGAGTGTGCCACCATCTGTAGTGAACTCTCAGCATGCTGGCATTTGCATTATAGTACAACATACACATCCACTACCTTGTAGTAGCACTGGGAAATGCTACCAAATACATAAACACCATGAAATGGGATAGAGTCAATGTTCACCCAAACCACAAGTGCTTTCCTAGGGGAGACTCCTAAGCCATGCACGTAAAGGTAGCTGTTTATCTCTCTGGCCTTTCCATACAAGGATAATTTGTAGCAGTACTAATGAGTGTACCTGGGAAAAAATAGGCTCAAAAATGTTCACTGTGTAACCTAAGGTCAGGTATATTTTTGGTCCACATGATATTTACATTTTTAATGTGCTTATACATGCTTTCCCCTGGGGTACATGTATAAGCTTTATGCATCAGTAAGGCAAGACCTGAGGTAAACAAAAATGGTAAAAAGAAATAAGAAACAACATCCATCAGTGCAAATCTTGTGCAAATTCAAGGAGTAGCGACATGGTTTCAGATAATCCTTACATCTCAGGATGTAATAGAAGATGAAACATCTTCTCAAAAATGTCCAGCACTGGAGTTCATTTTAACTCCAGTCACTTGAAGAAGAATTACCAGGCTGAAATCTTAGCACCTGCTTCACACATGCAGGCACCTAGTATGACTTTGCTTGTGATTTTTAATATCTATCATAAAAATAATGCGTTTTGGTGACAACTAGCAAACTGATCCCAATTTGGGGCTTCTCCTTACAAAATTCATCAGCCAGTGAAATTCTTCTCTCGTGGTATGTTTTAACGTTTTATTTTAAAAGTTACTTGTGGTCTAGAAGTTATAGGTTGCACTAAGTATTTGGGATAGTAGAATATGGTATCCTGGTGCTTTCAGAGGACACCTTGTAGTTCAGCCCCATGGAAAGAAGCAGGGAATGTTTGCCCAAAGCGTAAGTTAAGCCTAAATTCTTCTTATGTGCTGTGTTCTGCCAAGCGTTGGCTGTGCTTCCCGTTACTGCCAGTTTTTTGGTATAAGCCATACTGGGAATGCCAGCCTCACACTTCCTTGCATTCCCCTGCTTTCATTGGAAACTTTCTGGGTGAACATTGGCCATTAAAAAAAGTGGGAGTCTTTGCTGATGATGGCTGATAACTGCACTGTGCTACAGAATCAATATTTTATTCGTAGTGACATTTTGTAACTAGCTGCATAGGTCCCCATTCCTCTCCATATGTGCTCTTCATGCAAGGTTTGAAACACTAGCCCAGACATGAACCTGATCTCCCATCTTAAATGACCTGTTCAGACAGACAGGAAGAAGATAAGGCCATTCAGGTTTCTGGAAATCTAAAGTGCAGCTTAAAATAGTTGCAACTGTACTGACTGATGAATCACTTAGAACCTGCTTAGCTTTCTTTTCTGGATGATGCACCTTGATGGGCTCAGAGTAGTTTCTGGCTGGTGTAAGCTGGGGTTGCTGCTGCTTGTTAGGCTCCGTGCACAACAATTTATAATTTAGCCCTTGGAACGCTGGCATTTTCCAGACTGCCTGTCAGATGAATGCTTGGTGTGGGTATTGTATTACATTAAGGATTGGTAACTGTTCACAGTAAGCAGTACATTTGATTAATTCCCTCCCTTTTTGTTGCTCATAAATCCACAAAAGATACTTGGATCTTTATAAATTTGTTGGCTCAGAACTATTAGGTAAATAGTTTATACAAATATATTTCAGCCTGCGGCTTGTCATGAGCTACTTGCCATAAGTATCACTCTATCTAATTTTGTCTTCTCTCTGTTTGCTGCATTGTATAGAATGTTTCTTTTGCCCTGCTCCCTAACTGGATGGCTGACAGAGGATTTCCTGGGTGCCCATGCCATCTCTTTTGGCCTGATTGATTATTTTTTTTTTTTTTTTGGTGAATATATACATTTGTACAAGTATTTTGGAAATTTGTAATTTTGGTGATATCATTTTTTTGTGAATACAGTTTTTCTTATGCTTCAGATAATTCAAGAAAGGTAATGAACGGCTGTGAATACTGCTGGAGAAGGTTCTTGTGGCTTCTATTTCAATTAATGTTTGTAAGTTTTCTTTTTATCTTCTCATCCAAACTTAATGTCTCTCCTCATCTCCATCAATAGCAGCTGAACGTTGGGCATGATCTAAGGCAGGAGTACCCAACCTGGCACAAGTGGCACAGGCGGTTTCTGTGTGGCACACAGCAGATTGGGGAGGGGATAAGCAGCACAGTAGCAGAAAGGGCCAGAAGTAGAAATCAAAGCAGTAGACTGGGCAGGGGGCACAGTGCAGGAAGGAAAAAGCAGAGCGGTCGGTCAGGCCAAGAAAGGGGATCGGTGTGGCACTCAGGGAAGGTGTGCGACTAATTCGTAGCATGCTTTCCCCAAAAGGTTGGTCCCCACTGGTCTAAGGAGCCACGGATTTTGTTGCAGTTCATCATGCATGACAACTGTGCATTGCAGACCCATATTCAGAAAAAGACTGTGCACATTTGTACATGTGTACATATGACCAGGCAAGCCCAACTACCGCTTTGGTGTCCTGGGCACTGCTGACCGCTCATTGACCTCAGGAAAACTACTTCTCCAGTTCCTGGGACCATACTTAGGTGAGGATTAAAGATCTAGTGGATAAGGAATTATCATTCAGTTTCTAGCTCAGCTATATATTTTCTGTGTCATCTTGGGCAAGTCACTTGTATGCTCTGTAAAACATGTTTAATCCATCCCTACCTCCTTCACCAGATCCATCGTTGGGTTTGTTAAGGACAAACCATGCTGAGTCCACTTGATATCCTTATGTGGTAAGGAAACGAGTTTGGTGGATGATACGGAAACGGTATGGACTAGTAAGTCTTCTGGTACAGTCCCATGTGGCATGCTGATAATAGAGTTACTGCTGGGTGGATTCATAATGGGCTGAACAACCACAAGCAAAGAACAAGTATAAGTGGATCAATGTTAGAAGAGCAGGAGGTTTGAGTGGACTTCCACTGGCTGGGTGTGATGCTATTTAACACTTGTGTTAATGATTTGGATGCTGGAGCTGAGCACCTTGATCAAGCTGGCATGTAACACGGAAGCTGGTGGTGTTGCAAAGGCTTTGAGGATAGGACTAGAATTCAAAATGATCTGGATAAAATGGAGATCTGGTCTATAGACCACAAAAAGAAATTCAGTGGCGACTAATATAAATAGTTACCCCTAAAGAAGAAAAACCAAGTGTACAAGTACAGAATGAGAGAGAAATGGCTAGGCAAGTAACACTGATGAGAAGAATCTGGTTGTTTTAGTGGATCAGACTCAACATGAGTCAGCAATGTGAGAGTCACAAAAAAACTCTAAATGCAGTTTAGCAGGAGTATTGCATGCAAGACTTAGGAAACAATAGTACAACTCCACTCAGCACGGATTAGGGCTCAGCTGGAGTACTGTGCACCGTTCCATGTTTTAGGAAGGACATAAAGAAACTGGAGAGGATCCAAAGATGGGTGACAAAGATGATAAAGGGGTTAGAAGGCAAACTGTATGAAGGAAAGTGAAGGGAATCAAATACGTTTAGTGTGGAGAAGAGGAGATTAAGAGGAGACATCATAGCGGCTTTCAAATATTTGAAATCTGCCACAGAGAGGAGGAGAACAGCTGTTCTCTCTACCTGGGAGGACATGACACAAAGCAGTGGGCTTAAACTGCAGCAGTTTTAGATTAAAGCTCAGAAAAAAACCCTTCCTTACAGTCAGAAGAGTAGGGCAATGGAACAAGCTCTCCAGGGAGGTTATAAAATCTCCTTCGTTGGAGGCTTTCAAGAAGGGGCTGCATAAGTATTTGACAGGTATGATTTAGGAGTAGTCCATCCTGTATTCATGCGGGGGCTTGAACTTGATGACTCCTGAGGTCCCTTCTATCCCTAATTCTGTCCGGTACAAAGGGGATAAAATACAAAAGATACAAAGAATAATGCTAATGATTGCGAGGGGCTTTGATATTATGATTGTCATGTATCTTAATACAACAACAGTAAAGTGTATAGGCCTAGGGTTCCCCTATGGCTGGGAGACCAGGCCAGATATTGTCAAATTGCACTGGCATTGAGAATGAATCCTACTATTTGATAAAACCCCAGCTTATTTTGTGAAGCGATTAGGTCACAAACATTTATCTTAAGATTAGATTGATTATTTTCTGTGCGTGTCTGTGGTGGGATTGGCCACTCTGCTATAACAAGGAGCTGCTTCCATAAGGCAGGGACTGGCTTTGAAAGGTATATTCAGGGTGGTTTTTTCCTCATGCACCACTGTAGTAGTCTTGATTGTACTCCCTTTTTTGCTTGCCTCTTCTTCTGGAGGCTGTGCTTGCTTCTGTGCTGGGTGGTAGGAAGGGAAATATTCCACAGCATTGCAGCATTTGCCTTTTCTCCGCAGAGACAGAGGGTCACCTTGGTGCTTGCTCTCAGCTTCTACCTGCCTGAGGTGCAAGTCATCTTGAGAGGTTGAACACAAGCCTGACCTTCCCATAGGGCAGCATGCTGCACTCCTGTCAGCTGCCAAGACATCAAGAAGCTGGTCAGAAGTATAGGGCTTCATAAATGGTTTCCCTGAATGGGCAGAGCACCGGGACTTTTGCCTGTACAAGGGTATTTAGGGTTCCAGTGTGGTAGGAAGAAGGAATGATGAGCCCAGAAGTTGATTTTTACACTGCTTTTTTTGCTTTTGCTCTTCCTGTGCCATCCGGTTTGCATAAATGGAGATTTTTTGTTCCGAGGTCTGTAGTCAAGGCTGTTATTTCGATAATCAAACAGTTTGCTATTTAAATGTTGATGTGAATTTGAGTGTAGGAAGCAGGGTAGGGGCTTGTGGATAAACCGCTGATCTGGGACTTGGGGAACCAAGGTTGACTCCTGACTCACCCAGGATCCCGAGTGACCATGGTCAGAAGCTTAATCTCCCCTGTGCCTCAGTTCCCCATGTATAAAATGAGGCTAACACTTTGTTACCTCACAGGGGTGCTGTAAGGGCAAAATTTGTTCATGGTTGTGGAGCATCCAGCTGCTGTAGCAGTGAGGATTATGTAAACAGGCAGACAGACACTGAGTTTGGATCTTGATCTGACATCCCTGAAGCTTACAGTATTAGAGTCTGTCTTTATTATTACTAACAAGTCCAATGGCTATCGGTGTAAAGCCGCAAACTGTCTAGCGCTCTTTAGCCATTGTATACAAATGGCTCAGTCCAGTAAGCTGGATAGTGCATTGAAGTCATTAGGAGCGGAGCTCCTTGGTGAATAGAGTGAAAAATGTGTGTGTTGAGATGAAGCCTCAGAAAAATACTGGGAAAAAATGCTTTGAAGGGACAAGGCCGGCTTCATTTTAGGTTCAGCATTTAAATTGTAATTGGTAAAAACCCAAATAGATGCATTACAAGGTCTGATAGGAATAGAACTTGTTTTTGAGCCCCTGCTAGTTTGAATAGCAAGAATCTCCTTTCAGTATCAGAATCTCCAGCAATAATGAGGTTGCCGTAGCAAAGGACAATCTGAAAGTGAAATGTGGCTAAACAGCAGGGTGCAGGTTTTTTTTTGGTGTGCGTAAATGTGACTACTTCTATCAGAAAGAAGTATTTACTTGCATACCATATGCACCCTTTCCCTCCCAAATGAGCCTTTTAAATTTGGGGTGGGTATCTTGAGCAAGGAAGCTGATTTATCCTCACCAGATTAGATTCGGGGAAGACTAGGAGTAGGAGGCGTGATGCTCTACTGGCTGCCAAAGTGGCTGCCACTTCTCTGGTCCCAACAAGAAGCCTGGGCAGAATCCTGTGTTAACCCTCTAGGGCTTAGCCTTGTTGCTGTCCTGCCACGTCAGGAAGTTCTTGCTGCTTCACCCAGATGGTTTCCTGAGATGCCACGCTTCCTGGGCACTCTGTTTCCAGGACCGTGTACTCCATCACTCAGTCACCACTTCCCCCCCACGGTGACTGGAAAAATCTGTTCTTCCTGCGTGCTGCCTTCTAGAAACAAGGTACATGCCTTATTTGGAGATGTTTAGTATATGACAAAGTATGGTAAATGGATGTTACAGTTGCTAAAAATCCAATTAGAACCTCAAATTATTTTCCCATTCAATATTGTAGGGTAATTTTTAAAGCATTCTTTACATTTTCATCTCCAGGTTAGTTGCACGTGCTACACTCTGAATTAATGTTTGCAAAAGATGCACACACATGTTACTTAGCTATCAGCTTGCACAATTTGCACATTAAAACTCATAACAAACGCAGATTGGAAGCACATTTTGAAATGTGTCCTTTTACATTGTCTTATGAAAATACCTTTTCCCCTTTTTAAAGTGGCACTTAAAACACTTCAAAGAAATTTGGATTACCTATCATGTTACCACGGCTGATAATGCTTAGCACTTATAGCACTTCCCTTCAGAGTACATCATACACATTAGCTAACTTCTGAATATTAAAGTGATATACATAAATGAAAGGATATTAAAAGCAGATGCATCAGTCATTAACTGAAATGCAACTGTGTAGTGCTCTCAGACTTCAGTTACATGAAGCTTTTCATGTAATGGGCAGGTTATGTATAACAAAAATTTGGAGAGATTCTTTGATTAAGATAAACAGATACAAGCAAAGAGCTAGGAATGGGAAATGATGCTTGAAAGGAGCAGGGGTCCATTCCAGAAAGAATTTTACTCACATGACCAAAGTCAAAATAACTACTTTGAGCAGAATTTTGTTGGGTGAGATGTTTAAGTAAGGAAAGTTTGTATGAAAAGAGTTTAATGGTATTATGCATAACATGGTTGATGCTGCTAAATAGTCAGTGTTCACCAATGCCTATCATACACTTGTATCTGAGGTATCTTCAATTTACTTCTCCATTCACTCCCAGGCTTCATAGAAAATGACTACAGTATCTCATGCAGAAATGTGGAGGAATTTGGTGATAAACAGTGAGCTTTTCCTCCATGCCTAATGTATCTGAATGCCAGATTCCCAGTAAAATGAATGGAAATTTTGCATCCGTATCCCTTAGGCATCTTTGGAAATCTCATCCTCAGTTTTTAATGGCAGGATAATGGATTTTATAGACTTTACTAATCCCTTGAGGCAAAACAAGAGTTGTTGTCGTTAAAGTAAATTATTCTTATTGGGACAATCTAAAGTGAGTCTGATACCCATTGCAGCATGATTAAAATAAATGCTTCTTAAAGGAATAATGGAGTTAAGAGACTAGGCTTCTGAGAGTCATCTGGGAACTGCCTGTCAGGTTGGAAGTTATTGTGACATTTAGTTTACAACCGTGCTGACTAAGAACGGATAGATAATTTTTGTTTTCAATAATTGTTTGGCATCGTCATCTGAATATACACCGGCATTGGCAATGAATGAATAATAAGCTTCTAACACATTCATCATGCAGACAATGCTTAGATTGTGAGGTGTTGCAGCAGTGACTAGGGCACAGAGAGAACATTGATATTTTACTCTGGCATATTAATGCACAGGTCTCTGAGTAAAAAGCAGATGTATGGATAAATGGTAAAATGTCTTGTACCACCAAAGCAACTTAGGAACCCAAGTCATCTTTGAAAATAGCACTTAGGCAGGTCTCCTAGATGGGTTAAAAATTTTGCCAAGGTTTTAAATAAAACCCAGGGATCATTACTTGCATAACAGGAATATTTAGAAGCCCTGACCAAGATGAGTACTCCATTATGCCAGGTGCTGTCCAAGTGTAGAAGTAAGAGATGGTCCATGGCTTCAGAAATGGACCAAAGAGACAAAGGGTGGGAGCAGGAACAGAGTCATAGACAGGAAATGCCCAAAGTTGCCCAGTGGATCCTTGGCAGAAGCGGAAATACAGCTCGCATCTCTTGGGCTGCCTAGACACATGCTCAGGGAGGAGGGCATTTTAATTAGAGCAGTTCCTGGACAGGCACTGTAACTAAAATGGCTCGCCCCCACGTGTATTAAGTCCCCGTGCATTTTAAAGATAGTCACAGATGGTTTATCTAAACGTCATTCAACGAGGTTTGGATAAAGCGCCCCCACCACCATTTTAAAATGTGCAGGGGCTTAATATATGTGACAGTGAGATGATGCTGGAGCATTCTAATTAGAATGTGAACAAGCGCTTGTCTAGGCAGCCATGGAGTCTGCTTTAGTGGGACCACAGTGCATTTGAATCTGTTGCAGGGGGACCACACCAAGGGTGGAACATAAAAGACATTTGAAACAGATACTCTTAATTACTTAACAGGTTTTGCTTGTATAAGGGAACACACCAAGGGAAACAGATATTCCACTTCTCTGTATATTGAGAAGTCACATCAGAGGTTACAAACAGTTGGCATGGATTCATGTAGGGCAAGTCACGTGTGACTAACCTGATTGCCTCCTATGATGAGATGACTGGTTCTGTGGGTGTGGAGAGACCAGTGGTGTACCTTGATTTTAGCAAGGCTTTTGGTATGGTCTCCCACAACTTCCCTGCAGGCAAGCTAAGGAAGTACGGGCTGGGTGAATGGACTGTAAGGTGGATAGAAAACTGGCTGGATCATTGGGCTCAGACGGTAGTAATCAGTGGCTCGATGTCTAGTTGGCAACTGGTATCAAGTTGTGTGCCCCAGGTCCTGGAGTTGGTTTTGTTCAAGATCTTCATCGGTGACCTGAAAGATGGCATAGAGTGCACCCTCAGCAAGTCTGCAGATGACACCAAGCTGGGAAGAGTAGTAGATGCACTGGAGAGGGTAAGGCTAGGACTGAGTGACTTAGACAAATTGTAGGAGTGAACCAAACAAAATCTCATAAGGTTCAACGAGGACAAGCATAAAGTCCTGCACTTAGGACAGAACAATCCCATGCACCAGTACAGACTGGGGGCTGACTGGCTGGGCAGCAGCTCTGCAGAAAAGGACCGGGGGGTTACAGTGAACAATAAGCTGAATATGAGTCAGCAGTGTGCCCCTGTTACCGAAAAGGCTAACAGCATACTGGGCTGCATTGGTAGAAGCATTGCCAGCAGGTCAAGGGAAGTGATTCTTCCTCCCTATTCAGCACTGGCAAGGCTACATCTGGAGTCCTGTGTTCATTTTTTGGCCCCCCACTATAGAAAGGATGGAGACAAATTGAAGAGAGTCCAGTGGAGGGCAACAACAATGGTGAGGGGGCTAGGGCACTTGACTTATGAGAGGCTGTAGGAACTAGGCTTATTTAGTCAGGAGAAGAGAAGACTTGGGGGGGTGGGGATTTAACAGCAGCCTTCAAGTACCTGAAGTGGGGTTGCAAAGAGGATGGAGCTGGCCTGTTCTCAGTGGTGGCAGAAGACAGAACATGGAGCAATGGTCTCAAGTTGCAGCAAGGGAAGTTTAGGTTAGATATTGGGATGAATTTTCTCACTAGGAAGGTAGTAAAACACTGGAACAGGTTACCCAGAGAGGTGGTAGAAGCTCCATCCTTGAAGGTTTTAAGGCCCAGCTAGATAAAGCCTTGGCTGGGATGATGTAGTTGAGGCTGGTCCTGCTTTGAGCAGAGGCTTGGACTAGATGTGACCTCCTGAGATCCCTTCTAACCCTCATTTTCTATGATTCTAAGGATCATGTAAGTTCTGAGCCGTCTCAGTTTCTTCTGAAATCAAGGGTAAAGGGTAGATGGGGACAATTCAGAATCAAGAAATATTGGGTCCTTTGTGTTGAGAGTGAAAAGTAAAAAATAATAATAAAAAAAAGTATAGGAGTAATAAAAGTGAGACAGACCCTAAGAAGACTGTTCAAATTGTACAAGTCTTGTGCGTACAAAATGGTCACAATGAGATCACCAAATTCATGATACTTCCATTCTTCAAAGATCTGAACCCAGGATCCTGGAAGGGAAAGGCTCCGATATTATATTAGAATCCCTCTGGCTGGGTAGAATGTCTTTAAGGAAAGGGCTGTTCAAACTGTATCCTCATCCAACTCCACTACAAGTTGGCTGTGGTGATATAACTTTAGCAATGTATCCTAGCTGTGCAATATTATTTTTCCTAAACAGTTTTGTCAGTGCTGGCAGCCATATTTTATAGCCCCAAATCCCTGTTGGCAGATTTTCTCAAGAAGTTGTCAACTTCTTTACCTCTTATTGACACATCCCTTGCTAGTTTTGGCAATAAATCTAATGGCTATTGACCCGTATCCTGACATTACAGTGACAATTATCTAAAAATAATGTGGTAATGATGTAACTAGAGCCCCTACGTGGACTATTAAATTAAAGCAAAGTGTGAACTGGTGTGAAGATCCCATGGTGTATTTGAACAATTGCATGCTGTGCTCCTGATGCTATCTAGCATCTCTGTCATTTCTGTCAGTGAGGATGCGCGATTAGCTGACAGAGAAGAGAGAGCCTTCAGACTAGGAATAGATTGAATTAAATCAACCTAGTCCTTCCACTTAGCCTTCCCCTGCTTTAAAATGGATGGTCTGCACCTCCCACCAGATTTCTGATGAGTAAATACTATGGCCTGGGCATCTTTCTGGTAAGTATTTATCCAGTGCGTATGAGCTATAACGATGCCCTCATTGTCAGATATTTTTAGATGCTGGAGTATTCATGTACACGTGGAATGGGAAATAAGTGGAGCTTTGCAGTATCCAGAATGTGGAATAGCAACAGCCCTAACGGCTGGTAAAGATTGATTTTTTTTTTTTTTTTTTCTTCCCCTCTCCAAATGGGAACTCTTTTTAAGCTGCTCTGACCTTGGGCATCGTGCCAAGGCGTTGCTGCCACTGCTGACTTGTGGAAATGCAAGGATTCCTAAAAGCTGGGGACAAGTGTGTTATATTGAGGCTATCTCCATGCTTGAATAGTTGGGCAGAAGGTAGGCAACGCACCAACATTTTGTCATGTCTTATTACTTTACTTTTAGCACTGTGACAACAAGTACATGGAGACTCTGCATTCTGCACTAAGGTAATGAAGGGAATGTTCTCAGCATCTCTTCCCTATGTGCAAATACAACTGTGTTTCCTGCGCTCCCCTTGGTTTAAAAAAATTCTCTCCCACTTTCATAGATTCATAGGGGCTAGGGTCGGAAGGGACTTCAACAGACCATCGAGTCCGACCCCCTGCCAAGGCAGGAAAGAGTGCTGGGGTCAGATGACCTTCACTGAAAATAAAGAAGTGTTCTATACTAAAGATATTGGCCTTTAACGTGGGAGACTTGGGTTGAATTCCTGCCTCTTCCACAGATTTCCTAAGTCCGGTTGAGTTAGTTCTTTAGGGCCAGATCCTACTCCACACATTAGATGCCTCAGCATGAGCTTGTTCTGCTCCGTTCAAGTCCCTGAAAGAAAGCAAATGCAAATGGCAGGTTGGTCTTGTTCCTCCTCCTCCTCTTTGCAGCATTTTTGTGACTTAATTTTAAGGCCAGGATGGTGGTATGTTCAAAAACAGATGTGTTAACACATTTGCAGAGCCTTGAACAGCGTCTACTGCCTTAGTTCCCCTACAATTCAAGGAGAGAGAGACATGTTGTTAGTCTCTTATCACGTTGTTTTGAGTGTAAAGTTTTCAGAGAAGGAACTTTGCCTATTTGTACAGTGCTGAATACAACAGGACCCCAAGCTTGCTGGAGGTTCTGGGTACTTATGCAAATTGTCTGGTGGGATCCTAGTTGAATTAAATGGAGTGACTAGGACGAGGAATCAAACTAAGATCTTTTGCATGATCCTTGGTAGAGTCTTGTTTCTCTTTTTGTCTTGCAGGCCTTTTGTAGCATTTAGATGAGCAAAACCACTGTATATGGGTGTTGATGTTTGCAAAGCAGAAAGATGAAGTGAAAAGGTTAGTTTTAAAATGGAACAATTAGAATTTCTTTCTGGGTCCTTGCCTGCATTGCACTTTAAATTAAATCATGAAAGCATTCATGTTTGTGCCAGATTACTACAATTTCTTCCAAAACAATTGCTTGATCATGCTTTCCAGATGAAAAGAGAGTTAAGGAACAAAACTGTGAAAAGGCATTTAATGATGCTCTAAAGCTTGCTAATTTACCATTATTGGTTTTACAATAGTTTTGGTTGGCCTTTGTGTATTTCTTCTGTGCACCCACTTTCATATAATAAACCCAAATGCTGAGATTCGTGGGCAGGCTGTAATGGGAAAAAAAAGCCTATCACATTTTACTTTAATATTTCATGTGCATACTGTTAAGAAAACAATAATAATAATTTACTCACAGTACTACAGAGGATCCTAGGTGAAGACCAGGGCCCCATTGTGCTAGGCGTTCTGTACACTTATAGACAACATAGTGAGAAATGTTGGTTTTGTTCAAGTCAGTATGGATAATGGTTTGGGTTTTTTTGCCGTGGACTGGAGCAGGGCTAGGATTTCATCTATAGTTCCTACCACCAAAGAATTACCAACTGGTCCTGCAGGTCTGAGGATAGTTTAGCTACTGAAACATGGAGGTCTCAATTCAAATGCTTTATTGGCTGATCAGTGCTCAGCATGAGTGACATGATATAAAAGGAACAGGGATTTATGAGAATAGTGGATCACACAGGGAATTGTTACTGGGATACAGAGAGCTTTAATTTAAAACTCTTACCTGGGTCAGTAATGGCTGAAGGTAATTTTTGCCTGCCAACATCTTATGTGAAAGGAAATTGTGGTGTTGGGCAGTACTGGCTACAGTAGCTTTTGGATCTAGTCCAGAATCAATGGACGACTTTTTTTGGATGAGTTTAAAAGAGGTGGACAATGGAATAGAGCTTTACATTTACATCATACTCCTTTGAGAATCTCAAGGAACTTGCCATTATTGATTGCTCTGTGTCCCTTGCACAAAAATCTCTCCCAGCTGTTGCAGTTTGTGTGATGCTTCTTAGATCTTTCAGAATAGTAATAGGTCTTGCTTGACTTCTTTCCTTCTTATTGGCCACATGCCTGTCGGGGTAGGGGCACTGAGAACTTGGAGGATTAGGAGCTGTGAATGTCTCAAACATGTGAGGATGAACTCAAGGCCATTTGCTTCAAATGCAAGAGGGACAAAAGGTAGAGCAGGTAGGGAAAGCAGTAGACTGGGAGAGAGTCTGGTTAAGACTGGGGTTGGGACTGGGGGGGAGGAGGGAGGCTTGTATTGGTTGAAGGAAATATGATGAAACCATGAAGGAAATATGATGACCAGCTGGTTTGGAGGAAGGAGGAAAAAGGAGTTAGGCTATCTGGCCAGGAGATTAAGTGTAGGAAGCAACGATGGTGACAAGGGGTGCCAGACAGGTCTGACAAGGGTCTGAGAGGCAAGAAGACAGTGGGAGTGGGTAAACAGGGACTGAAACAGGGAGCCATGGAAGGAGTGGGAAGGGAGAGAAACTAATACTGGATGAGGAACAGATTGGGACTCTGGTAGACTGGCGATAGCGAGGCACTGACAGGACAGAGGTTCACCAGAGGAACTGAAACAGATTAAGCAAGATTAGAACAAGGATCTGGGATGGAAGTGGGTACCTGGGACTGGCTGGCAAATCACTTGCAATGGATATAGGGAGGAGAACAGACTTGGAGGCAGGGAGTTTCAGCAAGCCAGTCAGTATAGGCTAAAGCTGGATGACCAAAGAGAAGCTTAAGTAACCAGGATTGGTAGTGGTAGGCCTAGGACTGGGGTGGCGGGGGTTGGACTAGGACAAGGGGTTAGAGGTGGGGAGGAGGCAGGATAGGAACAGTTTGGAAGAGGTGGGGCAGAAGGGTCTATGCCTGTGACTGCACGCTTCTGTCTAGAGCTTGAAATGCTGCTCAAGGTTCTTGAATCTCACCTTTGTAGGTGATCAATAACTAGATGAAGCCTGCTGGCAAAGTGCATATCTCATCTTCTAGCGCAGGTCTACATTTGCTGTCAGTTATTCTGTTCCGTTAAGTGGCAGGGGTGTCTGTGCAGCTAAAGGTGCCAGCTCTGCTGATTCATTTATCTCCTATTCATTACATGATGTCCGATGATGGAATAGCCAGGTTTTAGCTTGCTTTTTTTGAAAAAAGCTAAGACGTTGCAAACAAAAAACTTAAAGAACGTTATAGAGGAAAGTTTTCAACCTTAATATTTTGTTTACAAACTTGTGGGTTTTAAAAGGAAATGTCTAAATAAAATCTTAATGAGCTTACTATTAATGTTAGGTAATAGAGAGAAGAATAAGACAGTATAGAAATGATACAAATTGGAAAAGCTCAGCATGAAAATGTATGGAAATATAAAGATTGCAGTATCCATCCAGTCCAGGCAGTCTTTAACAAAAATGCAGATGTGAAATTTCATATCAGACATTCCCAAGAATCTTAATTGTGCCCCCATTTTTATTTTTGGAAGGGGAAGGCATAGGTATCAGAAAATTGAACAATAGACATAGTTGTTGTGGAAGGACAACAAATACGAAGGTTGTGTTACTTTTAGCTATCTAGGGAAGATGTACAGTGGAAAGATGCCTTAATTACATTAACGTCAGATGGAAAACTTGGTTCCTGGGTAACATCTCCTTTATTTGATAATGAAAATGCTCGTATTTTGCAGCTTTCAGAAGATGTGCGTGCATTAGAGCAGAAAGAATATTATGAGCTATGCAGTACAAGGCAATTGTTGGTATTGCAGAAACTGTGGGGGGGTTTTGTGTTGAAACATTTTAAAATTATCTTTTCATAACTCAAGCAATGAAGTAGCTTTTCCCCTAATGTGGCCTTGGTGGTCAGACTTAAGGTGGCAATAAGGCTCTCAAGGGTAACTTTTCACATTTATATGTATGAAATGTGTGGGTATTAGAAACTTTGTCTATATTGCGTTTTTTCCCCCAATATTTTGGGTGTCTTGATGTTTATTAATTGTAATGCCTTTGCGTCTTTCCAATTGGTAATATTTTTGTTAGTTACTGTGGTAAATTAACTGGTTTGGTTTTTTTTTCTAGAAAATTCAGTCATATCACTACTTTAACATTTTTGGTGAACACTGATCTCTTACAGTTGTTCATTAAACAATCTTCTAGTAGTCGACTCCCCAATGACAGCCAACAGAGATGGACTTGGCCAGTATGAAGAGCTAATCACTGCATTCCCTGAGAGTGTTCACTCTGATTTGTATACCTATATTATGTATATTTGTATGTGGACCTACACAATGAATAACAGTCACTGTATATGATCTACTCTGCCTCTTTCTCTTCTCATCCCTTGAAATGCTAATTCTTTTTGACTTGAAAGCAAGAGTTACTGTGATGCTGGAGAGGGGAGGGTGGGGGGAATGTGCTGGAGGTCCTTCTGGTGCTGAACACTGCAAACCAACCACAATTCCTGCTGTACATGTCAGCTTTCTTACGGTGTTTTACTTTTTGCCTCTGCACTCACTGACTTCCTTCCCATAGACTTCATCTGTGTCCAGGGGTTGATTCCTTTCCAAAGGGCGGCAGCAATGCAAGATAAGGCCTTGCTATCTTTTTTGTTTTGAAAAGGTAAAGAATTTTAAAAACCTGCCTGTGCCTTTTTCTTCCCAGCTGAAATTCAAGAAGTAGACGTCTCCTAGGTCAGCTGTTCTCAACCTGGTGAGCGGTGAAGCAAGGGAAGAGGCTGAAGTTGCACAGTTGAGAATGAAGACAATTTTGCTGGACACAGCAGGCTCCAGCATGCTCCTGGGTACAGGGGCTCTCAGGAGCTGCTCTAATTAAAACGCCTGCACCGTCTCATGTATTCAGTGCCCCATGCTTCAAAATGGCAGCGGGGTGCTTTAACTAAAACTCGTTCAACCAGCTTTAGTTAAAGTGCTTCCCCACCATTTTGAAACATGGGGATGCTGAATACATCTGGGGGCAAGACTGTTGGAGCATTGTAATTAGAACACACCAGTAGGCTTGATTTAATCAAGTCTGCTCCGACACATTTTAAGTAGAATGCATTGGAGCAAGTGTCCTGCACAAGTGTTTCAGGATCTGGCAGCACACTGCGATCTCCTTAGGTGCATTAAGTGAATGTTTGTTTCCTGAAATTTCTCTGAGATGCTCAAGTTCTAAAATGTTGCTTGTCTTTTTTTTAAAGATGCTAATATGAACTTGGGTCAAATTGTAAAGCAGATGATTCATCTTCCTGGATTTCCTTTTCAGTGTTATTAGCTTCTAGGAGTATTGGAGCTTCTTTGCATCTCTCTCTTTTGCATTTGCCATTTTAATCCTTAGTCCTGCAAGTTTCTGAGCTACTTTGATCAGGAGCGGAGTGTCATCAACAGTCATCAAAATTTGCGAGAGTTGAGGGTGCAGGCCTTCTCAAAGGAATTCTCAGCACTTTGTGGGAATGACTTCCTAGTAATGGAATTAGGGCAGTTGTAGATAGTTACCCAGGCTCATGTTAAATAAAGTGAAGTTACACATTACACTTTGCCCGTACCAGGGGCACTTCAAATGCAAGCATCCACACATTAAACCTCTTTGAACTGCACAAAGTGCCCTCTGAGCATCTCTAAGTTCCACTTCAGGGGAGCTTTCATTCTGAGCTGTGCTCCCTAGCTTGTGTTAAGGTAACTTCAGTCTGCTCCACAGAGATAAAATAAGCAATTTGAGGTCCTCCAGTATTCCAGGATGCACTGTTCCTAGACCTGCCCCTCACCCTGGGTAGAGAGGGAGCCCAAGTGTCCTGGCTCCTACCCATACCCTGGCTCACAAGCCCTCTAGTGGCAAATCAGAGCTGTGCAGGGAAGAAACCGTATTAACCACTAATAGGCAACCATTCACAGCATATTTGTGGGGCCAGCAGTGACTGCATTTGGGTGGCAGTGTGGGGCTGGGTGTCAGGCATCAGCACAGGGCTGCATTTGGGCAAAAGCATGGAATTCTGCACACACATCGGAGCAGACTGGGGGGCATGTGTCTGCGTGGGGCTCTGGCCAGGGAGAAGGTGAAACTTGAAGTGTGTGGCAGAGTGGAGTTGGTAGCATACTACAGCAAGGGGTGGGGGATGGGGCAGTGTGGGGCGCAGGCTGGGCCACAGCAGGGGTGGGTTGCATTCAGGTTGGAGCAGAGAGCTGGGAGGTTGTCACTGATCGTTGTATCCATCGGGGTCCAGAGACCCCAAATTCTGCCATACCCCCAACTTCAGGTAGCACAGCGGACTACTGATGGGTCAGATTAAATGGTTCAGTGGGCTAGATCTAGCTTGTGGACCATATGTTTGACAGCCCTGGTCTAAGTATAACATGTAACTTCACCCTAAATTACCTGGTTTGCCTCATGTGAATCTTTTCTGAGTGTATATGTATAATCACTCATAGCATTATTTGTCCTCTACCACTGCAAGAACTTGTAACCCAAGCCATTTGGATTTTAAATCTGACCTAGCAAATGAATCCTGACCCTCCAACCCATCGCTGGGTAAACTGGGGAAAACTTGAAGAATTCTAATTTGAACTTTAGAGATCTACATACAATATGCATGAGATTCTGAGGCCACTGAAGTCAATGGAAAAACTTGACTAGAATGGGTTATAGTAGACACTTTATTAATTGCTCATTCAATTGGTAAAAAGATTTCGGAGGTTATGTTATCTTGAAAACACTTTTAAGCGCTTATTTTCAAATCAGAGTCCCTAATACCTAGGCATATGCAGCATCTCTGAAAATCAGCTCCTCAAATGATTGCAAATGAATTTAAGCGATCTTTTTCACTGGGTTACTGAACTCTTAAGTTGTTCACTTGGAATGTGCTGAAAATTGGTGGCTTGGTTTCTTAACCTTGCGTTGAATTCAGAAATAGAGGGTTTGGAAATAGCATAGCAAGTTTTCATTCAGTTTTGAGACAAACTTTGTTTTTTGACAAGTAAATACTGTTTCATATTTATAACCATGCAAGGCATAAATCGAATTAGTCTGAAATTAGCCTTTGCTCTTACGATGCTTGGCACATTTCTAGCATTACGGAGATAAGGAAGGAGAAAAGCAAACCTGCTTTGAAGAGAAGCTGATTTCCATAGCAAGCAGAGTGACCTACTTAAAAGGAGTGGGGAAGAGTCTAAAATGAGCTACTTATTTATTTATTTTAATTTTAAGGATCTGCTTTACCACTTCTATTGCTAAGCTCGCTCTTGACTTTCTCCCTGCAGAAATCTGAGGCCTAAGAAAAAACTTTTCTCCTTCGAGAGCTTCCTTTGTATTAAAGGGTTTTTGTTTGTGTTGCTGGCTGTGACAGGACTGCATAGTACAGCACCTAGGCATTTGGAAGATTACTAATATCCAGGTTGCCTGAAATTTTAGGGACAGAGGATCAAAGTGACCCTTCACTTTGGTAATCATAAAAAGATCCTCTCGTGCCAAAATAAGGGGAAAAACACCAACCCCCCTCCCCTCCCCAACCTTTGACAGGTCATAGAAACCCACTGAAGTCCATTAATGAAAGATTGTTGCACAGTACATAGTGTACATAATATTAATCTGTTTGTTTACCGTGTGTATTTCAAATCCTCACTATGCCACGTGTTTGCCAAGGCTGTGTTACATAATGCAGCATTTTCAGTGGTGTGAGTACCCCATGTGTTTTGTTTGTGCTTTTGATTCCCCCCTGCCCCCACCACCCCTTAATGAAGTTGATTATAAAATTGCCAGGCATTAGGGGATCTTGTCGTGTGATCCTACCTTCTGGCCAGAAGGCATTCCAGCCGGCAAACCACTTCATCTCCATTTAGCTATAGGAAGACCACAATGTGCCCTTTGTTGCTGCTGGGAAACCAAGTTGAAGGGCTTCTCAGATCTAGGCGGGAAGGGGAAAATCAAAGACACAACTTTGGGGAATGTTAATCACAGTTTAACATTTGTAGGAACTCTATTTCATTACTTCCCTTAAATGAAAAGGAGCAGAGAGCCTTGTTTCTTGGACTCTCGGGTACCATTTTCAAGCGACACAATGTTCGGTAACATTTTTGAGGACTAAATGGGAGGAATTGCCAAATAATGCAACAGACTGTAGATATTCCTTGATGGAAGGGAGCAGGGGTTCAGAAAGAAATGGATCATAATGCATATGGGTTTCTAAATAGAAGAAACATGGTTGGACAGAGATACCACTTGCGGTTTTCCCTAAAATAAATACTCCCTAGCTCGTATCTGATTCAGTAATACTATATTCTGAATATGGTATGGAACAGCTTTGGGGGAGCGGGGGCGGGGAAGAGTATTGAGTATGAATGTTGTACATAGGACTGTGGGGAAACCAACAGGAGCCATTTGCCCTTGCCTTGTCTTCTGTTCTGTCACGTGCCGCAGTGTTAAGTGGGAACAAAGTGAGATCAGACTGAATGGCTTACACCAAATATACTGTACTGTAAGTGACTACACAAAATGAAAGACGGTCAATCAGGGCCACTGATTTTGTAGCTCATCTCAGGAATGAGCATTCTGTTTGTTGCTGAAGGCTGCTTTTGTGCCCTGATTGGAGTGGCTTATAACTCTAAATCTCTTCACACGCTGAACTCAAAATTTGGCTAAATGTAGTTTGACTTGTCTGCTCTGTGTTCCAGATTAGAACTCATCAGTGTCATTTGCAGAGTAATCTTTATAATTTCTGCATCTCAGAATTGGGTCAGGTGGAACTGTAAGAGAAACCTGAGCCTCTAAATGCTCAGAAATACATTAAAATGCTGCTGTTGCCTCCAAAGTATTAGGGCATTCTGATATGCAGGGTAGAGAGGATGACTGATTGGTCTAAGTCTCTAACTGAAACAAGGTTAATTGAGTTCTTTTTGGGATGGTGGGAGAGACAAATGAGTTGCATGCAGGTATTTTTAAGGGAGTTTTGCCAGGTAAGACCTTAACCCTTTTTGTTTTGCATGAACAGTGATCCTATGGAATCATTTGTAGCAGAGTTCATCTGACTGTCTTGACTCAGAATTTCTCTTCTTCTTCTTCTTCTTCTTCTTCCCCAATTTCTGTTCAGTGCCTTGCGAACTTTTCTACCCCAGACGTGACTGCATTTCATAAGAACTGTATAGAGTGTGGTTAAGGCACACTCATTTCTATAGCTCACGGTTAAACGAATGGCGAGCGTGACGTCTCGGCTACCTTTGACTCTCCTGTTCAAGTGACTATGGTACTCGTTTCCAGCTCGGCTAACTGAGGGCAGCCTTCAGCACGGCCCTTACTCTGTGCCCTAAGGCTTGTATAAAACCTTTATTAAGAACTGCAAATGGGGGAGGACAGGATCTTGGTCAACAAATACCTATCTTTTTAATAAAATATGAAGGTTGAGTGACCTGTCATGAAGGGGAAGGTATTCTAAGCCACTGCTAGCATGGTGTCATGTTAGGAAAAACATTCCCAAGTCTTTGGGTTGCAAATCCTGAAGGCTTTCTAGGAAGAAAAAAAAAGAAAAGATAACTTCCATTTATTTTTAATATGTTGCTTTCCAGGTCTTCTGTTCAGCGTCTGCATTTGCCTCAACAATGCCTCTAGCATGTTGGCAATAGCTAATGCAGCTTGTGCTGGTGCATCCAAATGTTGCTAGCACTAAAGAATCAAATCAAGGTGCAGAATGGCTAAAGATAAGGCATGTTAGGCCTGAAGGAGAAGGAATGGTGACAGTGAAGGGAACTAGCAACAAGGAAGGGGAAATACCACAGGGAAAGCCAGAACTCCAAATGAGTGAAGAGTTTAATGGCTTCCCTTTTTTAATTTCATTGCATTGGACACATTTTGGAGTCCTTGTGGCCCACCTGGTCCTACACTCATTCCAAACAATAACAAAGCTTCCATTGATTTCAGTGGGTGGAGGACTGTATGACTCACGGGTCACGTCCCGACGAGCGAGCATGTTCCTGTTGCAGCATTTCAGATGCCACAGGAGGCATGCTAGGAATGAAAAAATGTTCCCTGCGCTGCATGTTTGTAGTGCAGACTCTAAGTTTGATACTGGGAAATCCTCATATAACACCCCCCCCAAAAACAAACAAACAAACAAAGAAACGTGTAACCCGGGTGGTACTCCAAAAGGTACCCCCTCTCCAATTGAAGGGATCAAAGCAGGTGCACAAGCACGGTGGGAGATGTAGGGAATCTCCTCCCCCTATAGAGCAGAGCCAGACCACCAGTGGGGACTTAACCATATACCTTTTAATACTGGGAACATAACAGGCATAAATCGGAGGGTATAGTGGACACTACAGTGCCCCAAGGGGCAGGATTCAACAAAGGTTAGACACTTACAATCATTGACAAAAAACAGGGTTAACAAAATATAAAACACAAACAGTAGAACAAACAATACGGGTTGGTGAAATATAAAAAGGCACAAAATGCAAAATGTCAAGGAAATATAGGGCCTTGGTACCTGGAGGGGGAGAAAGCACAATGGCCCCTTTCCACTGCAAGAAGATTTGCTTCTTGTTATCTCACTCACCCCAAGTCACCTCAGCTGGGACTTGAACCCAATCTCCCATGTGCTAGGCAGGAACACTGCCACACACCCACCACTGCTCCAGCCTGCTGGGGGTCTTGACCTTCCGGATGCCCTGGCATCATGTCGAGCTGCCTGGCCTCTGATTGGAGGAACTGGAAGCAGAGCTGGGAACCTCTCAGGTCACTGCTCAGATCCTTCCTGGAGCAGGGGGAGCCTCTCCTGCTGGCTGCAGCCTCTCGTAGGGGATCCTGGAACCCAGTGGGGAGCCTCTCCTGCCGGCTGCACACCACGCTGCTGAGGGTCCCACTGCGGCCTGCAGGTCCTGCTCTTTCAGGCTCTTCTGGGGCACTGCTCCTGCCCTGCTGGCTCAGCTCTTGCCAGCTCTGTGAAGCTCCTTCCTTGTTGTCCCTTGCTGGTCTCTCCCCTGAGTCAGCCCACGCTGCCCCTTTTATCCCCCTCCAGGTGACCCAAGGGACAAATTGGGACACGGGGGGTGGGGGGGGTGAGTCTCTGGGGCCTGATTGGTGCGGAAAGACAATCGTAAGCCCTCCAATCATCTTTTGCCCTTTCAAAACCCCTGGGCTAGGTCACTTGAAAAAGCAGGGTGCACTACTGGAGCATGCCCTGAAGCAGCCAGAGGCTGGGTCCACCAGAGAGATGCTTTAGCACAGTGGTTCCCAACCTTTTTTTTGCTGTCACCCTAAATTGGCCACCAACAGGACCTCCCAACCCAGCGTTGCAGGGACAGCTGGGAGTGGAGTGTGGCAGCGGTAGCAACCTGGGGGTGAGGGAGCCACCATTGCCTCCTTTGTGTGCAGCGGCCCTGCCTCACCCGCCACTCCCAGGCAGTGCATGCGAGTGTGCACAGGCCCTTCACAACCCTACTGAGGACCCCCCGCGAGTGTGATTTGGGTCACGCCCCAAGGTTGGAAACCAATGCTCTAGCACCTGGCCAGAGGTGAATACCATGTGCCTCCACTGCTCAGTGTGCTGGAGCAAATAGAAGTGGGAAAATCTGGCAGCAGTGGTCCAGACCTGGGTGTACAAGATTTGTCCCAGAGAAGCAGGAATGGTGGGGGAGACTGTGTGGGAGGGGTGGGTCCTCCACCTGCCCCCCTGCCTGCCACACAGCCCCCTCTGCAGCAGCAGTGGGCCATCAGGGCACTCATGGTCCACTGCTGGCAGAGACCCCCAGCGGCACACAGCACCACTGGAGACCAAGGGGCTCCATGTGGCACATTGGCACAAGCCTTCAGGCAGGACCAGGCCAGCTCTTTCTATGACCCAGGGATCTCAGCACTGCAGGGGTGGAGGTGGCAGCAGGGTGGTGTATGTGTGTCTGAGAGAGACGGGGGTCAGGAATGGGAGAGTGCTCTGGGTAGAAGAGGCTGCCAGAGCTAGGCTTAGAGGCTCCCTGCCTAGAGCATCCTGTGCAGGGGGAGGCCAGCCTGGAAGGGAAAGGGCTTGCCCAGCCTAGTCCCTAAGCCAGAGTTGAGGGCTTCCCAGGAACAGCATGGGGATCGCTGGGGCCTGGGCACAGGCACAGGGAGCAGAACAGCAAGGGCTGGCACTGCTCACAGACACAAAGCAGCAGGTGAGACAGCTGCAGCTGAACTCATGTCCTGGTGCTGGGATGGAGCTGCTGCCGGGAGCAAGCTAGTGGGGGCTGTGGGTCAGGCGTGAAGGGCACTGGTGGGGCTCTGGGTTGGCATCCCAGTGCTGCTCAGCACCCCAAATCCTGGTGAGTGTAGGGGCAGGGGCAGTTATGATTTTTTTTTTTTTTAATGATAAAAAAAGGAAGCAAATGCCAAAGTGCGTAGATATTTAGAATGCACTTTATTATGATGATAGAGGCACAGGTAGGTTTTCAGATTGCTTTAAAATTGAAATATATCAATAAAACATTGCCCAATTGGTCCCTTGGTCCCTCTGTCCCGCTCTTTTCTTGGCATTTAAGTTTTATCATGGAAGAACGTGTGTTTTGGGTATTTTCATGACAGCATTTGGGGGTTTTTTAATTGGAGAATTTGCAATTTTTAAACATGGAACACCAGGATCCCTGCTGGTGAGGCAAGTGGCGGGACCTGGGCAGAGGAACCTGCCCAGGGCCAGCACTGGGGACCCAGCTGGAGGGCAGATGAGGTGGATGACCTCCTGGCCATTTGGGGCCAGGAGGACATGCTTCAACAGTTCAAAGTGGGCCACTGCAAAGAGCACAGCTTTTGGGCGATGGCTGCCCAGATGGCAGAGCGGGGACACCAGAAGACATGAGAGCAGTGCCACACGGCCAACTGTGCAGCAACGGCCCATTGGCAGCTGGCCCAGGTGGCTGTGTGGTCCCCATCTGGGTCTGGCAGGTGTACAGCCATGGGGCCACAGATCCAAGAGGTTGGATGTTGTCACAGCTGGCAGCAGGTCACAGCTAGGCAGCAGCCCCCACTGCAGTGGGTAGAGGGTGCGGGGGCCACTCTAAGTTAGGGCTGCTTGAGCAGTCCATCTAGCACAAAGGGCTAGTGTCCCCAGATACCAACTGGCTGGGCCTCAGAAGCTCCTGAGGGCAAGTAGCCGTGCACTGCTCACCAAGGCAACTTTTTATATTGCTGGGGCCTGCACAGGTGCTGCCCTCAGCCTCTAGCTCCCGCTGGCTAGATCTGGGAGGAGCTGGGCCAAGGTCATTTTGCCCCATGTGGCATAAGTTGCCCCAAACCAAAGTGCATGTTCAGGCATGTGTGCTGAGGCACAAACCCTTGGCACAAATTTGTGCTGCTGCTATTTGAGCTGCTGCGAGCACATGTGCCTGCATGTGTGGATGTGCCCGCTAGGTCTTGTTAGCTTGCACATCTGTGTAGCTCCGTGAACTAGGTGAGCTCCAGGGCCTAATTATCTTTTTCAAGGAGGTGCTCTTACATTACTGTACATGTAAATGTAATAGGGGTGTGTGAAACAGGCCCTATTTGATTCGGATTTGGCCTGAATCAGGGACGGTGATTTGATCTGTTGATTTGCTTTGCTGTTCCTGATTTGATTCGGCCAAAACCGAAGCTGACGATTCGATGCTGATTTGGTGAATCAATGATTCAGACATAGGCGCAGCTTTAAAAGTTTTTTCTACACACTTTGAGGTAGCAGTGCGACTCGTGATCGCTGCAGTGCTGGGGCAAATGGAGCGTCCCACAGGAGCATGCAGGGGGCTCTCCAGCATTCTCAGCAATGAACCCAGAAGTGGACCAGAAGTAATTCTGGTCCACTTCCGGGTCTGCCGGGGAGCACACTGGGGAACCTCCTACGCTCCCCCGGCTCAGCAATTGGCCACAGGGGGATCCTGGGTTCCCCTCCAGGCCCAGGAGGCACTGGTTGCCAAACCAGGAGGGGGCAGGGGGGGCCCCCAGCATGCTCCCCGGTGGACGAAGAAGTGCTTCTGGTCCGCTTCCAGGTCTGCTGCTGAGCGCTCTGGGGAGCCCCCCGTGCTTCTGTGGGATGCTGCATCTGCCCCAGCACCACAGCATTGAGAGCCCCTGCTACCTACAGGTATGTAGAAAAAACCTTTAAAGCAGTATGTACATCTGAGTCTCTGTACGTCTGATTTGGAGAGATTAAAGGGTCCTCTGATTCAGTTCTGATTCGGAGATTCGGCCACCAAATTGGGCTGAATCTCCGCCAAATTGAATCCGGGACTGAAGCTTCGCACAGCCCTAAAATGTAATTGTATTCACATTTTTAAAGTGGCCGCTGGTCTTCAGCACCTTCTTATTTAGGAGTTTGATGTGAGATGTCCAGGACCTATTTTTTAGAGGTAATATGCTCCACCTGAAGTTAATAAGGTGCACTTTTTTTAACGATGAAGGTGACTAGCTGTTGGATCGAGTTATGTAGGAATATGGTGGATTGTCTGTCATTTCGATTTTTTGGTCCATGTTACACTGGAGGTCAGAACAGATGACAAAAATGGTCCTTTCTGCACTCAAAAACTATAGATTTATGAACAGGATTTGTAGTGTCTCCACACCTCTAAAAATAAGGCCCAAGCTGCCCTTGAAAGTGAAGACGCTCCAGAGCTGTTGGCTCTTTCTGAAAACATCAGCTATCATTATTTTTTAAATATTTTTTTTTTATATTCTGCTCATGAGAGTCTGACCCTCTACAGGCAAGGATGTAACTGTTTTTTTCCCCCCTGAGTCCTGAACATACCGAATCTGGAAATTTCTGTAATTTTCACTGCATAGAGTTTGCAAGTTTGAACTTGTTCTGATCCCAACTATATACTTATTCCTCTTGCAGACACATTGCTCTAAGCCTTTCACAATACAAACTCATTTGTTTTCAATCACCCACAATCTAGTTTCTCCTCATATAATGCCAGAAGCCAATAAGTTATTGAATTCTATGACAGTTATAGTAAATGTATGTTATTGACATAATATACCTTAGAGTCCCTGCTTAGTGTGGGCATGTGTGGTAGAATATAAACTACCCAAACTGAAACCTAAGCAGAAGAAACTTTACAATATAATTCCAAAACATCAAAGTGACTGTTTCTACGATGGAATTTTGATGATTCTACTCAAAAGGGTTTATTTTAATTTAATACAAGAAATTGACTTCTTTTAGCCAAAATGTTGGTGACTTAATGAGGCGATGCTTTTTTGATCTACTTTTGCATTTATTTGAATGGGAAAACTAGATGCGTTAAGTTTCATTAAGAATCCTCGTGCCTGTAGGAGGTTATTAATTTCCCCGGTGCTGCATCTTGCTTGTGTTAGACTAATTCATCCCCACAACAGCCCTATGGGACTAAGTAACGTGGCCAGATCAGTAGAGGTGGAAACTGAGGCAGAGCATTTGAATGAATGGCTCAGGGTTCTGGAGCCATAGCATGGATCCGTGGCTTCTAAATATCAGCGTGGCCAGAGGGACAACTAAAAGAAAGGACATCCCCTCCTCTCCTGTTGAGAGGCTCTGTGCCAAAACTCAAGCCCTGAGGGTGGGATAGGATTAACAGCATGTCAGAAGCAAATTTTGGGATAAATGGCAAGGACCAAGGCCAGTTGGAGTTGTGGCAGCCTAAATGAAGGTGCTGTGCCCAGGGCCAGTCTCAGTCTCAAATAGTGGAGACAAAGCTGCTTTCCCACTTGTTCCTATCACTGACAGAGGAATGAGAATCAGACCCAAGGTTAGGACCGTGAACTTCTTGGGGCCAGCCCTGTGTTCATACTAGCAAACCTTTCTTTTCCTTCTGTCTTCTTTCAGCTAAGTTGTTTTCATCCATGCTGGGTTATAATAACAAAGATTAAGCTGTACCTTTTGAAATGTAAATCCTTTTAGAATGCTTATCAATTTTCCTCCACATGGACCAAGTGACAGAGTGGATTGAATAAGAAGTATTGTTGCACCTAATTTTCTGTCTTATCTGTTTACTTGGTTAGCAGAGGTAGGTGGAAGTGAGAGTGAAAGATTGCTTACTATGGATGTTGTTTTCCTTTTCAAGAAAAACGGTCTGTGCAGAGGTAGTAGTTTAGGTCTATGAGCAAGAGGCAGAAAAGTTCCAGAAATATTCAGGCCAGATTTGTCAAGTTTTACAGTCATGGTTCAATTCAGAACGTAAATCTTGTACCCATCTGCCGAACAGGAGCAAGCTACCCCAAAGAGGCAGTGCCATGACAACCTTTACAGGCATATATCAGGAGGCACTCGAGTAAGATTTGCTTGGGAGCGGGCGCATCTACACGTGATGCTATGTCGACAGCGTAGCAGCCATGGGCGTCTACATGTGACCAGCAGCTGCTTCACCATAGTGGCACACTCCCTCATTATGGTGCTGCTAAAGTAGCTCCTAAAAATAACTGTGCTGCAGCATACTAAAGCATAGCATAGTAACAACATCGCCGTAGGGCAATGTGTAGACGTGCCCAGTGTGTAGCACAACGGGGTATTCGGCTGGTACAGTGATGCAGACAACCATGGAGATTTGGGGTCACAATCGCACATTTGACCATTGCACTTGCATTGAACCTTTTGACCACTGGAGCGCCACAGAAATCCATGCGTCTGTTATCGGTTTCCAGACTGGGGCTTTGATGCCAAGGGCCCCTGAAAAGTATTTTACATCTTTTACCTTTTGTGTTAGGGCCCTATCTTTGTAGGGAGTCTGTGATAGGTTATTCATGAGCACTATCTCCAGCCTAATCTAGAAGAAAAATGTTTGTCTTCTACAGTGGGTGTAGGGTTGTGAGGGTGTGGGTGTATGTGCTTGGTAAAAAAAAATGTAGGAACTCTTTTCTGGAATCATTGCATCATGATGTGTGAAATGATTAAAAGATCCTCAGTAGGGAAGAGAAAGAAAGGATGTGTCCAAAACCTGTCACCAAAACAAACGGGTGCTCCTGCACAAACATTTCTTAGCTAGAGCTGATCAAGACTGGGCTATGCACTTGTTTTAAACAAAATAAATTCCTCTCACTTCCTGTTTCTGTTCTTTAAACCTGTTAAACTGTGACGCTTGTGCAGGGATGATGTGCCGAATGCTGATGGAGTTCTCCCTGGGCTGCATCCCAGATGAGGATCAGGGCTGGGGCTTTTCAGAAACTCTCAGTAACCAGAACAGAAGTCAGATTTCGAAAGAGCTCAGCTCCTGTTTAGGCACCTAAAATAAGGGGACTGATCTCCAAACAGCTCTAGTACATTAGACTCTTCTTTAAAATCTGGCCAGAGGATGTTAAAATGCTGAAAAATTGAGCCCTAAAAATATAAAGGAAATCAAACACTTGGGAAGCAAAATAATGCCTAATTCTGTCCATGTGGCCCTGGTCTGTATTTGGAAAAGAAGGATTTTTGCTCCTTCCATTGACTCAGAAGTTTTAGCAATGACAGGAGACTTGGGGTAATACAAACTAATTGCTGTGGCCTGTGTTGTGACAAGACATTGATCAAAAAAGGGGAGGACTGGTGGATGGTGCTAGGTACTGTTCCTTCTCAGCCCTGTCCCATGAACATGGCCAGACCCAGTTTACCATGACTGCATTGCCCAGCGTTTGTGGGATAGTTAGGTCAGGTCACCCAGAGATGAAGAATGATCTGCTGGTTAGGACACCTAGCTGAAAACTTGAACCCTGAGTCCATGTTCTTTCTCAACATGACCTTCCTGTGTGACCTTGAATGAGCCACATAGCCTGTCTTATCTCTGTTCCTGATCTGTAAAATGAGCGTAAGAGCACTGCCCTATGTCACCAGGGTGTTGTGGGTAAGTACCCTGTAGACAAAGTGCTCAGATACGATAGGAATGATATGAGTGCCTAAGATGGCCATAACTTAAATTACTAATGCCTAGACTTAACAGGAAGGATCTGAATCTTTAAGACTGTCAGTTGAGCACCTTAGAAGATATAAAATTTCCCTATCATAAAGCTAATGATAAATAATGAAGCCAGGATGAGAATGTATAAAACTATCGCAGGCAAGAGCAGCACCTAAGATCTATCGAGCGAGGCTCTTTGTAAGCTGTATCACCTTATCACCCGTTGCTCAGAATTGCCTAGCTGTTTCTTTCATTCAGTTAAATTTGCTCTCTAGATGTAGTTAATCTGAGAGCTTTTGGTCCATATCAAGCCTGGGATGAGCAGCTTCCCTTTGGCGAGAGATCTCTGTGTCCCTCCCACCCCTTTTGCTTTATGACTTAATTTCTATTGCTTTGCTGCAGTTTGATTTTATTTTACGGCTTGCAGCATGAGGTCCCCAAATCATTTGTGTCTGTTAAGCAAACATATATTTCTCGGATTGATGTTTTAATTTAATGAAGCCCGTTCTAATGGGGGTCAGCTGCAGTCATGAATTGTTAATGAGCACTTGGTTGGAAACCCTCTCAAATGGCCCTGGTTAGTGCACTGCAGCATGGGCTACAAGTATTCCTATTCCAAGCCTGTGCAGATGGGTGATTTGTTGTGTGTGTGTGTGTACTTTGCATGGTTTCCATTTGGTGCCATGCTACTAGCTTTGGATCAGTGACTCACCCTTGTGCTCCCTGAGTCTCTGTATTTGCCATCTTGTACATTCCCAGGACTCCTTTTGTTCTCTTGGACTGATGTCAGTGCAGAAGAAGCACAGCAAGCGGCTTCCAGCTGGACCAGCTCCTGAAAAGGAAGGGCAATGTGCATGCAAAGTGACTTCCAATTAAGAGGAGCTTAGCACTGTCCCTGGTAGCTCAACCATGGGAAGCAGAAAAGCTAGGGTTTGCCCTAACATGCCCGGGAGGATTCAGGTTCATACTGTAATAAGAAAGGCACAGGGCACTGGCCCCAGATAAAGACTCTGCCAAGTGGGTTAGAATTAGTTCAGTATCTGGAGACCCCCCCAAAAAAACCCAACCCAACCCAATCCAAGGGCTGTTCCCTGTCAGTTTACTTCCAAAAGGAGGGATCGAACGGAAGAGGTGCCAGGGAGCACCTGGGAACAGACTAGTACAGCTCTTGCTAATTCATTTGGGCAGGAGAGAGCTTCCCCGTGGCCCTTTCCTGTGGCTGCTCCCTCCTTAATAGATAGATGATGGTTTGACTCACAGCAGTGGATGAGTCTGTGTCTTGCAGCTGTTGGCAAGGGTCATGAATAGCATGCAAGCCACACTATGGCTTTGGATCCAGCTCCAACGTAATAAAAAACCTGGGAAAGCTTGGATCCAGGGTTTTTGGTTCAAGATCATTTCTGGTGATGCTCATTGGACAATCCTTTTATTTCCTGGAGCAATGTAAAAAGAACGCTAGCCAGACGACTTTGTTTTTGGCAGGGAGGACACGACAACAGTCGCCACGTAGGAAGAGTCATATGATATAAATTATAAAAGAGCAAGTCTTTGTCCTGTTTAAGCTAGTCTGTGGACTCTTTCTGTATTTCCTTTTTTCATCTTTGCCAGTTCTTGGTAATCAGTGTCATTGGGAAAGAAAATAGAAGCGTGTAAATGACTTTGTAATAGACTTTTAGGAACTTCCTCTATCTTCCCCGTCATTGTTTTTAATTTTTAACGTACTCCTTTCACTCCATCCTTCTGCCATTCCCTTCTCCTTAGTTTAAAAGCTTTAAAACTTTCCCCCTTTCCTGCCTCTGCTTTTCCTTCTTCCCCTGCTTTTGTATGAGAGTGGATAGAACGCTTAGAAAAACATTTTTTCTAATTAAAGCTTTTTGTTTCTTTCCGTTTTTTAAATATCTCCTTTTTGGATTTTTTTTGCAATTTTATTGAAAAAAAGAAATTTTTTGAGGAAGTTTAGTTTTATTTGAGAAGCTTGATTTTTTTTTTTTTTTTCTGTGGGGGGGGACTCCCCCCCCCAAATCCCTCTCAGCTAGCCATACCCATGTAGGCTTAGGCTTCTCTGCAGCCAGAGTTCCCAGTTCGATCCAGTGATTATACCAGCTTTTATAATGCAAACTTCTGTTCCTAAGGAAAAATACTGCATTCTTCAAAATCATTTATAAATGCTGTCAAAGAGGTATTGAATGGTATCAATTTTTTTTTTCCTGCCTGAGCTGAATTCAGACTGGTAGCCCACTGGTGAAAGTCTCCAAAGCTGGTTCCTGGCGCCCTTCAACTTCCCAAGGCTTACTCAATCCTATCCATCGATGGTAACTTTTTAAAACCATTTCCCTACCTCCTTTTACTCCCTTTTTCCACTGTCCTCCACATTCAGAGTTTATAATAATATCGCTGGCTGATATAATATCAAACATCTGTACAGCTGATCAGCAGGTCTTCCACTCATCAGTTTACAGGAAGAGCTGGATCTCTCTGCAGAGTTTGTTAATACAGTGATGGGATGGGAGAGGGGCAACACTGGGCACACAGGTGTTTCGAATAGCTTTTAACTCCAGCCAAGAGAGGTCTTGTGCCAGAGCTGACCTTGCCAGCAGAGGCAAGAAAAAGTGATTGCTCCCTCAACAGATTTAACTTTCTGAGAATCAAGAAAGGAGAGTGTATTAGACTGATGCCAATCATATCTCAAGTTATATACCACTGGAGGAGGGATCTTCAGGTAAGTGTGGTTCCTTTCCTGTGGCAGGAGCAGGGAAGCACAGGCACATTTTCCTCTGATTGCAGGGACCTTATTCCTTCCTATCTTTACCTTGTGGTTCTCTGTTAAGGACATAGGATTATCTCATTCCCCCAGCTAGTGGCATTGCTGCACTTAGTATCTTCAGCCTTTACCATTATCATGACAAGAATGGATTTCTCTTCTTGCGCGTATTAAGGACATGTAGTGACTTTGTGGAATCACGGCAGGAATAAATGATGTATGAAATGAGAAATCTCTGCTCAGTGCACACAGACACAGCCACTGCTGTAAACTGTTCAGCTCAGATGCAGCCAGGAAAGCCCACAAGAGTGAGAGCAAGAGCACTATCACAAGCTTGCCACTAAAAAGGTCTTAAACACTTGGCAAATAACACGTTATGTGCACATGTGTTGGGGGTTATGTTGCTTGTAATTCTTAATGCTGTGGAGGTAGATGCCATTGTCTCAGCCAGAGGCAGATGGTCATTATATTGAAAGGATGTTTCCTGTTGCTTCGGAAGCCAGAACCTCATACAAATCCTCCTTTGTAGCAGCTCCCAGCTTTTCTTGCTCCACCGGTGGGTCAGCTGGCCATTCAAAGCAAGCAAGGTCTGGTGTTAAAGTTGCATGTCAGATGATCGACAAATGTTGGAAAGGGCCCAAGTTGTGGAAAACTGTGGAACCTTTTAGTGTATCTGGATGATCCTTTGGTTTGAAATGAAACCTTCCCAGCTGAGCACAGAAAAGCTCCATTCCTCTGTCCCACCTTCCTTAACTCAAAAGAGAGCTGGTACTTGCACTGTAAACAGGTCATAGCTACAGCCAATATTGAGGCTGATGTGCGTAGCTGTTTGGTGAACTCACAGATTACATTGGTTTTCATTTCCTTTCAACAACTTTCCTGGGAAAGAATGAAGAGAGTGGAAAGGGCTACATACTAAGGAGATGTATATAAATCATTCTGAATGTAATTGGAAAGCCTTTCTATGATACTCAATCCCTTTCCTTAAAGATATTAGCAAAGGCAGGAAAAAAAAAAGAGACTATGCAAGATAGTTGGAGCCACAATGGCAAACTCAGTGGACTGTGCAGCAAGACTAATCCGACATAGCTCTCTTTAGTCCTGGAAAGGCAAGTGGCTGGTGGAGTTAGGGGTCCTTGAGGGAAGTTATGGGTTAATGTGTGGGAACATCTGCAGCTGGGTGATCATCTCATGTCCTAAACAGGCATGCAAAGTATCTCCTGCCCTTTCCACTTAAAGGGAGAGGAGGATGGAGAGGTTTTAAATCTAAACAAGCTAAAAGAGCTCTGGTTGGATGAAAAGTGGAGAGAAGGTTTTGCAAACGTGTTTAAAATAATCTATGGAAATGTGTTGCCATTTTGATGTCTTGTTCACTGCCCCCCACAACACACATGCACACAAATATAGGGCCACTTATAAAAAGCCGAACAGGAAAAAAGGTTCTCAAGGAAAAAAATGCAAAGGGTTTACACTGAAATTTCAAAATATAAGGTTTTTTGACCAGATCTCTAAAAACTCAACCACACAGAAGCACCTTTCCATTGAAATGCCTTTACATTTGAAACAGTCAAATCCACAAGAAGAGGCCATAAGTTCTCTTAATTTTAAATATGTTTTGCTGTTCTAGAAATTTCAGATGCAGCAAATCTTTCCTGAATCACTCTCCTCTCCATCTAGTTAAACAGATTCTAAGCTGGAGCTCAGTCTTCATAAGATCTTTGAGTACAATAGGATTGGAAAACAGCTTGGGGTTATGCACTAAGGACATTTTTCTTTACTTGTTTAATGAGAATGCAGAGAGACAGAGCTTACTCCATTGGATTTATACCAAGCAACTACAGCAATGTTCCTGGGGGAAAGCCTAAAAATGACAGAGATGTATCACCTGGATGCTTTGGCCAAGGCTGGATGAGTTATCAGCTCCATTCAGGCAAGCTATGCATTCTGTTCTCTTCTGGGCTGTTGTAGGTGCTTCTGTTGTCCTTATCGTCTCGGTGACTTATTGGTACCTGTCGTTCCCTTCAAAATCTTCCATGTGCCAGACTGGTAAGATCAGTGCTTCTCAAGCCTTCTTGATCTTCTAGCCCACCTTCAGCTCTGTGTACATCCCCACAGCCAGCCTCTGTGCTGCCTCAGAGCCAGTGTCTCAGTCACATTTACCTGCCTTCATGCTAAGCTGCTGAGGAGTTCTGACCTTTTTTCACAGTTTATGTCCCTTTGGGGTGATATCCTCATTCAGATGTTAAGCCTATCCAATATTGGGCTACCAGTGCTGAGACATTACTGATGTTTGTGACTCGTGCTTCCCATGGTAGGGGGACACAGCATCATTTTTTCTGCGTGAGTGTCAGGTCCTAGGATCCAAACCATGTCAAGTATTTTGTTAGCTATTTTCTCTTTAGAGTCTGCAAGTCCTCAGTGACTCTGACATCAGTTTCTATAATAGTGAAGGCATTCTTGTTTTCAGCTTTTGGTTGAAAAACATGCGAGCAGTTGATACCCCATGTTCCTCAACACCCTTCTGTAACCTAACAGTGATAAATAAAGATCAGTCTTCAGGGTTTGTTTTTTTTAACAGAAGCTTTATTTGGATTTTTTTTTCTCTGCTAGCCTGGGAATAGCAAGAGCTAGCAGTGATTTTATCTAAACCAGTACCTCACTGCGAATTGCTTCAAATCATGGCCACTGCTTGTGGCTCCTGGCCAGATATTATTTCTCTGTCGGGTAGATCACGTTTAGCCAAAATAGTTTTAATACTCATAATTGCCTGTTTATCTATAGTATTCTCTTGTAAGGTGATCTCTGGAAAGTCTAAGACCAGTATAGAGGTCTTTTCCCTCCAGGTATTGTAAATAAAGCTATGCCACCTTTGCTTCAGAGGAGAGGTTTTTCCTGTGCTACCCATATGAGCACTTTCTCTTGGCTTCTTCTGCATTTTTGGCATATGTAACCCGGCTTAAGAACCATCTCAATCCTTTCTTGGTGTCGGTGTTCATCTGACTGTGGTATTAAAGGGCTCTGGCCCTTGTCTTAGATTTTCCAGTTCCCCTTTCCCCTTCAAGCTTCTGTCTGCAAATTCTAATTGTTTTTTCAGCTGTCAATTTTGGATCTTCCAGTAGTGGATAACTGAATGTTTTGTCCCAAAGCCCATTCATAATTTGTTCTCCTATCATGGACTCGATACCCCCAAAATTACTGGGTTTGGATCTGCTGCTTGTGGAAGAAAGCTTTCTCTGTTTTGATTTTCTAACAGTGTCTATTTCAACATGTACCTCTCATATGTTTCATTTTTTTACATGGAGTGCAATGCTCTTCAAATTTCTGTATTAGCTTTGTAATTAGTCTCCTTTTGCCTGAGTTAATTGAGAATTATTAAAAATATCAAATGCTTTACAGCCAGCTATTGCCAAAAAGAGATCTACTTTCTATTTGTTGTCTTCTATGCTGGCACTTATGGATTGGGGGCTGGGATGGTGCGGGCACTAATGCACACAGTTGGCAGCCTAGAGGTTGCAAATTCAAGGCCACAGCAGAAGTGCTCATGGCGTGGTGGTGTCAGATTCCAACAAATCTGTGAATTCTGCTAAATACCTTGTCATGACATAAGAAAAGAAAGGACCCATTGCTTGCAAATGCAGACTGTAGCCCTCCAAAGGTTCCTTTTGTTACCTTTTACTTGTGGTACCATGGGTGGTTTAGGAAGCACTCGGAGCCAAGGACCGCGACAATGTTAGAGATCCAGCTGAGCAGCTTTGCATGCCGTAAGAGTCTGCATAACATGCTGTATTTACTTGGATCCAAGAAGGTTTCCCCCCACCCCCATTTAACATGGGGGAGAAAAAAGCCCCCACCTTGAATATGAATACAAATTGAGGGGCAGGCAGCTATTGCTTACCCCTCCTGATTCCACGCACACCTTTCACCACCTCTGCCCCCTCCCCCCGGCTTTCCTCACTGTCATGCTTGGGGCATGGAGTAGATGGTTGCTATGAACCTGGCCATGAACCAGCTGGGGTCAGGTGCCACCTTAACCATTGCTGTATGGCCAGGCTGGGACGAGAGCAACCATGTACTCTGTGCCTTGGGCTGGAGTGGGGTCAGAGATGGGGTTGGAGGGTAAGTGGTGGCAGGTGGAGGCAGGCAGGCAGCAGAATGGGTGTGGGGAGGTAGATACCAGAGCAAGTAAGGCAGCGGGGTGGGGAGTGGGGAAGGGGTAGGAGTTGAGCCATTTGACCCTTCTACCTCCTGTTCCCCTTGCCGCTGCTTGCACCCCTGCCCTGCTACAGTTGGGAGGGGGGATAAATTTAAGATTACTCCTTCAACAGTTTGATTCTATACATAGAAAAGTACAACAAATGTGTAAATTTTCCATATATAGACTCTAATTATTTGGGGGGTGGGGATCACCTTAAATTCAGAATTGTCTTGGATTTGGGTAAATATGGTACCAACCATTTTCAGCTGGCTTTTGCAAGAGCTTTGTTGAATACACCCACGCCCACACAGTCTACTGGCTTGTTTTTGTTAGCATTCATCATAGCAGGTTATTGTTAACATTGGCTGATCTCATTAGTGTTATGTAGCATTATTAACGCTTTTCCCCTAACTTTACAAGATTTTATTGCTGCAGATACTTTCAGACACACCATTACATTATCTGCGCTGCTTATGGGATGGCAGATATAACACTTCAGTAACTATTTTCCAATTAAGTTAACCACCTCTTCAATTGTACTTTTTGTCATACTAGATAATACAATGTAATGCAATGTCTAATTGAGCAGTTGATAGTCAAGTAAGCAGGAAAATATAAACACTGTTGGGTTTGACCAGTGATCTTCACAGCTGAGTGTGTCTATAAACTGCTGTAGCAGCAGTGTGCAGTGAGGTTTAGCTGATAACCATGGGCACCTATACACGTGCCGAATGTCTGCTCAGACATATGATAATTAACATGCTAACACGCTCCAGCAATCTCCACGTTACACGTATTTGGTGTCCCTGTGCTTCAAAACAGGGATGGCGCGCTTTAATTTGAGCGGCTCTTGGAGCCGCTCTAATTAAAGTGCTCCCCCCGCCCAACCCTGGAGCACATGTAAAGAAGCCCCATATAACTGGAAGGTATTTTGGATGCAATTTGGGCTTATGAGAAGCAATGTGACAGGCTTTTAAGTGGAGATTTTCATAGTTTTCTAGGGTATTTAAACATATATCTTATATTAACATTAATGGCATCCTTTGTAATATTAACCATAGAAATCTACAACAGTAAAATGATTAAATTTGTATAGAAAAGAGAAAAAAGATTTATGAAAATGATCTATCTAGAAAGCTGTAGACTGTTAGCAGAGAATGAGAACCTTCCTGTATGCCTTTTACCCCATTGAGGGGATCTAATTCTCTATTAAGTTCTAGAGGATGGTTCAATAAGCATCATGTTCTATTAAACTCTGTAAAACTCTTTCATAAGGGAAAATTAGCAATGCTGGAGAACTGAAGCCTCCCATAATAATGCCAGGAATTGTGCAGCTCAACAAGCTTCTAAAAAATATTGATGTCTTTCATAAATGCAGTTCATGGAATCTCAATCTTTGTGTGTGCTAAGCTAGTGTTCTCCTATAATTGCAAATGCTGGAAGTCAAAATATTTTTTCTAATTTTTTTTTTTTTATTTAACTTGCTAAATGAAGGCAGCACTGTATGAAGGCGAGTGGCTAATAATAAAGGTTGAGCCAAATTTTATAATCAGGTGTCATTACTAGCTTGGAGATGAGTCTCAGTCTTGACTTGCCATATCATTTGATATTTCAGTCCTTCAAAGGAAATGCCTAATATGACATTTTCGATCATTTGCATTGGGAAGAGCAGTATATTGGCTATATATATGGAACTGAAATTTAGAAATTGCACACTTCTTTCCTGATGGAGGAGGTGTATAAGGAGGCAAATAAAAAGCAATATTTACTGGCAGTCTAGAAGATTTTATATCTAGCTTTCAGTTGCAGTGTTCTCACTAAGTATGGCATGTAGACTAAAAGCGACTAGCTGAACATGTCTGATTCTTGCACACTCACCTGAATATGTAGGAATACCTGATTTGCATGAAATGTCCATGTTCCTAGGCACTACATGCCCTTATTACCACATTTGAGATAATGGCCTCGCACCCTTCTGAGGTAGTTAAGTATTTTTAACCCACAGAAACAAAATGCAGAATGATCACTTACCTACCATGTAGCTGTTACCTGCATTTATGAGCCCAGTATCCAAACACTCTCTGTCTAATCTCTGTCGCAGGCATTATGCCCTTTGCTGTGTCCTTTCCTTGTCTTGGGTCACAAATGTTCTTCTAAAGATATCACCAGGGATTCTGGTTTTCTGTGTTTAAAAATCACCAATTTTCTGATAACACCCCCCCCCCATCTGCATTTTTCTGTGATTAAAATGAAATGCCACTGTATACGTTTAGGTATCAGTCGAATACAATGTTTTATTGACATATGTACAAGCATTTTGGAAGCCTACAAGTACCTCAATCACTATAATAAAATACATTGTAAATACCTATACATTTTGGCATTTGATTTGAGGTTTTTTACTATGGAAAATCAGAGCTCCCCCTGTCCCCTGTGCTTACCAGGATGCAGGTCCAGCAGCTGTTTCCACATGCCGCCACCCCCCCCAGCTTTGTGGCTCTGAGCCTGATATGCCAGGGCCCTGCCCATGCCATTGCCCCTCATTCCTGAGCCACAGCCCCGCTGCCCCTCCAGCTGTGCAAATGTTTTATTAAACTGTCATAGGGTGGAATTCATCCCATCTATGGTGGTACCCAGATAGTTTCCCAGATAGAGTTGCAGTAGGGCTTAAGTGCCGCAGAGATTTTTGTTCTGACCATTTGGCCAGGGCTGAATTTCAACCAAGAGAAACCAGTTCAAGGTAGAAAAAGATCATGCCTTTGTTCTCCTCAAAATGAGTGGAATTACTGTTCCTTGTTCCATTTTTCACTCTCAAAAGTGAAACATTGGGAGCAATTCCACTGAAGTCAGGAGAATTAAATCAATGTAAAATTGGCATGAGAAGAGAATCAGACCTCCTGTTTTTAAGTTAAAGGTAATCTTTTCATAGTGATGGCACTTTGTACCTCCTCTGAAATTATTGAAATGATGAATGATGACCTGGCTCTCTGCTGTCTTTGGTGACACAGTTTTAAAGTTCTTTATGTAACACACAGGAATATTTTCAATGAAAAATCAGATTTACTAAAGCCTGCTTTTCTAGGCAGTCCCCTTGCCCCCAACTGTTTTTCACACCACATACTTCTGTTGCCCACCCACTCTCCGAATTAAATAGATGTCATGCAGAGTAGTTGATAAGGAAGAATACTAAGTGCCCAATTTCTACTAAAAGCCAAAGGGAGTTGAAGGTTAAATTTTTCAGAGGGACTTGCATCATTTAAGAGCCAAAGCTCCATTGAAGAGCTTTAGGATTTGGACTCATAGTATTTAGGCAATGATCATCATGCACAGGATTATGCTTGTACTTCTCTTTACCCCCTGTGTGTAGTCTTGTTTATGGAACTGTTCATCCTTATGTAAAACTAAGCAAGTGCTTAAGCTTTTGCAGGAGCAGGTGCTTAGGTTCTTTTGCCAATCCCACCTTCCCTCTATGCCTTTAGAAATCATCCCCAGGTTTCCAAATATGATTCAAGGTACCTGACTTTAGGTACCCCTATTAGAAAATTTTGATGCAACTGCCCATAAACTTCTTCTTTTTTCCATTTTTTTTTTAAGTAAATGAAATGTTTTTTGCTATTGAGAGCAGAATAGCAATAATAATTAATAATGATAATACATCAGATTGTTTTTTATATTGCTGTGTTCTGTCTCCAGCACCAGAGCCAAAGAATTTGAATACATTTTCTAAAACATTTGCTTCCAGGCATAAACTTGTATGTCAAGATTCAGCCTGGAGCAAATATATATATCGACTTAAAAACATGGATTTTAATAGAAATGCTGACAGCATCCTAACTGTACAAGTCTAGCAAGAACCATGGGAATAACACATGGTGGCTTAGATTTTTTATGATGTTAATCTCTTTCAGTGAGGAGAGAGACTTGATAAGCCTGACTATACCAGTCATGAGGTGTTAGGTCTCTCTTCTCTCATGAAGATAGATGTTAGAAAATACCTGAGCCATCACATATTCTTTAGTCTGTCTCCATGAATTACTTATACATGTGCACAGACTCTTCTGCTCTGTATTATTGCACAGACTGTATGACCAATGATGTACAATCTACAAAACTCCAAAGCTAAAAGCCAATTTTCAGGCAGCCATCGGTGACAATATACTCTTATTTTATCCATCTACTGTATCTAATCTGTGATCTGATGTTACAGTTTTTCCCTGACCACATAACAGTAACTGATATTCCTTTTTTTCTTCTGTCTTTTGGAATGTTATCTACTGTACCTCTCCTTGGCTTCAGTTGATGCCACCAGTTTTTTTTTCAGTGCATGCATGAAGTTAACTACATGCCTAATTACTTTCCTAAATCTGGGCCTTCATTTGCCTGTTGTCTTTCTAGTCTAATATGTTGTGTCTTATTTTTCTTTTTTCCTTCCCCCCCCTTCTCCCCTCCTCCTTTTTAATAGCAATTCTGCAAGAAAACAAATGGGCACACTCTCACTGAATTTTGTTTTAGAGACCATAGCATCATGTTGGTAAAACATTTCAGAGTTATAAATCAGAGCATTTTGAAAGGGAGTTTGGCTTGGTAAAACATTTAATTGAGGAAAGATCTTTCTGGGTATAAGGAAAATAGTCTGCCAAGCTATGGTTAATGCTTCATTCTTTTCAGAGTTTGAATTGCACGTTGACTCTTGGGGGGATTGGCGTGGGCTCTGGGCAGCTGCAGCAAAAAGCACCTGGCAGTGATGAGGGGGAGAGGCTGATTTTCCCCCATGCTAAACAGCAGTTTCTGTCTGGCTGCAAGGATGGGGAGCTCTTGTCCCTTATGGGGGGCTGCTCCCCTGAGACACCCCCCATAATTTGAACCCTGACTGTTTTTCCTTGTGAGTTATGTTCAACCCTTGTATTAGTCATATTTTATATTACTGTGGTATCTAGATGCCATATCAAAAGATCTGAACTCCATTGTGTTAGGTGCTGTATAGATTTAGAGAGAGAAAATTATCCTCTTGGCTCAGATCCTCTTGGCCCAAATTCAGCAAACACTTTTGTATGCACTCAGCTATAAGCACGAGTAGGTCCACTGCAGTCAATGAGACTGCTCGTGCTAGTTAAATATTTGTGTATGTGTTTGCTGGGCTGCTGCCTCTGGCTCTTATGCCACAAAGAGAGCTGTGTGGCTGTATCACTGCAAGGCGGGGGTCCACCCGCACTCTTTGCAGGGATAGAGCTCAGAATAAGAGAATGAAAGTGCATTGTCCTTGTTTTCCAGTTTAGGAGAAGCAGCTCAGTTGGATTAAAGGGGTATCTATCTTGCACAAGGCAGTACTGTTCTGAGACGCACTGCCCTAGCTCTGCTTGTACTAGCTTCCAAGCCAGAAGCAACATAGCTGCATTAGCATTTCAGAGCTTTTTGGCCCCTGCTCAGCACGACACTAATGTGGCTTCACTGCATTTGGATTGAGAGCCCATGTTTAGAGCCGGCATGGCAGGGCCTTCTTTCATGTAGATCTAAGTGATGTGATGGAAGTCATGCAAGAAGTGTGTGCCTCAGAGCCAAGAACTGAACCAGGATCTCCTTAACCCTCCTCCTCTTCCTCATAACCCTGTCAGACCATATCAATTCATGCTGAAGGGAGGGTTACATACAGAGTTTTCCTTCTTGCACCTCTTCCCTTTGCTAAATGCAAGGAAATGCTTAAAATGCCATGTGCAATGAAGCACATAAAAACAAATGAGTGTTTTATTTTTGCTCATTTATAAGTCAGGCATGATCACGTGACAGCCACTTGTAGCTTTGCTTTGTTTTACCATTAGTGAATTATAGCTCCCTCCTGTAAAGGGCCTTATGTTCTCTTCCGTGTTAAAAATAACTCCCAGGAGAGCACTTTCTGGGATTTAGGCTTCCAGATGCATCAATGCACCACCAGCCCTCAGACTTAATTTCACTTAAAAAAAATATCCATGACAAGCTAAATTAGCAGGGGCACCACATCAGGAAAAAAATATTCCTTAATGTTTAGTTCCCACTGTACCTGCTGTAACCGGGATATCATCTTATTTTTGGAACAGAAGTTACCACAGCATCATCTACTGCAAAGTTGCAGACATTCAGCGCACATAAATTGTGTCAAAAGTTAGGAACCTGCCCAGACTTTTAAAGGCAATAAGCACCTGTGGTTCCCAACAAAGTCAAACAGTTTCATGATTCTGGAAAGGGTTAGGTGGATTATTTTACTGGAACTGATTGCACAGTGGGTTTTGCAAGACACAAAGGGCAATTTGATACCCAAGTCCCATGGGCTTTCACCCATTCAGACACCTAACTTCCATCTGCACCTTTGAAAATCTATTCTAGCATCCATATGTATCTCATTATGCTGTGGTAACGTTTTAGGGCCCAGATCCAGATAAAGACTTACGTACATTATTAGCTCTAAAATTGTGGGCTAGCTGATGAGATTTACTCTCTTGCTTAAAGGAAAGCATATTAAGTGCTTTACTGGAACAGGCCCAACGTTACAGCTTCACTTTTATTCCTACAGTTGCTTCACGCAACCAAAATATTTCTTGGAAAAAGAAAGTTGTGGGAAAAGCTCTCAAGGGTTTCATTTTGCCTCACAACTGAGAATAAGGATTTTCATTAATATAATTTTCTTCTCTGGAGTGGCTATGTCAAAGGTATAGCTGACTTTGTACCTTAGAGTAAAATAAATCCATAGACCTTTGTATGCTGGCGGTTCTACTTCACTTATGATTGTAAGCAGGTGCTCACTTGCCACTGAGGATGTGAGAACAGTGATGAACAGAAGAGGGGAACGATGATCACTGGCTAGGATCCTGAAGCCTTCGGTTTGAGAGATCTGCATCCATCTCTGTGCTCTGCCGCGGAGAATTACTCGCTATCCGTGGGCAAATTACTTAGTTTCTCTGTGCTTCAGGTTTCCGCTGGTAAAATGGGGATAACAGAACTTCCTGATCACTCTGGGATGGGAGGACAGTAAACTCGTTAGGAATGGAAAGTGGTCAAATGCTCTGGAATTTAGGCAGCTCTTTAGTGATATGGCCCATTTTGTGTGGCTTTTAGTTATGACTGTTTCATGCAAGACTAGGTTGATTACAACAGTACCAATGCCCACCATTTCATGGGAATTCAGAAGGATGTCATCGTGGACCACCTGGGCACTGGAGAACATTACAGTCAGACTTTCTGACGCAGACTCCTTCTGTGCCATAAGGGCCCAGAAGGGATCAGGAAGTTCTCCCATCACTATGGTTGAAATCTTCGTACCACCCAGAGCAGAGTAAAAATGTCAGCCTCTTGAGCTGTTCATGCCTGTTTATACATGCTGTTGATTTTTAATGGCCTTTCTTTTCCTCCTAAGGTCCTTCGATGCTCAGGAAGGGAGTGTTATCCAACAGTTAAGTGTGTTAGCTTTCAACATGGGGAATTTGAGGTTCGGTTCCCTTAATGGTCATGGGCCTCCAGTGAAGGCTCAGATCCTCAAAGCTGCTTGGTCTCTTATTAGGGTGTCTTTACTTTACATGTGCTCCAGGATGGAGGGAGGGCACTTTAATTAAAGTGGCTCTCGGGAGCCGCCCTCATTAAAGCACCCACAATGTCTCGTTCGACAAGCCACCATTCTGAAGTGTGGAGATGCTGAATACATATGATGTGGAGGCTGCTAATTAGCAAGCTCCAGCAGACTTGATCAAGTCTACTCCACTGTGTGCTAATGAGCAGGTGGCAGGCATGCGTATAGGTGCCCATAAATCCTATTCAGTAGGCACTGAAATCAGTGGGTGCTATGTGCCTAAATACCCTGGAGGACTGGAGCGTTAGTGTTTGTGCCATTTATAAAAATCTCACAGGGGTGCTGTTAGGCACTCAGTGTTTGGTAATGTCCCTGTATAAGCATCTAAAATGGAAGATGGATTTCTGTTTTGGTCAGAGGGCAGGAAACCTTTGTGTATAACCGCCTGCATCAGGGGCAGAAGAGCTCAGCCTTTGAAGCAGGTGCAGAGTGAGTAGAGAGACAATAGCCATTCTTTCTCAAACACCATAACCACCTCGCGGTTGCATGTTGTATGCATTTTATATGTAGTGCAGTTGATTTCAAATGGGCTTTTTGCCATTTACAGTGGGCTTCATTCAAGAGAAAGAATAGATTCTTGTTCCCTCAGTGGGAAGGAAAATCTATCGCTTTGAGGGCTTAGACTGCTGTGGCTTCCTCTGGCAAATGTGAACATCATACACTTAGACACAGAGTGAAGTGGAAGCAGGTTAAGAGCTCCCCAGATGACAAACCCACTGATGTATACAAGTTTGGAAATGCACAGTTTGTGCAGAGAATGAGGCAAGTCAGCGTAACCGGCCGTGCTGTGCTTGGCGAGTCTGATGAGGTGATGACACCGGAGGTAACTTGGGATCTATAATGCTGCTTGGATTTGCTCCAGTAAACGTCCCCTTTGACTGTTGCATCTTCTCTTATTTAATCATTGCACGATCTTCAACTTTCTTACGTTAATCATATTTTTCCAAATATTTTCTAACTAATGCTTTTATCTTATCAGGATTTCATCAATTATTTTTGTGCTCACATTTCCACAACTAGCTCTGTTTTGTTCTGTGTTGCTCTCAACTAGCTGCTACATTGAACTGCGTTTGATGTCCTGGACATGAGAGACAGCATTAAAACTGCGTTGAAAACCAAAATGTGTCCTTAGAAATTTTTCATTCCAAAATCTTCAGCTTTCCCTCCAGTTGTGACAGTGACAATTTTTATTTTTTTAAACTATGTTAAAATGCCACTTTGTTTTGGGTTTTGAAACTCAAAAAGGCACAATTGAAAATGTTTGTTTTGACATTACACACAGGTGTTGATCATGTGTAAGTTCTGCTGTGCCAGTTCTTTCCTCCATCAGCAGCCCACTGTCCCAGTAGATACAATCAGCAGATCAATGCTGTTGCTATGGCCGTCATGTGATAGACTAGCAGGTAGCTTATCTCTCTACTGTTAAATAGGCATAGCCTCAGAGTGAAGAAAGGCCCAGTCTTCTATTTTGAAAATTTGACACTTGAAAAAAACAAACCAACCCCCTAATCCTTAGACCTTTCACTCATTTTGGGGGAGCACAGAAGGGATTTGTGACTCCTACACTTGTCCCTTTTCTAGTGTTGACCAAACAAATTACCTGCCATTGCAATGGCAAAGGACTAGCAGTGCCCTCGTCTCCTTGTCCTTTAGCTTTAGCTCATTGTGGGTTTTTTTCATAGGATGCTTTGTGGTTGCATTAGAAAGGACAGGGTGGAAGATCTTGTATACCTGTGGGACAAATGGTTGTCTGGGAGCACAGGGATCTGGACTGGATGATTTGGGAGACCCCTTCTGGGTCTAAATTTCTATCTTTATATTCCTTGCCACTCTATCTGGTAGCAGCCTTTGATATCTGAAGGATGTCTTCTAGGACTTTTTTATGTTCCCTTGCATATTTCCTATTTGCTTGCTGTAAATGAAGAAATATTCTTTATCTGGCAATAAGATCATTCAAGGTGTGTATCTTAGACTTCATTTTTAGTAAGGGACTTGTAACCCTTTTAGACCAGAAGAGTCCCTGCAGTTCTTTTGACCATACTTATAGATTGACTTTGTTCTTATATTATGGTAATATTGATGGAATTCTAGAGGCCGTTCTAGGTCGGTTGCCCGAATGTTTCGTTTTAACAGCTGTTTCCAGATGTTTATACCTTTGGTCTTTAAGGCTGGGGCACTCCAGACTTGCTCTGTTTTTGCTTGTTTGATTTGTGTGCATGTAAGTATTAACAGAATCAGTTGAGTCATTTTCAGATGTGGGGACCAGGTTACTAGTGCTTTCTGCATAATTACTATAAATAATATGACACTAAGCAATGATTTTGTAATACTGGACTTTTAATCGATTATCAGTACATAACCAAGTATTGCCCTACCCCTTAGATTAAGTGAGATTGTGTTGATCTGGAGACAGAGAAACAGTTCTAGCGCAAGACGTTTTAAATAACTCGGAGCTTTGGACTATTAGTCGTAAGTCCTAGAGAAGTGAATCGTGGATTCTTCGGAAGAATTTAGGAGAGAGGCATGCTAAGGCTATGTATAGTAGGTACATGATTGCTTGAAGGATAGTTAGCCCATTTTCCTTTCAAGCAGATGTAGCTAGGACTTGGCTATAAACCTGTTGGAAAATACTGCAGTGTAATAACTGTAAGTTAGTACAAGGTCATCTATCTTTGTATCCTTACTTTGCACATATCTGTTCATTTCCTTACTTCTCATTAAATTAATGTACAGTCATTGCATTGTGAACTGTTGCCATATTTCACTATCTAAGTATAGCACAAGATACCAACAGTTTAGCTGGAAGACCTCTGGAAACCTGGCGGCAGTGTTAGTTAAATGGTTTATTAGATGGGACAATTCCCTCTGAACTAGCTGTGGATCAGTATCCCTGCCTGATGCTATTATTGCTGCTGATAATCTATTAAAGGTGTCATTTTATGGGAAAGATTTAAGCCAGTGGTCATGATCATTTGTGCTCACTAAAGAACCAATGGTTCTTACAAGACTAGCGATACCAGCTCAAACCGGCTGAATCCCATTTGTGTTCTTTTTACCGAAACTTTTGTTACAGTTTCATCAGAGCATGCAATTTTTTTCCCCTCCTTGCTTTTGACTGTTGCATTGTGGTGCTTTGTGCTATTTTTATAACAGAAAGTTCTTTGTAAGGGCAGTGTGTGGGCAGCAAGATAAAAATTACCTATCTAGAGCCATTACTAGTAGTTTCAAAGTTTTAGCATCATTCAGGGTTTTTATTCAGTATCTGATGCTAATATTTTTTTAACTTAATGTGATAGTGCATGGTGCATTATTTTAAAAACAAACTTGATCTAATTAAGATACAAAATCAGTAACTAGACTAGTCATAGCAGACATGCACTGGGCCAAATTTAGAAGAATGCCTTGTTGATTTGTGTGGTCATTAATTGGGATTAAATGAAGACTCGCTATGGATGCTAGGATCTGGCCTATTGGCAATAGCAGAAATCATCATTTTAATGCAGTGTACAGTAGTCTAAGATGTTTTCGGGCTGGATTTTATATGCTTCTAATGATTTACAGCTGTTTAGTACCTTATTTGACTAATATATAAATAAAGACAGAATTTACAAAAGAAATTGTCTCTTTACAAGCAGTGGGTCAGTTCTGGTGGATGACAGCTAGGCAGCCCTCTTTTTGCAAGTGCTAGAAGGAGGGTTGAGTTGGATTTGTAATTATTTATAAGTGCATATGGAAAGCATTTATCCTACCTCACTTATATGCAAGAATAGTCATGTAATCTGCTCCTCAGTGTGGGTACTGAAGCTTCAGTGCTGCAGTCATGCTTTCCCCATGCTACTGTCATGAAAGTTATGCACACAACATTTTTTTTAAAGCAGTGTATCATTTCTAGATGATATTTAAGGGGAATTATTTCAGTTCCCTTGAAACAGCCCTGGAGAGCTTTTATTCATACAACAGAGCTAGGTAATACAGGATTTAAGAGCATTTAAAATCCACAGTCTAAAATGTTTTTTCTTTGCTCGTATTAGTTTTCTTGGTCCTCATGGAAGAGGACTGCTTACCTTAAAAATTCACTCCTATTCCCTTCCAAGAATATTGAGAAATAATCATACATTTCTCCTCAGAAACTATTAAGAATCCACTGTTGGTATTTCCTGGTGCACTTCCTATTGAGAAATAGTAATCGAAGACAGGCACCGTATGGGCTAGATGTTTTCTCCTCTAAATGAGGAGCAGCTGAATATTTCCATATTAAAAGAAGACTTGCACATTTTATAATGTATAGATATAGGGAAGCATTTTTAAAACCGGTCATTGGAGTGGCAGCCAACTGTTGGCTAGAGATATAAATTATGACATTTCAGCATCTTACTGAATGTATTTTTAAATCCATAAAGCCAGAAATATAACAAATGCCATTGTGGAATCCCATTTGGTATAGAGATCTTGACTCTAGTTTTGTTCATTGTTGCTGTTAATCTATTTGAAATGCCTTGGCACACACAGTCACAATCTAGATTCAATTCCTAATAACTGATATTTGCATTTTTTGTCCAATTCTGATGCCTTTTAACTAATTAGCATCTTGCTTCGTGAGTTGACCTATTGACCCTGAATGTATCATCTTTGTCATTGTCATCATCATTTATATTGGCTAGTGCCTAAGAATTGCAGTCATGCACCAAAACCCCATTGTGTTTGTCACTATACAAACACATTATGAAAGACATGCTGTGCTCCAAGGATTTTACAGTCGTAGCAGTTAATTAACTAATTAGTCCAATTATTCCATGCAGAAAATGGGGAATTTGCTCTAGGAGTTTGATTCATGCAGTTTCTCAGAAGTTTAGAGGTGGAAAGGACCTCATGAGAACATCTGATCTAGCCCTCCTGCTCTGAGCAGGAAAGACTGCTGGGGTCAAATAACCCCAGCAAGGTGTGCATCCAGTCTCCTTTTGAAGATCTCCAAGGTAGGTGCTTGCACCACCCCTGCTGGGAGTCTAGTCCAGAGTCGGTTCACATGAACCATGAAGAAGTTTTTCCTTGTATCCAGTCTGAAACCTTCTTCTAGGACTTTATGACAGTTGCTCCTGGTTTTCCCGTGAATAGTTGTTTGCCTAGCCCCTAGTTTGCTTGGAGCCTTGAAGGAACAAGCCTACTTATTATTCTTATTACCAATACATACGTGCATCTATCCATCCGTGCTGCAATCTATGGTTTATAGTGCTGTTTATCAGCCAGTAAAAAACTTTGGAACTGAGTGTAATCTGATTTGCAGCTTCAAGGTGTGAATAGCATGGGTTTTGTACAATGTAGATGGATTTGCTTCCTATGACTGAAGTCAGACTGGCTTCACTTATGTATATTGGCAGTCTTCTGTTAGTAAAGCACTGGAGGGTAGTAAAGCACTGGAACAGGTTACCTAGAGAGAGAGGTGGTGGAAGCTCCATCCTTAAAAACTTTCAAGACCCAGCTAGACAAAGCCTTGGCTGGGGTGATATAGTTGGGGATGGTCCTGCTTTGGGCAGGGGGTTCAACTAGATGACCCCCTGAGGTCCCTTACAACCTGAATTTTCTGTGATTTGATGATTCATCCAAAAAGTTGACCTATAGAGGTCACTCTTGCAGAACTGCCCACTGCTTCAGGCAGTGGGCTCCGCTGAAGTCATTTGAGAGACACTCATTGATTTCAGTGGCCTTTGAATGAAGCGCAAAGGAACCTTAGTCCAGGCTTTTCAATGTTTGTTTTAATTTTGAATTGGAGCGTGTAGAGACCGATTGCAAGAACTGTGTAACTTCATATATTTGTTGAGCATAGACTGCTCTTCAGAGCAAGAACTATGTCTTTTGCTTTCATGAGGCATTTGGGACATTCCCAAGTGCTCAGAATAATGTAAGGCAGAGGTCAGCAACCTTTTACTAACACGGACCACAGCTTGTGACCTGGCTGATGCCACAGTGGGCAGAGGCTGCAGAAAGGAAGAGCAGCCCTCCAGGCAGGCTGGAGTAACTGACTGGTGTGGTTGGGAGGCAATTGGGGTGCCATTAGCAAAACAGAATGGATCAAATGGCTGAGGATCCGTGCACCCTTAATAAAATATGGACAGGGTCAAACCTTTGTAGGCTATATCTAATCCCTTTGCGGGCCACATCCAGCCCATGAACCGTAGGTTATCCTCCCTTGCTCTAAGGTAAAACTTGGGTTTAATTAGGATACTGGTGTCACCTAGTGATACCTGGTCCCATCAAGTTTATATGTGGCATGGAGTCTTTCTATAACCATCCTAAGGACCACAAAGAAGATATGGGCTTCCGTATGTTTCAGCTTTGTTTCCAAACTTGAGTATGTATCCAAATTATGTACTGCATATGAACCCATTACTCAGGATCTGAGCAGGCCTGGACACTAGAGTGTTTGAAGTTTTAATCTAAATCTGGGGGTTTTTTGGGTTCCTTTTTTTTTTTTGCCTCCCTGTGACAAGGTATTTAGCAAAATTCACAGATAGGTTGGAGTCTGACAGGCCGCACCATGAACGCTTCTGCTATGGCCTCGAGCTTGCAACTTCTGGGCTGTCGATGCACGTTAGTGCCCACACCACCTCAGGCCCTGTATATTTTGTTCATTTCTATCAATGGTAGCAATCTGACAAAAGAGAAGGCAGTTGGGGAAAAAAGATGAAATAGCAAATAATTACTATGAAACAGTAAGCACCATAAAGGCTAGATCTGGGTAAGATGCAAAGACAAGCTTTCCACCATGTTGTTATTTTCAAATTAAGGAAGCTATTGTAAGGCCTTGTTCTCTTATGCACAGAATGAAAATCATGACTACTCTTTTAGAAACCCTATGTTTGATGCTTCTCCTTAGACTGAATTTTGCAACACTTAAAACTCTATTGACTGACTGAGGGGAGGATCTGATAACTTGTCTTCAGACACAGAAAGGGTAGTTATAAAGAGGATGGCAGTGGAATTATTTCCTGTGTCTGCAGGGGACAAGACAAGAACCAATGGTTTTAAATTGTAACAAGGGAAATTTAAGAATCTCCATCTTATGGAAGTTTTTAAGACTAGATTAGATAAGTATTTGACTGGGATGGCTTGCAAGAGGAGGTTCTTGCCTCGAGCCTCGGAGACTGGAGTAGAAAAACTCCTGAGATCCTTTCCAACCTTATTTTTCTATGAGTCTATTATTGCTTGTGTTGTGGCCTAAGAATACTTAACGCAAACTAAAATTTCAAGTGTAAGGCTTCTTGTACATGCCACGGGGGTTTAATTTAGTTTAACTTTTACAGTGAGCTTTTTAAAACACTGCTTCAAATTAAACCGAAATAAACCCCCATGGCATGTATGCAAGGGTGGGGGCCCAATCCTTACCTGCCTTTTCAGTGGCAGGGGGCGGGGGTGAGCTGCCAGCAGGCTGAGCCATCCATGAGCTGTGCAGGGGCCTCCCAGGCAGCACCCACCCACTGGCACCCGGCCTGGGCAGTCCTGGGGGGCGCTGCAGCCACGGACGGAAGCACTGGGCCTCCACACAGCTCATGCAGGCTACAGGAAGGAAAAAAAGAAAAAGATCAGGCTCACTGCTGCCCACCAGGCCCTGAGCACATCAGTTTCCATCGCCCCATGCACAGTTGCACTTTGTTGGGTAGCAACTAAAACACCTTGGAGGTGTTTTATCTTGCTATGTACCAAAGTCATTTAAAGCAGACTACACCACCGAGCATGCAAACAGCCAAGTCATTAAAGGGAATTTAAGATTTAATGGCCAATTTTGTGGCGTGTACAAAAACGGCCTGTCGTTGCAACTGCTGACTGCCTTCCCACTCCTTCCCTCACTTCTTCTCAGGCATTTCTTGCTATTATTGAGTTGTGGCTCAAAGATAGTGGGTGCTATAGGAAGGTTGTGTCCCCTGAATAAGTAAAGATCTAGAGATGAATGTCATACTTTCTTTTTTTTTCCTCCCTGGCCAACTTACTGAAATAATATCTCTCACATCTGATCTTTCTTCCTGTGTATCCAGGTCAAATGATTGTAGGGATGTTTCTTTCTTCTGACAGCAGTCGAGAGTAAATAAAGATGCAGCTCTTTTGAGCTGGATGGTGGTTGATTTAAACACTGGCATAGTAATATGGGCTAAATCCCTCCACATTACCCATTCAGAGAGGAGACATTCTCCAAATGTTTGTTTGACATGAATGTAGACCATACCCTGCAGCATCTTCCTGTGAATTGGGACTATTTCCATTGCTGGGAGACACCAGTTCAGTTGTAGAGGATGTGTACTGAGGTCAAGTGCCTGTTTTATGTCAGGTAAGCAAATTTGCCTCAGCGGCGTAACTGAGGATTTAACTATTCAAAGTAATATTGCCATATGTCGCAGTATGTTGCTTTGTTTAAAGGGCAGCCACTTAACAAAGCTAATGACGGGAAGAAGGCATGGGCTACATTCACGTAAAGTGCAGTTTGAATCGGAGAGTATTTTGAATTGAAACATTTCCATGAAATTCTGTTTTATGCATACAGTACATTTTGCCTGTATGCAAGAAATCTAGTAGCCAGGTTTTTATTCTAGGTCTAGTCAGCTTTTTTGATTTCATAAGGATTCCTGGGCTTTGTCCTAAATATTACTGGTTTCAGGCTGAATGACCTTCCAAATCGATTTGATCTGTTTGACCATCTGAAAAATGGGTGTAATATATTTTTATTTTGTACAGTGATCATGCCTGGGAACTACAGTCACGGGCCATGACTCTATTGTGCTGGGCTTTCTACAAACAGAACAAAAAGCCAGTGCCTGCTTCAAAGAGCTTAAAATCTGAGCACTACATTTAGTTCCCTCACAAGGGTGCTTTGAACATTAATTATGTTTTTAAAGAAGTTAGTGCCTTTCATCAGCATTCAAAGTTAAATTGTCACAAATCTGTCTCCTCCTAGGAATTTCTTCTTCTCATTATGCTGTGCAGCCTGGCCATTCATAATTCTGCACTGGCAGCAGGCAGAAAACCCTGGTTCTCCTTCCCAAAGACTCCTATATGGAAAAGTGCTTGAGCGTGGTGCTTAATTTTAGACCTGTGAATACTTCCATTGATTTCAATGGACAGCACTGTGGCTCAGTACCACAGGACCCTTGTACCTGAGCTAAGTAACGCTTTCTATCTTAACTATTAACAGGATAGATTTGACGCCATTGGGCAGTTCTGTCCTCTAGAGAGTGTCAATATGCAGATACCCATACATTGTTTGTTACACTCGTATTTTTAGTATGTAAGACATCTTGATCCATTAATAGTGTGCATTTTGGGGAATATGAGAGTACATAAGAGGGAGAAAACTAAAGGAAAGAGGAATTGCAGTACAAAGTATTCTTTGCTGGCAACTGAATTGTTTCCTGTATTACTGCCCTTAGATATTACAAGTCTTAGCATGTCACCCCTTTGACCTATTTGCAAAGCACAAACAGATGGGAAGAAATTTGAAGAACTAAAGCACTCCCTCGGGTGCCCTGCATGTCTGAGAGCACTGATTTCACACTGGTAAACCTACAATAAATTGCTTCACTCGCCAAGTGAGAATAGTGTCCAAGCACAGCCAAAGAAATCTCTATAAAAGAAATTAAATGTCCTACACAAAACCTAGTAAAATGGACTTTTTTGACCTTAAAGTAACAAGTCCACAGCTGAATGAAGGGTAATTAGCAGGGAGAAGCACAAAGGCAGTTGGAGGAGATGCATACCGTATTTTCTGACGTATAGCATGCTCCCATATGTAGTGCACACCTTGCTTTTGAAGAGGAGCCTGAAGGAAAAAAAATCTTTGTGGGGAGCAGCAGCAGCTGGGGAGCCAAGCCTGCTGACGCCAGATGGGGCCTATGAGCCAACCTGGCATGCAAGGTTTGGATCACTTGCTGAGTCTGACTCTACATGCTGACTCCAGGGCCATGTGCCAGGTCCAACTCCATGCACCAGCCCCGGAGCTGGGTTGGACTCTGCATGTTGGGTCCAGGGCTGCACAGCAAGTCCAGTTGCATACCAGCCTCATGTACTGGCCTGATCCGAGGTCATGTGGTCCACAGTTCTGGAACCTGGGTATCAGGGGAGCAATGGCAGCATTAATTGCCATGGCTCTGACTCGGAGCCATGGTAATTAATTCTGCTTCTGTGCCACCAAGTTTCTGGACCTTTGGAGATCTGTTTTTCTTGCATATATTATGCATCCCAATTTTTACTAACTGGTTTTGGGGAAAAGTTGTATGTTATATGCACAGCAATATGGTAGATTGACTAAAAATGTCTCTTGTTCCAGATGCATTGTATAGCATCCTGACTTTGAGCCACTTTTTGAGACCGGGGCAGCGGTGCCCAGGGGTGGCAGATATGAAGTTCTTCATAGTAACCAGCTCTGTAGAGAGTACCTTAATGAGGACTGTTGAGAAATAACTTGAGAAGGGTGACCTGGAATGTGGATGCACTAGTCTTGTGCAGAAATCTCCAGCATAAATAAATACAGGTTCATACTTGTCAAGAGAAGGGAGTATGCAGGTAAATTGGATGAGCATAGCAAGAACTCGAGCAAACTTCATAGCATTCTCTGCACTTTTTCTTTATCTACCTATCAAAGGCTCTGTTAGTGAGATACTAGTCTGATTTTGTTCCTGCTGTGTCTTGTTGTCATCAAGAATGCACAGTGAATGTGTGACCTTTCACATAACAAAGGCAGTTGGCCCAGCTCACTTTGTTTTATAATGTCTGCACTAAAATGTGGCATTTGCTTTCTTACCAAATTAAAAATAGATGACTACATAACACGAGAGAGCTTCTTTTGTTGTTCTGTAATAGGCTTATTTGTAGACAAAGGAAATGTTTCACAAAAAGCAAAAACAACTATGCATTTTTGTTTTTTACAAACAATTTCACATGGAAAAATGTAGGAGGAAGAATGCAGAGTGCTAAATGTTAACCTCTTGGATGGGAATTAAAAAAAATATATATATATATGTTTGCCTGAGGAATATTTTTTTTCTTTGTGGTGGGGGAGGGGGTTGTCTTGTTTGTTTTGTTTTTAGGGCTCTATTCTGTTCTGTTCAGTGTTTCATAATACAACCTCACTGATGAGTACCTTTCTAATAGCATGAAGGGACCTTGAAATGCACTGTTGTAATATCCCATCCATTTCTTCTGGGTAGTAGGCAGGCAAATAATTGTTGTAGCTAGCCTAATTTCTAGGTATCTTATATTCTGGGTACAAAGTGGAGCTTACTCTCTTGAATCCAAATCTACTCCACGGTGATTCCACCAGGGGAAATGGACAGAATCACCCACGTGTGCCTGACAGCGATTACCCCAAATAAGAACTGCCATTTAAGTGGCCAGACTATAGGTCCATCTTGCTCAGCATCCTGTATCACACAGTGGCAGAGAGTGGATGCTGAAAGGGAGAGGGGACTGAGTATGACCAGTGTGGCAGGGCACTGTGGGTACCTGCCACATTAAGGGCCTGAGCCAAGCTGCCAGCAGATGCCTGACTGCAGCACCCATTTTAAATCCCTGGCTGCCTTTATAACCAGATCAGTTCCTTGCTGGCAGGGGAGGCAACAACATTGCCTGGCTGCAAGGCCACTGGTGTCATCCTGGAGGTAAAAGCAGGAGCTGTAGGGGATGGTTGGGAGGCTCCTGGTCCTGGGCATGACTGAAAACTGCACCCTGCAGGGAGTGGGTGGCCTGGTGGGGATCTCAGAGCTGTGGGAGCCACCAGGAAATTCCAGGCCAGTGACCACCCTGGTGAAAGGTGAGTAGGGGTGCCTTAACCCCAGCCCTCACTTTCTGGTGGGTAGAGAGCAACATCAGTGGCCAAGCACAATGACCTGCTGCTCCAGGGGTGGAGTGAGAGTCCCTGTGAGACCCTGGAGCACCAGCCATGGTGTGTGCAAAGAATAACATCAAGGGAGGAGTAGAGGCCAGGTAAGCTGCTGGAAGTGCCTGAGCCAGTTGAGGAGAGACCCCGCAGGGACAGGCACAATTTCAGGGGCACCTGAGCCAGGAATGGGGAACCCCACTCTAAATGCAGGCAGGAGGTAAAGGCCCTGTTGAGGGACTTGACTGGTCCATGCTGGGGCCAGGACCTAAGGGTCAAAAGAGCCAAGGGCCCACTGCGAGGGACGCCCATGATGAGCGCAGAAGCTTGGGGTCCCGACTGGGCCCGAGACGGGGCCAGGACTTACAGAAGCCTGATGTGGTAGATTCAAGTGTGTGAGTAGCTCTGGGACATCGGTAGAACTAGACATGTTCATAGAATTCCTTCTGTATGGGTTTGCTGAATATACAGTTGTGGGCAGAGTAGGACAGTCTGTATAGCACCCAGTCTGCTTTTAGGGCTTGTTAGTTTGGTAATATTGTATTACACCTAAAATACTATTAAATATATATGAGAAATATTACCACAGTTCTGTGGTTTTAAAACATTAGATATATATTGTCTTATTGCAGATGCTTTGTTGGATAAATGTTTAGCACGGCGTTACCAGCATTCTTCCATTCTTGTTAATTGGAATTTGCCAGTTTTTTGTTGAGATACTGATGGAAGAGTTCTTGCTTGCTTGAGTCCTTATTAGATCTTGGTTTTCCATTGGCATTGCTTTTGCTGCAGCTGTCATTTGGGAGGCAGTCTGAGTGAGATAATTGAGCAGATGATTCGGTGATCGGGCCAGCAATCATGAGCTCCTGGCATAGCTTAAGGGGCTGCGGACATCTTTGCAATCCCGGCCATGAAAAATGACATAAGTCAGTCAGGTGCCAATGCTTAAACTGTGGGTGTTGCCATGATATTTTGTGCCTGTCTTTCTGGAAGAACAGGATGTTGTTGATGGCGAGTCCCTGTTCTGTGCATTTGATCAAGAGAAGGATGCTGCTGGAGTTGAGCTTTCCTGGAGTTGACCTATCCTTGCCGATAGTTCCATTCCAGACGTTCAGTGGGTCCGTTTTGGAGGTTGCTAAAACCAACTCCATGAAGCTGGCATTCTCTTTCCTGTTTACCCTTCCAGAAGAAGGTATAGCCACCTCTCTTTTCTTTGAGCTGCCCATCACCTGCTCATCAGGTTTCTCAGTGCAGCAACGTCAATGTTGTGTCACCTGAGTTCTCAAGCCATGACTGGTGTGGACACTCTGGGCGTTCACTATTAAAATTGTCCATGAGGGTCCTGATGTTCCATGTCCCCAAACTGATTGTGTGTCTTTGTTGATTTTGACCACAATAAAAGTGGTCTCACTGGATGTGAGGTAGAATCCGGGCAGGTAGAAGGTAGACACACTTTGTTTAGGGCACTTTTTTAGACCTCTCCCCCTGTGGGGTGAGCATAGTGGATCCTAAACAAGGCTGCACAGTTGCAGTTTTGGTACTTTAATCCAATGGCAAGGAGTCAAAGATAACTGGAGATCTCATTCTGCTGCAGCCTTCATCTGCCTTCACAGCCATTGCGATTCTGACATCTTCTGCCATTCAGGACTTGTAGACCCATGGCTGAGGGGCTAGGAATGCTTATTATAGTGGCAACTTGTATTCACCATGTCACAGCACCATCAAAGGATATATGTGGCTTTTCAGGAGGGAAATCATTGCCATCTGCTGTCCCCACCACATCCTGGTGGTGCTGCCACGTGTATAAAGGGTAACAGTACAGCTCTGCCACAAAACCCAGTCAGAGATGATCTCAGAATCCCTCCAACCCTTAATGAGGTGACAGAAGCTATCAAGCAGATGAAGAATGAAAAGGCACCTGGAGTGGATGGAATCCCTGCTGAAATCTTCAAGCAGGGGAGAGATGGACTTGCATCACAGCTCCATGCCCATATCTTAAGGAGTTGGAATGATGAGGAAATCCCAGATGACTTGGCAATACCATTATTGTGACAATTTTCAGATGCAACTGTGGAAATTACAGAGGGATCACCTTGCTGCCCATCGCAGGAAGATCATTGCGAGAACCATCTCCTTCCACTTGCTAAAGAGCTCTTCCTGGAAGCTCAGTGTGGGTTTAGGATAGGAGTGGGCAATTATTTTGGCTGGAGAGCTACTTAATGAGTTTTGGTCTCTCTCTCCCCCTCTCTGTCCCCTGCCCCCTCCTGTCACCCCACCCAAAGCTATAGCATGTCCCAATCCCAATCCTCTCTCTCTCTGTCTCTCCCCTCCTCCCTCCCTCTCTGGAGCTGTAGCATGTCTTGATCTCTGGCTACCCCTTTTCTCTCCCCATAGCTATACCATGCCCCAATCCTCTCTGTCTTGTTCTCTTTCCTCCCACCTCTGCCCCGATCCCCATCCCCAATCTGAAACCTGCCAGCCCCATCTGCAGCTTATACCACCTGCCCAACATGGTGGAAGCACCCCCAGGCAGGCACATGGAGGCTGGAGCTGGAGTTACCTGTGGGCTGGATCCCATTTTTGTAGCCACCTGCCTCTGGGCCAGATAAAATTAGTTGGTGGTTTGGATCTGCCCACCCCTGGTATAGGTCACCGAGACGCACAACTGACATGATCTTCACAGCTGGCCAACTGCAGGAAAAATGCCAGGAACAACATAAACCTCTCTACATGGCCTTCTTTGACCTCACAAAAGCCTTAGACTCTGTCAACTGAGAAGCTCTGTGAAGGATCTTTCCTTCAGTGCTGTAACTATTAAATGTCCTGGGGCTGATCTGAACATAGGCCCACCCACCCACTTACCTCTCCTGCCACACCTTGATGATATTGATTGAAGGATGCCAGTAAGGCAGGAGGCTGCCTATTTACCTGTCGTGATGCCAAGGGCCCATATACACAGCTCTGACCATCCTTGTACCATGTCCCATGCCTTACAGATAGCATCCATGTTCTTCCAGTGTCACACACTGGGACCTGAGCTCCAGAGTCTCATGCCCAGCTCTTCTGTGCAGCCTCAGATCTCACCATGAGTCTGGGCGCTGTCTCTGACCCCTTGACTTGGCCAGGACCAGGAGGCTCCAGCCAACCACATAGCTCCTGCCCTTACCTCCAAGATATAGTGAGCAGCAGCTCCATCCGGGTAGTGTTCTCTCCACAGCTGCAGCCAGCAAACTGCTGGCTTTGCTGTTCAGGACCCTGCTCTTATAAGGAATAGCTGGGCCCTGTTCCCAGTCAGGCCCTGGGAAATCCAACATCGCCTGAAATGTGCAAGTGCAGCTTTTGGACACTTGAGGAAACAGGTGTTTGAAGATGGTGACATCAGATCTGAAACCAAGCTCATGGTTTATCAAGCAGTTTTGATCCCCACCTTACTGTACAGAGCTGAGATGTGGCCAATGTACAGGAGACATCTAAAGTTCTTGGAGAAGTACTGACTACAGAAGATCCTTTGAATCCAGTGGGAAGACAGACGCACCAATGTTAGCATGCTTTTGCAAGCAAACACCATGAACATTGATGCAATGATCATCCACCATCACCTTTACTAGGCCAGCCACGTCATCTGGATGTCTGACTCCAGACTCCTGAAACAGGTTCTATTTTCCCAGCTCAGTCAAGGTGTATGCACAAGAGGAGGGCAGAGAGAGTGCTTGAAGGATGTCCTCAAGGCCAATTTGAAATAATGCAACACCAGCATCAACTCATGGGAGACTATTTCCTAGGAATGCCCCAAATGGAGTAAGAGTCTGCCGCAAGGATCTCAGTATTTTAAAACCTTTTGACGACAACAGGAGACAAAAAAATGTGAGCACCAGTAACAGCATCTCACTGAGTTAAGAATTTGGAGCCACCCATCCCTCAAGGAAACCCATTCCTGAATCCCAGATCGGCCTCAACAGCCATCTTCAGACCCACAGCTAAGACAATCATAGAAAACAATCATCCTTGCCTGTGAGGGATTGCCAAAGAAGAAGGAGTGTTGTCAGGGGTGGGTGAGTGGGGCAGCAGCTCCAGGTGCCAATTTAAAGGGATTGCAATAGTGGGAGTTGCTGCCACTCTGGGCACAATTCTTCCGAGTTGTGCTTCTGCATGTCTTCCTAAGAGACAGCCAGGTAGCAATTTTTCATAATGCTTTTTTCCCCACTGTCCCAGAACCTTAAGAAATACCTCCCATATTTATGGTTCAGGGGAACGGCGGAAACAAACCAGACGTGCGCACACACCATTATTACAAGCAGTCCCAACCCTATATGGAGGAAAAGAGAAGAGGGTTTATGGGCATTTCTTGTTGTTTGTCATGAAGGAAACAAACTGTGGCAATTCTGAATTGGGCAGGTTAAACTTCAAAATAAATGGAGTGAGAAACCTTGGGAACACTATATACATAACCAGCTACGTGACCTAAAGGTGATGAAATGCACTGAGAAACTGCAGTGTGTATTAAAACCAAATGGGACCTAGATCACCCAGGTTTTTTATGCCTCCTTTGATCTTCCTTCTGCCAGCTTCTCATCTACCAAAAAACGTTTTCTATCCAGGAGACATCCCCTAGAAAGATTCTTTCCCTCTGCCCTTTGATTCTTCTACTTTCAGCTCTGCAGGATTAAAATTCTGCCGTCTGAGATATGTATGTTGCTCTTTTTTAAATCAGCTGGAACCAGAGGCTGGAATTTTGCTTTTCTATTAACTCTGTGCTGAATTGGGGTCCCTAAGACCATCAGTCTTGGATCCAGCTTGCCAAGCTGGAGAACTGCATTTAATCCAAACTCAGAGCATTTACTCAGTGTCTGAGCTGGCAGGGTCTCAGAGCACTTGGGTGACATTTCAATACCCTGTGAGAGTAAATTCAGAGAAAGATATGGGGAAAATGATTGCTAAATTCCTCAGCAGCCACAACGTGTATCACTAATAGATTTCTGTATCTAATTAACTAGCATTGCCATGGCATTTAGGGAATCCAGTCATGGGGGGGGGAGTGGGGGATGATCTTGGTGTGGGGGTTAACCCTGTTTTTCCTTTTAGACATTTGTGCCCCAGCCCCTTGGTCACCTTTTTACCTTTTTTAATAAATAGCACCTATGAATCGCTGGAATCAGGTGCTCCTCTACATTAGTTTGGGCAATAAGATTTGTCTTAGGGATGTGAAAAGTTTAAACAATTAATTGTTGAACTGATAAGTGCAGTGATAACTAGTTAACTTACTGGTTATCCTTTAGCTGGGGCCAGTACAGTCAGGCAGGGAAGTGGGGAAGTTAAGCCACACAGAGCCCCAGTAGGAACCAGAAGGCAGCAGGGCAGGCGGCAGGGAAGGAAGAGCAAGGAGGAGGGGAGCAGGGCTAGTACCCATAGTCAAAAAGGAAAACAGGGAGCAGCCTAATAGCTCATCATCAATTAAGCAGTTAGCTTTTCCTTCACAAGACCTCCCTTCCTCCCAGAGCAAGGCTTTACCTGGGCTGTGTTGTCTGGCAGGGCTTGCCTCATCCTCTCCGTCCCCCAAGTCAAAGGGCCCTGGGAGCTTAAGCCATTCGGCAGCTTGAGTCCAAGCTCCTGTGTTATAAGCTAATTGTTTAACTGATATAATTAGAGGAGGTTAAATGATAATTTTTAAAACTATATTTACATCTCTAGTTTATTTATAGCCATTAAGGGTAGTGGGTTTGTGCTCTTTTTGGGTACAAACAAATGTTTGTGGGACCTGGTTTAGGTGGCGTACTTTAAGCTGCCTAAACCTAAACCAAGAGTGGTTCCAACAGGTGTTCGCCATCGCTCGGAGTGGCACAGACAGTTCAAGGTAAGTAACTCAGAGGGGAGGGGAGGAGAGACTGGCAGGATTGGGAGTGGGGAGTTGGTGGGTCCAGGTGAGCTGGTAAGTCTGCATGGGATGGGAGGGGGTGGGGGGGTTGCCAAGAAGAGAGTAGCTAGGGAGCTAAAAATCACCTGATATGGGGTGGGGGTAAGGTAGCAGCAGCACAACCCTGGGGCTGCGGCAAGTGTCTGAGCTTTCCTAGGCCTGGGGCTGTGCTGTGAATGTATGCAGGCATTCATTAGGCTGGTTTAACCCATGCATTCGTCTAGGTTGGTCTAAAGTTAATTCTCTTCCGGAGGCGAACTAAGTTAGATTGGGCACACCATTTTTTGGGCAATTTAAGCCCATTTTTGGGCACTTTAAACCTTTTGAACACTTGCATGCCCAGGCATTTAGATCAACTTAATTTTGGTTATAGCTATATAAATGTAATGCTTATACATACTCTGTCTGGCCTTCCTGCTAATGCACTTCATCCACCTTGGCAGCTTCACGTGCATTATCTTGTGGCTGGTGTTGTCAGTCATTTGATCATGGTACACATGCCACTCCATTTGGCAATAGCCTCCATATATCAGTACATTCACTGTAGTTGTAGATCCTTTCTTTCAAAGTATATGTATCTTGTACCTTCTGACTGAATGATGTGGATTATTGTGTCATATTTTATTCTGAAGAGCTTTACAAGCTATATACCATTTACAGGAATCACTTTGCTCACAGCTGGTATTTAGGCACTTAGGAGTGGAATGTAGCAGCTGTTAACACCATATAGCAACAGTACACCAGTAATTGAGAGCAAGAGCAAAGGAAATAAATACCTTATCCATTTGAAGCTACATGAGGGGTATAGGGTGCAATTAATCAATTTTAAGCCAAATCATTCTCTTGGGGAAAAAAATCCTACATCTTTAATGACCATAAATGATCAGCATTTGTGTTTGCATCCTCATTTGAAACTTGGCACCTTGAGATGCATGTTAGCCCCTGGAGCAAGTCATTTCAGTACAAACTTTGAAAAAAAAAAGCTCTAATTAAATTACCAAGAACACTTCACTCAGCACTCTTCCCTTGGAAGTTTCCCATCCAAGGATTGACTATTCAACCCTGCTTAGCTTGTGAGATCTTTTGAGACATGAGCTTCAGATATCATGGCTGTTCCAATAGGTCTGTGGCATCTTCCAACTTTGGATTGGTTCTTATGGTAAATCCTGTCTTTATTCTGGTAGTCGCTAGAGGAGCATATGTATGAATCAAATTCCTGAACCCTTACATCCTCAAACTTTGTAACCAGGTTCAAGCTTTTACTCAGTTCTAGTCTCTGTGACTGGCTGAACTGAACCCCAGAATTTAAACACCTTCAATTGTTGGAGGAATTTGTTAATTTAGATCCAGACTTTGTGGCAAGGGCTGGTCCTTGTCCATAGCTGATCATGTACTCCCTTACATCCATGGTATGAAGACATAACCAAAACCAGCTGTTCTTGAAACTACTAGTAGAGCAGTGGTTCTCAACCTTTTTTGTACCAGAACCACTTGCAAAGACAGATGGCTTGGTCTGACCCACACCCCCCTGGCCATGTCAATGCCTAACCCACAGTGCCCTGCCTCCCCTACCCTGCTGCAGCCTCGGTACCTGGCCACCTTCCCCCAGTGTCGGCAGGCATCCGCCCCCTGCCCCCACACCCATCCCCTCCACACACACACATACTGCCCCCCCCTCACCCCGATAGTCCCCAAGCCCTGGCCCTCCAACCTCTGCCCTCCATACACTTAACTTCATTCGGCTGCTGAGGCTGCTCCCGCAACCTTGCCAGACTGCAAAGGGAAACCCATGTTTTCACACATTTTCCTGGCACTTGATCACAACCATTTGAAATATTCTTGCAGGCACTTCTAGGTGGCAACCCACAGATTGAGAAACACTGTAGGAGGGGGCTAACTTCCTGCAAGTTCTTGGCTTACCGTCTTCTCCCTGGAGCACATTCTGGTTCTCTTTGATAACTCTCTTAAACATTACAAATGCTTACATATATTTTCTTTATGCTTTGCTGTATAATATAGCCTTTCAAAACAAACATCACGTTCCTTAAAACTATTTACCCTATTATGTTCCCTTTTCTGGTAATTTTAAATCTTTCTGAATGGTATTATAAAGAACATTTTGGGGGGATTCTGCTGTGGATGGTCTACTTTTCTCAGAGATCTGCATGGTATTGCAAAAATGTCTTTTCTTGTGACTCCTCTGACATGTGCCTCTTTCGCTGCATACTGTTTCTGTCTGTGGCTTGATTTTTTACCATTTATTCTACCACTTTTCTGCTCTTCCCTTCAGAGAAAGTTTCTTAGTCTCCCCCACTCTTAATTCTGCACTGTTCGTATGTTATAGGAAAGGAAGTCTGATGGCTCCTTTTGTCTTTGTTTTTCTTCCTTCCTTCATTAGTATTATCCATTGTAATCTTCCCTATGTCACCAGCATATGCCACATTGCTATTTCTTTATGGTTTTGCCTTTCCCTACTTTAGCAAGGATTGACTGAAGCTGTGCTGATAAATTGATGTTTCTTACGACAACAAGAATCCTGTCGTCTTAGTCCTCCTTTCAGAAGTGTTCAGCGTGACGGTGAACTGCAGTTATAAAAGCATCTGCTGTTTCTTTTTGTTCCTGGAAACCCCTGTTAAATCTGGCCCTTTCATATATAATATTCTGTCTGTTTGTGAATGGGCATCAAAGAACATTCATTTTGTTGTAGTCTTTCCTCCGCAGCAAGGGGTCAGGCAGGATAGCAGCAGTGGCTTAACCTGTAGCAATTAAGGACTTTATTTAGTATTCTTGCACTTTCTCCATCAAACCAAAAGCCATCTGGTAACACTTGAATCTCAAAACCAAACTCAGTGTCCCTTACAGCAGAGTATTACAGGTTCCATTTTTTGCAGGTGTATGGGGCTGCATTACTTTACTGCTGCTCAAGTTTCTTTCTGGCTTTTTCCACTTGCTCTTTGCTCAGCGCTCAGTTATGGTCTTTGAGAGTCTATTCTTCTCCATTATTTCTTCTTTAGAGGGAGGGATTCACCATTTCAGACATTGCATGGTGTGCTATCCTTGAAGCTGCAATTCAACAACATCTTGCCCTGGAAATTCCCCATTTGCTGCCTTTCTCCTGCAATATGTGGGGTGCCAAGAACTCCACCTGGAAGAGCCATTTCATTCCAAATGCACCCCTCTTCTCAGCGAAGGAAGTTTCCTCACTAAATCATTATACAACAGAAATTAACATTTTTTTTCAGTTATGCTGAAGTACAGGAGAACACTCTCCTCAGTTCCACTATGCCTGGGGTGTCTGTTTGACTGGACACTAAAAATGAAGGCTATGTATTGTATTATATTCCACTTTACCAGAACCCTTCTCTGGTCCAGGAAGCTGCCATCTCTTTATGAAATATACTGCCAGTTTAAGAGGAGAATAATATATTTACTGTAACTGTCCTCAGTGCAGGAATAATTTTGCTGTGGAGATTAAATTTTTATATCATCTTGAAGAAAACTAACGCTTTTTCAGTCCCTAGGGAATTTGATGTCTGGCTTTTCAGCAGGAGTGGCCCCTATATTAACAGATGTAGGCAGAGGCATTTTTTTTATTGCTGCAGTGTCAGAGAGGTATGCTCCTTTTATCCCAACCTTTAGCCTTCTGGGAGATTTTGAGACGCTTTGGATAAGTGGAGGTTAATGATGGACTGCACACATAAATGGTAAGAAGTTTTGTCCACTTCAGCATCTGGGCCTTACACAAGCTATGTGACTCTCCTGAGTTTGCAAAATCGACCAAAAAATCTCCGAAAATCAGGTCTTGTCATGCAAGTAGGGGTGTTTATCACTTACAAAAAAGGATGGAACAAGCATAAAAAAGGCTTTCTGGCAGGAGTTAGCCTTTCTGCCTGGCCAGAAGAATGAAGATTTGGTTTCCATCTTGTGAATGGTTCATGTTGGTTCGATCTGTGTCAGAACTGGTTCACCCTTCCATGTTTCCGTGTGACCATTAGTGTCTAATGATTCATGCTTTCTCAGTCTTATGCAACCTGAAGGTGGTCGCAGGGGCTGCTTGTCCTTTGAGCCCCAGACAGAGGGGCCCCAATGGCTTTAAGCATGTAACTTTAAGCATGCAAGTAATCCCATTTACCCTAGTAGAATCATGTGCTCAAAGTTACAAGCAAGTTTCGTATCAAGAGTGAGCCTGGTTGTAGGATCCTGTTATGCTAGAGGCTATATAAACACCAAATAGAAAGAATAATAATTCCTGCCCCAAAGACGAGAGACAGAAAGACAAAGATAAGGGGGAAGCACAAATAAAGGAGGGGACAGGATTAGTCCACTGTAATCTTGTATAAAACTCATAATGGCAGCCAAGTCTTTTCAGTTAGACATTTGGAAATGAACTGGAACAGGAGAAGGGAACTATAATTGTACAGAGCTGTTCTGAGTTGGGTTTGAGTTCTTAAGATGTTGGGCTTCATGGGCACCCGGCTGAAACTGTACGGCTATATTTTTAAGGGTTAAGTCAAAGGTGCTCAGTGAAGATAGAGAGGAGTCCTTTTTAATAGTTCTGTACCTCTAAGTAAGTAAAATAAAAGTGTGTAATTAAGGCTTTGCTAGATCAGATTTCACATCCAACTGTTCTTTTCAGCCCTCTTTCCTGAGGCATCTTCTAAGCCAATTGGAAACAAACTTTGCTTTTTTCCCCCCTTCCGTTGAAGTTTGGCTGTGAATACTTTTCCCTGCCAAACATTTCTTATTCCTTAGTTTCACACACCTGAAAACAAAATGACACTTTGGGTGCATGATGATCTTTTCTGACAGCGTAAACTAGAGGAAGAAATGTGGACCTACACAGAGCAAAATACCTTGATCCAAATGGTCACATCACATGCAGGAAATTTCATTTTTGTGACTACACCTCTGGGTGCCTTTGATATTCTGATAGGACAGCATTGAAAGACAGGTCTTTTGCTTGTTGCAGATCTTTGACCCATTGTGGGTGAAATGATTGCATTGTTTAACCAATTTCTTTCACCGATTGAATGGCTTGACATGGGTATACCTCTATATTTTGTCACAGCATGTGCTCAAGAAGGAGTAATGCAGCAATATTCATATGCAAAAATAAGCAGTAGTGAATAGTTTTAGCTGGTGGATGTGAATGTGCCCCAGGTGCGTTTGTCTGCATGGAATAAAGGAGTTCATGACAGTGTGAGCATTTTATTCAAAGATGCTGAATTAAAGGTTATGTCTTAACCTTTTGAGGGGGGGGAGGGGTGGAGATCTACCATAGTTGACTGAGAAGCTACATTTTGGCAAGACTTTAAACCTCATTTACAACTGGTTTCTTTAGCAATGAAGTGCCACCTCTGTTAATGCCAGGAGAGATGTCTGTGCCAGTTGCAGTGGGCCTGCTAATGTGGACAGCTCCCAGGGCCACGAGTATTTTTAACACTGTGTCATAGACCTGCAACTAATGTGATACCCTGGCACCAACAACTACAATGGGAAAGGGTTGCCAAGAAACCCTAGCATAGACAATGCTTTAATTCTTGTCAACATGTCATTATTCAACATGTCAGTATTATCCAAGTGCACCAGACAGTAAGAACTGACCCTCAGCATAGCATCTTTGAACAGAAAGCTCATACTTCTATTAGGCAGGCAAGGTTCTTTGAGTAGGTGTGATTATCTTTTATTAGACCAACTGAGTAGTTGGAAAAAGCCAAGACAATTTTTTCCAACTAGTCAGTTGGTCTAATAAAAGATATCACACCTGCTCAAAGAAGCTTGCCTGCCTATGTCCTTAGACCAACACAGCTACAGCCAAAAAAACAGCTTACTTCTTACCCCTTCTTATGTGTATATGTTCTTTTAAAGCAGCAGTGGTAAAAGCAGTAAGGAGGAAGAAATTTGTAAAATAAATATAAATAAGCAAACTTACGGGTTCTGAGTTTTAAAAGTGAACTGTCAGGAGTTTAAGGCACCTGTAATAAAAGTAAGAGCATGCTAGACATTTTGGGAGTATTTCATAGCTCTCTGCTATTTCTTTCCAGCCAAGAAATAGCACTGTTAGAAGGTAGAGTAATTTCACACTCATAACTGATAGTTCTTGGTAGAGACATTTCATGAACAGAGTGAAGGAGAATGAATTAAAATAATGGAGCCAAATTCATCTCTGTCTTAGGATGGTATAAATCTAGAGTACACCTATACACCAGGGAAGCTATTCTGTACTTGCCCAGGTGCAACTGAGATCAGAACATGGTCCAGCATATCCTAATACAGCTTGTGTGACTCTGGGTACAATTACTTATGCAAGGCATTCAGATATGACTCAGGCCCCCAAAATAAGACATGAGCATAAAAATCCTGATTTTTTTTAATAATGAACTCTTTGGCTTGCCTTCTGTTTTAACATGATAACATGAGCTTCGTGACAAAATCATGAAAGCTGGTAATGATGAATTAAATTTCACTGAAAGATACTGTTTTTTTAAAGCATATTGGTTTTGCTATAATTCTGAAGTTATTTTCTCTCACTCTGGAATGTGAAGCAGTGATTTTCATCCCTACAACTTGCTTTTCCTCCACTCTGACTCCACCGTGCCCTATACCTTCCCTTCCTGAAGGGAAATCTGAAACAAAGAGATCAGATTTCAATTCAAAGACTGGCATTTTGGCAGAATTTTGCTTTTCAAAGAACATGTGAAAGGTTTAGGGTTGGTTCCAACATGAACCAATTCCAATTTAAATCTTAGAAGTTGCCACAAAATAGAATCGTTTTTCTCTTGTGAACTCCATTCTGCCTGGAATTATGTTGAAACTTGAGTTTGTGGCTATTTGGGCTGTGAATTTAAGGGTTCCCACATTTACAGTTTCAAAAAAGAGGACACATGATGGGGTAGGGTAATATAATTGTGGGAGAGGCAATGATGGGCCCGTGCCCTGCCCTGCCCTGCCCCTGAATCCTGAACCATAGTCCCCTGTCCCCCAGACCGTGCTGACGCCCTTCGCTCCCAACCCACAGCCCCCTGGCAGTGCCTGTGCTCCCAACCCACAGTTCCCTACCTTCCCTGGGGCCCCTCACTCCCAAACTACAGCCCCCCCAGCCCTTCCGGTGCCCCTCGCTCCTGACCTCCAGCCCCTATCCCCCCACCCTCCACCCCTGCCAGTGCCCCTCACTCCCAACCTGCAGTCCCTGGCTCCTCCTAGCCCTGCAAGCACTTCCCATCTGCCCTGCCTCTGTGAGCACAGGCACCGATGCAGCCTGGCCATGCAGCTCCCTGCTGCCCTTCCCCTGCTGGAGGCAGGCACTTCCTTTGCCCTGCTGCAGCGCAGTGCCAGGGAATACTTCAGTGCTGAGTGGAGCAAAATCCCAAATCCTGGACATTTGTTGATATTTGAACAAACCTCCTGCATGGAGATGGGAGGACCCGAAAAAAAGACATATCTGGACATATGGTAACCCTATAATTAACATGATCTCTAAGGGGGAGGATTGTGCCATCAACTGCCTTTTGTCATTCTCTTGTGATCTTTATAACATTTCGATATCTTATTGGATATCTACTCAATTTTCCAGAGTTCTCTTCATTTTTGAGGCAGAGGGAACTACCTAAGGTTTTTGTTTTAATCAGTCCTCAGAAAGAAACATGAATCTTCACCAATGAAAAGTATTAGGTCTTACCTTGACTTCCAACAGTCACCGCCATTATAATTACTAGAACTATTTTCAACAATTCATTCTTGAGCCATATTTTGTAGAGGTAGGCAGATATAAATAAATAATTCCATTTGATAAAGGTTTAAGTATGTTAGACTTTAAAAGTTAAGAAACCTATAAGGGGAAATTGTTTTTAAATCCACAGCATTTGTATGCTGTGCAGCGTTCATACTAAGCAAAAATTCATTCAGTTGGCAGTTCCCCAACCTTTTTCTATTCTTATTCCTTGTTCATTCTATTCTCCTCCTGGGGACATCTAACCTTACATGTAATTACCTCACTGAGAAAGGGAAGTAGGCATAAATAACCATAACCTGCCTAAGAACTGAATAGATGCACAGATCCCTGGGATGGATTGTCAGTTGGCTAGTGATGGGAGAGCTAGCCTGGGGGAAAGTGTCAAAATTTGAAAAAGTTTTTATTCCACAATGGGCTGAAAAGTCAGAATTTCAAAATCTTGCAAAATAAACTCAAGTTCCCAGGAAAATTATGTTTAGTTTTTGATACTACGTTTTTGATGAATCTGCAGTGAATTTGTTCGTCTAACACTGATTTCTGGTTTGTCTTTCCTCAGGTTTGTCTAAGTCGCTTGGCCTCATTGAAGGTTATGGTGGGCGTGGCAAAGGTGGGCTTCCTGCCACCCTTTCCCCTGAGGAGGAGGAGAAAGCAAAGGGACCCCATGAGAAATACGGCTATAATTCCTACCTCAGTGAGAAAATTTCACTGGATCGTTCCATCCCAGATTATCGCCCAACCAAGTAAGTAGCTTCTTGCTGTATTGAGATACCAGCATTGTAGACCAACAGGTAGAAGCAATAAGCCAGACTTGTTGATATCCTTCATATTCTCAATGCTTTTTCCCTTCCCACTTCATTTATATGAAGGCTATATTGCTCAATAGTGAACAACTTTGTTAGCTAGATTTAAGCCAAAATAGCTTGAGAGAGAGAGCTTACCAGAGGATGCTTGCTTTATTTGAGTAATGTATTATTTTGTGTGGTCATAATTTGAGGCGGCAGACCACTATCCCCTAATGTATCCCATAGAGAATTCTTTCACAAAGGCTTACTACTCTATAGAAGTGCCTAATATTCCTTTTAGACTTCTAGGAATATCCTGTTGCCCGGTACGTTATCCCATGTTGTCCTTATGAGTCAGTCTAATAGGACTGCCTTTGGTGCCGGTTCAGAATTGCAAACCCAGAGGTGTTGCAATTGAGGAGAGGGAGAGATATTTGGAAGTCGCACCCAAATGGACAGATGAGCAGTCTTCCTTTTCTGCATTCCCTGACTCTGTTAGCCCAGAGAATGAGGGGACAATAAATGAACCCAAGGCCATGTCCACTTTGTCTTTAACACTTTTACTTGAGGTTTACTGTGTAAAACACCCATTTGTCTTTGCCTCTCAGGTAGCTGTCATCTTGCTCCCTCCCCCGGTTTATGGCAGTTGTTCAAGGACATTCTTGTGTGGTGGCGGGGGGAGGAAAGGGTAAACCCCCCCCCCGAAATATGGGTCAAAAAGACATTTCATTCAGTTTAAGGTCTTCTGGTGTTTCCTTTACACTCAATGTCATGCGTAGGCTCCATAGTCACGTTGCTGTGCTACCAATGTACTCATAAAGAACGCCACTTCTGTATGGGTGCTCAAAGGGACTCAAGAAAGGACTTAGCTGCTGATTTCAGTGCCTGTAGGGACACGGCCCCCAGAGTGCAATCCAAAACCCAGAGGTCTCCTACTCCCTAGTGAGTGCCCTAGTCTCCAGGCTGTTGTAATAAAAGGCAGGCACCAGCACCACCATCTCTTCCCCCAAACATTTTTGAATGAAAGTATCTGTGGCTGTTGTGCTTTGGGCTGAACTCACCGCTGTCACAATACATCAGGCATCCTTTTGAATGCATCTGCTGGGCATTTTGGGAAGCTTGGATGTTGTTCTACCTAGACTGCAGGGCTGAGGTGGGAGCTAAGTTGCTCGCTGCCCATGTTATGCAGTTCCAGGCTTGCGGCAACAGAGAACTGCAGGTAACTGAAACTTTCCACTCTAAACAACAAAGCAAGAGGTTCCTTCTTTGGTTAGGCTGCATTTTGGATTGCAATATTGGACTTAGGTGGCTTAATTCTGCATTAAGACCTGCGTCTGGCTCCAAATATCTCTTAATAACAAAGTACTTTTTTTTTTTCTTCCTGATTGCCTTTAAGATTATAATGATAAGATGGAGAACAGTTGCCAAGTGAAATGACAAATCATTTTGCTAAGAGTTTGGGAAAATACATTGCTGCAAGTTTATTTGTATGAAGCTGAATTATAGATATGGGTTTCAGGAATATTCCTTGCAATAGGAAGCATCAAATTCAATAGGTCAGTAACATGACTGAAGGCTGTGATGAAATGCAGCTAGGAAGATACAGATTCCCAAAGATGTGTGCCCACTTGCTCTGTCATTAGACCATTGACAAGGATAACTACAGATGATAGTGAATAAAGAGAAGAATAAACATGTAATACACACTGGTAAATGGTTAAGTTGCTAATGGCATGAAAAGTTGTAGTCTCTTATTTACCAATATGCTGCATAAGTTTCAGTAAAATGCACTAAATGGTCTCTACTCTCCCCACCATGGCCAGTGGAAATGTTTGAAAGGATTTTCAAAGAGGTTGGTGCCATTTTTCCTGGTCTAATTTACAGTTCATTTGTACCGGCCATTCATTTTACTCAGACTTAGAAATCTGAGTAAAATGAATGGCAGGTACAAATCAGAACATTTGTATCTCTGACTACCTGGTTTGAAAATCCTACTACAAAGAAAAATCCTCAAGACAGGACTTTTTCTTACAGTTATCCAAGTTTTTGCTGCTTATTCACACTTCCTCACCTGCAACTCTGTCCTCTAGCATTACTGGCCCTAATTTGTGAGATGAGTTTGGGAATTTATGTTTTACTGTGATCTTTATGGTGTGTGGCCAGGGTGGACTCATTCCTGTATTTTTACCTTACCATTATATTATTAGTTTTGTTTGGGGAACGTTACTCTTCTTCCTTTTTTTTTTTTTTTTTTTTTGTTATGCATGCATGGTTTAAGGGAAGGAGGTGGTTTCTGAAAGGAAATTTTAGTGTTCTACTTGTGTATTTTTGTAAGTGTCTCTTGTATATTATGAATAATTCAGTAATCTATTTGGGCACCTATACATGTGCTGCATGTCTGCTCTGACTCCGTGTCATGTTTATTCAGCATCCCCGCACTTCAAAATGTTGAATGAGTTTTAGTTGAAGCACCCCTGCTGCCGCATATACGTGACACTATGGGCACTTTAATTAGAGTGACTCTCAGACGCTGTAATTAAATTGCCCTCTTCCCTCACCAACACCCCCCAACCTCAAAGCATGTATAAATGCCCTTTTTGCTCATGTTTCTTCAGGGTTGGACTATCTTTACATTTTACGTGGCCATTTTGTATGGTTATGCCTTTGCATGGTATGGGTATGCCTTTGCTAAAGGATCTGGATAGTTTGCATTCTCCTACTTATTCCCAGATCTATTTTCTATTTTGTGGATGAAATTTTATTGCAATTTTATGATGGGTTTTATACAAATCATTTAAGTTGAGTATCCTGGTTTCTGATTAAAATAGATTCAAGTCAAAGGAAATTAGTCTAAATGGATTTAAAATTGCTGCATTAGTAAGAAAACTGTTGAAAACCCTCTGGCTGATGAGCATTACAAAGCATGTATTAATTTTAAATATAACTGTGAAAACGTATTGGCTCAGATAGAAACTACTTGGCATTTATAGTGCCCACAGACTCAAAATGTTAATATGTTGCCCAGCAAGGCTTTCTGTTCAGAGTCTCTTGTTCTGGATCTTTTTTCCCAGAAAGCAGGGTAGATTTGCACCTTATAAAGATAACAAATAAGGGAATGTCATATTCCTGAATGAAAGTTGCTCAGGGCCAGAGCTGAACTTTCCTTAGTTTGGGGAGCTTGGGTTCAGGTTTTTAGTTTGGCACTTCCTCTGCAAGAAAGATGCTTTGGCTTTTGGTAAATCACTGGTGTAATCCAAATTAGATAGTTCTGCCTGTAAAACGTCACTCGTGGCCTTTTGCAGCACTGATTCTTTCGATCTAGTCCCCTCTGGAGCAGAAGCTGCTGGTCTTGCCAATGCACTATGATTTAAAATGCAGGTTGTGTCCCCAAATAGAAGAACAACGTATTGATGCTGACAGCTGACCGAGGTATTCTTTGGGCTCAAGTAGGAGAGTGTCAGGTTTTTTGGTGCTTAAGGTCTGAGGTTCAAACTCTGACACTGAACAATGATATGACTCATTACATCAAATAAGAACATGGATAGTTTTGATGCCAACTAGCAATGCTTGGGCTTGGACATTCAGTTCATTTACATCTTTGACATAAGATGAGATTTCCTTGCAACCTCCTCTTCTGCCTAGAAACAATCTCTGTCTGTATACCAGAACTGCTTACTGTGCTACCCACAGGCTACATGTGACCCACCAAGCTCTGAAATGCAGATCAGAGATATTCTCTCCTTGTATGTTTTTCACTGTGTGCAACTGAAGGTGAAGGACAAAGCTGATCAGCTGCAGGTTTTATTGCTGATAAACTCAAGGTGCAATTTCTACTCATCTGTGAAGGGAGATGAGAGGACAGGGAAAAGACTTGTGCATGCTTTATTTTTTATCAGAAGTGAAGCACATTTATGTGGCAAGCAGGCAGGCCACTAGTGTTACCATTGTAATGGTAGATTTGTGCCCTTGAACTTTATGCTGTGGCCCTGTGATGACTGAACACCGTAACGGTTCATGGCACTCCTAAATCTATTTGAAAAATAGGGTTGGATATATTGGATCAGAATAGTAGCCCACCCAGTCCAGTGTCCTGTCTCCAACATCATTCATTGCCTGAAGCTTCAGAGGAAGCTCAACTATGAAATTATCTGCCCATCATTGGGTATGTTTCAAATGTTTTCTTTGCTTTTTTAAAAATTGCATCTAATATAACTATGGCATGCCTGTTTTTCATAGAAAGGTCTGCTCCTTTTCTGGAATCTTACTGCTTTCTAATTCACTGCTGCCTTATGGTTTTCAATTATGGGATTGAAGACTAGATTTAAGGAGAATAACGCAGACAAGTGTTGGGACTGCAGTATGGGAACAACATGAGAGATGGTGACCCATTCCTGTTGTAGAGAATGCCTGGGCACTTGTCAACCTGATGAGAAACGTAACAAAGGGAAGAAAAGAGCTAGATCAGCAAGGCTAGATCATATAACCTACTTTTTTTCTTTTCTCTTTACACCCCTTCACCTACCTGGTTCCACGAGTGTTTCTAGGAGAGAGCTCAGGAGTGCTACGTAAGACTTGCATTTATTCCAGCATGCAGCTGGTTGAGCTAACATTTGCTAGCAGCCCACATGGCTTTGAGTGGAATGGGCAGGAGAGCTAGCTCCTCACTCAGTTATTGCTCAGAAATGTCCAGTGGAATATTAGCGGCACTAATTAGTATAATCGTTCTCAGCGGCAGGTTCAGGGTTTGACTCACCACTATTACCCTCTATTCTCAACCTGATTCTGAGTCACCAGTTAATTTCTGTGGCTGTTTTCCCTGATAATTGGGATAATTGGGCTCTTGGTACCATCTGGCCTCAAATGCTTTTTTCTTGTAGGCTTTATTACAGCCCTTGCCTCCAGGCATTTCTCCACGTGGGAGATGGAGGAAGAGACCGACAGTTTGTGAGGTTCAGGTGAACTCTTTTGCTCAAGCTGCTATCCTTGTGAAGCTGAAACACGTTGCAGTAGGTGTTGCATAGATATACCAAGACTGATGCTGCATATACCAGTGTTTATTGTGGGATTAATTATTGTAAAATTAAAAAAAGGAAATGGATGATGCTGTATATCAAGCTCTCTTGAGAGCTTGTTTTAAAACCATCTTCGGTAAGGGCCTTGTTGCACATTTATTTTAGGCAGCTCCTGGAGCTCTTAACCCCTGGATTGCCCACACATCAGCTCCTGAAACTAGTTTTAAGCACACGTTAGGCAACTTAAAGTTACACCACTCCAGAGCAGAATCCCTCTGATGCACGTAACCCAGCTCATGTTCCAATAATGTGTGACCACTCCCCACAGATGAGCTGCCCAAGTTGCAGTCCTTCAGCATCCCAGGATGAAGCATTTCCTCCCCCACATTCCTGTTCTCCATAGATAGACTTTCTGCCCCCAGACTTTACTGCCCAGGAGGCAGTTCTGGCCAAACATCTGGGGGAATGACCTTGCCACCCCCACGGGTGCAACCCCACGCAAAAATGGGGTGCTGGGGTGGTGTAGGTGCTAAAGCACACAGTTGATAGCCCAGAGGTGGTAAGTTTGAGGCCAATTCCAATGAATCTGCAAATTTTGCTAAATACCTTGTTACACAAGGACATGAAAAAGGAACCAGGATGTAACTGCATTCAATTATATATGCTCCAAGCAAATGTTTATTTGCTCATTGTGGGTGAAACTTAGGACTGAATTTTTACATTTCTCTATGTAATCCTTGTTTTTCCTCTGCATTAAGACACCAACATATCTTGGTATCTTCTTTTCTCTTTAAAGGACAAACTGTAAAGATCCTGCAGTTGCGACAAAGTGCTTTTGCCTGTTATCTTTGCAAGAGCACGGGCTCCTCTGGGCCATTTATTTCTGGTATATTTGCCCACAGACCTATGGGCATTGGTATTGCATGTAAAAGTGCTCTTTGCTGGCAATTTCCTCAATTTCCATAGAAAATGGAACACTTCTGTTTACACATTTGTGACACTGTGCCAGTTACTTAGTCCAATGCCACCCATGCGTCGCAGTTCAGGGTGTTAGCCAGTGTTGATAAGATGAGGTGAGGAGAAAGACAGTGCTCTTTTTTCCTATGTTAGTCAAAATGCAAGGACAACATTTGACAGGAAATGAAGCTTCAGGGTCATTTCTTGGCAATCATTACTGTTCATCTCGAACAGTGCAGGTCAAGAACATCCTTTCTATCTTGTTTGAACATGACATTTTGTGAACCCTTTTGATGGTTTTGAGCCACCCTACATGCAAATCCTGGTCAACAGAAGTACTATAGGGTGTAGTGATTTTTTCTGTACAAATATAGTCAACAGATTTGCAAGAAGAGCAGGACAGCCTAATAAGGGAGAAGCCACCACAGAATTTAAAGGATGTAGAATCCTAGTTGATTACCGTTGAAGCCGTACAAATAAGACCTGTGTATCTTCAAGGGTCAAACATTCAGTTACAGCAAAATCAAGATCCTCCGCCCAAGTACTTGGGTAGATGAGGCTGCCATGGCAAAAAGCCATACAAATGTCACCTTACGTTCAGCCAATTTAGGTATTTTCAGGAGCTGTTTGGGCATCAGCAAGAATACATTAATTTTGTTGTTCAAAGGCTTATTGCTACCAGAAACATTTCCCTGCCTTCTCAGTCTGATAGGTGCTGTTCCCCACCATATTCCTTTAGACCTGTGCTGAGACATACAAGCTTGTCTACTACATTACAGACTTAGTTCTATTTTAGTCAATGCTGATGAAGGATCTGGCCCATACTTGTACTGTGCGAAGTGACTAAAAATAGCATTGCCATTTTTTTTGTATTCATTCCTTCTCTTTGAATTCCAGATTAGGTTTGAAAGAGGCTCCAAAGACTCTTTCTAAAAGATCGCCCTACAATCTCAACCTGAGATGTGAAAATCAGTCTGGATTCTTTCCTCCTTCTGCATCATCACCAATAATTAAGATTCTGAAGAGTAAATTATGCCCTCATTTACACATGCAAACCCAGGCTTGAATCTGCAAATATATGTGTTCTCTTTCTGCCTCTTAAATGAAGATGCTGCAATTAGAACTTCACTGATTCTTTTGTTGATTATGCATGAGGCAGAGAATACATCTTGCTCATATAATGCCACGTTGGCTCAGCAGAACTGAAGCAAATTAAAGCTTGTTATTAAATAAGTGCTACTATTGCATTATCTTTTTTTTCTTAAGTGTACAGAACTTTTGTGTGTGCAGAGTATGTTGTTAAATTTTCAAGACTCGTGTTTGAACAACACACAAAAAGTTCTCTAAGAATGCTTATTACTGATTAAGCTCAGCAGTTGTGGGTATCACCTGCTTTTTTGTGTGTGCGCGCCTTTGGACTATATACTGCTCAACATCAGCTACATGGATATAGATATATACTAGGATAATATCTTGAGCTCTTTTTATTTGAAATTTTACATAGCTCTATTAAAAAAGAATAGGATTTAAAGATCAGCACATTACAAAAAGAAATTTCCAGTTTGGGGTTTTTAATACTTTTCGCAAATAGAAAATTTAATATGGTGACAGATAAGAGAAAAGTTAAAACTAAAAAAAAATGTTGTTATGTTGTTGCAAAGTGAAAGTTCATCTCCAATGACAATTTAATGCATATATCCAAATACAGTGTAATCGGTTCATTAAATGTGTGTCATAAGCCTTGTACTGCTGAAAAGTGCTGGAGACTCTTCTCTGCCTTTGTTGGTATGGGACTGATTTTGAATGAGTAGAGTCTATTTTTGCTACTTTTATGGAATTATCTGAGATTGTGAGGTGCAGCATTGGCAGTAATCTTGAAGTTTTATGTAGCCATTGATTTTTTTTTCACTGCCACATACACTTACATATGCATATAATAAACAGATTTTCTTTCAGAGAGGTGATTAGCCATGTTTATTTGAAGGCAGAAGGTAGGGTGGGGTGGCACATTAGTCATAGAGTCTGATGAAGTAGGTTGCTGCCTACAAAACCTCATGCCTCTCTGAAGCAGTTGGTGCTCTACCTTCTGCCTGGTTTTCTTTCAGCAGCTAACATTCTGTCTGCACTCTCACTAAAAACAACAATTAAACAGTTTTTGCTGCTGCTTAGGCCCATGGCAGACATTACACGTGAGTGATTAACTGGTTAATCATGTTTGAACAACATAGAAGACTGGTTAATCACATCTTAAGTAGTGACCCGGCCACACAGTCATTCAGTTAAGGGCATGATTATGTAGAATAAGTCACAAAGTTATTACACAAAATATTTTTAATATTTTTTATATATATATATATATATATATATACACACATATATATATAGTGTAATAATTTTATGGCTGGTTCTCATAGCGTCTTAAATTGAACATGCGGCCAGTGCTCCCAGCCTAAGAAGAACGCAAGAGCCTTTGAGGCTCTCGTGCTTTCTGTGAGGCTGCAAGCACCGGTAAGCTCATTGAGGAGCATAGCAAAGATTGCTCCTTGCCAGTGGAGGGGGAGCCTGTGATTCTGATCCTACGCTCCCTTTCTACTGGAAATATAGCAATATTGGGATCTGATCCCACAATCACTCTTCCTGCCATGCACAAGTGGCATGGCATGAGGTACAGTTGTTGGGATCACACATGCAATCCCATCGCGCCTTTAACGTCTGTCAGCAGCCTTAAAGATTTAGTAACATGGTGCTCCAATGAACTGTTATATTATTTTAAAAATGTTACTTTTACAAAATATGTTATAGAAAATTTACTAACATAGTTCCTGATTCAGCTAAATTCCATCCTTGCTGACTATGGGATCATGATGCGCTTGATCACATACTCTGTGTTTTGATGAATTCAGAGCATGAAGGCAAACATCTGTATTATAAATAATTGCAGCTAACCTCTATGTGCAAAAAAAATGAACAAGGTACACTTTTTGATGCATTAGTTCTGCTTTTTTAAGAAAATATTCCTAGTTCATTTAGCCCCCAATTTGCAAGTTTCAGCAATTCTCCATGTGTTTTTTAAATACTTAAAATTAGCAAAGTGTGTGTGCAATATATACATGCAGGTGCAGTGAGTAATTGATAATTATTTTAATGCTTACATTATTCATATCTACTTGCTTTCCTATCTTGAGTATGAAAAAAGTTAAAAAATAAATCCTTTTCTGTACATTTTGTTTTTACAACTTTCTCATTTCTTGATAGAACATGACTGCTTCTATTTGGTAAACCATGAATGTTTTAAAATGCTCCTTATGCATATATATGTAAAGTGTCATGCATATCTTCAGCAATTTCTTAATTTATGATACCTAGCATAACAAGTTTGAAGAAGCAATACTTGTTGTTAGAAATAAAACACATATTTGAAGATGCAGATTTCATGGGCAAAGTTGTCAAATACATTGTATTTAAAGCTCTAATCCATTTTCCTTATAACACTTGCTAGGGAGCACACAAGATTCTTCAAGACTCTTGTGCTTTCCATGAAGACGCAAGCTCTCGGTGCATGGTTGTCATGGGAGCCTTCAACTACCCAGAAAACTCATGGGAAGAGCATTTGGCCAAATTCAAATGGTCACAAAGCTTCCTCACGTGTGTGGACAAGCTCTACCTGACTCAAGAAGTCTATGAACCGACAAGAGGTAAAGTGCTGCTGGACCTGGTACTGGCAAAAGGGGATGATCTAGTCAGCCACCTAAGGATCAACGGAAAGCTGGGAGACAGTGACCACGAGCTGATCACTTTTACTATCCATCTGAAAGCTGGCAAGTCAGTCAGCAATGCAGAAATTCTCCACTTTAGGAAAGCTGACTTCAATAAGCTCAGGAGGCTTGTTGGCGAGGCCCTAAAGGGTCATGACTCGACAGGGAGGGGAGTCCAAGAGGAGTGGTTGCTCCTTAAGGGAGCGATCCTGAAAGCACAAGGGATGTCTTTGACCAGGTACCCCATGATCCCCTCGTGGAAAAACTGGTCAACTGCAGCCTTGGCTACATCACAGTCTGATGGCTGGGGAATTGGCTCTGAGGTCGGACCCAGAAAATGGTAGTTGAAGTGAATCGTCATGGCACTCTGTGACCAGTGGTGTCCCCCAAGGCTCTGTCCTTGGACCTGTTCTCTTTAATGTCTTTATTAATGCTGTGGACACTGGTATCCGAAGTGGACTGGCCAAGTTTGCTGATGACAGTAAACTTTGGGGTAGAGCTTCCACACCCGAGATTAGGCTGGTGATGCAGGCTGACCTGGATAGGCTTAGTAAGTGGGTGGATATAAACCTGATGTCATCAATATGGAAAAATACAAGGTACTCCACCACGGGAGAGTTGGGACCCGCAGCATGCTTATAGGCTCAGCAGTGCTGCGCTGACCAGCACCATGGCCGAAAGGGACTTGAGGGGTCATGATTGACCGCAAGATGAACATGAACCATCAATGCAATGTCATGGCTGGTAAAGCAAACAAAACCCTGGCTTGCATCTATAGATGCTTCTCAAGTGAATCTCAGGATGTCATCCTCCCACTGTACTGAGCTTTGGTGAGGCCGCAGCTGGAGTACTGCATCCAATTCTGGGCTCCACAATTCAAAAAGGATGAAGAGAAACTTGAGAGAGTCCAGAGGAGAGCCACGCGCATGATCAGAGGGCAGGAGAACAGGCCTTATGAAGAGAGTCTGCGAGCCATGGGACTCTTCAGCTTGGAAAAGCATGGGCTCAGGGGGGACCTGGTGGCAGCCTATAAATACATAAGGGGTGTACATCAGGATCTAGGGGAACGCCTGTTCACCAGAGCACCCCTAGGGATGACAAGGTCCAACGTTCACTGACTTCTCCAAGACCGTTTTAAGCTGGGCATAAGGAAAAACTTCTTTACGGTCTGCGCCCCCAAGGCCTGGAATAGACTCTCTCCAGAGGTGGTTCTAGCACCTACCCTGGACTCCTTCAAGAAGCGTTTGGATGCTTATCTTGCTGGGATCCTCTGACCCCAGTTGACTTTCTGCCCCCTTTGGGTGGTGGGGGGAGAGGGAACTGGACTTGATGATCTTCTGAGGTCCCTTCCAGCCCTAATGTCAATGAAAGTTTCAGAAATATGTTGTTCACCTGAATTATTTTGTTCTACGTTTTCGAGCCTTAAAATGCTAGTGTATTATCCTGCCTTTTACCTTTTGCAGACTGTTTGTATTGGAAAAAATGGTCTGCTTTTCATTCTCCTTTGTAGAGTAGACAGAATTGATTTAATATTGATAATCCCTTTTTTACAAGAAGACATGTGCAACTGAATCAGCAAAATACAAACTAAAACAAGCAATCAAAGAATGTACCATGATTAGCGAAGTGCAGCATGAACAGCCGTCTGAAGGTCTGCTTTCTTTTAAGCATGTTCATAATCTTTACAACAACAAATAGGAATCAATTTATTTCCGAGGTAAACTTGATATTTCTGAAGAGCAAGTGAATTGAGCTCCTTTTAAATCGGTAAGTTTGCCATGGAATGATTTGTATTACCACAAGTAGTAGGAAATGTAAGGATGTTGCTTTTCTACGGAGATTTGAAGATTGTGAGGGGTAATGTATATGCAGCAGTACATTAGCAGGATGAAGAAAAAGTTGGATTTGACTGAATTAAAAAAAATTAGAACAATTTTGAGCCTGCATGCAGGTGTGCACACATGCATACTCAATGAAAGCTAACCAACGGAAGATTGTAAAGTGATCTGTAACATATTTTATTTCAGCTGCTGTGCTATGCAGCCTAATCATGAGTAAAGGGGTCTGCCTAAGCAGCATAGCATTGGACATTGATATGTAGGAATTTGCCTCCCAGCTTCACAGCTGTAGTAATAAAATACATGCCAGTTACTCATATGGAAGCATATTATATGTGCTATACTGACAAGGTTCTCCTAAAAATGAACTATTATATGTGGACAAAGGAGGTACCAGACACTTCTGAATATCTTTCAACGTTGGGAAGTTTACAATTGGAATCCCAGCTCTGCGGTTTAGAAGCTTTTCATCACCTTATTGGATATATGATGTATATTCCAGTAGCAAACATACCCTGGTACCATACACTATAAAAATGTTGGGTATTATGTTATAATGGTATCAGACCTGGATCATGATGTGAACCATTTGTGGGAAGTCATTTTGATGCATGTGACTTTATTTGAACAATTACATGCAGAAAATAATTGAGACGGAGGTTCCAGCATGTTTCTTGATATTTGGGGGGGGGGGGGGCTTAAACATCTGCCCATATTAAGCATACCATATGAATTGCTTCCGAATTATACCATAAATCCATAATAAGCTATTTTATATTTACAGCCTGTAATTTCAGTGCATGTATCCTTTGAGGATTAATGTGAATAACATGGTAAAATATGAAATGCTATTTCAGTAATGCTCAGTACTTTGTTTCTGTCATTGCAGCCTCTTCTGTTTATCTAAGCAGTTGTATCTTTGAAGACACTAATGATTTGTTTTGTCCTTTTAGTTTTCATGCATGTAATTCCCATTCATATTAGAGAGATGGGTTTATAATTCTTCTATGAGATGGTGGTTTCCAAAATTTCTAATACTGTGTTTTATGCTTTTATCTTCCATCGTCCCTATGCTTTCGGACTGATTTATTTGCCTGTAATAGATCTGGTTGCAGACACAGTTGCTAGCTTCTCAGTTATAACAGTAACAAATGTGTGTATTATCATCTTTATTAATAAAAAGTATTTCAAATGCATCCACTCCAAAAAAGTGCTTACCACAAAATGTGTAGAAGTAGGTAGGTGTTTACAAGTAAAGAGATTTTTCAAAAGCCCTTGGGTCCCGTGTTCCCATAAGGGTTAGACACATGAAGCTTTGACTCATGGCCCCGTGAAGTTTTAGCAGGGTGAATTTAGGCTGTTACTTTTTATACCAGGAAAAAAAGAGGAACCCTGTTTGAGAACTTAGAGTAAGAAGAGCAGGGATTTGAATTCCCCACTTCTCCTTCATTAATTATGTGTTTAACCTTGGAGGGAAAAAGGTTCCTTGACCCCTCTCTGTCTTCTAATGTAGAGGATCATAAGTAATTTTACTAGTCACAATGGGCGTCTTTCACATACGCTCTGGAGTCGCTTTAATTAGAGCAGATCCTAGAGCTGCTCTAATTAAAATACCCACAGTGTCTTGTATTCAGTGTCCCGCACTTCAAAATAGTGACTCAAGGTGCTTTAACTAAAGCTCATTCGATGAGCTTTAGTTAAAGTGCTTCTACCACCATTTTGAAGTCCAGGGACGCTGGTTACATGAGATGCAGAGGCTGCTGGAGCACACTAATTAGCACACTCCTGCTGACTCAGTTAATTAGGTCTGCTCCAAAGCACTGTAATTACAGTGCGTTGGAGCAGCATCCAGACATGTCGACAGTGTGTAGAGCATTTTGCTGCACGCAGCCTACATTCATGTGGCCTATTTAATCTGTGTTAATGTAAACGAGGAGCACTGTGTACAGCCAGGAGCTGTACAGGGAGCCGAGTGCAAGTAACTCAGGGTGGGGAGAGAGATGTTCAGGCTCGAGGAGAGGCTGGGGTTCTGCAGCGGGGGTTGGTGGGTCAGTGGGGTTGGCAGGATTGGGAGAGCTGGTGGGTCCACTGGGGGGACTTGTCTGTCCGGGTGAGAGGTTAGGAGGCTAAAGATTGCTTGGTCAGGATTGGAAGGATAGGAAAAGCACAGCCAAGAGGCTGTGATCCACACCCATACAGGCATTTGATAGATTGGGTTAACCTATTCCCAGTCTAAGTTAGTTCACCTCCTCAGGTGAACTAACTTGGATTGGGCCCACCATTTTTTGCCCAATTTAACCCCTTTAAACTTCTGCATAGGTGGGTATTTAGATCAACCTAACCCTAGTTGAGTCGATTCTAAATGTAACAGTGGTACCTATCCTTAATCGATAACTTAATTAGCTCTTGAAAAATACTTTGTGGTGCCTTGGAAAATCAATAGAATAACAAAGTATTATAGTCACCAACTGCAACACTGGTGTTTGACCTGTAGTGATGAAGTTTGCGACAAGTAAACAGGATAGGCTGCTGCAGTTTCACGATGCAACATAGCACTTAGTTACTATTTCACAATGAGGTATGCCATCAGATATGAGCCCTGGAAATACCAACAAGGCTTATCTCGAGGGTAATTTCTATTGGCGTAGGTTGTTCTTTTTTAAAATCTTTCCCAAGTCCTGCCATGGAGCAAACTGAAAGCTTTCCAGGCAGTGCTCGGTAACACCAGTGTGGTGCAGACACTCCACTCTTGTGACAGAGCCTTTGTGAATTCAAATGGAAATTTCCACAGATACCAATAAAAGGCAGAAATTAATCTTGCCAGTCCATAAACCACCCTCCAGGCAGTCAGTAACAGGGATCCATTATTATAAAAAAAAATATATCTGTAAAATCAGCTATTTCCTTTTAAATTTATCATTTTTATAATACCTATCACAGCAGCGACATTCTTCAGTAGTCTCTTCTAAGCCAGACAGACTTTATAGTCACCTACTTTAATTCTCATTTCCCTAACCATGTACAAAACATATTAAAGTATTGCATTCCCACTAGGATCTATTCCAGTCAGAAATTCCTAAAATAATGTGTGTGTATATATATATACATATAAAGAGTTTCATTTTAAATTTGGCAGGCAAATTATGCCTGCGGTAGTTTTACGCTGACCTACACAGTCAAGTACAACATTGAGCCTCTTCTCACGAAACTCCCACCAATATCACTGCTAACTTGGAATAAATGAGCCGGGGTTATCAGACAAAGTATTACATTTAAATTACTTAGTGAGCAGCCGATGCACTGAACAGAGAATGTTGAAGCTTATGCTGTTAATTTACACTTTCAGAAGTATTAGTGCCTTTCTTCCAGTGATCTCTAAGCATTTCAAAAGCTTTAATGTCAGCATCTTGAAATTCTCCGTCCTGGTACAGACATCATTCTTCCTACTTTATAAGCGGAGTTAAACTGATGTGATGCAAGTATGTCAATAAACCAAGGCTCCAAATGTGTTCAGCAGCAAAGCCAACATTGGAATTGGGAGGTTTTTCTCCCACATATTAGTGTTGCAGCCCAATTGTTCAAGGTGCTGAAAACTCTCAGCTTCTAAGCAAGGGGAGGTAAGGAAGGTTAGCTTTTTATATGAGTAAGCTTTATTTTTGCAAAGTACTTTAGACCATCCTTTGTTAAGACTTTTGGGCTTCATTGGGCATATCTACATGTGCAATTAATTTGGCTGAATAAACTCTGGCACAGTTTGTGCTGGAGTTTATTGCTCCTGGGCACAGTGTTTACATGTGTGCCTGGGACCACAGCACATTGAGCCGGGTCAGAGCAGCCCCAGATGGCAGGAAGCCCAAGTTAGCCTGCCAGTCTGGTGCTGCTCTGACCTGGCTCAATGTCTTGTGGAGGGGCTGGCTGGGGTACAAGGGTGCTTCAGTGTAGGGCTAACCAGCAGAAAGCCCCCATTCTCATGCTCCCAGCCAGCCCCATCAGCATGTACTTGTGCATCGCGGCACACTAAACACCACTGCAGGATAGTACTCGTGTTTACAAGCACAAACCTACGGCAAAGTTAATTAGTTTACTGTGGCATAATAGGGCCACACATTTAGATACTGAGACTTTACTGCAGAGCTAATTAGGCAACTGCAGTAAATGTCTCATGTAGATGTACCCACTAAGTGCATATTTGTGACATGTTCCGTGTTCACCTGTATTCTGGTTCCCTGTTTTTCACGTTTAATAACTGTTTGGTTGTTCATTTGTTACCTGCAGTTTGAAAATGTAAAGTTGATGTAGGAAAAGTGCAAAGCCATGCAGTGATTACACTATAGTAAGTGGAATTCCTGGGTTCTGTTCCTGAGTGCCACTGTTCTTCTGAAGCCTTGGTGTTTGCCACTTTATTTCAGTATGTCATAATTTAGAAGTATAATAATATTAACTTTAAATGGTGTCTTGTGGTGCCTAAATAATGAATGCCTTATATTATTCTGGGGGAGGACAGCTGGTCTTTTTTTGTCATACCTACAGGCTGGGGACCTCCCTTCTCGAAAGCACAGTGGCAGAAAGAGATCTTGGAGTCATTATCGATTCCAAAATGAACATGGGCCGCCAATGTGAGGACACGGTCAGTAAGGCCAACCGCATTCATCCACAGATGCATCACGAGCAGGTCCAAGGAGGTGATCCTCCCCCTCTGTGCAACATTGGTCAGGCCTCAGCTGGAGTACTGCATCCAGTTCTGGGTGCCGCACTTCAGGAGGGATGTGGACAGCATCGAGAGGGTCCAGAGGAGAGCCACTCGCACGATCCGGTGGCAATAGGGCAGACCCTACGAGGAGAAGCTATGGGACCTGAACCTGTTCAGCCTGCACAAGAGAAGACTGAGAGGGGATCTGGTGGCCATCTATAAACTTACCAGTGGGTACCAGACCCTGGGAATGGGAGAGACGCTGTTCCCCCGAGCGCCTCCCAGAGTACCAAGGAACAATGGCCACAAGTTGTTAGAGAGTAGGTTTAGACTAGACATCAGGAGACACTACTTCACAGTCAGGGCGGCTAGGATCTGGAACCAACTTCCAAGGGAAGTGGTGCTGGCTCCTACCTTGGGGGTCTTTAAGAGGCAGCTTGGTAATTACCTGGCTGGGTTCATGTGAGCCCAGTATTCTCTCCTGCCCACGGCAGGGGGTCGGACTTGAAGATCTATCTAGGTCCCTTCCAACCATACGTCTATGAATCTATGAATAAGGTTCTTGTCTGAAAATTAGAAGATCTAAGTTCAGTTCCAGCTCTGCCACAGACTTCTTCTTTGACTTTGGGTAAATCATTTAATCTGTCTGTGCCTCAGTTCCCCACATGTGAAATTGGGATAATAAGCTTCTGCCTGGCCGGATTTTGAGAAGACATTTCTCATGAATTTGAAATTGCTCAGATATGATGCTAGAGGCCATAAAGACAGGGATAACTACGGCCATGTACAGACATTATACTTAGACCAGTCTAAGTGAACCTAAGTCGATCTAAACCCATAACTGTACAGAAGTTCGGCGCACACAGACCAATCTAAAATGGCTCGAGTGGTGTAAGATAGACCTATGGTGAGGTGAATTCAGATGGACTTAGGTTACATCAAACTTTTGTGCTGTTTCTAGATATGTAGGGAACCCTAGGCAGAAGTGCAAAGCATGATTAATCTTTCCACCTAAAGAATATTCCCTTTCTTCAGTCTGCTCTTAGAAGGCTGCTCAAGCTTGAAAATAGAAATCTATCCAAAATATTACAGTAATTTTGAGTTAGAATTCTGCCTGCACACCTGGAACAATTCTGCAGTTCTCTCTTGCATTTCACCATACATTTATATTTTAATAACAGATGTTTTAAGACACAAGGAGATGTGTGAAAAAATATGAATTTATTAAGCCAAATTTTTTTTGGTACCAAAGAACCAAGTTTTATAGAAAATCTACAAAATCCCACAAAACCTTACCTACATAGTCTAAACTGTCTCAGAAGTTTGCACTATTTTTTTTCAAGACATCACTTAGTAAGAGCCATTTATTTTGATCATCATAAAGGATATTTGCCAACTTAGATATTCAAACCTTCAGGACTCTCACAAGAAACAAATGTCAGGAAAGGATTAGCTCTGCATAAGCGTGTTAGCAGGATTTATTCTGTATGAGGACCAACTATGAATTTATTAAAAACTAGACTTCAAGGGTCATATTTGGGAGCTGCTGAATACTGTGAATTTTAGAAGACGTAGCTTCCTGGTTTATATTCCAAATTGGGATATGAGCTCTTTGAAAATATGTCCTCAAAGGTCAGAGTCTATGAAAAGAAATGCAGTTGGTTCCCAGTTTTCACAGCCAAAAGCACTAGAGATGTTGTCTGGCATGATCCCAACTCCAATCTGGTTAAATTCTACAAAGTTTGCAAGGTGACAGCCCAAAACTTTAGGATTCACATGTTTTTGTGTCTGTTTATTTTGTGCTCCCAATTCCTGGGTATGGGCTGCAACTGAGTTTTCTTTCCTTAAGTAAAGTAAAGTTAAAAGCAGTGATCCTTCTTATGATGACAGATATGTACCAGGATTATTTTGCAAATGCTTAAGAAAAAAAGTAATTCAGTTCCAGGCAAATCAGCATTACAAAAAGGTCACTTAATAACTTCAACCCCTGTTTGGTTCTCTCCAGTTGTCCACAGCATGAGAAGAGTCCTGTTGTTGAATTTGATAAGGAGGAAACAATTAGGATTTTGAATATTATCAAAAATGCATTATCCACAGCATTTTATTAAGACTTCTTTCCTTTGTACATTATTTTATCTTTTGTAATAGGGAAGCATACCCCACTATAACATTGTGTTGGTGGTTTTTTAAAATGCTATACATATTTTACCTTTTTATGTTTCAGTTTTTTTAGGATTTCAGCCATTCCTTTGGTAGCTATCTAAATCATATCTTGAAGATGCACTTTCTGTCACTCTTATTGTATAAGATAACCATGTACTTAGCTGCTTGAAATGACTTTTCTGAAAAGGATGACTAATGACATCATGTCAAAAGGTAACAAAGCCACAGCTACATATGCAAGCTTCATGGTTATCAGTCAAACAGTACACGGGCAGCACTGGGGTTAGAACACGGGACTTTTACCTCCAAATGTCAGAGGTTTTCAGTAGGACTAGCGTTGGGGCAGTGTCTTATCTAGCATCGGCTTGTGGTAAGTGACGTGTGGGCATGCACACGTGCAATCACATACGCTTGTCAGTACATAAGCAAACCATGCGTCTCCAAAAGGCATCCCAGGCTTTGGGCCCAATCTTCAGCCATGCCAAATTTGAAGTCAGGGCAACTCTAAGTTACATGAGCGGCTGCGCCAAGGGAGGCTGTTGTGGCCCAATGGATACTCCGAGCTTTTCCCTTGTCTGACATACAACTTAAGAAGAGTAGGGCATGAGTGCACAGCTGGGTAGCATGGCTTTATACCTTCCCAAAATGCTGGCATGTCCCACAGGGCATAACTTTCTTATTGCTTTGTGCTGATGAAGCAGCACAGTGACATGGTAAGAGCAATGAGACTCGCACTTTATCAGGGTCTCATTTCCAAAAAAGTCATTCTTTAAGAAGTCCTAATGGTTAAAGCAGCAAATTTGTCTGGTCTCTTCTTTGCCAAGGACTTGCTCTGTCCCTTGGGCAAGTGAATTACCTTTACTGTGTCTCCATGTCATCGTTTGTCAAATGGCAGTAATAATTCTTGGCTTTTAGGAGTGATAGCAAGATTAATGTGTGCACAGCATGTTTAGATCATCAGATTGGATGTGGTAATTTGCACATAGAGCTATCAGTAATTGGTATTGGGGAGCAATTATTCTAAATCATCAGCATGAATGCATATCCAGCAATCTATCATGTGATGGCTGTTTGGTGGGTGATACTGGGAAGGCTCCACTCTTTTATTTAATACTAGCCCTCTGTATTGTGTTTTCTGAATTCTACCTCCTTTTGCTGTTTTGCGCTGTCTGCAGGATGTTTTGATTGCCGCTGTTTGTGCTTGAGTACAAATGGTTTGTGCAATGCTTCACTGAAGAGCATTTGCTAGCTTGTTCCTCCTTATGTCCAGGGCTGCATTCCTTTTGTGTTCATTGCTCTGACTGTTAAGTTAGCCTACAACCCCAAATCATAGGAGTCCACCTTGAAAACATTCCCTGCTCACTGTGCTGTTGGGATGTGCACTCTTCTGGCTCAGCTGGAGATTGGCTGTGGGGATAAGAAGCAGGGATGTGTTCCAGCGTATTACACATGTAATGACTTGTGGGCAGGGATGGCCTTATGGATCTCTAGGGTGCTATACTGCTTTACTGGGTGGCCAGGTAGCACCATGACTCTTCCCTTTGCACCCATGCATGCCAACTAGTCCTCCTTTAGGATCAGCAGTTCCTTCCTAGTTTTCTCTGGTAGCAGATAGGTTGGCTTTAGAGGGAGTGTCTACACAAGATATTTACTGCAGAGCTGACTAATTAGATCCACAGTAAAACATCACTGACTAAACACACAAGCCTCCTGGGTCACAGTAGACCAATAAACACTGCTACAGGGTACTGCAAACACAAGAACTACCCTGTGGCAGTGTTGTTTCATGCACTGCAGTGCATGTGTAGATGGCGATGGGGCTGGCTGAGGCATAAGGGTGCTTCGGTGCCAGCCAGCCTGCACCTTGTGCCCCAGCCAGTGGCTCCACAGCATGTGGAGCCCTGTCAGAGCAGCCCTGAGCTGGCAGGCGGTCCCCTTGGGTCCCCTTCCAACCTATACTGCTCTCACTGGGCTCCACGTGCTGTGCATGAATAAACTCCAGAAGATAATTGTTCTGGAGTTTATTCATGCACATTATTTGCACGTGTAGATGCACCCAGAGTTACTGAATCAATGTAGGACCGTAGAGTATGGAAACAGTAACCCCCAAGCATTTGCTTATGCTGCCCCTGCAGTTGGGTAGTTCACCTTTTAGTTAACTTCCACACCTTGTCTTTATTTGTTTTGAAAAGAATATTTTTAATTTGAAGCCATTTGCTCGTGAGGACCAGTGCTGATCCTCTCACCTTTTGGGGCCAGCTGGCAGATCAGAAGTGCCAGCTTAGTTCCCTTAATCTATGGGCCATATTCAAGAAGCAGAAGCCTACATTGTAATTTGTCTAATTGGCAGCTGTTCCTGAGGAGTGGCTCAGGACACACAACTCTCATTTCATTGCAGGCTGACTTGTGTTTCCCTTGCAAGGCTGGTGACTGATTTGGCTCTGGGCTCAAGTAATTAGCAAGACAAAGCAAAGACACTTGATTCATGACTGCCAAAGAGCATCGTGTGCCTGGAGTACTGGTAACTGCAAGCTTTGTAATAAGCTTCCAGTTTTGTGTCAGATAGTTGACCTCTACACTCACAAAGAATATGAGGAAGGATTTTGAATTGAGAAGAGGCAGTCAAGCCTTAGACTGGGGGGAGAAAGGGAGAGGGTGACAGGAGCTCCCTCATGTTAGGCTGCGTGTAGGTCTCTGTTGAGCATTAGCTGAATTTAAAGAAAATGCCTTTTTAAATTCTGTGCTCTGGTATGAACAGTAATCCCACTCAGGGGGGGTCTTCAGTTATATTCTTCCCACCAGCCCAAGTGTGAGCTGCCCTCCTTTTCTCCCTCTCTTTGGTTTATGCAGGGCAAATAATTCTCTGGCATGCATCAATCGATGCATCTCCAGCAAAACCAAGGAAGTGATTCTTCTGCTTTACTCAGGATTGCTGAGACTGGCAGTGGAGTACAGCATCCAGTTGTGGGCGCTGCACTTCAGTAAGGACAGGTAAAGTTTGAGAGAGTCCAGAGAAGGGCCACCTATATGATCAGAGACACAGCAAGGAAAGGCTGAGGGACCTGGGACTCTTCAGCCTAAAAAAGAGAAGGCTGAGAGGGGACTTGGTAGCAGCTTACTGCTATATCAGGGGCTCAGCAAACAACTGTTCCATTTTGCTGTTTTGAAGGGACAGTGTTTTGTTTTGAGTTTCGTTTCATTTCGAAGCACTGTTCTGTTTTTTTTTGTTGAAACTGCTTTGCTGTTTCGACATTTCATCCGTAGGCTATAATGGGGAATCATGAAAATGCGTAAAACTGTCATTCTTGCCTGATTCGGGTGAAAATTGCAGGAATGGTAGGGTATGAAGCCTGCCAAGTTTAAAGGAGATAGGTGCAGAGGTTTCTGGGCCCCTGGATCTGTGTGCCAGATGACAGGAGGCTGCCACTGCCGCCTGAAACAGTGCTGGGCACAGCCCGCGCCCGGCGCTGAGGAAGCTTGCTGCTCCCAGCGGTCCCATTCACTGCCATCCATGATACGTGTGGCTTTTTCAGTGCCACAAAAGCCATCTATCGTCCAAGCACTCCGGGACCAACGCCCTTGACACCTAAGGATGGAGGAGACCTGATCAAGGAAAGGGGAGCCATCAATGCCTGTTGGAAGGAGTATTTTGAAGACCTTCTCAATTGAGACACTGCTGTTCATAGACTTCATAGACATTAGGGGCTGGAAGGGACATTGCAAGATCAAGTCCAGCCCCCCTGCCATAGGTAGGAAGTCTGCTGGGGTTAAGCGATCCCAGCAAGATAAACATCCAAATGCCTTTTGAATGAATCCAGAGTAGGTGCTTGCAGACCCTGGACACTCGGACTGTTAGGAAGTTTTTCCTTATGTCCAGTCTAAATCAGTCTTGCAGGAGTTTGTGGCCATTAGACCTAGTTATCTCTAAGGGAGCCCTGGTGAACAACTGTCTCCCAGATCCTGATGCACCCATCTTATATACTTATAGGCTGCCACCAAGTCACCCCTGAGCTTTCTCTTCTCCAGGCTGAAGAGTCCAATCTCCCTCAGCTTCTCCTCGTATGACTTGCTTTCTTGGCCTTTGATCATATGGGTGGCTCTCTTTTGGACTCTGTCAAGCTTATCCACATCCCTCCTGAAGTGGGGGACCCAAAACTGGATGCAATACTCCAGCTGCGGCCTCACTAAGGCTGAGTAAAGCCAGAGGATTACATCCCTGGTTTTGCTTGAGATGCGTTGGTGGATTCATAAAAGTGTGTGGTTTACTTTGCCAGCCACAGCATTGCATTGGTGGCTCATGTTCATCTTTGTAGTCAATCAAGACCCCCAAGTCTCTTTTGGTCATGGTGCTAGTGAGTCTGCCACGCCTATGAGTATGATGCTGGTTTTTTCTCCCAAGGTGGAGCACCCTGCACTGCTCTACATTGAATGCCATCAGCTTTTAGTCCACCCACCTTGCGAGCATATCCAGGTCAGCCTGTATCCCCAGCCTGCCTTCCAGCGTGACTGCCTTCCTCCATAGTTTAGTGTTGTCCGCAAACTTTCCCAGTTCATATCTGACACTCAAATCTAGATCATTAATGATGCTGAAGAGTACTGGCCCGAGTCCTGAGCCTTGTGGGACTCCATTGGTGACCTTGTGCTACATCAATTTGCTCCAATCAACTAGTACTCTTTGGGTCTGACCCCGGAGCCAGTTCCCCAGGCATCAGACTGTGAGATGGTTAAGGCTGCAGTTCCCCATCTTAACCGTGAGGACGTCATAGGAGACAAAGTCAAAGGCTTTTTTGAAATACAGATATAGTTTCATAGTTGTTTCACAGTTTTTCATAGTTGTTAGGGTCGGAAGGGACCTCAGCAGATCATCAAGTCCAACTCCCTGCCATTGGCAGGGATGAATGCTGAGATCATATGACCCCAGCTAGGTGATTTATCTAGCCTCCTTTTGAAGACTCCCAAGGTAGGAGCAAGCACCTCTTCCCTTGGAAATTGGTTCCAGATCTAGCCACCCTAACTGTGAAGTAGTGCCTCCTAATGTTTAGCTGAACCTACTCTCAATCACCTTGTGGCCGTTATTCCTAGTTACTCCTGGTAGTGCTCAGGGGAACAGAGCTTCTCCCATTCCCTGCTGCCCCCCCCAGTAAGTTTATAGACGGCCGCCAGATGACCTCTCGGCCTTCTCTTGTGGAGACTGAACAGGTTCAGGTCCCGTAGCCTCTCCTTGTAGGGCCTGCCCTGCTGCCCCCTGACCATGTGAGTGGCCTCCTCTGGACCCTCTCAATGCTGTCCACATCCATCCTGAAGTGCAGCGCCCAGAACTGGATGCAGTACTCCAGCTGCGGCCTGACCAGTGTTGCATAGAAGGAGAAGATGGACCTGCCCATGATGCATCTGTGGATGTATATATGACATCAACCTCATTTCCATTGTCCAGGCAATGCGTCACTTGGTCATAGAGGGAGATGAGGTTGGTCAGGCAAGACCTTCCAGCAACAAAGCCATGTTGGCTTTGTTGTTGCTGTTGACAAGAGTGTTCTCAACTCCATCTTGCAACATCTAGTCAGAGCTGATATCAGAATCCCTCCAACCATTGATGAGGTCAGGAAAGCCCTTAAGGAGATGAAAAATAACAAGGTACCTGGAGCACATGGGAATCCCCACTGAAATCTTCAAACACGGAAAAGAGGAGCTCACATCACAGCTTGATGCTCTCGTCTTAAAGATCTGGAATGATGAGGAAATCCCAGAGGACCTCAGGGACACTATGACTGTGACAACTTTCAAGAAAGGAGACAAGTCCGACTGCGGAAACTACAGAGGGATCACCTTGCTGTCCACCACAGCAAAGATTATTGCGAGAACCCTTCTGAACCATCTCCTTCCACTTTCTGAAGAGCTCCTCCCAGAATCTCAGTGTTGGTTTAGGGCATCAAGTGGTACAACTGACGTGATCTTCATAGCTCGCCAGCTGCAGGAGAAATGCCAGGAACAGCATAAGTCTCTCTACTTGGCCATCTTTGACCTTGTGAAAGTTTTCAACTTTGTCAGCCGAGCAGTGTAGCAGAGGAGCCTTATGAAGTACAGGTGCCCACTGAAATTTGTCACCATTTTCTGTCTGTTCCATGACAGTATGCAAGTGGTAGTTCTCAGTTATGGATCCCTTTGAGGTTAAGATGGGAGCTAAACAAGGCTGTGTCATCACTTCAACGCTCTTCTCAATATTCCTTACCACAATGCTACTACATCTGACCACCAACAAGCTTCCAGTTGGAGTCGAGCTAAACTACCAAACTGTTCAACTGTTGCATTTAAAAATGGGTTTTTAAACCTAGTGCTCTAAGAATTGACACAACACTGGGTTAATTAATAGCAAAACGGTTTGCTTTAATAGCCATCAACACGTTACAAAACCAAATGACAGAAAAAGACTCTTTCCCAAAATAAAATGAGCTATTACTTCTTGGATTGTCTTAGCTGCAAAGAGGTCTTTACCCAGTGCAGGCAGGAAGCAGTTCTTGTACAGCCCCACAGTGCAGATCCTTTGCTTATGGGTGGCAGGATGGCTTCTTGGTCTTCCCTAAACTGCACACCTTACTGGCAGTTCTTTCTATATACTGTTTAACTGTATAGCTTCAAAGCATTTTTCCTTGGTAGTTGCCCAGTTAAAGTCTGAACAAAACAGGGAGGAAAAGGGTGACCATCAAATTACAATCGTTAAATTGCCTGGTTCCTGTTTTTGGATTTGTCTAGGTGTAAAGACTTGTGCTTCTTGCAGCCACTACAATTAATGGTCAATTACACGTGATGAGTCTGGACTGGTCAAACAGGATGTTTAGAAGCATTGGTTACTGGACCTGTCTTTGGGTATTTTCTTATCAGTGGGGCAAATTTGCAATAGCTTGTACTAGTGATGGTGTGTTTACAAAACTCCAGACATGCACTGAATGATTGAGACATTTGTAACACCTTAGACATTGGATGCCTGTTTTGAGAAATGTGAGGATATCACGTACAGGACATTTTTCCTGTATTCAATGCATTTTTTACAGGTTTTGCTTGAGATGCGTATTTACTCATTTGTCATCTTTAGTTGCTAGTTCATTTGAAATGTATATGTAGTTTCCTCCTTGGCTCAGCCTTTTTCTCTGGCTTCCTTAGCTAGGAGATATACATGTGATGAGCGTGTCAGGTCTCTGACAACAATTTGAACCGTTGCTTTTATTATTTTATGGCACGCATGTGCTGTTGGGTACCTCAGGCTTCACAGTCTCCATGCCTAATGGGTTGCAAGCAATTAGTGGAGCTTGATTTTTTTTGTGGCAGTCTTGTTACCACAACCCAGTCTTGCCCCAGCCATTTTTGTGCAAGAGCCACTGTCCCAAGACTTCACAGTTTTCCTATCCAGCATAATCTCTGTCAACTCTGAGCCAAAACCAAGACCAGCCCAACATCTCAATCATTGAGCTCTAGTACACTGATGATGCTGTAGTTTGTGCTCACTCAGAAACAGACCTTCAGGAAATCATTGATGGCTTTACTGAGGCATACAAGAAAATGGGGACTGATGTTTAACATTTAAAAGACTGAGGTTCTTCATCAACATGCTCTTAACGAGCAGTCCTCAGCTCTTCAATTAAGATTCATGGTGAGACTCAAGAACATTGAGTATTTCCCATACCTCAGAATCTATCTCTTGCAGAAGGCTGACATCAAAGAAATCCAATATCACCTGAAATGTGCAAGTGCAGCCTCCAGACACTTGAGGAAATGGGTGTTCAAAGGTTGTGACATCAGATCTGAAACCAGGCTCATAGTTTATCAAGCCGTTTTGATCCCCACCTTACTGTACAGAGCTGACATGTGGACAGCATGCAGGAGATATGTAAAGTTGTTGGAGAAGTACCATCAGTGCTGCCTATGGAAGATCCTCCAAATCCAGTGCGAAGACAGATGCACCAACATTAGTGTCCTCCTGCAAGCAAACACCACAAGTATTGAGGTGATGATCATCTGACATCAACTGTGCTGGGCTGGCCACGTAATCTGGATATCTGACTCGAGACTGCTGAAGCAAGTTTTATTCTCCCAGCTCAGCCAAGGCATATGCTCAAGAGGAGGGCAGACGAAGTGCTTCAAGGACATCCTCAAGGCCAACTTACAGATATGCAACATTGATGTCAACTTGTGAGATATTATCTCCCAGGACCATCCCAAGTGGAGGAAGAGTCTGCTGCAGGGATCTTAGTACTTTGAAACCTCATGACGACAACAACAGGAGATGGAAAAGTGGGAGTGGCAGAAAGTGGGAGCACATCCTGGACCAAATCAAGCATCACCCACCCCACACGGAAAGACATGTCTGAACTTCAGTAGAGTCTGTTGATCCTGGGTAGGCCTCATCAGCCATCTTTGGACGCACAGATAAGATCATTATCCTCAACTGTGAGGGATTCCCAAAGACAATGATGATGAACAAAGTTCATTTGTAATAAATTCGAAAATTGTGGTTAGGAATGAGTTATTGGCTTGAGAAAGGGTAAGAATTAATTGAGTTTCAGTATACCGGAACCCATGTGGTTGTGTGCCTATGTGCTTCCCCTAGATTCTAGAAACTTTTGAAGTACAGTATTTTATGAACAACTCTGTTCTTCCTCTTTTCAGCTGTATAGGGAAATATGGGAGCCGACTTCAAATTCACTCCTTATCCAGTAGTACTGGTAACTTTGGCAGATCTTTTCGTGAGACTTCCAGTCCCAATTGATATAATCAAAATATACAGAAACAAATCCAAATTCTTGGATGGTTAGACAAACAGCTCCATTTCTAAATAAACTGATAATCATCAGAGTCTGTTGTGTTCTGTTATCAACATTTTTCATTTGTTCCCTTAAGAACAAAGAACAATGTGAGATCCTGATTTTGAACCTGTAGGACATCAAAGATTGACTTCCCCTGTGCTTATTAAAGATTGTGATAAAAAAGCATCAAAACTTTTTATCCACATACATCCTTCATATTTCTTTTGTTTAGCACCTAGCCTGCTTCTCTGTCCACCCACCTCTTGTTTGTAATACGCAATTAACGAATGCATAAGTTGGGTGCACAGTATATGATTGTTCGAAGAAACGATTTCAAGCTGAGCCAAATATAATAAGGTTAATGTCTTCTAAAATATCAATCAAATGAATCATTGAGAAAATAAGGTTATTTATGGACTGATGTTTTCCAGACAATTATTGAAGTCTGCCCTTGATGGGAACCTAATTTCACCCCTGAATATGTAAAGCAATTGAATCTTATGAGGCATATGATGAGAGGAGAGAATTTCAGGCTATGGAGGATTGTCCTTTGTTTTGTCAATAGAAATAAGCAGAGACGTAAAAAGGAGGTGAATTTCTGCTTGTTGGTTTTTATTCCCCTCTAGTTTAATTTTGCAGGGTATGTTTGTGCTCAAAGTGGGGGGAAAAGACTTATGGGACAATCAATCTAGTAGGACCTAATTGAAGGGGATCCTCTTAATACAGGTGCTGGGTATTGAGTAAGTTGCAGAAAATAGCTGGTACCTTGACTTCACTAGCTCTCAATTTGGGCGAAAGGGAAGGCTGGCACCTCCTGGTTTCAACTTATGTGAGATGTCTGTCGGAGAATGGAAGCTGGAAGAAGAGCTCTGTAATTACATCCCACATCGCTTAGCTTGGAATAAAGCAAACAGCCCTTGTTCCAGATTGCTCTCACGTGAGAGGCCCCTGACAGACCTTACACTTAAGATATGATTAACTATTAATCACAACTTAAGTAGTTACCTGGCCACATGTTCATTCAATTAATGACATGATAAAACTCCCACATACGTGTAGTGATGTTGTGGCTGGTTCCCATTGTGCCCGTACATTGACTGTGTGGCCAGGCCTATCAGCTGGTCTGTGCTCCCAGTAAGCAGCTGATGGGGGGACTCCCAGACTTGCGACTGCATCGGAGTCAAGGGTGTATAGGAAGCAGGAGGCATCATTGTTGGGGTCATTGTGCTTTTACTTGAATGTCTGCCAGGGCCCAGGTGTCGGAGTTGTTGCAACAGAGGAACAAAATAGGCAGCTGGGTTGGGCATAGATTTAATTCTGAATCACAGATCACTACTTGCCTAATCAGTGCCAGACTAGTGATTTGTAGAGCTGGTGATGGAGAGGGGTTTCTCGAGATTGACATGGTATTGCCTTCTGGAAGTCAGCTGATATATATACACTACATAGCAAAGTGGGTCAAGTTAAATTAGCGGGCCGGTCTAACTATTTTTAGATTGTCACTTCCTAACCTAATGTCCCTCTGTGCTTTAAGAACGCTTACTTTGATTCTATGATATTTTTCTACCCCAGGATTTCTGAGCAATACATGAGACAATATCCTCTTTCTGTTACTGAAAGAGTCAATAAACATTCTAATCTCACTTGCTGCACAGAAGACTAGATTTACAGCTGTGTGGCAAAAATAAAAATGAATGATCAATGGATCCCACAGCAGACTCCTCTAGCAGACACAAACATATATAGCAACAAAACTTTATTTTATTCTGAAATTTCCTGACATGATTAATATGGCCTGACATAGACCAAGCTGTTCAGCATAAAACCAGTCATATTTCTCTCTCTCTCCCTCAATCCTCTATTTTGCTCTTGAACGGTTACTTTTATAAAGCAGTTATCTTCTACCTGGGAAGAAGCATTTATAAAAACGTCTGTCTTCATATATTTAATGTTATTCTTCATTCATCCGGGTCATTACAATTTTGGACTCAGTGGAAAATCCTTTTCCACCACTTGTTATATCATCCCCTGGATAACAACAGAAGCTGTTCTGATTGAATGGACTTTATTGTGCCTACCTCTCAATCTGTGGGAGCATGTCCGTGTTGTGCATATGAGTGAGATGGCTCAACTTAAGGTCTGCTTCTATGGCCCTCTTCAGGTCTTGGGAAATGGAGATGGACCAGAGTTCACTGAGCTTTAGCCGTGCGTAGGCTCCTGGTCCTACCTTCAAATTTCCGTTTACTGGTAACAGTATATAGTTCCCTTTTGCAGCCTTGCACAGGTGGCTGTTTCTGCCCCTTTCTGCTGCCAAAGTGATGTAAAAGGGTCTAGTATAGCAGTGAATTGAACGCAGGGATATGCTAATATTCAGTGTTGCTCCATTTTAGCTATATATCACGACCCACAGCAATGGTTCAAATAAGTTTCTAACTGGCTCCCCAATAAGTAGGCATTAGAAGCATCTTTGATTTTGTAGCCATGTGGCATTTGCCAGGAATCATGTAGTCTTTTTCAGCCCTGATTTAATGGGACATAAAAGTGTCATTCATTCGGATCAATGGGACATCAAAGTAAGAGGCAAGAAAGCAAGTGATGCCAGAGGATACATTTGCTCTTTCCCTATTGATTTTCAGTATTCTGATTTAGATCTTACAAGCAGGTGCCATAGCACATTTAACTGTGAAAATAGCATATAGTAGTAAAAATATCAAGGGGGTAATGTGCGCTAATTAGCTAATGTCACTTATTTGCCAACAATTGTACCACGCTTTGCAGATGTTAAGTGTTCATTAAGTGCTAAAGATAGCACACGAGAAACCAACTCTCAGTGTGAATCTGTCTCCCAACTCTGGAGGCCAGATTCCCCACCGGTCTAAAGTGACACAACTCTAGTAACTTCCAGTTTCGGCTTAGGTTTGTCTGTGATGGATGCTGATTAGCATGGCCTCCAAGTACATATGTAGGAAGAGGACTTGGGGATATTAAATGGCTATTTAATTTAGCAGAAAAAGACATTATGAAATTACAAGGTTGGAAGCTGACGTTAGACACATTCAGAATGGTAACAAGGAGCACATTTTTAAAAGCGAAGGTTATTAATTAGTGGAACAACTGACCTGGAATCAGAGTGGACAGTCAATCACTTGCCATCCTAAGTCAGGACTGGACAGCTTTTAAGACTTTCTTACACTCAATCTAGAGTTACGGATTTGAAATTATTGGGTGACATTCTTTGGCCTGTGTTACGGGCCTCAGTGTTCATAATGATCCTACCTGGTCTTAAAAGTCCATCAATCTATTTGCATTAATAACGAGCAGGTATCTACTTTTCCCTGCTAAAAAAAATCGGAAATTATCTGATAAAAAATTGCATAGTCTCTGATTAAAAACCCAGAAATCTGTGATTAAAATGAAAGGCCTCTCACTCCCCTCCACAGCCCCCACAGCCTTGCTGGTGCCCCTTACTCCTCCCTCACCCCCCACTGGCCCCTGGCCCTGCTGAGAAGGTGGGAGCTGCTGCAGCAGAGTGGAGCCCGAGTCCCTCACTCCCCACCAGTGCCTGTTGCCTGCCCACCGCAGGCTTGGGCAGGGGCTAGGGCTCGTTCTCCGCCACTATGTCGTGCACTCCTGGGGGAGCTGTGCCCCCTCCCCAGATCTGTGTGCAGGGCAGGGGCGGGCATGGACTGCCCACTGAGGGCTCAGGCTCCCCATCGTGCTGCCCTCCTCTGGGGCCTCCACAGCCCAGCAGGTGCAACCCAGCACTGCAGGGTACAGTGGGACCACGTAGGGATCTCCTTGCTGCTGCGAGCTCTGTGCTGCCATGGCATCCCCTGCCCCCTGAGGGGCACAACCCTGCACTGCTGCCCTGGAAGGCAAGGGGTGCCTTGCCAGGGCAGCATAGAGCTCAGCAGAAACGAGATCCCTGAGCGGCCCTGGTGTTCCCTGCAGTGCCAGTTCGCACCTGCTGGACTATGGAGGTCCTGGGGGAGGGCAGCAGAGCGGGGAGCCCAAGCCCACTTTAGGCAACCTGTGCCCACCCCATGCACTGATCTGGGGAGCACGGGTCCCCCCCACCCCCTTTGGGAGTGCGCACAGTGGTGGGGAGCTGCCCCCCTTCCCCGAGATGAGCCACCCGCACCCCCATCCTACTCCCTGCTGTGGCCAGCAGCTGCGCATTGTGGCTTCAGCTGGGCAGCAGCCTTAACCCCAACCCTGGCCAACTCCCTCTCTTCTTACCTATGCAGACCACAGTCTTCCCCAACAACTTACCCGCAGGAGCTGCTCTTCAGGCTTCCTGGCACACGGCAGCACTTGCCTGAGCGCCCTCCTCCCACTGCCCCCTAGCCCCTTGCAGGTGGGAACTCTGCCAGCCTGCAGAGAGCTCTTTGCAAAATGGCAAAATCCATGGGCTTCTCTGTTAAAATGAGAGATCCACGTTTTCCTCTGGGAAAGGGTAAAATCCGCAGTTTTCTCTGTTTTTCCACAGGAAATGGAAAAGCCAGATCCCTGATAAAGAGGAACCTCCACTGCTGCATGGTTCATGAGTGCTTAAGTTTATCCAACCATAGCAAAGTGCTTGGCCACAGTGTCTTGCTGGAAAATTTTGCAAAAACAGGTTTTATTATATTTCCTCCTCTTCTTCTGATTGGTCCAGAATTATCATGAAAATATCCCTGCCCTGATATTCAGTACTGTTAATTGCTAGGCCGAGAAGATGCCACGTATGTGTACATATACATAGTTGATCTAGGATTAAGGATGGACTAGCTCTAAAATCTAAGATCTGGATGCTATAATACATTTTAAATTTCAGATCTGGGCTTGTACTGTGGGACGGGTCCTATATATGTAATCGGGTTACTGAAGAATTTTGCGTTTGGATCTGAATTTTGTAGCTTCAGGCTGGAGTCAGTCATTGTAAGCGATGCCTAAAGGGGATGCTTCCTCCTGTAGAAATAATATTGGTCCAAAAGACAATTCTGATAACTTTAGACCCTAAAACATAACAGTGTTGTTGGGTTTTACCTGCAAGCCCCTTTTAATCTGGTACTGCTGGGCTTCTTGAGAGGATGCTGGCCAATGAAGACTCATTCCTCTCAGCTACTTAAAGAGGGAGTTAAATCAACAGATATTTTACCTTGTAGGCTTCTCTGCCTTGTAATCAAGCTTGATTTATAACTCCATGTGCCAAGAAGAAGGTCATCCCATCTCATGGTTCATGGCATAGTCCTGCTACGGGTTGGATAAAAATTCTTGCATGCAGGATCCTTTAATAACCCAGTGCGTTAGAGAAGTCCCACCTTCCACTCAGCATCTACCAGAAGCAGCCCAGAGCCCAGGCAGCTCACGTAATCTGAGAGACCGATGCCTTGGTAGGGTACGGTAAATCCTACATACCTAGACTAATATCTCAGAAGCCTCAAGAAATATTTGGAAGAGTAGAGCTGTCAACCTCTCTAACCACAGCTTGTAAATATTCGGAGCCACCTGATCTGCCTGACTAAAGCAGTGTTCAGATCGGTACTTTTTTTTTTTTTTTTTTTTTTTTTTTTTAAGTGCCAAGGAAAAATAAAACTGCCTCCTCTAGAACGGAGCAGTCATTATCCCTGCTGCTTTTAACAAGTTCTCCATTGGCCCCTCTAATTATGTCTAAGCTCAAGCACTGTGTTTTTCTTTATCTTCTTTACTTTGGCCCCATGAGAGAACAAAAGCACCAGGTGTTTTCTTGAACACATGAATATTTGTTGATGCGTCAGCCTGTCAATAATAAATTATTGCTGTGGAGCCTGGAGGAGTTGGAGAACAATAGCACATGGCTGCAGGCAGAGCCTCACATAAACCAGCTGCTCCTCATGCCACAAGTGAAGGAAGCACACTGAAGAAGACTGACACTGGATTTTGTTGGAACTAGTTGGAGTTTAATTCTGTTTTACATTGTTGCTGCCCTCCCTAGCATGGCTGCAGCCACGGCCACCGGAGATCTCTGTGTTTATGCTCCAAGCTTGTCTTTTGAGAACTGCAGCATTATAGATATTAGCAATAGGGGTATGTGAAGTGCCTACACTGTTCAGTGGCTGATTTCTTCTCCCAGTTTCTCTACCCATTTGTCCCCAGTATTTGGGGGCAGAAGGAATGTGATAGAATAGAAAGTAACAATGGGCTTGGTTTGGACGCTTCTTCAAGCCACTGATCACAGACTGAGCTGGGGTTACCACCAGAATAGCTTGTCTCAGGGAGTAGCTGTGCACAAGTATGAACAACTAAAGCAAAATGTTATTTCTTTTCCTTCTCTCCTGCCTCCCTTTCTCCATCTAGCCAACATAATATGTAGAGGGACAAACAGAAAGCATTTTTTAGAATCTCAAAATGAGTTTAGTTGAGTTTGACTTTTACACATCCCAGTCAGTTGAGATGCAATAAGCCCTGACCCAAACCTTTGTTCCAAAAAACACCAGCTAAACCCTGGGGATTTCACCAAAAAGTTCAGCTAACAAGTTTCCATTTCCTAGTTACCACCTGGGAACCACAGCACAGGCTATATTTTAGAAGGAGGTTGTTATGAAAATTCAAGGTCAATTCTGAGTTTACCCCTTCACTAATGTTCTTGCAGGATTGGAAAGAAATAGTTTCCCAAAAGCTGTTCAGCATCTGTTTCTATTAAGGTAGGTTCAGCGGAGGAAGGCAATAGTTACAGTGGGAAAAATATGGATTCATTTTCAACTGCTTGTTCAGTGAGAAAGCTTTATAGGTGTACTCTCTGGTAATGGTGTCATTACAAAAATCTTTCCAATTTCCTCCGTCTCATTTTGGAGCATAAAGGATGCTTGTTGCTTGCCTAAGAAATAGCTAATACAATTAAAAAATGTATTAATGTTATTGTTGGTCTGTAATTTAACTGTGTAGTTACAGCTTTTATGTGCTTTCTTCTCTCTAGTTGTCTGTCAGGCTACACTTGGTAAATAAATACTAACTGTACTGCAGTTAATACTGCTGGATGTCCCATGTTAATCGATCACAAATGTCGAAAATTGATTTTTTTCATGGAATGGCAGTTTCCTCCTTTTCCTTCTTCCTTCCTTTCCTTTCCTGAGAGCGAGAGCATTTGCTTAAATTAACCCCTACACTTCAATATCCATTGTATGTATGTATTTAAGCGTGCATACATGGAATACACAGAAACGCAAGGTTTATGTTTCCATCTACAGAAAAGATTAGCCACATCTGCAGCTCCTGTAAGCATGCCACTCCTCCCAATGTGCACTTTGGGCCAGACTTTCAAGGCTAGGGACAGACATTACACATAAGCCAGTTTAAGTGATCAGAAACTGGTTTAAACCTGTAACAGAACAGAAGTTCAGTGCACATAAACCAGTTTGAAATGGCTGAAACCGGTTTGAGATAAACCTGGTTGAATGTATCATCAGACTTAACTGGTTTGGCTCAAACCACTTTATGCAATGTCTGTCCCAGACCCTTTGCTGGTTTAAGTTAAACCAGACTCCCCCAGCATCCCAGCATGCTCTCTGGGCTGGGTGGGGCTCTCTCCTCTGCTGTCTCGCTGGAGCTCGGCAGTCCCTGCAGGCGTCTGCCTGGCTTCTGCTCCCCCCGACCCTCACCACTCCATGCTAAGCAGGTATCCCCCGTCCTTCATAGACACATCAGCATTAGCTAGCAGACCGCTTGCTGGCTAGCGTCTGTGCTGTTGGAGACGACAGAGGCAGACAGCCTTTTTGGAGCTATTCAACAGGTAGCTTAATGTCCTTCCTTGGAGGAGGTAACTTAATGTCCTTCCCTGTTTAACAGCTGTTTGCTCCCTTCCCTCCCTCTTGCCACTCCCTGCTAACCAGGAATTCCCCCCTCTCGTCTGCCTTGCGGAGTAGGTGTCTGTGTATTAGCTAACAGACCACGTGCCGGGTCTGTGCTGAATCGATAGGCAGAATCAACAGGTAGCTGGTAATGTCCTTCTGTTTTTTTAATTGGATGACAAACACTGGGGTAGGGGTGACGCTTATCAGCCCCCAGCACCCCCGGCTTTCTTGCCTGTCAGTTTGCTGCAGACAGTATACAGAAGCAGGGAGAGAGAGTGAAAAGCTCCGTATCATCAACAGGTGCATGCACAGCACACACGTGCTTTGCTTCAGTGCTGGCTGGGGGGTGGGGGCTGGTAACACTTCCACCCCTTGAACAGCCAGCCAGGAAAAGCCTGGGACTGCAGGCAGGCTGGGGGTTCACACCCCTCCCTCATCAGAGCCTCCTGCTGGGACTTGGCCACACCCCACTCAGCTCAGCTCTGCGAGGGAAGGGAGGGCTGCTCTAGCGCCCCCTTCCCCACATCCCCCGGCTTCCAGCCTGAGCCACTGCAGGCATGTGCCTGAATTTCCTCAGTCCAGAGGGATGGTCTGTATGGCTGGAAACCGGTTCAGTCTAGCCAGATTAGACTGACTTGCAAAGGTTGAATCAATTCAGGCTCAGGCTTTTTGAATGTCTGTCCCCAGCCCAAAAGAGCTCAGTCGCTACTGTGCAATGAACATGATGACCTCCTTTCAAAATATAGCCCATACCATTGTGGTTCCCAGTAGGTAACTAGGAAATGGAAACTTGTTATCTGAACTTTTTTGGTAAACCCCAGGGTTTAGTTGGTGTTTTTGGAACAGAGAATTGGGTCAGGGCTTGTTTCATCCCAGCTGATTTACTTGGCCCTAACAGTGAGCTGTGCTTTGTAGTTCACAGGGTCGGACTTTCGGTCCCAGTCATCTCTTTTTGGCCTTATGATTTTATGACACTAAAACCTTATGACAGAATCATCTGAGCATGATTAATAGTGAATGAAATTATTCCTTGTCTAGAGGGCTTATAGAAAGGCAGGTAAGATAGAAATAATAGAAGATAGAGTTCCCTTACTATCAGGAGGTTCCAAAACCTTTACTCCTCTTTTGACTTCTGATAGACTTTATTTTATCACTCTGCTTACTTCATAGTGGTCTTGAATGTGTTCACCTGTTTGCATCCTGTGATGAATGGATTAAATTAAGGCTTTTGGATAGGATCAAGTGCAGCGCTAATTTATTATCTTTTGTGTGTCACTGGAACTATATCCTGTCCTGGTGGAAGCATGGATTTAATTATCTGAAAGTTCTTTGCCACCTCTAACTCCTCAGTCCTGCTCACAGTCACAGTTATATTCATTTGCGGAACAGAAACCTCTGGTATGTCAGTAATGAGTTTGGCTGCAAAGGGAAAACCTCCCAGATCCAGGATGGAGAAATGCAAATAAATAAATGCCCAGCCACAAAAGCAAAGCTTGTTTAGAACAATTAAGGCTGGAAACATGGGGGATAATTATAAAATGGCATAAAAAAAAAAATCATGTACCAGCTGTGAAGTGCAAAGATGCCAGTTCAAGGTGACGCTCCAGTCCAAAGCATGTTCCAGCAACAGGAAAAATCCTTTTAGAAAAACCAATATTAAAACTTTGATTAAAGGTATTTGACCAGAGGTCATGTTAAGTTCATTGCGTTTTAGAAGTACCAAAAAGCAAGCAGAAGGTGATATACTAGCGCAGCTTAAGAACATGGCAAATATCTGAGCACCATTAATCTTAAAACAGACTATGAATGGAGGCTCGACTTGAAATTGCAGTCAGAGGCATTTTCCACAGTGAAAGCCGCCTTTTCCATACTGTACATCTCCGTGTGTGTGCTTGCACATATATGCATCTGTGATTTACCTGGCTCCAGCTAATTGAAACTGATTAGCTGATTTTCATTTATGTTTTTGAGATTCCTTAGAAGCAAATTCTCCCTAGGAGTGCCAGCCGCAGTCTAAACTCCAGCGCAGAGGGATGCATGCCTGAAATGTGGCACGTGAACAGTACAGAGTGTTTGCCAAAATGTATGGCTTTGTAAAGCTGTAGCAGTTGATTAATTGCCCTATGCAGTAGCTTGTGTTTGCGCAGCTTCTACCAGGGCTGTGGTCCAGCCAGCATTCTGCTAATCCAGTTTCTCTTTGTGTTTCTTCGTGTTGCAGGTGTAAAGAGTTGAAATATGCAAAGGATCTGCCCCAAATTTCCATTATTTTTATCTTTGTGAACGAAGCGCTGTCGGTGATTCTGCGATCCGTGCACAGTGCTGTTAATCACACCCCAGCTCACCTCCTGAAGGAGATTATCCTTGTAGATGATAACAGCGATGAAGGTAAGCAGGGCTGTGCTCTTTAATCCTAGAAAATTCAGCGGTGCATTTTTACTCTTTTTCATACATAAAACCACATAAAGAGGTTCAGCTTCATAGGAAAACAGTGACTCCAGGACACAAAGTACCATATGACTTGGAAGATGAGGCACTTTCAACATATGAGCCTTTCTACCCATCACTCAGCCACAGTCATTTAGTTTCAGTGCTATAAGCAGAACAAAACCCATCCAAACCTCCAATTTGACTTTTAAATGCATTTCCAAGCAGTGTGTGTCAGAGGAATAAAAGAAACCATCAGCCAAGTTGAAGAGAGATAGTATCCTTGTTACCATCATTGTCATCACAAGAGCACCAAGAAGTCCCAGATGAATTTGTGATCGTAGCACTATGAATAATATTCTAAACACTATCGAAATGCATAGTAAAAGGCATGTCCCCAAAGAGCGTATACCACATTTGCTCTCATCCAAAATGAGGTTTTTTACCCATTTAACATGGGAGGGGAAAAGCCCCCTCATTTTGGATTCAAGTACAGGATGGTGGGGAGGGGGAGGGGGAGGGGGAGCAGGCAGTTGCTGCAACTCTGGCCCCTACCCATGGTTCAGGTTGGAGCTGCAGCACCTCTGCCCCGTTACCTCTGCCCCTCCATCCCCTGCCCCTGCCCCATCTTGTCTGTCCCCTCCCTGCTGATGCGGCCAGCTGGGCCCCGGAGCTTTGGCAGGAACTGCTGCCACTGCTACTACAAGGTTGGGCTGAGAGCTTGAGCCATGAGCAGGGCCAGGACCATGGTGGAGCCAGAGTGAGGGTATGTGGTGGGGGCTGGGGCACAGACGAGGGGTAGAAGTGGCAGAGGAGTAGTGAAGGCAGACAGCAGCAGCAGGTGGCAGGCACTGGCAGGTAGGTGCAAGGGGGTGTAGGCATGGGAGGACAAACTGAAAGGGGCAGGGAGAGCAGGTGACCAGGGAGGAGGCAGCAGGAGGAACAAGCAGCGGGGGGACAGGCAGCAGGGGGCAACATATGGGAGGCCAAGGGGCAGGAGTCAGGGTGCTGCCCCCACTGCCTGCCCCCCCGTCATGACTTTACCTGCTGCAGCAGTGAGTGGGACACATTTTAGCTGACCCGCCAATAATTAGATGCTATACAGTGGAAAATTGTAACAAACGTATACATTTTCCAAGTATAGAATCTAATTGTTGGGGGTTTGTCTTAAATTCAGAGTCTTCCTGGATTCTGGCAAATTTAACAGTAGTGGCATCTACTGGACAGAGTACCAAAATAAGAGCCAGGATTCTTGGGTCCTATCCTGGGGTCTGCCGTTGACCTAATAAGTGACAATTGGGCAGGTAATTTTCCCTTCGGATATTCCAGTTTGGAATGGGTGAAATGGGTATGATGATTTCTTGAGTATATTTAACAATTTCCTGGAAAAGTGGCAATGCCCTCATCCCCCTGCTTTCCCTGTGGCAGATTAGGGAGTTTTTTGATGTTTTGGGGATGGTGCCTGGTAGTTGTGAAAGATGTTCATGAAGTTTTTAATAGGTTAGACACACACTTGTCTAAGATGGTTTAGATGGGGACAAACTTGCCTTGATCAGAGGGTTAGATTGACTGACCTCCTGAAGTCCTTTCTGGTCCTACTTTTCTGTGCCTCCTGTGATAGTGTCTTTCTTTCCCTTGAAGCACCTTCCCTTCTTTCCTTTGAGAATCTGAGTCAGTCTGGAAGTTAGGTTTTATGAGGGAGGACTGCCTCTATTGGTATTTTCAAAATCCAAAATATTCCCACATCTTGATTCTCTTCTGGTTTTACAATTTGTGCAGTCAGGTGGTGTTCAGTTTTAGGTCAAATCATCATCATTACCATCTTTCCCTTTTCCATTGCACACACTACAGTAATAAAAATAATCGAGGGCTATCTATCTTGTGATGCATTAGGTCTGCAAGGGAAGAATTAGGAGAAGTGATAGCTGATTTTCCCTTTAAAACCATTCCAAAGGGAGGCTGAGAGCTTGCATTTCCATTTGTGGTGAGATGAGATAGGAATAAAGTAAGCAACTCAAGCCTGTAAAAATAGGCATTCAAGTGCTACAATAATGAGTACCATTAGAAAGCCGACGAATTATAATAATTACAGTAATAAAAACAGCTCCTCGGCTGGTGTAAATCAACAGAGCTCCACTGAAGTCAACTAAAATCATGGGTGATTTACACCATCTCAGTTTTTGGCTCCTCATCTGAAAAACCTCCTGTGACCAGTGAAGGAAGGTGAAGATAATTTGCATTCTCAGGCTCTCCTATTTTGCAGGTAAAATCTTTTGGAAGTATCAAAATGAAATACTGCACCCCACCAAGTCCTTCTGCATCCACCGGATAAAGAGAAAAGTGTGCCTTAAAGGGGAACCCATCTGTATTAATTATTTATCTGCAACACTCCCTGCCATGTGCAAAGAAATACATGTCTAAACAGTCTCTACCAACCACTCAGTGTGTAGCCCAGCAACAAACGTTGTATCAGATGCTGTTGGTGGGCTCTGGAGACGTTTCTGAAAGGCGCATAGGACAATGAAATGAATTCCTTTGAAAAAAAACTTTCCTCCCTTGAATAGCAGAGACCGCAGCTGGCAATGAGAATGCAAAATTAAAAACTGTTTTTCTTTATTTGCTGCTGAGATTAAAAGGCCCTGTTCTCATCCATGTCTGCTCTAAGGAATTCTGTTCCAGTGCAGGCACTACTTTCTGTAATCTGGTCAAAGAAGGAATAGAGACCTGGACGTTAGCCACTGTCTGGGTGGTGGTGGGAGGCAGGAGGCTGAGTTAGGTTAATTTTAGTTCCTCTCATGTTTTGCAGTGTGTTCCCTAGCTTCATGGTCTGCTTGTCCCCACTTATTAAAGTACTCTGCAAGCATCCACCTTTCAGCCAGAATCACCGCATTGATTCTGGGAACCTGAACTCTGCAACATGCCAAAATAGTATTGCAATATTGGGATGGTGTCTAGGAGTCCCAGTCATAAACCAGGATCTAGATGCTGTACAAACAGAGCAAAATTACATTCTCTGTCTCAAACGGTTTATAGCCTGAGCTGTGCTCTGGAACCAGTGCCGCTGTAGTTGTACTCTGCTGGCAGAAGCTCTGTGGAAGCACTGAGTATGTTGGCAGAAGGAGTTTTCCTGCTGCTTTAGTTGTGCCATCTCCCTAAACGACACGGGATAAGTAGACAGAACCCTTCCCCACAGAAGATGACCTCTTCTGTTAGCATAGCTGACACCAGCCTTCATGACTCTGATATTTTCACACTTACCCATAGCTGATATAGCAATTCAGGCAAATGGATCAGGCCTGAAAGAAAGCATGGATACAAAGAGATGGAGAAGTTCAAGGAAACAATGAGACAGTTTTAGTGAGCATGATCAGCAGCAGTCTCAGCACACCAGAACCCTAACCCTTATCAACCTTTTGTAGGCACTGACAGAAGAGCATTTTAAGGAGTTGTCTGAAGGAATATAATGAGGTGGCTGTTTCATGAGCTTATCCCTGGCATATAATAATTCATCTGTTTTTCTCTGTGATAAGAAATAATACCAAACCATATGCATACCATAGATCATGCATATGCACTGCAAATAATGCATAGGCAAGAAGCTCAAGAATAGAAAATAATTACTAATGGCAATATCATCATTACATAGTTCACGCTAATGATGGGAAATAATTACAAGCGATCGTGGTATCTTATACCTGACACTTCTGATATTACAAATAAAATGGCTATAATAAATGGATTTGCATTCTACAGGGAAATAATGTCAGATTCTACATTATGAGCTTTGAGCTAGGAAGATTGAGTCTACAGGAGTACTAGCAACAAACTGAGGGCAGACATGAAGTCGTCTGGGTGTGACTGGTGACTAGAGTTGAGAAGGTTTGGTTTACGAAGGGAACTGGTGAAGTGCATCTGTAAGGGACTCCAATAGATATGTGAAATTAGTATGCACATGGATACAGGATTTTAATCAGTTCCATAAATTTTAAATATTGATTGGAGGTTTGGCGTGTCCATCTTTCAGATTCCTGTAAAGAAGGCTGTTTTTCAGAGAGTAGCAGCTCTAAAATTTCTGAAGTTCAGAGGTTGGGCACATGGAATTGGGGAACTTAATATCATGAGTGACCCCCACAAATACCATATTTAAGTTTCTGTTTCTGGTAGTCAGATTTTGGAGTGTGGCGTTAGCTGTGTGATGTTCCCAGACAGTAACTACACAAGAATATATGGAGGTGAAGATTATGTACCAGGAATGCAAGTGAAATGCTTTACCATGATATTTTAATCATCTACAAACCAGTCATTAAAATTTAGGAAGCTCAGAGTTCCAATTATATTGCAAAGAAATCCAAACATATGAAGGTTAGAAATTCATAGTTTTGGCATCCAGATAGAATTGTATGATTACTGTATGGTGTACTTAAAGGGTAGAGGCTATCTAAATCAGTTTGGTGTTTGTGGTTGAAGAGGAGAAAAACACTGTTTTTATAGGCTCATCAGGTTTTTTTGTCTTTCTGTTGGCATCACTACACAGCAACATGTACAACAAACCTGAAAAACACAGATCCCTACAAATGTATATTACAAAAAGAAGCTAATTTTGATAAATGTGACAGTTCTAATTGTTTACTCCTAGATTGTAAATTGTGACCAGAAACATTAATGCATTGTAACACAAAGTTCCTTCCCCAAAGGCAGATGCCAGGAGAATTTCAGGTTTGAAACTTTTTTTTTCCCCCCTCATTGAGGTGCATGCTATACTTTATGTAAAGACTTTTTGTAGCTTGTCTTTGTTTGTTTCTGTTGTTGCTGCTTTATAATTGCAAAGACACTACACAGCTTGTGTTTTTGAGCGATAACACATTTCCGAGGTCGTTGAAGGCGTACAGCAATATACCCCCGAGACATTATGTTATCTCACAGTCGCACGCATTGTTCAAGTCTGTTGCTTAAGCATCACCTGCCTTTTTGCTGTCTGTCTGCAAGCATTTTTAATCTGGAATAATATCTCTTTGAAAAGAAAACCTCACGGTATAAAAGAAAACCTCAAGATAAAAGGCTACTTAAAATACCTAGCTGCATTCAGTGATGCATGTGGCTGGTTGTAATTTACCTTGGTGTAACAATCTTAGCTGTGACTGGATATATCATTATCTTGCTCCACAGCTCATTTCAACAACAACAGTGCTCCCGGTGTGTTCCCTGGGGAGCAGACTGTTTTACAGGTTTGGAAGGAGAGTGCACGTAAAGAAAAGTTCATGTAGGCTGACGAGGAGTTGAGTCACGTTTTGACTCGTCTTAGGTACCCGAGCCAGCCCCAAATCCCCGGTGGCCCATACCTGCTAATTAACAACAAGCTAATTAATTACAGTTGTTATTGTGCAGTTCACTTTGTAGCCAGATAAGAATTTTGTGAGATATTTAGGAGTACGGTGAACCGTTTTTGTTTGCTCATTTTGGTGTTTATTCCTCTGAGCTTTGAGCGCATTAAGGTCAACTGAAGTGAAGATTTGAAGCTAAATGTTCCCCTATCACCAGTTTTTGCGTGGTGTCCACCATGTGTTCCAGTTCAGTCCCTAGCATTTATTTCCCTTCCTATTGCTTTGCCTAGAAAATTTGCCTAAAAGGTCAGAAGTTTAGTCCATTTTCAAGTCCACTATAGGAGTTTCTTATTACAAAACTTAGTTCTAGTATAGCTGGCTCATAGTTCCTCAGACTTACAACATGACTGGTTCCTGAAAACCACATCTAAGTCAAAATGTTGTAACTCGGAACCAATTTTCTCATAACAAACGACGTTGTAAATGAGGTATTGGTTCCTGAACCTAGGCCCAATACCCTATTTTCACCAAAAATACCCCAGAATTTTGTACTCAATCAATTATAGATGAGTAATATAGCTACATTAATATATTTGTATTGTAAATAGCACTCATATTGATTTGGAAGGACTTCTTTGAGGTGACTTTGCTGGACTTTTTGAAAGGCTCTTGGTTGGACTTTTTGAAGGGGTCTTGGCTGGAGTCTTCGCAGGAGTCTCGGCTGCAGGTTTTTCCGGAGTCTTGTCTGCTTTCTTAAAGAAAGTGTCCAAGGAAGTTTGGACAGATGTTCTCCAGGGAGATAAGTGACGCAGTGAACATGTTAGCTGGCGTGGCATTGCATTGGATCAAGCTTTGTAAGTCGAAACTGGCATTGTAAAGTTGAAACAGGGTGTCAATTTATAAACGTTGTAAGTGCAAAACGTTGTAACTTGAAATGTTGTAAGTTGAGGACTGCCTGAACACAGTTATCTAGTCTTCCTCTGTGCTTCTTGTAGTGTATCGCTAATCAAAATTGAACCAAAAACGGTATCTGATAAGCCACTGTAATCTTTCTACAGGCCCGGGTAGCTGGCCCAGCTCTCCATATTCTACATATCTGTTGATAATATCATAGTTGGCAATTGGGTTTTAAAACAGAGCAACAGATCTGGAGGGTGTGACAAGATGATCACTCGAGGTCCGTTCTAACTGGGTGCATCTACACACGACACTGTGCTTTTTAGTACTTCCTTTTAGAAGAATTAAAGCATGGTGCAGTATGGGTGGTTTTACTGCACTGTGTGCGTGGTTAGATTTTGCTGCTACCCGACCATGGTGGCACGCTTCTACCAGGGAAGCATGCCACTATGGTGATGTAGCTGTCAATCCCATGTAGACCTATGTGATCATTACATTGCCATGGCACGCTGTACATCTATGTAGCATGTCACTACATTGCCATAGGGCAACATGTAGCACACCCACAGATTTTGTATTATTCTAAGATGTATTGTTTCCTACTTCCTGGGACTCTCCCTCCACTAGAGATTAATGGAGGCAGATAGAAACTAGAAGAGAGAACTGAAATTGGATTGACTGGCATTTTTTACTTGGGCTTTTGTTTAAGTCTTGCCTGGAAATGGCCAAATACCAGACATTATTTTTCTCTTGCACATTTGCAAATACTAATTGCATCCTTAATACGTGTGTTCGTTGAATGCTGTGGATATGATCTGAAAAATCATCCCTCCAGTTTTCTTCAAGAGGGAAGAGAATGGCCGTCATAGGATATTCAGAGAAACAAGAGGTAATACTCTGAATTCTGTTGCAATGTTTAGCTTGCCTTAAACTGTATCTCATTTGGTCCGTGCTCAAATACCCTAGTCATGTGTATGCTGGGTTGATAGTCCAGTAATTAGGAAAGACAATCAACAGCCAGGAAAGCAGCTCTTCTTCTGTGACCTGGGGCAGGTCAGCTTGCTTTGTGCTTTTCAATTTATGAACTGTAAAATGGATATAATCCTAAAGGCTCTCAAAAGGTCTGTGAGGCTCAGTAATTTTATGAAGCTCATGGAAATCTTCTCATCATTAGTGGTGATCTAGGAAGGCAAAATGTTGTTTTTACAGAGTGTTAGACAGAACTGATCAAAACTTTAGTAAGTTCTCTGAACTATGTGATGTTTTTCTCCCCTAGTGCAATTTGCATGAAGCCCTGAAAGTAGCAGAGCCAAAGGCAAGATTGGCAATCTGAAAGCTAGCTTCTTCAGAGAGGCTTTTTTTTTTTTTCCTCCTTTGTTGCAGTCATTTAATTTCTGGCATGCTATTTCAAGACCTCCCAGCCTCACCAAATAACATGGCTCTGGGATATGCTGCAGAGAAACAATATCTGGGGATAAAGCATTTCCTAATTTATATGACAGAGAATAAGTTTGTCACTATTGACCTAACTGCAGCAGCTCTCTGAATTCAGAGCCTAAAGCTACGTGTTCTGATGATGCCATGTCAGGAAGCATTGAGTTAGTTTTCTGTTATGTTAATAGCACTCACTAAAGTGATTGCTGAAAAAGAAATATGAATGCAAAATTAGGATTCATTTAAACTGATTTAGATTAAGATTCGATTTGAGAGTGAGTTCTGATTTACAGCCCAAGCAAATTCATGTGGAGGGAATGCGGCATTTCAGATGTTGCAAAAATCAGCCTCCCCAGGAACTGAGTCTCACTGGCAAGGGTGGTTTCCCAGATGCTGGTCCAACAAGAAGCAGCACCTGACTTGCAGTGGGACTGACATGGCTCAGTTAAAAAAAAAGAAGTAAAGGCTCAGGATCCAATCTGTAACAGGAATAACTCCCTAGGGGTCGCAGTGCTCTCCCCTAGCACCCCTTACCGTGCCCAGTCAGTCTACGATGCACCCTCAACCTCGCCCGCCACGTTTTTGATATCAATTATGTAATTAGGGAGGCTGCCTCTTCTGTTCTCCTGGGTACGGTTATCCTCCTGTACATTAGCCCGGCTCTGCTAATGGGTGTTCCTGGGCACCCCAGCCTTATGGGCTATGCATGGCTCCAACCACCCCTTTACCATGCTCCAAGCCTCGCAGATGTACCAGATGTTGTTCGGTCAGTCTCGCTCTTTGCACTCTCTGGCGCTCGGGCTCCTCGCCACCCCCTTTGCCTTGGGGCTCCTCACCGCCCCCTGCTCTGGGGTTACCGCAGCCTTGGGGCTCAGGTGGCTGTAGCCGTGCCTGGCCCCAACTCTCCTCCGTGGGGTCTCAACCCCCCTGCTGGGCTCAGGTGGCCTTAGCCTTACCTGGCCTCCGATTCTCCACTCCCCTTTTCCTCGGGGCCGGGGTCAGTGCACCCCCAAGTGCTGTGCCCTCTCTGGCGCCGGGGTCCCCACGCTACTGTGGAGCCCCTATGAGGCCTCCCCCAACTCCTAATAGCCTCACCTGGTCCTCCGGTGTAAACCACAGACACAAAGCATAAGCCCCTGGGCTCTAACATAAATTCTAGATGCTTAGCTGTAACATCCTTCAAGCCACCCGATGGGTATTCTGTCTCTTCCCCCCATATCACCATATCAGCCTGCTTGTGCAGTCCAGATTCTCCTCTTTACTCACCTAGGCAGACGTCTCTCTCCCTTGGTGGCCAGCAGCCCACACACCCCAGCCTCAGACTTGTGGTTTATATATATAGGCACCAGGCCCCGCCCCTTCTGGTCAGCTGACCAGGCAGGTGTAAGTCCTTACCCTCATTAACTGGTTGGCCCGGCAGCCTGCACCTAGGTCCTTATCTCTGCTCTCAAAGTTGCAGGCACCTTAGTGCCCTGTTACACAATCCTCTAGTCCAGTGGCGGCCAAGCTATTTTGGCAGGCATGCCACAAATTAACCCTCCCTAAATGCCACTCCAGCCTCCTTCCCCTGCCCAATCTGCTTCTCTGCTTTCTGCTTCTTGTCCTATGCTCCCACCCAATCGGCTGCTCTCATTTCTGCTTCCTAGCCACTGTGCTGCTTTTCACCTTACTGATTTGCCACACCAAGACATGCATAATGCAGGTTGGCCACTCCTACTCTAGTCCTTTTTCTGTCCCTCTCCTGCTGTCCCCCTTCATCTCCTGCCTGGTCATTTTTGATGGGTTGAAACCTAGCTCTTGAGTGAAGCTCTTGTCCTTTTGAAATCCAGGAGAGGTTTGCCACTGAGGGGGCATCTACATGCGCACTTTACCGTGGAGATGACTAACTGGCTCCACAGTAAAGTGTCACTGTCTACACATGCGGTGCTATTAGGTTGGAGTAAACTAATTAACTTCGCCAAGGGTAGCACTGCCTGACACAAGTACTGTCCTATGGCAGAGTTATTTACTTTGTCACGATGCACATGTAGACAGCAACTGGGGCAGGCTGGAGCATGAGGATTTAACAGTGCAGGGCTGCCTGCCAGCTAGCCCCACACTGTAGCACCCTTGTGCTCCAGCCAGCCCTTCTGCAGCACGTTGAGCTGGGGCAGAGCACCTCAGGGTTGGCAGGCTGACCCCCCCAAGCCCACTGCCAGCTGGGGTTGTGCCACACTGGCTCAACATGCAGTCTTGGGCACATGTGTGAATGCTGCACCTGGGAGCAATAGACTCCAATGCAAACTTCAACAGTTTATTCAATCGTGCTAACTTCACATGTAGATGTGCCCAGAGTTCTGTGCGGCCAGGATATTTTTTCTTATATCTGAATAAACTAGTTTTGTGACCAAGACCTATCTCTATGAGCCAAGCTCATTTGCCTGAAAAAGGCTGAAAATCCAAATCCAACCCAACCCAATTTAGATCTGAATTTCCCAGCAGGAGTCTAGCATCAGTATGAAATATAAATCTTTCCTTTCCCCATTTTGATTTTAAAGTAATTTTGCTCCTCCATGTACAATCCAAGTCCCCAGGCTCTGCACTGAATCTTTTCTTCATAAAGCCTCAGAATATACCCAGGGTCTGTGGACCTCCTTTCTGGGAGAGCTCATAAGGCTTATTATTGTACTAAGGATCTTTATGTGTACTGCAGTAGCACCAAGAAGCCCCAACTAAGTTTAGGGACTTGTGTGAGAAACTGCCCAAATGCTTTGTCTAAATAGACAAAGGGTGGAACAGCAAATAAAGGGACAGAAATCACAAAGCAAGCAGAGCTCGGATTAGACCCCTGAGGCTATGTCCAGTGCCCATCTGCTGAACTGCATTACTTCTCTTGCATGGAAATGCGCCCAGTGTGCACTCAGAGTGTACAAGAGGACTAGATGCAACATGTGGCCAGCCTAAATGCCACCCTGCCCCATATATCAAGGTAACTGCATTGTTTCTTCTGCTCTCATGGCTTTCTATGAAACATGATATAGGATCTGTCTTCTGGTCAGGAGTTAATGGTAAAATTTGTTGAGTTAATAGAAATGGAAGCAAAACAAATGGAAATGTCTTGGGTCTCGCTAGTTCCCATTTCTGTGAGACATACAAACCCTGAAACGGTCACATAAAGCTCCTCCAGGAGCATTTGCACTCTTAGGCCACATCCAGATGAGCAGGGGTGTGTGCTTGCAACAGCACTAATAGTAGCGGCACAAATTTGTGCCCCAGCGCATGCTCTTTGTTGAGGGACAAACTGTCCCACTTCAGGCAAACTGGCTATGCGCAGCTTCTCCTGGCTTCTGGCCAGGCTCCATGTGCTGCAAGGAGTGCTGGCTGGGGCACATGGTTCCTCAGTGAAGGACTAGCCAACAGGCAGCCCCTGTACTGAACCACCCTGTGCCAGCCAGCCAGGGAGCGGCACGTGGAGACAAGGGAGCAGGCAGCCCAGAGAGCAGCCCCGTGCCTGGCTGGGGCTTGGTGTGCTTCAGTGTGAGGGCTCTGCAGCACATGAAGATGGGGGAGTAGGCGGCCCTGGGCCGCCTGCTCCCCCCTCTCCACATTTGTCTGGGTGCACACTACTTTCATGTGCTTTGCCTCACTTTTTTTATTGGGGCTTTTTTTGCTACCAGAAATCCCAGTAGCAAATTTTGCCACGGTGCACAGTTTAATATTCATGGTGTGCAGTTTGTGGCACCTGAAAGGTTTATGGTGCCACAAACCACATGTGCCTGCATGTGTGGACATGACCTTAGGGCTATTCTCTTGTTTGAGCCATTCCTCGCCTATGCATTACCTGCAGCACAGTAGTAGGGAGGGGAATATGTGACCGAGCAAGATCCGGCTGTTGGATTTTCTGACCAGTTTTGCAGACCAAGATGTTGGGATAAAGGCCCTGAAACCTTTGGTGCGTACCTCAACCAAACCAGTGTTTTAAGCCTCCTGAGGGTCACCCATCACTGAGCTATATAGATATATCACCATTCCTCCTTGTTTTACTCGTGTCGTACTCTCCTTTTGACTTTGCATGCACAACTCCCTATGGCACTTTCTCTGTGTCCTTCTTTCTGCAGAGAAATTCACCCTCTGGTTTGAAAGTTTTTTAATTGTTTTTTAATCTGTCTAATAAATCCACAATATGCAACATTAATAACTTACCTTCTGACAAAAAACTCATGAGAAACCAATGCTATACATGTGGGGTTTTGGTCTGTCAAAAAACTTCTGTGTCTCTGTCTCCTTGAAGCCTCACAGAGGGAATGCTGCTTCCATTAAATATTGGTCTCCTATGAGTGGCTCAGCATGAAACTAAAGTTGCTGCAATCGTATATGTATGTGATGCAGATGCTGTGGGATGTAAATGTTCCCCGCCCCCCCCAGCACCACCTTCCTCCCTCTTTCAACATAAAAGAGAGAGATGGTACCTGTGGGGATGGATGTGTAAGAGGACACAGTGCCAGAAAGATACTGAAGAAAGCACAGTTGTTATGTGTGTGGAAGAATAGACATAAGGAGAGGGACTAGCCCATCCCATTCCTTGAATTTGTCTCTGGCTGAGCACAATGGATGGGATATACGGTAGATTCTTTTGTCCTCTGTTGTTTTATAGTGACCTACTCCACCGCTCGTATATCAGTATTCTGACCTTGGATGTTACATTAGCAGTGCTTTTTTTTAAAAAAGAGTTAAAAACAAGTCACTCAGACATCCATGGAAATGCCTAGAAATTCAAGGGGACAGGCCTGAAAGTAATGTCATAGAGCCCTCGAATTCTGCAAAAGTGAGAGCCATTCCTCAGCATTTTCTTTTACCAATATGATGGCGTAGCCTGTGTTGTTGTAATAATAACACCTAGCTCTGATATAGCACTTTTTTCTAAGTAGATGACTACCAATGGGAGAACTGAGGCACTGTGAAGAGAAATGATCATCCAGCAGACCCATAGCAGGGCTCAGGATAAAATATACTGATTGGCAGTCAGAGAAACAGCCTGGCAGCCATTAAAATTCTAAATGAATTTTATGCAGTGCCCAGCACAGTAGAAACAAGTGTATGGCTGAGCCTTGCAGCACTGCAACAAAAAGAACAAGAGTAGCACCAATGATGTATTTATATCTCCCTTTTATGTACTTGCATGTTCAGTACTTTGCTTTTACACCGTGTGTCTCTTATACTTTGTAGATATCTGAAAGTACTAATAAGTTCGATACCTATAATGACTCTAGAAACTGACAGATCCATTATGTATTCAGCGGTAGCACATACACAGCTTTAGACAATTTAATTAAATGATCAGCAGTTCCCAGTAAGTAGAAGGTACTTATAGAACATGATATTAGGCTCTTCTGAAAGAAGCAGAAATCTCTTCATTACTGTAATAAGAGCAGGGGGAATTTCAGCTAATCCAATGGGAAGGTTTGGAAGATGCACACAGCAAACACAGAGACTGAAATGGCACAGCTGAGTAACAGGGATGAAAAAAACTGAGGTGTGCAGCTCCCTGGTCACATCTACATGTGCGCTTAACTGTGGAGAAGACTAATTAGCTGTGGAGTAAAGCATCACTGTCTGCACGTGTGATGCTGTTAGGCTGCAGTCAGCTAATTCACGTCACTGTAAGATAGTACTGTCAGGGAAAGTACTATCTTATGGTGGGATAATTAATTGCGATTGGAGGCATGTGTAGTAGGGCTGTGCAAAACAGAACTGTTTCATTTCGACGTTTTTGACAGGACAGCATTTCATTTAGAGTTTCATTTCATTTTGAAACTACTGTTCTGTTTCATTTTGTCGAAACTGTTTCACTGTCTTGATGTTTCACCCATAGGCTATAATGGGGAACCATAAAACTGCCTATACCTTTGTCAGTTCATGCCTGATTTGGATGAGACTTGCAGGGATGGTAGCCCCTTGTGCAGCCATGAAACCTGTCAAGTTTCAAGGAGATAGATGCAGAGGTTTCTGTGAAACTGCACCTCAGGCTGCTGACAAGCAAAACTCGTGGTGTGTGTGTGTGTGTGTGTGTGTGTGTGTGTTAAGGTGGGGCAGGGTGAAAACTGCAGGCAGGGTAGCCCCTGCTGAGGCCATGAGGCCTGCCAGGTTTCAAGGAGATAGGTGCCACGGTTTCTGGGAGACTGTACCTCAGGCTGCTGACAAGCAGAACTCATGCAGGGAAGCCCATCTTGAGTTTTGAAACTTGGAACATTTCATAATTTTTTAAACGTTTCGACTGCCCTCGTTTTGTTTTGAGGCTGTTTCGAAGCCCTTCATGTCAGTTCGATTTCGCTGTTTCGAGCTTGAAACGAGTTGAAACAGCATCTAAATGAAACAGCCGGCAAAATTTCACACAGCCCTAGTGTGTAGACATTGACCGTAAGCATAAATTGTGCTTGGTCATGGAGGCCAGACTCCTGCCTATCACCTAGCCACATGGCTCTACACATTCAGCACCCTCATGCCCCAGCCAGCCCCTCTGCTGCCCACCACTGCCACCCAGAGCCCTGGGCTGACCCATCATGTCCCCTGCCAGCCCGGGCTGAGCAGGGCAGGAGCGGCCCTGGCATAAACGGCTCTGTCCTGGCTCAAATTGCTGTTGTCCTGGGTGCACATGTGGATGCTGTGGCCAGGAGTACTTTACTCCAGCTCAGACTACTCCGGAGGTGATTGCTTTGAATTAATTGTACATGTAGATGCACTTCCCTGTGTTTTTAAACTTCACTGAACTGTTTTACTGCTCGCGTTTGGCTATGTTCCTTGTCATCCCCTCAAGCTGATGGGAATTAGTATTATTAATGGTCAGTAATAGAACATGTTTAAATTGATTTGCCAGTGACCTTTTGATGGCCTTTAAATGAAGCGCTGGCCCCAAGTTCTGTAGGGAAATTTACCTGAGCTCCTGCTCCTTTGCAGAGGGCTGTCCCTTCACTCCTACTCTCAGGCTCTACTAAGAGGAAAGAGTGGTAAAAGCCTGGGAAGCAGTCAGCAAGAGCTGAAGATTGTTAAAGAATGATCATGTGCAAGGAGCAAGAATTATTGATAAAGAGCAGAAATAGCCAAAAGAGAGAGAGGGAGAGGAAGTAGCAGCTAGATGAGAAGGTAAAGATGTTGAATAAAGAGGGAGCACAGATTTTCTCCTGTGCTGAAAACTGCTGGACATAGGAAAGACATGTGAGGGAGTGGGTGATCATTCCTTCGTCTTGCATGTCTGTTCTTCACTAAAGTAGCCCTGACAGCAGCTCATGTGTTGCTTTATGATTGTGAAGGGAACCTTCCTATTACATCCTGGAATCACTCCCTAATATGGGGCGGTAGAGAAGCCGGTTGTGCCGGCTTTACCTTTGCTAAGAATTTGTCCTTGCTTGAAGTTTTCCGGTGCCACCTGTGCCCATAGGGATAGATTTAAGCTTGTAGTGGAGCGTGAATGAAAAGCAGAAGGTAGGGATGAGAATTTTAAGATTGGCCTAAGTGATTTAGGCACTTAGAATCAAAAGTTATTTCTGAAAAAAGTCCTGGACCTTCTTAGTCAAGATAGCACTTTAAAAAACATTAGCCTGGGTGTAACAGAATAGCTGTGTTAAAAACTAGCCAAAGACTACATTTCTCCTTCTCTTTGCATTCACTGTGTTCGTGCATATATCAGCACCTGAAATTTCTTTCCCATGAATTAGCAGTAACGAGGCCTAAATTAATTACTGATTATTTTGCTTTCTATTAGGTGATACTCCGGTGCACTGTGCTAGCACCCATCAGTGGTCAGAGTTGATTAATGAATTGTATTCCATATGCAAGCAGTTGCTCCAGGATGAGTTGGTTCTCTGTGATCTCTCCTGCAGAAGAACTGAAAGCTCCCCTGGAAGAGTATGTCAACAAGCGATACCCAGGGCTTGTGAAGGTGGTGCGCAACCAGAAAAGGGAAGGCCTGATCCGAGCTCGTATTGAAGGCTGGAAAGCTGCTACTGGCCAGGTCACTGGATTTTTTGATGCCCATGTGGAATTCACTGCAGGCTGGTAAGTACAGAATCCAGATATAGGTGCAGTGACTTCCCAGTATGGCTTGATCAGAGGAGAAAAGAAATGGGCACAGGCAGTCTTGCAAACGGGCACCGATCTTTTAATTTATATGGTTCATTCTGTCCTCTGGTACCACTAACGGACAGGGGGAGTACACTGCAAAACTGCTTTTGTCCTGGTTTGCTGCATTCTTCCTAGCCCTCCCCTCCTGACAACTTGATTGTATTTTTTCAGGTCAGAGCCCCCTTCTTAGCCTGAGTGAATCCTTCAAGCTAAAAATATCGTGCAACAGGGAACTGAAAAAGCAAGCGGTGGCCACGTTATGGCCCTTTCCATTTTGATCCCACTGGGGGAGGCTTTATGTTTCTTATTGGTTTGTTTCTTCTTAAATTAAAAATAAGTGCAAAAGTGCAAAGAGAGCAGAAGGTACTTCAAAAGGAATGTCTCAGAGGGACAGATGCATCTCGAGTGCGAATTTGAGGGAATTCTATTATGTTCCAGTGTCTAGACAATAAGAAAGGGTTGGGTTTTTTTTACTTTTTTTACTTTTACATTTTGTTGCCAAAAAAAAAAAAAAAAGTGAAAAAATGCGCCCTTTGCTTAGAATATTGGAGATAGGAGAGGCTAATGCACATTTCATTGTATGAGCTGAAGAGAGGAAAGAAAAGAAAACCATCGACAAGGAAAGTGCTCTAACAGCTGCAAACAGAGAGAGATTTCTGTGCAGAGTTATCCCATTTTTCATGTTAATAATAGAGCTCAAGGAGGTATTCAGAAGGCTGTTTTTACATTGGTACCTATATTCCCAGCAAAGTGCTCCTCTGTGCAGGCCATTAGCTCTTCAAATGTGATTTTATTCATGTGTATGGGAAACTGTAATTTACTGAACTCACAGTTGAAACAACTTTTCTAGCACTAAGGCAAGAGAGTAGGCACTTTTCTCCTCCATTTGAGCTTGATCCTGTCAGGTACTGAGTACCCACAACTCACACTAAAGGTAGCTGCAGTTGCTGACCCCCCTTATAGACTGGAGCCCCTGCCTATTCGACGATTCTTGTTTTGAATAGAAATGTCTAAACGCTCTCGGATATTGCAGAAGTGAGCAGCTGGGGTCCATGTTGGGTTTTCAGTGTACATATCTCAAGAAAAGATAATAGGGCATCCTTTTATGTACTTAGTTATAATTTATTATATTTAGAGAGAGATTTTCAGAAGTAAGTATAGAAGAAGGAGGAGGGTGAATCCCAAGTTGGGAAACACGTGCGCTCACACACACACCCCCCCATACCCACCCACCCCCACACACTCCACACACAGAGCAAATACTGTTTATAGAAGCAAATAAAGGAATTAAAGAGCAATTTAGATGTATGCACTGAAAACTTTAGTACCTCCTGGCAAGTCTTCAGAATATACTTTCTAAATTTTCCCCAGAAAAATATGCATGCACAGTGGGGCATGCAGAAATTTCACCTGTATGTGCAAAGTAGGTAATTATGTTCCCAATTGAGCATTTGTGTGTAATTACCCATTCTGCATATGTAAATATTGGCTTTGCGCGTACTACCTATGTAGGTGAATTTAAGCAGGCAGCATTGAAAACCTGATCCCTAAGCACCACACTTCCTGATTTCATGCCTTCTTGGTTAAAATGACATGGAAATACATTTTAAAAACACAACATAATTCATAGCTGATAGAACTTTGTAACACATCAAACCATTGCAATGTGCTGTCTCAACACAAAGAAATTGTTTCCACTTTTGGAGACTCCTTCAATACTCTTACAATTTAAAGTCATCTTAGTTTGTAAAATTGTCTTTGCATGCATTGTAAGAGTCTCTGCTGGGCTGGTGGATTCTGCATAAAAAATGTCAATTGTGTAAGAGAGATCCTGGCATGTTTGGGCTGCTTGTGCTGCTACTTGAATTCCACATATAGTAGCTGTATCCTGTCATCCAGCTAATAACAGTTCCATATCGTTGTTGGGTCTAGGCTTCTCCCAGGTGGGAAATCTCATGAAGTGGAAGCCCTGAAACCCCTAAAGTTCTCCCTGATGGCTAACAATGCTACAGTGTTTTACATTTTAGTAATATAAATCATTTTCCTTTGGGTTATTTAGTTCAATTCTTACTCTCCAGGTATGTTTATAAGAAAGTTGCCTACTGGGTTAGGCATGGCATTGTAAGCCACACTTTGAGGGACTCTCCAGTTTATATCTTTGCTCTTTCATTGAACTGGTGTATGACTTTGTGCTCTTCAGCAGATAATTTGCATTTGCTTTCCCTGCATGAAGTGTCACTATTACAGTTGAGATATGTGGGCTGCTCAGATACTACAGGGTCTGTCTTTGCTGTAAAAGAAGTTGATGTCCCTTTCCTGCACCCTCCTTTTTCACCTTCTTAGGGCTGAGCCAGTTCTTTCACGGATCCAAGAAAACAGGAAAAGAGTTATTCTTCCCTCTATCGACAACATAAAGCAGGACAACTTTGAGGTACAACGTTATGAGAACTCTGCCCATGGATACAGCTGGGAGTTGTGGTGCATGTACATTAGCCCTCCCAAAGACTGGTGGGATGCTGGGGACCCTTCGCTGCCAATCAGGTATGTTGTAGAACCAGGGAAATGTCTATCCACCAAGAAAAACCAGTTAATTGGAATGACTGAGTGATGGAGGGGGACAATTCTGAGGTCCTGATCATAATCCGATCAAGTGAGACATGAGTGTGTGTTTTCTGATGTTACTGTGGTGAAGGACTGTATTTCACTGTGCAAGTAAAAGGACAGTAGCAGCTACAGGCATGGATACAGGATCAGGGCCTCTTGTATGAAACAAGCTCAGAACAATGAACTGTAGATAAGTAGATAGCTTTACTTAAAGTGATTCATTCATACTGTTAGCTTTTGAACTTAAAAAGGAGTTAGATAATTTTTTTTTTTATATAATGAAATTTGTCAGATAATTTCTAAGAAACTGCAGGTGTGTATTTACTTAGTGCAGCATGTTGCTCTTTTAGAACGGACTAAAACATGGAAGGATTTTACTCCCAGGCTTGTTTTACGTGAATTTACAAATGTAGCCATGAAAAAAGATATACTTTTTTCCTAAGCTCCAGCACAGAAGATCCAAGTGTTTAATCTTTCATCTATAAATATGGTTTTAAATCCCTGCTGACCAACACATGATCAGGCTATTACACTAAAGATGTTTGTCCTCACAAAATCTGTCTCAAGCAAAAACTGTTCTAGTAAAGAAAGACATAACAAGAATCAATGGCTGAAGCTGGAGCCAGACAAATTTAAATGATAAATAAGGGACAATTTTTTTTATGACTGTGGGTGTTTAACCATTGGAACAAACAGCCAAGGAATTGGTGGATTCTCCATCTCTTGAAGACTGGCTGCCTTTCTGGAAGATATGCTTTAGCAAAATACATCACGTGCTTCAGTCAGACTCAAGTTATTGCACTCAATGTAAAGGTAACTGGGTAAAATATAGCAGCCTATGTTATTTAGAAAATGAGATGAGAAGATCTAATGGTCTCCCTGGCCTGAAACTTGGAATAATAGAGCTAACGGGATTGTTAGTAGGGTACACTATTTCCAGAATGATTGATGTGATAGACCTGGAAAAAAAGCTAGCAGAAAATAACAAATGTGAGTTGAACCCCAACTCTCAGTGACTTTTTTTTAAGTAGGAGTTGGGTACCTAAGCCCCACATATATGCCTTTGAAGGTGTCCCCAATGTACCTGGTTGTTGATGGTGCCTTATGCTAATGCCCTGTTTTCAAAGAATGATGTGGCTGCCTTGAGCTGGGCTCAAGCATCCATCGTGGAAGCATATACCCTGTGCCGTAGCAAGGGGGGTGAGCAGGGTGGGTGCCAAAGCAAAGGGGCACCAACAGGCACTGCTCAGCCAAGGCAGGGCACAGGATGAAGCTGCAAGTGGCTCATTTGGGGGGGGGGCATGGGGATGGAGGGAGGGCAGCTCCCACCATTGCATGCTTTCCCAGGCAAGCATGGTGGGGGAGGTGGCCCCTGGATCTGTGCTCAGGGTGAGGGCAGGCTGCCACTGTGGGGTTTGCCCTGGGTGCCAGATTTCCTTGCCACGGTACTGCATATACCGGGGTTACAGGATTGACTTCAGCACCAGCTTATGATGCCCTTCAGTACATATGAGTTGTAACCAACTGGTGCTTTCCTGAGCCTCTTGCTCAGGATCAAGCTGACACTTTCTATGCATTTTGTTATCGCATTGGAAGATGAAGCTGTCATCTGACTTAGTTTCATAGTTTCATAGTATGAAACTATGCTTTCCCTTGCTTGTCCAGCCTGATTTCCAAGAAGCCGAGAGGGTCATGTGTGTGCCACTTTAATTTGTTCTGCAGCAGAGAGGCTTTACTGGTCTGCCAAAGCACTATCACATCCATAGTCAGAGCATTAGGGAAGGAAAATCTCTGGGAAATGAAGCTGAAGTTTGATTGGGTGGAGTGGATGGGAGTAGGATGGGGGGTGGGAAAGGAGTTGCAAATGCAGGTATCAGGGAGGCAGGTTGAAGCAGCTGAGATGGAACCAATGGTGATGGATGGATGAGATATGGCTGGGAGAGAAGGCTGCATTTTGGAGGCAAATTGGACAAAGAGTGAATGTGCTGTGCGATGGAGAAAGTGGAGTCAAACATGCTCCCCAGTGCATCAGCCTGAGACATGGGACAGTGCTGTCTGTCTTTGTAACAGAGACAGGGGGAGTTTTGGCAGGCTTGTCACATCTCCCTGTGCTGCCCACTACTTCTTTAGGAATTGACTTCCATGTGAGTCAGGAATTCAGCTATTCACTTGCTGTCTTGCCCTAAAGCAATTGCTTGGCAGGACCACTGTAGCCCTGCTAAGCAATTCACATACTGCTTCTAAAAATAGGTTAGGACAGAACAGACCTCTCTGCTCTGGCTTTGCTTCTGGTCCTGCTTTTTCCTGCTCTTGCTACTGCTTAGATACGCTGTAGCTCCCACTGACGTGCAGTCTGAGCACTCCTAATACTGTTGATGGAGAGAATCTGATCACCTGTATACTGCTGATGGAGATGCTTCTCTGACATTTAAATAAGAGAATGACTGGCACAAAGTCAGGTAAGCTGAGTAGGGCACCCTGGCATGACAGAGTCCACAAGTATGGAACTCCCCATCGCAGGTCTTGGAGGCCAGGAACATAACAAGATTCACAAAGGGAGCTGGAGCCTTACATGGATATGAAGAATAGCTTGAGCTAATGTGATGGATCTCCTGAGTACAGAGGCTTTGTGCAGCAGTGTTTTAGGGCAAGTAGTTGGAGGCTCCATGTGCTTTCTTATTTGTTGTAGAAGAGAGAGAATATTCTGCATGGAAGCTACAGTCTTGAGGCAGCAATTCTTGGATGAGGTTCTTCAGGCTGTGTTGTACTGACCGTCAGTACAAGATTATCATAACGATCCTTTCTAGCCTTAAAATGTCTGAATGATAAAAAAAAATTTGAAATTGTGAAGTTGATGATATTAAGCCTCAGGCTTCAGGATTTAACCAGGCTCTAAGATTTAGAGATCAGACTGAGCCCTAACATGGGAGGTAAATTATTCCACCTCTGCTCATTTCCAGACTCTTACACCTTCTTCTAAGGAAGCTGGTGCAGCTCTTGTTGAAGGGTGGCATCCGTGGCACATCCAAACCACAAACAAAGCCGTGCCAGGCAGCACTGTGCTTACAAACACCATGCTGTTCTTCACGTGCTACCTCCTGCTGAACTGGAAGAAGTGTACCCACATTCATGTGGCCCTGTGCCCAGGTTAATTAGCCCAGCTGAGAGCACTGTGAATGGAGCTGCAGCCTCAAGAAGCTCCACGGAACTAACCAAGTTTGACAATTCCTATAGTCCTAGAATCTAGATGACCGCATTTGCTGTTGTGCAAGAAACTTAATGAGGACTAAGCAAAAGAGCCGTGATCTGAGAATCGTAATGGCGATGCACTAAAGACCGGGCAGACAGTAGCAAGAGCGTATAATGAATTCTCTTTATTTTATTAGAGACTCCAGTGACAAAGGAACTGATTTCCCAGTCTGTGAGGCGTGGAATCACTAAGGTGATGAAAGGGTCTATGAGAATATGGATTTATAGGGTATGATGCCTTCAAATAACTACAGGGAAAAGAGCTTCCAAAACAGACACAATCTCCTCAATAATTTAACAACTTGCTAAAATAACATTATTATGTTGCATTAGGGGAAGGATTGTGAGAGAGATAAATGGGTAGTGTCCATAGCACAAGCTAATGAGAAATACTGCCTCTTTCCATTATATTGTGTAAGTGCATACAAACCAGGACCAAACTACTGCAATTGTTTTTTTTGTCATTCAGTGCTGCAACATGTACACAGCTGATGACAATGTTTACTGGAAAGAAATAGCAGTGTGTTCCTCCATGTAATTAAGCAAGGAATGATGAGAAATTCTTAAACTGTAAGATGCAAAGTTAGATGAACAGCCTCTTGTCTGTTTTAGAGGCAGGAGGCCTTTTGTAACAGAGGAACAAGAATGCAGTTAGGGGAGAATTATTTTTCAAATTTATACCTTCGTCATGCTTGGCTTTTGACAGTCCCCTGAAGAGACCCAGTCATACTATGCATGAAAAAGAGGATGTTCTAACTTGCTCAAGTGTGCCTGGACCTACAGAATCTGCAGCAGAGAAGCTGGAGACAGCTGTGGGATTGCATTTGGAGATCATTTTTTCTCATGGATAATTCACAAGATATAATTACTCAGGCAAAGAGAGCTGATGCAACTCCTATAAAATATGACCAAATCTCAACTTGGCTCCACTCTCCTATTTTACTGCAATAATTTCCCTACAAGGAAAAAGGCCCTTTTAATGACCAGCAGGAGCAGTTTGTTAGACTCTGTAAAATACCTTGCCCTATATGTTTCTTCCTGTAATGGTTAAGAAACTGTTACATAAAGATGTCCTGACTCCTGGTGCTTATTTATGCATGCAAGCATTTCACAAATAGAGTTTCTGTGCCAGACTTAACACAGTTGTTTTTGACCTCCTCTCTCAAAATCCTGATTACAATATAATGATCACATCTAAATTAGAACAGCCACAATTTGAAGCCTGTAATTCACAATTATGGATCCTTAACACTATCACCTGTGGCCTACTCTAGATCTCGTGATTTGCTTCTTCTGGGGGAGTAGTTCGTATTTATGCATGGACCGTATTCGGTCATGAAGGCCCTGGAAAAGTTCCGAGAAGCTAATAAGGCATAGAAAACAAATCAGACAAAATCAACACCCTTTATATTCCATGGGAAGCACCAAAAGGTCATTTGGAAATGGTGTGAAATCATTGATTGATCACCTCGTCTGGAAGCAGCACATTCCAAAGCTGAAATTCAGTTTCTTGTGGTACTCAAAAAATTAATCTCATACCTGGCAGAGTGCCCCATAGCAGGACTCTCATCTCCTGGTAGTTGCTTTAGCCCAACTAGGAGGCTGTTTTGAAAGGGACCAGCTTCTCTTCTCTGAGTTCTTGAGTTCACGGAAGTCAGCTCAGTGATTAGTACTCAGTGAAACCCATTATATAAATTACTGGTATTTAGAAGATTTATGACCGGACAGGCTGATCATAGTCCATGCATGATGGACTCCTAGTTTATTATCTTCTGTGCATTTGCAGGAAATCTTCAGTTCTGGGGCACTGATTCAGGCAAACAGTTAAATGCACCCTTAAATCTATGCCTGCTCAAAAACCCAGTCAAGCAGATGCTTCAAGTTAAGCGTCCTTCTTGAATAGGAATGCTTGCTTGAACTAGACTTGAAGTTGTCATGGTTTTTAGACACGTGAGCCCCCTATGGGGAATAAAATCTCTTGGAGGGTCTGCAGGTCTGTTGACAATGTTGTGAACATGCTGTTCCTAAATGGATGCAATGGAATTTCCAGACATTTCCGTGTACCTTCTATACTCGACTGGACAGATCAATTCCATCTGACATCAGACATACTGCTGAAGAATCCCTTTACTTACTTAGCAAAATGTCTGCTTAATGGAAGTGAGCTAAAAAAGCTTGTTTCAGGGGATGGCTCAGGAATGACAAGCAGAGGGCAATATTCAAATGGCCTAGCATATATTACGAATATATTACGAAGCAGCTAGAAGATTAGGATGTTAGCTGATATTGTTGCAGCTGTTATATATAACATTCCAATTTTCTTAGCTTAAGAGACAGGCAAGGGTTCATTTAAAAGATTTCTTTTTACCAAAGCTCATCAGAAGTGTGCCACCTAGGGGGATCGCTGATGAGATTTGATCACAAGACAGTAGAAACTTTGGAGGGGTTTTGTCACAAGAAGACCTAACCGTGGCCGTTGTCCATTATGAATGTATTTGCCTAGCTATACATCCCCACAGGACCTGGCTGCCCCACGAGTGTTTATGGACTTCTCCTCTCAACACACCTCTGCAGGAGGGAAATATGTATTGTCTCCATTGTGCAGGTGGCACATGGGATCAGATTTTCAAAAATTTAGTAGTGATGTTATATTGTGTGCCTCCCAGTTGTTTGTTGCCATAATAGCAGACAACTTAACAGGGCATCATTTTGAGAGGGTAGGTGTTCATCACATCCCCAAAGATGTCTCTTGAAAGTTCTGATCAGAGAAACTAAGTGATTTTATCCAAAGATGCACAGGGAGCCATTAGCAGACCTGGGAGTAGTAATAATAATGATATCCAGATCTTATAGAGCTCAAAAGACTGACAGCGGAAGGCATTATCATCATCCTTGTTTTATAGATAGGGAAACTGAGGACCATGGCACTGAGGAACTTGCCCATAGTCACCCAGCAGGTAGTATAAAGAGCCAGGAATGGAACCCAACTTAAATGTGGTTTGTTGGATTCAGATCTCCCAAGTACTAGTCTAGTGCTATAACCACATGACCACCCAGTGCTGTACGGCAGAGGTGGCCAGCCTATGGCATGCACGTCCCAAGTGGCAGAGGAAAAGTGCTGTATGTATCACTTGAGCCCCAGAAGCTTAGTAAAGGCAGGTGCCAGAATGGAGGTATGGCGGATAGCAAGCAGAATATGCACAGGATGCTACTGCTAGAGAAGATGCCAGGTTAACCCTTCCCTGACCCCAGAGCCACTGGTGAATTCATAGCTTTGGATCCCCTTGTTCTCCATTTCAATCTCCGGTAGTTGCAGGGCCAGAGAAAGATTAATCTGGCTCTTGGTAATGCCACCTCTCACAACAGAGTCCAGCCCCTCTCCTGTCTGCTCTCTGCAGCTGCAGCCAGAGGCTCAAGCCCCCTGTCTGCATTCTAATATCTAGGGGCAAATGCAGTCAGGAATACCTCTGAGGGAGGAAATCAGCGCAGCACTCTGAGGTTAGGGACAGACATTACACATAAACCAGTTACAATGATCAGAAACTGGTTTTAGCCTGTAACAAAAACAGATGTTTGGTGCACAGAAACCAGTTTGACTGAAACTGGTTTGAGATAAACCTGGTTGAATGTAGTATCAGACTTAACTGATTTGGGTCAAACCGGTTTATGCAATGTCTGTCCCAGACCCCTTTGCTGTTTAAGTTAAGCCAGACTCCCCCTGCATCCTGGCATGCTCTCTGGGCTGGGCAGAGCTGTCTGCTTCACAGCAGGGCTGACCCCTCCCCTCTGCTCCCTGGCTGCAGCCCCAGCAAAGACTGCAGGCTTCTGCCTGGCTTCTGCTCCCCACTCCCCCTTTGAGCAAAGATTCCCCCGACCCCTCTGCCTTACACAGATTTACAGAATTAACTAGCAGACCACATGCTGGCTACTGTCCTTGCTGTGGCAGACGGGACAAAGGCAGAATCAACAAGTAGATGGTAACGTCCCTCTGGTGTTTTCTTAATGGGGTGATAAACAGTGTGTTATCAATTCCTTGCTGGGCTGGTCAGAAGGGGGAACCTCTCCCTAATCAGAGCATCCTGGCAGTGCCTGGCCACACCCCCCGCCCCTCAGCTCAGCACTGTGGAAGGGAGAGAGAGGGCTGCTGTAGCACCCCCCAGCTTCAAGCCTGAGCCACTGCAGGCATGTGTCTGCATTTTTTTCAGTCCAGAGGGGATGTCTGTATGGTTACAAACAGGTTTAGCCTAGCCAATTTAGACTAACCTGCAAAGATTGAATCAATTCAGGCTCAGGGTTTTGAATATCTGTCCCTAGCCTGAGGGGGTGGGACTTAACTTGTAGAACACTTGCCACAGGGTGGGTCACCTCTGTTCTATAGGGATATTGTACTTGTCTAAGCCAGTTAAGTTGCCTTGTGTTGCAAGGGAGAAGTGTAAGACACTAGAGACATAATTAAATATACAAATTGAAATCCTACTGTCCTCCATCCCCAAATCATTGGGAGCTTTGCCATTGTTTTCTGTGGGGACAAGATTTTACTGTCTCTAAAGCTTTCTGTGACCAATACTCCCTCTTTGACTGAAGTCCATGCAAGTGGCAGGCACTCAACCCCTTACAACTTATTTTGATTGCCTAAGCTAGAATACATCCTCATTGCCCAATGCCTTCCTTACGCTGCCGCTCTCCTGATCTTGGAAAGTCTGTGGAAACTTGCACCCAGGCAGTAGGCTACCTTAACAGATAGCAGATGCAGGAGTGGGAACAAAGTATGGCGATGTAGGTGCCTGACTTTGAGCACTGCCAGTACTGTAGCACTTAGACTCTGTGCTTATTTCAGTGTTATTGCATCAGTCATGGAGCCTATGTAATATGGAGAACTCATGTTTGCTCCCTGTGCCAGGGTTAGTGGGGGCTGTATATGTATTGGCTGCCTTTAAATTGTTTTCTATTAAAAAAAAATCTTTTTTTTCATTCTAGTGTTTTTTCTCCTATTTATTTTTCTCTTTAATCTTATGCTGTGAAAGTGAATTTAACAAGCGTAAAAAGTAATGTGCTGATTGTACATGAAGGTGGAGTCTCCACTTCATATGCTAGTTAGGTTTTTGGCAGTTCTCAGCAAATGTGTGCACCACTGTTAAAGACCATCTCTGGGAAAAGAAAGATTTTCCAGTCTTTATGTTCACCCATTCCATAGCCCTTCTGCTGAAATTGCCATCTATTGGGTTAGTATATTCATGGCTCCCATTATGTTGATTTTTTAGGTGTGAAAATATGTATGATCATGAAGTCAATTGAAAGTCACACTATTGTTGGATCAGGAGCTAGGGTTCTAGTCTACATGCTCTTTCCTAATGCATCAGACAGACATCGTTGGATGATAATGGCCTGTGCTCATTACTGAGCTTGTGTCGATTCATTCCTGGGGAAGATTTTTTTGCCAGCTATATCCCCATTTATTGTGTGTTCTTTCCTCTGCCAGGCTAACCTTTGAGAAATATTCCAGGCGTCATTTATAGTTTGAAGTGCTTGTTTGCACAGAATGAGTGCATATTTTTAGATTGGCCTTACTATCAGTCTGCTTCTCCAAAATAACCTCCTGTAGTCATGCATTATGATCGCAAGTGAGTTTTCAGGCTCTGGGGAACTCACTTCTGTGCTGCATCTTCAGTTTTTCGGGGATTAACCTACTGCGGCAGCACATCAGAACCACAATAGATAGTTTTAGGCAAGCTTGCTTGAACTATTATGAGCATTTTAAGAAACATTTGAGTATTTAGTGTGGCATTTCTATCAGAAGACATCTAGCAACTCTGACTTTATGCAGACTGTTAAGTTCAGATGACACTGCTAGGACTTTGTAAGACTAGGTCAAGTTATTGTGAGTATTTCTTGTTTCCTGTTGCTTGATGCTTATTGTTTGCACAGAGCCCAAAAATACTGTGGAAAATGAGTTTACACATAATCTTGCATTTTTTTAAGGATGCCTTTTTATGGGATCATGCAAACTGCAATTAGATTTTTATTCTCGCATAAAAAGCGGTGAGATTTTTGGAAGCATTCTGCACTAGTCCGATTCTGTGTCACTTAATTCAACAGTAAAACCCTCCTTGATTTCAACAGGAGCCAGACTTAGTACAACACTGAAACCCATTTTTGAAAGCCCCAAATGGTATGTCTGGAAAAAAGATATTTGTGCAAGTGTTTGCTTGTACACTAGGTAAGATGCATGAATGCAGTGACAACTGCCCATCAGTTAGATAGGGTCTGATTAATTTATAGACATATGTACAAAAAACTGTGGATGCGGGGGGGCATCTATCCAAAAGTCAGTGCACGCTTTCCATAAAATATTTTAAAAGAAAAGAAAATTAAACTACACTCAAAACCCTGTCCTTTTCCCAGAAGCAGTCTACCCTTCCAAATCCTACCTCTGTAGTAGCCTGCACATATAGATTTGCACTGCAGAGTGCCCTGAAGGTTAATAAATCCGGATTATTTCAGCACACGAGGGCAGCCAGTTGCAGACCTGAGGGACCTTCACAGTAAACACTCTTCTCTAAGCCCCTTCTCTTGGAAATGGAAGGATATTTTTAAAAACAGTTGCACTTATATTGTGTTTGGGCATTGCATTGGTGTCTGATTCTGTAGCCACTGAAATCAATGATAAAAATCCCATTGGTTTCAGAATATACAGTGTCAGACCCAGACCCTTCAGTTCTATCAGGCTTAGAAGAGAACTTGCTTGCAGGCTCAGGCATGATTTCATTATGTTTTACTGTTGCCGGAGAGGCCTTATAAGGCCCTACACATTTAAACTTTTCAATGAATATTTCATATAGCTTCCTCCTTTAATATGATTCTTACTTCCAAACGGGCCAGTACTTTTCCTTCCAGCCATGACTGGAATGATATGAAATGGAGGTGTGAAGACATTTGGGGGAGGCGGTGGTGGTATGGGAACAAGTCGGTTTTTATTATTATTATTATTAACAACTCAAGAAAGATCAGCTCATAGAATGAAGGGAAGCCTTGGGTCAGGATCTTGCGTTATCTGATCTTTTTTCACGTGCCCCAAGGTTAAACTGCAAATATTAAGTTTTCTGCCAGCTTCAGAGAACTTTTATTTTACCAAAACCTTTCACCTCCCTCCTTTTGTATTTGTTTTTCAGTGACAAGTTTTTCAGGGACAATTTTAGGCCACAAGGAAAAACAAAACGTAGCCGACGGTCTTGATTTTAATTTTAAATTGATTTTTAAATGAGATGAAGCAGCTAATGACGACTTTGACTTGTAAACTGAGCAAGGCTGACAAGACCGTTGGGAAGGCAAAATACCCTACCCCCTGCTGCTTATACAAAGTGACTTCTCTCACCAGAGGGATGCTTTAAGCTCCTAAGCTTCACAGAAATACCCCATGGCACAGGAAGCTCAGTGTGAGGTTTGGATAGTTCAGAGCTGTTGCATCTTTGATTGTCTGCGTTATGCATTTAATACGTAATTCGGTGCCTGGTCGTTTTTAATATTGTGGAACTTAATGCAAAGCATGAGAATAAGGGAATCTGATAATTATAACGCTGTCTGAGTTAGCAAGAGTAACAGGTTTGTCTCGCTGTCTAAAGAGTTCTGCAGCCTATACTGTGAAGCGCCTTCAGGAGGCTATGGCTAGGACTAGCAGTTTCTTTTAATTATTGGAAATAGCTGTTAGTAGCAGACCACGCTGATTTATTGGCTAAGACAAATTCCAACCTACCTCCAGGTGTCTGTGCTCTGAAGTGTTTCAAGGACTTTCCACTTTTCAAAGACTGTCCTTGCACTTAGAGATGATGACTGCAGGATCAGATTCTGCCTCTACTCTCATTGATTTTCATGAACTTTGGAACACACCTCCATCACTGTGTTGTATGTCAGAGCAGGTATGATGTTAACAGAGATGCTGAGATAAGGTATCCAAAGTTTGAAAGTATCTGAGACATTGTGGAGAATGCTGTGTCTTGAATGCGGCTCTAAGCCAGGGGTGGGCAATTATTTTGGCTGGAGGGTCGCTTAATGACTTTCGGTGAGCTGTTGAAGATTGCAAGGGTAGCCATGCCCCCTGACAGGTATCCTACCCCCTGATCATCATCTTGGGACCAGAAGTTCCCTCCCTGACCTTTGCCACCAGAAGTCCCGCCCATTACCCCTGGAAGTTGCTCTTTTTGGGGGAGGGGCGGGGGTTGTCATCTTGCAACTGGAAAAAAAGCAAAAACAAATCATATACTAAATATGAAACATCTACTAACGTATTTTAATTTTATTTAAAAAAAAAAATTTCATCCTGATTTACATGCATTTGCTTAGTGGTGATTGTATAATAGCTAAAATATTATATATTGGTTGTGGGGTATGTGTCAGGGATTTGTGGGGTGCTGGAAGCCCTACATGGAGGCAGCCTGGCCCAATGGTGTGCAGGTCCCGTCTGCAGTGCTGGGAGCCCCATGTGCTGGCATGGAGCCAGCCCGGTCTGATTTGAAGGCATGCACCAGCGGGCTGGGATGGCTCCATGCCGTCATGTGCAGCTCCTGGGGTTCTACCAGAGCCACATGCCACCGGGGGGCTCTGCCTGCCATGGGCCATGAGCGCCCCAAGAGCTCACTGCCTGCCACTGCTGCTACTAACAGCAGGGGCTGTGTGCCAACCCCCCCACACCGACCTCCCACTTCTGCAGGCAGGCGCCCCCTTCCCCACTCCCCAGCTGTTCAGTCACGTGCCATTGCGCTCGCTGCCTCCCCATGCAGCTCCCAGCTGGAGTACCAGGAACCCCACAGAGCTGGAAGCGCACAGTCCGCCCAGCCCAGTGGTACACAACCTCTGAAAGCCCATCTTCTGCAGGCTTTCAGGGGGGCAGCCACAGACTGGTAATAATTGTGTTTTGGAGGGGCCCCACAGGCCGGATAGAATGGCCTGGTGGGCTGGATCTGTCCTGCAGGCTGTATTTTGACAGCCCCTGCTCTAAGACATATCTTTAAGTGTAGATCAGACTTTAGTCCTAATACCTCTACTGAAGCTGAAGTTTCTTTGCATAAGTAAGGCAAGCAAGGGGGTTATGAGAGAAGTCTACTTAATAATAGTTCGGATAAAGTAAAGGGGGATTTTTACTATTACCGTCTCTTGCGATACTAGAACAAGGGCCATGAGTTTAAAATGAACAAAAGGAATTTTTTCATGGAGTGTGTGACTAACTTGTGGGACTCATTGCCACAGGGAGTTGCAGAGACAGGCTGCTTTAACCAGAAGGAGATTGGGCCAATTCATGGAGAACAGGCCATGACAGAGGTGCAGCCTCTAGAATTAGGATTTCCCAGGCCTCTGAACGCTGGAACTAGCCCTGTTCAGCAGAGTGTTTGGTCATACGGTACACTTCAAGCACAAGCTTAAGTCTCATTGAAATGAATAGGACTTAGCCTGACAAGACCAATTCAGCTTTGCTGAATCGTAGCCTGCTCGGTGCCAACTCTTGAAGGCCTTACTCAAGCAAGAGTCGTACTGAAACCAGCAGGACCTTTTTCTAAAGACTTCAAAACTGGACCCAACGTAGGACTCATAAAACTTGAGCTGCTTTAATTTAAACACGTACTATCTTTTTACTTGCTATAAACACAAACACACGCATATAAATTAAAGCTTAAATTAAAGTGTGTGTGTGTGTCTCTAGAGAGAGAGCAAAAAGTACAGCCCTCAGTGCATGGACACAATACATCAGTATAAAAACATTTCTATCCAATGTAGCGTATGTCCAGACAAGAGGGCAAGTAGGTATTCTGGAGTAAGCCACTTCCATGCCTACATAAACTGCAGTCATGCTGTAGATTTTGCTGGTTTATGTATTTTGTTTAAAAGAAAAAAAGAAAAATCCCCTGCCTAATCAATATACTGGTACTGTTAAACATTTAAGTGCAGCTCAGGCTTCAGTCCCAGTTGCTGTAGAGAAGCCAAAAGCATTTTTTTGTACGCGTGAGGCAAGCAGGATCTGGCCTGCGATTTTGTAAAGTGTTTTCAGCATGAAAGGCACTAAAAGAATGGGAGAGACTGGTGTGTAATTATTAAACAATTGTTAGTAAAAACAAAGTCACAGTCACCCTGCTTTCATTGAAATATTCTTTCGAATAAAAACCAAAACAAACCAGGGAAGCAGCAGTGAAAAAAAATTGTCGTGCTGGCTGAATTGTTTCAAACCAGTGGTTAAAGAGCCATGAAGTGGTTCTTTAAGTCACAGCCAAATCCGGTCTTTTCTGTGGTCTGTTCACACTTCCCCTAGAAGAAAGCTGCATTTGACAGATTATACAAATGTCTTTTATTTTTACATTATAAAATGAGGGAAAATATGCAATGAGGAGTGGGGGGAATTTGGCTCTTTGAATTTCTTTTTTCATTAGCAGATGGCATTTAAATGATTTATTGGCTAAGAACAATGTATTCTCATTAAGAAGCCAAGTATATAATGACTTCTGAGGTGGGTGTTCAAAACAAAGAAGTGATAATAGAGTCGATTGCACTTAGTGACAAAATATAGCAGCCCTTCATCAAACAGACTTAAAAGAGAGTGTTTGAGAATGAGTGCTGAGGGCTATGATTTCCTTTTATGTGCACTTTAATTCACTGTCCTTTTCAGTCAGTGGTGCAGAAATAGGCATAGTTTAAATTAAAAGAAAAATAGATCTTTATTATCATACCCATCAATGAGAGAAATAAGTGTCTGTTGCTTGAGTGCTCCATGTTGCTTCTGCATTGAAATGTGAGTCCTTATAAGCTGCATCGCCTTAGTTTTGCCCATTGCACCGAACTCTTCTGGGTTTGACACTGAATTATATCTGTCTGGGGTTAAATTTTCAACTACCACACACCTGAACTGGCCCTGTAAGAGCACCACATGGAGTTGCAAGTGGCAGGTTTGCAAACCACAACATTTGTGGACAAAATGCACTGGTAGGAAATGTTCTTGTGCCCAGGCTGTGTGATCCCAGGATGCTTCCAGTGCTATCACTAAATCTGTCGGTGACCTTGGCAAGTCCCTAAGCCTTCTTGTACCTCACTGGTTTCCTCAGTGGTAAAACAAGGAGAATAATATTTACCTCCCTTCTAGGAATGCATTGAGGCTTAATTTGCCAAGTGCTTCAAATCTGTCTCATGAGAGGTGCTGTGGAAGGATAATTTTGTTTTTTGGAATTTCTTATGGAGATGTCATTGTAGATCACATGTAAACTCTGAGGTTGTCCATGCATCTAATCTTACATCTGAAAATGTGGCTGTCTATTTAATTCTTGGTTTGTCTGCTGAAACAAGAAGTAACTCTGGGGGGAAGGAGCTAGACATGGAAAGCCAAACAGTTCCATCTAGGACACCGGTCCTTACCCTCTTACTCAAGATCCTCAACAGTGACAGGCAAAACAGATGCATCCTGGCCTGGGTTTCTTGTTGAACAGTTCTCAACTAGCAAATAAAACATACTAAACTAAGCAACCTCAAACGTTTTCTTTCATTGACTGGTCACACGTTGTAGCCTTCACCCTACTCACGTGGTAACTAGAGAACGCTCATTATTAAACAGGCTTTTTAAAATATCTATATGTATTAAGCGCAATCATATATGCATGGCATTGAAGCTACAGGTATAATCCAAGACGTTTACGCGGTGGCTCTAAACATTTTTAGACTCAAGGCACCCCTCAAAAAATACCAGCTCTTAGTTTTCACATTTTTTTTTGTCTATGATTTTTTTCTTTTTTTGGAAAGATCTCCAAAAGACCACAACAGGTCAGAATGTGTCTTACACTATGGCTTCTTTTTTCAAATCATTGTTTATCACATTTGCACATCCAACAGCACTAACTTTCATGGCATCTTGTGGCACTGTTGAAAAGATCATAAGGCATCCCAAAGTGCCATGGTTGAAAATCGTTGCCTTAACCATAACATGCCTGATTCTTTTCTTTTTTTCTTTCCATTTTTCCTTTTTTAACTCCAGTTGTTCTCTGACATTTGGCCTTTCCACATTCCCCTCCTGGCTTGTTTCAATTCTAAGTCTGAATCCATGCCTGACTGATTTGGATCAGTGGTTCAGAAAACAAATGCATAGGATCTTGAGCATCTCAGATATACAGGAAGACAGCTGATAAGCTAAAAGTTTGCCCCTTAGCTAGTAATGGGAGAAGATAACACTGCAGAACTTAGCTGTCTTTAGGCTGAGTAGTGGCAGTAGTTGACACAAGAGTGACTCCATTGACAGGCCCGATATATTTGAAAGATGTTCTAGCTTCAGGCTTTCTTCAAAGTAAGCTGCTATTGACTGAAGATGGTGTATAACACATTCTATCAAATCAAGCAAAAGTTTTTCATTTTACAATGAATTTAAGCCTGGCTTGAACAAGAGCTACCAGAAATGCTATTATTAAGGAGCAGGTTAAGTACCTTCTGAGACACGGTTGCCAAGCAGTTGTGGTTTCATCTACTTGTTTCACAGGTGAAGGAGACCTTTCTCACAATTGCACTTTGACAGAAACAATTTTCTTGACACTGGAACACAGCGTCCACGTTCCTGGCACTTTAACCTGCAGATGACATGGCAAAACAGCGCAAACTTGTAAGATCATATGGGACGTTCTAATCAACAAATTTCATTTCAGGCTGCAGTGGCAGGAGGCTAGTTGCTATGTGTTTCTGAAAGGCATTAGGATGGACTGAGCTCTTTTTCTTACAGGGTTGCCTTCCCCCTCTCATTCCCTCATCACAACGAAAGTGAAAGACTGGCATCTGCCTAGTTTTTATGTCATTATGCCGCTCCCAGAAAACAATATGATAAAGCTGGACACTCAGGACGTTTAAAAAAAAAATGTTGCTGATAGTTTCTATTCATATGTAAATGAAGATTGCTCAAATACATTCTAGCTGCATTTTCGATGATCCAGAACACATGTCTCTTTCTAGTGAATCCTACACATTTATCACATTGAGGATGACAACATGTTAACTGCTTTGGGCTTTAGGTAGAAAGGCCAGGTATCTGAAGAAGCACTGATGAACTGTGAATTTCGATTGCACATCCAATTCTCCAGCAACACAAGATGGTCTTTTGAGCTATACTATCAGTTTGATCCTAAATAAATTATATATAGTAATAGAGAGCTATTAAACACCTATTTTCCCCAAGCTCCCTGAATAGTGCAGCACTCATCAACACCAAGTACATTACAAGTCCTACCATCCCACGGCTCACCGTATGTTTTTCAGATGCTAGATCTTGAGCCCTAAGTCCCATTTTTAGACCCTAACTGCACTGCAGTCAATCTTCTCTTTAGAGGTGTGCAGATTTTTATCAATGATCAGGAGGCTTCTTGTTTTTCATAGTTTGTTCTAAATAATGTGACCTCTGTTCTGTTTAATCCCTGAATACATGTATAACTGCATAACTTTCTTGACTAGCTCAAAATGAATAAAGTCATTAACATATTGCAGGGAGGGAGGCACAGCTCTGATATGCACGCCTATGTTATGACATTCTTGGACCTCCTGTTTGTTCCTAGCTTGTGGTTTGGTAAGGACATCGTACTAAACTTTTCCTATAGCTTCTCTGTTTCTCAGCAGTCAAGCTTAACTAAGCAAAGTACTTGGGCATATGCTGAAATCTAAGCATGGTTTGTAGTTCCATTGCAGCTCGTGGGATTAGTCATATGTTGATACAACATTAAGCTTCAGCCTTTTGCTGGAGCTGAGTGATATTCTGCAGCAGGCTGGATTAAAGTGGCCTTTTCCATCTCTGTCTCCAGCAATTTTTTTCATTCCACTGAGAGCCTTAAAATGGTCTCCCTCACAACAGTTTTTCTCTGTCCTACCTTTCATTTATCTCTGTGGCAACCTCTGCAGCCCGCTGACAGTAGACAAAACACAGCTTAACTTTTGAATGTAACCAGGAGTCCTCTAGTGACAACCTTTAATAAACTTTAGTTGATGCACTGGCAATTGTAACATTAGTGTAGTATCTGCCTCTTCTCCCTTTCTCACTCTCTCTCTTTGTTTTCCCTCTAGGGTTGGTAATTCAGAAAGAAATGACAAAAAATATTTAAGTAAATGGCTGTCAGTCTCATGGCGTTATGCAGCAAGAGCTGAGACTTCAGTGCTAATTTTCAACTGGCCCATTTTACTAGGAAATGACTGTAAAGTCACCATCTATAGAAGTTGGGGAGCTCTTTCTCTTCTTAAGCATTGGATTGACATCAGAAAAGAAAATAGTCTATTCTCCCACCACCACCACTTTCCTATTTTTGCTTGTAATTAGAAAAGCCATCAGTCAGTTTCACAAATGTGCACTTTATAATTGCCTTCTATCTCCGTTTCTATTTAGAGTAGATGTTCTTGTCAGGTCCAGCCTTGGAGAGAAAAGAATGTCTGACAGGTTTCCCGGAGCTGGGCTGAGACTCCTCACAAGTATGTTTTGCACAAGGGATTTTATAACCACATGATTTAATTTTTTTCTTGCTTCTCTTTAGAGAGGGAAACTTGACTCATTTCTCTTTCTTTCTCCTGGAACTAAAACTAGCTATGCTTAATTATCATGACAGAATTCATTCCTTAAGTGTGAAAAGTGAGCTAAGACAGTGCATCGGAAAGCAGAGTATAAGATGTGCAGTTTTTACAGTGCTACAGACTTACAAACTTTAAGTCTGAAAGTCCCTAGCTACCATTCCCTTTTCTGAAACTCGGGAACAGACCCAGATCCAATGTTTGGATATGAAGTTAGATTTGAACTGTTACATGGATCAGTCAGCCGTGTTGTGGATCAGTCCAATGCAGGGCAAAGAGCCTCAAACATAGACTGCTGTAATTTTATTGGCAGGGAATTTTGTAAATTGTTCGGTTCAATGGGCTGGTGGTTGCATCTGAAGACAGGGAAGAATTAAATTTGACAGAACAAGCTCGTACCAGGATATTAATTCGCATGACCCAATTAATACATTAAAAATACACACAAGCATATACATATCCCCATCCATTTCCCCTTTATAGGCAACTCAGAATGAGCTGGCACCATTAGCATGCTGATAAATTAGCTTGAGAAGGGTGTGTTAATTCAGTCTAAAATGAAGCCGGGAGCGAGAACAGTTTCTCTAGATTTTTTTTCCCCTCGATTGCCTTTTTTGACCGTTGTTTCAGCAGTTCCTGCAATGACACGAGATAGTCTCTCTGCATTTCCTTCTTTCTGGCTGTGAAGGAAAGGAACGTTAGCATTTGCTAACCATGGCTCTGGCAAGCCATAATCAAGCTGATGTATCTTTTATTTTTGAACTGATTCTTTGTGGGTGGAGCTTAACATTTAACATTTTTGGCAATGGATGCATCTCTGTCCAAAGCATGCCAAAATATGGGAAAAGGGGATTGCCTGTATTTAACGTTGGGTTTTGTACTTATTCATTTCCATACATACCACCCAAAATGGAAGCACTATTTCAGAGAAGTCTGGGTGAACAGATTTTATATTCCATATAGCAATGTTGGCGGTCACTTGTATGACCTGAGTCAGTGAGCTGCATGATCTCAGTCTGGTCCTAGTTTATTAAAGCTTTGTGTCCTTGCAGTTTGGAGGCTCCTTTTCTTCCCAGTGGGGTTGAGGATTTAATTGTTGCAGTGGACTGTAGCTGTCAGAGGAAGTTGTGGTTGTAGAGAGCAAAAGAGGCATATACAGTATATGGTGCTAGTTATTATTAAAGAATCAGACCCTGGCTGAAGGATGTCCAGAAATGAAGCGGGGGAAGAAAAATATTCCTGTTGCTATTGGAACATAAATGATGAGATTGGGGAAGCAGATGGCTGGCTCACTGCTAGCCAGAAGCTGATTATTCCAGCTGATTTTGGGATGGGTTTGCTCAGACATAGCCAAGAAAAATCACTTGGGCATTCAGCAGTGTAAGTATAATAAAGGAGTAACAGTGTACTGGACAGCAACACTGGGAGACACTAGAGGAGGATTATACCAGTACATCCAGAACACCAAAACACCCATCAGAAAGGACTCTTAAAAAGTTGCACACAGTAAGATATATTCGTCGTCATTCCTGGGGAGATCTTCACATAAATTAAGGAGCTTTTGTAGACTGACTGGTTTTCAGGACTGAAGAACATTTTCCATTTTAGAGAGAAACAGCCTTGTTGAAAGACAATGTAGTAATATTAGTGCTTTTTTCAGCCGGTGTTCCATCTCCCCTCCCCCCCCCCCGATTTATGATGAGCTTTGTCAAAGAGCTACTGCATGCCTAGTAAAATGGTTTCATTTTTACCTGCAAAACCAGCCACTTTTTTTTTCCTTTTTATGCAGTAGTTTTTTCCCTTACTTCTGTGAAATAGACCCTAACATAAAAATAAATCACTGGAGCATTGTGAAATTTTGAAAAAAACAGAACAAAACAAGATTATGGTCATGGCCAAGGTCAAAATCAGGTGAGGCGATCAGACCACAGTTCCTATTAATCTTCTGACCCTTTCTTTGCTTCATTTACCATTTAAATACCATAACTGTACTTAATAACTCTCTCAAAGATATTTACACCTAAGTGTTATGGAGAGCAGTCTCTTGGTCCTAATGTTCTTATTTTAGGTCACATGCATCATTGCACTAATGTGCTATTATTGTAGTCCTGGATGGCACAATTTATTTGGATACGAAAGAATTATGCTTGCTTGGAGCAGAGATTAATGTCAAGTTTGATTTTATTTTTATACTGGCACTTTCTATCTATCATCCTTTTCTTGGGCTGATTCTGCCTTTCATTTACTAACATGTTTGTCCCAGAAGCCATTCTTTTTTTGTGTTGGAAAATTTTGAATAGCAGCATAATGAGAGAGATAATTTAGCAATATTTAGCACACAGTTCATTACTTAATAGTCACTTAGGACCAGATTTACAAGGGTATTTAACTGCCTAAAGAGTGCAGCTTACAGAAATGTCCAATTCCCATTGATAGTAGTAGACATGCTGTAGGGATAGGATTCGAGAGACCTCAACAGATTGGAGGACTGGACCAAAAGAAACCTCATGAGGTTCAGTAAGGGCCAGTGCAAACTCCTGCACATAGGACGGAACAATCCCACGCACCCCTACAGGCTGGGGACTGACTGGCTAAGAAGCAGCTCTGCCGAAAAGGACCTGGAGGTTACAGTGGACAGTAAACTGCATATGAGCCAAAAATGTGCCCTTGTTGCCAAGAAAGCTAACGGCATAGTGAGCTGCAATAGTAGGAGTGTTGCCAACAGATCAAGGGAAGTGATTCTTCCTCTCTATTCAGAGCTGGTAAGGCCACATCTGGAGTCCTGTGTCCAGTTTTGGGCCCCTCACTACAGAAAGGATGTTGACAAGTTGGAGAGAGTCCAGCAGAGGGCAACAAAAATAGTTAGGGGACTGGGGGACATGACTTCTGAGAAGCGACTGAGGGAATCTGGAGAAGGGAGATTTCAGAACAGCCTTCAACAACCTGAGGGGTGGCTCCAAAGAGGATGGAGCAAGACTGTTCTCAGTGGTGGCAGGTGACAGAACAAGGAGCAATGGGCTCAAGTTGCAGCAAAGGAAGTTTAGGTTAGATATTGCTTTCTCACTTGGAGGGCAGTTTTTTTGGTTTTTTTAGCATAGGTTGATACAGTTATCACAAAGCAAGAAAAAACATATTCACAATTTAATGTCCAAATTTTGCACCCTGCTGATTGTCTCAGGTGTAGTATTGTGAAGATCCAACAGGGTTCCATTCAGTGCATGGAGAGGGCATTCAAAAGTGATGTATTTCAGAGTTTGAAAAGCAGTGCCACAGTCGCAGTTCGGTGAGCTAGCCCAGCCCCATCGATGTAACAAAAACCCACATAAGCTGTGTCCTGTCCTGATTTGATTTAAAGAAGACCAAAGATGTTTAGGGAGATCAAAGTTAGGTGGTCTAATGGTAGGATTTGTAATAATTTCTGTATTAGGGGATGAAGTGAACCACCCCTGCATGCAGACCTCTTGAATGTTAAATGAGTCTTGCTCAAGTTGAATTGCTGCTCTCCAAGCAGGATGTCCAGATTTTAATCTTGGACATGGTGAATTTAAGAGATCTTTGTGTGTAGACAGCTTCAGGTTATTTTTTAATCTACAATTTAGATAAGGCATTTTCTTCTTCTTAATGGGCAAGGATATGTTACTAAGAATAGGGAGCCATTGAAGAGGGGTGGGTCAGATTGTTCCTGTAAGGATTCACATTGCTTGGTTGAGTTGTATGTCAGCCTTATCAGCATGAGCACTGTTTAACCAGATTGGGGCACAGTATTCAGTTTAAGAGTAGACTAGTGCTGAAGCTGTTGTTCTCAGTGCATCAGCATCAGCTCCTGAAGAAGTCCCAGTGAATTCTGGAGCAGATTATTATAGGTTTTTAACTTAGCTGCTGTAATAGTTAAGTGATTTTTATAGGACAGTGTTCTATTTGGGTTGATTCCTATATATTTAGGGGTACCATTATAGCATAGGAGCTGATTTGTGAAAACAATAATGGATTGATAATTAGCTTGTTTATTGTTCAAGTGAAGTGAAGTCACTTCTGTTTTCGCAGGGCTTGGATGCAAATGCCATTGTTTAAAGTAGCTATCTAAAGTATTCAGATCAGATGTGAGGATTATTTCTGCTCTGGACAAACAAGCTTGTTGTGTAACAAGGGCTATGTCATCAGGGTCTATGAATTTTCTTGAGGAGGTGCCCAAGAGGTCATGAATGTTTAATCTTTATTAAACAGTAGAGGTGCAAGGACTGATCCTTGCAGGAGTCCATTGTTTGATTTGCGTGGTTTACTCTTACATTGTAAGAAAAAATCTGGAACCATGTACTGTTAAGCATGTTGTCTAGTAAATTCGCAATTTTAAGAGAAGGTATGATGTCCAAGTATTTTAAGATGAGTCGTAGTCTCCAGGCTGTGTCGTATGCAGCCAAGAGATCAAGGAAGACTGCTACAGTTTTAGTGACTTTTCACTGCCATTTTCTATGTTGGTAGTCAGGGCCATGATTTGATTACAACATCCTCTGTTTGGTCTAAACCCTGCTTGCTCAGGATGAATATGTTCATTTATGGTCTGCAAATTTTTTTTCTATATCAGTCTTTCTAATAAAGATGATGAAGGCAAATGAACATCAACAGATCTTCACAGAGCTTCCAGACCCATAGTATTGGGACCTCTCTGTGTATCTGTCAATTCAATATTGAAGGGATAAGCAGAGCTAAAAGTAAGTATTTCTATAAAATGTTGGCCAAAAATTTCATCAGTGTCCTTGCCCTTCAAGAAACTCATACTGCTTGATGATCATCATCTACAAAGCAGGGGGAGAATCTCTGGATTCAGGCCAGCTGCATCCATTAATCATTCCACTTATGGTATGGTAATTTACATTAAAAATAACCTCAACAACCATAAAGTCATATCAACAAGCTGCACGAAAGACATTTATGTAGTCTCAGTCCAAATTTCTGACTTAACAGTAATTAACATGGAAAAACCACCTACCATTGCATGGCCAGCCCCTGTCTTACCTCCTTTACATCACCCAACCATCATCCTAGGTGACTTTAATAGTCAACACAGTCTATGGGGATATCACTACAATGCTTGAAATAAGATTAAACTTGTAGATTGGATGGAGGGAGAGGACCTTGTATTAGTCTGTGACAAAAGATGGAGCTACATTCTACTCAGCCCACTGGCAACAAGACTAATATACCTGATTAGTGTTTCACAATGCAGAACTCCCAACAACACAGCCCCCCACTCCCATCTACTGCAAGGTTCTTAACAACTTTCCATACAGTCATCCCAGGTCAATTTTATATACGGTTGGAGTTAAAATTTCAATCATCAAATCAACGTCAACGCCCAGATGGAAATTTAATAAAGCTGACTAGATCTCCTTTGCTAAACAAACTGACTTTCATACAAGATGAATAAAAGCCAGAAGTAAAAATTGTGTGAGTTTTGTGGGCGTACTGAAAAAGGAGTGGCTAAGAGATGTATCCCAAGAGGATCCAGAAAAGAATTACAAACCAGGGTGGAATGAAGACACCGATTGTCTTTCTAAGGAATTTAAAGAAAATGACGATTCCACAATTGCCACCCATCTCTTACAATCTCTTGAACAGGCTCAAATAAAAAAAATAGAGACATACAATGGGAAACCTTATTTCACCCATTCAAGTAGCAAGGCGTGGGCTATGTTACATCATTTGCACTCAAGCACTGAAACTTCAAGACCCAAAACCCACATTAGATTGGAAGCAACAGCCAGTTCTGTCATTGCTTTGTCTAAGGCTCCGACTGACAAGCTTTTAACAAGACAAGTGAGATCACATTTAAAGGCAAATAAACACACCATTGCATCATCCTCTTCCCTTTCCCAACCTTTTACTGTACATGAGATGCAAAAGGTCGCAAGGAAGGTAAAGCCACAGGTATGGATGAGATATTTCTAGAATGGTTAAAATTCTGTGGCCCAAAAACTATTCAATGCCTAACAAAGTTCTTTTACCAATATTTTTGGAAACTGAAAAATTACCAGCCTTATTTAAGAGGACAAAAATGATAGCAACAGGAAAAGGTCCTAATAAAGCTGAGAACTATTGACAAATAGCTTTATTAAGGGTAACTTACTAGGAGGGTAGTAAAACACTGGAACAGGTTACCCAGAGAGGTGGTGGAATCTCCATCTTTGGAGGTTTTTAAGACCCGGCTAGACAAAGCTTTGGCTGGGATGATCTAGTTGGGGCTGGTCCTGCTTTGAGCAGGAGGTTGGACTACATGTGACCTCCTGAGGTTCCTTCCAACCCCAGTTTTCTATACTTCTGTGATTGGGCAACTGTAAATGACCTACTTTTTGGCTGCTTAGGGGAAAAAACAAAACATCACTTTACTATAAACTCGGTGCACCCATTGTGCCAAGTCTAGCACGTGCCCAGAAGAGCCATAGCATTCATTGGACTCAGCTCACCCAACGCCAGTATAAGAAATTATTGGGAACTTTAGTGGGGATTTTTGGGGCATTTTTATCTAATAGCTGATTGACTCAGCTTTATATAAAAGCACCAAAAAACTCTGCTTAAGCACCTGATCTGCTTAAGTATGTGGAATCAGTATACCTATATTTTTCATCGCTAATAATGACAACAAATAGAAGAGATGTGTGCCTTTTTGGATAAAGTAAGAAACTTAACTAGAAATGGCTGGGATTTTCTTCTTGATTACCCATGAAAAATGTCAGTGAAAGAAAACAAAACCATTAATCATAATTTCCTTCAAAAGCGTCCAGTGGAAATTTTTCAGCTTCCAAAAACGCACAAAAATATTGTCCAGTGGTTTTCAGTTTTTTAAAAAACAAAACAAGAAAACGCTACTACCACCACAACAAATCTTACTGAAATCAAACATTTCCTGCTGAAATTTCCTTTGAATTGAAATTTTTCCATTTAACACTGCTTAGAATGATAAATTTGATCAAGTCTAACCAAAAAAAGCTTTCTCCAAAATTCTAATCAAAACATGGGCATATTTTTTCAGCCCCCTTCTTAGAAGCGCTTATATTGCGGCTAGAGACTGTGTAATTAATTTTGTATAACACTTTAATTTCATATGCATGAATGAACACCCTACAGCAATAGTATATTTTAAGGGAAAATGATTTATTAAAGGCAGACTGGAAAACTAAAATGAAAACGGGCTTAATCCTAGAAATAAACAAGCTTAGTGCCTCTACAAAGCACTTGGCAATGCTGTTACTCAGTGTATGTAGCCCATGGAACACCAGCTAAGAGGAAACAATCAGCAGAGCCAACTGGAAATTTTCTCTCAAAATGTACGTAAATATATTTTGATGAAAAAATGGTTCATCAAAAGTGGGGGGGAAATTGGCAACATATCTGTTCCAACGGTATTTTTGTTTGGAAGGTATATCAGGGCCATAATGAAACCTCTGGTCAAAACCACTGTCAGTTTGATCTAAAACACAAACAACTGCCAAAGGCTTAAATTTTTCGCAAACCAGTTCTTGTATTCCAGCCAGCCCTACTAATCTGATGTCACAGGAGGATGGCTCATTACCATATAAACCCACATCATGACTTTCCTGGTTGTTATCTAGCCCCTTGAACCAATGCAGGCTCTCTTGACCGAGACATTAACAAAGAAACGGGGCGTTATTCTGTGCCATGAGAATACAACTAATATAAGGCAACTCTTGTCCTGAGAGTTCACATAATGTCAAATAAGTCATACCATTTCAAAATGCTGAATTTTTGCCCACAATTTTCTTAAGCATGGACAACAAGACTTGGTTTAAAAACCGGGGGTTATAGCACACATTAGCAAAACCTTCTTTCTGGATAGATCTGTTTATTACTGTAACATCTTCAGAATGCTTTTCCTGCACACCTGCCTTTTACAAGGAGGGATGTAAGATGTGTCTACTAAAATCCTAGAGAAATAGGGAGCAGAGTAAAAAAAAAAAAAAAAAAAAAAAAAAATTAGGCACATCAATCTTGGTTTCACCACAATTATTTTGATGAGAGTCGGTTTCTCCAAAGGGGACTAACTGCGCATGGAAATGGTTAATATATTTTGTTTTATCATTATTGACTTGGCTAAAAATGTAGAAAGTACCATCCACAGGCATCCAGTAAAAGAAGTTGTTACATGCACGCGCGCACGCACACACGCACGCACACACAAGCTCAGTATAGATAAGGGCTGTGTGAAATGTTAAATCACCCAATTTCAACCAATTATGTTTATCTTACCACATGCCAGCTTCCCATCCACAATCATCCTTCACTTGGCTGTTTTACATAAACCAGGCAGTCTTTTCTTAAGCAAAGGAAAGGTGTTTCCTCCAGGAGAATCACTAATTTAAATGGCATGGTGGGAGTTGTCAAATACAGCTCCTTCCCTAGGGCTTCTTGACAGCAGGATTTTTTGTGTTTAGCCACCAATAAGAGGTAGGAGTGAGGGTGGCCGTGCCCTGTGCTGCTCAGAGCTGAGCACCAGTTCTCTGCGTGGCAAGAGGAGCTGCAAACATTGCCATTACCCCTTCCCCTGGGGTGGAGAATAGAGGCAACTCCGTCCGATGGGGGACTTCATCCAAAGGGTGACATTTGCCCTGGGGCCTGCAGCATGGTAATTTGCCTTCTTCCTTGCCATCTGTTCAGGCCAGGGTTTTAGGCAAGATGCCGAGATTGGGAGTTAGGCCTTAAACAATCAGGCTGTCAAAGATTAAATTGCCCTTGTAGATTAAATTACATTTATTAGTCTGTTTACCTATTGCTTACCTCCATACCTCCCCTTCTTTGCCTGTTGCCCTAGTATTTAGGCTCTACTTAGGAAACTAGGAAATTTATGTGGACTGTCCAGAAGGGATGGGGCCAGTTCTCAGTCCAGTTCTTTGGTTTGACAGCATGACAAATGCTTCCCACAGTTACACCTCAGCAGCTCCATTTTCTACAGATTACGCCCTCTGGGACACCTCAGGAAACTCACATTTGATGAGCTTGCACAGGCATCGCTGAGGGCATCTGTTGTGTTGTCAAACTCTTGTTGGTAGCACGTGCAGCGCATCCCACCTTGTTGAATTTGTAGTCTTAAAGTTAGGAAGAAAAATCATTTTTTAACTTGTAAACTGACCAAATTTGCTGCAGAAACCTCTGAAGGATAGTGAATAGGAAAGCCTGCCAGGCCTGCTTACTGTTGAACTGCACTTTGCTTTGAAGAAGAGGAATTTAAACACCAAAACATGTATAGATAGTGAAGCAGGTATCCAGAAATCATAATGAATATCAATAGAGCTCTCAGCCATGTGGAGAGGGAGACAGCAGCCTGTTAAAGGAGAGAGGTCCAAGATAGGGGCCTTTTACTGTTCATTAGGCTAAATCTTGGAATCAAGTCCTCGCCTTCCTTGCCTCTTAATTGCACTATCAAGGCAAATATCAAAAGGGCAGTATGCAAGAGACTGCTGCTGTCCAAGATGCTATTATAATTAGAGTAGTCCCTGAACCCCATCCAAATTTACAATGTAGTATCAATTCAGGTTAAATTGAGAAACTGAGCAGAAAATTGCTGTCTGGTGTTTTGAGTGGTTTTTGCATCTTAACATTATCTGATATGGGATCATTATGTACCGATGCAAAATGCCAGCAAGTAATGGTATGGCACTGCAAGTAATGATACTGGGACACAGGAGAAGGAAATAGTGAGTGAAATTTAATTTCTAATGCAGTTTCACAAAATAGAAGTCAACTCAGGTACAGAGTTGTTCAGATTAAATATAATGATCTGTATCTGCAGCCTAACTCTGTGGGGAATGCGTATCCATAACCAGGGGAGAAAGAAAGTATGTTGCCATGGAAATTCAGCTGATGTCATAGTTGCAATACATTGCAAATGGCTCATGTGTCATGGCTCATTTTCCATATGGAGTCAGGAGAACCAAGAATTCAAAGAAAAATGCCTACAGATGTTTATAGCAAAAAATGTCAGTGACTACACTGTGATGGCTTAGTAGGCAGATGCTGTGAATCTTAAATATTTTGTTGGGAGAAACAAGGTGAGAATACTTTGACAGCACAGAACTTCCATGATTCAAACCCACAGCCTGATGCATCCTGTGATCCCTTTAGGATGACTGACTTTCTAAGTCTGTTTCTCCTGAGCTGATGCAGGAAGTTGTAACCAAAAGCTTTTGCCAACCTGGCTCTTGCTTCATCACCCTGAGACTCACTGTCCACTCCTGCCAGATGGGTTTTTATTAGCTGGAGAGAGCTTTAAATCCTCCCCTGAGAACAGATGCATCTCTAGACATGTCTGCACTAAGCTCTTTTTGTTGCACCAAGCTCCCATTGTACTGTACATCTTTTGTGTTGTCACCTTTTGTGTTGGCCTGTATTGGCATCTGTTGCCCTTGGCAGTAAGAACTCAAGTTGTAGCTTGTAATGGGTTTTATCTTGTACTGATGGACTTTGGCTGCAAAGCTAAAAACCAAACGCATCTTACATTTCTTAAAATCAGGGCCCTCAGCTGCATGACATCAATTTAGGCTCTTCCCTAATTATGTTCCTTGGCAACGCATGGGCAGGGGAGGCCATCAAGAATACCCCTTAGTTTTGGCCCTCTGTTTGCTAGCCTGATATTGTTTGTTCTGAAATGGTTTGTGGCTTTTTTTCCATTTGTCTCTATCGTTCTCTTTCAGTCAGGACAGTGGGTCTGTTTAGGGAAGCAAAGTTTATTAAAATGACAAAAGTGAGAACTTTTCTTCCAAAATTGCTTACAGTATGAGAAATGGACCAGATTTATAGTTAGACTTAATCCTTTAATTGAAAATTAAACAGCTCACTTGTTGTGTGGACTAACACAGCACTTATTTTAAATTGGATGAGATATTCAGTTTTTGTTTCTGATTTCTTGCCACCAGAAAACAAATGAGAATGATAGGAAGCAATTCAGATTATCATAGGTTCTAAATGTGTTGATCTCTAAAAATTAGATCTCTAAAAGAGATCTAATTCTGATCTCTTTAATGGGCAGCATACAAATAAACACAAGATCACACTCCCTGGGCAAGTCTACACATGCAAATACTCTGGGCTGGGTTTACTCTAAAGTAATTTACTCCAGAGTAAACCCACGCTAGGCAACCATCTACACATTCAGGGATGCGGGAACAGATTTTCTGCTCACGGCAGCAGTCTGTTTCCACCCTTCCTGGCCTAGCTCTGGTCCCCTGCAGCAGCCACAGGGAGCTAGGCAGGGAGCAATCTCCCACCCGTTCTTCCCAGCTGACTGGAAGCACATTTGCTCCTGGTTGGCCATCTACACATGCCCTGCTGCACAGTAAGTAATCAGGAGTAATTTTTCTACCCATATTTACAGGTAGCAAATTTATTCATGATTAAAACAAATTACTGTGCAGTAAGTAGCTGGACATGTAGATGGTGACGCTTACTGAGCAGTAATTAGCTCTAAGCACGAGTGAAGTGTCCATGTTGTACTGCAACCACCATGCAGTACATTGAGGCCCTGTTCTCCATATTAGCAATGGTAATACGGGGCTGAGTGATTTTAGAGCACTTAAAGCAGCTGAATCTCAAGTTGGCAGGACCAGATGGACTACACCTACGAGTGCTGAAGGAATTGGCTGGAGTCATTGCGGGACCATTGGTGAAGGTATTTGAAGACTTGTGGTGGTCAGGAGAGGTCCCAGAAGACTGGAAAAGGGCCTTTAAGAAGGAGAGGTGGGAGAATCTGGGAAACTATAGGCTGGTCATTTTGACCTCAGGACTCAGGTGAAATTTTGGAAAAAATTATTAAGAAGTCCATTTGTGAGAGACTAGTAGCAGGCATGATGCTGAAGGATAGCCAACATGGTTTTGTTGCAGGCAAGTTGTCTGACCAACCTCATCTCCTTCTACGATCAAGTAACGAACCGCTTAGATGTGGATGAGCGATTGATGTCATATACTTGGATTTTAAAAAGACCTTTGATATGGTTTCCCATGACGTTCTTATAAAAAATACTGGGGGATTATGGACTAGCAGAGTCCATGGCCAGGTGGGTTAGGAACTGGCTAGGAGGTCAAACCCAAAGCATGTTAGTGGACATGTCTGTATCAAACCTTATGAGGAAAGATGAAGGGATCTGGGACTGTTCAGCCCGAGGAAGAGAAGACTGAGGAGGGACTTGGTGACCATCTGTAAGTATGTAAGGAGTGAGTAGTGGGAGATGGAAGAAAAATTGTTCACTAGGGCGCTGCAGGAGAGGACAAGGGGCAATGACCATAAACTGTTAGAGAATGGTTTCAGGTTGGACGTAAGGAAGAACTTCTTTACAGTAAGGGTGACCAGAATCTGGAATAGACTTCCCAAGGAGGTGGTGCAGTCCCCAAACTTGAAAGTCTTCAAGAAGAGACTGGACAAGCACCTTGCTGGGTTCATTTGATCTCAGCAGAGGGGTTGGACCCGATGATCTTTTGAGGTCCCTTCTAGCCCTTAATTTCTATGATTCTATGATTCAGAGGAGTGAGTATTGGGATTCTCTAGTTTGGGGGGGGTTTCTCCTCCTTATCTTTGCTTTTAGAAATGCTATTTCTATTGGCTCTGTGAACTTTTCTTCTCAGTGCCTCAGAGTCCCCATTTGAGTTATGAGACTACCTTAGAGAAAAATCCTTTGCTTTGACACGTTATCTTGGAACCACATGATCATAGAGAAGTAAGGCTAGAGGTCATTTAGTCCAACCACCTGCCTGAGACAGGTTTATCCTTATCCAACCCTCCATGGTTTGGATAGCCTCCAAAATTAAAATATTGGCACGCACACCTTGGCAAAGTGCTACATGTCTGTAGGTGTGTGCATAACCCAGTTTGAAAACCATGGCCTTAGTAGAGGCAATGCCCCCCTCCCCCCACCAGTGATAAGAGTTCTAGTGCTGCCATCACAGCTATGCATGTATCTACCTGTCAGCTGCAAAGCATCTAAGAGTCTCATTAGGCTGCTGGGTGCATCTACACAAGATGCTAACTGCGCAGTGGCCTAATAACACTGCACAGTAGTGTGCCAGGCAAAACCCATGCTAATACACGAGTAGTATTAGGCTACTGCACAGTTAGCATCTGTAAAAATCCATGTGCCAGCACTACTGCACAGTAACGCCAGTTACTGCACATTAATTTAGTCCTTGGTAATCCAAGTACTAAATTTAATGCGCAGTAACTACGGTGCATTAATAAACATGTAGACGAACCCACCCAGGTGGGTGTTTGCCTACCGCTGGTTAGAATTTGGATCACAGTATCTGTGAAGTGTTCATTTTTAACACTAGACAGCTAATGCTGCGTCACAGCCTTATCCCATTTGAGCATGGAGCTGTGCGCAGATATTCCCTGAGCTGGAACTCATGAGCTTAATTTGCTTTCTAAAGCAGACTGATGTTCCTTAGAATTATGTGCCATTTCTCTTTTCTTGCTGATCTATTTTCTCTCGGAGGAAAGGGAAGCTGCAACAGAAAATTAAGTGGCATTTTTACCCAATTCAAACACACTGGAATAATAAATAAGGCTCAGAATAAACCTCCTTGTACTCACAAATCAATTAATCTATTTTTGTCCCATGTGCTTTTCTCCTTAGGATTTACTTTTTCATTTAGCTTTTGCTAGCTTGCACAGTATACATAATTCTGTGCTTGGATAAATAACTACTGGCATTTTTATTTTAAAATAGGCCACTATTATCTGTCTTGCTGTGCAGAGGCAAACGGAGAATTATTATTTTTTTATTTTTTTAAATGCAATCCCTTGAGATTTGTGGCAAGTATTCAGAAGCCAGCCCTGAGAGGGATGGAGCATGAGCAATGCCTACGGAAGTCAATGGATAGCGCAGATGGTCCGAACCTTTCCAGGTCAGTCCACTGGCTTGTGTGGCAGGCTGCCATAGGTTTGAATTTGTATCTCAAAGTCTGTTTCCTTAGCTGGCTTCCCACTAGTTTGTGGCTGCCTTTATTTATGGTTAAGTTCTTGCTTTATGCTTATTGAAATAAGGAGGGGAGAGAATAGTGCACAGTGCAGAAAGGTGCTAGACAAGCGGAGTAACCTTGCGCTGTTGGAATACATCTCCTATCCCAAGGCTGGGCTTCTCTTGAAAGGAAGTTTCAGTCATGCTGAATTAAGAGAGGGTTTTCTCTTCTTTCTTTTGAAGGCAAATAAATTGTCCTTGGGGACTAAGCAGGCCCAACTGTACCTCACATATGACGTTCCCTACCATGTAAACCCATGCTATGCACAGGGAGGCCTGGGTGGCTCAGGGGATTGAGAATGGGATATATTTTATTAAACAATTAATTTCCCTTCATCCTCACTATAGGAAAAAAATACCCACCCTGAGCTCTTATGGCCTTTGACATCTAATTAAAACTGTACAGTATTCCAGTTCCAGGACACGATTTCTAGTACAGAAACATTCAGACAAAACTTGCCCCCCGCCCAGCTGCCCCATACACAAGAGAAACATAGGAACAGTAGATTAAAAGGGCCATGGAGTCTAGTTCAGTGGATTCCTTGCGCTCAGTTTAGTCTACTGCATTCAGTCAGTCATTAACCCAAAGACTCACCAGAATTGCATCCAGCTAGAAGAGTGAGTACCCAAAACACCCTGTATGAAACGTGCTATGGGCAAAAGCAGGCAGGAAGAGGGGACTGCCAAGCTACTGCAATAACAGTTGATTAATATATGCTCAAAAGATCCTAGGAAAAGGACTGTATCCTGCAGCACAGAGGAAAACAGCCGCCTTCCCACTAGTCTATGCCAGAATTTCTTCATGGCTTCATTTATGATGATCAATGTGACCCTGAGCAGTAGAATAGGATCCTTGAAGCAGGAGGCCTCTGATTTTCTCAGCATTTGAGGAAGCATCATCCCACTCTAGTTGAAAAACCTCAGCCTTGGCTGTGCCTAGTGTCCCAATGCCTCAGGAAGGTGGAGAAGACCTCAAGTCAGTAGGATTCTTGAGGGCAATATATTCCTTTCTGAATCCAACTGGTAACTAGCAAAAACCTTGATGGCTGGGATTATCAGATGCCTTCCACATCACAAGAGCAACCTTTATACCCCAACCTGGGAACCACAAACACATGATTCACATCACATACTCATGCACTGATTGCTGAGCCACAATTCCCTGTCTTATCAGACCTTTTTTCCCCCCATAAACTTACCCAGTTTAATCTTAAACTAATTCAGGTTCTTTGCCCTCCTGCCCTCGCTTTGTTTGGGAAGACCATTCTAAAAGTGTCACTCCTCTGATAGAAAAGCATCTTCTAACTTACAATCTAACCATGGGCCAAGACCCTTTCAACATCTTTATCAATGATTTGGATGGGGAGTGAAAAGCTCGCTGACCAAGTTTGTGGATGACACCAAGTTATGGGGCACTGTCGTTTCACCAGAAGATAGGTTGCAGATACAGGCAGACCTGGACAGGCTGCAGAGTTGGGCAGACCGGAGCCAGATGAAGTTTAACACTTCCCAGTGTAAGGTGTTTCATCTGGGGGCAAACAATCCTCAACATACGTAGAGGCTCAGTGGGGACAGCTTGACTTGCACCACAGCCGAAAGGGACCTAGGGATAATGATTGACCATCGTGTGACTATGAGCTGTGGGGACGAGCAGGGCAAATAACAGGCTGACATGCGTCAACCAATGCTTCTCATATAAAAACTAGGGCAGTGATACTCCTGCTGTACTCAGCACTGATGAGACTGCAGCCGGAGTACTGCGTCCAGTTCTGGATGCTACACTTCAACAAGCATGTGGAAAAACTTGAGAGGGTCCAGAAAAGAGCCACCCATACGATCAGGGACTTGCAAGGCAAGCCATACGAGGAAAGACTGAGGGACCTGGGCCTCTTTAGCTTAATGAAGAGAAGGTTGAGAGGGGACTTGATAGCGGCTTACCGCTCTATCAGAGGAGTGCATTAGGAGCTTGTTGAACAACTGTTCACTAGGGCACCCCTGGGGAAGACCAGCACCAGTGGGTACAAACTCCTGGAAGGCCGCTTCAGGCTTAATACCAGAAAAAACTTCTTTACAGTCAGGGTGCTCAGACTGTGAAATAAACTCCCCCCAGAGGTGGGGCGGTCACCTACCCTGGTGGTTTTCCAGAGAAGACTGGACAGTCACCTCTCTGGGGTCATTTGACCCCAGTTGTCTTCCTGCCTGGAGCAGGGCTGGAAGGGCAGGCTGGACCCGATGATCTGCGAGGTCCCTTCCAGCCCCTAACTGTCTATGAATCTAGCTATGAATTATGCATCTATAACTTTTCTCCACCAAAAGCCAAAGAGAAATGTGTTTTGTGATGTGGACCAAAGTCAGCAACCACCAGCTATTTTGGATCTTTTAGTCACCAGTTTAAAAAGTGGCAGCCATACAAGTACCACTATTCTATGGGTTTTCAGTGGCATATTTAAAGTAAGTTTTCCGATTTGGGCTCATTTTCCAAGGAATTCAAGTCAACATCCCAAATGGTCATGTAGTGATTGACAGCCTCATCAGATAAGAGGTGGATAGTTGCAGAGAACCAGCTGTTGTCTGACTTCTAGAGTGGGTTTTCCATCCAAGTTGAGCCAACTCATGGAAGACCGTGTTAAACTCACAATACCACTGTTTACATTATACCCATTTTTGGACAGTGAATTGTCAGCCTGGTAAAGTTAATGTAGCACCTTGCACGAGCACAAAAGAACCAATATTGGTGTGATCCAGAGCCAATATGGTATGATAGCAGCACCTGTACAGTGTAGCTGTGATTGCTTAAGAAATGTTTTAAAGGGGTAATAGGGCTGAAAAGCAAGGGCCTGGATTCCAAAACCTAAGTCCTCCCTATGTAGTTTCACCCTCATAGACATAAAACAATGATCAAGTTTTGATCCTGGAAAAGAAAAGAAAAGTTTGACCCCCCAAAAACCTATTCTAGAGTAAAGCATTTTCCTTTATTGCTATTCATCTCTAATGATGTTTTCTGTAAACCCTTCCTGGAAATAAATATAGCAGGCAACTGAATATTTTACTGGTGAGAGATTTTTTTTTTTGCCCAGGTTTCAATGGGGAAAAATAGGTCGAAGAAGTTTATGCACAACACTTTTAAAATGTCACTTAGAGTTATTGAATATCAGTCGCTGTAATGGATCTTTGTGGAAAACTTAGTGTGCTAGAGCTTCGGCCAGTGAAAAGCAGCTGAGCTCCATTATTTCTACACTACTTTATACCAGCTGGGTATGACTCACTGGTTCTTCTCCTAGCTTTGACCTGTTGATGCTTATTGCAGCCTTTTGTGGGGCCAAACATGTATGGAAGAAAGTTGTGCAGTACAAGAAAAATTAATCTGGTGCCTTTTAACTTAAAGAACTTTATTAATGGCAATGTGAGTCATGCACTCAAATTAATTTATAACTACTTAAAAATCTCCTAAAAAACAAAGATTAACAACTCAGAACATTAGCTGCCTTTATAGCAGATCTAAAACAGTAACAGATGGGCTGAAACTATGTTCCCATGGCCATAGTTTTTTAATATACTAACGAGAATTCCAGCCCTTATTTTCAAGTTGACCAGTTATGTCCTGTTTTGGTCAACAAACCTTTTCCATTAAAAAGCAAAATGAATTATCATTAACTTTTAAAACCCACGCCCTAGGTACTCCCTTTTCTGGAATGATCATCATTATGGTTGCTGCTGTTTAACCTGTGTCACAGTAATGCTTGCAGATTGCCAAGAAGATCAGGCATTTGATAGGCATTGTACTGACACACAGGAACAAAATGTGCCCCAAGGACCTTACAGTCTAAATTGATAGATAAATGCATTTACAAATAACGAGCAAAGCAGAGGAAGCTGAAGTGGCTGGCTCAAAGGCGCACATCAAGTCTGTGGAACAGCTTGGAACTGAGTCCTCATCTAGGACCTTCATCAGAAGACTAATCCTCATTCCTTCTTTCTAGATATCTCAGTGCATCTTACTTACCATGACTGTCTTGTTTAAACCGTAAGCTTTCTTACAAGATGGTGTTTGTGTTCTGCATTATACGGCAACAAACCCTTAATAAATGATGGGCTGCTGAGAGAAATGTAGTGTATCGTAAGCATGAAAGGTCTGCTAAGCCTTGGAATATTTTCCCAGTGAGTTTCTAAGTGCCTGTCTGTATGTTGTAGACTCTGAATCTAACTAGCATAGGGCAATGCCAGTCCACTGGTAGTGCAAGAATAGTTCAGCATACCTGATAAATTACCGTAGTCCCACTCGCTGACATCCACAGTGACATTACTTTTCAAATAAATATTACATATCATAGGAAGGCATGACCTACTCTTTATGGAGCTGTGCTGACAGAAAACAGTGCGGTGAATTCAGGGAAACATGGCCTGTTTTCCATGTATAATACATGAGGCTCACTTTGTGGCAGTATAAATGACATCTTTGTCGCTTCTGAATTGGATCTCCTGGGCCTGGGTGCAGTGAGCCAGAGAGTGTGTCGGAGATCCCATATACAGCCTGGCAGAGCTGTATTCCACACCACCAGGAAAACAGAAGCCACAAATTAAATGGGAGGATCAGTTTTCTCACATGAGAGCAGCCAGGCTGCACAGCGCACTCCTGTAATGCATCAGGGAAGGGTCGCATTTCAAAGTTTTTGCCTCCAAGGTACAACAGGAGTCCAATCAGAGGAGGGTGATGTTTAAGAAGTACAGTAAAGTAAAGTGAGTCCTTATTTATTTCATTCCAATGAAAGAGCATCAAGGCTGCCACAAAACACAGCATGGTTTGTTAAACATGGAGGAAAATATTACCCTGCAATGCTATCGTTGTAAAATTACAGTCTCCTGGGGACCTCTGGAATAAGCCTCAGTTCTCATTGTTAGGCAAGCCCCTGGGCCATGCTGAGAGGTCAGATTCTGATTTTTGAATGCAGTGGCTTAAACCCAAGAGTAGCTCATTTGCAGTTTACACTGGTAGATCTGAGGTCAGCATCTTGCTGAAGGTCACTCAGAGACACTAGAGCAGAAGGAAGTGACTTTAAAGATGCCCTGAAAGTGAACCAAGGATATTCCAAGCATGACAGTTAATCAGTCTGGCCTAAAGCTGCCATAGAAGATGTATCATGTTCTGCTGAGGCTGGAAGGAGCAGAAGCAGCCCTTATCAATGCAAGATGGACCACTGGTAGGACTGCTCATGTTTTTGTAAATCCACATGCCACCAGTGCTCTTTTAACCTGTTCTGGGAACGAGGTCATCTCTTGGCCTTTGCAACCAGTGCAGGATTGGGAGAAAACCACAGGGCATTTATAGACATGCTCTGGGAGGTGGTGGTGGAAGTGGCACTTTAATTAGGAAGCCGCACTAGTTAGAAGTGCCCAAGTATTACATGCATCAGCGTCCCCACACTGATACTAAAGCTCATTCAACAAGCTTTAGTTCAAAGTGCCCCACCACCATTTTTCAGTCCATAGACACTGATACATGTGATGCTGGAGGCTGCTGGAGTGGCTTGTGGGACTGGGGGCTTGGCAGGTGGGGCAGGCAGGGCGTGCTCAGGGATGGGTAGGAAAAGTGCAGCCTGGGACTGGGGCCAGCAGCTGGGCTTTCCCAGACCTGGGGCTGCACTGCTAACTATACAGGAATTCAGGAAAGTTAGATCAGTCTAAAATGGCCAATCCGATCTAAGATAGACTGCCTCAAACTAGGGTTAACTTGGATTGGGTCGGTCATTTTTAGATTGATCTAGTCTTTCTGGATCTTCTGTACAGTTCACACGTAGATTGGCCTAACTAGGGATCTAAGTGTAAGGTCCGCACTTGGTTGAACTAAGTTAGATTGGGTAGCTATTTCTAACGGGGCCTAACTCCCCCTAAGCACCCCCTGCCAAAGTCTCTATTTCATAGATGTAGGGTCGGAAGGGACCTATTAGATCATCGGGTCCGACCCCCTGCTCTGGGCAGGAGTGAGCACTGGGGTCAAGTGATCCCAGCCAGGTGCTTTTCTAATCTCCAAGGTAGGGGAAAGCACCACCTCCCTTGGAAGCCTGTTCCATGTTTTGGCAACCCTCACCGCATTTCCTCCTGATGTCCAATCCAAATCTACTCTCCTTCAGTTTATGGCCATTGTTTCTAGCAAGCCTGAGGGGCACCACGGTAAACAGAGTATCCCCCGTTTCCTGCCAACCCCCACATATCTATTCTAGTGGTATAAGAACCAGAATAGATCAGAATAAGTTACTGAGACTCACCTTAGTAATCATAATACCTAGCTTTTACATATCATTTTTCCTTTGTAGGTTACAAAAAGTCATTTTCCCATTTATCATTTGGAGAAACTGAGGACAAGAGAGGCAAAAGAGACGCCCCCCAAATCTGTGAGATCCGCTCCTAGGCACCCAAACAGCTTCCAGGAATGAGACTTGGGCTTCCTCCATAAGGCTCTTTGTATTGTAGACATCACTTAATGTTTTTTCTAGGCTTGCTGGTAATTCTTTTTGCTGAATAGAACTCCTTAGAAGCAGAGGGTTTGTTTTTTTTAATTATATTTTAAAACCAGGCCTCTGGCCTCTCAGAATATATTGATCTTGATAAGAAAACCGAGTCAACGGTAGAGCCCCTTTTATGATTTATAGCTCTGCATATTCAGATGCAGTATGTGAAATCTCTAGGAACAGGAAAGAGAAAATGAATTAGGTAGTGAAGTTGAAAACACATCTTGACAACAGCAAGAAAAAAGCTAATTGCTCCCAGCATTCAGGTAATGCAGTAGAGGGCAAAAAGTGCCAAGCTCTTTCATCACCCTTAAAATTTGCTGGGATTTATGGGGGCTCAGGAGCCCGGCGGTGGTATCAACACCTTGCAGGATCTGGCCCCCTGGGCACTGTATTTCTGTGATCTTTATTACTGACATTTGATTTTATTTTCCTGATGAAATCTTGGTCCAGAGATAAGATGGATTATGAACTATTCGCCATATGCTTCACATGTGGGCATCAAGCCTGGATTCATTCCTTCTTGCCAGAGGGGACTTGAGAGATGGAACAAGGGTGTATCTGAAACCTCATTACCATATTCTTCCTTCTTCCACTCAGAAGCTTAGTGAAGTTAGTGTTGTGAATGTACTAGCTTCCCTTCCTCCTGCTCCTATTCTCTCTAGACTTCTCCCACCCATGCTGCCCACACTTTCCGCTGCTGCTCACATATGCCTGAATTGGCTTTTAAAATTCCATATATTAGAAATCCAAACCAGGAAATATTTAAAGATCCAAAAAAAAAAAAAAAAAAAAAAAAAAAAAAGGGGATGCGAATGGAGATGAATAGAACAAAAGAGATTCTGTACAGGGAAACAAAAATAAATTGTTGTGCAGTATATTGTATTTCATTAACAAGCATTAGCAGGATTTTTTTTCTAAGCTCCAGACTACTTCATCCACTGCATCACTTTAATCAAAACACTTTTAAACAAGGTGTCAAACACCTGGACTGTGCAAGTTAAATGACATGGCTGCAGCGCTCTTCGAGGAGCTGGGAGTTTAGGGACAAGGCTTGCCACCGAAATCCAAATATGATGTTGGGCTGGAGACACCTGTCAGAAGCAGGGTTGTAGCTGCATTAGCCCCCTGCATCTCCCTGGTGTTACTCACTCGGCGGCGGCTGCTGCTGCTGCTGCTGCTGTTTGCCCCGCTGCCACAACCACATCCCATTTCAGCCCACAGGTAGCCCTGTGTCTGACTCAGGGAGTTGCACGAGTTTGACCTCACTGTTTTAAAGAATCTAGGTACGAACTCTGCAGGCTCAGAGTCATCCTAGCAACACTGTACAACGTTCTTTTCTGCATCACCCAATACACACAGCTTGGCAGAGTTTCTAAGTCCTTGGAAAGAGCTAAAATGCAAGTTAGATCACGAGAATGTCCTTAAGGAGTGGAGAATTTTTTGACACATGAAAGAAGAATCTTCAAGGTGGAGAAATCCCACATACCCAGAATGCTTCTCTAGATGGCAGGAGCTGGCAGGATCCGATTTTTGCTCCACTGTTGGCAATATAAGGCAGCTTTATTTTGCTTTTGTAGGTGGGAGAGGGCTGTCCTGTCCTAGCTGCACAGCACACGTTCGGTGCAGATCCCAAAGTCATTATTCAGTCAAGCTGTTGTCATTGGAGACTGCCAGAAAACTCAGCACAGATGTGAGCCCAGTGAGAGACTGGCTCTGTGAGGAGGGGTATAGAAGAGGAGTCAGATGTTGAGTTAACAACTCTGCACATGCATACACATCTGGGACAAAGAGAAGGTAGTTCTGGCTGTTGGGATGCCCTTTTATGTATTCTTTTTGGACTTGGCCAGCAAATTACCAAGATGTGCGTCTTGCCCCTCCTGTCAACCTCTGGTTGCCTATCCTGTCAGCCATCAACACAAAACTGAAGGCATTGACCAGAAGCAGTTGTCACTCTAGTGACGTCAGTGTATTTAATGCCCATCATCATTAATACTCCATTTTTTTGCTATTGTGTATTCCACGCCCCTCCCCAAATAAGCAACAGGGATTTTGCTGCAACGCATTTCCTGAGAATAACAGCCCTGGCTGTGACTCCAGGCTGTGTGTGGGGTATTTCTCCTCCTGCAAACTTCCTCCTGTCCTCAATTTGAAACAGTGGTGATTTAAAATCCATAGTATCCCCATCTTGTTTAGCACATGTTCCTCTGGTGCTTTTATTGTTCATCACCAATAGGTATTCAAGCTACAACCATAACAAAGGGGATCACTTTTTGACTGCTTTCCCGAATGGTCAGTAAAAATAATTTCCACAGCAGAAACTTTAGGAACCTTTGGGTCTGTGGGTTATAGATGTCTCCAGCGCTTCCTCTTGCAGATTGACCAGCTATCTAATCTTTATGATTGGAAAGGATGATTTAGGGCAGAGGATTTGGGAAAGTTATATAGAAGTTGTTTCAATCTCTAACACAGCAGACCCCGAACTAAAAAGATCTATAGGATTAACTAAACCTGAAACTTGCTCAGCTCTGTTACTGTCACGGTCATTATTTGAGATTTTTAAGTTAAAAATCTAACCACATTTTATGTGCTTCCAACATATGGCCTTAATAAATGAATGTCCTATTTATATCCCTGGAGTTTTGTCAAGCATCTGTTTTGTGCAGTGCATGGCCAGCATGAATTTCTTCATCACATAGGGAATGGTGCATTGTATTTACTTGCAAAGAAGGTAGATATGATTTCTTGGTCAAACGTCTGAAGCAAGTAGTTTTATCTAGTGCCGTTGACATTCATCTGCATATTAAATACTTTTATGTGTATGGTAAGACATGAGATCATTTGCCTTTATGGATTCTCAGATAACTTTAGGTGAATTCAGTGAGAATTATGGGACTCAGTTTTCAGAAGATCTGGCCGTAAGTGACAGCAGATACAAGGTGCTGACCCTTTGAATTTCCAGCTCTTATTTAGCCGCTTAAGAGAAATGGAGCTCTTTTAGCAGGGCTGTGTGAAGCTTTGGTCCCTGATCCGATTTGGTGGAGATTCAGCCCCATTCGGGGGCTGAATCTCCAAATCCGAATTGAATCAGGAGACCCTTTAATCTCTCTGAATCAAATCCAAACCTTCTGAATCAATTCAGAGAGATTCGGAAAGATTGGATGGTTTCAGACATAGATACAGCTTTGAATGTTTTTCTACAGATGGAGCATCCCATGGGAGCACAAGGGGCTCCTCAGTGCGCTCGGCCACAGACCCAGAAGTAGACCAGAAGCACTTCCCATCCACTTCTGGGTCTGCCGGGGAGCACGCTGGGGGCACTCCTGTGCCCTCCCAGCTCAGCAACAGGTGCCCCCTGGGTCTGACAGGGCACCTAGGGTCCCCCTGTGACCAATCACTGAGCTTGGAGAGCGTGGGGGGTCCCAGCGCACTTGGTGGTGGACCCCAAAGTGGATCCAAAGTACTTCCAGTCCCCTTCCGGGTTCACTGCCTAGTAAGTGGGTCCCCCTCCACCCCCCTGCTCCTATGGGATGCTCCATCTGCCCCAGCATTGCAGTGTTCACGAGCTGTGCCTGGTACCTGGAGGTACGTAGAAAAAACATTTAAAGCTGTGTCTATGGCCGAATCGCTGATTCTCCAAATCAGCGTCAACTCTTCAGATTTGGATTTGGCTGAATCAAAAAAAAAAAAAAAAAAAAAAAAAAAAAAAAAAAAAAATCGGGGAACGGTGATCTGAATCAAGACATCAAATCACTGTCCCCGATTTGGGTTGAATCCAAATCAAATACCACCCATTTTGCACACCCTTATCTTTTAGCAAGTCTGGCCCAGCTGCAAGTGGCAAATGCTGGTAAATTTGGTGTGGAGCTCTTTTGTAAATATGTGTTTATGAGTTCATAGACATCAGGGCTGGAAGGGACCTTGGGAGATCATCGAGTCCAGCCCCCTGCCCAAAGGGCAGGAAGTCAGCTGGGGTCATAGGATCCCAGCAAGATAAGCATCCAATTTACTCTTGAAGGTGTTCAATGTAGGTACTTGAACCACCTCCAATGGCAGACTGTTCCAGACCTTGGGGGCTCAGACAGTAAAGAAATTCTTCCTTATGTCCAGCCTAAAATGGTCTTGCAGGAGTTTGTGACCGTTCAACCTCGTCATCCCTTGGGGCGCTCTGGTGAACAAACGTTCCCCCAGATCCTGGTGGTCACCCCCGATAAACTTATAGGTGGCCATCAGATCACCCCTGAGCCTACGCTTTTCCAGGCTAAAGAGTCCCATGTCTCTCAGCCTGTCATCGTAAGATCTGTTTTCCTGACCTCTGATCATGTGCGTGGCTCTCCTCTGGACACTCTCAAGCTTCTCCACATCCTTTTTGAATTGTGGAGCCCAAAACTGGACGCAGTACTCCAGCTGCGGCCTCACCAAGGCCGAGTACAAGGGGAGAATGACATCCCCGGATTTGCTCGAGAAGCATCTATGGATGCAAGCCAGCGTTTTGGTCGCTTTACTAGCCGTAGCATTACACTGCAGGCTCATGTTCATCTTGTGGTCAATGATGACCCCCAAGTCTCTTTCTTCTGTAGTGCTATCCAGCGTAGCACTGCCGAGCCTATAAGGATGCTGCAGGTTTTTCCTCCCAAGGTGGAGAACCTTGCATTTTTCGGTGTTAAACACCATCAGGTTCTCATCTGCCCATTTGCTGAGCTTGTCCAGGTCAGCCTGGATCACCCGCCTATCTTCTGGCATGGACGTTTTGCCCCAAAGTTTGGTGTCATCGGCAAACTTGGCCAGTCCACTCCTGATTCCAATGTCCACATCATTAATTAAGATGTTGAACAGGATGTGTCCCAGGACAGAGCCTTGACGGACCCCACGATGAGTGACTGCCATCAATTACAACCCTCTGGGTCCGACCATGGAGCCAATTTCCCAGCCAGCGGATCGTGGTGGAGCCAAGGCCACAACTGGCCAGTTTGGCCAAGAGGTGATCGTGGGATACCAGATCAAAAGCTTTTTTGAAGTCAAGATATATGACATCAATCTCTTCTCTCTCATCCAGGTGATAGGTCACCTGGTCGTAGAAGGAAATGAGATTGGTCAAACAAGACCTACCCGCAACAAATCCATGCTGGCTATCCCTTAGGATGTTAGCCTGGGCCAGTCCATCAAGGATGGCCTCCTTAATAAACTTTTCTAAGATCTTCCCCAGGATAGAAGTCAGGCTAATGGGCCTGTAGTTAGCCGGATCCGCTCTCCTCCCTTTCTTGAAGATCGGCACCACATTGGCCTTCTTCCAGTCTTCGGGCACTACACCAGAGCACCAGGAGTTTTCAAAGATCCGTGCCAGGGGCTGGGCTATGACGCTTGCCAGCTCCTTGAGTACCCTGGGGTGCAGATTGTCAGGGCCGGCTGACTTGAAGGTATCCAGCTTCTCAAGGTGTTCCTTCACGAGGTCAGCATTGATGGAGGGTAGGGGATCCCCATCACCCGGATCTCCCCGTCCCATAGCAGGCACGGGCGTCCCATGGGACTGATGAAAGACTGACGCAAAGTACCTATTTAATAGGTTGGCTTTTTCCTGGGCGTCAGTTGTCCATTGCCCCATCTGGTTTAGCAGGGGTCCAACGTTGCCCTTGCTTTTCCTCCGGCTCCCCACATATCTGAAAAACGGCTTTTTGTTGTCCTTGATGCTTGAAGCTAGTTGGAGTTCAGTTGCAGCCGTGGCTTTCCTGGTTTGCTCCCTGCAGGACCAGACCAGTGCAGAATAATCCTCCTTGGAGGTGAATCCTGTCCTCCATCCTTTGTAGGCTTTCCTTTTTAGCTGCAGGAGGTCCGCTAGGTCCCTGGAGAGCCAGGAGGGCTGCTGTGCCTTCTTGCTGCCTTTCCTCCGTGTTGGAATAGATTTAGCTTGTGCATTGAGGATCACTTCCTTGAGAAGCAACCACTCTTCTTGAACTCCCATCTCCCTGGGGTCATGGTCCCTAAGGGCCTGACCAACAAGCCTCTTGAGCTTGTCAAAGTCGGCTTTTCTGAAGTCAAGGACTTGTGTTGCTGACTGACTTGCTAGCTTTACGGCGGATGGTGAAGGTGATCAGCTTGTGGTCGCTGTCACCCAGTGTGAGGGAGTGGGGCCTAGGAGCGGCTGTGAACTCCCTAGCGCCCCCTACCATCACTCAAGGCTGTACTCAGCACCCTCAAATTCTCGCCCGCCACGACTTTGATCTTAAATGGTTAAATGGGAGGCTGCCTTTATTCCCCTAGTGAACGGCATGTGTTCTTGCCCCTACTCCAAATGGGGTGCCTCGGTGCGCCCCTCCCTTAAGGGGTATGCGTGCCTCCAAACCTCCCCTTTAGCACGCCCCAAGCCTCGCAGCTGTTCCGTGGGACGTTGTGCGGTCCCTCGCCTCTCTGGTGCTCTCTCTCCTTCTTGGGCACCCTGGGCTCCTTGCCTGCCTGGCGCCCCCGGGCCGGGCTCCTATCCACCAGCCCGCTCCCGGCGCCCCCGGGTCTGTGTCGCCAGTGCCCGGCTACTACCGGCGCCCCTGGCCCTGGCTCGACACCGCCGCCCCTCTCTGGGCCTGGCTCGACACCGCCGCCCCTCTCTGGGCCTCTACCGCGCCCGCACTCTCCGCGGCCGTTGCCCCCCCCCTTTCGGGGCCCACGCCTGTGTTCCTCACATGCACTCTCTCTCTGCCCTGCTCTGGGGCCTTGCCCTCTCTGGGGCCACTACCGCGCTCCTCACGCTCTCTCTTTGCCCTCTCTGGGGCCACTACCGTGCTCCTCACGCTCTCTCTTTGCCCTCTCTGGGGCCACTACCGCGCTCCTCACGCTGGGGCACCGGCGGCCAGCGCCGTGCCTGTCCCCTTGACCCTTCTCTGGGTCTGTTGCCCCCACTGGGCAAACACCACCCTTATGGGCTGGGGTCCCCGACCCCGCGTCTCTTGGCACAACACCGCGCCTCTCTGGCACCAACAATAGTGCCCCACTGGCACCCTGCCCCTCCTGGGCACTGGGAACCCCCAAGCTGCTGGGGAGCCCCCGTGAGGCCTCCTCACCCCCCTACAGCCTCACCCGGTCCTCCGGAGTAAACTGTAACATAAGCCAAGCCACCCGGCTATAACATAAACGCCACAGAGTCTCTGTGCTCCAAACATAAACACCAAGCCCCCACCAAAGCTCTCAAGCCTACCTCCCTTTAGGGCATTCTTGTCCCCAGCATCATCGCAGCCAGTCAGCGTGGTAAGGCTGCGACTACTAACTCAGGCCGCTCAGCTCAGCCGCAGCGCTCCTGCAGCAGCCAGAAGGGAACTGCTGGTCAGGCTCTGGCCTGAGCTGTTTATAAAGGCCCGGCCCTGCCCCCTTCTGGCCACCTGACCCGCCTAGTCGCCCTGGCAACCGGCAGCTGAGCTGCCCTGGTGATTGGCAGCTCTGCCAATCTCACTCACCATCACGGGGCACCTACGTGACTCCGTGACACCCAGCTTCCCATCGATCACTATGTCGCCGATTAGGTCGTCCCCCGTAGCCAGTACCAGGTCGAGCAGCGCTTTGCCTCTCGTAGCAGCCTTGTTCAACCTTGCTTATCATGTAAACTCATAAAAATTGAAAACTGATCGGGGAGGTCCTGAGTGATTGGAAACGGGCAAGCATGGAGCTGATATTTAAGAAAGGGAAAAAGGAAGATCCAGGGAACTACAGACCAGTCAGGCTCACCTCAGTCCCTGGAGCAGGTCCTCAAGGAATCTATTTCTAAGCACTTGAAGGAGACGGTGGTGATTAGGAACAGTCCGCATGGATTCACCAGGGGCAAGTAAGTCAACCTGATTGCCTTCTATGATGAGATGACTGGCTCTGTGGATGCAGGAGACCAGCGGATGTAGTGTACCTTTATTTTAGCAAGGCTTTGATACCATCTCCTATGGCACTCTCACAGGCAAGTTAAGGAAGTACAGCCTGGATGAATGGACTGTAAGGAAAATAGAAAGCTGGCTGGAGCTCAGAGGGTAGTAATCAATGACTCAATGTCTAATTGGCAGCCAGTATCAAGTGGAGTGTCCAGGGATCGGTTCTGGGGCTGCTTTTGTTCAATATCTTCATCAACAATCTGGAAGTTGGCATAGAATGCACCCTCAGCAAGCCTGCAGATGACACCAAGCTGTGGGGAGTAGTGGATAGGCTGGAGGGTAGGGCTAGGATTCAGAGTAACCTAGACAAACTGGAGGATTGAGTCCAAAGAAATCTCATGAGGTTCAACAAGGACAAGTGCAAAGTCCTGCACTTTGGACAGAACAATCCCATGCACCGGTACAGGCTGGGGGCTGAGTGGCTGGGCAGAAGCTCTGCAGAAAAGTACCTGGGGGTCACATTGGACAGTAAGCTGAATGTTAGCTAACAGTGTGCCCTTGTCATCAAGAAGGCTAATGGCATAGTGGGCTAGATTGGTAGGTATGTTGCCAGCAGGTCAAAAAGTGATTCTTCTCTATTTGGCACTGGTGAGGCCTCATCTGGAGTACTGTGTTCAGTTTTGGGCCCCCACTGTAGAAACAATGTGGACAAATTGGTGAGATTCCAGCAGAGGGCAGTATCAATGGTGAGGGGGCTGGGGCATGTGACTTATGAGGAGAGGCTGAGGGAACAGGGTGCATTTATTCTAAAGAAGACAAGACAGAAGGGATTTAATAGCAGCCTTTAACTACCTGAAGGGGGTTTGAATGGGGATGGAGCTGGCCTGTTCTCAGTGGTGGCAGACGACAGAACAAGGAGCAGTGGTCTCAAGTTGCAGCAAGGGAAGTTCAGGTTAGGTATTAAGAAGACTTTTCTCACTAGGAGGTTAGTACAACACTGGAACAGGTTAGCCAGAGAGGTGGTGGAAGCTCCCTCCTAGAAAGTTTTAAGACCCGGCTAGATAAAGCCTTGGCTGGGATGATCTAATCGGGGCTGGTCCTGCTTTGGGGTTGCACTAGATGTGACCTCCTGAGTCCCTTCCCACCCTCATTTTCTATGATACTATGATAAACTGCAAGTAAGCCCTTGGATACCGCATACTCTCCCCATTACCACTAAATCACTCCTTATGTGGTTTTATTAGTATTGGTTCAAATTGTGAAACTTTATCCTGTTTTACCATCAGCTCTGGACCTGGTTGTGAAATTTCAATAGTCAAAATTTGATACAAGACTGTTATTGCTGGTTTGAACTAAATGGGGAAAAAAGAAGTAGCATAACCATCAAAGTGGTCATGAAAAAGCCTCCCCTTTTTCACCATTGTTTAGTCCCATCTGTCTTGGGTAAGAATGGAGGACATTCATCATGTTGCTGGATTTAGTTTTTATTCTTCTTTTTCTGTAGAGTAGTGGGCACTCAGCACCCCTTCCCTTGGTTCTGATGGGTCTCCATGGTCTTCTTATACATCACCCTGGAAAATGAACCAGAAACACCACAATAGCTATGCACAGTGACTGAATCTGATTGGGATTTATGAAGGATCCTAAGGACATAGTATGTCAAACTCCCCCTGAAATTAGGCACCCAATTCCTTTAGGCTCACATGTCTGTGTTTTCAGGCTCATTTTGTTGGCATTGCTGTAACCCCTTGCTTTATTTTGAGAACAGTGTAACATATTCTTTGATTGTTGGCCGAGTTCCTTTCCGTCTTTGTAGCCCTGAAACACAGAACCTGCTTCACCTTTTACTAAAGAAATGGTGTAGGTCATTACTCATTAGTCCACCAAGAAATCTAGACCACTTGATGGGGGAGGGTTGTGTTTGGAGAAGAACGATGGTAGGCAAAATTATGTAAAGTCTTAAACATTAGCCAGCAGTAATGATTTTCCATGGAAGGCTAAGTAATTTTACATATGGTTCCTGACCATGTTCAATGAAGCAGAGAGAATGTAAAAGGTAGTGTGCGGCATGTACTGTTATAGGTATAGTTTACAGGATGCTGTTTTCTGAAGAGGCAAATTCCACTGTTACTGCTTGAAGCAGTTAGGTTTATCACATACATAGTGTCCAAAGAAAGGGCCTTTAACTATGAGTTGGTATTATAAGTCACACAGCAGTTCTTCGTTACCATTGTTCTTTGGTTTATGGACACTGTACCAGGCGGGGGAAAACACCCTAGGGTTGCCGTGCCCTCCCCTAGCACCCCCTACCATGCCAAGTTTGCGTTAACGCACCCTCGTTCTCACCCGCCACATCTTGATCTTATAAAAGAGAAAGGGAGGTTGCCTCGTCCTCCTGATCACGGTGCCTGCTACCCCGAGTTTTATTTATATAATGGGGTTCTGGGCACCCCTTCCTTATGGGTTATGCATGGCTCCAACCATCCCTGTACCATGCTCCAAGCCTTGCAGATGTACTGGACGTTGTCTGGTCCATCTCACTCTCAGCGCACCCTCTGGCACTCAGGCTCCCCGCAGCCCGTGTCTCACAAGCGCTCCCCGCTGCCCCCTCTCTGGGGCTTCTCTGGGGTCTCCACGTAGCCATGGCCCCCCCTATGAGGCCTCCTCCATCCCCTTGTAGCCTCACCCAGTCCTCCAGTGGAAACTCAGTAAACAACACACAAGTCCCTTGTCTTTAACATAAGTCTAAGCCCTCTGGCTATAACAACACTCGAGCCACTCCAAAGCTTCTCCATCCCTCACCCACATCACGTTGTTCAGGCATTCTGACCTCTTCCTTTTCCTCACTCAGGTAGAGCTCCTGCCCCTTCAGCTGCCAGCAGGGAAACTGCCCGCCTGGCCTCAGCCTGGGAGTTATATAGGAGCCAGGCCCTGCCCCTTCCAGTCAGCTGACTTCCTCTGGTCACCCTGGCGACCAGCAGCTGGGCTCCCTACTTACTGATTCACAGTAGCAGGCACCACAGTGCCCTGTTACAGACACATCTTGTCTTCTTCCATTAATATTTTGGTTTAAAAACACACCTATATTTGTGTGCTCCATTAAAAAAAATACGTATTTAGAGAGACAGTTTAAAAATGCTAAACCTTTTTAAAATAGTGACTGTGGCTGTGTGTTAAATTTCAACCCAGAGTCTGTTTTTGCAACTTGAGTATAGAGCCCTTGAAGATAAGGGCAATATGTAATACAGCTTTTCATTGGTTTCATGTTGCCTATAAACCAGGCCTATATATAATGGTCTTTTATATCACAAATCCAAATTCATCTGGTGGGTTCTACATTTTCATGGAACCACCCAGGAGACTAAAAACTCTGCTCCCAAGACTGTCAGACTCTACTCCCAACAGAGTAAGGCAAACAGCACGGCAAAGTTCACAAAATAAATAATCAAGTTACCTAATAAAATTGATTTAAAAGCATTTAAATTTGAGGAGGAAGTTCAGTGCCAACAAAAGATCATTCCAGCTCCTTGAAGTGATGAAAGGAAATGATCAGTCATCCTTATCAGCCTTCCCTTCTTGCGAACATGATGGAAGGAATAGCTTTTTTCACTATCAAATTAAACCTTTCTTAAATAGTTCTCTACTGAGTGGTTGCTGGGTTTTTTCCGTCTAATTTTTACAAAGTGTGCTTCTTCTGTTAGGATCAGCCTGGCTGAATATTGCAGAATGCTGTAGTCAGATAGCATAGCTTTTATTTAAATTAAAAAGCATTCAGAAAACTGTTGATCTTATTCTAAATGCTGACCCTGTCTACTCTGTGTTTGCCTGGATTACAGCCACAGTGTCGCTGCAGTAGCACAAAGCTCAAGAGTAGACAGAGGAAAGCTTGCTACAGAGGGCAGTTTCCAGAGGACAGGTGTGCACCCAGCAGCCACTGATTCTTAATTAGATTTGCACCAGTGAATGTTTTCTTGGTTTGATGCACAAGTAGCTTTTCTTTGCCACGCTGAGTTGGCCTCTACTGGTTCTGCTGTGCTAATGACTAATCAGGACAAATCCCCAATGGAGATGGAGACCTAATAGTAGCCTTTCAAACATCTCAGCAGCTGCATCCCTTCAACAACCACTATAGGAATCCCAAGGGGTCTTAGTGACACTCCTTTGTTATGGAGATCAAGGGGTATGGGCTTTGACCACTTGCATCCTTTTGATCTTTGTTGCACTGACTAAAAGGAGACCAAGGCAGGCTTAATTCATGTGCATAGTGTAGACCAGGTATAGACTATTTAGAATTTGTCCCCTTGGACTCCCCTGCAGTCTTCATTGCACAAAAGGACTGCTTTTCATGGTGTTTAACCCATTTGACACCTGTAAGTTTAATTCTAGGCATGATTGATTTATGAGTGAAACCTTTGATTTTACATGTCTAGCTGACATCTGTCTCAATGAGCTCTCCCCACATCTTTAGTTCAGATGTCTCCATCAAATCACTTGGCCCCGCTTGACTTGAGAGAGGAGAGGAGAAAAGATAATGGAGGAAACACTGGGTCTTTTGAATGCTAAATGAACACTACCGAGCTCTGACTTTGACATCTTCTCTGTTTGGCTCAACAGTAATGTTGGAGAATTTTATCACATACACACACGCACACACTAGTGATATGTTTATTAAAGCTCTGAGTTGGATTTTGTAGCTGGTCCTGGGTGGGAACATGATCTGCATTAGGGCTGCGCAAAGCTGTGGTGCTTCAATTTGGAGGAGATTCGGTGGCCAAATCTCTGAATCTGACTTGAATCAGGGGACCAATTAAAAGGTCTGAATCGATTCAAAGCTCTCCGAATCTTTGATTCGGAGAGCTTTCATGATTTGAGCAGTCTATGGTAGCTGTGGCTGACTTGAAGCTGGTAAATAGCGGGGAGGGGAGTCTGGGGGGGAGGGAGGGGACCATGGGGGGCAATACCCTGCTAGCCCCCCCCGACACCCAACCCCCCCATGGCTGCCCCGCCCCCCCTGCCCCAGCCTGGTACTTTAAAAAAAAGCCCAACTCCCCGGGTGCTGCCGGGGGGGGGGGATCCCCGCTGCCCCCCACTGCATGGGGGGCTCTTCCACAAGCCCTCTGACCTCCTCCCTCACTCCCCCAGACCTCCTGTGGATGCTCTGCCCAGGCCAGCTCCAGCAGGAACAGTGAGTCCAGGGGGTTTCTTGTTTGTTTGTTTTCTTAAAGGCCCGGAGCTGGGTGGGACACCTGTGGGGGGACTGGGACAACAGGGTGGGGACCCATGCAGAGCCCCCCACGCAGCATGGGGCAGTGGGGGGCAGTGGGTATTGCCTGGCAGCACTCACTGAGTTGAGGCATTTTTTTCCCCAAAAAGCCAGGCGCTGGAGTGGGAGGGGCAGCCATTGCCAGGCTGGGAGAGCAGGCAGGAGATGGGCCTGGGAGACTCGGCAGCAGTCAAATCTCCAAATCAGATTCAGCCAAATTGAATCAGGACAGTGATTTGAATCACCAGATTGAATCACTGTCCCCTGAATTGGCCAAATCTGAAGCAAATACTAGCCGCTTCTCACAGGCCTAGTCTGTATCTGGCACTAAAAGCCTAGAGCACCTATCAAATCCTGAATCTGCTAGAGGCTCATCCAGTCTCCATCTCCTTCTTTCATCTGCTTTACCGGCTCACATAAATACATCCCAGAGCTGATTTGCTGCTATTAACTGTGGAGTTCTAGTCAATAATGCTCACAAAGAGTATTCGTCTGAAAATAGACTGGACATCCTAAAAGCCAGCTGCCTGCTAACATAACTATTTAAAAGTTATTTGGGAAGTTGGAACTGGCATGTTGGAATGAGTCACCCTTCTAAGTACAAGGACGACTGAAAAGACCATAAACAATGCTTGGCAGTGCCAGTGTGAAATGGCATATTTCAGCTCTTGTTTATTGCTAGGCTACCAGCAACAGCAGCCTAATGTTTCTGAATTTGTACGCATTTATTTGTCAATTTATACAATGTTTCTCAATTTATACTTTACCAGTCTTTCTTAGAAGCTTCTTTCAGGCTGTCCCAGATTCTCACCCACCCCGATTTGTTTTTTTTCCTTGGGGTAAGGAAAATGCCCAGGAAGAAGCCACCGGGGAAAGACCAAAGCTTGAAGTTCTGCTCTTTTCAAAGAGCAGCAAGCAGCAGTCATGAGAACAGAGCAGATGCTTTGGCAGTTTTACTGGCTGAACCTAGTTTCCAGGAACACTTGTAATCTTATCTCTGCCTGTTACTGTTCGGGATTGTCGTAAGTGCTGTGAAGTAGCTCCAAATCAAATAGCCCAGTAACGTGTCCATTGGCACCATCTACTGCAGCTGCTCTGAAGGGTGATGTTACGTACCATGGAAGCAGATGTCTTTTTTTCATGCAGGAGGTGGAGGTCATGGTCATTGTGTCATATCACCAAGGCCTCTTGCTAATTATTTTGATTGACAGGTGTAGAGGAAAGCTGAGAAAAGGTTAAGAAAGGTAAAAGGGCATTTTTTTCCCTTTACCCATAGCTAGCAAATAGATTGTAATCAGATAAGGTCCAATACAAAGTAAGGAAATAACTGATTTAAACCTGTTGTGCCCAGCTTAACACCGGTATAAGAAAAATCATTCTAATATAGACAGGACCACTCAGCTGAAAAGTCATTGTATCTCTCCTTTTGTTTTGTTCTATCTACACAGCTCAGTCTTCCTACCAGGCAGAGACATCATCACATCTCTCTGTTACTAAGTATTTTTTGTTTCAGTCCTCATCTTTTTGTATAAGTCAACCAATGCTCATTATCCTGATTACTATGTTAAAAGGGAAACTCTCCGACTTCAAAGTTAGGGTGCAGTACTGCTGCCTTATTTGCATTGTAAAGCAATATATGTATATGTTTGGCCTTTTGGTCACTTAAAACCATTTCATATTAACAAATGTTTTTGTGGCTTTTTATTGCAGTGCATGTTTTTGATGTTTGAATGTTCCTTGACAATCTTTGAGGCCGAAGTCACTATTACTATGATAGGGCCTAAGACTGATTAGCTATCCTATGTGAGGTTGCAGTTCAGGACAGCTCCTTAAGCATGTACTTAACACTAAGCATGTGAAAACTGCCATTGAAATCCGGAAAGCTAATCATGAGCTGCTAAGCTTGAGTACAAGTGCTTTGCTGAGCCCAGACTAAAGTGAGGAGCAAAAGCAAAAGTTCTATATGGTAGGAAAAAAAGAGTGCAGCAATTATACATGTTTCATTTAAATTCTGTTTTAATGAGCAGCACAAAGAATTTAAACCAATCAGCATGTTTTCCATTCTGCTACCAGAAACATATTACCAATGTGTCTTCTGTTGTCATGTCCTACATTCTCAGTGTATCAGCTCTAATTTTAAAATGTTGGATTTCTTAGTTAAAATCAATGTAGTAAAATTACAAAGAGGATTCTTTGGAATGAATTTATACATGACAGGCTTCAGTTTATTCCAGTAAACAGGGCCTTTGGTAGATAGGCATAAGTCTCTCATTTAGTGTTTATTCTGCATTGTTTAAACCTAAATGGCCTATGCACTTCCAATGATTCACTATTTACTGCCCATCTTAACAGATGGAATGTTTTGCAGCATGCTTTTAAACAACTGCCACCCAGTAATGTAGCTATGATGGAGCGAAGGGGGTACTCACCCTGGGCACCAACTATGAGGAATCTTTGCAGCAGTGGGGGTGACCCTTCACTGCCTCTGCTCAGCAATCAGAGCTAGGCAAGGCAACACTACTGCAACCAGTGCATCTGAGGGCAGGGGTTAGTGGGGTAAGCAGAATGGTGCTCCCCGTCCCCTGCCACCCCGGGAGTCTTTGCCAGAGCAGGCACAGCCTCCCAATATGTATATATCGGGCGGGGCGGGGGGGAAGGGAAGGGGAGTGCACTGGGCACTAGGATCTTCTCCAACTCCCCATCCCGGGTACTCAATGAGCACTCTGCACCACTGCCCTCCAGCCTTTGCGGCTAGGGACAGACATTACACATAAACCAGTTTAAGTGATCAGAAACTAGTTTAAACCTGTAACAGAACAGATGTTCAGTGCACATAAACCAGTTTGAAAATGGCTGAAACCAGTTTGAGATAAACCTGGTTGAATAGAATATCAGACTTAACTGATTTGGGTCGAACTGATTTATGTAAAGTCTGTCCCAGACCTCTTCCTGGTTTCGGTTAAACCAGACTCCCCCAGCATGCTCTCTGGGCCACATCAGAGCTAGCCCCTCCCCTCTCCTCCATGGCTGGAGCTCCAGCAGAGACTGCAGGCATCTGTCTGGCTTCCTGCTGCTCTCCTCCCTGCTCCCTGCCAAACAGGGATTCCCCTGTCCCCTCTGCTTTATACAGACACCTCTCAGCATTAGCTGGCAGACCACATGCTGCCTACAGTCCTGAGGTGACACACAAGACAAAAGCAGAATCAACAGGTAGCTGGTAATGTCCCTTTGTTGTTTTCTTAGTGGGGTTATAAACACTGTGTTATCAGTTCCCTGCTGGACTGGTCAGAAGGGGGTGGGGGAACCCCTCCCTAATCAGAGCATCCTGCCAGGGCCTGGCCATTCCCCCTCAGCTCAGCATTGTGGAAGAGAGGGGAGCGCTGCTCTGGTGCCCCCCAGCTTCTAGCTTGAGCCATTGCAGGCATCTGCTGGCATTTCTGGGCTGTCTGTCTAGTTACAAACTGATTCAGCCTGGCCAGGTTAGGCTAGTCTGCAAAGATTGAACCAATTCAGGCTCAGGCTTTTTGAATGTCTGTCCCTAGTCTGAATATCTTCTCTCCTTACACAGTTTTATTTTACCCTTTACTCAGACAAAATTCCTGTCATGGTCAACAACATTTTGCCTGAGTAAAGACTGACCAAAAATGGAGTGAAAGTACTTTGGACTCCTTTTGGCATGAAACACACTATACAAATAGAAGACATAATTGTTATTCCATGCAATATCTGGTAACAGTTCCCAGCATATGATTATTTTTCCCTTTTCTTCCAACTGCTAATTTTATATAAGCAGGAATCTATTGCAAAAAAAAAAAAGAAGAAGAAGAAGAATTACAAAACGCCATTTAGAACACTAAATCACGGATTCAGGAGGCAGCTAGGATGAGAAGGTTTGGAGCATGTGGTAGCAATATGAGCCAGAATCGAAGACAATCTCTTCATTTGGTTAGACAATCTCTAATTCATCTTGGGATCTCAGGACTCCTCAGACGATCCCCAGATAAAGGCTTCCCTCTCTAGTTAGAACAACTTCTTTTCTCAAGTTCAAACATTTACACCCACCTTCTCCAGTTTTTTTCCAGACTGTGGATTCACTCACAAAGTCTTGAGTTGTTTAAACCCTGCAGTGGGCTGGAGCAGTGCCAGGGGAAACTGCAAATTCTGTATGCCAAGGAATCTGGTACTGCTTAACTCTTAGGCAAAATACAAAAAAAAAAGACTCAGTCCTTCTGCCATGAATGTATTACAGTGTGAGACAAAGGATCTGTTAGCAAAGCACAACTGGCAAAGCACTTAGGGTTCTCTTTGTGAGACATTAATCCTTCTTTAGGGAATAGGAATGGCTCCCTCTCTGTTCCCAGCAGCAATTCTCCGCTCCTGAATTCAAGCCTAGAAATGTCAGTGTTCAAGCCATGCCTCCCTGTGCAGCCCTTCCTAAAAACTGATCACACTCGGTACTATAAAATGCATCACCCTCCACATACTTATTTCAGCTGTAGCTCCATCTTAGAAAGAGACACAGCATCTTGGCCAAGACAGGCATGCAGAATATGGCTGCAGGGGGGGAGGGGATGCTACCTGCTCAGCCTTCCTGCGGCCTTATCATTTTTCAACTTGAGAACCTTCTTGCCAAATGAGATATGAATTGCAAGGAAACAAGGGAAGTTGGCAAGGGTAGCACATGCCAAAATGCTGCTAAATGAAGGATGTGCTGACTTCCTCTATTGAATTTTGTGTGGCCAGTAAAGAGAGCGCATTTCCTGTGATGTCAACATGAAGGTGACGTGATCTCCTTTTCCATGTGAACCCTTTTCTCAGATTCCTCCAGTATCTAGCAATGCTGGGCATGCCTACACATTCATTATTGTGCAGTAGTTATTGCAGTTATTGCACATTTACTTTAGTACTTGCTTAATGAAGTACTAACTAAATGTGCAGTAACTACAGTTACTGCACAGTATTGCCAGTGAATGTTTTTTTCGTGACGGTTACTGCTCAGTAACTTATTAACATGGTTTTTGAGTGGCACACTACTGTACAGTGTTATTAGGCTACTGTACAGTATGTGTCTCTTATAGTTGCACCCATTGAGTTCAAACAAGCATCCCCTAAGCTGTGCTCAGAGTTAGGCCTACAAAAAATGGCTTAATTCTACAATTTGGTTATTTGTAGGAGCAGCTTTTTGCTTTGCTTGCAGTAGGTCAGTTCAGTTCAGTGGAGATTAGTTGCCCCAGACTAGTAAGAGAGTACACTCTGGCCAATAATGTGTAACACTTGCTCACCAGAGTAGCTTCATAACTGAAAGGGCCTTTTAAATGCTGAATGCGCACCCCTGTCTCCACTGAACTCACTGAGAAGTTAGCCATTCATTTCAGTAGGGCCAGATTTTCTGCCTTTGATTTTTAAAATAAAAAAAGAAATGTATTGCTTTTTTTCTAACTACAGAAAATGTGTGTTAAAAATTGGCTTTGAGTATGGGTTTAGTCTCTTTCAGGCCACAAATCTAGCATGTCGCAATTGGGTAGAAGTAAAAAGATACCAAACCAACATTGAGCCTTATTCTGCATGACTAATTTTTTATGTACCCAATTAAAGTCCGTGGGGCAGGTTTTCAGCTGATGTTGGATTAATTTTAGCTCTATGACAGTCACTGTTAGTTACCACCAGCTGCGGATCTGGACTGACGTACCTCCCTGCATGTATAGATGCCTGATATTAGTGAGATCAGGCAGAATTAGGCTGTTTGAATTCCTTTCTAAGTATTGCGGGGTTTGCTCTTGATTTGAGGACATCCACTCTTTCTCTCTGCCTTGTCCAGTGTTTCTGTCTTTATAATCACTATGATCTCCTTCCTCCATTCTACAGCTGCCTGTTGAAGCTTCATTGTGCTGTTAATGGCATGGATAGTCTTAGGCTGTTTTTATATGTCACGGGGGTTTAATTCAGTTTAGTTCTCCCTAAATAGAAATGGTGGGTTTTTAAAAACACTGGTTCAATTTACGGAGAATTAAAACACAAGGATGGGGACCTGATCCTTACCTGACTCTTCATCGGCGGGGGTGGGGAGCGAGCTGCTGGTGGGCCAAGCGGTCCCTGAGCTGCAAGAGGGCACCCCAGGCAGTACCCGCCTGCTGGCACCTGGCTTGGGAAGTCCCAGGGGTCACCACAGCCATGGAAGGAAGCACCACCACCCCCGCAGCCCCGAGGGAAGCGCTGGTTCCCCATACAGCTTAGGCAGGTAGTCTCCAGGGAGGAAAAAAAAAGATCAAGCTCGCTACTGCTTTTTTTTTTTCCCCTTCAGTGGAGCCTGCCTGCATGGGCTGCCGCTGGGTCCCACAGCCCCTAAGCTGTGTGTGGCTCACCAAACCCCAAGCACATTGGCTTCCAGCGCCCTGCACACTGTTCCACTTCATTAGGTATCAAACTAAAACACCTCAGCAGTGTTTTATCTTGTTGTGTACCAAAGTCATTTAAAGCAGAATATGCCGCCAAGCATGCAAACAGCAGCACCATTAAAGCCATGCAAAAGGGCATTTAAACCTCTTTACAGGCCAATTTTGTGGCGTGTACAATGGCCCTTTTAGTCTAAACACAGAACCAGTGATTTATCAAGAATGAGTGTGTAAAATCTGCAAGAACCCCCGTAAGTAATAAATAGAAGCATCATTTTCTATCAACAGTTAAGACACGTGGCACAACTATTTCATTATCCCTCACAGTGAATCCCTCCTAATTTTTGGTGCCATGGATGTGTGAAGGGTAAAATAAACCCAAGTACTACCCTTCCAGTGAGCTGGAATTGTACCCAGTGATTGTCAGAATAAATGCATTACTCAGCTTCTTTCATGTGCTTACAGGGCTATTTGAGTGCACTTTCATTTACCGACAAAGTGAGACTGCTCCATCTGTCAATAGCCATTACTCACTTTCCTATTGTTAGTAACTGCCTTTAGCAAACATGAACATATTGGACTAAATTCTTTCTTCAGATATGACACAAGAAATTCCCAACAACTTCAGAGCTTTGAATCACAGACTTCATCATCCATTTACAGGGATGGAGCTGTGTTGTGTAAAACACACTAATGACGGCCTTGATCCTCAGCTGAAGCATAGCTGTATAGTTACTTTGAGTTCAGTTTTCACTAGATGAGGATCTTCCCCAAATGATTTTAGAGGATGCTAGAACCGTTCCCTGAAGGGAATTTATATTCCAAAAAGTAAAATAGCAACTTCTTAAGCAACAGATGCACTGCTTATGTGTATTCAGAATCCTAGCTGCTAGTCAGTGAGCAAATTAAGTCTTTGAGTTTTGTCCCTGTTGTTCCTGCAAAGCTGGGGGAGGAGAAGGGGAGGGAGGGGGCTGTGCTCTAGTCTTCTTGTCAAGAGAATTGCCCTTTAACATATACTTGTGAAAACCCATTGAAAGCAATTTTGCTTGCACGAGTGCCACTGAATGTATCGTTTTTGGCTTGAAGTCACTCATTATAGGTGATGATCCATGGAATGGCAAGAGTCCTTCTTGACTTTTCGGTCCTGACTTGAGATTGCAGGGCATACAGCAAAGACATCATTTTACTCATAAACAGAGTAGACTTGGTCTGGAATCTTTGCAACAATAATCCCCAGCATGCACATGCATGCTGCCATAATGCCCTTTTTTAGGAACAGTTTTCCAATTAGTGTGACACTCTTAAGTCCACATAGTAACAAAATGTAGTTTTCTTAATTTTGGATGAACTAGTCACTGGATAAAATATTGAAGGGTCTTTGAAGCAGAAACAAGAACCTAGATCTCTCCTTTTCCAGGCAAGTGGCCCTCCTCTTATGGTGCAACTGAACTCTACCTTGCTGACCTAAATGAATTTTAAACTCTTTTTAGAAAGGGACACAGCTTCAGTAATAAGTCTACAGATTGCTGTCCCACCCCAGAAGAGTCTGTGCCCTGGTGGTTAGTGTACTTCCCTGAGAAGTGAAGGGTTTTAACCCCCTCAGGTGTAGGTAAGCATAAAACCAAGGTCTCTTGCATGTTGGCTGAGTGCTTTAGCTACTAATCTGTTGCATCAAATAGGGTTTTATGAAAGAACTTCCTCCCATGTGTTTTTGCATGTTTTTTCTAGGGAAGTTAATCATGGTTGCTGTGTTTTGTGCAGAACTCACTCCTGGTATGCAAGTGTTTAGACAGTGCTGAGCATACATATAAGATTAGGTCCCTTGGGACCTAATTGTAAGAATCTTTAGCATTAAGATCCTACTCCGTGTGAAGTGTCCAGCTCTGATGAGATGGAGAAGAGTCTAGGCATGTGCAGAAGTCACCTAGGGTATATCTAGGCCTCATCCCAGGCATTTTTGCCAGTGACAGAGGGACTGGAAGTTTGAAAGTAGCTTTAGGAGGCAGTTTCACTGTCACCTTTCTGGGTTTGGCTCAACGCAGTATAAGCAGGTGGGTAGGGAACTTTATTTGGAAAAAGGTAGGGGTTAAATGGGACTTTTGAACACCCTGCCCTTAGATGGAGATGCCTCCCACTGTGAGGCTTCTATGTGGGTCTGGGCACGGGTGACCTATTCAAGGTTACACTCAAAGTCTTCGATGGATCAGAGGATTGAACTTATGGATCCTGAGTTTAAGTCCAGCACCATAACCTCTGAAGCACTCATCCCCCAGGCTTGGACTACAGCAGCCCTTCTGGGTCATGACTCAGGTACTTTGGTGGGGAAACAAAAAATTGACTCTGGTGTTACTTGTGCCCCAAACATTGATTGGATGACTAAATTCCAAGTCTATTTCCAAGTCTGTCACTGTGGCATCCTTAACAAACATTTTAATTCATATTTAAAAAAAAGAAAGGTAAATAATATGTTCCTGCTGAGTACTTGCTAATTACACACATTCCATCCAAAAGCAATTATCATTTAATCAGTAGTCTGGTAATAATAAAAGTAAATGAAGTTGGTACATTAAGTTCATTACCAATAGCAACATAGGAGAAAATAGGTTATGTTCAAAATCATGATAATAGAAGCACGTTTGACTAGAACTTCAGTTAGTGTAAACTTGTATATCTCAATTTGAAGTCAATGCTGATTAGATAGAGCTATACTCATTTTTAGCAGTTGAAGACCTGGCTCTTTCTTTTGCCCAACACTACTTAAGATATGAGCAGGATCAGCAGTCTTCCCAAGCAGTACCCAGAGTGGTGTCCTCCTGTGAAACCCAAAGGGCTTTTTGAAGCATTTGCCAGCATGTACTGGGAATCAGCATCTTGGCGGGCTGCTTGTGTGAACTGCCCAGGATAGTGAGTTGTAATCAGCCCCTGTTTTGAAATGAGCCTTTTAGCCCCTAATTTAAAACAGGCTTTAGTGTGGTCCCTAAATTTGTGCTCAGGAGTTCAGTTTCTCAGAGATCTGCTAGCTAGCCTTGACTTGCATGCACAAACACCTTTCTGTGAATCAGAGATTTTTATGTAACAAAAACCCTGCTGACAAACGGTTTAGGACAGTTCAACCTCTGGCCCTCAGGCTGAATCCAGTCCATTGGGCTGTGTCATCCAGCTGAGAGGCACCCCATGGGTTCAGAAATTTGGCAGCGAGGGAGCCGGTGGCAACATAAATTGTTGTGGCTCTGGATTAAGCCAGGGCAATTAACTTTGCAACTGCTCCCTTGCCGCCAGATTTCTGGATCCATGGTGGCCCTGCATGCCAGACCAGGCATATGTGGACTGGCTCCTGGCTGTTTATCTGGCCCATGGACCAGAAATTTGAACACTAGTGGTGTAAGGTGTGACAACAGCAGCATGGGCTTCTGCTCCTGCACTGCAAGAGTGACTGTCGGCAGTGGTAGTTGGCTGTTACCATCTAAGGGGACATACTCACTTAGAAGAAGGGACTATACTTACCTCACATTACCTAGCATATGGTAAGTAACAAGAGGCTTCTGGTTTTCATAGAAATCAGCACTTTATGGCACACTTGTATGGTTCAACAAGGACAAGTGCAGAGTGCTGCACCTGGGGAGAGGGAACCAGCATTATGGTTATAGGTTAGGGGCTGACCCGCTCAGCAGCAGTGAGGCAGAGAGGGATCTTAGAGTCATGATTGACTCCAGGATGAATATGAGTCGCCAGTGTGATGAAGCAATAGGCAGAGCCAGCCGCACCCTGTCCTGCATCAACAGGGGCATCACTAACAGAGGTCCAGAGAAGTCTTGCTCCCTCTCTATGCAGTGCTGGAGTCCTGTGTCCAGTTCTGGGCGCCGCACTTTGGGAGGGATGTGGAGAGCCTGGAGAGGGTCCAGAAGAGGCCACTCGCATGGTTGGGGGGCCTCCGTGGCCAGCCCTATGAGGAGAGGCTGAGGGACCTGAATCTCCAGTCTCTGCAAGAGGAGACTGAGAGGAGACTGAGGGGGGATCTTGTGGCTGCCTACAACCTTATCAGGGGCCAGCAGCAGGGACTCGGGGAAAGTCTGTTCCCCAGGGTCCCCCTTGGAGTCACCAGAAACAATGGCCACAAGCTGAGGGAGGGTAGGTTTAGGTTAGATATTAGGAAGAACTACTTCACTGTAAGGGTGACCAGAGCCTGGAATAGGCTTCCCAGAGAGGTGGTGCTCTCACCTTCCCTGGAAATCTTCAAGAGGAGACTGGATAGGCACCTGGCTGGGGTCTTATGACCCCTGCCACCCCCCAGTGCTCATTTTGCCCATGGCAGGGGGTCGGACTAGATGATCTGTCTAGGTCCCTTCCCACTCATTGGATTCTATGATACTATGATCTACCTGGTTCCTGAGAGTGTTTCTTTGCACTATAGGTGACAATGACCCTCTTCCCTTCTGAAAGGTCTTTATCTCCCACTAATCAAGCTGCCTTTTCCTCTGTTCATTGCTTTTCTGCTACCCCCTGGGAATTTCTCTCTCTTCTAATTTCTCAGCCCACCACACTGTTTTTAATCATCCCTGTGTTTGCTGCTTTCCTCAGACCTGTCGAAGAATGCTTGACATGCAAAATCTTGGCTAAGTCTATCCCAGCAGACAGTTGGTCCAATAAAACATATCACGCACAACAATCCTTACCTCGGGTCCAAATAAAGCCCATGGGTAAGCATGTGATTTATCTTGACCAGCTGACTTGTGTTAAAACTACAAATAGCCTTGTTTCACTAGGATTTTACTTCACATGTTAATTATCACATGCTAGCTCACGTAAGGTAAAGCCCCATAGTAATGACAAGGCCTTGTGGCCTAGTCATTGGAGCCAATAGCAGTACACCTTTTGCCAGGATGCATGTAACACACAGGAGCAACTTCAGAGTCCGTTTTGTCTGTTTGGTGGTTTGAGATGAATATCCATTGACATTTACTGTCGCTTTTGAGGACTGGTCTTATCTGGAAATTAAAAGCAAAAAGGCAAACAAAAAATTTTTGGCTGCCTGCCCTTTCCATCCATAACATTTAGTCTGTGCCCAGCAAGCTGTGATTTATCTGTAAGAAAGAGCACAAGGAATTTCTCCCTTTTAAATGATCTCTTAACTGATTCCTGATGTTCAATAACTTCCCAGGCAGGGAATGTCTTTTTTCTCATCACCCTCCATCTATTTTTTTCAGTGGCTCCTATTATTATTTGGCATTTATATGAAAATGATGCTCTATTTATCAGCCTGCACCTCTAAGACCTTTGTTTGGTTTTTCCCCTATAGGAACATCACTAATAAATCACTGCCTCTAAGTACCATATCATTTCCCATAGCTCCGCCTCATGAGAAGCTTGGAGATTATTAGGAGAAGAAAAATCTGGTTTAATAGCAAATTTTACTCAGACCTCCTGTTAGTATGATTTTCGATAGTTGGTGCATGGTAGTTTTGTCAAAGCAAATGCAAGCTTTCCCTCCTCGATGGAAGAAGGCAAGACTATGGGTCCCCATAATGTCAGACCAGAGATTCTGGGTTATGTTTGAACAGATATGAAGCTCTTTTTGTTTATCTTCATGTTGCCATAAGGAATCAGTTGACTTTGAAAGAGCCCTGGAGCCTGTATTAAAATTAGCTGAAACTGAATACCATCTTTTAAATTTATCTTAAGGGAGTAGCACTTTTAAGAATCATATAATCACAGCAGAATTTTCTCAAGACCTTTGCCACACAGACAGTCCCACTTAAAGAGTAACTATCAAATTGACCTTATCCAATGTGATTTTTCACAGCAGGGCTGCCCCACTTACGGGTGGAGATATCATCCTCAAACTTCCAGCAGCATGTTTGAAGTTATTTGATGCAACATTGATCCTCTCCCATAAACATGGTCATAAAAGATGGAACTGAAACTCTGGAAAGAGAGAAGCTAAATGCTTTGTTCAAGGTCATGCAGTGCATCCCATGGGAAAGCTGAGAATAAAATCCTCGATCCCTGTGCTCATGCTGCATGATACAGATAACTCCTGTGAAGGATTGTATTTGCAAAAGGAATACATTTTGAGTTACAGTGATCTCTGGTTTAGTTCAGCTTTGCATGGCTGGTTGTTTCTGGGATCATGGTTTGGTGGTTAATGTTCAAGGATATGTCTGTAATGTGGTGGTGTCCCAGAAGGGGTACCCCCACTTCTCCCACAGGCACACTCCAAACCTGAACATACACCCAGAGGCTGCTCTGCCGTACCCTACTGCTGCCACTCTTGAGCCTTTGGTCCCTGATGAGCTTGAGATCAGTGGCCTGGAATGTCCCTGGAAGAGCCCCATCAACTTATGTCCAAAATTGGAGCTGGTCAGTGGGTGTGGGTGGACAGTGTGAGCTTGGAGCCATGTCAGCTGGAACAGGTAGATATGCCCCAAGTTGGCTGCTAACTGTTATAACTGTAACCCGCATATTTCTGGGGCAGACTGTGAGAGCTCATTATGTCAACACTATGCAACCCTTACACTTACAAGCACTTATTCATCTGAGTAATCATGGGGTGTAGTTCAGACACCCCAAGGTAGCTGTGAATGTAGTGCTGTTGACCAAAGCCTTCATGATAGAAGTATACATAGGCAGTGTAGGCATGCTACTATACTGTTGCAAAAGGACTAATCAGCCCTATGTCTCCCCTGACTAGCCCAGAGCTAGTCTTGAGTTGCTCTACGCGGTGCTGCCTTGTGCCATGTATACTAAACTCACAGTGATTCCTGTGGGATTATTCATCTGAAGTCTCACTCACCTGAATACAGGCTAAGCAAGCACGGCTGTATTATGCATGTGGAAGTAGCCTGCATAGGACAGTTATCCCTGTAGTGACTTTGTTAGGATGGTTCATCTGAGTGAATGCTTACCAGTCGTTCTTGATCAGGCCTGTAACACTAATTTCTGAATAGTTTCTTTCAGTGGGGCTATATTAGCAGCACCATAGTCATAAAAACACTCTTGGTGTGTACACAGAGAGAAGCATGAGGCAGATTAGGGTCCTTTCCTCACAGCAACGTCACAGCATCTGCACTGTCCTCTCTTTCCAGGTGGTATCTGGCATCTAGGGCAATGATAGATGTGCCGCTCTCTAATCTAACTCATGGTGCTTCACAAAAAGTGCCACGAGTTGCACCGACCCTCCCAACCCAACAGATGTTCACTGTTTTTTGAGCTCTGCTTTGGAGCTGATCCATCCAAGGAGCTGCATGTCTGCAGCTTTTCTCTCCTAGCCCCACTTCCCCCTTCCAGCTGCAGTGCTGTCTGCGCAGTGGGAGAGGGGCAGAAGGGAGGGAAAAGGAGCTCAGGCTGGGGTTTGTCCAACTTCTGCTGGAGTGGGGATGGCTGGATTGGAGCCCCCAACAATTCAGGGTGGCTGCAATCCAGCCCCCTTCCCTCCCCAGTGAAATCTGGGCATACGCCAGCCCAAGCTCTTTCCTCTCCCTTCTCCCCCTCATTGTGCAGACAGCACTAGGGGCAGGACTGAGCTGCATCAGCCCAGCTGCCTGAGCAGACAGAAGTTTCTGAAGGTGTTCCACTTTGGAGCACCTTCTTCTGAACCCTTATATAATGAAGGTTACTTTGTTACATGACTAGGGACTTTTAAAGTGCTCTGTAGCTATGCATTTCTGACAAGGCATGGCTGTAGAGCGTTTTCAAGAGGCCAGCCACATGACAGACGTAACTTCTGTCTGCACCTCTAGAAACATGTAGGTTAAAGCGGTCTTCAATCCAGCAGATGTTGCTACCCTTGTCAGTATTTGTGGCCATATCTTTACAGGAATGAATTGTCCTTGACCAAATTCTAATGCTCTAAGGCACAATGAGGCTTCCCTTCCCCAGCAAAGAACATGCACTGCATAGAGTTTCTCTGCCTGGTGTTTTAGGACAGAATGGACCTAAACTGATATTGTGATGTGCTCTGTGTCCTACTGGATTTAGGCGTGCCAAGATGTTGGGACCCTTATACAAGCCTGAATTTCAAGGCTAGCTTTTCCTTCACTAGTGGACTGACTCAAAATCCCAAAACGCAACCACCTTGCCAAGGTAGCAGGTTGTCACTAGGTTATGGGAAGGACATCATATCTTGCTTGCCTATGACAGATACCTCCCCCGGGATGGAATCAGATGATTATTTTACCTCAGTGTATCCCAAGGTAACTTTATATGGGATTTGACTGAGTTACAGCATTGCAAGGACGTATGTTATTTGTCTGCTCTTTGCTTGCACCAGTGTAAATGTGTTGTATGTCCTAACCCAGAGTTTCTGTATCCTTCCACTCTTCCATTTTTCCATATGCATCTGTTGTCTCCAATTTTAATCATAATCATAGTCTCCCTGGGACAGCTCCCTCTCTGTTCAGTACAGCAAACGTCTCTTATCCCCTACAGCATTTCATACAAGGTGTCCTGATCCCGACTATGGCTCTTAGGTGCTATAAAGATGACCACCAACAAGGTCAAAATTGACCTGGGAGTCAGTGGTCCATCAGTGGAGGCCAGCTGGGAAAGAGCCAATGAAGAGTGTTTGGTTGGGCTGAATTAGAGAGAGGTGACCTGCTGAACAGTTTTGGATTAAAGGCAAATAGTCCCATTTTTCAGGGTTTCCAGGGCTAGAAACCCACAGCAGAGGACAGCCAGAGATTCCCACACACAAGGGGAAGAAAGGACGGGTCAGATCCCAGAAGGTGAGAGCCCATAAGGTAAAAGAGGTTGTACCCTTTAGAGGGCAGGCTCTTCCCAGTGGCAGAGTTCAAGGCAGAAGATTGGGTTTTAGGTTTATGTTTGATTTGGCATTCAACCCTGGAAGAAAGGGAGTTTAGGGCTTAGCCAGGGGGTTAAGTCAGTGCAGTGACCTGAGAGCACTGGCAGCTGGGAGATGATGAACCTCTCATTCTAAGGGAGATATTAAGGTAGAAGCAGAGTTTGGAGTGAGCGCAGATCCTAGATCTAAAGGTTCCTTGGATGTGAACTTTGAAGGTCAGGCTCATCCAATACAAACTATGCTGTTGTTTTAAATTCAGCTACTTGTATGTAGGACTCATTGGCAAAATCCATTCATACCGCAAACAGAATTGGATCTGATGATTCAGGCATATAGAAGCAAAGCTCGTTGCATTTGCATTGTGTTGCTTTTTAATATGGTTTTTCTATCAATTAGACTATGGTCCACAGAGTAGAAGTAAGGAGTGGAAAAAAGAGAGAGAATCTAGGGGGAAAGCTCAGATTGATGAACTGAGTAAGAATCAGAACCTGAAGAGCTGAAATAAAAAGAGAAAATATATCAGAAAGCAAGAGGAGTACAAAATAATAAGACGAAACAAAGATTTGGCAAGGCTTATCATATAGGCACAGACTAGAGTCTGACTTATTTAGGTAGATATCATCCAAATTCCCATCAATCAATGAGGCAGCTTGCTAAGTAAAGGCTGTCTCAATGCAAATTTACCAACCTTGTAAAATAGGGGGACATATACTTAGATGGAGTAAACTGCAATTGCTACAGTGACTTCAGTGGACAACTTACACTACCTGAGGATCTTCCCTGAAGTTTATCAATTCAGCTAGCTAATAGTCCAGAGCTGAGAATGGTTATAACCTACCATACGGTGTCCTAAAATACTTGGATATGTTGTGTGTACACTGAAGACCTTGCAAAAAGCCTCTAAGGCACTGTTGGAGTTCAGACTGCGAGGGCATCCTGTCACCTGAAATGCTGGGACTACTTTGTTTTTTTGCCAAATCTGTAAGGAAAGAAAGTGCTGCACTTTGGTAGCAGTTCTCCTGGAAGTGAAATTTTCCAGTTGAATTGAACTCCTGAAGCTTAGAAGTTTGATAGGAATCTGCTGTGCTTCAGCCGCTGCACCTTACCACACCAGAGGAACAGTAAGTAGAAACATATGCTCCTCCGTTGTTCTTGGGTGGTTAGCACAGGGTGGAAACAAAAGACTGAATGTGATTCTGCAGTCATAAGGCAATAGATGCCACTTTCCTACCTACTGATTTTTTTCCTATCACAGATGACATACATTCATGTGCTCGGCACATGTAACTGCATTCATAATTAATGTACCAGCTTTAATTCAAGGATCACAACAGGCACGATAAATTCTGGTTCAGGAAACCTACCAGATATTATACGTATCGGTAGGGTGACTGTACGTCCCAGTTTGGCTGGGAAAGTCCCAGATTTCATAGGCTGTCCCAGTGTGCTGCCCAGTTAGCTAAAAGTAAAGCAAAAGTCCTGGCTTGGTGGCACCCTCCTGCCTGCACATGCCCATTCTGGCTCCTCCTAAGCAGCAGCTGGAGGCTGGGGGCAGGCTGGGTTGAGCACCATCCTGCCTGGGATAGGAAATGGCCAGGGTTGGGCAGGCAGGGTGGTACCCATATGGAGCAAGCTGGGATGGCTGCCTCCTGCTGCTGTGGGTGCTGCCAAGGCCCAGGCTGCATGTGATGGCCCTGGGTGGCTGCTGACAAGGTGCTGTGTGGACCCACCGTACAGGCTGGCAAAGCCTGGGGAGCACTGCACAGGGGCTGCTCCTAGCTAGGTCAAGTCTCTGCTCACAGGGGATGTAGCCTGGCCATGGACCTCTGCACTGTCCCACCCTGCTAGCAAGGCTCCTGGGAGCCATAGGATTGGGGAAGCAGGGCGGGGGGTGGATTTTCTTTAAAATAATATGGTCAGCTTACTTATTGGAAAGATGGGATGCAAAGGCACATAAAGGTTAAATATTTTGTCTGAGATCCTAGAGCAAGTCAGTCATAGAACTGGAAGTAGCTCCATTTAGACAATACTGGAAAAGTCAAATATGTCCCTGACAAGGTCAAATCAATTGGTAGAACTGAGGGATGCCTTCAAATAGATATAATTTCTAAGGTTTGTGTTTCATTACAAGTTTCTTTAAGGCCTGTTAATCTCATGGAAAATTCAGAAAAGGCACTAAATCTAATGTATCTTTTATGTGTTATCTCTTATTTTTAATTTGTTTCTCAGACTCTGTAGCACTTACTGCAAGTGGCAAAATAAGCCCATTTGAAACAGACAATTAAGCAAGGTCACTGGGGTAAGGAAGCTAGAGTTATTCAAGGAACAACTATTGCACATGCCATCTTGGGGATAATATTAACCAAGGTACATTGCTGCGGGCTAAACAGTCTTCCTTCTGTACAAATTTTATTATGCTCCTATGAAAGAAATCAGGTCTGTTTCTGCCCACGCCATTATGTAGTCAATGAAGGGATGCTTAGAGAATGTTCCCTTCTGCGGGACGGCATGTAGCTTCCCCTGTATGTGGTAGAAGCAATATTTGATTTTTTTTTCTTAGAAAGAAACCCTTTGTAAATGACTGTGACATTAGTTTTAGGCTTACTTTTGCTCAGGAGTGTGATATCATCACACATGAATACTATTACGTTATGGTCACACATGGCTCCATTGATACCAATAGTTATTGATAGCTTCTTGAATAATTTCACTGAAGTTCTTGCTTAAAAATAACATCTGCTTTATAGAGTATATCCAGGTTGCCATACAGTCCTTGTACCTACTTCCTGTAAAACTTGATAGGCTGAATTCTTTGGAGTTTTCTCTCCTCCTGTTGCCTCAGAGTTGTTAGATTCAGAGCTGGCAGGCCAGTCAGCTGACCTGTCAGATGTTGTCAATTGACTGCATATTTTATGACCAGTCAAAGATGATAACAGTTTTACAAAAAAAAAAATTTTTTGCTTAATGTTCTTGACTGAAAGAAATATGATTTTTTTTCTGACATGTTTAATGGGAAATTTGTGCCTTTTCTGTGCATTAGTTGGCTCTATTGGCAATTTTTGACCGATATTTGACCAGTCAATGGCCTGAACTTTTTTGACCAGTCAAATACCCAACCCTAGTTAGATAAGTGAAAACTTACAATGAAGTCTGCTTATATCAAGAACCGTTTTAGGGGTTCTGTGCATAAATTGTGGCACCTGGTTCAGTTATTCTGCATCCTCAAATTTTCTTCATGCCCTGGGCCTCGTTGTTGTTCCAGAAATCAAAACTTGACAGCTGTGGGGTTAGGGGACTGAGGGTGTTTCTCTGGGATTTTCACTAACAAGAAGGAAGCTTTAGGATTTACTTCACTTCCCAATTGAAATGATATAGCAGCACCCTGGGAAGATGAAGATCCCTAACTGAGACTTGAGGAGAATCAAAGAAGAGACTAGCCCCCCAAAAATCATGTTAGGTTTCAAACTGGGCCCAGTCTATGCCTGGATAGTCTTTGCTAGTGCTCAGTGAGTGCACTCATTAAAGATGTAGGGAGCCTTCCATAGCTTGAGAGAGATGCTACAAAATAAACCCAAAGGAAAGAGGCAGAGATATAATTGTCATAACACCAGACAAACAAAGAGAACTTGTGATCTGTAACTCTGGTTCAAGCTATATTTTCTCTGGCTGTCCAAAAGCTCTCTCTCCTACAGTTTCCCAAATGGTAAAACCAGCAAGATGTAGTATAGGGATGGTACCTTGTTACTTTCCTGATTGGTTTTAACCAAAAGGTGTACTAGTTCCATGAGACAGGCCATCCTTCTGCCATTGTTCAGAAACCACAAAGTACCAAAATGTTACCCACATCATGTGTTATCACCAGCATATTTCCCTCTGCCAAAAGATTGGAAAAGCAACCACACCTCGAATCAGGTTTCAGGAAGCATATTTCTAGTACTGTCTTCTCTCTCTCATTCTTGTTTTTTTTAATTAATGGGTTTTGTTCAGGTGAAGGTGCAATCAGGAAGTGGTGGCAGATGCACAAGACATCTTATGCCCGATCTCTTTTTTTTTAGCTTTAGTCAAGCAGCAATAGACAGCTAGCTGTCTACCGCCATTTACTAAATAACTATCTGTGGCCTCTTTCTGACTTGGGATGGTCACTCTTTGGTACCACCTCTTTGGTATTTAATATCTGTGAGTGCTTTACGGAGAGGCCATGTTCTCCAGCTGTAAAGTTATATATTATTCAGTTTGTTAGTAATTTTACGTTATCATCCAACAAAGACAAACACGCAGTTTTGGCCGTGTCTAATAGAAAATTAAGTGCTTTTTCAGCAGCAGAGCTTGTGCATATCAGTTGCGTGGCCACAGTGGAGCATGCAGAATCTGCAGGGGAGGTCAGGAAGGCTATCTAATATGGATTAGTGTTAGCCATTGACTGAAATATTTATCCATTCTGCTTTCATACACAAAATCAAAGGGGGTTGTGTTTTCTAAATTTCCTGATTTCTGTTATATAAACCCAGTGACACATGGGAGTCTGAACTGTAAAGTAGCTAAACATGCTGGTAAATGTATGTTCTTTTCCTGAACCAGTTAGAAATGGTTCCAAATACAAATTGAAATACAACCCAAGACTACCTCTTTGGAAAGATGGTATTTTTCTTATCAGAGCAGATTTCTTTTGAGGAGAAGGAAATAATTGGCTCTCTGCTACTTAAAGTCACTTTATTAATACAGTCAAGTTGGACAACTTGCATGAATGTTTCTGGATAATATGGGCCTACTTCTGTGTTTGCTGCAATAGAAAACCAGGTGTGATTCCAGTGAGTCATAGTTTGGGTGAATATGAATTTCAGCCTTACAATCTGAATCACCTCATGAGGTTGCAAATTTATGCAAGAAATCTCATATGAATTAACTTTTTATGGTTTTCCCAATGTTCCTAGTTCCACAGCATCCCTCCAGTAACTCCCAGCTAAATAAGAGAAGTACAGAGATAGGCCCAAATGAAAAATACTGGGCAAGTTTACATGTGTGCTTTACTGTGGACTTGACTAATTAGCTGTGCAGCAAAGCGTCACAGGAGATTCATTATCTGTGTCCTAAGATAGTAGTATCAGGGGCAGTATTATCTTATGGTGCGCCTACTTCCTACACCAAAGCACACTTGTAGATGGTGACTAGGACTGGCTCGGGCATGAGGGTGCAAAAGTGTGGCAGCTGCCTGCAGCCTAGCTACACACTTTAGTACCCTTGTGCCCCAGATAACCCCTCTGCACCTTCTGCCTGCAACTGACTCCCAGGCCCCCTGCTAGTCAGGGGCAGCTCCACCCAGTTCATACTGCTGCAATACCAGATGCACAGTCCTGGACCACAGCAATTGGAGCATCTACACATGCCATTAATGCTCCATGAATAAACTCTGGTGCAAAGTGCCCCAGAGGTTATCACATCACCTTAACAGCACATGTAGATGCACCCACTGAGCATGTTCACGCATGCAGATGCATGCACTTGCAGTGGGGAAAAAGTAGTGGCACAAATTTCTTCCCCTACTTTTTGCTGCTGCACATGCCCCTGCATGTGGGATTTGGTGCAGGGCTAATGCCTTGCCTTAGGGAAACTGCTGTTTCCCCACTCCTCCCAGCGTGCTGCAGGAGCTGGGGGACAACTGGAGGTGGCAAGATGCACTGGCCTACAGTCAGTGCATCTCCCAGGAGGACGAAACCTCTGTGCCTGCTGGCACATGCTCCTTTTTTCATGCTTTTTTTTTTTTTTTTTTGCTATTGGGATTTCCCAGTAACAGATTTTGCCCCCACACTGCAAATTTGCAGCGTGGATCACATTTTAACATGCCGGGCATCCAGTCTGTAGTGCTGCAAAGAGGTTTGTGGTACCACAAACTCCATGTGCCTACACATCTGGATCCAACCACTGAATGCAAAATTTCTACAGCTCTGTGACCTCACAATTAAAATATTAGTTAGAGCATGGTGTCAAGATACATAAGTGATGGGATGAGACAAGAGCAGGGCAGAAGGGTGAGTGTCTAGGCAGTGCTTCCAAATTCCCCCTAAACTCCTTGGCTAGGGACAGAAATTACACATAAACTGGTATAAGTGATTGGAGACTGGTTCAAATCTGTAACACAACAGAAGTTCAGTGGACATAAATCACTTTCAGAATGGCTGGAAATGGTTTAAGATAAACCTGGATGGATTTAGTATCAGCCTTGACTGATTTAAATTAAATCATTTTATTGAACTGCCTCAGTTCCCCTCCAGATTCAAGTTAACTCACAGTCCCACAGCATCCTAGGATGCTTCACAGGGTGGGCAGGCTAGCCTTGGCACAAGCTGTCTGCTCCAGCCAAGCAGGGAGGCATGTTCTAGCACCCCCCAAGCTTTTGGCCTGGGCCACTGTACACATGTGGCTGCATTTCCAGAATCAAAAGTGAATGTCTGTTCGCTTGCTTCTTGGTTCAATCTACACAGCTTAAACTAACCTGTGAAGATTAAATTGATTCAGCCTCAAGCTTTTTGACTGTCTATACTTAGTCCTTAAGTAGAATAGCTTGATAACAGCCACAGTGCCTAGTATTGCTTCAAGATTGCAGTGCCAGCTGTGGAGCTTTTGCAGAGCTGAAATGCTTTAGGAGGAGAGGCATTTTAATGGATACTAGGTCTTCTTGTTCATCTCCTTAGTATATCTCCTTCAGTCTGTCGGTCCCTATTTGAATGGACACTAACCTTTTCTGAAAATCAGTTGAATTTCTGTCCAGCTTATAACTTGTGCCTTAAGTAAAATATAAGATGGGAGGCAAAATCTAATTTGTATAAAAGAATTAATTTCCTTGAATGGAGGAGGCAATAAACTTTAGACATTTAAATCATTAAACCGTAACTGTGCACCAGAGAAAAAAAAAAGAATATTAAAGTAACTTAATAGGCTGGGATAAATGTTTGTCTCCCTCCCTTATTTATCTTCATTGAGAGGGTATTTTAAAAAGAGCTAATGCTGCCCTGACCTTTTGTCATTTATTTGTTCATGGGAGCCAAGCAAAATAATAAGAAACTAACAAGCCATGGAATTCTGGATACAAAACCAATAATTCTGCTAAATATGAATCACCTCTGTTCATTCTAGCTGCCAAATTCCACTTTCTGTTCACATTAAAGAAAAAATAGCAATTGGGACAAATAAAAAATTCAGAGGCCCAGTGTGTGGCTTTTAAAAACCAGCTATGTTAATGCTTTTAATTAAGGGGCAGGGAAAATGAAGGGCTTTATAATCCCTGGGCTGTTATTTCATTGTGGATAGGCCTTCTGTTATTCTAAACACCTGCCCTTTTGAAAGATTTGCTGTTCAATCCAGTGTTGTTATTTAAATTCCAGTGTTCCATGAGTTATCATTTATTTGATATGGAACTGCTGTTATGAAAAGGAATGTAGCAGTTAATTTGTATTGCTTAAGGGACCTGAGCTCTATTCAGGAATGCCGTTTTGCATGTTTAACTGTAGCATGCATTTGGAAATGAATATGGAGCATATTAAAGGAGAACAGAATTTGGAGGTTAATTTAGAAAACGTCTTCCAGATTACTTGCATTTGGAGTTTGTGGAAAGTATTTGCTTTCTGTTGCGTGTCCAGAAAATGTGCACTTAAGGCTGTGGTAACAAGAGCTTCCTTACAGTCTTTGGGACAAGTAGTTATTTCTAGGGATAAGAGAGCAATCCCGTTTCCAAGCTTGCCATTGACTTGGTCCAGTGCTTAAAGAAATCAGCTGATAGATACCCATCAACTCCAGCTGCTACCATACAGGTCTCTCTGGACCTTATTCAGTATCCTGTGCCTTCAAAAATGTTAGATTAAGATCTGACCCTGCGAAGATATGTACACATGCTTTGCACTACATATATGCCCCAGGGTGTTAAGGAAACTGTTCACAGTGTATCAATATAAGCAAGTGAATAGGTATTTTTGCAGGATCCAAGCCTACGTTGTTAAAATCTTTCATGCTGACACAATGGGGACAGCCTATTTTGTTCTATTTTTAGGGGTGAACGCTCGTTCATTAGTAACCAGTCTGTGACTGCCCAAAGAACATATTCACAGAACCAATGACATTAGTACTTAAATTGTTGGGGGATGGGGAGAAGAATGGGGTTATTTTCCCTGGGAAAATCAAAACCCACTACATGGGAATAAAAACAGAAATATATTTTCCTGTTAAAATGCCTTATTGTGATTGTTGGGAGTTGATTTTACACGAGTTATCAGATGTATATACTACCCTATCCAAAGAAGGCTTAAGGCAGCTCATAATAAAGCCCATAAAACATTAAATAAAAAGAGGCACCCTAAAACCTTAAAAACACCACCTCACCCAAATTGTACCCTGGGTGTGCCATTCTCCTCTGGAGGTTAGGTCACATCCCCTATAGTAGCCTAGCTAACAGAAGAGAATATACCATCCAGACTGTAACCCCCAGGAATCAGTATTGTACTATGTCATGATCAAAATAATTTTGCCTACTGGGCACTCAGTTTTCTGTGGGGTTTTTTCCTTTTGGTCAAAAATCCAGTCTCGTCTTAAAAACGGTTTTAGTGGAAATGTTTTGAATAGCTTTAATGACACTTTTCTGTCTTAACTGACCTCAACCAAGCATGAGAGTGAATTGAAAGGTTTCTGCTCCCCTACCACGTCCGTTCCAGTTCTTCAGCCAAGGAAAAAGAAACCCCAAACAAGTTATGAACATTCTGTGAAAACAAAGTGACTTTTCCTTGTATTTAATTCCTGGAGGTAATCCACGATAATGGAGCTATTAGATTCTGGCACCCTTAACGTGGTTATCATTCCAGAAAGAATTGTTTCTGCTAATGGTAGTTATCTTGCTACAAATAAAGCAATGAAATTGAATTCTTAAGTACTAGAGTTGCAGCAAACCATGAAACATTGTGCTGCTTATTGAAACGAAGGCTGAGATCGACTGTTTTTCAGCCAGCTATCTAAGATTGAGTTCTGCTGATTTCTGTTCTTACTCATTTAATATGCCAGCAGCATTCATTTGTTTCCTGATTCTTTGAAAATACTGTAGCAAATGTAAATAATATTAATACTTTGCACTTAAAGTCCTTACATGCCACAGATGTCAAGTGCTTCACAAAGGTTAAATTCAGCCTCATGCTATCTGAGAGCCAAATTATAATACTTTTAACTGGGCTGAGCAGTCTCTCATTCCTGTTGATTCCGGTGGGATTCCTCAGCATTGAGTCAAGTTATCATAATCTGGCCTTATGTAAGTTAAAAGGGTTATAGCCACTTGTAGACGCATAATAGGCCACCTATATATGTGCCTGACATCTGCTCCGACACATTATAATTAGAATGCATCGAAGGAGACTTGATTGATTGAGTCCGGTGGAGTGTGCTAATTAGCACGCTCCAGCAGCTTTGACATCACATGTATTCAATGTCCCTACACTTCAAAATGGCAGTGGACGCGCTTTAGCTAAAGCTCGTTGAGCAAGCTTCAGTTGAAGTTTGAATCATGGGACACTGAGTACACAAGATGCTGTGGGCACTTACAATGGCTCCCGAGAGCTTCTCTAATTAAAGTGCCCCCTCCACTCCCATCCAGAGCACGTGTAAAGATACGTTATATAAATGGAAGCACAGAGATACTAAGTGAGTTGCTACAGTTAAAATATACATGTTAAAGATCACAAATCCTATCACTGGCTGAGCTAGACCTGGAAGCCATGTTTTCTGCTTCTAGTGCCATATTGCTACTACAGGACTAGACTACATCAGAGAAAGCAATGTGTGTTCCTGGAAAAATAGAGGATAGGCTGGTAATTCAGGCTGACCTGGACAGGCTCATAAGGTGGCGGGGATCAAAACCTGATGGCATTCAACACTGAGAAATGCAAGGTGCTCCACCTTGGGGTGGGGGGGAGGAGGGGAGAATCCACATCGTACCTATAGGCTCGGCAATGCTACACTCACTAGCACCATGACTGAAAGAGACTTGGGGATCATGATTGACCACAAAATGAACGTGAGCCACCAGTGTGATGCCACACACATAGAAGTATATAAGGGGTGTGCAACAGGAATTGGGAGAACATCCGTTCACCAGGACACCCCAAGGGAAGACAAAAAGTCTAACGGTCACAAAATCCGGGAAGACTGTTTTAGGCTGGATGCAAGAAAAAACTTCTTTACCATATGAGTCCCCAGGATCTGGAATAGACTCCCCCCAAAAGTGGTGCAAGCACCTACTCTGGACATCTTTAAGATGCACTTGGATGCCTGTCTTTCTGGGGTCATTTGACCGCAGCAGACTTACTGCCCATTGGGCAGGGGGCTGGACCCCATGATCTTGCGAGGTCCCTTCCAGCCCTAATGTCTATGAAATCTATGAAATGGATCAGATTTGATGGAGCAAATAGAGCTATGTTTTTGGTAAGGGATAGGCATTACACATAATCCGGGTTAAGTGATCAGAAACTGGTTTAAACCTGTAACAGAACAGATGTTCAGTGCACAGTTTGAAAATGGCTGAAACCAGTTTGAGATAAGGCTAGTTGAATGTAGTATCAGACAACCAATTTGGGTAAAACCAATTTATGCAATGTTTGTCCCGGACCCCTTGCTGGTTTAAAATAAATCAGACTCCCCCAGCATCCCAGCATGCTCTCTGGGCTGGGCAGGGCTCACTGCTCCACAGTAGAGCTGGCCCCTCCCCTCCGCTCCCTGGCTGCAGCTCTGGCAGGGACTGCAGGTTGCTCACCCGACTCCAACACTTCCTGCTCAGCAGGAATTCCCCCCTCCCCTCTGCCTTGCGGAGAGGTGTCTGTGTATTAGCTAGCAGACCACATGCTGGCTACAGTCTGTGCTGAATCAAGAGGCAGCTGGTAATGTCCCTTTATTGTTTTCTTAACTGGGTGATAAAGATTGAGTTAGGGATAATAAACACTGTTATCAGTTTCCTGCTGGGCTAATCAGAGCCTGGATGTGCCCCCTTCAGCTCAGTGTCGTGCAAGGGAAGGGAGGGCTGCTCTAGCACCCTTTGGCTGCTAGCCTGAGCCACTGCAGGCATGTGCCTGCATTTCTGGGATGTCTGTTTGGTTACAAACTGGTTTAGCCTAGCCAGGTTAGACTAACCTGCAAAAATTGAATCAATTCAGGCTCAGGCTTTTTGAATGTCTGTACCTAGCCTTGATGATGACATAGAATTTGCATTCTATGAAGCACAAGATCAATGTATGCTTAAAACATGACATAAATACACAGGCATTAAGCTCCATGTGAATTTATACCATCCAGTTGCAAAGTACTGAACTTCACTCTAACAAAGAAATTTCACCTCTTAGATTTGGTACTTACAATACTCAAAAAGATGCTGCACATGGAAAGAGTTAAAACCAATATACTTTGGTCTTTCCATATCCCAAATTATGAGGTAATAAACACGCTCAGTTTCTTCTTCGCTAGTACCCTCAAGTGGATCTATGCTCGTTCTGTATAGCATGGAACGGAGTCTAGGTTAAATAGGAGAAAATGCCTTTTATTTTACAATGGAAAGTGTCCCAGTAGGTGATAAACATTCCATCTACCGCAACCACAGCAGATTAGTAAATCACTAAGTAGCAAGAAAATAATGATATAGTTACGTTATGAGCTGTGCTCTGTGGTAAAGCAAATTTTTTAGTCTGAGGTTCCAAATGTGAAAACACAGCAAAATAATGGTCTACATAGTATGTTGATGTAACACAGAATAGATCCCTTGAATCTATATCAGGAGAACATATGACCCAGTGATTTCAAACCTTTTCAGTTCTTCCAACCTTATAAAAAAATTAAGGGGAAGGACTGAGAGGAGGAAACTGGCAAGATTAGTAAAGAGAACTGCCAGCAAATGCCCTTAATATCGTACAAAAATATCCAGTGCTTTCTCTTTTTGCACATATATTAATGTCAGTACCCACCTGTCTCTCATATTCTCAGTCTTTGTCCCTTAACGGATATTTTGAGCTTGGCTGGTCTTCAGATAAAGAGATCAATAATGCTGCTTCATCACTTAAAGAACAAGAGGTTTTGTGGGATTCTAGGGTCAAAACTTTTGCACCCACTGACCTCAGAAAAGCTGCAGCTATTGAAAGAGATAAGCAAGTAATTCAACAAACAATTCTGTGAATACTTTTGCCAGATTTTTAAAGAAGTTGCTTCAGCCGCATTGTTGTTGCTCTTACTAATTAGTAAGGCACACTCCTCTCTCTGAATTATTAATACTGTTATTGCCATCACAGTATCCCTTGAAGATCCCAGCCAGGGACCCTATTCTAGGAATTTGCAAATACACAGTAAATACATAGTACAAAGGTAGGGCTTGGGGCTGGGGCACTGAGATACTATGAAGCTCATCCAAAACCTCACAAATATGTGGCAGAGCTAAGAATCAAAAGCAAATCTCATAGGGCATTGTTGTGTGTGTCCCCACACGGTGCCGGGCACTTCTAATTAGCAAGCTATGCCAATTACCCGTGTGTCACATGTATCAGCTGCAAAGTGTGTCCCTGCGCTGAGAAAATGGCAGCAGTGCACTTTGAACTAAAGCGCATCAAGTGTGTCTTAGTTCAAAGCTCACCATTGCCATTTTGTCAGCGTAGGGGTATGCGCACCACTGGTACATATGGTGCCAGTGTGTGTCAATTTACGTGCTCCAGCAGTCTGCTCCACCACACTGGATTTCCGGGACATAGGAGCAGACTTCCTGCATGTGTGTAAGTGCCCTTAAGTCCCAGCTCAGAGCCTTAACCATAGGATGCTTCTACCTCTCCATTGCATACACAAGAGTGTGCTGAGCAGTTGAATTTTGTTCAGTTGTGCTTCAACAAGCAAAATAATCTCTGTCATATAATGCCCCAAAATTGAAGTTACTGCCAAGAATAGTGCTTACTACTATGAAGCCACTGGGCCTGCCAGTGGCAGTAAGCTCATTAGACCCAGTCTTATACCACAGAAGCCAGTGGGAGCTTTAATGTAGTCTTCAGTGGCATTTAGGATTAGGACTCATTTTACTATTTCATGGATTCAGTCTATGGAACTACTGGAAAATGACAGCTGATGATGTTGCACCAGTTTAATTTACTGTTCTCTTCCTACAGGACCCCAGCAATGATTGGCTGCTCCTTTGTTGTCAACAGGAAGTTCTTCGGAGAAATAGGTCTTTTGGATCCTGGAATGGATGTATATGGAGGAGAGAACATAGAGCTGGGAATTAAGGTTTGTACTATTATTCCAATTATTTATATTTCTTTTCTTGAAAGCATATTTAAAAAAACTTGTCACAGGCCAAAGCTTCTTTTTGATGGCCAAAACCCATTAGAAATCTGCACTGGAACTGAATCTATAATTATTTTGGTAATATGTCACAATGTCCAGCAGACAAGTTATGTATTTGGGGGTATATATTTTTCATTCTTCTCCTCAAGTTCCCATACCAGGCTTTGTAACAGGGAACCAGAGCTCCCTTTACTTTAAAGGAGAAACAGCAGCAGGGAGATCCCCAGGTTGGGGAAGACAGCTTATTATGGGCTGACAGCAGGGAAAACAAACCACAGTTAAAGGTAATTTGCACCTCAGTGGATGAGAGAAATAGGACAGACACCCCAGCAGACATAAATGGAGGGCTGGAGGCAGTGGAGCCGTGGTACAAACAGAAGTGGGACAAGCTGCCAATTAGGACTAGCAAGAGACAGTGGTGCTGGCACTAAAGAGGCACCTGAGAAGAAGAGGTGGGGCTTGGGCAATTAAAAAAAACTGGTTCTCCGAGTAGGAGGGGAATCAGAGAGTCAGACCCATGCTGCAGAGGGAACAGAGCTCCCAGGAAGGGATGAGCTGCTGAAGGAATCCCGACCAGGACACAACACTCAGGAGACAGCAAGGCGAGAGCCCAGGAGCAAGGGTCCTGGCCAAATGTTGCTATACCTTGCAAAAGGAGTGGAAAGGTTCGTTTTAAAGCAGATGCTTAATTACCCTTTTATTAGCGTTTACACTGGAGGACTGTGTGTGGTTATTGGGGGAGGTCTGGAGGCCATGGAGGGTGTCCAGGATGCCCAGGCACAGCAGGAGAGCCTACCAGCCCAACACAGGACCTCACAGGACATGTGAGGTCTCGAGCCTGACAGGGGGAGGGGTGCAAGCCACACTGGTACCCAAGGGGCACATGGTGTTTTGAGCCCTGCTGGGGGCTCATAACACAGGCAGGTAGCAACCAAAGTCTGGGCTAGAAAGCCAACAGAGGCAGCCTTAAGCTGAGCGTGCTAAGGGCCAGGGCCCAAGAAGGGTGGAACTTACAAGTTGAGAGGGCCAGAAGCCAGGCCAGGGGCCTACATCCTGAAGGGCAGACCTGGGGCTAAGGGCCAAAAGCCAGAAAGGGGCAGGAGCCAGGTCAAGGACCTAGAGCCCAATAGGGTGAAACAGAGGCTAAAGCCCAGAAGCCAGGTCTGGAGCAGTGGTTCTAGGCAAAAGGGGCCAGCTACAGTAAAGCGGCAGAGGCTGGAAAAGTCAAGGCCCCAACAAGGACATAGAGACCTGAGGGGTAGGACAGGAGTAGGCTGGGTCCAGGCAGGACCCCCAGACTGATAATAGATAAAGGCTTACTTTGGGACCCTGGGGAAGCCTCCCTTTTTTGTAATCAAAGTATTCCAACAAAGGCATGGCAAGAAAGAAAAGAGGAAGTGTGCCCTAGGAGCTGGAGCAGCATGGGAGTCACATGGCAATCAGGGGGCATCATGGCTGCCCCTGGGGGCTTCAGTCCTGTCATAGGTTTAATCTAAAAGCTACAAAAGGCAAATGGAATGACTTGATCTATGTCAGTTATGAACAGTGAGAGTATTAGGCGTGTTGAATCTTTAATCCACTATTCAAGAAAACTTGTGTTTATCCTCCTCAAAGAATTAGCTCCCTGGGAGCCAATGGGGTTATTTATTATTGTTGAATGCACCATATGAGATTAGAGCCCTTAAATAATCTTTTGAAGGCAATTAAAGGTTGCATAATAAGATGTATACATGTATGGGTATAAGTAAATCTAAAAAAATGTTACCCCAAGTAACAGTATCTACAACCAGAGCATCACTTGATTACTGTAGACACTATTAGATGGGTTTTAATGATTTGAGTATTTATATAAATAAGATGATCCATAAACCAAAAAATGAATGCTGACAAACGTGCAGAAACAGAGTCTAAGGAGATGAATGGCTTAGTATACTACTTGTGAGTTAACCAGCTGATGAGGAGAGACTTGAGACTGACTTACAGCTGAAAAATTGAGTTGACCAGGCTGTTGTAAAAGTTGAAAAAAAAAATCACTGGTCATTTAACAGATTTTCCAGAAAGTATTTGCTTTGCTAGAAAATCAAAAGTAGTGTATAAAATCTATTGTTATTGACCACGGGGGGGGGAAAACAATAAAACTCTGCTAGACAACAGAATAGAAATTAAAGGCTTTAAATATGCCACTTGGCTCCATACCCAATGAGGTAATTATTGCAACATCAGCATGCAGTGGATTCTGTAAGCTTGAGGTATCGAATTCCAAAATAATCTTGATTCTTGAGTACCTACATTGGGTAGTTTGTAGCTATTTAATTGCTGTCATTCAGAGATTGACGGAGACCTTAGGAAGAACTTTCCTCCTAATTAATAATTCAGATCATCCACTCAGTTGTGTGTGAATTCATGGGATGTTGATCTTCTTGACTAGAAAAATAGAAGAGATGTCTGAGGCATAAATAATAATTGTATGTACCACAGTTTTTCACATTGTTCAACACTAAAAAGGAAGTGTCCAATATCTCCGTTTGAAAGACTCTGAAAACTCCCACATCAATTTCTAATCTGTATTCTTCTATCGCATTCTCCCATGTCCACACTGCCCTCTGGCCCATATTTTCAATAGTCATTGGTGGCTTCGATTGAATAAACATTCAGGGTACTTTAAAGAGGCCTGACTTGCAAAAAATGCTGAAAAATCTGGTCTCCTTAAGGTGCCTCAGGCTGGGCAGTGGAATCTCAAGGCAGATAAACTGACTCATCACTTCAAATAATGTAGGCCTTTTATGTGTAAACAGAGTTTGCCATTAAAAAAATTGGGCCTGTGATCAGAATGTAGCCAATGAGTAATTTTGCCACTAAATTCAGTAGAAAAGTACCTGGTGCCAACTTACTAATTGCATTTCTTATTAAGGTTTATTCTATAAAAGGTTTATACAGGGTTAATACATAACTCATAGTTAGGGACCTACTCAAATTGCAACTTTGCATTTTTTGTGGAAACTGTGATTTGAAGTCAATTCTATGAAAAGCAGCATTTCCCATGATTTTCGGCAGAATCACCAGATTTAAAAAAAACCTCACTGAAAATGTAGTGCTGGCTCCCCAGTGGGAGCCAGCAATTCCTTCCCATGGCACACAGAAAGGAAGCCAAGATCCCTCTTCTGCTGATTGGCTGAGAGGGCTGCCTGTCAGCAAGGGGTAAAACCACATTAATAACAGCCCTCTAGGCCAGTCAGCAGTGAAGGGCAGGGCTGTCTCAAGTGTAGCCCTTTCAACCAATCAGTAGTCAGAGGTGGGGCTGCCACTGGGGCCTCTTGACCAATCAGGGGCATGGGGAGGCCTCACTGAGGAAAAACAAAAAACAAAAAAAAAAACCACACACAAAAATGACGGTGGACATCTACAAATCACTCACCTGTCTCCTCAGTTTTGGTAGGTCCCTTCATAGCTGAACAAATGGTCAATCAATTATTGTTGTGAGGGAGTGAGGCCTAGGAGTGGCCGTGTACTCCCTAGCACGGTGGTCCAGCACCCTCGACTCGCCTGCCATGTCTTTGATCTTATAGGTTCAGATGGGAAGCTGCCTACTCTCACCTTAGACACCGCGCTGATGTTACCTCTGTTTCAAGTAGGGTGCTCCAACACCCCCCCGCCAAGCCTTATGGGCAATGCGTGCCTCCTACCTCCCCTACAGCATGCCCCAAGCCTCACAGCTGTTCTATGGACGTTGTTCTGCCCTTGCCCTCTGGCACCCTCTCCGGCGCCCCTTGGGCTCGTCCTGCCCTGGTGCCCCTCTCTGGCACCCCCGGGCTTGTCACCGATCTGGCGCCCTTGGGGTTCGTCATGCCCCGGCGCCCTTCTCCAATCCTACCTGGGCCTACCACGGCACTGGCACCCCTTTACCAGCGTCCCCCAAGTTGGTCTGTCGCCCTTTTACCCGCACCTCCGGGCAGGTTAAACCCCAGCGCCCTGTTACCGGCGGCTCTGGGCCAGTGCTGCGACCTGCACTCGCGCCCTGCTGCCCCCCTCTGGGGCCCTTGCCGAGCTTCTCGCGCCCTGCTGCCCCCCTCTGGGGCCCTTGCCGCAGCTGGGGTTACAACCCCCGCACACCAAGCACTTCTCCGGCACTCGTCCGCTGTGCCCACTGTGGCACCACTCTCTGCGCCCCTGCTGGGCGCCAGGACCCCCCCCCAAGCCACTGGGGCACTCCTGTGAGGCCTCCTCACACCCCTACTGCCTCACCCGGTCCTCCAGTGTAACTATAACAAAACCCTAGCCCAACGGCTGTAACAAGACCACCAAAGAGCCTCCCTGCTCATAAGGCAACTTCAAGCCCCCACCAGGGCTCCTAACCATACCTCCCTTCAGTGTCCTCTGATCCCTGGCATCATAGCAGCCGGGCAGAATGGCAAGGTTGCAACTACCAGCTCAGCTCTGCCACAGAGGTCCTCCTCTAGCAGCTGCCAGAAGGGAACTGCTAGTCAGGTTCCGGCCTGGGCTGTTTATAAAGGCCCAGCTCTGCCCCCTTCTGGCCACATGACCTGCCTGGTTGCCCCAGCAACCAGCAGCTGGGCTGCCGGTGATTGGCAGCTCACCTTATCTCACTCTCAGGCACGGAGCACCCCAGTGCCTCTGTGACAATTGTGTACAGTTACAAAATCCAACTGGTCAATAGATTTTAATAACCTGAGCCTACAACTACTTACAGATTTAACTGATATGCTTCTAACCATCTGTAAGCCATCTGTAATATATCATTTTAAAATAATGTATTAATCCTCTATAACCCATTTAGAAATTGAGCCTTCATAGAACAAGCTTTGGTTTTTGGTTGTTTAATACCTTTTAAAATATGGCAGTTATCAGAAAAGTAATTGTGTACTTCTTGATTTATTCTTAATGATTGTCAGATGAAAATTGACTGAAGTCGCAAGTCACAGATGTATATTTTTTCCTCAATGATGGTGATGCAACTGCTACCTTGTTTTTGAAAATCAATTGGTGTTATTCAACATAATATGTTCTGATTACCAACAATTGCTTCATGCTCCTGGCTGCATGTATACGTTACTTTTAAAGAACAAAAATTAGGTAATAGTGTTCAACTACAGTCAGATCAAAGGGACAAATAAGCTGGAGTATCTCAGAATGCAGGCAAAGGCCTAAATTAAGTATACTCTAGTATAATTAAATGAAGAATAGCAGTTAAAAAAGTAGGTTATATTAGAGAGACAAAGGTTATATACTTAGTCTGGGGTATTAAAATGTCCAGACATTTTAATATATAATATTAAATAGTATATTATATATAATATTAAAATAGTATAATAAAATAACGTAAAATCCAATAAAATATATATATGGTCTTTATCTACTGAATTGTAATGAGTTAAAAAAAGAGCATTTCCACATTAATTAAGTGATTTTCAACCACAGAACAATTATTCATGCTTAAAGGACTGCAGGTAAACCTGGTGGTAGGGGCTTTGCTACTCATTAGAAGCTGGAAAACATCTTTCTACCTTGTGTTCTGCTTGTTGAATAAATGTGGTCCTGGCATGAAGTACATATTGCTCTGTGTATAATTATAGTTCCTTTTATCTCACTACAGTGTCTCCAAAAAGAATTACATCTTCTGTTTATCCTCTCCCCTCATCCCTAGTCTACTACTTTGCTTCCCAAGCCAGTATAAAAATGAAAAAAATTCACATCAATCTGTTTGTCAGCAGAGAGAACAGAAGTGTCCATTAAGCTGAGGAGTTCAGGATAACATTTCAAATGGAATGTTTTCATTATCTGTCTATCTATCTACTGTATATAGCCAAATCCAAGACAACTCTGAATTTAAGATGCCTCCCTACCCTGTTATTTGATTCTATACATGAAAATTTAGAAAAAAGTTATAATTTTCCATGTATAGAATCTAATTATTGGATAGTCATCTTAAATTTGCCCTTCCCCTCCCCTGCAGTAAGTAAAGCAGTGTTGGTTGGGGGCAGGTAGTGGGGGAGGTAGCATCAGGGCAGGTGGCGGGGCAGGAGAGGGGGTGGGCAGTGGAGGATCCAAGTAGCTTGACCTCCTCCCCTTGCCCCCCATACCTTCTCCCCAGCTGCCTGTTCCCCTTCCCCCACTACCACATGCAGAGGTGGAAGGAGGCAGGCAGCAGCTGCAACCCTGCTGCCTTGTACTCAAATCCAAGATGCAGATTTTTTTCTCATCACTACTCAAATCCAGGATGAGGATTTTTTCTCATTGTTTCTCCTATCCAAGATGAGGATTTTTTTACTCACCATTTGTTAAATGGGGGTTTGGGGGGCTCCTCATCTTGGATTTGAATAAATGCAGTATTTATCTATCTTCCAGTATATAGATATTCCTTGCTATCCTGTTGTCTAACTGCTGGGTCTTTCTTACCCTATTTTCCATGCCCATGGGTCATATAGTTGATCACCTCTTCTTAAAGTTAGCAATAAACCATAGGCAGGGGCTAAGGGAGTTCAGCACCCCCATATGCAGGGCAGTGGGTATAGCTGGGCCACAAGGCAGCCCAGCTGCGGGTTCCAAGCCACTGCAGCAGGAGTGGGGAGGGGCACGCGTGCAGCCATGATTGCAGCCTGAATGTGGATCACTGGCAGCATGGCAGGCAAGTACCAGTCTACTCTGAAGGGGAAGGAGCTTGCGGGGGGCAGATCAAGACCCCCACGTTGAGGGAGGGAGTGGGGCAGAGGCAGGGGCAGGGGCTGGGTTGAATGGGGCCCCAGCTGGGCTTGGTGGTGGGACAATCGGAGCCCGAGCAGCTCGTCCAGTGGCACAGGAGGAGCTCCCACCACAGTGCACACCTTGGTGGAGGCAGCTGCCGCTGCACACTGCAATTTGAACCCCACTGCAGCTTCCCTGGGAGCAGTGTGACACCACATGCCTGCCACTGCTGGGCTGCACCGTGCCCCTGCCTGCCTGGCAGCAGAACGCAGATGGCATCACATGGCACTGGAGGCAGTGGCAGCTGCAGTGGGGCCACTCTCTCCCTCACCACTGGGGCCTCGATCTGCCCCTCCCCACAGCCTTTCTTCCTCCCCCCCCACCCCTTCCCCCACAGACTTACCCGCTAGGTAGGAGCAGACTTACCCACTGGCAGAGCAGGCTCACGTGCAAGCATGCACACAGTTAGTCACCCCCTGCCAAATAATTTTTTGCCTATGCAATAAACACTTCCCACAACAGTCCATTTTGTTACCATTCTGACCTACAGAATGGTAACAATTCCACTTTATTTCCAAAGACAACAGCACAGCTGGTAACACAACAAAGCTAGTAACACAGCTACTGTACCTGGAGAACCTGGAGCTGGAGCTGCCTGCATGCCTGGCAATCATGAAAGTGCATCGGGGTTGAACTTGGCAATATTTTAATTTTACAACTGAAAAGGTCCTTGGATATGGACCCCAAACTTACAGTGGCTTTAACAGTAGATGTGGGCCTCTTACTCCTATGGATTTAGCATGCATTTTAGCCCTGGTTCAGGAAGGGACAAAAATGCTTTGATGAAAAATTCAAGTTAATTGACAACTCTATTTTCCATACACAAAATAGTCTTGACAGTTCTTCTTTTTTTTTTTTAATACCAGCATTAATATTGCCTCTTAGAGCAAAGGTGTCTGGCAGGCTCTCTCCTGTGACTGCTAATACCATGACACATTAGCAAGTTTGGTGTATTGCCCGTGCAGGCAGGCTTCAAGCCAATGACATAAGCATACAAATTCTGTAATCCAATGCTTAGTCTCCCTCAGCTAAACAGCCACCCCACAAGGGAAAGACTTTTAATTGAGTGGCCCACCTGCATTTACATCTTCTGCCTCCAAAATTTCCTCTAATAATTTTTACTCCCTTGGTTTTGTTTTCTGTTTTGAAATAAAAGCTGTTTGTGGATACGGCTCTTAAGGAACATTTGAACTGCCAGGTAGTTATTGGCTTTTAATATGCATCACACTGTTTCTCTGTGTGTAAGGCTTGCATGGATTTTCATGGTTGGTCACAGACATTTACCAAGACTCTCTGGAAAAACTACCCATGAGGTTTGTTTATGAACAAACTTACAGAGGCATATTTTGTGTCTGTTGTCATCGTTTTGAACATTTGGATGGGTTACAAGGTTGTTTTCAGATTGGGCCATGATAATGTCATGCATCACTAATTAAACTTGTTTGAGCTGTCTTTTAGAGATTAATTTAATCAATAAGGATATTATTACTCCTTTGATAGTGTCATTTGTATGAATTGTCACTTGATGAAGGCAATTAACTCAGAATGCTTATTAAATGATCTATCTCGCACCTTATTTGTGTAGTAAGAATCAATCATAGAATTCATTAAGAAAAATACAGTTCAAGGATTCCTTTGAGGCTTAGTTTGTATTGGGTCTTTTAATTCATTTTTTTAATACATATAAAACCACAGTCTGTTCAGATTTCAAAGGCCAAACTTTCCTAACTTGAATGAGGACCTTGTTACACGGTAATTTGGGGTGGCTCCTAGAGCCCATAACACCTGGATTGTCCACACATTAACAGCTGAAACTGCTTTTAAGCACTCATTATGCCACTCAAAATGATGCCACTCCAGGGCAGGATTATCTCTGATCCGTACTACCCAGCTTGTGTTATGCTAAGGGCTTTATCATACCATACACCCTGAGCTGCACAAATGTTGATCAGCTTAGTGCTAGTTTGGAGTTTGGAGCAGTCACACCTTCAATTTGAGCAGCATGTCTGTGGGGAGTGGCGACACCGTAATGGAACAGGAGCTGGGTTGTGCAAATCAAGAGATAATCCTGCCCTAGAGTGGCATAACTTTGAGCTGCAAAATGAGTGTTTTAAGCCATTTGAAGGCAATAATGTACAGACACTCCAGGTTAAGACCTCCAGAAGCCACCCAAAATTGTGTAGCCACTCTAGGCTACACCTTGGTGTAAACTTCCCACCTACACCCCCTCACCTGCTGGCCTGGATTGGGCCTACTGCCCTCCCCTCCCACCATCCTCACACCCCAGGTCCCTGTTCACTGCTCCCCCCTCCCTCCCACGCACTTACTTATGGCTGCCTGTGCTGTCTATCCCAAGGGAGCAGGCAGGGAAGGGTTAATCTGCCTGTATGGCAGCTGTGGACAGGGCTCAGCCCCAAGAAGGGCGGAAGTCCGGCAGTGCTAGCTGGGCACCCTTCCTTGCCTGCTCCCCTAGGACAGACAGCTGGGCAGCTGCAAGTAGATGGGGGTGAAGGAGTCAGGGAGACCTCAACAGGGAGGGCAGGGAACCAGGAGAGACCTGGGGGGAAGCCCAGATTGAAAGGGTGGGGGGGCGGCAGGGGTTTCTTACCTTTCAGTCCTCTAGGTCCTTGCTGGCCTGAGGTGTGACTGCTCCATACTCAAGCTAGCACTAACACCGTTCAACATTTGTGCAGCTCACAAGGTAACAAGGCCCAAGTGTAAAGTGTAACAAGGCCCTGGATTTCATGTGCACATCTCAGATTTGAATATGCAGATCAGCAGTCATGCATGCAGAATGAATGGGTAAAGGTGCCTCTCTTTGTACAGCTTCATGTGTTAATGGATAGTGAGTCACAAAGTGATGTGTGGAAATAGAATCAAGTATTTGGTGGCAATTATGGCTGTATAAATAGTTATTTTTATTCTAATCCTGCAACCACCTATGCATATTAGTAGAAGACCCATTCATTATTTAATTCCCATGTCAACCCTAGCACTAGTCCTGGTACTTTAATAGTGTGTGTACTCCTCTATTCACTAATGATTACGCTCATTGAATTTATACAAGAAAAATTATTCATAAGTTTAAGTGTTCATAGAGTAAAGGTCTTACAAACAAAATGTCAGACAAATATGCATTTTTGTGCATGCCTTTACAAAGCAGCTCTCATCTTCTGGATTTAGAAAGTCTTTTTTTTTCCTGTGTGCATCTGTTTTCCATAAAATTAAGGAAAATGGAGCTGAGTCCCTCAGCTTTCATTGAGTTCGTCCATGCTGATGGAATCCAGTATCCTGTCCTAAATGAAAGACAAAAAAGTTCAATGGTGCAAAGAATATTTTCCTGGTGTTTTCTACATAAATAGATGAACAATGGTTTATAGTAGGTAAAATGCCAGGTTTGGTTTGGCCCATGGGACACTCAAGTTTAACTTCATACTCTGGCATAGATTTGCTTTGTTACCCCAGGCCAGTGACTTAGGATCAGCCTTTCTATGACCTGGTCCTTCGTCTTTAATTTGGGAATAATAGCACTGCCCTACCTCACAAAGGTGTTGTGAAAAGAAATGCATTCTGCAGTGTTCTTGTACTATGGCAATGCAAGATCATACAAGTATCTTAAATAGATACTTACCTGAGAACTGCAGTGGTTGGCACTTGTCATTACAATGTTGAAGTAGAGTCGGTTTGAATCAATATCTTTAATTCTAACTGACTGTACAGACACCAATGGGAAACATAACATTTTATGTTTGAGCAATATGCATTGCCTGCTGTCATTTTGAAGGTATTTCACTTAGGGTTTTTTGTTTGATCATCTTCAGAACTATATCTCTGTGCTTCTGATTAAAATTTAAACTTTGGGTGCAGGTGGGTTAAGTGATCATAGGTTGTTGGTACCTAAAACACCAGGCTCATCCACGTGTGAGCACGCATTACCATGTATCTCCTGTGGCTGCCATGTTTTCTGATTTAAGAAGACATTCTGCAATGTGTGTGTCCACTGAGGTGTGTAGGACACAGCCCTGACAGTTTTAAGTGGGATGGTGCGAGATGTGTAATGAGAAATTGTTACTTTTTCTTAGCACTCTGAAAAACTTGAGTCTGAAAAGCATATAATTTATTCATAAGGCTTTATTAGGCCCGTGAGTATGCATAAAAAGATAGTAGTTAGGATTAAAATGAGTTTCTCGTGACATACGGGAGGCAGAGCGGGGGGCAAGTGGGGGTTCCTACCCACTTAAACTCTCCCATACTAAAAAAGCAAGCCACCTGGCCTGAAATCCCCTGAGCCAAATTTAATGTTTTTTCTTGAAAAACTGGGGACATATCAGAGACAGCTTTGGAGGAATACAGAAGTGAAAGTGGAGCTCACTCCTGGAATATTTCTTTTGTTTTATGTATTAATTTGTTTGTTTTTTGTAGTATGTTATTCCATAAATGGCATATAGGGATCCTAATTTCTGTGTAGTCATTTGGACCCACATAAGGGCTGAAGCAGTTTTTTTATGGCAGGAATAGAAGGAAACAGACCGCAAGGGGGGCAGGCAGTCCAGTCTGATACATGGGACAGCAGAAGCTGCCCAAGGAGAAGGCCCCTATCTTTCCTGTTTTCAAGGCACAATCAAGTTTCTCCACAGATTGCAAGATCAAAGATGATGGATGTTTTGCAAAGTACTATAGGATCTGCATTCAGCTTGCCCAGTCCATAGGGATACCTACAACTGAGGAATTCATAAATCCTCTTCTTTTAATATTTTTGCCCAAATTTTTATAGGTATTTAGGCACATAATTCCCAGTGAAATCTGTGCTCCATTGCATTTAGAAAATCGGGCCTAAGGCTGTTTCCAAGTAAACATCTCATTAACTCAGAACAGAGAAAGAAATAAAATAAAACTGACCTTGGAAGTACAGCTTTAGAAATACAGCTGTATACCAATAATGCATATGCCCTTGTGCACGGTCACTTATTTATATTTGTCTGTATCCCTGGTATAGCACTAAGCACTGGATTTTACTCTTCCGACAGAGCTATTGTTATGTGGTTGAAAAAATATATATTTTCACTGTTGAAAAATATCCAATCAGTGAGAACATTTATTTTAACAACAGCAATTGGTGCTATTATGAATTCAGACCCCTTGCTCCACATTTTAGTTGTCAGCCCTGCATTTACTATAGGTGCTCGAGGATGTTTTATTATAGGAAGCTCCAGTGTAGTTTTCCAAAGTGAAAAATTCCCTTCATCAAATCTATCTCTATAGAAATAGAGCAGTAATTTGATGATTTTCTAAACAGGCTATAACCTCGGCATTGTAAGGCAGATATTTACACCTCTCTCTTCTATTACAGCTGCAGCAGCCTGGACAGTTTATAGCTGTCTTTTCTTTGGAAGGGAAATTGCAAGCAGGCAGTCATGTATCTTGTGTTGTGCACTCTCCCCCTCCCTCCCTCTCTTTCTGATATGAAATGATTTTTTTGTCTCTGCCCCTTATCACCATTTGAAGAGAGAGGTGGTAGGGAAATCATGTTCACCCAGTTTGATTCTAGTATTTTTACTGGCAAGGTTTTTTTGTTTGGTTGGTTGGGGGTTTTTTGCAGGGAAGAAGTTAATCTTGGAAAAAATTCTAACTCTTCCAGTACAATAGGCAATATAGTACAGTTGAAATTTCACATCTGCAGTCAGAGGTCCAGCTGAAGGCTAGGCATCACATCATTTTCAGTTGAGCTCTTGGCACATATAAGGCTTTTGCTGATCTTCTGCACAGGGTTGGATTGCAATTATAGCAAACATTAGCTGAAGGCTTGCCAAAGGATTGAGGTAATCCTGGACATTCGGGACTAGAGTCTAGTGCTCCACTATTGTAATCCCAGGCTCAGGGACCCAGGAGCAGATGGCCAACTTTTAACTGTGCTCTAGTTGTGGAGAGGACCCGCAGCCCCTCTTCTTGTTAAAGCCTGGATGGTCAGGAAGTGTAGACCCTCCTTGCTGACTTTGTACACCCTTCATTGCTGGCTTTGGAGAGAATATAGCCTGATGTCTTGATGTCCTAATGGCCTAGCTCTGCTTCCTTTGAAACCCAGGTTAAAACTGCCATGGAATGAGAGCTAGGACTAGGCCAGTACTGATTGCTTCTGTAAATCCTACCCTATGTTTTTGTCTTGCATCTATATACAGGCATACCCCGGAGATATTGCGGGTTCGGTTCCAGACCACCACAATAAAGCGAATATCGCAATAAAGCGAGTCACACGAATTTTTTGGTTTCCCAGTGCATATAAAAGTTATGTTTACACTATACTGTAGTCTATTAAGTGTGCAGTAGCATTATGTCTAAAAAACAATGTACATACCTTAATTAAAAAAATACTTTATTGCTAAAAAATGCTAACCATCATCTGAGCCAAATGGCGCCGATGGAAAAATGGCACCGATAGACTTGCTCGACACAGGGTTGCCACAAATCTTCAATTTGTAAAAGCGCAATATCTGCGCAGCGCAATAAAGCGAAGCGCAATAAAATGAGGTATGCCTGTATTGTGCAATTCCTCTTTAAATATATAGTTACAATCAGAGAACAAGTACAAAAAATAATACTATTTTTATTCAACCAGTCCGCTCCCGCCATGCACCCTGAGTTAGGTCAGCTCGTTTTTCTGATCGGATGTGTTGCTATTACTTCTGTTAAACCCGTTGAATCAATACAGCCCTGGAATATTGAGCTGGAGTCCTGTCTGCTCTGCACATCATCCACAGTGTTGTTGAATTTCAATTGCCAGCCATTTGTTAGTGGTGATGCATGAGCCAGAATAAACCCAGCTCTTAAAGCACAGGCTGGGCTAAAAGGGCTGCCTGTTGTAATTTGATCTAGATTTACCAAAATGCAACAAAGATAGACCCCTACAATGCCATTTGCACAGAATTCTTTTCCAGGACACAACTGCCCTTTGAATTGTCCCAAAGTGCACAAAACAATCATCTCTGAAAACAACTTTCGTTCCCGCTTTTGCTGTTATAGTGGGTGAACAGGAGCACACTGCTGAGTCTAACTTCCTGGGATGTCTGGGATATAAATTGCCCTATAAACTGGAAAACAAAGTGGCATGTCCTCCTTACACCAAGCCCAAACCAAACTCAATATTGCCTTGTTACAGGAAGGAACACACTGTGGAAAAGATAAGATAAAATTTGTCATGTTGTAATTCTGTAAAAGTCAGGACTCATAGTAGAGCTGAGCAAGAAATGTTAATTATATCTCATGACCCTTTCTGAGGTTTTAGAAAGTTTCTTCTGTAGCAACAGGACAAAAAACCTAGACTTTTCACAGGTTTCCATAAGAGAAATGCCCAAAATAACCTGTTATGTTACTTACGTAAGGATCAAATCCCTGCTCCATATAAGCAGCTTGAACATGGGTTTCTAATATCTCAGGGAAGCACGATAACTAATAGGCTATTGAGTCAGTCTTTCTGCTTTTCTCTAGCCCAATGAATGTATAGTGTCCTAACTATCAAGCTACTGACTTTTTCCTGCTTAGGTGACAATTTGGGTTATACAAGTAGAACCAAGCTCTGTTGTCCACCCTGCCCTTAGCTCATCCGTTCCAACCAGTTAAAAAAATGGTGTCTGGGTCATGTCTGCATCCTTTGCTTTGGAGCCAGGCAAAGAGCAGTCTGGTGAGTAGCATGGTAATAATTTCCCCTAATCAGCTTTTTTGAAAATAATTTCAGTAGTGGCCAGGTCGTGAGCATGGGGTCATAGTTCAGTGCAACGTAAGGGTGCTACATCAAGAGGAGGTCTGAGTAGTCTATAATTCTTCCCCATCTTTATGTTTGCATTGGGTCTCAACTTGGATCCCTTTTAAAACTGTTGATGTCAGACTCTAATACCATGAAAAAATTACTTTCAAACGGTAGCATCTTATTCATGGCATCCACTCCCAGAGATTATTTTTTTTAATATCATAGTCCTTTTCCAAGCAGGTATGCTGGCTCCTCTTTAACATTTTATGCCATTTACCTCATCTTAATCTTCGCCTACTGAATATGGCATTGTTCTACATAACAGCTATCCTTTGTGCTAAGAAGCGTGGCCTCAAGTTATCCATATGCTGGTTGTTTCCTCATTGACCTCTTGCTTTTTCTTTAGTTACTGGATATGATTCTGCAGTGCACTGTATTTTTACCACACGTGGGAAGTGCAAAATGAATTAAAAACCCTTAGTTAAAATATTCTGTCCTGACTGTTATAAACACCTGCAAAGAGACAAGGCAATGACAGCTCAAAACTGCTTTTGGTATTCTTCTATTGAATGAAAAGCCTTTTTTATTGTTTATATCTTCACATTAGGCCTGTGCTAAGTGGCTGGTATTCCCTTCAGATTTGGATTCAGCCGGTTCAGGGGACAGTGATTCGATTTGGTGATTTGAATTGCTGTCCCGAATCGATTCATCCGAATCTGATTCAGAGATTTGGCCGCAGCCAAATTGGCCAAATATACAAATTGGCCTCATCTCCCACCCACTCTCAATGGCTGCCCCACCAGACCCAGCTCCCAGTTCTCAAAAAAAAAAGCCCGGCACTCACCAGTTGCTGGGGGGGGGGGTGAACCTGCTGCCCCACACTGCCCCGTGCTGCATGGGAGCTCTGCCATGAGGCCCCAGAAGGCCTGAGGTTGCTGCAGCAGCCAGTGAGTTGGGCCTTTTTCTTTTTTTTTTTTTAAAGGGACAGGAGCTGGGGCAGGCAGGGCAGCTATGTGGGAGAGTGGGCAGGGGTTGGAGGTTCATGGCAGAGCCCCCCACGCAGCATGGGGCATTGGGGGACAGCAGGGATTGCCCCCCCCAGCCACTAGGCAGGACAGCCAAGGGGGTGGCTGGGACAGCAGGTGGGGTTTGGGGGGCACTCAGAGGGTCTGGAGGGACCAGGCAGGGGATGGGGCCTGGGAGGGTACCCCCCCATGGTCCCCTCCCACTCTCCTCCAGCCCCACCTTCACTGTCCCCTATGTCAGTGGTCTCCAAAGTGGGGTGCACACGGTGCGCAAGATGATCCATTGGGGTGCGGGAAGAAAATACTAGAACTTCTATTTATATTTATTTTTTATCTAAAAAAATAAGAAAGAAATTAAGCTTTACTAATATTTAATATACAGATTGACACTGGCGCCCTCACTCAGTCTGTATGTCAGACGGTCACGTGTCATGTATGGAATGCGAGGTATCCTGAGGGAAGAGTGAGAGTTCCACAACATGGAGGGGTTGACAGTGGTGCCCTCATTCATATATTGTGGGTGCATGCTCAAAAATTTTTTACTGATGGGGTGCGCGATCAAAAAAATTTTGGAGACCACTGCCCTACGTACCAGCATGGAGTCTGGGTCCAGTTCCCTGCTGCAGTGGGCAGGGACTGCCTGAACTGTCAAAGCTCTCCAAATCTTTACCGAATCGATTTGGACCTTTTAATTGGTCTCCTGATTCGATTCGAATTCAGAGATTTGGCCACAAAATCGAGCTGAATCTTCTCCAAATCAAATCAGCACCCAAAGTTTTGCACAGCCTTCCTTCACATTATTTGAGTCATTTTTCCAATGGCTCTCAGTTCCAATAGTCTCATGCGCACCTCAAAAAAGTGCAGTAAGGAGTGAGACTCCCATCAAAATTCATTAAGTATTGGTCACTTAGCTCTGTCAACCACCCTTAAAAATCTCACCCTTTTTTTTCCTTTGACAGATGACCTGACCAGCATTTACTATTCTCAGTATAGTGTCTTGAGATTTGCCACGTGTATTATTTAGAATAACAGGGGAATAACATTTGATGGTTTATGTCCTCTATGCCTATATATTTATCCTGCTCTCTGATATGTCCTTGTAATGCTTTCTGGAGACTGCAAAAGTATTGTTCCTGGGGAGTCATTTTGAACCATATTCATAGCAAAGTTCAATGTAATATGAATGTATCACTGTTGCAAACTTGCTAGTTTGTCCATGGGGTTTTTTTTATTAGTCACGGTGAGCTTCTCATTCATATATAATCTGATGTATTCAGTGCACTTGTTGCCATAGTACATAAAAAGTGGTTAACCCAATAACTGAATGCATTGAGTTCTCATTTGGCTCTCTGCTTCTTCAGCGGTCTCTTTCTCTTCACTGCTTTCCTAGGAGTTAGGAAGCACCAGAGAATGATAACCCATTGAAAAGAGAGTCTTCATGGTTATATAAAATTAGATAGAAGGAAAGGCACATTTTCATGTTACAGTGTTTATGGTTTAAGGGCATAAGACATAAGATCACTGGCTTTAGCTAAATGCTAAGTCACCATGTTTATAGGTGCATAGAAGAACCAAAATAGAATAGTGAAGAGTAAAGACCCCAGAGTTTGGCACAGTATTAGAACCATGCATTTTCTCTTTTCCCTCAGCTATTCAGAGGCTGCCAGTGCAAGGACTGGATGAGCCAGTTGAGAGAATAAAATAAGCCATATAGGCTTCAATCCAGTGAAGCACTTAACTACCAAACATGAAAGAAGTCCCATTAACTTCTATGAGACTACTCTGTATGATTAAATTTAGCAACATACTTCAGTGTGTTTTGGGGCTGAGGCTTCTTAGAATCAAACTTGAAGCAAAATCTTTTAAGAGTCAATACGTGCAAAATAAACAAAACAGATACATTTTCTTTAGAAGAAAACGTTGTTTCTTATCTTTTACGTTTTTTTCAAAAGGATCTTTCCATCCGCTGGTGTGCTCATTAACTTATGATGGTTTTTAAATATATGCACGTCCTCCTTGGATTTGGTCACATGACACCAGCTTCCAGAGAGCAATTGTACCTCATTTGCACAGAAAATGCAGGGGAAAAGACACCAGGAGGCAAACTAATTTGCGCTTTGAATAGATTTATACCTAAAGCCCAAATGCAATAACAATATTATTATTTTATCATCATCCAGAGTATGTATTAATTAACCCCATTATTGCTACTGGGAACTTACAAAGAAAGTGGCATAAATCAGAAAGATCAGCATTTTTATTGCATTTTTTACCTTATTCAGAAGATTGAGTCATGTGATCTGAGGCCCCTTAGTATCAGACCTGTGCCTAGATAGCAAAGAGCAGGGGTCATGAGTTCCTGCCTCTGCAAAAACTGCTGAGGACAATACAGCTTGGCACCAGAGTATCTATGCGTGATCACACTCAAGAGATCTGTCTGGATTTGTCTCAGCATGAAAAACAGGTTTCCTTCTGTAACAGCTGTGTTTTGTTCTGCCAAAACCACAGGATTATATTGGAGGAAGGTAGTTGAGCTGAAGTTGAAACTGAAACTACAAAAAATTCTCAAATGCTACAGGAGTTTAAAGTCCAATAATCCCTTCCCAAGGCTTAGTATGAGCATAATATGTTAAGAAGTACATGTATTGAACTATAAAACAATAATGTATTCCATGTTTTCCATGTTGGCCAGAAATATATTGTTAATGATGTTTGTGTGTAGGCGGGGGATTTGGGGGGGAGGGGGTGTGCACGCACATCTCCTGTGATCCTTCTCCTTCATAATGGATCCAGAATGGCAATACCAGCCCTCGGCACTACAGTGGGAATGTTATTCCTATAGGTGATTCAACTGTGAATTTAGTGGTCCAAAGGTATTCTACACATGGCCATAGTCATACCAAGACCTCTAAATATGCTGGTTCTGTGATATACTGCCATGAGGCTTTCACAGTCCTTTTGACTTCAATGTAGCAGGAATGCAAACAAGTATTCATTACTGACAAATTCATAATAGCATCTTGGATCTGACTTTTTTTTGAAGTAGGTACTTGATGTCTCCTCATCATTTGTGCATTGATTGTGCAAAGGGCAGAGTGGTATTTTCTGTATTCCTCCTGAAGGGATGCAATTTGTGTTTGTTTTCTGACTGAAAGAAATAAGCCCTATTAAGGGGTGAGCTGTAGCTGTCAATAGCTACTAAACCTTATAATACATATCAAACACTGACATAGACTAATTAGACTTGCAGGTGGTAATAAAACTACTCCTCATGTCCATAGCTTTTTATATCCACAGGTGTTAAGCCTCTTAAAGCAAAGTTACCATCATTATCCTCATCTTTACACATGGCATGCTGAGGCCCAGAAAGGTTAAGCGATTTGTCCAAGGTCAGCTAATGGAGCAGCAAGCTCTTTTGACTCCTATCACTACTTAACTGCTTTGCTTCCAAGCAAGGATTGGGGAAAAAAAAAACCAACTCAACCTAAGCTCCTGGATCTGAATGCACCTAAAGGAGTTTGGCGGTAATCCAGAATTTATATATTTTGCTACACTAGCTGAACAGTAAGATCAACTCTGAACTTCTGAGAGGCTGAAATTCAGAACCGTCCATGTGGCAAAATCAACAATTTCCTGGTTAGCAATTTTGGTTTAGCTCAATTTGCAGTCTTGGAGCTGCCAAAGCTCAAAGTTCATATCCAAAACTACAAGCTGTTACGTATCTGAGATTCACGTATAAAGCATGTTTCATCCGGTTTGTGCTCAAAACCTTAAATTGACCGCTTACTTGAAACTCAGCACAGGTTTGCAAAGATGGGTTAGGAACCTTGAAAAGTATTTTCACCACTCTGGATTTCCGGATTGCCGTATGGGCAATAAATGCATGTCTACAAACTATCTGCTTGGCTCTGTCTCCCAGTAGCCCAGTCTGAAGATTTATTACCATCTCGCTGTCCTGGCTAACCTTGAATTGGCAAGTAAGATCAGCCCAGAGTCAAATATGCTGACTCTCTGGAGATGACATACTGTGATCCCATGCCATTTCTCTATAACATTTTAATGACCATTCCAGGCAATTTTATGAAATGAACTGCAAATGCTACTTATTGGAATAAACTACAAACCTTTCTGAAGTTTCACCAAAATCTTAAACAGTGATCTTGATATCTTGACAAGAGTGGACAACTTTTCTAACAGGAATGAAAGCTGCCTTGGCCATCAAGCCCAGTTCTCTTTCTTCGTTCCCCGTGAGGGCCTAATGTAGCTTCTCTCCCTTGTGCTGTTTTAGGGCATACAGGATCTAGCACAGAGTGCATTGCTGTCCTGGCTGGGTCATAGCTGCCTCTGAAGGAGCTGGGGCTAGGAGTCTTACCCTTGGGCAATGCTTGTATAGCTTGTCATGCCAGCTAAGTCCTTGTGACTTATGCTAGAATTGTCTGCCTGGGATTTCTTGCTGTCCTTTGTCCCCTTATGCCAGAGCGTAGACAGGTCAAGAGCTGGTCCAAAGTTTCATTTTCAGGCACCTTCAAGAACAAGGAGCAGGTGTTTTAGAATATTGCAAGTGAACAGAATAACGAAGCTCCTCAAACCCTGCTGAGCATTTCCTAAGAGTTTTCTAGACTTGTGAAAACTTTAAAACGCTAAGGCAATGGCATATATACCTTTCCGAAGCATGACAACTCGAAGACAATTTGGCTACCTCTCAAAAATCTGGACGTTTAAAGGAGCCAGGTCATTTCAAACCTGGTCATTTACATCATCTGCTATTTTCACCACATTTAAAGAAGAGTGTCCTGTCTCATCTCTTGTCTTATTTTCACAAGAGTTATATTGCCTGCTTAGATTACGTTAGAGCCATGGGATTCAACCTGTGGTCTGTGGACACCTGGAGGTCCACAGGCTACATCTAAGGGGTCTGTGAAAGATGACTGTGATCAATCCAAAGTATGTGAATTACCACACTTACAATTCAAATGGGTCTGCGCCTCCATTCAAAGTTTCCAAAGGGGTCTGCACCTCCATTCAAAATATTTTAGAGGTCTGCAATTGAAAAAAGGTTGAAAACCACCATATTAGACTAACACATGGTCACTCACAGGGGATTAGCATTTGTAAGATATAAAAGCAGCACTGAAAGCATTAAAAAGCAAACTACCTTTTAGGTTTAAAAAATGCCATTAAATAATGAATGATATTCTTTCCTGGCGCACAGGCATGTGCAGGGACAGATAAAGCTGCATGTAAAGTTAACTCTCTCTTCCCTGCCACTATTCATTTTTTATCCACTTCTTAGACCAAGAATCTGGGATAAGATCAGGTCATTCCTTTACAAGTCTTTCATTTCAGAAAGCACACAAGTTCCTGCTCCATATTTTCTTTTGGTTTTTTGAATTTTGCAATTGTTTTATATTTTTTGTTTTTGTTGGTGCAGAAAATGTGGGGATGGTATGGACCAAGTTGCTGCAAGGGACATCTAGGTTAGATGTTGGGAAGAATTTTCTCACTGGGAGGGTGGTAAAACACTGGAACAGGTTACCCAGAGAGGTGAAGGAAACCATCCTTGGAGGTTTTCACAACGCAGCTAGACAAAGCTTTGGCTGGGATAATCTAGTTGGGGCTGGTCCTGCTTTGAATAGGGGGTCAGACTAGATGTGACCTCCTGAGGTCCTTTCCCATCATTTTCTGTGATTCTATGATCAGGTGAATGCGGGGACGGAGGCAGAAGGAGAGAGCTTGCAAAGAATCTGGCAGAGAGAATTTGATGGGTGCTGGGGGATGACGTACAAGAAGCGAGGAGAAGTCTACGAGATAGCAGCAGGTTTCTTGTTTTAAAGCTTATAAGCAGGTTGCTCACCCAGCTTCCTTATCAAGGCCAGTCCACTCTGAGTTCAGGTTTCCAGGTAGTTTTTATTTTGCATGGAGCAGCCTTGTCCCCACAACAAATAAAGCAAACAACAAAATAAGCAAGTAACAAGCAGCCTCCCGAATGCTGTCTACCCACAGCTGGGCCCCTGAACACTATACTTCCTTAAAAAGTTATTAGGTTGAATCCTCTTGTTTCTCATCTGAGAAACATTCATATGGCAAAAAGTAGCCAGTATACCTAAGCAGTTGGCTATATGCTGGTGGTGATTTCAAAGCACTGTAAGGAGTTTAGACACACAATTCTCATCAGTTTTGATGGATGATAAAAGTCTAAATCCATTGGCTCTTCCAAATTTCCAGTTGGAAATAAACAGCCAATTCACCTCTCCTTCCTTGAGAAGAACACTTAGCATCTGTCTTTATTACCCCCTGAGTAAATCTGGATGTACTGGCAGGAAAATAAGTGTGACCTAGTCTGTGTGCCCCCAAAGGCCACCAATTTAGGCAGGGTAGATGGCTTAAAGTGGCCCTGAGTGCATGCTTCAGCACTGTACCCAAACTGTCTTGGGTCTGCCCAGCTGATGGGTCTGAGCTGACTGCTCAGCCTAATTTGTGGGCTTGAAAGCACATACAGTAGGTGTGAGTGGGTGAGATTTCTCTCTTCGTGGTATACCTAGGCTTTCTTAAGCAGCAATATTAACATGCTCTTATAGATGAAGGCCCTACTCCAACCTCTTCTTCAGAATTATGAGCCATCTTAAGGGACTTGCAAATTGTTGCTAATCCACAATTTAAAATGGGCTGATTAGGAGCCCCCCATTCATTTTGGTCTATGGTGTTCCTTGCACTTTAATATGTAGTCCAGTTCTCGATTATGCTGATTTGGTTAGGATCATAGGAAAGTAGGGCTGGAAGGGACTTCACAAGGTCATCTAGTCCAGCCCCTTGGTCAAGCCAGGATCATCCCTGACTAAATCATATGCAAGAGTTGCTGATGGTTTGCACAGTAGGACATAGAGGTTTTGGGGGGCTTGAGGTGTTTTGTGACATCGATAAGTTAAAGACTGTGATTAGTTAGTGGCAAATTAAGAAGGAAAGTAATATTAAAGCAAGAAACCTTTTTCCCAGCCTTTTTGAAAATTCAGTAGAAGACCAAGCACTATCAGTTTCACTATCATTGCAAAACTTTCTCACATTTCTACTGACCAGAGTTATGTGATGATTATTATCTAAGCCTTATAAAGCTGAATGCATAATAAAATACCTACAGCATGTCATTATTTCCAGTTATATTACTTTAACTGGTGTTTATATAGAGACAAACATAGCTACTGAGTACTAGGGGGGAAAAAAATATATATATATAACTTCTATAGCCTCTGAAGCATCCGAAAGAGAAACAGTAATGGAATTAAAATGGTAAATTATATTTTCTCCTTTTTTCTCACAAAATTATATCCCTGGTTCTTTTTTTAGGTCCAAAGTGGATCTGACTTCCATTACACAGGTTAAAAACAAACAACAAAAATAAGTTGAAAATATAAGCTCATAAAAATACCCGTTTTATTGCAAAATTTGAAGTCCTGGTGATTTATTTACCATCTTAGAGTATACCAACTTTATGCAACACACACTGTATATGTATATATATATGTGTGTGTGTGTGTGTGTGTGTGTGCACATACTATTTGAAATATAGTTAATTACATTGATCTATTCATCATATGTATGTAGATTTTGATATTTAAAGGGCCTGATCCTTAACTCGTTTAAATCACTTTTGCTCCAGTTAAGAAGAAGGAGCTGTAGGCCCATTTGTATCGGCTGAAGATCTCCAGAAACAGCTCAATAAACTTTCATGAACAGCATACCATGAGACTTATCCACAGTCCACAGAGGTAGATGGAAAAGCTCTGCCTGACTTTTCTAGGCTTTGGATCCGGTCCCAGTATATGCACAAGAGACCTTTCCCGCATTTCTGCATTTTGGCTTCAGTTTAGAAATAGCTCCTGGAGCATTTCTGGACCCCCTCTGTTCATTATTGGAAAACATCACTTTAAAGGAAGAAAGAGGAATCCCTTCCAAACCAGTAACGTGTAGCATGTTGTTCTTTTTGATTGCATTTAGCTCCTGGCAAGTGTGCATTGGGTAAATAGAATAGGCTGTAATGAATATCTGATAACTTACACCACAGATGCATGAAAAGCCTATTGTGTAAATGGCAAGTTGTTCTTGAAAGGAAGCTGGAGGGGTCTGTTCTGTTTCCTTGCTAAACAATTGCATTGTCCCAGCTCTGTCTTGAAGCTACCCTTCAAGCATTTGTTCCTGTAACACAGACAATATTGTAGGGTACATAGAAAACCCAGGTCTCTGATGGAGGATCAGAGGCAACAGAAGTTTGTTCCTCCTATCTCCTTGCTTCTCTTTATGATGATGCCCTTTTTGTAGCTTTGGAACAACTTTCTTCTGTGAGGGAGCAAGAAAGACAAAAAACACCTATCCTTGAAAATTCAGAGATATAAATGATTACCCACCCACACAGTCAAAATATCTTAGTTTTGTCTACTGGTTTTCTCTGGCTTCCAAGCTTTGTGGAACAAGATGAAGGTAAGAAGAAAATGTCAGATAAAATGCATAATCCTTCAAGCCAAGAGAAGTCAATGGGACCAAGACACAGTCCAAAGCAGAGGGAAAATGTGACTTATTTTATGCTGTCTTCTTGGTTCTCTTCTTTGCTACAACCCTTTTCTGTATCTTCTTTTAAAATGCTTTCCTTTTACACTGCAAGCTAAATCTGTGTAGCTTTTAGTATACCTGTTTCTAACCGGCTGACACCTACCATCTATGTTGGTGCCGAATTTGCTTTTGGATCCGTCAGCAAAACATGTGTGTGTCACTCTTGACCTTGTCTCCTTTTGTTGTTCCATGTTTCAGAACTTTACTGCATTTTTTGCAATTATATTTTAACCCAGGAAAGGCACAAAACTTTACAGCAGGTCATTTCCAAGTTGCCTTTGCGCCACCAGCTAAGTCTTAATATGTATGGGAAGGTGCACAGCAGTTAGGATTTTTTTCTGACAAAGCAAATCATCTCAACATTTCTTTGCTGGAGAGGTTAAGCTTTGCAGACCCAAATCTGTCAGAGCTAAACTCATTTCATCATCAAGGCAGGAAGCATCCTCACATCTGCTGTTGGAAGTGTGGAATTTGTTAACTCTTTGTCCACATGCTCCTTCTATCCCCTGCCCTTTGTAACCTGCTAATCAGATTAACTTGCTTGAATGTCTCATCTTCTTAGCTGCACTGCATGCACACCTGCCTATCTAAGCCAGTAGTAAGTGGGTGTCAGCAAACAGCATGATTTTTTTATCTGACTTTTCTCCTGCTGTTCCTCCTCATCTGACCCTTCCATGCAGATCACTGGTGAAGATGCCTGGAGATTATATATCTCCCACTCTACAAGAGGACAGCATTCAGTGCTCCCATTCTGCAGTCAGCATTGATGTGTCAGCATTTTCATTTTAAATCTCTTTAGGGGGTTTTAACTGTGCCATAAAAATTGTGCTAATCTGAAGCTTGACACACAATGAGTAGATTTGCGCGCACACTTGCACGTGAATGAGTTATCAAGAAGTTGCACGCAGAGAAGTCATCACGGGAAGCTTTATTTTTTACTCTTAGAGTCAGAATTTTAGTCTATCACATACACAATAGATTAAAAAAATAATACTTTCCAGGGAGTTGATAAAAATCTGATATGTTCTGGGAAATGTGTACACTCACAGTATCAGTAGCCACTAGAAAATGTCACCATCCTACTGTGTCTTACAGAGAGAGCCGTGTAATTGGAATATTGCTAGAAAAATTGAGGAAATATGAGACATGGAGGAAAACATAGGCCATATCTAAAGATCACAGGTCCAACACAAGGAAAGGCAGGGCTCCACAGACTCACTATTTGCAACATATATAATGTCAGAAACCAAGAGACATACTGCCTCAAGCTTGAACTAAAATATCAGTACAAAGTTGATTTCTTCCATGCAGGAAACAGAACGACATTAATTCTGCATCTCTTTTAAGGACTATTTACACAGTATACAAGAGCCGGCCCTTTATTGCAGTGTATCTACTTGCCACTTTCTTGTCACATTAATGACCAGCTTAACTTCCTAATGCCAGTGAAATATTGGACTGTGACTATCCCTAAGTGATCTAATTTCCCTGATAGCTTGTATACTCCATGTCCCTGACTCCTTACTTAGAATTGATCCATCAGTGAGTTTTGCTCAGATGGAGCCCCATCTTTTAGGGCTGTACATGAATCCCATGTCAGGATTGACCTTATATTGGTTGTTTTTATTCGTGTACCTGCCTCTTTGAAAGGCAAAAGGGGTTGAAAAATTAGGAATAAGGTAACATAAGGATTTTCTCCACCTATATCCTGACCGTCTGATTTGCAAAGGTTAAAAAAAAAATCTCTTGCCTTTAGGTTGCTCTGTTTTATAATTACTGCTGCCCAAGGAGTTATGGTAATGAAATTTTTGTATGTTTGTACTTTAAACATATATGCAGTCTTGTGCTGTAGCCGGAGGAATAAATGACAACTGAAGTTAGTATAAAAATGCTCACTCTGCTCTTTCAGCTGCTCACAACAAATTCTTTTTTGGCCTGAAATAGCCCACTGCTTGGTCTTAGACAAAAAGGAGAATTGTTTGGGGGCTTTTTGTTCTGTTTTTCTTTTTTACCAGAATCGACAAAATCTATCCAGTTGTATGCTGCTGAGTTTTGCTTATTTTTAAAGGAAGAAGGAGAGTACTTTTCTCAAAGGCTTGAGTTAGAAATAAATACATGCAGCTTCCGTTTTTCCCCAACTTGACTGGTTTTGCAAATCTCATTGAGAAACAATGTAGAATTTTTACCGAGCCAAGTCCAGAAGCCCTAGGCAGCCATTAGTCAAGCAAACCTCCAATTTCCTTTAGTTATCATCACTTTCAATGGGAGTCTTCCCTAGAAAAGGCAGTAAACATTTCAATAGTTGGTGCCCAGAGTTTGTTATTAAATCATTTATGATAAGAGTGCTGCTGCATAGGGGAAACAACCGAAACCTTGGAGTGAGATGGCACAGGGTATATCAGCTCTAGAACCAAACCTTACTGCTTAAGCAAGGGGTGGGCAATTATTTGGGCTGGAGGACTGCTTAGTGAGTTTTGGCAAGCTGTTGCAGGGGGGAGGCAGTGCTAACACAGCCCAGTGTGGAGGGGTTGCAGATGATCCCATCCAACCTGGACCCGTCCACCCCACACCCACTGCCAGGGGCACCAGGTGGAGCAGGCAGGCAAGCAAGATCTCCATGAAGACCAGCCTGGGACCCCAGCGGGCAGAGCGTGCTCAGCTTGGTGTGGGGGGGTGGGATTGGGTCACAGGCAGGTGGAGAGCAATGTCTGGGAGCAGGACAGGTGGACAGAGCCGGGCCTGGGATTATGGGGCAGTGGCAGAGCAGGACCAGGGCACAGCTGTGATCTGCTCCCCCTGCTCTAAATGCAAGAAGAACTCATCTGAGAGTGCGCCTCTTTGTTTTTTGTTACCTTCTCCCAGAAATGAATTCATCTGAGAGCCTGCCTCTCTGTTTTTGTCTGTTATCCTCTCCCAGAGAAAGGTGGGTCGAAGACAACAGAAGATGAGAGGTGGATGTATAGCCATGTCCCAATTCTATTGTTACCTAGTTATTCACACTCGGTACGAGGATTCCAGTGGCAAAATGGGAATGCTATCTAATAGCTAAACTGCAGAGATTACAAATGGAGTCAAGTTGTTAGCATTAACGCCTTCTATTCCCAAGGTCTGAGGAAGATGTATGTCCCTGTCCCCTCCACGATGATAACAATAGGCCCTTTGGGTGTCAGTGATCTCATGAAGTTTCTAAAGCTGTATTTTCCCCTTAGCATCTGAGCAGATTTTAGGCATTTGTTCTCACGTTTGTTTGTCCTATCAATCATTGTCATGGCAGGAGTCTAAATCAAATGGTCAGTCTTCATGGAATTGAATGTTACTTTTTGATCTGAAGATTGATCACGGTGATGACCGTAACAATAACCTGTGGGTGGTCAGGCACCTAAAGAAGTGCAGTCTCTGTCCTTAGAAACTTTCAGAAACAAGTTAGACAGACACTGGGCTGGGATGGGTTAGCCCGGGATGATCTTGTCTTGAGCAGGAGGCTGGACTAGGTAACCTTGTGAAGTCCCTTCTAAGCCAACTGTCCTGTAATCCTATGATCTTTTGCATGCCTATCGGTCAAACATTTCAGCAGAGAATCTTAAAGGCCTGTGAACTTGATACCGTAAGTAATACTGGGCCTAATTCAATTCCTACTGCAGTTACTGAGGTTCCTGTTTTTGACTTTTCTGGAAGTTACACTGGGCCTACATTTACATTTGTAGACTCAGAGGTACACAGAAGTGAAGGGATACCATCCAGTTCACATGCATGCCCCAGGTTTAAAGCCCCCAAGACCTCCAGCAGGTGTTGTTCTCATTAAGGTTTTCAAACATCCTTAAAAGATACTCAGAAGAGTCAGCCTGATTTACTGATTATTCCTAAAAGTAATTCAGTGAATAGGCTGATGTCACTCTTCAGTTAAATGCAGTGTAGTGGAGACATCCCCCAAGAATGCTTTAAATGGTCTAAGACGGATAAGTCTACAGTACACAGTGAAGACAGAGCATTTGTTCTTGTGCTTATCCCTAGTTCACTGGCCTTTGTTTGAGACTGGCGAGGTAAAAGGGCTTGAGATGCATAAAACCCAAGTGGGGAGGGGAGAGGTCCTCGGCATAGGAGCTGTGGAAGACAGTGGCAGGCTGAGAGCTTGCACTTCAGCCCGACGGCTCTCTTCACCCCGACAAGTTGCATGTTCCATCTCTGTGTACATCTCACACATCACCAGAGCTGGGACTTCTGCCAAGATTTTACATTACCTAACAATGTTCTGAGTTAGAAAAGAATCTCCAGTGTATGTATAACAGCAAAGCGTTGTCACTTTAACACAGCTTATACCAGCAAAAAAGACTGCTTGTTCCCCAAACAAAATAAAGTATTCTGGCAAAACCAAAGAACAACCCCCCACACGCTGCACCTTGTCCGCTGGTATAATTGAGTCTTCTCTATCACCTTTGCCATTATAAAAATGTTGTAAACAATCTCACTCCTGCACCAGTAAAAGTTTTATGTCTATACAAGCCAATCCCCATTATCTTTTCACCACGCCTCTCAACTAAGCCAAAAGGGAACGATACTACACTAATCTCAACTGGAAATCTTTTGTGTTAGCAAGTGGTCTCTCTAGAGGATGACTGTCATATTCTGTAGCAGGTCTGTGATCATGACTCTCTATGGATCAGTGGCATGTTGAGCTGGAGAGGTTATAAAAGTGTACAAGTGGGATGCCCAATAGCAAGGTAGTAAAACATTATTCTCTCCTTTTTACTTTTTCACTCTAGTAAGAAAATGATTATAATATACTTATTCCCATTTATAATGGTGTGTGAAGGTTTAATAATGTTCAACAGACCTTTTAATCAGTGTACGATCAATCACCATATATTGTTATAGACTCCAGCAGGTCAATACATTGTTTATAACCGTGACTTAGACACTTCTATGATCCCTTCTGTCGATATGTTTATTACGTCCTATTACACATGTAACTCAGGCCTCAAGCATGCTTATGAGGTTTATTAATCATGTATTAACCCTTTATATAGAGAAACCTTAAAACAAGCGTGACCAAGAAAACTACGTGAGCTCATCTCAGCACAGGTCTGTTGGACCACGTTGCAACATTCCTATCAGTGCGCTTGCCTCTTGTTGTGTATAACTCATACCCAGCAACAGCATCCAGCCACTCTCTATTTTGGACTCAACTGAGTCCTCATATACCGGCAAAGGAGTCTATTGCAGCCTCACCTGAGATGGGTCTTTTACCTTGGGTAATTCAGGGTCAGGAGTTTAGAACAGGGGTGGGCAAAATACAGCTTGTGGGCCAGATATGGCCCGCTAGCTGAGTGGATCTAGCCTGCAGCTGTTCCCGCAGTGCTCAGCAGCCCGCGCCACACTTCCACCTGTGCCCGTTGGCCCTAGCTCCAGCCAGTGCACACAGCTTCCTGGCAGGCTGTTCCTGGTGCAGCCACAGCTGTCCAAGTACTGCTCAGCTCCCCTGACCTCCAGCAGGTGGCTGAGTGAGTGGAAGGTGGCTGAGAGCTGAAACTGGAGCTGCATGCACTGGGGCAGGAGCCGCCCAGCTTCAGCTTCACCCCCACCTGCAGTGGCACAACAGGGGCAGGAGGATGAGGAACTGTTGCAGGCAGGGGGAGCTTAGCAGTACCCAGGCAGCTGCAGCCACACTGGGAGCAACCCCACTAGAAAGCTGTGCGTGCCAGCCAGGGCTGGAGTTGGCAGTCACGGGTGGGAGAGTGGTGCGGGCTGCCCTGGGCAGGAGCCGGCAGGGCTTGTGCCCACATGGAGCGCTGCAGGGGCAGCTTTGGACTGGATGAGGGGGACAGACCACACCGCCCGGGTGACATCTGTTGTATGCACCTCCTTCCCCCCTCCCTCCATCTGGACAGTTTCCGGGACTTAAGAGTGCAGGCAGCCCTCGACACATGCATGTACCTCCCTGCCACATGCACACACCGACATACACACCCCACCCCCATAACATACATGAGTTAGACTTTATTTGAGCTCTTATGCCATCATCTCTATATACTCGACTCAAAATACCATAAATTAGGACACCTATGTTTTTCAATAAAATGTTATAGTTGCTGTTCAATTTTTCAGTATATGATGTGTTTTTTATCAACAGCTTGTTAAAATGGTAACTTGTTATGTGTGTGGCCCTCAACAGCTCACCAAAATTTGTCAAGTGGCCTCCAGCTGAAATAATTGCCCACCCCAGGTTTAGATTCATGTATCTTAGCTTCAGTCCCCAATACCAACAACCCCTCCAGATACAAGGGTTTAATCATTTACTGGCGTGTTACCAGCTTTCTGCTGTGTGTATATGCAGCAAGACCATGGTGCATGCTTCAAAGGGGTGGTTTATAATCAATTTTCTAAGTGGCATGAGAAGTTTAGTTTCTGAGTTCCCCTCAAAATGGTAGAGGATCAGGCCTCCAAATCATTTAGACGATTCTGAAAAATCTCATCCTCAAATACCTGTTTAAATTAAGATAGTTTTCTCCCTAACATTTCTGTTAATGGTCTGTCTCAGGAATGGCAATGGGAAATGGCTGCTTCACATGCAAATTGTCCTATCTGCTTGAAAACAAGGCTGTTCTACCCCACTGCTATTGCTAAGATGGTAAGCTCCTTGGAGCAGGATTGATCTTTTTGTTTTGTGTTTGTACTGTGCCTAGCACAACAGGATCCTGGTCCATGACTCAGGCTCCTCAGTGTTACTGTAATACAAATAATAGTAATCCCCTAAGCTTACAATACGTTTCCACACAATGCTCACAGAGCACTTATAACGAAGCAATACATTTACAGAAATCAAAGACTGTTTGCTGCTAATTTGTATTTGGAATAAGGGCAGGTAAATACATTGGATAAATTATTTCCTATGAACATTTTGCTCAGCCCTGAAAGTAGCCACAGTGGCATTTAAGATTAGTTAATGTGTTTTGCATTAACTTTCACTACCTGAATATAAATAAAGGACCCTCGTCCTTCATACGCAGTGTTGAAATCAGTTAAATCAAAGGAGTGCGAGAGAGAACTAGTGTTTAGCAAGCCGTGATGCTGATTTTCTGATTAAACGTAAGCTTTTTAGCATACTATGTAGATGAGATGCACTGTCAAATTAATAAACTGTGAACTCTAAATAATTACTTGAAAGAATAGGGAGCTGGGAATGATGGATTACTTACCACAGCCCTGATAATTTCCAGAATGGAAGGCAGGCTGTTACTGTTTATTGTATTATTTCTTCTTGAAAGAGATTTTTTTAAACTGTCTATCCACTGCAGTATTACAATATTGCAAATTCAGCCATGTTTTCCCTTTTATTTCCCCTGTAAGTATTTGCTTACATTTGTATAAAGTAGCTTGATTTGGATTCAGTAATGTTTTATAAACTGTAGAAGGAAGACTAAAGTATAATGTTTTTGTCCCCATCTTCTTATCTGTACCTTATTAGCAGGACAAATTAAGGACTGGTTTCCACATCGCTTACAGAAAACCTGATTCAGAGCCAGCCTAGCCTCAGAACCAAAGAGGCGATTAGTCATTGCATCTCCCAGATTTCACCTCCTTAGTGAATTATTTTTATTGCGCTTCTCCTAATTTTGGATCATACACGGGTATTTTGAATGTTATAGGGTTACAATTGACTAGGCATAAAAACCCCAGAGCTAACACAGTCTGTTTATCCTGATTTAGGGTAATCGTATTCCCACGGCAAAAATCTCCTGCCAGAGTAAGTAGATTCACATATATATGAACTCAGCTCAAGTGGCAATCACTGCCTGACAAACCAGATGTACTGAGTGATAATTAATGGCAGGAATTAGCATACTGGAAGAATTAGGAAGCCAAATTCCAGTCCCCGACCATCCCCCCCCTCAAATTAGGGGTCTTCTTTGGAGACTGCTTTGCAGTAGTCCTGTTTTCTATGTCATACTGCCAGTGTATTGGGAGAAATGAAGAAACTGACCTTTTCTTTGACAGCTAAAATCAAACCACCAATACTAATGGAATCAAGGAAGGAAATATCAAAGGGTCAAAAAATGATGTATGTGACAAGTGTGGAGAGGTGTCATTGGCAACTGTTGCAGAACTGGTGGGGTCAACATTTTTGTGATGAGAGCCAGATTCTGATCTCCATTAGTTTGGCATAACGGAGACCATAATGATGATCTGATGGCTTGCTAGTCAGTAAGCCAAGATAAATTAAATAATAATTTGGCCCAAAAGGCTGTTTTCAGACACTTGGAAGTAAAGCAAAGCAAATGTGCGTGAGCTGATGAAGTCAGTAGGGACTTCCTCATCAAGTTCAATGAATTTTGAATCAATCCCATTCCGAACAGATTTAGGAGAAAGCGTTTTGTCTTGTGACAACAGTGAAACTACTTGAAAGGGGGGTTGAAAGAGGATGGAGCTGGACTGTTTTCAGTGGTGGCAGATGACAGAACAAGGAGCAACAGTCTCAAGTTGCAACAAGGGAAGTTTAGCTTCGACATTAGGCAGAATTTTCCTAGTAGGAGGGTATTAAAACAGTGGACCAGGTTACCCAGAGAGGTGTTGGAAGCTCCATCCTTAGAGGATTTTAAGACCTGGCTGGACAAATCTTTGGCTAGGATGATCTAGTTTGTCTGGGGTGGTCCTGCCTGGAGCAGGGGGTTGGATTAGATGACCCTCCTGAGGTCCCTTCCAACCCTCATTTTCTATGATTTTATGAACCAGCCCTAGCACAGCCTCTTCCTTTTAAAACTGTTCTGCATTAGCACAAACACTAGAATCTCTCTCTCCCTCCCCATCCCTTTTTCACTTTCCCCACCCTCTTCATTGGAAAGTTTCTGCCCCGAAGCTTCCCTAGACCTCATCCCTTAGGTCTTGTGTTAAAAAAATTTAAAGAACATCATTAAACATTCACGTAAACTTTTGTTGTCATCTTTGTGTTTGCACCCTTTAAAACCCCCAAGTAAAAACTCACTTCATACTGCTGAATTTTGTTTCTTTTCATTTTGAAGCCACTGAATTTCCTGTGCTTTCCCATCTATTAAAGTAAAAAATGCATTATTCTAATCTCAATAATTTCAGGGCTGGAAGGAGCAGTTATTTTTAAGGGACAGTGGAAAAAAAGCACATGGATCACACCTAGTTAATTTCCTTAGGCGTCTTTATCTTGTTTCTGTTGTGCTAGAAATCGGTTGATTCCAGTCCAGTTCTGTCATTTTTTAGTGCCAGCAGATATAGAAATAAGATCTTTCTGCTCCAAAAGGACTGCCTCGGCTCTGATGGAGCTTCTTTAGAAGTCCAAATAAAGGCATTACAACTTTCCATTACCACTTTAATTAATGGGTTTTGTCTGGAATATATAAAATAATTTGGCAGAGCCAGATAAAAAAAAATCCTGAAAGAGAATCAGATGCTTATCTATTATTTGTAGTGAAAGGTGAAGCTGCTTGGAATTTGATCTTATTTTTTAATATTATTCTGCACTTGAAAATGGACCCATTTTCAACTAAAAATAAACACCACAGTCTATTCACTTGGAAAAAAATCCCATTCTGAGCGAGCCCGTTTCTATTTTTGCAAGTTTTGCATGTTTTGTTGAATTGGCTGCAAAATGGTTTGAAATAAAACAATGAAGCTATTTTTTTTTTATGTATCTGGAAACTATTTCTTCAGTTCCCCTACAGCTCTTTAGGATGCGGAAAAACTCTTACAGCACCAGACTTCTCTTTCAAAAGAAAAGACGGTGCAGATCTTCCATAAACCTTTTCAGTATTGTTCTATTCCCATAAGGTTTAATATAATAACAGTTTTGAATACATCTTGGATTTCACTCTGATCACTGGTGCACAGCATAAACTTCACACCCATAAGGGACATACAATCAAATTCCTTTGTTTCAACAAGCCATGCCCCTTCTTCTTGAAGTAAATAATTTCTAGCAGCTCTTGGATTTATTGGACTCTGATAGTATCCAGTAGAAGGCAGCAGTATGCATCTCCAGCAGGGATGGGCAATTATTTTGGGGCTGGGCAGATGGGATGGGTGGGGAGCAGCATCCAGGAGAGGGATGGATGGGTTGGGGCAGGGCCAGGGGTAGGACTTGGATTGTGGGACGGTGACAGCATGGGGCCAGAGCTCAGGGCAGAGCCATGATGTGCTCCCCTTGCGCTCCTGTGATGGGCACCAGTTCTGCAGGCAGATTCGTGTGAGAGTGGATCACAGCTCTGGACCCCACCCCATTCTGCCATGATCTTAGTGGAGATCAGCCGGGACCGACACAGGCAGGGTGTGTGGCCAGGTGGATGGGATGGGGCTGTGGGCCAGGTGTGGTAGCAGTGGCAGAGACTGGCAGTGGCAGCTGGAAGGAGCTGCTGCTGTAGGTGCTGCCAGGAAACAAATCCAGCTGCCGTGCCACACCAGCCCCACCGCGCGCCTGGACATGGTGGGATTTGCCACACGTGCCACAGCCCGGGCTACCACTACGCCTGAGCTGTGTTGAGCCAAGGCCTCCGCCACAGGCCAGACAAAATCCCTTGGCAGGCCAGGTTCAGCTGCAGGCTGTATTTTGCCCACCCCGGTATACAATACTGTCATTTGTTATGTATATTATCTGTAATACATAGATGTCCCAGCCATGGACTCAGTGTGTATGGTGCTGTATACATGTAACATATAAATATTAAGACAGTCTCCACCCCAAAGAGCCAAGAGATGACACATAGATAGCAGAAGAACAAGGAGAAGAAGCATGGCAGTTCAGCATGGTAGTTAGTGGACTCAGTATGCTGATTGCTGAAATGTTACTCATTTTTGGAGGTGTCACAGCAAAGGGAAGTTTTAAGACAGAATTTGAAGGACAACAATGTGATGGACTTGCAGATGTTTAAAGGTTGCTCCTCCCAAGCATGAAGGACAATATGAAATAAAGTGCTAAGCTGCTTGCTCAGGAACCATAGCCCTTCTTATAAATACATGACATTTTTCCCTCCCTGCCTCTCCGTTCTAGGTCGAGGAAATAAAAATCTCAGGCATAGCTGCTGTCCTGTCCCTTCTTCCTTTTACGTGGAAATGGATCTGTGAAAAATGCTCATCTTCATATTTCACCAAGAGCAAAACTTGGATCTTGGAAAGTAACTTGGAAGAAGTATTTTTGCAGAACCATTTTGTATGGAAGTGTGCACAAAGAAGTCTCACTTTGGCACAGCTCTAGTCAGTATATGAAATTAGTACAATTAATTAGGGTATAAAATCCAGATTGGGAGATAAAATGCAATTTTGCATTCAGTCCTTAGCCTAATTGTATTAATGTGAGTGTGGTAGTTAATGTTAAATATACAGGTGAATATCATGCGCATTAAGGTGATGAAATATTTTCCAATTTTATCTCTAAAAACAGCTTCACAATTGTAGCAGGTTATCCAGCACATAATATTAATCACTGGCAACCTTGCTTCCCAGCCCTACTACTCATGCTTTTGGGGCATTTGAACAGCTGCCTTATCTATCAGGAAAAATAAGAGACAGACACCACTGTTCTAGGCGTTTTGCCCAGCAAAAACAAAAGGTGTAATTAAATGGAAGCGTGCACATATTTTCTCAGTTTGTTTTCTTGTAAAACTTTTATTGAGGCTATTTTTTGGAGGATTTTAGGTTGAAAATAATTAAAGTATTGAAGTGTTTGCAGTAAGATTGTTCCTTGTAGACATTTATGAAATTCATACTGAACTCATATTCTACTATCTTAAGCGATTTTTTCCATATTATTATACCAGCCAAAAAGTAAGCTGCTTGCCTCTTCTAACAATTTTTCTCTGTCGGTTTTGTTGTTAAGGGTATGAACTCCAGTTGACTCTCGGACTTTATTTTTTGCCAGCAGAAGAACAGACACATCCTATTAAGCTTTCTAAGTGACTGATCTTTTTACAAAGAGTTGCCAGTAAAAACACCTGGCTTAAACCGTGGACCTATTGCATATATAGATTTTTTTTGAACCATTACAGAAGAGCAGATGGAAGGCAGATTTTGTATATCAGAGAACTTATTTTATATCTGGTATAAGCATTCTGCTTTGGGATAAAATAAGAAATGGACAGTATATCATGGTGCTAGCCAGCTATGGAAAACTTATGTTAATCTGCTTAGCACTGTGCTCTGTGGAGAAAGTGATGCATGGTTTGTAAATTCAGACAGAAGAAGAGAGGGTTTTGCAACTGGGAGAAGGATTCAGGGGAAGCAACCAGCTGTGTGACAAGGCACCCCACCTCTCAGTGCTTTAGTGGCATCATCTGCATCATGGGAATAGTAATACTTGGGTGGGAAATCACTGCCTGATCTGTGGATGAGAAGTGCTGAAGATGCTTGAGCACAGGGGTGACTGTTGCCTCCTGAGCCTGGGAGGGGCACAATTTGTGGGTGGGCCTGGGGGCAGGCCAAAAGCCCCATATCCATTCCTATACTTCTGTGCCATGGCTTAGTGCCTCCCTCTCCCCGCCCCCCCAATGCTCCGCCAGCCCATGCGGCACAAAAACTGTCCTGCTTTCAGGGGCCAATCTCGGAGGAGGGGGCATATTCCCGCCCCCGTTTCCCCCTTACCAGTTGCCTGTGCTTGAGCAGGAAAGGCACTAGCCTTGGATTAGGAGGATATTTGAGGGCAATGTCGAACTTACTGATTTCTGTTTGGTGTGTGAAACAAAACAGATTCAGAAATGTCAAAATTTCCCATAAAATAAAAATATCAGGGTGTATAAGGCTCTGCAGGCATGTGAGGAGGTGCCTTCAGAGCATTGCTTGGAAAGGGGAGATCACCTGGAAAGGAAAAACTGGTTCCAAACTCATCCCAAATCCTCATAAAATAAGTTTGATGGGCTCAGTTACAGCTTTAATGACTAATCATTAAAGACCTACTAAATTCACAATTTTGCAGATTTTGTGGAAACTGAAATCAGATGTTGTCTGTGAAATCTGCAAAATCAAAAAAGAAAAAATAAATAAAATACTGGCTCCCCAGCAGGAGCCAAAGGTTCTCGTGACTGCTGTGGCCCAGCCCTGCAGCCCACTAGTGGGGAAGGGGGAGCCGCTGGCACCAAGGGGAGGAGCCAAGCTGGTGATCACGCCCACCCCTTGCTTCTGAATGGCTGAGAGGGCTGCCTGTCATGCAGCCTTCCCCTCTGCCAATCAGCGGCGACAGGCAGGGCCACCATGACTTGGGTAGATCCCTACTAATCATCTGTGGTTCTGCATCACGTGCCTAAAGACTTTATGATTAGCAGTCTTGGTTCCAGAGAAGTCTCAAAAGTGGAAAACGAAGAGGAGAATAAGGAGTCGTGTCGCTTCCTTTACCTCACTCTTCAAATCAGCCTGGAAATCATAAGTATGAGGATTGTTTTTAAGAAAAAAAAAGAAGGAAGAAAGGAAAAGGGTTGGTCCCCAAAGGATTGACTTTATGACCATCTACGAGCACTTTAGTCATTTCATGAGGTTAACATTAACACGTTCCAGGAAGCATCAGGATTACTTGCTAAGAAATGCCTTTTTTTAAATAAATGGAGGGAAGAGAATTAAAAAGAACCAAAAAATACAAAGAAACCAACGCAAGCTGCGGCTTGTCTCAAAAGAGGTGCCTCATCTTCAAGGTTGTTTAGATAATTGTGTGCTCTCTGTGCAGCACTATAACCTCCCATCATTTTGCATGCCAGCGGCCTTTTATTTCCCCTCTCATCCTTTTCAGCTTTTCATTAGTTCCAGGCTCAGTTTTTCATACTTCAGACACTTGTTTGGGCTGGCTTGGACAAAGCTGATAGATTGACTGATAGATTGTCAGTGGCCTTTATCTGGAAGCGAAGTATGAATTTTGGTCAATAGAGAATGAGGTTTCTTTGCAGGGGCATAGATTTCACTTTGTTTTCTTCACTCTGTTAATTGTAGGCAGAAATTGATGTGCCTATCTGTGTGGAGTTGTCTGAGAAGGAGCCTTTCAATTCTCTAATTGAATTTTTATGCGCAAGGAACCTTTTGTTCGGGTAAGAATTGGGGATCTGGGCACATCACGTGTTGGAGCTTAGCATCCTCAACAGCCCTTAACCTGGTACGGAAGTGATCGTGCTGTGTGATCTGAGACACTCAGCACCTTGCAAAATTAGCCTCACAGGACCAGCACTTTCTACATCTGTCTCTGTCGGGCTCCATTGCTCTCCTGTTCCTGGTCTTTGATGCATTCAGTTACTGCAAAAGGCACCTTTGCTTTGGTTAGGGGATGGGGGAAATGGGCTAAGCACTGGCAGTTAAAACACAGTTGGATGTGTTGATATTCTGTGTCACTTTTGACAAGGCCAGATTCACAGAAGTTTAGGGCTGGAAGGGACCTTGTGAGATCATTGGGTCCAGCCCCTCTGCTCTAGGCAGGAAAGACTGCTGGATTTAGGGAGCTACCCATTGTTTTAAGCCAGCCAAAGCAGGAGGGAGGGTTGTACATGCACACTGAAGTGCAGCAGTCCTTAGCCTAGCTGTAAATACTGACCTAGCAGGACAGATTGTTCTTACTGCCTTTTTTCTGTTACAGCCTTAATATGTTGTGAAGGTAAATGTTGGTTTTCCTACTCTACTGCATTCTACCCTCCGCACCAGATTGAAAGGACATATTTTTTCTCCCCTCATGATGATATTCAGTACAGTTTAACATCTTGGCCAAAGTGAAGCTTACGTTCCATTCCAGGAACATCATAAATTTCACCATAAATCCACAAAGAAACTGTCAAAGCAGTGCAATGGCTTTCTCCCTGACTTTAAGTGAAACTGAGTGTCAGGAGAGAAGTGGGTCTGTTTTTCCAATCAGAGAAGGAATCCTCCAAGATTTCTCCAGGCTTCCCATTCTCAAGCCTCTCTCAGCACCCTTGTAGGCATTTTCTCCTCTGGGTAGGTTTGCTTTTGGACCCATCTGTGGCTAGACCAATATTCTCCTTTTTGCCACAGAAGGAGTACAAAAATGCAAAATCTGTCCCAGTGCCTCCCCCCAGAGTGATCAAATATGCCATCTTTGAGTTATAGGATACATCAAAATTCAAATTTTGCGTTTACAGGACTATCCCCTTTATGGAACCGGTGGAAGGAGGGTGCTGTGGTTAAGGCGCTGTACTAGTACTTGAAATCTGGGTTCAGTTTCTACCTCTGCTGCAGGTTTCCCCTTTGACCTTGGGCAAGCCAGTTCATCTTTCTGTGCCTCAGTTCTCCATCTGTAAAACGGGAATAATTAAGTTTCCTTTGTTTAGGTCTGGGTTTGTCTTGTTTGAGCTACAGAGACTTTGCAAAGGGGGACCACTTCTTAACATGTCTGGTGAAACTTAGTGAGGTTGGAGGGAAGTTTCAGTGGGGAAGTCACTCTAAATGTTGTGCAATGTTGTCGCACTGAATAGCTGTTATACTCCGTCCCATGGAGAGCTACATTTCCGTGACAAGTTAAGTGATCTAGTCATGCATTGTCTGTGAAGCATTTGGGTTTTTCTTAATCCACTTTTATATGCTTACACTATTGTCATAGCTGGGAGTGAAGGAGACATTATGGAATAATCAATAACCAATGGTTTAAAAGACAAATTTCCTCCCACTTTATCTGTATACTTTTCTAGACACAAGGGTCAGCCTGTTGGAAATAATCATTGTCTGTGCTAGCTGAGTGTCTGTATTTTTGTTAGCTCTTTCTGGAGCAACACGGCAGGTGGGGAACGAGGGAGAAGAAATTAAATGTGGTGTCACACACAATTAGGCTGAACTTTTCAAAGGAGCCTATGGGAATTACACAACAAACACCCTCAGCCCCCGATGAAAATTCCAGCCTTGTAATGTCTTACTTGGTACAAAGGCAGTGAATGGAGAGGGAGGTGTGTTTTTAAAAATAGAGAGAGATGCAGCTTGAGAAATGACATGTTGTAGGGTTTGGATACGTCGCATGTTTCTTTGGGCTGATTCTGCCAGACTGCTCCTCTGTAGTCTCTTCAGGATGTGCCTTCGGCTGTCACCACGTGGAATCTGGCTAGGGGATGAGATTGCTCTGCAAAGACAAAGCTCAAAGAAATGTGTGAAATCAAATGTGTCCTTCAGTCAATCCAGTTCTTTTTCCTATTGCATTTAATTTGAGGCTTTGTATTTTGTGCATTGTCTTGAAGAGCCTATTTGCAAAGCTAGACGGAGCAGATTGCTTATTTACAGGCTCTCTGTTGACTGTAGCTTTTTATTAATATGTGCAGAAGCTCATCAAGGGCTAATTAAGCAACCCCATTTATAAAGGAGGCATAAGGGAATTGGGCTGCAGGCCGTTTGTTTAAATAGTACAAAGCAACACTTTGTTTTAGGTGACCAACCATTATGAAGCCCTCTGTACTCCCGGCACTGGCGGTAACTCTAATAGATGTATGTGTTGGCAGTGAGGGTGCTCCTTGATGTTACACTGTCATTGAGTTTTAGGTGACAAAAATGTTTAAATGATCTTGACTACCTTTTAGCGCAACTGCAGTTATTTAGTTTTAAAGTGGCTTATGGATAATGATACTACTTAGGGCCAGGTTCTGTTTCATCTGTTAGGCACCCAGGTGTGATTCTGTTCCACCCTCTTCAACCTGCCAGATCTTCAAGTGGCATAAAACACCACCAGCTCCCACCACTGAAGACCTGCCCTACCACATGCAGAAATCATGTTGGTTTTTGTTAGCTTTTAATCATGCATGTATCTGATACTCCTTGGGAAAGCAGTGGCATGGAGCAGAGTCTGATATGACCCTGAATAGGAGAGAGGGAAAAAATAACAAGAGAGTGCAACTCCTTCATAGCTTGCCTCCTGACCATCCATCAGACCACTTCTGGGACACCATAAAGAACTCCCAAAAGGTAGAAAAAAATCAATAATACATAAAACTGGCCATTCTGCAGAAACTCTTGGAAGGACAAGTGCCTCTTGCTTTTGACCAAAGCCCACTATCCAGGGGTGGATCCAGAGGGGTGCAGTCATACTCTTGCTTACTGGACTGCACCACAGGAGCCCCTGGGGACTTTTTTAAAGACCCCAAAGCAGGTGAGAATCCCCTTCCTTCCCCTCCATGCACAGAGGGATATCCCTTCCCTTCTTCTCCCCCGCCCCGGCTGCTCTCTTGCCACTGTCTTATGGGTGGAGGGAGCTTCAGAGCCTTTCGTGCCCATTCCAGCCAGGCTGCATGGGCTCAGCTGAGACAGCAGCAGGGGCAGGGGCAATGCTGGGGGGCGGGGGTTGGTTCCCTTCTCATGCCTTCTCCTGGGGCACCAGGCTGGGTGGAGGAATCCACACTACAACCTGTCACTGCTCTCACTGTCATATCACAACTGAGCCCAGCCCCCGTGCAGCCTGACTGGACTGAGCAGAAGCAGCTCTGAAATGTCTCTTACCCCCAGGACAGCAGGGAAAGCAGCTGGGGAAGGGTTGGGGAGGGGACATGACTTTGACTATGGAGGGGAAGGGGGGAGATTCTCATGTGCTTTATGGACTTTAACAATGTCTCAGAAGCTCCCTTTTTCTTGTCTGCCTGCATCAGTGGGTAGAAGCTGGGAGTGAAGGGTGCAGCCACCCCTGCAGTGCTGGTTGCTGCTCATGCACTCCCCCTTCCCAAATCCTGTATCCACCCCTGCAGCTCTTGAAAATGTGGCTGGTTTTTTTGCTAAAAACTGATTCACTGCAATATCTCACTGATGGATATCTGGTGGATTAATAGTTTCATAGTTTCATAGTTTCATAGTAGCTAGAGTCGGAAGGGACCTAGGTAGATCATCTAGTCTGACCCCCTGCCTTAGCAGGAAAGAGCACCGGGGTCAGATGACCCCGGCAAGGTGCTCATCTAACTTCCTTTTAAAAATCCCCAGGCTAGGAGCCTGCACCACTTCCCCTGGAAGCTGGTTCCAGGCCCTAGCCGCCCTGACTGTGAAGTAGCGCCTCCTAATATCTAATCTAAACTTACCCTCCGCCAGTTTGTGACCGTTATTCCTGGTCACTCCTGGCAGCGCACGGGGGAACAGGGACTCCCCCAATACCTGCTGATCCCTCCTGACCAGTTTGTAGCAGGCCACAAGGTCCCCCCTTAACCTTCTCTTGTGGAGGCTAAACAGGTTCAGGTCCCGTAGCCTCTCCTCATAAGGCCTGCCCTGCTGACCCCTGATCATACGAGTGGCCCTCCTCTGAACTCTTTCCATATCGTCCACGTCCCTCTTGAAGTGTGGCGCCCAGAACTGGACGCAGTACTCCAGCTGCGGCCTGACCAGTGCCGCATAGAGGGGGAGGATCACCTCCCTGGACCTGCTCGAGATGCATCTGTGGATGCATGACAGGGTACGATTGGCCTTCTTGACTGCCTCCCCACACTGCCGGCCCATGTTCATCGTGGAGTCAATGACGACTCCAAGATCCTTTTCCGTCTCCGTGCTGGCAAGAGGGGAGTTCCCCAACCTGTAAGTGTGGTGCCGGTTCTTCCTCCCCATGTGCAACACCTTGCACTTATCAGTGTTAAACCCCATCCTATTCTCATCCGCCCACCGTTGCAACCTGTCAAGGTCAGCTTGTAGCCTATTGCACCCTTCTAGTGCACCCACATCCCCCCACATCTTAGTGTCATCAGCAAACTTGAACAGGGTGCTTTCTACCCCCTCATCCAAGTCACTGATGAAGATGTTGAACAGTGCGGGCCCGAGGACCGAGCCCTGCGGAACCCCACTGCCCACATCCTTCCAGGTCGAGAAGAACCCATCCACTACCACCCTCTGGGTGCGGCCCTCCAACCAGTTGGCAACCCATTTGACCGTGTGGGCATCGACACCACAGTCTCCCAGCTTTTTGATGAGGACAGGGTGAGAGACAGTGTCGAAAGCCTTCCGGAAGTCCAAAAAGACTACATCCACAGCAACCCCTGCGTCTAATGATTTGGTGACCTGATCGTAAAAGGCCACCAGGTTGGTCTGACAAGACCTGCCACTGATGAACCCATGTTGGTTGCCCCTGAGCATGCATTCCCCCGCAAGGCCCTCCTGGATGTGTGCCAGGATAATTTTTTCAAAGAGCTTACCCGGGATTGAGGTAAGACTAACTGGCCTGTAATTTCCCGGGTCCTCTTTTTTTCCCTTTTTGAAGATAGGGACCACATTGGCCCTCTTCCAGTCCTCCGGCACCTCGCCAGAGCACCACGAGTGCTCATAGAGCCGCGCCAGGGGTCCCGCAATGACCTCGGCCAGTTCCTGTAGAACCCTAGGGTGAAGATCGTCCGGACCAGCGGACTTGAACACGTCCAGCCTCTCCAGAAGTACCCTAACTAACTCCTCGCTAACCCTTGGCCCAGGCGTGTCTCTCTCGGGGCCCGAGGGGGGCCCAGCAGGGAGGTGGCTGAACTGGTCCCTACTTAGGAAGACAGAGGCAAAGAAATCGTTAAATATGTTAGCTTTGTCATCTGGCGTGATGACTAAGTTGCCCATCGTGTCCTGCAGGGGCCCCACATTACCCGGGACCCTCTTTTTACCCTCTATGTATTTGAAGAAGGACTTCTTATTGTCCTTAATCCGGGAAGCTAGTCCTATCTCCAACTCTGCCTTGGCCCTCCTGACTGCCCCCCTACATCCTCGGGCGACTGTAACATAGTCCTTCTTGGTGATGACCCCATCTCTCCATTGGGTATATGCCTCCCTTTTAGCAAGGAGACATTCCCGGATGCTCTTAGTGAGCCATGGGGGTTTATGTGCCCTCCTGCTCCCTTTGACCCTTGTTGGGATTACCTCCCTTTGGGCATGGAGGATCGTCTCCTTAAGGAGCAACCACTCACCTTCGACATCCGATTCCCTTCCCCTCTGGGTCCTCAGCGCTTCCCCAACGATCCTCCTTAGCTTGTTGAAGTCAGCCCTCCTAAAGTCTAGGGCTGTTGCCTTGCTGCAGCCCTTTGCCACCTTACGCTGGATGGTGAATTCCAGCAAGCGATGATCGCTGTCTCCCAGGTGGCCCATCACCCGCAGCCCCCTCACCAGGTCATCACCCGTGGCCAGCACCAGGTCCAACAAGGCGTCTCCCCTGGTGGGACTGTGCACCTCCTGGGTTAGATGGAGGTCCTGCACTCTGGCTAAGAACCGACGTGAGCGATCAGACTTGGCTGACTGCTCCTCCCAGCAGATGTCTGGGAAGTTCAGGTCCCCCATGATGACCACATCCTTAGCCCTCACTGCCTCTGTAAGCTGACCTAAGAATTCCTGGTCGAGCTCTTCTCCCTGGTTGGGAGGTCTATAGTAGACTCCCACCGTTAAGTCTCTCTCCCCTGGACTGCCTTTTACTCTAACCCAGAGCACCTCAGAGTGCCCCCCCTCTACCCCCTTGCTAATTAACGAGGAAGTATATTCCTCCTTGATGTAGAGTGCTACTCCTCCACCTTTCCTTCCTATCCTGTCCTTCCTGTATAGCCTATAGCCCTTGACACTCACCGCCCAGTCATGCGATGAGTCCCACCACGTTTCTGTGATCCCTACTATGTCAGGGCTGGTGACAGCTAGGAGGAGGGCTAGTTCCTCCTGCTTCTTCCCCATACTTCGAGCATTCGTGTAGAGGCATTTGAGGCCTTCAACGGTTGTGCCCACTGACCCCCTAGTCTCAGCAATGCCCCGTCCCCCATCGCTTACCTGTTTCTCCCTTTTGACCATTGGTCTGGGCTCGCTGGCTGTTGCTGGGCCTGGTAGTTCATCGTCTCCTCCGCCCTCATCTTCCCCCTCCCCCGACAAGCCTAGTTTAAAGCCCGCCGAAGGAGGTTCACCAACCTGGAAGAGAACACACGCTTACCTTTAGGGGAAAGGTGGAGCCCATCCCATCCCAGCATGTCTCTCATCACGATGTGCCGGTCATGGCTGAGGAAGCCAAAGCCCGCCTCGAAGCACCATTCCTGTAGCCTCCAGTTGGTCTCCGCAATGCACATCTCGTGACGTCTGCCTCGACCGCTCACTGGCAGGATGGAAGAGAAGACCGCCTGTGCGCCCATCTCCCTCAGCACGCCTCCCAGAGCATGGTAGTCCTCCATCAGGCGATCAGGGGCTCTCCTGGCCGCATCGTTAGTACCCACATGGACAAGGACCATGGGGTAATAATCGGTGGGCTGGATGATGGACTGGAGCATCCCCTTCACATCCTGAATCTTCGCTCCGGGCAGGCAGTAGACCTCACGTGCTGAGGGATCCTGGCGACAGATGGGGCCCTCCGTACCTCTCAGGATGGAGTCACCAATCACGATGACGCGACGCTTCCTCCTCTTAGGCCTCTTGACTCCCGCCGCCCGCACAGGACATTGTGTGCACAAAGTCTCCTCCCTGGAATCTTCCACTGCTCCCTCCTCCTCCAGGGCTGCCAGGACCTCATATCTGTTCTGCAGATGGACAGGAGGAACTGGTGCTGCAACATGGTTAATAGCCCTGGCGCGGGAGACCGTCTGCCACTCAGCAGTGGAGGGCTCATCCCGGGCTGCCCTCTCCTCTGTTGTATCACCCTGCAGAGAAAGAAAATACCTATCAATTTCCTCCTCTGCCTCACGGATTCCCCTCAGCCTGCTAACCTCCTCCAGGAGCTCCTGCACCATCTTAATATCTGATGGTTTCATTGGAAGATGTATCTCTGACTGCATGCATGATCCAGATCTTTGAACTAGTGTCTGCTGAAGCAGTGATTTGGGGAGGTTCATCTGGTATGTAGTCTCTCACATGCATTGCGTGGGCATCCTATTGGAAATTACATTTTGTTTACTCGCATTTAATAGACAATTAGAATAAAGTGTTTACATGGGATGAATAAAGGAGTTAGCAAGTAGGAAAGTGAAATTTCAGTTAGAACAGGAGACATCTGGAGTAACTGGCAATTCTAAGTCTATACCAGCTCAGCACATGTAAAATATTTTGACAACTCAACCTAAAAAGCAGGCCATATATATATTTTTTTAACATTGATTTTGAAAGAACCATGATGATAGGGATAGTTTTGCATCTCTAATTCAATCCAGAGAGCTCAGTAATACATTTCAGCTTTGGATAAATGAAACAAAAATAGCTTCTAGCTATGCTCCAAAAAAAAAAAATCATGCTGCACACCCAGCCCCCAAAACCAAAAGGCCCCAAAAACATCTAACTATCCAATTTGGTCATTTCTTCTTGTCCAGGGCTGAGGTTTCTAGGTACTGTATTGGTAGATTTGGGGAAAAAGCAAATGCTAAAAATAGAGATTTAACACCATCAAAACATTTCTAATATTCTCTTCTGTTTCGCTCTTCTGTGTACGTTCAAAGGAAAAAACTAAAAAAAGCCAAAAGTTTTCTTAAAAAACTAGAAGTATTGTTTTGTTTTGAACTGTCTTTTCATTTCAGGATGTTCATAGTTTTTATTCTTAATAAAATTTTAAGTGCTCAAAAAATTAAACAGTTTTCAGTGTTTTCATTTACCAGGTTAACAGAAAAAATAACTTGGATTGATCCAAAAAAAGGTTTTTCCCTGATTTTTCAGAACTGCTAGTGTATTAAAACTCAGTTATTTGTGCAGCTCTGAGTATGGGTTGCAAATAGTGTGCACATGCCTGTCTAGGTGAATTTGTTCATGAATAAGCTATATTAATAAATCAATGTAAGCAGGTCAGGAGAATGCAGTGGGACATCAAAAATTTTACTGCTACTTTACTACTTATTATTCTAGGCAGACTGGCAATATGTAGATTTAGAGAAGAGTGAGTAAAATAAAAACAGACATTTCTTGTGAAATTTGCATTTGGGCTGAAATTGATAAGATTTTAAATAAGAAAATGGAAATAGAAGATGCTTGAACTTTTATGTAAAACTTTTCTAAAACCAAAAAAGTGGGGGGTTTTGTGTTAGCCTGTCATTGAAAACTGAAAACTGTTTGCTGAAAAATTTGAACCCGGAAAATTTAAAAAAAAATCCTAAATGAATCAGAATGTTTAAACCAGGCATGCAGGCATAGGAGTGAGCAGTGCAAAATCGTCTAATTTTCACACTCCCACTCATCAATATTTGTTGCTTTTCACTTTGCTTTTCATCTTAAGACTTTGTTGCCTTCTTCTAAGGGTATGTACAGATATTATATTTAGACTGACCTAACTAGGATTAAGTTGATCTAAATGCCCATCTGTGTAGACTTTGGGGGGTTTAAATTGGGCCAAAAATGGAGGGCACAATCTAAGTTAATTCACCTGAGCAAGTGAACTTAGATCAGGAACAGGTTGACCAAATCCAGTGAATGTATACGCACATTCAGAGTGCTGGGAAGGTCCCAGCTACTTGCCCCAACCCTGGGGCTGCACTCTTCTTACCATCCCCTCCTACACCGACCAGGCTCTTTATTTTTAGCCCCCCACCCAGACTCTCTAGCCCTGCTTGATCCCACCTGCCCCAACCCTCACCCTAAGTTACTTACACCAGGTTCCTGGTGTGGCTCCCAGCACCAATGAACACCTGTACATGCTGCTCCCAACCTATAATCATACAGTTTAAAGTAAGCCTAACATTTGTACAGACCCTAAGGCTGTAAATAGATGTCACATTTGGTCCATGAGAAAGTCTTTTGTTCCGGGTTCTAAGTCCATTATCTCACTTCCAATCCCTCTGATGTATGTGGCATAAAATATACTAATGCTTTTTCCTGGGACATGACTTTGTACATATGTAAGGTTATCGCGGGTCATTCCCAGGACATGCTGGCCAGGCTGTATGCTCTCACTGGCCACCTATTGGTAGATGAGCACCAGTGCAGCTTGGAAGGGCAACGTGGGTAAATGACTGTGCCATGCCTGTTTTGAGCCCCATCAAACCCTGGGGCAGGCCCACATCAAATGAGATGCCTAATAAACTCTTTTTTGCTCTACACATCACACAGAGGGTACAATATTTTAAGTTCTACCTTCCTCACAGCTCCTTCCTCCTCTTTTCCTTAGTTGTTCTCACTCTTCCCACAATTCCTCCTCCACCATCTGCTTCTCAAGTGCTTTTCATAATCTTCTGTTTGTCCAGATTAGATTTAGATTGTCTGCTCTTTGGGACAAGGGCTTTTCTCCTATGCTTCTGCAGATGTTTAGGGGCTTATGAATAACAGTAATTGCTGCTCTGTATAAAATGAGTCTTTGGTCACAGCTGAATTCTTCATGAGTTCCAGGATCACCAGAAACTCCATCATGACAAATTCATCTCTTCACATCAACCCCAACACAAGCTAGGAACTGAAGGCATATAAAGACTCTTCCTCAAATTAAGTTTGTTGAATTTTGTCAGTGGGGTCAGAGGAAGTAGAAACACCAAGAAACATTAGGAACTTTTGGTGGATCGCAAACACTATGTGAGTTAACGGTGTGATGCTGTCACAAAAAACAAGGCAAAAACTGTTCTTTTGTGCCACAGAGCATAGGACAAGAGGTGATGGGTTTAAGCTCCAGAACAGCATATTTAGATTGCTACTTAGGAAATCAACATCCCAACTGTAAAGAGAACAAAGCAAGTTGCCTAGGAAAACAGTGAAATCTCCTTTGACAAAGAGTCTGGATAGGTCTCTGTGTTGGCTGGTTTAGACTCAGTAAATCCTATGTCTGTGCCAGGGGCTGGACTAGATAACCCTTGTGGTCCCTTCCAAGCAAATGATTCTGTGTTTCTAAATTTGTACGGTCTTTGTTTGGGCTGTGCCTGTTTTGCAAGTTTATACTTGGGTTGTCCAACTACTGGCCCGTGGGCCACATGTGGTCCCTAGTGGGTTAAGCTGCGCCCTCCCCACTACCCCTCTGGCTCCCAATCTGGACATTGATCTCCACCTGCTGCTGGCTTCTCTGGGCTCCCCCATCTCTCCAATTTCCATTTCCCAGCCTTCCCCTTGCAGGCATCACAACACAGTGCAGCATGGCCAAGGGAAGCTGTATGTGGAGGACCTGGGGACTCCATATGACACGGGAGCACCAGCACCGTGTAGCAGAAGGGTGTCTGCCATGATCTGGGAGGGAGGGATGCATGGCAGTGTGTAGGGATGGGGGTGCTAAGTAGTGGAGGGCGTCTGCCACTCAGCATGGTGTGTGGCCTACAGGCCTGCTTGCACATAGCCCAGGGGGCCTGTGGCCTGTGCAACCCTGGCCGCTCAGCAGTTGGACAGCCCTGGTTTGTACTGTTGCACATGCTCACCGATAGTGCTCCTGCTCTCAAACAGAAGGAGTTATTAAACAGCTTCAAAAGAGTATGGCATTTACATACATTAGTCTAGTGAATTAACATTTATGGAGCATTAAGAATCAAGCTTCAAAATCTTCCATTAGCCTACTTTAGACACCAGTAATAGTGTCCCGTGTGATTTCCAGCAGGAAACACTTTTAGCTCCAACTGTATGTAGCGCCTTCATAAAACTGAACAACACAAGTTAATCTATCTCCTTTCATCTTTCTTATTAGCTTGGTTCTAAGCAAGAGCTTTGTAGGCTACCGCCCTTTTTAGCATGCCAGGCATTTTCCCATCTCTTTATCTTCCTATTTCCCCTTATGTCCTCCTCCTCCTCTAGACAGCCTCATTTGCAGGGACCACTGTGCTGGAGCAGCAAGTACGGGGAGTTTTAAGAAAGCAGTTATCTGAAGATTAAGCAGAGATGGCAGACAGCTTGGTCTAGTGTTTATCTGCATTTACTCTCTGTTAATCACCATTGGAGAGAAAAGAGCTTTATATTTCCAATGATCGGAAGCTGAGATCTTGTGTTATCCTCCAGTCTCATTCAGTCTGGTCCCGTGATTCATTGTGGAAAGGAGAAAGTTAGCCCAAAAGATCACACCAGATACTGGTGTAGCAAGTTCTTTCACTGGACAAATCCGTCTTCACATACAATTGAGCAAAAGAAATGAGCCGCCACGCTAATTCTAACTGCTTCAAGTCATAAGTGAATTGATTGTTCACCGACCTTTTTTGTCTCTTCAGCTTTGACATTTGGTCTCCACTTTGTTTGCTCACAGCCATCAGCTCTGCTAGGGAGGTAGAGGTGAGATTTTTAGCCAGGATTGGCCTGGATAAATAGATTTAAATGACTGGGAAAGAGAAAAACCTAGGGCTGAACCCAAGCCCTTGCAAATGAGATCCTATTTTAGCCCCATAATATCCTATATGAATCCCAACTTATCTTTTCATTTTAGTGGCGCTAGCTTAACTCCATTGACTTCTGTTCAGTTACCCCTGATTTCCTTTGCTATGAGTGAATGGAGAGGCAGGCCTAACTAGTCGAACTTAACCAGCTGGGAGCTCTAGGGTATAAACTGACATAGCCAGTGCCATAGCAAGGAAGTTTGGTTTCTGGGGCAAACCCACAGTGACAGCCTGCCCTCGCCCTGCATACAGATTCAGGCAGCACATGCCTCATCATACTTGCCCAGGGGTTCACGCAGCAGTGGGAGCCACCCCCCCACCAGATGGGGGCAGCGCCTTCGCGTCGGCACCCAGGGCAGGCACCCCACTCACCCCTCCCTTGCTACGGTACTGGACATAGCCAAATGAAGTGGATCAGCTCACTGATCCATGTCATTGGGTGAATCATGCATCTCCCATTGTCTCTCATTGGGAAGAGACCCAATCCCACAGGACAACGGGCAGTGTGCTCCACGTTTATGAAGATGCTCCTCAGAGATTCCCCTGAGCATGTCTCTGTAAGCAGGGAAAGTTGAGGTTTCTGGACCGTCTCTGGGGTGCATCTCTGTACGAGGAGAACCCTGGACGGGACCACTTACAGACACTTGCCTAAGAAATTCCCTTGGGTGCATCTTTCCCATTTCCAAAGGTGTGCATTGGAGATTCCCTGGGGCACGTCTAAGCAGGAAATCCTGACATTCTCCATGTACAGAGACATGCCCTTGGGAATCTCTGACTTGGTCGCTATAAGCAGGGAAAGCCAGTGTTCTCAGCTTACAGACCCACACCCCAGAGACTGCCTGGGGCATGTCTATGTAACAGCCTTGTTACACGTGACATTAAACCACACAAATGTTGATCAGCTTAGTGCTAGCTTGCAGTCAGACCTTCACCTTGAGCAGCACATCTGTGGGGAGTGGCCACACCTTAATGAAACAGGAGCTGGGTTATGTGGAGAACCCTGACCTGAACTGGCATAACTTTGAATCCCAGAATTATAGAAAATTAGGGTTGGAAGGGACCTCAGGAGGTCACATCTAGTCCAGCCCCCTGCTCAAAGCAGGACCTGGCCCAACTAGATCATCTCAGCCAAAGCTTTTGTCTAGCCAGGTCTTAAAACCCTCCAAGGATGGAGTGTCCGCAACCTCTCTGGGTAACCTGTTCCAGTGTTGTACTGCCCTCCTCATGAGAAAAGTCTTCCTAATACCTACCCTAAACCTCCCTTGCTGCAGCTTGAGACCATTGGCCTTGTTGTATCATCTGCCACCACTGAGAACAGGCCAGCTCCATCCTCTTTTGAACCCTGCTTCATGTAGTTGAAGGCTTCTATTAAATGCCCTTTCAGTCTTCTCTTGTTGAGACTAAATAAGCCCAATTCCCTCAGTCTTCCCTCATCAGTCATGTCCCCCAACCCATTCACCATTTTTGTTGCCCTCCACTAGACTCTCTCCAATTTGTCTCCATCCTTTATAAAGTGGGGGGCCCAAAACTGGATACAGGACTCCAGATGTAGCCTCACCAGTGCTGAACAGGGGGAAATAATCACTTCCCTTGATCTGCTGGCAACACACCTGCCAATGGGCAACACACCTGCCAATGCAGCCCAGGATGCCGTTAGCCTTCTTCGTGACACAGGGACACTGCTGGCTCATACTCAGCTTATTGTCCACTGTGACCCCCAGGTCCTTTTCTGCAGAGCTGCTGCCCAGCCACTCAGTGTCCAGCCAGTGCATGGGATTGTTCCATCCTAAATGCAGGACTTGGCACTTGTCCTTGTTGAACCTCATGAGATTCCTTTTGGCCCAATCCTCCAATTTGTCCAGGTCACTCTGAATCCTAGCCCTGCCCTGTCCAGTGCATCTACTACTCCTCCCAGCTTGGTGTTGTCTGCAGACTTGGTGAGGGTGCACTCTATGCCATCTTCCAGGTCATTTATGAAGACACTGAACAAAACTGGCCCCAGGACTGACCCCTGGGCCACTCCACTTGATAGGCTGCTAACTAGACATTGAGCCATTGATTATTACCCTCTGAGCCCAATGCTCGGCCAGTTTTCCATTCAACTTACAGTCATTCATCCAGCCCATACTTCCTTATCTTGCCTGCGAGCATGTTGTAGAGCCACATAACAAGTGTTTTAAGCCACTTAAAGGTGTTAATGTGCAGACAGTCTACAGGTTAGGAGCTCCAGGAGTTGCCCAAAGTTAACATGCAACAAGGCTGAAGACTAAGAGGGACAAGCTGAACAGGCACTCCTGGAGCTTGATGGGCCGGATGCTGCACGCAGGATCGAGTCTGAGGAGTACCTGCCTGGAGTGGTGGGAGAGTATAGGCAGCTATGACAAAATCTGCCACAGTAAAGCTGAAGCAACTGTTACCACTTTGGTTGCAGCCACAACTTTTGGGCATGACAAGGGGTATGGACATCTGTTTGCTTGACCTTTATGCTGCCAAGAAAAATTCCCTTGTGTCACAAAGGTGACATGTTTTCACTTTCACTTCTGGTAAACTTATCCTGTTCTTAAGCAATCCCTTTAAAATGCCCCATTTAAGTGCCCCTTTATCCTTTCCCAGAATGATGTTTCAGCCTCAAAAGACCTGTGTCTGTCCTGCAATCAGTTTCTCTTAAGTCTTGAGCTAGTCACATAATTTGTGTTCCATTGCATTGGTTCCTGTTTTAGGACAGAATCGTAAAAACAAAGAAACATCTGAAATGTATTTATAAAGATATGTTGTTTCCGCATTGTCTTGCAAAGTGTTTCTTTGGGGAAAATGGTGGAATAATAAGATATATTTGGAGTATGTTGCAAGATGCATCAAGATTTGGGCATACACGTTTTTTCTGAAAGTTTTAAGAATTTTATCATATAAAACCAGCAACAATGACCTCTAGAAAGCAGACCTCTTCTCCAGTTATTCCTTTAGGTTGTTTCCTTCCTTACAGAGATACAATGTAGCCTTCTTTGTTGAGTATTTTACAAGAGATTTATTTGGGGGAAAAAACATGGAGCAAATGCATGCTCTGAATCTTGCCTTCTTTACTGTGGTCTGCAAGATATATCTGCACAGAATCCCTGGGTCTGAAATAAAAAAGGAGTAAGGAGAAATTTCATATCATTAGGTGCTTGCAACAGATCACTACACTATAGTCTACTTTTTAGGCTTTTATTAAAAGTCCTGTCCAAAGTTTTTACCTAAGGAATGTTTGTTCTGTCATAAAGCCATTTGCACTTAATTATTTTTATGCAACTAGGTAATTATTTGCAGATGGCAATGGAAAGCCCCTCCAAGAATGTGCCTTTCATTTTGGATACGCCTCTTTATTGTGGTCTGAAGCCAATCATTTTAAGAGCTGGACTGAAATCACCAAGTACTAAGCTAAGACTGTCTATCTTTTGCTTCCTCCTATATGCTATAACTCACAATATGTATGAGTTCAGAAAACCTGTAATCTCTTGGACAGCCATGGCTGTGACAGTGTGATTCTAATTATAAATATGTTTGGTGCAGCTTTTTGCTTTGTTTCTGTAGTTACTGCAGCTAAAATAATACACTGGAGGGGGCTGCATGCATTTTATAGCACTTATAGATGAATTCTTTATTGTAGCAGCCAGATAAACAGTAAGTGAAAGAACTCTCTTCTTTTCAAAAACTGCCATGGTATTTTGTCTAAGTGACTCAATGCCGTTGTTTGCTACAATGTAGAACTATTTTCCTACATATTTCAATCACTTAAACACAAAGAAGCACTTAAACATAAAACGGTCAAATTATTAACTTCAAATTATTAACAGAGACCAGGGAAGGATGTTATTGTGAGGAAACCTAAAATCCAAATCTCCATTCAACTCTTAATTTCTGAAAACCCATACATTAAATTACTTCTTGTTTATACTACTGTGCATGTCTTCAGTAGGCTCCTATTCGATCTTCCATGTTACGCTGCTGCAGATGATGACGACTACTATTTTAATGGGGTTGCTCTATATTTTTCATATTCTACCCTTGTGGTGACGGTTTTTATCCAAATTTTGAGTTTTGACAAAAGATGGAATTATTTTATGAAAACATGGTGATTTATTCCTTTATTTCTCAGCTTTGTCTATGGGTTTGTATTGCCGCAAGCACCCAGAAGGAACCTGGCAATCATTTTCTTGACTTCACATTTCTCTGGACATTAAATAAGGACTTATAGTTAATTAATGTAAAGGACGTACCATCTTGGATGTTCCCCTTCATACCAACAGCTCCCCTTCCCCACCCCTCTGCTTGGCAGGCTGCAAGTTCAGCCCTTAGCAGCCATGAGGATCTCTGGCTCCCACTGGGAAGCCTGCATTTTATTTTTTGGTTTTGGGGTTTTTTTTAGATTTTGCAGATTTTGCGGACGATGCCCAGTTTCCACAAAATCTGCAGAATTGTGAATTAAGTAGGTCCCTATTTATTGTCCATAGTTGTTACCCTGTGGTGATGTACATTTTGTTTAAAGATGGTTAAAAATGTCAGAAACTTTCTATTAAAAATGTCAAATGAGTTTGCAAGTGGTGTGTTCAGTACTTTTTCAGTTTTCTGACACCCATAAAATGGGCAATGTTTCCATTCTCTTTTATTTTGTTCATTTCATCTTTTTTTTCCCCCTGGGAAGCTTAAAATATTAAAATATTTTGTATTTCTCTTTTTCATCAAATATTGGAAAAGTTTGACCAAAATGAAAAACTTCATTTTGTTCTAAGAGCCATCCTTTTAGGAAGAAAAACGTTCAGTGAAAAACTTTTACCAGCTGTACTTACTTCTTTGAAAAGTGTTTATTGGAGCAATTTAAAGTTTGTTTAATTCAAGCTTATTTTTTTAATGCCAACATCTAACTTTGTTTCCATCCATTCCATAGACATTTTCCAACTACAGATTTTAGAGGCAATAGTGTCCTCGGGTCTTTTTTTCATTAATGTATAGATGCCAAAGAAACTGTCACTGTAAAGAGGTTTGAAGGATATAATCCCAGATTCCTCACTCTTTTTAAACTCTGTAAATTTGTCTAACAGCCTCTCTTAGTTCAACTCCATGGTGAGCCCTTTGTTGAGTTGGGAATAGATCCTACTCTCATCACTTGGTTCCAATGGCAGCATGAAGGGAAAGCCTGGGTTTTACACTGCACATATATGACCTCATAAAACATGGTCTTGATGAGTATGAAATGAAAATGTATCCCTCTCCTATCCACATGGAAACTAAGAGAAACAAAAAGCAGCTGTTTTTAGCCTAGCTTGGCACTGACATGAATGACTATTTGGTTCATTGCTGGCCTTATTGGGCTGGTTCGGCCAACCAGGCAGTCAATAATCTTCTACAATAAAATTCTACATATGTATTCTCATTGGCCCCAGTAAAGTCATTACAGTAATATCTGAAACTTAAGAACAATCAGAAAACTAGACTCGGTCTTTCTCTCTTATTTAGCCTGTTGCTTTCTGCTGTGGTGGCATTGCACAGCCATCAGTTGGAACTACAACATTGAACAGATCTTTGCCAACACCAAAGGCTCGGCCCTCAATTTCCACGCATCCTGCTGCCAGCCATGGCTTAAAGCCAGTGCCCTAGCAGGAGGCACTGTTTTTGGGATCTTCCGGTGCCTTTAAGTGAGCGTGTGTCAGGAGCCTAATAGAGTTATGCTTTGAATCCTATATTCTGTCATGTTTGCATTATGGTAGCAGCTCAGCATTGGTTGAAATGCTTCAGCGAAATCTTTTTCCATTGAAAAATGCCATTTTGGCAAACCCAAACTGCTTCATGAAAAATGTATTGATTTTGACAAAAAAAAAATTGCCTGGAATTATTGATCAAGGGGAAAAGAGGGGGAGACAGACACTAGCTAATATCCCAGTGTTTCAAGGTGTAGGAGACTCAAATGGCATTTGAGCCTGGGTCTCCCACAGCCCAGGTGAGTGTCCTGAGCACAAGGTAAGCACACAAGCTCACTTGTCTTTTTTTCATACCCATCATTTGAAAGAGCTCATTTTCATTTCTCCTCAGAAGGAGAAATTTTAACTTCTGGCTACACCTCACCCTAGCTCCCGTGGTGCCTAGGCAGGTAGACCTCCAGACACAAGCACCATCTTCTTGAAGACCATATGGCCCTTCTTGTGGGCTCACCAGAGAGTCTATTGCAAAGTCCAAAGAATGAAGCCTCCATGGTTTCAGCCCCAGAGCCATGCATCAGGTATCACCAGCTCCAAAGGCTGTCTGAGGAATATGAAAAACATGAGTCTCTGTGAAAGCTTAGTCATCTGTCTGTGCTAAGGGTATCTATCTCAAAGTAATTATACAGAGATCAAAACAGTCAGTGACAGCGTATGTGCTGGCAGTTTGAGTTCAGATTCTCATTTCATGGCAGCACGGGGATAATTCTAAATAGCTCTAAAGACATTTAAAAACACCCAAACCATGACAGATACAATACAGCAAATGAGAACAAGGTAAGTTATTATATGCTTTGTGAACATGTACAAAAACCTATTATCCTTGGTACACTGTGTAATGTTAATAGCAGCAAACTTTTTGTGTGTGTGTATGTATGCTTGTAATGTGCTGCTCTGCCTCAGAGACTGGCTTGTTGGTAACAAGTCTGGTCTTTTCTTTTCTTGCAGAGTCAAAGGTTGAGGCAGGCTCATCAGGAGCGTATCAGCGTAGAAATAACATTAAAAAAATAGATCTGTGTCAGTACAGCGAGTGTTTATTTCAGAAGGGAAGTCGAGCATATTTTGGAAGCCCTGGTTCCTGGGAAGGGGAGAGCCTTTTTGTCTTCCCTTGAAAAGGACGTTAGAAAATAGTTGGGGAACAGTGGGGGAAAATGAAGTGGAACAGCTGTATCTCTCTGTCGCTCTTTCTAGAGAGTCCAAGGAAATGAAAAGGACACAAATTGTCTACTAGGCTTTTCTTTTGCCCCCAGCATGGTGTGCAAAACTGTGCTTCACAGTCTAGTAGAGATGGCTAATTTACGGGAAAGATCAATGAACATGCTTCTAGTTAAACTAATGAACCGAAGTTCAGAGAGGCTTCTCAGACCCAAAGCTCTGTGTGTGCCTCTAAGGATCAGATGCTATTGCACTTCAGTAGACTATTTTTAATTAAAAAATAGTTTTATCACTATGTTCTGATTTTAATTTTTCTCTTGCTGCTATGATCCACATTCTTGTCATCTCTAGATAGAACTGTGGCACTGGTGCTGTACCAGGGACTACTTCGTAAGAGCCTGATTCAGAGTCTGTAGAAGTCACTTAGGTAGATTATCACTGACTTCCAGGAGTTTTAATGATAAACCAAGTTGGACGTTGAATCTATCACACTCATGAAGCAGGGCAGGACTGTCCAGCTGGTGGCCTACAGGTTGCATGGGGCTGTGATGGGTAAAGTTGCAGTCTACAGTTTCTCACCCAGCTGGTGCTCCCCCCATCCCCATGCCCCCCTCCATCCTTTGGCAGCTGCTTTCTGCCCTCAGATGAGGGGGCAGGGCAGTGTGGGGCAGCTTGAGGAGATGAGGGTGAATCCAGGCTGCATTTGGGGAGGAGGGGGGAGGATTGAGCCTGCATCGGGGTGCCCACAAGAGCACACATTGCAGTGAGGGAAAAGGGGAATCTCGCCCATGTGATGCAGTCGGGGGGGAGAGGGGGGAAGGTAGGAGGGGTACGAAGGGATATCCCTGAGACAGGACACAGGCGATCTCTTTGTAAGTGCGTGTCATCCTTGCTTTGTGATCTGCTGTGTCTGCTTATTAGCCTGCAAGTGGAGACTAAGGTGGTCTTGTTGACCTGCAAACCTTGAATGCTCCCAGGTTATCCTACCCAAGCACCATCTTCTCTCCCTGCCACACCGGTGTGTCAGACTTCACTGGAGGGAATTCTGATGACTCACTGAACAAATCTACAGGTGCATTTATGCTGGCTTAAATTTACCGCACAGTAAGGCATATACATGTGCGTTAATGTGCATCAACTAATCAGGTGTAAATTTGATGCCTACATGATGCAGGTATCAAATTTGTGCTCAAGTTGGCACAAGCCACCATATTTACTGCGCAGTATGGTCATGCATGTGTAGTACTGCACAGTAATTTTGGTTACTGAGGAGTAAATGTGCGTATGTAGATGTGCCCATAGGGTAGAAGAGAGGGCTGATCTTGGACAGGACTGTTGCGTGAGGGCCCCTCAGCTTTGCAGTTCTCTTCCATTCAGCCTGAGAGAGTTCATATCCATAGACCCATGGAGCCTGTTGCATAATGCATTTGTTCAAGCAGAGACTGGGAAAGGCTTCAAGGGGCTTTGCAGAGACCATTAGAGAGGGATATTTTTATTGAAGTTTTTCTGTCCCTGTATTTTTTGGATATTAGGAAAGGGATGTCATCATGCTGTTTTGGCTCTTAATGTATTTTTAAACTAACTAAGCTGTTTAGAGCCCGGAATAGACATTAATTAATGATATGTGTCACTTATAGTTTCATAGTTTCTAGGGTCGGAAGGGACTTAAATCTAAATAAATGAATGTGTGGCTGTCATTAAGAAAAAGCACCGGATGAGAAGGTAATCTTGAATTACATTAATGTAATAGGAAGAATAGATGGAGATAATGGGGTTTAATTTGGGTTTAAATTTTTCTTGGAAATGACTGACTACATGAATTCCCATTTTTAAGCGAAATATGTCAAAATGCAGAATTTTCTTTCCATAGGAAATTCATGTTTTGTAATTCGTTTCATTCCAAATTAAATTCTCCCCCTCCCCACCCCATTGAGATTTGTTCATAAAATGAAATTAAAAAATCAGTTCAAGTCAGGAAGGACAATTTGTTTTGATAAATCTAAAGTTTGGTTCCAATGGCAATTTTTTTCTTATATATTTCAATTTTTATAACAGTATGAAATAAATTCAAAGCAAAAGTAATTTCAAATTAAAACAAAAAAAAACAAAAATCACCGTTCTGATAAGTTTGAAATGAAACATTGTTAACTACAGGGAAGCACTTTTCATTTTTTTTAAAAACACAATTTCATCAAAACCACTGTTTTTGCACAAGGCATTGATTTTAGCATTTTCCCACAGAGAAACATTGTCCAAATTTTTGTGATCAACTCTGGGTGAGTACAGGCATTTGCCACACCCCGTCTATGTTCATGGAGCTAGCTTTAAGATGTGTGAACGTAGACCGGGAGCAGCATGTAAAGCCTTTTGCCAGTCCCAGGAGCCACATGGGGAAACCAGAGTAAGTAACTTGGGGTAAGGAGAGGAGTGGGCAGAATTGAGGGTCTATGGGGGTTGTGTCAGGTTGGGGAGGGGTTAGTGGGATTGGGGATGTTAGTGGGTCTGCAGGTGCAGGTGGTGTGTCTGTGTGGGGGTGGGAGGTATTGCGGGGGCTAAAAACATCATGACCTGGGGCAGGGGGAGTAGGTAGAGCATAGCCCCAGGGGAAGAGCGAGTGGTTGGGCTTTCCTAACCCCTGGGCTGCACTCCAAACATGTAAAGGGAGTTGATAGTTCAGGTTTACCTGTTCCTGATCTTAGTTCACCTCCTCAGGTGAACTAACTTAGATTGGATCTGCCATTTTTTGCCCCATTTAACCCCCTCGAATGCATGCACAGATGGGCATTTAGATCAACCTAACCCTAGTGAGGTTGATGGAAACGTGACGCCTATTTGGAAGTTTACCAGAACTTCACAAGCTGCATTTGCGGCACTCAGCCATGACTCAGAAGCTCCAAAACAATACGCTCTCCATGTGTTTGATTTGTATTCATTGTACATCAGTCTCCTAGAGAGAAAATGAGCACACGCACTGCACCCGATCTGTTTTTTAAAAAAACTGTTTTATGCTACAGCCCAAATTTATTTTAGTCTTTAAAATATGTTTAAAAGGAATTAAATAATGTTAACTGCTTACGCTGAATTTTAATTTAGAACTGGGAAGTTCATGAAGAGAGAATTTAATACAAGGAGACAAAGAGTTGAAATGAAGCCTCCTTTGTTGTATAACTCTGGCTGTGAGGAATTTTCTTTTGGTTTTTAATTAACTGAAGATAACTCAAGATTTATGACTGGCAGTCAAGACTTGGAAGAGCTCAGAGGAAAGTTTGAACTGAATTCCAAAGGTGGCATAAGGCTGGAAAAGATGTGCCTTAGTCACTTCAGTTGCAATATATCTGTAGGTCATTGTATCCATCAAAATGCACGATGTTTCATTCACAGTATTGTACAACTTGGAAAATATCCTGTACATGCCAAGCAAAATGCAGTGGAATGCATCTTCTCAGTTGCATTGCAGTGTATAAAAAGGAACTGTGGACTTCACTGTCTTGCACCAAAATAACTGCGTGCAGACTGACCTGATGCTGCTGGGTTTTTTACCCATTGCTTTCTTAAGGAGGCAGTATGATAGGATTTGACAGTGACCTGTCAAAATGATATTATTTAGCCACACAAGAATGCATACTTTTATTTCATAGCATTCTGTATATTTGGGGGAGAGTAGCAATAGGGTCTGCAATGAGCCAGCGATGGGAATTAGGATACGATTTAGGAACCTGTCTTTCTTAGGCCAGTTGTTCACATCTAGCCCAGGATCATGGTGATTAAAACTGTATGAATAGGGCTGGTTGAGAATTTTCTGTTGAAAAATTGAAAAATCGCTGTTTTCCTCAATACAAAAATTTCAATGGGAAATCTGTTTTTCCACAGCATTTCAGGATTCCATTGAAATAGTGATAAAAACTCAGATATTTCATAGAAAACCAACATTTCTGTAAACATGTCCGTTCAGACTGTAATTGCAATTTTTTATTTTCTTCCCCCTTTTTGGGCGCTGTTATTGAAAATTGAAAAACTTAAGGGTCTGTTTTCTTGATGAAAACCTGATTTTTTTAAAAAAAGGAAAACCTGACCCCCCCCCCCCCCCCCCAAAAAAAAAAAGGAATTGTGTTGTTTTCCTCAAAACATTTCATAGGGATTTTTGTTACGTTCTGGTTGCTGCTCAGTTTCTAATCTATATAAAATCAGTATTGTGGCATTGGTACAGTTGCAAAGCTTCCACTACAAATTGATACTAATAGGCAAGGACAACAAGGGAAATTAAGGAAAAATTGGATATAACTTCCACGTCACTCTTTAAAGGTGATATCCCTGAGGCATAGTAGAAGCCGCTGTCAGAGGGAATGCAAGGCCATAGTCCGTGCTTGTTGTACCTGTGAAATGCATTGGCTGAATAAATTCATCATAGCTGTCCATTTCTTCTGAAAAGTAAATTCACTAATTATTTAAAAATATAAACAATAGAAACAAATAGGCATTAAAATTCATTTCAGTGATTATTATTCATTTGGGGGCTTAGAAACAAATTTTAAAAACTATTAAATGCTCAGTGGGACCTTAAGGGTAATGTGGCATGAGAACGTGCATGCTGTGAGATAAGCAGAAATGCTATCAAGTGAGTAAACAATGCAGTCTTACCTTTAAAATATGAAGGCTTTGGCTACCTTTTTCTCATTTTTTCTCTCCTGTGTATTCCATGCAGAGAAAAATAATATTAGCCCCTAAAATCTTATAAAGAAAGAAAGAAAGAAATGAAAAGAATTGAGTCAAAAGCTGCCATCTGGATATGCTTTAATGTGGGATGGTCCAAAGTATTTGCATAAAACACCTGAAGCCAAAAGCACTGGAAATCTTTTGGGAATGACTGTACTCACAAACTCCCAACCCAGTTTAATTCACCTGAAGAGGTATGAATGGGTTAGGTGACTTAAGCAGACATGTTTGGAGCTCCTTTGAGCCAGATACAGTTTGTTCATCAATGTCTTGAAACATAGCCGTGTTTCACTCTTCTCTCTTCAATATAGCTGAGCCAAATTCTCTGCTGGTGAAACTCAGCTGGTGGGTCTTTATGTATTAAAATGGAGGATGCTGAGTTGCCTGACCTCTAAATGTCCCATTTCCATTATAAACTTTCTTGTTCTCTCCCACCTGGTGCTGGTGGTGGTGTATTTATGGACACCAAATATAAATCAGACCCATTTTGCTAGCCACTGTACATAGTTAAAAGCACAATATGAGCTAAATCCAATCTCACCTTTACATGCCTAAATAATACTTTCATAGCTGTATATCTGTAATTTCTGGCACTTGCATACAACTTGGATTTCTTTTCCATCTGCAGCAGAATAGTGTTGCCCAGGTATGCATGTACCTGCTGGAAGGTAGAAAAGATACAGAGGGCCCTCTCACCGTAGGGCCCTTGCCCATGGATTGGGAAACTCAGAATATAGGCCCCCATCATCCAAAGGGGTATTTGAACCTATCTCCTGCTTCCCAGCAAAAGCTTCTCAATTTTTGGGCCATGGGGTAGATGTTAGCTGAAGCCCACTCCAGCATAAGTGTCCTAGTCACAAAGCTACTGGATTAAAAGGCGAGAGGGTCTGTGTCTTCCTTCTCCCCCTCTGGCATTAAATGCCTAGTAGTCGTGGTTTTTCTGCGACTAATGTTTCATATCTTGACTGGTGATACACGTGGGTCTCAGGGATTCTATTCCACCCCAGTGCCTACATGGCTAGAGGCCCTCCTCCTGTGCACTCTCTGTGGAGAAGCAAAGGGCAAGTGTAGCTACAGGGAATTCAAACTGAGCATGAGCACCAAAAGTTAGTTACTTGACCACACAAGCGCCACTTACATGGACAAAAATGAAATAGGATTTTACTTACAAAATTATTACAACAATTATTTGCATCATAGTTACATGAGAGTGATGTTGTAGCCATGATGGGCCAGAAATTATGCAAGAGGCAAGGATTTCTTAGGGTGGTGTCTTTTACTGGATCAATGGAATAGCTGGGAGAGAATTAGACAAGTCTTTGAATGCAAGACGTTCTTCATGTCAGCACTATAACCTTACTCTTCACTTTTTTTTCCCATTCCCTGTTCATTTAATCAGGTCCATTCCACTAATAGTTGTACGAGCTGTATGTTATGGATATGAGCTTATGGATAAATGGATACACTCATGGTAGTAGCACAGTATAAGGAGCAAAATACTATAACAGACCATTAGATATCTCAGTGCTACTTTATAGGATGTGTGACACTCTCTCTCTCTCTCTCTCCACACACACACACACACACACACACACACACACACACACACACACACACACACACACACACACACACACACACACACACACACACACACACACACACACACACACACACACACACACACACACACACACACCTCCCCCCTTTGGATGATGGGGGCCCAAATTCTGAGTTTCCCAATCCATGGGCAACGGCCCTATGGTGAGAGGGCCCTCTGTATCTTTCCTACCTTCCAGCAGGTATGTGCATACCTGGGCAACACTATTCTGCTGCAGATGGAAATGAAATCCAAATTGTATGGAAGTGCCAGAAATTACAGGTATACAGCTATGAAAGTATTATTTAGACATGTAAAGGTGAGATTGGATTTAGCTCATGCTTTAAACTACGTACAGTGGCTAGCAAAATGGGTCTGATTTATATTTGGCGTCCATAAATACACCACCATCAGCACCAGGTGGGAGAGAACAAGAAATTTTATAACGGAAATGGGACATGTAGAGGTCAGGCAACTCAGCATCCTCCATTTTTTATATATATAGAGAGAGAGAGAGAGAGTCACACATGGTCACCTGGTGAAGAATATCTTGCATTCAAAGGCTTTATGTAACTCTATTCCAACTATTCTGTTTGTCCAGTAAAATATATCACCCTCAGAAATCCTTGCCTTTTGCATAATTGCTGGACCTGCATATAGCATCACACATCCTATAAAATAGCATTCAGATATCTTATGGGTTGTTATCGTAGGCAAAATACTATAACTATTACTATATATAAAAATGAAGTAGCAAAATACTCTCTCTCTCTCTATCTCTGTCTATCGATCTATATATGCATAAAAAACTATGGGTCTTCTATACATAGTAGAGTTCTGTTACTGAGCGTGGATGAAAATATAAAAATATTGCCTGGCTGCATGAATATACTCCCTGTTTTTAATTTTTTTCACAGAGGACCAGTATGGACTGATCAAGAGAAGACAAGTTTAAATAATAACAGGCTTATGCTAAATGATGTTTGCTGTAAATCAATCTATTTCTGGTCTGCTTAACCTTTAGCCAGGCACTGCAACAGCCTGGAGTCCCAACTAGCAGCCCCTTCTGGGACAGACAGACATACAAGTGGCATCCTAGCATAGCAGATTGTACTGTCTAGAGCACAACTGGGCAGCCTAATAATAACAAATCCATCAAAGGACAGGACAGAGATAGCATTTCATTTAGGTCTCAGTGCCATTACATTTCACTGAAAAGATCTAACATAATGAGCACAACAGTGAGCCAGCATTTGCTACACAAAAAATCATTAGTGAAGATGCTCAACAAAGTAGTGCCCGTGCTGTGACCAGACCCCACGGTAAATAGAAATTTATTAAGTAGCCCTCTCTTGGCTGAGGTTACTGGAGTGGGATAGCAAGTGAACAGCATTCAAACAGGCTACTGAGGAGTAGGGTGCCAGCTGTAAAAAGCTAATGAAATCAGCAGGTGGGAAAGATAATATTTTGAAATCATTTTGATCTCTACCATGGCAGTTTGATCCTGGAGATCAAAGGAACAATTTGCAATGTAGGTTATAAGCAGGGCTAATAAAGCAGCATGATTTCTGTGCAGCCACAAAAGACAGTATTTTTTTAACAAGTCTCAGTATCCTGTCACCCTCCCACCCCAACAGTCGCAGGCAGTGTAAATGGCTGACAGTGTAACCCATGAAGTTCAAGGGCATACAGGACACTAGAGGGAAGATCATGGTTGTCCTAACCATCAAAACTTAACAATGGCAGACTGTGCGCTGGAAGCCACAAACAAGCTACGGTCCCCATTCAGGAAGGAAATTAAAAAAGGTACATAGCTATGAGCATGTGTTTGACTCCTGTTAAATTGAGTTTCAGTGTTAAAAAAATGTTTAAACTCTTGAAACTCTTGAGTACTCTTCATGGGTAAAATAACTTTTTATGATAAATGTAACATAAAAAGCTGTGACTTAGATGTTTACACAGCCTGGTGGGTGGCAAATTGGCTTGGGGGTCACACCCAGAGAGTGGTAGTAGACGGGTCGGTATAGACCTGGAAGGATGGTGGGGTCCTGCAGGGCTCAGACCTTGGACCTGTACTCTTTAATGTCTTCATCAGTGACTTGGATGTGGGTGTGAAGTGTAATCTGTCCAAGTTTGCGGATGATTCTAAATTGTGGGGTGAGGTGAACACACCGGAGGGCAGGGAATGACTGCAGGGAGACCTGGGCAGGTTGGAAGCATGGCCTGAACCCAACAGGATGCAGTTCAACAAGGACAAGTGCAGAGTGCTGCACCTAGGGCGTGAAAATATCCAGCACACCTGCTGGCTGGGGAATGACCCTCTCAGCAGCACAGAAGCAGAAAGGGATCTCAGAGTCATAGTGGACTCCAAGATGAACATCATCAGCAAAGCTAACCGCACTTTATCATGCATCAGCAGATGCATGACAAATAGATCGAAGGAGGTGATACTTCCCCTCTATGCGGCGTTGGTCAGACCACAGTTGGAGCATTGCGTCCAGTTTTGGGCGCCGGACTCCAAGAAGGATGTGGATAGCCTGAAGAGGGTCCAGAGGAGGGCCACTCGTATGGTTAAGTGTTTATAGGCCAAGCCCTGTGAGGAGAGACTGAGGGACCTGGACCTCTTCAGCCTCCGCAAGAGAAGGCTGAGAGGTGATCTCGTGGCCACCTACCACTTAATTAGGGGGATGCAGCAATGGATCGGAGATGCTCTGTTCACCAGGGCGCCTCTTGGGGTAACAAGGAAAAATGGTCACAAACTGACAGAGGGCAGATTTAAGCTAGGTATCAGGAAAAACTTCTTCATGGTAAGGGTGGCCAAAATTTGGAATGGGCTTCTGAGGGAGGTGGTGCTCTCCCCTACCTTGGGGGTCTTTAAGAGAAGGCTGGATAGGCATCTGGCTGGGGTCATCTGACCCCAGCACTGTTTCCTGCCCAGGCAGGGGATCGGACTCGATGATCTGTTGAGGTCCCTTTCGACCGTAGCATCTATGAAGCATCTATGAATCTATGAATTTAAACAAAAGGGAAAAAAAAGAAAGAAAGAAGACATTGCTTTGAAAAGCCCTGTATGTAACAAATGTGATTTTTCAACCACATTGGAATCATTCTAAAATATCAGGGTTTGAGTTTACCATGCATAGAGAAGACACAGGTTTTGGGAATAGAAACGTAGCTGTGGAGCTCACTGCTGCACAAGATCAAGTCGGATGCTCATCTTTTATTCCTCTGCTGGCTGATTTTCCCTCAGTAATGGGGAAGACTCCCACACATAGGGTGCATCTACATGAGATGGTACATCACTGGAGCAATGCTCTACGGGGATGCAGCATTGGCGGACAAAAGCCGTGACGCCATAGCTATGTCACCCTAGTGATGCACTACCACAATATGGTGCAACGCTACGGCGACATAGTGGCTAAAAATAATTGTATCTGCCAGTGAATATAGTCCTAATCTGAACCAAGATGATGCTTGAAAATGCACTAAATTCAGTAAATGAATACCATGGCTAAACAGGCTGAAATTCTGTCTCTACTCAAATCAATGGGGGGGTTGCATTAACTTCAAGGGAGCCAAAACTTCCTCTTTAAACAAGCCTTATGTCAGAATTAGGCTTTACAGGGTTTAATTAACATAACTGTTCATAAAAATGTGATAGACAGCTCTGTTTTTAGACAATAGGATGAGTAAAATGAGGAAAATAACATACTCTGTTAATTACCACATGTTTAGAACAGACAGGTTTTAATTTCCACAGACAGAAATGAATCCTCATTGTAAGTGCTTCTTTAATTCTCTTCACGTGTACAGCCTCAGCTTCCTTACCCTTTTTGTGCAATGTTCAAAAGCCAGGAGGCCAAATTACTACCTGCTGTAAACAAGTTCAAGTCCACTGCAGTCAGTAGATTTGCACTCAGTACATCCGGTCTCAGTTGGATTTCAGAATCCAGTGAATTGTAGTCTCTGTTAAATCAACATCTAACTAACAGTATTGAGCTAGTTAACCAGGCACTAGCTTTGGAAGCCTTTCAAGACAAAAGAGAGAGTCCAGATGGACAGCCACCAAAGGTAATTTGATGGTCTTGGAGAGCACCATGGGTAGATCAAACAGCTGTGCCACTGTTACTGAACGGTGCATTGCCCCTGAAGATAGTACTTCCAAATTTAAAATCACAGATCCAGCTGAGCTGCTCTTTCAGTGCAATTCCTGGAGGTAACTGCTCTGTGCTCTGGCTGTACTTAAAGAAGTGGATTCAACATGATAGCCTCTACCACTATTTAGACAAGCAGCTGGTAGTAGCTTATTAATCCTTATGAGCCTTTGGACATTATTTTGCATTCATCTATACCTGAATTTTTTTAGATGTTTTTGACTAAGTTCCGATTTCTGACCGTAAGCGTCAGAAGTTAACTGTGGTCCTGGAAATGAAAATCTCAGCACCATTGCAACTGCCTGGGCTGTAAATTTTTGCACTCCGCTTTGAGTTTCAAAGTATTCATTATTTTCAAATAGAAAATGACTTGATGAAAATAGGAGTTTTTCGGCTGCCATGGAAGATAGGCAGATGGGCAGAATGAATGGCAAAAATATGACAGAGCTGCAGTAGTCCCCAGCCATCTGTTTCAGACCTGATTTTAACATTTTAAAGTATCACACATGATGTCTGTTTCCAGCAGCCTTTGCAAAGCAGGAGGGAATGCAGTAGCCTGCACCATCCATCCTATGTTGCCATGATATTCTTTATGTACATCTGTGATCAGATGCCTTTCCCAGTTCACTCTGAAACAAAGACAGACAATGAGTGGAACAAAAAACCCCACCCCTTTCCTTCTATAAGAACAGTTTAGGCGTCTCCATATATTATAGGTAGTTAATAGATAAAGCAGCAAAAGATGGTGCTCATGTTCCAGGGCTTTGTAGGACTAAACAACATATGTTATGCATTGCAAATGGTGCCTTCTAGCAGATCTTTATGTACATTCTTAATACTTCTTAACTAAGTTAATAAAAATATACAGTTGGGGATCAACCATTTTTCTGAGGCATCAGTGCCTAAGCTCCTACTTCAAATTGCTCAGTCCACACTCCAGATCCTCTCCCGTCCTTGGAACTAAATCCATCTTCCTGGTGTCTGAATGGCTCATGCTAGGCTTTAAACTCATTATCCGTTCTTCATGATGAGGAAACCAAGCAATTTTTCTGTAGAAAGGCTGGGCTTGCGTCACTTATATTAACATGGATAGTCTGTGCAGTGGTTCAGTTTCCTTCTGTCACATTTTCAATTCACATTTGATGATAGGTTATCTATAATTATAGATAACAGAAGTCACATTCATGAGGTGCCAAAGCTGAGGAGTGGTACCCGACTGAATGAAGCACGCACACCAGTGGCTCTAAGGCGATATGCCATGCTCACTCCTGTCTCTGCATAAATAATTCTGTTTCAGAGCTGCTTTTTGTGATTAAAACTTAACATGACACCAAAAAAGAAAAGTTGAATCCTGTTAGCCTAAAGAGCAGACTATGGATAATTTGCTCTAAAGACTCTTTGCATCAAAAATAGATCAAAATTCTGTTGAACATCTTCCACAGTGTTCCTGTAATCAGTATTTGACAGGAACAGTAATAGGATCAAGATTATTTTGATGTGTTCACTGCAGTAAAACATATCTGAGTAACTTGTGGTCAAATTCCATCAATAATTTTCTATACTATTAACACATAGCACTTGTCACTTTCTGTTTATTCCAAAGGGGATAGCAATTATTGTTGATATTGTTTTTTTTTTTAAGTACTTGTCTTTTATGAGCCTATACTAATCTTTGTATTATGCTATTACAACATAATAAGGTCTTTGTCATGCTGCCAAGATCGGTCTTATAACCTCAGCGTGCTGGGAATTTAAGTGTGGTACATATTTGTGGTAGATCGAGATTTATACCTCCATGCAAATACATCGTGCCCATAAAGGTTAATTTGCTTGGTATGGGACTGCAGATTTGACCATATATTAACGATGAACTAAGCATATGGTTTTTTGGATTCAGGTTAAGTCTCAAAGCAGAATTTGTCTTCCTATGTGCTCTTTTAGAGCAGAATGTGCTCTTTTAGAGCAGAAATCCCTACAAGCTCAATCAGAAAGAGTCTATCCCTCTTTGACCTTCAAGGCATCAAAATATTGAGATTATAATATGATTGTGCAGTCATTCTTGTCAATAGTACAGTAGTTTAACTGAGTAACAACTCAAGTATCAACCCCAAAATGCAAACAAGTAACACATTCCTTTTCCATAGTTTTCCGGAGCAGATAGTTCTCAGCTGTTCATAGTAGCAGCTAATACTATGGGTTGTCTTTTGTGATTAAAGGTGCAGACAGAAGTGCAGCTTCTAACTCACGGTGCTTCACAGAAGGCACCATGAGTTAAACTGATCCTCCCACCCAACAGATGTTATCTGTTAGGTCGGTAGGGTGCAGGATCGAGCTCCACTTCAGAGCTGATCCAGAGAGAAAGGCTGTATCTCTGCAGCCTCTTCCCCTAGCTCCCCCCTGCCCCTCCCCACCCAAGCCTTGACGCTGTTTCAGGATGGGAGGGGGAGAAGGCATGGGATGGAGGTCCATTATAGGGTTTCCCCAGCCTGTCCTGGAGTGGGGGAGTAGGTGGATTGGAGCCTCTCCAAGGTGACTCCAATCCACACAACCCGCACCCCAGCACAGGCTGGGCAACCCCCACAGCAAGCTTCCTCCACTCCCTTTCCCTCCTCCCATTCTGAAAACAGCACTGGGAGCAAGGCTAGGCTGCAGCAGCCCACTGCTGCTCCCTGTGTTCGCAGACACAAGTTAATGAAGGCGCTGCACTTTGAAGCACGTCCATCTGAACACTTACGGAATGAGGGTTTAGATTGTTGTGGGACTGGACCCTTTTAAAGTGTTCTACAGCCATGCACTTGTGTGGAGCACTTTCAGGGGCAAAATTGAGTGAACATTGTCACTTCTGTCTGTGCCTTAAAAGTGCGTTAAATATAGTCTCCCATCAAGTCATTCTTTACTATTTTATCTTTCATTGATGGTACAGTCAAATCAATATACATTTGATTATCTATAATTATAGATAACAGAAGTCACATTCATGAGGTGCCAAAGCTGAGGAATGATACCCGACTGAATGAAGCTGCACATGATGTTCTATTTAAAACGGTGTTGGAATACTTGGAGAAATGTAGCATAAACTTTTTATGGGAAAAGCCTTGGGTTTGTGCATATGTAATTAAAGTGTGTGTATCATTCTGCTCTGGTGGTGATAAGGGCACCTTACTGCTTCAGCTTCACGTACCATAGAGGGCATCTGAAATGCACCTTATTCTAATATCTCCAGTGTCAAATGTTAAGCTGGTTATGCTCCTTCCACAGTTAAAGTGATAAAATATAATGATTATATAATATTACAGTACACTGGGATTTATACAATGAGTTGCTGGTCTCAATTCAGTTACTGTACTGGATTATATCAAATGAATAACACAGATGGCTTCAATTTGATTGCTTAAGCAGTAAGGCCAAGAATTATCTGGGTGTTTCTTTTACACGGCACCAGAAGAGACAGGTTCCCTGTCCCAAATATTGTGCCATATAAAGAGACAAGAAACAATGGTGGAAGGAATGCAGTACAAGAGCGTATTATTATTTCTTATTTTTCACTTCCTCAGCCTACCCTGCCACCACTGTAAGTGAGAATTTGAGGTGTACTGGTACTTTTTTACACTGTCACCATCCATCCTGTACTTGTTCTATGGATAAACAAAGGCCCTTTTTTCTTTCAGAGCATTTGCTGCAGCGCCTTCCACAAGCACAATATAAAAAATCATTAATAATATCCTGTCACCCAACTCACTTGTCTGTCTTGTGGTCTGAGATCTTTGTGCGTTTGATCTTGCAACACACCACGTTGACAGAGGACACACTTCTGACAGAGTGAAGTGCAAGGATAGGTCCCAGCCTCCCCTTCTGCTTGTGTATTCTTTCCATAGAGACCAGTGGACTTCTCTCTCTTTAAGGAAGGTGCATGGGAAATACCCGCTGACTGGCACATTTCTTGAAAAACGATATTTGTTCAAAAAAGAAGAGGAAACCAGATTCAGCAAAAGGAAATAATGTACATCACATACTGCCTCTGCACCTGTGCTAAAAGAGGCAAGTTTGTCCTGAGCTCAATAGAGTCAAGAAAATCTGTACTTCTGACGGGAATATCCTGTTTCTATTAAGCTGGTAAAGTTTTATTATGGTTGGAGTTCTTTCATCAGTTTTGTCTTGCCATGTAGTGGAAATTGTTGTAACATGGCAAACTCTCTGGTTCACCATCTGTTGAGATCTGACTACGTGAGAGTTATAGGTGTTCCTGGTAGAAAGGGGGTATAACAAACAACTAAGGAGATGATAAAGACTATGCTACAGTATGGTGAATATGAAAAAAATTATATCTAAAATAGAAGCTTTTTCATTCTCCTTTATTTATGTTCCTCCTGTGGTTTCCTCACTCTAATGCAATTTTATTTTATTTTATTTTTTCAACTCAGACATAATCTAACTGTCATTGCTACAGTGAGATAATGGCATTCACTGTTCCTTGAAGCAGCACTTAAAACTGAAGATAATATTATCCAGAACTTTAGCTCGGTAGTGCTAAGATTTACAGAAATTCTGGTTGTCGCTTGTAAACACACAGCAGATAATGAAATGGAGAGATGCATTACTAATGGGTTGGATTTAGTGAACCAGCAAGTGGCATTTATCTGACTGTTAGCATTAGTTTTGCAAGGACTTTATGACAGCAGAACAGAACTGACAGTTAGAAGAGCTATTGTAACTACTGTACTATTCCATGAAGTTCTTCAACAGGGTCAGTGCCTATTTGGAAGATTTAAGTGGTACTTTAGTAGACAGACATTTCAGTTATCCTCTCCACAACGGGGTCTTTTAACTCTTGAAGACAGTGGCAATGTCTTTACTGAAAAAAAAAGTAGGAAGAAAAGAATGGAGATGAGTCACTACCTCAGTGTGGCTAGTTGATGAGTTGGGGATATAGAGTTGCCTTTGATCAGCTACACTAAGGTAAAAATCAACTGTGACTTATCGGCATTCAATTTTTACATCAAGATTCTGCTATTTGATAAATGCTTTGTTATAAAAAGTGGTACTATTTTTACAGTGAAGTTATAGCCAATTTTTTTCATGCTAAAGAGATTAAAAGTATAGACTGAGTAACTCTTAAAACAACTGTATATATGGCATATATGTAAGATTACGTATACATCAATATATAAACAAAACTTAATTTCTTATTAGAAGAGGATCATTCAGAAAAAAATCCCAGCCTCAAACTGCAGTTGGGAGGTACAGAAAAACTGATTATTACTTTGCCTTTTTAACAGTCCTTGACTTTAATATTTAAGCCTTTGTTTTGAACAGTTTGACCTCTTATTTTTGCAGCCCTGGGTAATTGTGTTTCCCCTTTGTTGAGAGGTTGTTTAAAAAAAAAGGTAAGGCGCAGCTGTTGAATGGGGAATCTATTGTTAATTAAGGTGTATTTTTGCTAATCACCTTAGCAATGAAGCTGTGAGTTGTAAAAGACTGGAGTCTGCAGAATAAAAGTTGGGAAGGTTTTTTCTTTCCTTTTCTTTCTGTCAAATTTATCCAGAAATAAACTGTTTATTTTGCAGACTGGTCTGGACATTGTTACAGATGATGCCTGTTTATCTTAATGGTGGCAGAGGTTAGCTGTTTCAGTATACATTTCACTCCGGATGGCTGAAGTATGGCAAAGCTGTAAGCAACTAAAACCAAGGTCGTAATGATTGAAAGTATCAGCCTTAACTACTGATGACACTCCCAGATCTGCCTATAATTCTGTACTCAGTATTGCATTTCTTTTATTTTTTTAAATTAGTATTACAAAGATAGAAAGGGACTGCAGCATTTTATGCTGTTGGAGCCCACACTGGTTTGGCAGTAAAGATTCATGGAATCACAGAGAAATCAGGCTCATCCCTATCCATACCATTCAAGGCAAGAGTACAGATGTATTTGCTGAAGTAGGACAGTTCAGCTTCTAAGAGTCAGACTAGATGGAGTTGCGGTACTGGGGGTCATGCCTCCCCCGCTGCACCTGTATATCCAGGCAGCCAGCCTCCCTTTAAGCTCCCTGCTGCTGCTTAGATATCCCAGGTCGGAGGCTTCCTCAGCGCTGCAGACTGCAGTATGCTGCATCATCGTGCTCCCTGGAGCAGGTGAGAGGAGGCTGGAGGGAGAGTGAGCCTGGAGACCTGGCCCACTTCTGCAGTCAGAGGAATGGGTAAGTGGCAGGCGAATGGAGGCCTGAGGGCTGTGTTTAAGCGCCTGTGGGCTGCAGGCATCCTGAGGGCCACCAGTTGGACAGCTCTGAATGGTTTGCATCTTGGGGCTCAGTATAGCTCACTGTTTAGGGCACAAGATAGGACTCCAGAGGTCTCTGGTGTTCCCCTAGCTCTGGCACTGGCCTTTTGTGTGATCCTGGATGAGTTATTTGGTCTCACATGGCTATGGTTTCCCCTCCTGTAACATGGCAATAATGATGTTAATCTCCTCTGTTAAACTCTGGTGAGATAAGAAGTGTTACATAAGAGTTCAGTATTATAGTCTATTCCAGTTTAGCAAGGGATGCGTGTTTGGGACATTTTTGGTTTGTAAGAGTTTCCCTAAGGATGAGTCTACTAATTATGCAAGTTATTGCCACTTCCCTGTATGTAAATTTGAAGATATAGCTAATATGCTTTTGCATTTTTGGTGGGAAGAAAGAAATGTTTTGTTTTTTAATAAATTAGACTTACCTGCAGCTAGCTGACTTCTTAAATGTTGTTGTTGGGGCTTTGGAAATATCTGCTCCACAAAGCAAATGCTAAAGTTGCCAAGCAGCTAAAATACTGCATGACTTCTATCTTTTAAAATATAAAAATCATCTCAATGCATAATCAAAACAAGACTTGTTCTCTCCATGCAGTTCACGTAAGGTAATGTTTGGTACTTACACTGCATCTTCCATCACAGATCTTCCGGCATGTGTTATCCAGTAAACCAGGCAAATACAACTCATTCCATTTTTACAGATGAGAACACTTGTGATTCACCCATGGTACATCAGTGCTAGATCAGCTGCAGAATATAGCAGAGGCAAAGGGAAATGTGTTCTGTCTCCATATTCGATTGCTTACACAGGGCAACACTCCCACTGAATTTGGTATGTCAGTGGGAATTTTGCCTACTTAATAAATACAGTATCAGGCCGTGTCGCCAGAACCAAGTGATGGTATTTTTGCCTGACAAGTTCCTTTGAAGTTGGGTTGATTAGGAAAGGCTATATTGTTTAAATAACTTTCCTTTAGAGAGAGTGCAGCTTCTGTCAGACAGCAGCAAAGCAAATTGATGGTTACAGTATCTCATTGAGGGCAAGAGGATCAGGAAAGGTAATTGTTCTTATCTACTTAACCCTTTGAAAAATATTTTCTGTGGCTGCTGTGATGTGCTCGTCTTGCTAAATTGGCAGCTGCTGGCTCATCTTTCTCATGTGCACAAAAGATCATCTCTATATTGTATTTCCTAAAGTAGCCTGTCATTCTCTCTCTGTTAACCTGAGTGTGGTAATCGTAGCAGGTAGTAATCACAGCCTGTATGTTCCTTTTTTCCTTGCAGGTTCCAGAGCACTCCATCTCCTGCCCACGCCTAGTCAGGAGTAGGCAGAGTTTACACTGATAACATGGCCAGTCACCTTTATTTTTCCAGCGAATGTTTGATTCTTAGCCCTCCTTACAGATAGATCAATGAAAATGGTTTTCTCATGGCAAGAGCGAAATAAAGCCACTTCTGTTTTGCAGATGCAGGCTTGAATGATCACATGGGGCACATCCAGATGAGTGCACACATGTCTTTCCCTAGGGACAAATAGCAAAGGCATATGGTTGTACCATTGCTACGTGTCCCCAGAGAATGCCCGTGCGTGCACACTCTGGCACGTGGCAAGTTGCCCCAGGTGTGGTAGAGGAGGCTTGGGCTGTGCAGCAGTCTTAACTGGGTTCCTGGGGGTCTCCCAGGGCTCCAGTGGTGGCAAGCCAGCAGCAGGCTGGGAGCCAGAGGTTTTTCAGGTGGCCACATGTGCCACCCTGCTTTTTTCTAGAGTGGTTTTTTTTTGACCCTGGGCTCTCCACCCCACTCCCCCACCCCACCCCACGCATTGCAAATTAGCACAGCATGGGGAATGCCTGCATGTGTAGCATGCGCCCAGAGACTGCCCAGATATAGAACTTGCACCATAGAGTGGATTTCATTGAGTCACCATTACTGCTTGTATACACATTCACTTGCCCCACCCCAGTCCAAAGCCACTCACCCCATTTAAGATGGAAAGAATGTGTCCACACCATCCTAATAGTCCGCTTATAGGTTCAACTAATACTTCCCAAGCTGCTTTCTCTGCTTTTGGCAGGATACTATGTTTTCTTCCAGCCTACTACTTGTTCCAGCACCTATTCAAATCAGTGGGAGCTGAGCGTGGCCACTGAGCCAAGGCTTTGGGGCCAAGGGTGTTCAGAAACACAGGTATTCAGAGCAGGGGAGGTAATGGGAAACACTGAGCAGGGGCACCTGCATGTTCTAAGATCCTGACTGAATGCATGTTGCACCAGCCAGAATCTTGCCTCCTTCCCAACTCAGCTCACCACAGTGCCTTAGCATAGCTGCATGCTCAGGGAGACCACTGAGGTACCTAATAGCTCATTAATCCACCAGCTCACCTGTAAAGCTTTCATGCTTTAGAAGGGTAATTGGAAAGGAAGGCTAAATAACACCACTGCACTCCAACAAGGGGGCTATTTTTTACTTCATCTTTTGCTAACCAAATTTTTCCCTCCCACATATAACAAACATATCTACATAGGGGACTGCTGATTCCATTCCAGGCTTGCTAGTAAGTGCCACTGCAGGAGAGAAATAATTATTCTTGTCTCAATCAATTTATAAGGTGATGCTTTTTTATGTAGCAAATGATTGCAGATGCATTGCTGACCACTCTTTTGTAAAGCGCATCAAAGATCTGAGGGTGATGGATTTAGTTTTGATTTGTTTCTCCGGGATTCATTCCATACAGTTTAGTTCTAACTAATTATTTATGTATTCTAGCGTCCTTATTAGGTGCCTTTGTACATTTGATTACTTCTGCGCTTAGATTGATGAAGGAGAGGTTATACAGTCACTACCATCATCTACTGTGGGGGGATGCCTCCTCCAGTTTTAATTCCCTAACCCTTTCTGGATAGATGAATGGCTGGCTAATAGCTGTTGTACATATTAGAGTTTTCTGCTGAAAAATAATGAGGAGGCTCCTGACTTTTATGATTTCCTTTTTCCACTTCTTAGGTCCAGGGAATACAGCATCTTTAAACTCTTAAAACGTGCACTTAGAATACAAGCATGCATATATACACACACAAAGATACATGCATACATATGTTAGACACATTCATATATGTATATATAATATATATATATGTATGTATGTGTGTATATATATGTGTGTATGTATATATGTTTGTCATAAGCAACATTGCCAAGTTAAATAGGCCAAATTTGACTTGGTTTGTAAGTAGATTTTTTCCCTCAACTGTCTAAGAATTGTGATTTTTTTTATGTGTTTACTGTTCTTCCTTTAAAAAAAAATGTCTGATTTACTGAGAATGGGAAAAGTCCTTCCTACAACAGATTAACAATGTAGGATGTTTAACCAGTTAGAACCAGCTGTTCCAGTGATGAGAATATCTTTTTGGGAGACACGTTTCTTTGCTCTGAATCTGGTTTCTGTACACTTAACTGGAAAACCCCTTAACGGGGACCCTGTTTATTGGCAATGATCTTATTTGGGATATAATGCCACTCAACAGGGTTATCGATGAAGATTAACTGGAATACAGTCCTTAGCAATGAACTTCTCAGTTGTATGTGCAAAGCTGTCTTAACATTTAAGGCAGGCTGAGAAGCTGCAGGCTCTTAAAGCATCTTGTGGGTGCCTTTAAGCACAGAGCTGTTTTAAACATTTCAGGCATTTCAAACACTTAACAATGCTTCAAGCTCAACACTTAATCACTTTATTTGCCTCTTCAGGCCAATGGAAAAGCTACTTAATTGGAAAGATAGGCTGTCTACTGAGCCATTCCACTTCATGGCCTATATGTCATTTCTTACTGGGGCAAAGAAAATGAAGTCTGGAAGCGTTCACACCAGCACTTATATGAAAACAAGCTTTCAGAATTAATGTTAGTGCTGTTTAAATAAGTTCTCTGTGTAATGCTTCTTGTTGAATTTACTGAAACAAGTATGTGTAATGCTTAGTGAACAAGAAGGGAACCTCAGACTCTTAAATCCTTTTCCCATGTAATTTTGGGCAACTTCAGGGGAACTTCCCATGTATCCAGCTGCTCAGTGGTGAGAATATGGCACTCTGAGTTCTGTCCATGGATGAACATGTATCCACCACAGCTTGGATTCTCCCTGTACCTTAATTTACCCATCTATATAACGAACATAGTATTTGTCCAGCTGCCAGAAGTTTTATAAGACTCATTCTTCTCATTCCGAGGATGAAAGATCATAAAAAGTTGCCAAAATATTTAAATAAATCAAGTTTTAAATAATATTGGATATATTTCTCTCTGCTCTGCTTGTCATCAGCTAGGAACTATTATAAATATCTGGTAGAACTGAGTGCATTTTTTTTTCATTACCCTGACAGCTTCAGTTCTGTTTGGGAAGTGGAAGGGTGATCTTGCCTAGCATAATTGCCTTTTTAAATTAAACTCTTATTGATCTTTCTGGAACTGACTTTCAGTTCTGTATACAATCAATGCACTTCAAATGAAATTTGCAACTTGGTACCCCAGTTTACTACAATAAATATTTATCCAGAAATTTGCTTTGCATTTTTGATTCCAGAAACGTAAAAAATGTTCCATATGAAAAGCTTGCAATTATATAGGCAAAGCCCAAAAATATAATAATCAAGTGCGCAGCTGACTGCTTAATAGAGCTGGAAATTGAATGTTTACTTTGTAAAAATTTTCTACTTCGCAGAAATATTTTCCATTCCAAAGGAGGAGAAAAAGCCAAAGGCTGAAAATCTTCCAGAGAACTGAATTTTCTCAATTTTTTCTTTAAAAAAACCCAAAAATGCATTTGTTGTTTCTGAAGTGAAATAAACTCTTTGGGATCCCTGACTGCCTGCCAGCTCCCAAATTCTAAGGCTGCTAGCTCAGCTGGGGCTTTCAGGCTCGTGTTTCCTATTCAGTTCACTTGGTGGGTGATAGGGAACCAAAAAATGCAGAAGAGAGAGCACCTCCTATGGGGTATTTCTGGAAAATACATGGACTCGTATTGAACTTCTGTGTTTCTACATTGAAAACAGGCATTTGTTTATTCAAATGGGTAGCTGTTAACATGCAGTGTGCTTTGATAACTTTTTTAGCATAGTTTGTTATATTCGGAACAGGTAGTTGTGGCATTAGCAACATGCTGCATATGCTATCGTGGCGCAGATGGCCTGGGCAGCCTCTGTGTGGGCTGAGGGGAGCAGGAGGGACAGGTACCACAGCAGCAGATAGGACAGGAAGCAGAAAGCAAAGCAACAAATTGGGCACAGAGCACAGGGAAAGAAGCAGAAAGCAGAGCAGCAGACTAGGCAGGCAGCACAGGGCTGGGAGCAGAAGGAAGAGCAGTAGATCGAACAGAGGCAGGGAATTGGAGTGGCGGTTGGGGAGAGTGCAAAGCTAAATTGTGGCATGGCTACCTCCACTACATGCACATAATCTTATCTGGTTTAGTCAAGCTTTCAAAAGTCACTCTGGAATCATGGAGCTTTGCATGTGAACACACAGTGCACTCCTCATTTGTGTGCACCTGTTGGGCAAACGGAATTAGCCTTGATTTACAGTAGCACACTGGTGATCAGACTCTGATTCAGCCAGTCTGGCATGGAAAATATGGCTAATTACGCTGGGACATCATACTGAAGGAGGTCAATAAAATTTGGGGAACACAGATGGGATAAAGAGTGGCAGGTCTGGAAGTAATCCCAGAAACTCTAGGTGTTATAATAACTATGCAAAATGGTAATGAGCAACAGACCACAGAATAGGCAGAACTAGGATTATTGGCATGTGTGCTTATGATGATTATCTAGTGCTGAGAGTCTTGGATATGATCCATTTTCAGTTTAAGATAAATAACGAGCATGACAACAAGGAGGGAACGTAAAGGACAGGTATGATTAGACTTGTCTAGGAGAAATGTATACGTGGGTTCTGTGACGCAGCCTTTTCTGTACAAAGTAACGGAGGCCTGAGATGATTGTGATAAAATGTAAACTGTGATTTAAAGGAATTATAAGCAGTTTGTTGAAAAGAATGGCAAGCAAATGTTTTCTAGAGAGAAAAATCTGTTTCTGCAATATGTTTCATTGCAGCATCCTTCTTGCAGATTCAAACCGGACAGACATTTCCAGTAATCCATTTATTTATCCTGTTGGGCAACAGCACCAGGGATGGTATGCTAAAGGCTCAATCCTGCAAATGTTGGAGTGTTGCTACTGACTTAAATTAGCCCTCAGCTTTCTGCCCGCGCAGTGCATTTTCCTGAGGAAGGCAATGCGATTATAGGCAATAGTGAGTACTCTTCTCAGTATTATGTGCAGGATCAGATCGCCAAGTACTCCAGTTTGCCATGGTTTGGACTATTTAGATTGCAGTCCATGAATTAATCCAACTATGTATCCCTCAAAATAACCTTTTTCCTTTTCCACCTCTTTGCTTTTAAGGGGTCATCCATTTTGGTTTCTGGGCACCACAGCTTGGATTCTCATCTTAAAAAAATGAAGTCCCTTTTCACTTCACGCAGTATGTGTCTCATCTTGTTGTGTTTCAGGTGTGGCTGTGTGGCGGCAGCATGGAGGTCCTGCCGTGCTCAAGAGTGGCTCACATTGAACGCAAGAAGAAGCCCTATAACAACAACATTGGTTTCTACACCAAGCGCAATGCCTTGCGTGTTGCAGAGGTGTGGATGGACGATTACAAATCCCACGTTTACATTGCATGGAATTTGCCACTAGAGGTATGGCCTTATATCCACTCACCTTTATTTACCTTTCAAAGATGTCAGATTTGACAGTACTTGGTTTTATATTAGGGAAAAAAAGCCTGAAATATATTGAAACACATCCTCAGCTGGTATAAATCAGCGTGGCTACATTGACTTTGATGGCGAGGGGATGTTCCTGGAGAATGCTGATATTAATGGAAATCTACCAGTTTATATCAGCGGAGGAGCCTGGATTATTCTTTCTAAAGATTAGACATATAGTATAATGTATCTGCCTCACACTTCAGCTTCTATTTATTATGTGTTTATAGCTCTATGTTACCCAACGAATTGAGTCGTTTTGTAAGACCGGCAGACAGCAAATTATTAAATCCTTCTGCACAGTCTGTAAATGAGTCTTTTTAACTGACACTGTTTCCGGTAGTAGATGTACATCACACCCAGTGTTACCCAGGCCCATGTTAACACCTCTCACAGTCGCAACATCATCATCAGTTCTCCGCTGCGTAACCAAAACTTGTTCTGTCGCAAATGTGTTCTGCAAAATCATGATCCTGCTGAAAATGTAGATCCTCAAAAGCTGCATCTCTGCCTTATAGTATTGAGACACTTACTATTTATAGACAGTGACTGTAGGCACCTTCAAAATCCTTAAACAGCCAGGCATAAAAGACAACAGGATGGCAGTACATGAAACAAGGTCCCATGCCAACAGCTGCCGTGTTTGTGTAGCTGGTCTGGACAGAACAATATGTAGAAACACTGTGGTGTTTTCATTTACATCTCCAGGAGAAGAGTTGAACTTTAAGAAGCTATTGGTGAAACTTAGGTACAACCTACCTCACAGCAAAGTGCTGTGGCTTCCCTGTAGAAGCCATAAGCTTCTGCCGACAGATACTGCAAAGCTAAATATGCCACAAAATCCCCAGTCCTGCATGCTGATCAAGAGGAGTGAACCATTGCTTCTGTACAGACTCACTGACTTCAGGAGAACTTTGTTCAGAAATGAGACAAGATTAAAAAATGGGGGACCTAGCTGTCAATACTTAAAGGCTTCCAAGAGCAGCTGTTGATAAACTTTACTAAAGGCCTGGGCATATATTGGTGGTGATAGACTGTTGACTTGTGTGCTCAAGCCCCTTGTGAATAGGGTTGTTGCTACATGCCCTTCTTTTAATTTATTTTTGAGGATACCGCTGTTGATAAACTTTTACAAGCAAAACTCTTGCCTTCTGCTGGAGCTTTTGCCTGTGGGGAACTGGGGAAAAAAACCCCATTTAGGCTTTATAGAGCACTCCCAGAGACGAATTCCATTTAGTGAAACAGCCTGTGGCTCTCTTAAAATGCAGTGCACCTGTAAGATAACACCATCCTTGAGGGGGGATACGCTGTTTGAATGACATAAAAACTGAGCTGCTACTTTCCTCTGAAGAAAGGTTACATCTGCAGAGATTTACTGGCATTTGGGTACCCAGTAACAGCATCTCTGTGCTTCATCAGAGAACAAAAGAAACCTCAGTGTGGCTGATTAGCTACTGACATCCCAAAAGGATTTTTGTTTTGACGTGCTGGGGACTGCACCAGGTCCCCAAGTAGTATTTTGCTGAGAAAACGATGAGCTGAGGCAGATTGCTCTGCTGCATTTACCTGACAAACCGGGGAGAGAGGCCACGTGTTGTGCAGTCTCTTAGAATAACGTGGGCAGCAGGAGAGAGAAGCAACAGGATATTGAGTACTGGTTATTTTCTGGTTTCTCTCAGTAAAGGAGGACTACAGGTGCAGGAGGAGGGACAGTAATCGTGCTTAGCAGGCTCAGACCCTAAGCTTCAAATGAACCTGTGTTTTGAGGAAAGTAGAGTGGTTTGCACTGAAATGAGTTGTTGGAACTCAGAAGATTAATAGGGTCATGATGAAGGCTATGTGGAGTCAACACTCGAAATGGGATTACGGATGAAGATCTGACCTTCGTTTACATGGCTCAGGACTTTAATACAAGCCTCATTAGTTACCCAATGCTGATTTAATTCTAAAGAAGACTCATCTGCATAGACAATATTTTGTCATGGCTAGTACCTAGGTGAAAGGCAGAGTTGATTTGCACCTTGTAGACTTATTTAGGGGTGGCAAACATATGGCCCACAGCTTGGCCAGGGGAAGTGGCCTGCCACAGAATCCAAGATCCTAGTGAACACAGCACTTGGCAGCAGGAGGATGAGCAAAGGCTGAGCACTGGGTTGCCCTTCAGCCGATTTGCCCATCCACACTCCTGCGGCCCTGCCTCCCCAGCTGGCAACCCCCACCTTGTGCCCCTCACTGGAGCCAGGGATGGAGCTGCTGCCATGGCACAGAACATGCAGTGGTGGCAGCTCCAATGTGGGACATGTGGGGCCAGAGTCACTTTTGCCCTGGTCAGAGCCACAGCTGCTGCCACCACCACCTGAATTGAAGCCAGAGCTGCTGCCACCATGTGTGCTCTGAATTGGAGCCAGAGCTGCCACATGCTCCAGATCAGAGTCGGAGCTGCTGCCACCACTGCTGCTGCCCTGTGCTCTGGATCAGAACCAGAGCTGCTGCTGCCACTGCAGCTTCCTCATGCCCCAGTTGGGATCTGACCTGAAAGGAGCCGCATGGTTTGGATCTGACATAGGGCACGAGGTGCGTTTGACACCCCGGGCTAATTAAACACACCTAGGTGTTCATTCCTTTCAGGTATTATTTTTCCATCAGGGACTATTTCAGTCTCAGACTGGTTTTATGGGCTTGCTTAACACAGAATCCTCACTTGATCATGCTGATTTTGGACTGTGCCTCATCTGCCCATGTTGAATCGTATTTATATTCACCTATTGGCTCCCCATAGCCCATTAAAATGCTCTCTTCTTTCAAGCAGGGTGAATAATTCATTAGGAGATCATTACAAGTGTTGTAATGGAAAATTGCTTTCCCAGCTGTATTTAATGAATATTTGGGAAGGCCAGAGCATGAGCTGACAAAGAAAGGAAAAGTAGACACCTGTCTAAAAGAATAAGGATGGTTGTAGCATGCCTTTGTTTTCCTTCTCCTGACTTTTACCTGAAATTATAAGGTAGAATGAAAAATGCAGTGACCTGTTGAGTCATTTCTCCTGGCCACTGCAGGATTATTCCCATTGAGACATAAACTATAGTTTTATCTACTTTTAAATCAGCTTAAGTAGTGGGATTTCCACCATTTCCCTGGAGAAACTATTTCACAGTACAAATAGTTCAGATTATCAGAAGTTTCTTCAGAGGTGCAGCCTAAACTCGTTTCCCCATCATTTTATTGTTTCTGTTAGTTAAACCCCAACATGACACCTTCAATCCTAAATCGCTCTTTGCTTTTTTTTTAATGCCTTTCTAACCACGCTCCTGCTTTTTTGCAAAGTGACACATATTTTGGTCTTGTGCGGTAAACTTTCATGCATTTAGCACCAACGATGGAGTCAGACCTCTGAGTGAGCATAGCACTCAGGCGCTCCCTTCTAACAAGCCTTTCCACCCAAATGAGTACCTATGGCATTGTTCTCTTCTGGAAATCCAGGGCCTTGTTTTGATACCTGAGTGGGATTTAGATCTCTCTTGAAAATATTTTGGGTCCTGAGCCACTCCAAAATTCTGGTGTTTGGGACCGAGCCAAAGTCCATGGGATTATTTCCAGTGACTATAAAGAGCTTTTAGTCTTTGCTTAAAAGTAATGTTCTCCATCTCCCTGCATTTTCTTTCTTGCTCTGCATTTCCTCCCACATGCCTAAATCTGTCAAATACTGACAATTCAAAGAACATTGAAAGCATTGTTTTTTCTCTTGTGATATACACTTCTCCTTCCTGCTTAGTGCGGCAGTGAAAGACTTCCCTTTCTATTAACCTTCTTGGCCAGTGTTTTTTTCGTCTTAGCACTGGAAGTGCATACTTGATTTGGGAAAATGCTATGGCATGATCATTCATCTATGCAGAGTCACTTAGCTTTTAAAAGGCTTCAGACTGTTTAGATGCAATATCAGATGTTCATGAAACACAAACACACACCTTGTTTTTAAAGAATAAATATATAGTTAAGATGCTGAGGTTATATCTTTATTTTTCAGAATCCAGGCATTGACATCGGGGATGTATCTGAGAGAAAAGCTTTAAGGAAAAGCTTAAAGTGTAGGAATTTCCAGTGGTACCTGGACCATGTTTATCCCGAAATGAGAAGATACAACAACACTATTGCATATGGGGAGGTAATTAAGACAAAGTATGTTCTTAAAGGAGATTGATAAGTATTAAGAAGTAAGATATCAATATTTATAGATGCATATTTATGTAACAACATGCTATAATGGGTGTAGTCCAAAATACCCTTAAATTAGAGCTATATGGATTTAAAATATTTTATTTCTTATAGAATTTGTTCTTCATTCCCTGCAATATTTCTATCTTTAGATTTATTGCCAATCCTGAGAAACCCTATATATTCTGTAAAATGTGAATGAGAGTTATTGCAGTATTGCCTCCATTAGATAAGCAGCTGACTGTGTATTTTGTATGATTTTTCCCCTTGTAATCATTTTCCCTTGATCTAACCTTTGCTGATATCGCAGGGGTTTCAACTTATGCATGATCATCATATATATTCCTTATAGGGCTAATTAAGTTTACCCCAAACTCATACTATTGTGTCATGTAAAAAGACTTATTTCAGTCCTTATTGGCTTTGAGACAGCAGTAGGAGCATAAAAAAATAAGTATTTATGATAATTAAATAACAATCTTTTGCAGTAAGTTTCCCATGGAATAGTGACACTCTGGAAGGAGTAATTAAAATATAGCCCAAGGACCCCAGATGGCTATTAATCCTGAGGAAGTGTGTTGCCCTAAGGTTATTTTATGCCTTGACGCTGAAAATGCAGAGTACTATTTCCATTTCAATTGGCCTGGGTGGGAAACAAATGCCTATACATAAGCAAATCTCCTGGCTCAAATATCTCTCAACACTTAATTCACCTGATGATATGAATTGATCAACAGTGGTTTGTTTCTTATAATGTATTGCTAGTTTCCCTTTAAACTTGAAAAAAAAATCACTGGTCCAGTTTCAGTCTTCCTGATCAGACAAAATATTATGTAGTGATGATGAGCGTGTCTCTACTACTGGTTTTCAAGCTTGTATTAAGTTTCCTCAAATGTTTTACTGCTGGCAATAATGTTGCTCAGAGGGAAAGATTTTCTCATTTCATCCCTACTGCCAAAACCTGGGCTATTTGCTTTGAACAGAAGGATTAAGAGTGGGAAACACCAAATGGATGGGCTCTCAGAAGAGGCTAGGATAATTCTGGGACATAGGGCACCTATACATCTGCTGGATGCCTGCTCTGATGCACACATTGGAGCAGACTTGATTAATCAAGCCTTCTGGAGTGTGCTACTTAGCATGCTTCAGCAGCCTCCACAGCACATATATTCAGTGTCCCCATGCTCCAAAATACAGGCAGGCATGCTTTAACTAAAGCTCATCAAACGAACTGTAGTTAAAGTGCCCTGACCACCATTTTGAACTGCAGGAGGCTGAATAAACATGGCGCTGTGGGCTCTTTATTTAGGGCAGCTCCTGAGATCCACTCTAATTAAAACACCCCTTACTCCAGAGCATGTATAAAGATGCTCATAGAGACCAAGGCAGTGTCAATGCTACACTTCCAAAATGAAGACTGTACACTTTGCTCCCGACTGCAGTGTCGGTCAGTACTCTCCATACCATACCTGGACCATGTTCTCAAGATGTCTAACAACACCTCTTCATTGGCCTCTTAGGCTGACGGCTACGTGCATGTGCTCTCCTGTCTGTCTTCTACCTGATAGCATGGAAGGGGTTCCTTGTGCTTTCTTTCCTGATGTCATCTCAGGAATCAGTGCCAGAGCCAAGTGGTAGTAATTGTAATGGTGATTATTGTATAAATAACAGCCACAGCCGTTATTATTAAACTCTCTATTAAAAGAAAACCTGGTAGGCCACACTAACCCCTTTTGTGAATCAATATGCCTGAAGGCACAGTAAAGCATCTTTCCCTCCCCATAACATTAAAGGTCAGAGGCCATGCTGTAAGCGGTCAGCAGCATTCATCTCCCCTAGGGAACAGCTGCATAACTAGGCAATATTTTTCCCCCCCACAGCTTCGTAACAACAAAGCAAAAGATGTATGCCTTGATCAAGGTCCGCAGGAGAATCATACAGCAATACTGTATCCATGCCATGGCTGGGGACCTCAGGTAAGGATTTGCTTTTGTTATACAGAAGTCTATGTAACGATCAATAATTGGCAGAGATTGCTGCAAAGCAGAATAAAGATGTACAGTGTGTGTGCTGACTTAGGCTCGCAAATGATAAGGCTAGTCTTCCTGTTAAGAACAAAGAATAGCTCAGATAAAGAGCTATATTTTTCCAACTACTCTTAAAGCCATTTTCCAGATTAAATTACCATAATCTTGCAAGAGCTGTGAGTAAAAGCTTAATTTAGAAAAAAAGCTTCCAGACTTAGGTAAATAATGCTAAAAGCAAAGAGCCAATCAGCAGAATAGAACATGCACAAGCAAAGCATTTTAAGGCATTTTCTTTTCTTTTTTTTTCCTGTTTATATGCCAGCAGGGTAAAGAGGCATAGACTGGGAAAACAAAACAAATAATGCTTTCTGATGAGATGATAACTAGGATGTTATTTCCACTAGGCAAAGACTTATTGTATGTAACCTTATTGGAGTCTAGGCTTATATTTCTAGGGTTTTTCTTACTTCTCAAAAAATTCAGATCAAATTGAAAGGGTCTGCTACCTCTCATCTTAATCGAGGGGGAGAAAACATGGCTCCATTATACAGTTTAGGCCATTTTGATATAAGGAGCTTGTTTTTGTCAGGATGGTGGCAAGGGGAGTTTGTGAAAACTGCTTTATTTATGTAGATAACTAATTCCTTTATGTAATGTTATTATTCATTGTATTTTAAAAATAAATTAATAATTTTTCTGCACTTGAATACTCCTGGCTTGACAGTCATGGGATTGGAAAGCCTATGTTTAAGAACAGATGGGTTACTGCATAAAATATGCCAGTATATCCACCCTTAGAATAGAGGGGACAGATTCTGCGGTGTACGTCCAGAAACTGTAAGTCTCCAGCGTCTCCTTGGAAAGCCATCCCTGTCATTTCTTTCTCCCGGTCTAGCCTCCCCTTAATCCTGGGATATTCTTTCTGTTCACATCAGAAAGATAGTCACCCCTTCTTCATTCAAGTCCTTCTTCAAAATTCCCTTCTTGCTTGCAGCCTTTTGGAGAAAAAGTTATACAGGCTCCTGTTAGGTCTGGAAGTAGAACCATGATAGGAGGATGCAGGGCTGGGTTTTTTTCTTCTCCATATAGTTTAGCTAAAGAGCCATGAGTGCTATAAGGAAGGACTGACTGATTACTGCAGAGATTCTGAAAGCTTTTTTTTTTTCCCCATGATGTATTCTTCCCTCTTTTTCTGTACTAATATACCTCTGCCATCTTTCAGCTTGGCAATGTCACTGTATGTCCCAGCATCTCCTAGTTGTCTGGTTCACGACAACCACCTAAAAACAAAACACTGCACTGTTCACACAGTTCCCCCCGGAGAGAGGTTGAGATCCAGAAGGACTCATATATGTTGGACAATAGTTATGCTGGAACATGCTTTGAAAGTTATGTATGTGCCTACTGCCTGACTCCATTGAAATCAATGCACTTGGACAGCATAGTGATGAAGGGAGTATATGTAGAAAGGGAAGAAAAGGTGAAATCCATGAAGCTGAAGCTGCATAAACTCCCTGTAATGGGTTCAGGGTTTTTTGCTTCACTCAAACAGTCTTTGACTTCATGCAGCCCTTTATTCCCAGGCACACTTACCCATCAGGAACATCACAAATAACATAGTCCATATAGGGTTCACTCAGATTCCCGAGTCTTTTCCAGCCCCCGAGAAGGTGCCTCTGGCTTCCTGCTGCTCTCTCCTCACTGCTGTCTTCCTTCTCAGGTGGCCTTCAGCTCAGTTCCCTCACGTGGTGCTGCTGCTTCAATCCTGAAGCCCCTGGGTCTCTTCCCAGACCCCAGGAGTCCCTAGCCTGGTGTTGCAGCCACTGGCCAAGCAACCCTCTCCCTCTCTGTCAGATCTGATTTTTACTCCTTTCCCTGGGGGCCTTTTGACTTCTGTAGCCACCTAATTATTTATCTTTCTCAACTGGCCTAGTCCTCCTAGGCAGTCTGTAATCACTCCTGCAGGTGGGCTGTAGCCCTTGCAAGCCTGAAGAGGACTACAGCCTGAGGTTTGCAGCAAGCCTCTGGCAGCCAGTCTGCTACACACCCTCTCCCCCAAGAGGAGAACCCCCTTCAATTCTCTATTCCCTCGCCCCACCTCCCAGGCACTAGGTAGGGCACTCCTGTCCCATCTACATCCTAGTTGCCTTAAGGGCTTATTTCATGGGCTCCATCCTCCCCTGTACCCATGCCCATGCCTCACAGTTTTACTTTGGCCCCAGCTTTGATGGCTTCTGGGCCGCAGCTCCCCCTGTGTGTCTCTTGCCCAGGGCAAAGCTGCACGCAATCTCACTCTGGGCCCCTTGGCCCTACGCTTGCCCCTTCTGGGCTTAGACAGCTACTAGGCTACAGTTCCACTGCACAGGGCAAAGCTGCTCTCAGTCAGCGTCTGGGCCCCCTGGCCCTGGTTTTGCCCAAGCTTGGATGGATACTGGGCCACAGCTCTCCTGCTGCTCCTAGCACAGGACAGAGCTGCTCTCACTCTTAATCTGCCTCCATCCCAGCCCCTCCCATCCCTCCAGGCCTAATATTGCCCTGGGTTTTGGCCTGAGTTTGGACAGCTCCTGAGCCACAGCTCCCCCTGTGTCACAACACCCCTTGTGTATCCGTAGCCCAGGGCCAAGCTGCTCTTGATCTCACTCTGAGCCCCCTGGCTCTGGTTGTGCCCTCTTTGGTTTTGAATGACTAGTGGGCCATGGCCCCCCTGTGCTGCTCCTAGTGCAGGGCAAAGCTGCTTAATTCTGCGTGCCCAGTGGCACTGTGGGATTATGCCTTGACAGCCTCACTCTTCTCTACCTCTGGGCCCCCTTGCAGGCTTTGGCCCAAGTTCCAACAATTTCAGAGCCACAGCTCCCCTGTGCATCCCTTGTTCAGGGCTAAGCTGCTCTCAATCTACTTCTGGTTTAGCCCAGCCCACCCTAGCACCCTTTGGCTCAGGGTAGGACTGCTTCAGCTCCATGTTACCCTCTGGTGCTCTAGGATTGCCCCTCATGGGGTTTCTTCTCTGTGCCCTTCTCTAGGGAGCTGGGATTACCCCACTGGGCTCTATAGGACCCCCACCATCCCTACACTGCCTCCCAAACCACCAGTACCAGCTGTACCCGAAGTCCCCCCTCCCCCGCCCCCCCCCACCCTACTCTGGGTCCAACTTTCCTCTCGGGTTTAAGCCTCTTTCTTGTCTTCTCAGGGTAGTTTAGACATCAGGTGGTTGTTATCCTGTGGGCGCCTGGCACACAGCTCCTTTCCATGCCCCCTGCAGGTCTAGACTGCCTGTTCTGGCACCAGCCCCAGTTAATATGTTTCTCAAACTCCACCCCTCCTGGTCAGGTGCGTCCTTCCTACCCGCTCACAGCGGTTCCTATCAGTGCTTGCTCCAGGGTAGCTCCCAGTGGTCCACTGGAAGTCTTAATTGGGCTTGCCATATGACTACACTCTGGCTGCCCACTCCCTACAGCCTGCTCACCATAGGCATTCCCCCACCACCACCACCTGAGGAACTTTTCCCTTCTTTCTAGGACCACCTTCCATGAGTACACACAATACACAGTCTTTTTGACTTCCCCACAAGCCACCCCTTTGGTCCCTCCTTCTGTGAAGGATAGGGCCCAGTTCCCTATCTCAAGCCAAAGTTCCTGGGACCCCAGAGCAACTGTGTTACTGTCCAGTACTCTCCATAGGGAGCAGTCCTTCAGTCTGTCGTGACCTGCATGGCTCTGCCGCACAACATTTGTCCGTTAAACATTGCCAATGCACTTGTGGCATCCCTGGACAAATGTAACTGTCCCCATACCATGGCTCTTCCTAGCCTTATTTAGCCAGACAACCATGTACTCCATCACCCCTGCCACCTGGAATACCTGCTCTAGCTTCCTCCAGCGTACCCCGACGTTGAAGTTCCTCACAAATACAATGGCCTTCTGGCTGGTGGCTTTCCCTATCTTTCTCAGCTGGCCCAGTTTTCCTACAAACCTGTAATCACTCCCAACTTTTCATAGATTTCATAGATTTCATAGACATTAGGGCTGGAAGGGACCTCGGGAGATCATCGAGTCCAGCCCCCTGCCCAAAGGGGCTGCAACCCTTGCACACCTGGAGAGGGCTGCGGCCTGAGACGTGCAGTCTGATGCACGCCTCTGCCAGCTAGTCTGCTACACCCCCATTGGTAATGGGTTTGCTTTACACACAAAGACAAGCTGCTTACATCAAGCTTTCATCTCAAAAGATAAGTTGCAGAAAGACTCACTACAGCTGCTTAATTCCTGGTCCCAGGTGTTCTCTAAGCCAGTATCTACTCTAATACTCTTGGGTCAATGCAATTCTTATTAGAAGTACGGAGAAGGGGAGCCTCTGAGGGTTAGTCTGCTGTTTCTTTAATCTGTGTTATATGAGGAAACTCAGCACTGCAATTGCATTCATTAAGATCAAAACTGTGAAATATAACACAATAAAGACCATCACATTAAGTGCTCACTAGATATTTGCATAATAAAAAGCTTGCCTGAGGAAATCAATTTCTCACATGAATCAGAAAACAGTGCAGGAGGGGAAAAATGCCCCAGGAGACTGGAAAGTTCCTAAACTTGTTTGGGGTAATTAATTTATTGAGTAGATTTGCAACTTAACCGTCAGTTTTCTCACTGTACAAAAGGCAGTCCCTCTTTAACTGATTCCAGCCATGTTCCAGCCCTATTCTGTAGCTTACTTGGTAGTAGTAAAGAATATAGTTTCAAGTACAAAAATGGCATCACCAGTTCTTCTTTTTTTTTCTCAATCTTTTATTAGACCCAAGGCACCCTTAGATTTTAGGCACCCCTCAGAAAATGCCAGCTCTTCATTTTCACTTGTTTGGCTATAGAAAAATAACAGAGCAATTCTTCTGTTGCACAAAACTCATACCACCACCGATCAGAAGGTTTTTAACACTATAAATTCCTATTTGAAACCTCTGGGTTTATCTTGTGAATTATGTTTGCACACATAACAGTGCTATCATTGCATGGCGCTCTGTGGCATGCTTGAAAGGACCATGAGGCACGCCAGAGTGCCACAGCACCCTGGTTGAGACCCACTGCTCTGGAGGTGTGACAGGGTGACTGAAGCACCCTGCCACAGGAAACACCAAGGGAGAAGCAAAAAGGCCAAACTTACCTCAAGAAACAGGAGAAGGAAACAAGCCGGAACAAGGAAAATGCCACGCTCCAGACAATCTGGGGAGTCAGCTGGGGCCATGGCAGGTCACAGACTGCTGCAGCAAACTCAAACACGGGGGTTCGGACCCAGGAGGGAGAAAAGGGTGCAGCAAAAGAAAAGACAACGCTGGACTGCAAGAGAAGAAACAGCTGGGTCAGATGGGCAGCGAATAGGAGGCTGCCATGGCAGACCCAGCTGGAAAGAGGGGGATTTAAGGGACACCAAGGAAGCGTCCAGGGTCAGAGGAGGATGGAAGCACAGTGAAGAAGAGAGGAAAATGGAGAGCAGACGGGAGGAGAGGACCAACCCCAGAGCCTTAGGGAAGGCTCCAGCCCCTCACCTTACCTGGTGAGATCTGGTGAAGAACTTGATCCAATGGGGAGAGCTGGCTGACCAGAAAATCCAGTACCGGGGGGTGAAGAGAACCGCTCTGGAAACCTGGGGGAGGAAGAAGGTAAGGACAGAATTACTCCCCGGGAGGGTGGGAGGAAGAGACAGTTGGTCCCAGTCCCAGGAGGACAACCGGGGACCAAAAGAGAGAAATAGCTGCCTTGGGACCCATGCAGGGAAGAACAGGGCAAGCAGTCAATTAGCCAAAGACTCAGACAAGGGTCCTTCGAGAGAGAGTGGGAACATCAGCCTCAGAGGCACGTGACAACGTCTGGAACATCAGGTGTGGTGAGGGCAGGGTATGGGGATAGTGGAGCCCTGCAAGAACCGTCAACATACTGAGCTTATGATAGTATCTGTTGTCTCCCAAGAGTGTCTAGACAGATCTCCCATAACATCTAAGGCATGGCAGAAAGCCTTTCCAATGACAAGACACTACCATTTCAATCAGGAGACGACGTGGCTCCGAGAGGTGCGACATCAACCTCTTACAGGAGGCTTATTTAGTTCCCACTGCCATACAACACTTTTTTTGCATCTTTTCATCACAAAGTTCTCCATAAGAAGCAAAAGTGCCATTTGAGTACAAGTTTACAGCTAGAGACTGCAGCCAGCAGCCTGGTTTCAGGTACATTTGATTTGATTGTTTTAATAGAGAAGAGGGACTGATGGGCCATTTGTAGACATGCTCACCATGTTCTAAACTATGTTAACTGATTTGCATTACACAGTTCAAATCAAATTTCAATTCAAATCAAGGGTTAATAGATATTCGAGGTGGGTTGTCCCCTACTTCACAGACCGTAGCCCATGGGCTCAGCCAGAAGTGTCAATTTTGCCCAATCTGGCCACAACGCAGTTTATAGCTGTCACCAAACACAAGTGCATTCAACTGCAGGCTGCAGCCAACTTAAAAAATGGCTGCTTAGGTGAAAATCTGAACCCTCATTGCACAAGGGGTCAGTTGAAGATGTTTCAAAACAGAGCATCTTCTGTAACTTCTGACTGTGCTGCCTGCCAACCTATCGCTGTTTGGAAGGAGGGAAAGAGAGTGGAGGGAGTTTCGTCTGAGGGTTTTTCAGCTCCTGCTGGCCGGTGGAGCTTCAGTTCACCCACCCCACCCTCTAGCGCCAGCTGGGGAACCTGTAGAATGAGCTCCCTCTGCTCCCTTTCCCCACTCCCATTCTCAAAACTTTGCAGCCTCACTTCTGTTTGTTCCAGGATCGTTGAAACGCAGAACGCGTCCTGCAAAGCGTTCAGTTACAGCAGGGAGATGCACTTCTGTCCACACCTCGTGGGCTTGGGCAAGGCTGCTGGCTCAGGAAACTGATACTTAGTTGGGGTGAGGTGGTGTTGGCACATTTGGCTTTGTAAAGGTGTTACTTTGTGCCCGATAGCCTCTTTTGTGTTGCAAAATACTTATCTGCATTCCTAAGGAATGCTTCTGTGAGTTCCTAAGGACTGTTTTTTCCTAAAAGTAACTCTATATCTACATGTCAATTCATACAGTTTAAATTGCCTAATTCGGACTGCCCTAGTGTGCATTGACTTGAATCCTCATTCAATTAGGATTAGTTAATTAGGACTGGAGCCAATTTTAATTCAGACCACAGGCATCCACAGGTATATAGTGATGACTGTAGTTCAGATTAAACCTAGAAAAATGTAACATCTATAAATGGCCAAATTGGCCAGCCCTTGAGATCTGGCTTATCTTGCCTGTCAGGGAATATAGTTCTGCTCAACTATTCCCTCAAAGATGGTGCAGCAGTTAGGATACAAGCCTAGAACACAGGATCTTGGCAAGGGGGTCTTAGCTTGGGCAAGTTAGTTGCCCATTAGGGCTGTGCGAAGCTTCATTCCCTGATTCAATTCGGCGGAGATTTGGCCCAATTTAGTGGCTGAATCTCCAAATCCAAATCGAATCAGAGGACCCTTTAATCTCTCCGAATTGAATCAAACCCCTCCAAATCGATTTGGAGAGATTCGGAAAGATTCAGAGATTCGGACATAGACACAACTTTAAATTTTTTTTCTATTTACCTCAAGATACCAGGAGGTTCATGAATGCTGTGATGCTGGGGCACATGGAGTGTCCTACAGAAGCATGGGGGGCTCCCCAGCGTGCTCAGCAGCAGACCCAGAAGCACTTCCTGTCCACTTCCAGGTCTGCCATGGAGCGCGCAGGGCCCCCCCATATCCCTCCAGCTCGGTGACTGCCTCCTGTGGGGGGGGGCTGTGTCCTCCCCTGTCTCCTGGGGTCCCCCCACAGCCAATAGCCAAGCCAGGAGGGTCTGGGGGGGGCACCCCAGCACGCTCCCCAGCAGACCTGGAAATGGACCGGAAATACTTCTGGATTCGCCACTGAGCATGTGTAAGATGCATATGCAAGATGCAGATAACAGTATTTTGCCACCTCATAGGACTGCTGTGATGACACTGAAGACTGTGACATGTTCAGATACTATGGTACTTGGGCCAGGAAGCACTGATGAAAGTAAATAGGGAATCCTGGTTGTAAAGGACTGAATGAACTCCTGAGGTACTGCCAGGGTCAATTAAGTGCCATTTTCAGCTGGGAAACTTGAAAGCCCAGTTGCCAGAGAAGTCACTCGAGAATCTATTCTCAGTATTTCCTGCCTGTCCTGTATAGGTTTATCAGGGTTAGAATAGCTCCAAAACCGTCTTGACAATAAGCTTCTCACACCCACCAAAGCTGAACTGAAGTGGAGTCTCCTATATCTTGAATAGGATCAGTTAATATACATAGTCAGGACTTGAGGGCAAGATGGATATCCTGCTTTAGTTTATCCTTCCCTGTCTACAAGGAGCAGCCAACTGTGTAACTCACGCTACTAAATATAACTTAGCCACTGTTGTAAATGTGCATAATTCATTCTTAAATGGCACCAACGGCATATTGCACTTTCTAGATGGAAACCTATGCCTATAAGTTTATTATTATATGAGAAACTAAATTACTCTGACATTGTCTGCTCAGCCTGGGCTTGGAGATGAATGACTAAAAGCAGGTTATTTTTCCTTCAGCTGTTTTTTGATTAAACTTAATGATGTTTTCTTTTCCTACCTGATGTTCTGAATTAAAATGTTGCATTGCTGCTAGTTTCTTTCAGCCTACCTGCCAAACAAGCTCCAAGCAGATTTTTCTTCCTGTTCTGTCTTATTCACATAGTCCTTTTCCTCTCTGTCTGAAAGCCAGTTCCTGGCAGTTCCTTTGTTTCAAACTAATCATTTGCATCGTGACTCTTTGAAAATGCTTTTAAAAAGTGGTTATTGGTGAATGCAGAAGCTTTGATATTTGGCTCCCTTGAGATTATAGGCAATGCACAAAGGAAGAAATTGGATTTTCACATCTATTGTTTAATTAATGGACTGTATATTGTAACTTAATATTGACAATACAATTAGGACTGGTATAAACATTGTGTTTAATTAACTCCTTGCTGTATATATTTAACAACAAGTAGTAACTGTTCCTACTGGCTACTGCGTTACCAGACAGCATGCTGGGAAGTGCTTCTATTAACCATTCTTTACAACCTCCCCATTTTAATGTATTAATTTCTTAATTAATAAGACTTTTTAAGAATTCCCAGTTTTAATTTATTAATTTCTATTAACCGTTCTTTCTAAACTCCTAGTTTGATATGGAACTACTCACTTGCCATCTCTCTCTAACTTTGCAACCACTCCCATATTCATTTAAATTGGTTTAACATTTACATTTCTTTTATTGGGCTAGTTCCTCAGCTGCTGTCAGTGGGGACTGCTCTTGGAGTTGTGGACGCATTTGTGGGGGAAGAATCTAAAGTGGGGTAGAAACTTTGAGCCCAATCTAAATGTGGATACTTTAACGTCCAAACCTTGCATTAAGATGCTCATGAAAGAATATCATTTGGCACTTACATGCTTGGTACTAATCTCAGCTAACAAGCCCAGGCTTTTATGCCTTGCTAAAATGCAGGGTTGCTAAGGAGGCTTGATTTCAGACCTGCAGTCCCAAGTGTATTATGGATTTTTGCATTTTCTTGATGTTGCTTTGGGGTAGCATTTGTCTTCGGGACTTCGTGTGCGTGTGTGTCGGTGTTTTGTCTCCTCTGTTTATCTTCCTTTTTGCTTTCCTTCTTCTCTTCTTTCACATAAAGCTTTCATTCATTTTCAGGTTAATTCATCACCAGGGTGGATGATGAAGAATCCTTTTATCCTGTAATTAAATTGAATCTGCTCTTGGACTCACTTTTTCTGATGGCTTCATCTTTTAAGTGATACATCATCAAAACACCTTGCAGTAATGATGTATTACACTAATAATACAGCAATACTTCATTGGAGTGTCAGAAGTGTGGTGATATATTGGTGTAATGGAACGCACTATAATACAATAAAATTTAAGATAATGTTCATCCAGCATAGCATTCCATTTAATTATAGGATAAAATATGTTTTGCCCATTTAAAGAAATAGGACTTGAGGACAAAACCATTAATATTGGAATTGTCCAAGAGTATAGAGTGTCATGGTAGATGAGAAGCATTTCAGAATAAATTGTGCTAAAAAGAAAATACTGTACTCTTTACTTATTGTGGCGAGTTGATGAGCTGCTCACTGCAGAAAAGAAGCTAAACAACCCTAAATTATTTTCCAATGGAGTCAATGAAGGTCATCAAGGCTTTTATTTTGCAGGTCCCAAGAAGTCTAATTAACTTTCTTCCATCACAGAGGAGCAACCAGCCAGAAACAGTAATCAAAGAGGATGTATTGTTAACGTCAGGCTTACGAATGAGGAGATCAAACTAAATGATGCACCAGTGCACATGTACAGCCCCAGCTTCCCCAGCTCTGTTTAAAATTTCAGAAGCTGGAGGTTAGCAAAAAGGGAAAAATAAAGGAGAAAAGAGAGAGGAAAAAACCCCCACTGTGTTGTTCAAAGAAGTGTGGCAGCTGAATTTGTTTTTATAAAGGAAGGAGGAGGAATAGCAGAGCTGCAAACCACTCTTCCTACTTGGAAACATGTTTAGAATGTGACCCCCTGGGACAGGGGACCAGAGGCAGGCCATTAGCACAACCTTGGTGACTAATCTGCAGCTACATCATGCAGCCTTTGTACTGGTGAGCCCTGGCTTAGAGGAGTAGCCCCTCGACCAAATACAAAATCAGCGCTTAGCCAGAGGCAATGCAATTCATGTTAAACTTGTCTAAACTCTTTGTTCTGTAGATACTTTTGTTGGGGTTGTATTGGCTCTTTCTCTCTCCTTTCTCTTTAACTTCCTCCTCCAAGGCCCTGTTGTGGTCTGATAGTCATCACTTACGATAATATGGAAAATTCTGCTATTCTTTCTTTCCTGAGCTGTCTATGCTCTCCAGAGTGTATTCAGCCCCTGCCTAAGTGGTACCCATGCACTGAGTGTTCAGTAGTATAGAATACATTCTTAGAAATACAACTACAAAAACTATGTTTCAGGCACTTTCAAGACAATTGGGGAACAGAATTTGTACATGTGTCTGGCTATCTGACTAGCCCTTTCACACAGCCAAGAAAGCATGGGTTTGTTCCATCAGGCATCAGTAGTTTTGCTTGGTTTTATTGCATGGATTATCATTACCGTGATTCTGCTATCTTGAAATGAATTCCTCCCCTTTGTCCCAATGCAGCCACCTTCTCTCAGAAGAACCTCACTTCCATCATTCTCCTCTGGCATATTGGTGATGAAAAAGTTAGTGTGAAAAAACTTGCCAATGACTGGAAAGTGGGAGTAATATCTTCAAAAGAATAACCTTTTGTATACATTTGCTGCTGTGAGATTACATTTTATCAGGATTCTCATCAAAGAGCCAATGAATGAATCCAAACGTTGTCATCCTATTGTCTACATGAAATAGGGCCCCTCTCAAATCTCCAAATAAATCCAGTGCCCATGTGGCCATCCCATAGGTGAATACCTGGGCAGGCATACAGAAAATAAATCCCCCAATAGAGCCTCTCTGATGTCAGAGGAGCAGCTCATCTGGGTGACTCCCACAGTACATACTGGTACAGAGTGTATCAGAATAAAGGGAAGGTTATTGGCTGGTAGGAGTGGAATAAATTGACTCTGGAAAAGGAAAGTGTACTAATATTCAAAATTACATAGTGGAGGAGATCTTGGGAGATGCCAAAGGTATTTGTTTTGAAGGAGCATAATTGGAAATGTGTCTTCACTGAGGATCTGCTAACGCCTGGGTTACTCCCAGAAACTGTAAATCCATACTACCCTTTTGCTTTCCGCTTGCTAAAAGGTTACACCTTAGGAGTCCCATTAAAAAACAGAAGAGCCAGTGTTGCTCAGTTCCCAGTTTCAATTAGATGGCTGCTCATTCCTTTTTTGCATTCTCTGACAGTCACAAAATAGTGTTTTGCCTAATATGTTTTGAATTGATGCTGCACAGTCAGCTTTGCTACCAGCACCCACAGAATTGATGAGACATAAACCTTTTGCTCTTATCCGTTGTTCTTTTAGCTTTCATATCTAGCTTAAGGATGCATTCTCATTGATCACTTTCCTCATTGATCACAGTATCTGATACTGGACCAAAAGCATACAAGAATGCAGTGTTGTTTGGAATTATGGGATGCAGCGATAACAGAATCTGACAGCTTGCATTTCCTCAGCAGAGCCATCTAGATCTAGCAACAGGGAGTTCTGAGTTGAGGGACTCTATTGCTGTAATTTGTTTTCCAGTTGAAGAGAAACTAGTAGCAGTTGGTGCCTGCTGCAAGGATATTATTTGACTTAACATTGGATTTCCTGATTTGTTTCCATTTTTTAATTTTTTTCGTTACGGCCCTTAGTTGCTGTACTGAGGGCGCCCGAAAACTTTTCATCAAAGCAGGCCATTGGACAAATAAGGCAGAATTTTCAAAAGCACTGATACGATTTAGGAGCACACTGGGTGCATCTACACATAAATTTGATCCAGGATCAGTTTGCTTGTGAGTAAATGACTCCCCAGTAAACATCCCCAGGCAGGTGTCCAAGTGGGAGCAGATTTGCTGCTAATGGTAGAAAACTGCTCCCACCTCATGGGGCCTGGCAATGGGCCCCTGCCACAACCAAGCGAAGATGTAGGCTCCCCCTGGGTACTAGCCCAGGGGTTGGCAGGGAGCACCAGGCCAGAAAACACCTCTCCAGTCTGTTCCCCATGCAACTCTACACTCAGAGCTGGACAGGAAACAGGCTCCCAAGCCTCCACCAGTAGGGAGCTCCCAGCACCAGCTCTGCAGCCGTGGGGCCGGCACTGGGTGATCCTTATCTCCCAGCACTGGCCCCATAACTGCAGAGCTTGTGCTGGGAGATAAGGATCACCCAGCGCGAGTGGATCTCCCAGCACCAGCCCCATAACCACAGAGCTGGTGCTGGGAGATGAGAGTCTCCCAGCCCCCTGCTCCCCAATTGCGATCTCAAAATGGGGGCTTGGAGCTGCCAGGGCAGCAGGGCATGGTCCCTACCCAGGCTTCAGTGGTGGATCCCACCCTGGCAGCAGTGGGAAGGAGCAATTTCCCACCCTTGGTGGCCAGCTGACTGGGAGCAGATTTGCTCCCCATGAGGCATCTACACAAGCTCTTCTGTAACACTACTAAACATGAGTAAATTTGCTACTTGCATTTGCAGGTAGCAAATTTACTCACAATTAGTGAGGTTTACTGAGCTGTAAGTATGTGCATGTGTGATTACTGCTACACATGATTACTGCTCAGTAAGCTATGCTACTTTTCAGTAAAGCATCTCATGTAGGCACTGAGTCTTGTGCTTCTAAGTCACTTGCAGAGATACCCAAACTAAGCCTGCATATGTCAGGTCCAGGGCTGGAAGTAGTCAGGCTACCATATCACCGCTCTGGACCTCTTCAGGTGTTATGTGTCAACAGGACTCAAAGTAGAGAAAATTAAAGAAAGAGCTTATTAGCCCAAGTGCCATGCCTCGCTAACATAGGCATCCTGCATTCAGGTATCTCCACCCAGTACCACTTTGCACCAGTGCGATATACTATTAAGGTCTTCTGAAAATCCTACCCCTAAATAAGAATAACGCCTCAGTTCAGGTACACAACATTAACAGTCCTGAACAGCTTTCTTTCTGGAGTGGTATTTCCCTGAAATAACTGTCTACAGCCTGGGGTTGATGCGTGGGAAAAAAAACAGACAGTGAATATTAAAGCAAGTGCAATGCAAACTCTATTTTGGGTGACAGTGAGCTAGATCCAACATTATACAGTATGCTAAAGATGATCCAATGTGTTTAGGGCTGTCTCTGTCTCTCGCTGTTTTACCCAGTAGGCTATACATCTAATATATCCATGCAATGCATTTTTCACTAAATCCCTATTTTGTTTCTCAGATCATTTCATTTTCTAGCACCCCCTAAACTTCCTCACAATGAATTTTTGCTCTAGTTACTTTTCCCACCACATTAAGAAATAACATATAAGAACTGAAATTATAATGCCTGGTGGGTACTGCACAAACTGACTGAAGACAAGCTGCCAAAGATCATAAAAGAAAAGATGCCTAATGCAATAATTATGCATATGGTAACTAATGTTTCAAAAGCAGCATAAAGGAAATGACTTGTACTGCATGTTTGTTCTTAGAGATGGATTTCTTAAAGTGAAAGTATTAAGAAAGGGTTTTTATTTTTCCTTTTGTCTTTTCCTTCTGTTGCCATTCAGACACTAATTCAGTTCAGTTGCTTTGCTTAATCACATGCTCTCAGTCAAGGAACATTTGATGAATCAAGCCTGAAGCAGTGAAAACAGCAGACCCATCAAAAACCAATAGTCCAAAATTGTGCCATTCTGCTGTACTTGATTTGTTTTAGCATTATTCGGATGCTCTACACATTGTGCGCCATCATGTCTCTCTGCTTAGAATCTCACATGTTGCAGCGTTGAGGTAATTAAGGTACCATCACGCAGAGAAGATGAATTCCCATTTGAAAGATTGGTAAACTGAGGCACAAAGGGGTTAAATGTCTTCCCTAAGCCTAGGCAGGAAATCAGTGATAGAGTTAGAATCTTGACTTCCTTTAATATCTAGACAGTCCACCTTTCTGATACACATGCCCCACCCCAGCAAAACTGAGAACATGAGCAAACCCAAAAAGACAAAAACAAATGCTTATTGTACAGAGATCGTTCCCAATATTACTGCTAAAGGGCCACATGATCCCCTATTAGACTTCCATTCATTGTAAAGGAAGTGGGGTCAGGAGAGTATCTGTGGACCTCACTGCTGTAGAGCTTTTAAGGGACCAGGCAGCATTGGATAACTGGCACTGAATAGCACCATCATGCCTGGATATGCCCTACCTAGTTTTGGCCTAGTCCTGTCCCCTTGCACCACCTGGAGACCTGCTGCACCAAACAAATCCCTGCAAATTTGCTCAAGTAGCAGCTCCATTAGTAGTCAATAAATAATATGCTTGCCAAAAGTAGGAGACAGTTGTACATGCCAATCCGGTCATGTGTTTTTATAACTAAGCCAAACAAAATAAAGGGAAGGCAAAATTAGATTCAAACACTTTAACTATATCTGTCTGTATTGGATCAAGTCAGCCCATTTGTGCATTGTTTTAACTTTATTTTTGGTGTTTAATTATTCTAACAAAGATAACTCTAACTCCCACTGTGATTTACTGCCTCTCTTTAAACATCTGGGTCACAGATATGCTCAGTTAATTAATGTGCTGAATACGCCTCATTTGTCTACTGGAGAATGGATTGATTCATATTTTAAATAAGCAGCTGTGTATATCTTTCCCCCAAACTATAAAAAGCAGGCTGTCACTCATCTCTTTTCACGCCATGCATTTAAATATGTTTAGGGAAATATTTTGGTGGTATTTTTTAAACATTGCAAATGTATCGTCCCTTTATCTTAAACAGCCATACACAGAACTGGACTATTTTTTAACCAAGTCAGGTGCACCAACTATGAATGGAGGGAAATGAAGGGGAGGAGAGGTGGAGGGCGAAAGATCTGCTTCCAATAGATGATCTTTACCCAGCTGCAAAATATCTTTTTCCAAGATACTTACAAGCCAGCTCTGATTCCTTCCGCTAGCAACCCTGACATTACCTCCAAACGAGAGACTGGATTTTCAGGATTCATGGGAGAAATCGGTTTTGTGCCACAAAGATACTGGGAAGAACCCAACATTAGACATGGTCTTACCCAATGGCCCACTTCCACCTCTTTCCCCAGTTCAAACATGGACATTCCTGGGAGATGCGATTACAGACCAAATCCCTCAGCCGGCCAACTTGCCAACTAGCTCCAGTCTCGGAGCTACTGCAGGACAGTTCCAGACACAGCAGCCCCATCATTTAGTTGCCAAAACCAGAATCTACTGCCAAGCACATTGGAAGCAGCATGACCAAACTAGCCAGCTGGCCTGAATCTAAAACTAGGAGATTATTAATCACCCTGATGAGCATGCTATCGTCACCCAAAGAACAATCTAGAAGAATCTAAATGTGTGGTGGAGCTAGTGATCAGGGGTATAGCTGAATATATGGGTGACTTTATACAGAGCTTATGTAACGCCCCCCCCACCCCACCCCCGAGTGTGACCATAAAATTGGGCTGGAAATTTCTTGAGAAAAGGCTTTCCCTTGTCGTTCCTACCTGCTCCTTTTCCCAGACTCATTGGTTCGTGGGAGAAATCAGTTTGGGATCAGGTGGCTGCTAGTGTTTGATGTGGCTCGGTCTCTTCCTGCGTCTCTTCTCATAACTCTCAAGAAGTACTAACTGTCTTTCTCCCCCAATCGTCCCCAGCTGGCCCGCTACACCAAGGAGGGATTCCTTCACCTAGGGGCCCTTGGGACTACGACTCTCTTGCCTGACACCCGCTGCCTGGTGGATAACATGAAAAGCCGGTTCCCTCAGCTCCTCGATTGCGACAAGGTCAAGAGCAGCCTCCATAAACGCTGGAATTTCTTACAGGTTTGTCCAGCACGCCCATATTCTGCCTCGCGTGGCTCTGCTGGCCTGCACCACTTGTTATTTGACATAATGTGGAGTGAGAGCTTCTCTTTGAAAACAAGGATGTTCTCTGATACACTGGAGAGAAAGGTGTTCTCCTCCCATTCACCACTTATACTTGCCCAGAAATCTGTTCTGGCCTTGTGGAATAGCTCATTCAGCCTCAGAACAACTTCATCTTAATGAAATATTGTAACATATAAAAGGTGTTTTTCCTTTAAGCTCAGGTGGGTAGAGGGTCTTATATTTTGGGTGCATAAGGTCTCAAATTCATAAGGCCTGATGACTGCTGTTGTGCCTGGGTCCATATGGCCATGGTTTTATTACAGAAGAGTTCTCCAGACAGGGGGTAGCATATCATATGAAGGCTCAGTGTATAGGCTTCTGTCTCCAATACACAGGGGTTATTGCAGGTTGCAGATTTTCAGCATCACCTGAAGAAGTAGGGACTTTTAGTTGGGGGCTGAAGGAGCCTTGCTGCAGTTTCCAGTGATTCGCGTAGTGCCTGTTATTACTTTGCATTAGTGCCGTGCTAATGCACTTTGCAGATATAAAGGATGACGCCAACCCTGTCCCGACAAGCGTGCATGCAGTCCTGGGTTTGCTCTGCAGAGGATGTGTACTTACCTGTGCCTTTGCTTTTAGAATGGTGCAATCCTGAATAAGGGGACCGGCCGCTGTCTGGAAGTGGAGAACAGAGGAATGTCTGGCATCGATCTGATTCTTCGCAGCTGTACAGGGCAAAGGTGGACCATTAAAAACTTCATCAAGTAAAGGTATCAAGGCTAGAACAGTCTGAAGAACTTGTCTTGAAACACGCCTGACTTGGACCAATCCGACTGGAACCTTTTGGGAAGAAAGAAAAGTAAAATCGGAGCTCTGTTCACGTTACCTGTAGAGAACCTTGAGGGAAATGGGCATTTGTGTCTTTTTTTTTTTTTTTTATTGGATATTAGTGTCTTGCAGCTGGCCCCAACTGAGTGAAATAGGGTCAGAACTGCTATTTAATTCTAGCAAGCACTCTGAAGGTATTGCTTATTTCTGCTGGGATGACTGTAATAAGCCCATGCAGTCTTGTGAACATTGTACTGACAGAGAAGTGTTGCTTTCCCAGATGACTTGAAGCTCTGATGAAGGGCCAGCAAAGCTTATACCAGGATCAGAAGCAAGAAACCTTGGAAAGCACCCCCGCCCCTGGCAAGCAAGCATCTGAAAGAAAAAGGCTGCCAAGGTTGCAAGCTTAGAATGAGCTGAGATAAATCTACTGGGTGTTTTAAGATGTGCTCCTCTCTCTCCCTCTCCCCCCACCCCACAACCCTATACAACAAAGCTTCTATTTGAATCTGGAACAAGCATGCTTTAAAATGAAGGTCTCAGAAATATCCCCCTTATCCCCTTGATTTGCCCCTCCCAGCATCGGGATCTCATTGACCTAAGTCAGTTTGAAATAAAAATGTTGATTTTTTTTTTTCTGTTGCTCCCACCTCCATGCACACGTGCCTCCTACAACAGCAGCAATACCCAGCCTCAGTCCTTAAAATCATTTCGCGGTGTCATCGCCGCCCTCCTCACTGCTGAACACGTTGTCGGAACAGGTTTTCTTGTCCCCGTTGCAGCAATATCCCACCAGCATCCTCAATGTGTTCTCCTCCAGAAAAGAAAAAAATACTTTCCCAGGTCTTCCCCGAGGCTGACTGATACTTTTTCACAGCAACTCCAATGGACTGCCAACTGCAGGACCAGTGCGGGATGCTCTCAGCAAGGAGGACCAACAGAAGTCTCCCTGCCCGATAGGCAGACTTATCAGTAGAAAAGCAAGATATCAGTCAGCACCGTGGGGAGCCTTGCAGAGTTGTGACAGAACTAAATCTCATCTTTATCCCCTTTGCTCTTCTCTGCTTTTCAAAGTGGTGATAACCATACAAGGCCCACAGACATGCCAAGAACAAGCACCAGGAGAGAAGATCCTGCTAGGCTTTCCTCAGACCGAAGCAGTGGGATACATTCTTAAAATACCCTAATTATGAGTGAAGACAAAATAAGGACTTAAAGAAAAAATAATCCTTCTTCCCTTGGTTCATCCTCTTCCCACCAATGGATTTGCTCTACCACTGTTCATGTGTCAGTGTTGTTATAGCCTGCTTACAACCTTTCTGGCTTTTGTGTTTCTTTATGAGCATTGGCTAAGTAAAGGGGGAGGGGGGTTAACAGATAAATGAACAGCAATTTGGTTCAATACTGATCTGGTGCTAGTTTCTTCTCCAGCCATCATGATTGGCTGGAGGCACTCTCACCTTCTCATTTTTGAACCATAAGGATATTTGCTGCCAAATATTCTCAGTAATCATTGGTGACCTTTATGCCGGGTTACAGTTCAGGGTTACTAAGAAAGGGAAGTAGGAACACGCCAAGTTATGGTGTTTTACATGGATGTTAAAGAGTTTATTCCATGACGAGCTTTGCTGGTTGGGGGAGGGGGGCTAATAATCCTCCCTTTATCTTTCTCACAGAATAATAATGTTTTTTCTGGTTGCCCTCTGGTTAGGGTGCACTAAAAATATATTAATATATGAGATGTATGTGTATATATGATTCCCAAAGACTGGATGTGCACAGAGTTGTTTGCTGCAGAGCACTCTTGCCTGTCTTCCGTTTGGGTCAAGAAGATGCTACCTTGATGTTTAATGAATTTAATTTTCAGTGCCATGCAACAGGTTTATAGCTGCTGATTTAGTAATTTATTGGAGAGAAGCAGATGTATTTCATTATTCCTTCTATGGCAATGAATGTCATGTAGGAGCGATCATTCATGCTTGACAAGGCTCCCTCATCAATTGGCATTTTCTCTCATTTCCCCTTTCCCCTACCCCACTGTCCTTAATGAAGTGAAATCTTTTAGTTGTCCCAAATTGCAAAGTAGAGAGTCAATGTAGAATTTTGCTCTCTTATTAGCTGTTGCATCATCTCTTGTGTAATAAATTTTAGCACTTACAAAACCAATATGATTTATGTTTTCAAAGGTATATTAATTTTTGCCCCTTCCAAGGAAAGCAATTTGCCAGGAAATGAATGTCAAGACAGTTTGGGGGTCCTGGTGGAAAATAAACGTAAAAGCAGTAAAATTCGCTCTATTTAAGTACTTTGTCTGGATTTTCAGCAGTAAAAATCTCATAATGTTTAATGCTGGGACATCTGAACAGGGATAAATCTTAAAACAATCCCAAACTCTTGGGGTGATTACAAACCTAGGAATTAGTTTTACCAGCCTGGAACCCTTAACTAGCATTCCAAAAGCCGCCTACATTGTTACGACAGTATTTACAGGCCTGTGTTCCCAATGAATCTTGAAAAATGGGCTCTTATCTCATGTTGAATGGAGTTTTCTGTGAGATTTCTTTTACTTCTTGTCTCCGCTTGGACCAGATGGGCCAAGAAGTAGTATCACTGATGCATTTTCTTCCAGTTCTGGCTAAAACCCTTTGCTTGGCTTGGGGATTTGCCTTCTGGAGGTGATTGTCGGAAAGAAACTGAACCTGTGTTATGATTGGGTTCGATTTCCCTCTGCACTCATATAGTTTCAGGTGGTTATTCTGAATAAATGTGGAAGCTAAATGGTCTTTAGACTTGCTTGTACCTGACTGGAAGAACAGCTGGGAATGCCAGGCAAGGCAAGGAGTCGGGTCAAACACTTGACAAATATTAGGCTCTAGAAACTGAATGAACAGCAAGACTTTGTTCAGTCCTATTGTCACAGCTGAGCTGATGGACAGAAAGGAGGCATTCATGTAGCACAAATCGTTCTTGCATCTTGGATGGCAGTATGTGGAGATGGCCCAAATCACAGTCCGATACAAACACTCCTCAAGTTAGATTCTCCTACAAACCTAGATTAACTGTTGTATCTTGTGCCTATCTCTAGTAATATGTTAATTGCTTTAGCAACTGACATCCAGGTGGTTCTTATTAAATACATGATTTGAGTCTTGCCTCCTGAGTAATTTCAAAAGGATTGAATGCCACTGAAATATAGAGGGATTCATTCTTCTCTGCTGCCTATTAAATACAAAAGTGTTTTTAATGGAACTTACGTTTAAAAAAAGAAATGAAAATGAAGGAGAGATCAGGAGAGATTGCCTATGCAGATTAACCTGCCATTTCATCCATCCATGCAGTCTGCCAGTCACAAAGATAATGAAATTATATACAAAGAATCAGAGAAGAGAAAAGGCACAAGAAAATGTGTTGCTTCTGAGTGATTCATTCCATACCCTGATGGGAGGACTGGGTGCTTAAAACTCTTTTTAAGGATAACATGCGGCTGATGAAAGAACACCTGCATTTTTATTGCTATACAATTTTGTAAATGTATGATTTTATAAGGGCCAAGTCCAGGTCAGAGGGAACTATCCGATCAACCTATTTCATGGGACTTTGAAGTCAACAATGAGCTCTTATTCTCACGCTCCATTTAGTGTATTTTTGCCGCTGTCCTGGGCAGATAGCCAGACTTTTAGAAAGTTCACTTTAAACCGTCAAATGAAGTCAAACTGCTTTCATTTCAAAGTCAAAGTTTAACTCATACACCCCCAACAGAAAAAGCTCTCTGCTTGACCACTGAGCAATTTAAGCACTCATCCACAGCTAATGAGCATAGAGTTAAGCACTCCATTATGCAGTGTGAAATTAAGCCTTCTGAAGCCTATATATATAGCCCTGTGAAGCAGCTAAGAAACCACAGATGAGAATTTTGCCTTGTTTTAGCAAGAGGAATACAGAAAGCTTATGTGACCGTTAGAAATCCCACCTGAAATTCCCAGGCCATCTGGATAATGCATGAAGGGCTGGTCCTTTCTAAATTAAACCAAAGTGTCCTGTAAATCTGCAGTAAGTGTCAGACTAACTTTTTGTTGAGTTCAGTGATCTGAATTCTGGAGCTCTCCTGGCCTCGTCAGCCTGACAACTAAAAAAAAGGTAAGGCCTCACAGTATTCTGCCTCTTTACAGAGGCCTGGTGGATAATTGAAAGATTAGTTGAGAGCTTTTGGGTATTTTGGGAGGTGGGCAGGTGTCAAAACTAGTTTTATCATTAAGTACAAATTGAAATTATCGATGCCTTCAATCCTACAGATACTTCCTGGAAGGAGTTGGAAGGCTGCAGGACAATTCAGGTGCATAAAGTTGTGCATGCCTGCGTGCACGTTTGCAGAATCAGGGCCAGAGATGGACAAAATGGGCATGTTCTGTCAGAAGTGGAAGGACTAACTTTGAGCCAAAAATAAAATAAATCGGCCAAGTTGAGTCTCAGCTGCAGGCTTGAAAACTAATGTCCTAAACAGATTCCTCGGTGAACTCCCACAGTAGTCTTAACCAGGTAAAGTATCTTTATTGTCCGTCCTAACTTTCATACAGTGTTGTTGAACTAGGTTCTAACTCTGCTACCCTCAAAAGTTGGTAACGTTTTTGTCTCCAGACAGGGAGGTATCTTGATAAATGGTCCTGTCTGAGAGGTAGTGGATCTTCATCAGGGAATGGTGTGATACCAGTACTGACAAGAAGTTAAAAGCTTCTGTTAACCCCACTGAAAATTTGGGCTATGGACCAACAGATTTGGGCCAGCGCGGGCACATCTACATGGGCTGTTAATTCGCAGTACGTAGGCTTACTAGACAGTAAAATACTGCCTGGTCCATGCTATGTGGACCTGCTCCAGGGAAGAGGTGAGGGCTGGCTTCCCAGGTCCTGCCTGCTCCCCAGAGCAGCCATCTCCACGCTGCTTTGCGGGGACAGCCGGGTGTTGGATTCCCAGCCCCCACTGCCAGTTCCTGCCAGGACCCAGTCCTGGCACTGATCAGGCAACAGAGCACTCCCCGTCTCCTGTGGTCCCCTGCTGCCTAGGCTGATCAGGAGCAAATTTGCTGCTGGTTTGCATCTACACAAGTGTTATTGTGCATTGTCTATTGCACAGTTAGTTTACTACCTGTATTTACAGGTAGTAGCTAACTGTGCAGTAGATTAATTTATTGCACAGTAAATAATGTGTGCACATTTAAGCAGGGACTCTTTACTGCACTGTAAATTAGTTCACTGCACAGCAAAATATCTCATGTAGACACACCCCATTTAGAGCAGTTCAGTATCTACTGCCAGTCTGGCACAAAGTATCCTTAATTTCAGTGGGATTTGCCCCATATAAATACATTGGACCACAGTTTCCACGTCAAGATCTTAAGTAATTTGTTGTCTGCAATGTCCCATGTATACTGAACATCAGCAAATTAATAATCCTGGCATCGGCTCCAATATCTCCCAATATGCTAAATGTTTGTTTAGAAGAAATAGAAGAATTGGTACTCCAGATCCTTCAAATCTAGTGCTGTGTTTCTGTTAGAGGCCTATATCAGACGCTTCAGAAAAAAAGCAAAATAAAAATAATAATAATACACCTGGGCAACTCTTTAGACATTTCTCTCAAAGGAAGGTTTTCTTTTTAATCTCACTTGGCAGTACACTTATGCTCTGAGACACAGCGGATAATAGCTCTCAGAACTTTTTTCCCTAGCAATTGTAACTACAAGGGGTTTTTTTGGTTATATTCAAGTGTCTCACGGGAAAGCAAGAACCTGTGCAGGAACTAATTCCTTATTGTGCTCTTCTGACATCGTAAATATAGGGAAAGTACCCTGTTCTGTAATAGTAAAGAAAAGGAGCCCTGTGGGAAACCTCTATCAGCTCTTTGTAATTTCAGAGAGAGTACAGTGGCAGCTGGATCTTGCTAGCCCTCCAAGTTTCATCCAGGCATGGAAATGGTCTCTTGAGTACAAAGGGCCCCTAATATTGGAGTAAGTGGCCATGGGGAAAATCAACCCGGTGTAGGGGGCTCAGTTGCATAGAGCCAAAGTAGTTGATCTCATGTCCTTCCCCCTACCCTGGCCGGGACAAAAGGGAGCTGAGCAAGGATTTCTCCATGACCTTTACCGACTTAAGATACCATAATAGGCATCAATGAAGAGCCTTCACTGCCTACACAAAGGCACCTTGGATTGTCTCTAAAGAGAAGATATTGGGAAGCCTAGCGGGTAGCGTTACCTGTATATTATTCACACATATGTGTGCTTTCTGACTTTCAGGAGAGAGAGTTTTTTGGGGGTAAGGCGAGAAGGGAAGTTTGTTATTACATGGAAATGATTTCCCCCTGAACCGTGCCTGGCAGTGTGGAGTCTTTGTCCGTCCATTAACTTACGGTTCCATTGATTTTTCCCACCCCCCTACAGAATGAAAGAAGCAAAAGGCGCAGAAAATAGCAAGAGTAAGTCTTCGCCTGCTGAGACAAAGTGCTCCTAAATTCAGGTCAGAAATGAGTTGTCAGCTGTGAAGATGATAGGGGAAACTTTAAGCCCTTACTCTTAAAGGGCCTGGGTGTAAAAATCCATCACTTGCAAGCAGGCTCACTGCATACGCCTCTTTTTTAGCTCTGTTTTGTGGCTAACCCTTGTTACTTGCAGCTAGGGGATCACAGTTGGAAGAAAGTACATTACTCTTCCCCTGCTCCGTGCCCTAGGGCCCATTTACCCTGCTGGAGCCCACCAATCTTGCTCAGCCCCTGGGAATAGGAGTATGAGAGAAAACAGGAAGAAAAGCAGCAATGTATTTTGTTGGTAGTGGGGCTGGGTGTGTGATTTGGATCAGATCCTCACTGGTGTAAATTATCATCGTCCCGCTGGCTTTGGTGGAACAACATTGGATTATGCCAGCCAGGGATCTCAGACGTATTTGCAGGGTTGTGTTTTGTTCTGTTCTCTGGGACTGGTTGAGGTGGTTCCCCCTCCCCGCCCAACTTCCCCCTTTAATGCCATCTTTTTACTTTCACTCCCATCCTGTCTTCAGCTTCAGTGCTATTTCTGTCCCCTTTTCCCTTTGTCTTTAGCACCACCTTGTTTTATTTTGTGTCTGTGGCTGCCGTACATTCGGCTCCTTTTTTTCTCAGCGTGAATTTTTTCCATCCAGCTCCCCTCAGCTCCTTTATTCTCCATGCATTTTTCTTTGTTCAGTTTCTCTTTTGCCATTTCTTTCAATTGTTTATTTCCACTTCTTTTTTTCTGGTTATTTCATTCAGGGCTCTCTCATCTCTTTTTAACTGCTGCTTTGTTTTCTCCATAGCTTTGTTCTCTCCTCTCGGTGTTTTGCGCTTTATACATCACTGTTTTACTGTTTAGATTTCCCCATCTCCTGTCTAAGTCTCCTCTGTTTTTTCCCTCTCCAGATTCATTCTCTTTTGAGATTGAATCCAGCATAGGCATAATGGCTAAGTATTTCTCTTTCTTTAAACTGTAACCATTAGTGTCTGTATTTCAGATGCATTTACTTTCTAATGCTAATAAATAAGCATCCACACAGCTACTGGTATTTTTATAGTCACACAACAAAGCCTGCCTTTTAATCAGTGTTGAAATGCACCCAGACAGCATGGGTTACTTTTGTTGGTACTTTCCAAGTGGGCTCTGTGTCTAGCAAGCTGAGAGAGAACCAGTATCTGCCCAGCTCAGATAGTCCTGTATCATTTAAAACCAAGCTACGTTACAGAAAAGGGATGTGATAAAAGCCCCAGAATCAGACCCTAAAACACAGCCATCTCCTTTAGCAGTATATTCTTGATGATGCCAAAGCAGGACTGAGAGGATGAGTCTTAGTCAATGGACTTAGAGCAGCATGTGATATTGTGGATTGCAGGATTACAGCCTGTAAAGGACATCCAAATGCATACGAAAAGGTAAGTCTACTCCAAGAGATCAAACGTAGTCTGAAAGAGCTTGAAAGTTTCCAGGTTCTTCCAACCCTCATGAAATATTCAGCCTGTGCCAAAACTGACAAAATAATTTTGATTCCTATTCAGCAGGCAAGGCGCCTGTGACTACACTTGGTTTTGCCATCAAGAATTTGTTTCTTACCCTGCCACCATAGATAAAGCCATGAAGGGAAGCACCCATAACATAGTGAAAAGGCAGATGGACTGTTAGATCTTTACAAGAGCATTGCATTCGACTATTATGTCTGTATATATAACTAACCTGAGCGTAAACTGAGCCAATGTGATGCCTGCACTTGGCTTTCAGATGTAACATTATGCAGACATCTTCCCAGAAAAATCATCCCCTGTTGCTTGCATTTGTCCTAGAGGTTGCCAACAAAGAAAACCTGATGCCCACACGTTGAAAACACAGTTGCAGTTGAAGCCAGTGGCCTTTCATGTATCCAGCATTGTAAAAGAAAAGCAGGGTCCCATCACCTGCCAAAGACTGGCCCTGGGAAAAAGGCATCAAATTCCAGGAAATAGTAAACAGCAAATGAAGGGACTGGTTATGTTGAAATGGAGATGGTTTCTGAAGAGGGGCAGGGCCCTTTCTAAAAACACAGTGGTCTAAATTCAGTGGTCAGACATGAAAGGGCCCCTTGGTAGGATACACACAGCATGCTTTCCCCAAGCCGGCTTTTGCAACAGGCCGAGGGCTGAGGCAAACCGTGAGGACAAAGGCATTTTCCATTTGTTCATCAGTGACCACCCCAAGCTCCTCAGACAGAATAAACCGACTGATCCTTGGCTCGGGTTGGGAGGAAGGCGATAGTGAGGAACACTGAGTTTGTGACCGAGGTTCAGGGAACTCTGCTGAGAAAGTTGAACGTGGCCTTTATGCTGATCTGTGGTCAAGCTGAATTTGGTATCGATCAGGAGGAAACTGGGAAAGATAACTTTATGCCCATAGCCCGGCTTTCTGTCCTTTAAAAACCATCGGATGGTCTTAATATCAGAATTGTAGTACCGGGGACCATGACTCCCACACTGTAAAGGAAACCACCCTCCCATCTCTTTACTGATGAAGGCGGTTCTGTTTGTATAGCATCATCATCTTCACAGGTGTGTCCTGGTCCATCAGTGAATCTCCTAGGCCCTGTCACAATACAGATAATACAAATAATTAATTATGGACAGGGCTGGGCTCATGAATATTGCCATAGTCCCACAGTACATTTCCCACTGGAATAATTCTGGTGACCTCCACTGTTAAGTGTAACAGCTCCAGCTGAGCCGCTTTGTTGTAGTTGATAGCAAGATAATTATAATCCCATCAGTGGTTAAACTGTTTCAATAGGCAAGAGACACACACTTCAGGCCTTTGATGGATATCTAACAGCTTCTAGAGATTTGATATTAATCAGCAGCTATCTCTTGACTGCCGGGAGGCAAGTGATCACTGACAATAGCAATCGAGGAAGAACATGATTTTTCTGCAGCACGTGCCTTTTTTAAAAAGAATCCTTGGGAAACACATCTGTTTCCAAGCTGGTTATTAACTATTCCAGTCAGCTTTGCTTCAGAAGTGGCCTCAGTGCTGGGAACATCCAGCCTTATTACCACTGCCTGGCAATCAGATTACACTCTGATTTTCCTCTACTAAAAAGCGTGAGCTGTAGGTGAAGTGATGTAAATTACAGCTGCCGCCTGCCCGTCCTAATCAGAAGAGAAGGGGTTTTGTCTTTACTGCTCATGAATTATGTAACAGCCAGAACTGCAAGGTGAGGAGTGAAAAGGGCCTGTTAATGTGTTACTTAATATTTAATTACACACAAAGTCAAGGTTGGCTTTTTCCTATGCACCCTATTTTTTTTCCTTGAAAAGTGGCAGGTGGACTAAATGTATTATTCACAACTGACCCTTACTCCTCAGAAGTCAAGCAAGCTTTCAGCTGTATTGTAATGAACAATCTTTCACACTGCAATTTTTTTAATTAATTTTTTTTTACAAGCCAATACATTTATTCTTTTTCTCCATAATTATGCCATTAAACTGCAGCAAGACAGGCAGTCTAGTCAATAATGCTAATAATTATTTCCCAAGGAGCCAATTGTGATTAGGATCTCCAAGTCTGAGAGTGTTTCTGGTGCAGCAAAAGGATAAAGAAATTACCTGAATATTTTGGCTGTTAAACTATATAACATCCTGTCAATACCTATGTTTCATTAATGAGTTGGACTTCCCGTGGCCTGAGATTGTTATCTGTACACTCCAGGAAAAGCACTATTATTTTGGAGGTGGGTTGCTGAAGGTGGAGGGAGGAACATAGTGATTTTACATCACTACAAGCGAGTGGTTGCATGTGCATGCTAAGTTTGTACCCAACACAGTTGACGTATCTATCGGACCAGGATGCTGGTTTGAATGTTGCTGTGCTTTTGCGATTTGCTTTGCACTGCAGGGTTTAACATTTCATGGTCATTATTTTTATGGCTAACAGCAGTCGCCTGAGAAGTTTTATCATCTACAGGTCCCAATCAGGGTAGGCAACCCCTTTGTGCTGGGTGCAGTGCAAAACACAAGGCACAAAACGGTCTCTGCTGGGAAGGGGGTCCAAATCTAAACAGACACGCACACAAAAAAATAAGACAGAAAGCTTTATACTGAGGTCACACTGTTAGTCAGTGGTAGAACCAGTTTTTCTTTGTACAAGACCAGGTTCCTTGCCAGTGGGCCAGACTGCCTGTATCATGTCTCCAGGGAATTGTACAGGGCCCCTGAAGACGAGCATGAGGTTTGTTGAAATGGGGTATATGAGGTGTATTAGTTTGCCAGCTTTTATAGTCCTGCTGTTCTATGTCACTGAGCCAGTGGGGTCTCAGCCCTTCTAAATAGTGCACCACATTCAGGGCGCAATGCTTTCCTTTTGCTCCTGCCCCTCCCACAAGGGCACGAGTCCTCACAGCATGAATTACTGTTGTCTTTTTATGCTGCCCTCTGGGTTTGCTGCAGAGATTAAAAGTGATGCAGCGCACACCCTCCTGCCAGCCTCCTCTGTTCCCAGGGGAAGGGGTTGTTCTCAGTTGCATGCTCTGTGTAGGTAACTGAAGGCATGTCTTCTTGCACCCTCTCGTGGTTCAGGAGGGGTATGTCACAGCTGCTCCAAAATTCAGTTTTTCTCCTGGTAGGTCTACTCTGCTTTCTAGATACTGGAGAACGACCTTTACCCCCACAAGTCACAATGCAAAGCAGGTTGACATAAAAGCCTGCTCCAAAGGTCACTAAATTGAATGGGAGATTTACCCCCGACTTCAGCAGGTTTAGGATGAGGTGCATAGACCAGAATCCCCCATGTTGTCTCACATTAAAACCTCCACCCTCTCAGACCAGGGTAATGAAAGCCAGATTCAGAAGGTCTCAAACTCAGCAGCGCACAGCCTGACTTTTAGGTGCCCATCTTTTCAGAAGGGGTTGTAATTTAGAGTTAGCCTCCCCCGCTTCTCTCAACAATTCACAGTGGGAAGTTGGATGCCAAAGGAGATGCTGGAAAGCTGGCATGCTGAACAGGGAGCTGCCTAAGATATGCCAAGGAGAGAGGTCTGCCTTCAGTTTTTTCATAATCATGTGCTCTCTGCTAAGGCTGCCGAGTGCCAAAGATGTCTCAGTTAGTCATGCTGATGGTGGGTACAGTGATTCAGACCCCCTAGCCAGGGAGTGCCATCATGTTGCACATGCCTCCAAGCAGCCAGCTGTCTACAATTTGCCATTAAGCAAGACAAAAGCATCTACACCAGGAAAGGCCCAAGTCCAGGAGCATGCATAGAAAGCAGTTTGCGTGTCCGCCTTTTCCATCATACTCCAGTTACAAGCCAGTTCCAGTAAGTGCCCAGCCCGTGAGATTCATAGAGTCATAGATGCTAGGGTCGGAAGGGACCTCAATAGATCATCGAGTCCGACCCCCTGCATAAGCAGGAAAGAGTGCTGGGCCTACATTACCCCAGCTAGATACACATCCAACCTTCTCTTGAATACCCCCAGGGTAGGGGAGAGCACCACCTCCCTTGGGAGCCCGTTCCAGACCTTGGCCACTCGAACTGTGAAGAAGTTCCTCCTAATATCCAATCTAAATCTGCTCTCTTCTAGCTTGTGGCCATTATTTCTTGTAACCCCCCGGGGCGCCTTGGTGAATAAATACTCACCAATTTCCCTTCTGTGCCCCCCTGACGAACTTATAGGCAGCCACCAGGTCGCCTCTCAACCTTCTCTTGCGGAGGCTGAAAAGGTCCAGTTTCTCTAATCTCTCCTCGTAGGGCTTGGCCTGCAGGCCCTTAACCATACGAGTGGCCCTTCTCTGGACCTGTTGTGATGTGCTGGACCTGTTGCATTCTTCCCCAGCCGGTCTCCTCTGAGAGTGGCTGGAGAGCAACTAGCAATCAGGGAGTCTCACAGGGGCTCTAGGAGCAGGGTAGAGCCAGTGATCAGAGCTGAGTCGCTGGGAGGCAGGTGTTCTGGATCAACTTTTTCTAGTTTGGGGAGGGAAGTGTAATGGGGTGGTTAGAGTAGGTGGAAGTGAAAAATAAAACCTGGGTTTTGTTCTGGGATCTGCTATCAGCTTTCTCTTGCCCTCTTGGGGCAGAACAGGGGGAGAGAGACTATTCCACGTGCCCCTAGAGAGACCCCACCAAGGTAGGCAGTGGGGTGGGTTGCTTTGAACTCCGTCACAGCTGAAGGAAGGGGAGGGGGGCAGGGGTTACAGAGTCAGCTCAGGGAGGCTTCTCCCAGCCTGCCAGTAATTGAGCACAGCTGAGTCTAATTAAGCTGAAGGCCTGGGGCAGATGGTGAGCTTTGTCAGGGAGGAGAGAGGGCTCTCTTGGCTGGAAGTCAGGATGGGGACACTGGAGTGCTGCCTTGCTTATATTATTCATAAGGATGCTTAAGGACTTAAATGGCACAAAGAAAGCATATCTAGAAGCTGCCGTGGGCTTAGTTCTGTCTGCTTTCCCCTCTTCTGCCCTCTCCCCACAAGAGGTTTGGCATTGAAGGTACGATTGGTTCACTTGGCCTTCTGTGAAGCTTCTCCCCAGCTATGTGGTCTCAGGCCCTGTCCCATGTGGGATCTTTCATTTACATCCAGATACTTACCGGCATCCAAGCAAAAGACCTTCTTCAAACCCACCTTCTGCAGGAGCGTCTCCCTGGAAGAACAGTGTCCCGATCCTGGCTGTGATTTATTTCAGCATCCTGAGCAGGTAGGAACTCAAGGGTCAGTAATAATGCACTAATGTGGTGTTTTGGTAGCCACTGAAGTCTCAGCTGCTGATAAATGCAGGCTTAGAAGCAAATGCCTCAATGGCACAGGTTTGCCGGTAAAGCATGTAACGGCTGAAGCTATAAACAGTGTCATGGGTGTTCGTCACAAGGTGGAATCTGCCTGCAGGTCTATAACCTGCGCCCTCCACAGCTCTACAAGATTGTGTGCAGAGGAAATATTTCTGCATATTTCCTTGAGGCAGTTTTATTACTGTCTATAAAATTTTCATTGGAGTAAATACCTCTGCTGGTGAGGAAGGAATGTCTATCCATCAAAATGCCTTGTCTGAAGCAGTCTTAATTGTCTGTCTTCAGGTATTGGTTTAGAACTGAAGTGAATGGTTACTTGGACCTTGCTTTCTAATAGCCAGCAGCTTAGGCAAGGCTATTTTCTTGTGCCACCTTGTGGCCAAAAAACACTGTCACAAGTGTGTCTGATTTTTTTTTTTTTAATCATAGTCTTCCAGGTTTTGAAAGTTGAATCTCTGTGACCTTCCCTAGGAGGTCTGCAAGGTTGAGAGTTAGGCCAAGAACTGAGCTTCTGGGGTGGGGGATATCAGAATTGATAAACAGTGCTCTCAAGTTTAATTCTACATGTTCAAGGTATGTAAATAATTGGTGGGCAAATTATTTCTCCGTTTTCCAGTTTTCTATTCTTATGAAAAGTGACTTGACCATTAGTATTACAGTGGTAGCTTTTAAAGCAAGTTGTTTTCACTCACAAAGCTTAGACTTTATTAGGGATGTTTTAACCCTGGACTGAAGTATGAATGCATACCCAACGCTGCAGACAAACCCTCATCTCTGCAGAGTCAGTCAGGCTTCATTTGAAGTTCATAGACATGCATGTGTCTTCCTTCATGGAATAGTTTACTGTGTTTGGTTTTGCCTTGGGTGAGCACGTGGTCATGCACATCCTATCGGGAACCGTGTAAATTAACAGCTGTCTGTTCTTATTCATTATGTTTTTGAACCCTGGTTGTTAAGATGTCGACAAGCTTTTCACAGTGAACATGTTCCCAAAGCAGAAAACGTAATAACTGCTCAGGGGGTTACTTTGCACATGGCTTTATTAGCCATGCTGTATATACTGAGGCACAGGCCGTTTGAGCCCAGCCCTTCTTATGGCCAGTTGCAAAATGGAGCTCGTGTGCACTTGTGTGCAGAGGAAATATTTCTTCCTCTTGATACCCTTCCTCTTGAAGTTTTAACTTTTGCCTTAATGTAAAGTTTTGTCCTAGTAAAGACGTCCTTGACTCCGAGGCTGTAACTCTGGTGTGGGGCAGGATCAAAAAAGGCAGGCAAGGGTTAGAGGTGAGAGTTATGATGCGTGGCAAATTTTGTTACTATCCAAGGCCAAGGTGCCATCACTCCCTCTCTTGAAACAAAGTGCACTATAGGCTTAGCATCACTTCTGTATGCGTAATTCAAAGTCTGTCATGGGAAACATAAGGAAGTTGTGAACATAATTTATTTTGAATAAGGGAACAGCAGCCTGAAAAGGCTGAGAAGCTGTTTGCTTCCAATCAGTTGTTTGGGGGGGTAGTTGGGGATGGTTTTGTTTTTTCTCGTATTCTTGCCAGCAGGTGCAAATCCAGGTTCCTAGCTGAACCCACGGATCAACAGAGAAATTTTCTGAGCTTGTGAAACATGAGTGCATCTAACAAAAGGGAGATAAATTGAAAGCCTTGGAAATGTCTCTTTGTAAAAGGTGACAATCCAAACATTGGCTCTGTAATTACTGACTCGGATGCTTTCTGTCAGCCTGTAAATGTAGAGCTAACTTTAAGCCCTCGCTTCAATTACTTTCATACCTTTCTTTTTGGAGATGCTCAGATGTGGTTTGAGCGACAGCGTGTATAAAACTAGGCAGTGAAGCTGACCGCTATTAATTGTTTGCAGGGCTTTCAAATCGTCACCTTATGGATTCCTTTCAAGTCCAGCAAACCATCTCAATATGTGCTGTTGGCCTGTGGCACCGAGTTTCTGCCTATTAACAATACCTTCTGCTTCGCAGCACCCCTCAAAATTCTCCTTCATCCTTATAGCATCCTTGGAGACGGGCAAATAGTTGTCATGCATGTGGGCCTGGTCTTCCAGTAAGTTGTTCAGGGGCAGTGCCCAGAGTGTAGTTCCATTAAAGCCAACTGAGCTTGCTTTATGGGTCTCATTGCTGCAGTCTTTAATAAATATCGTGATAATCCTCCAAAAGGGGTTGCCTGTGATGGTCAGTAGGTCTGCTACCTCCTCTGGGACATCCAGTGTATTGTATTCTAGACTGTAAGCTCTTCAGGACAGATGCTGTACTTAAAAAGGGAGGCAATGTGGCTTAGTGATTGCAGCGCTGGGCCAGGACTCTTCAGACCTGGACTCTGTTCCTGCCTCAGCCACAGAGCTGCTGGGTGGTTTTGACCAAGTCGCTTCATCTTCCTGTGCCTCAGTTTCTGCCACTTGTTACAACACTGAGGATAGGGATACTGATTTTCTTCGGGGAGCAGTTTGACCTCTACTGATGAAAACAGCTAGGCGCTGGTGATACCAGACACACATTTGATTAATGGTGCATATAACAGGGAAGGAACTTGTTCTGGGCAAGTTGCTCATGTTGTCTGGCTCAGTTAAGCATTTGTGTCCCTGACAATCTTAGACATAAGGCTCTGATGATCAGACTTGTGTTTAACATCTCCTCCAAATCCCAGTCTCCCATAGCTTTGTGGTAGGCATGGGGGAAACCTGACAGCAGGAAAAAGTTCCCCAGCCAAATCGGTTGCTTGGAAATGAAATGGAGGGATGTGTTTTGAGGGATTTCTGCTGATTATGCTGACACTCAACTCCTGGAGACCCTAGATGCCAGTTAGCTAGTGGCCTGACAGCAGTCTATTATGGCAACCCTTTCTTGGTTCTCTCCAATACCATCCCCAAGAAGAAATTAAATGAAAGGTCACCTTCTGCCTGACCATCACAGTGTTTTCTCAAATGCTAATTTCATTTATAGCCCTTTGAGGCGGTTTATATATCACTTGGACTGAGCCCCCTTCTTCATTACAAAGTTTGCCTTGGAATAGTCTCAATTCCCATCTGAAGCCAGCAGGGGCTCAGTACTCAAAGCTGGGCCGTATGTGATTTGTCTGAATTTCCATTCCAAGTTTGTAACAGAGCTGGGAATCGCCTGACTCCATACCCCAGGCTTATTCACTAAACTGGGCTGTCCAGCTTCTAAGTGGCTGGGAGTCAGAGCTGTTTGCCTTGTGAACTGCACCAGCGGGGGCTGCAGCAGGGTGACATGTGGGAACCCCCCAGCCTTCACTACGTGGGTACCCCCTTCCCCTGCTGCATTGGACCATGCAGGTATCCAGGTTTCCACCCTCAGCTCCTTGGCCACAGGCACCCCTGCTGCACCCGTGCTGGCACTGCAAGCTGCACCATGCCACCCTGCTCCTGGGGTGGGGGCAGGAAGCCAGGGGAAGGGGAGCCCAGAGACCCTGGCTGCTGCAGCAGCAGCTTGAGCAAAAAGGGGGCAACAGCTGGGTGGGAGCCTGGGGGCCAGAAATGTCATCCTTCATGTGCTGCATGTGGCCCGTGGGCTACCAGTTGAACAGGTTGCACTAAAACATGTTAAGAAATATGTGACACCAGCCAGTGGGGGGTGGAGGCGAGAGAATGGCATGGGCCTCTTGATGGCCAAATAGCTGATGGACTAGTTAAGAGCAGGGCTGGAGGTACAAGCACTGAGCATTTCAAGAATGGAATTTTCCATCCGCGGTCCAAAACTGCAACACTTGGTTTTATCTAATTTTTTTTTTTTTCTTTAGCAGAAAACGGCAGTCGTAACGTTTTGATTTAGTAGAGGGCTTAGTCAGCCAGGTAAATGGAGGGTAAGCTGGATTTACTAGAATGCAGGGAGAATCGGTGCCATTAATGTAAGGGAGCAACTTTTCTGTCTGTCTTTAAACAAAAGCTCTGAGTTTTTAAATAACTCCATGCTGATCTGTGTAGGTCATCCCATAGCAACACATTCTCATTACAGCAGCCCCGCAAGTCAGTCTCCCCATGCCAAATGAGTTAGCTGTTGACCTGCAACAGTTGAATGTGGCAAGCTTCCAGATGGCAATGCCCACATACTTCTGAAAGCTTAGGTAAGTTCTTGTGATGTGCTACACCTCTGGGTTGAGTGCTGTATGACCGAGCACTAAGTAAGTGGCCCGTGTTGTGCAAAAATGCCACCCTCCCTCCACTGTTGTTCGTATGCTGTCTGCAACATGATCCTTTCTCACCAGTTAATTTGATTCTGTACTTTTGGCCAAAAAATAACTGTGCCAGTGAAACATGCTCCAAGAAGAGATCATCCACCAACAGATGCCTGAGCTGCTCCTCCAATTCTTGGTCACGCAGCTGCTCTTGCAGTGGCCAAAACCTGCGCGGCTGGTTTCTGAAGCCAAAGATACATGGCAACAAGCTCTCAGATGCATCTCCGCTAGCCTCTGTGGAACAAAGTGACTGAGGAGTGCAGCATGGAGCGGTGTTGCATCTATGTTGGCTGGCATTGGACACCATGTTTTTATATGGAGAAAAAATCCTTGCCATGTGTACACAGTTCTTCAGACTGAATTGGGAGGAGGATGGCTATGTACATGCAATTATTGCAGAATCTCTATTTCTGTGCACAAAAGCACAGCGTGTACAAAATCACATGCCCCCCATACTCCCTTACCCCATATAGATAAAGGCAAAGGAAGGAAGTTATACCAGTAGAAAGTACCTGCATTCAGATACGGGGGTCATATGAGTTTAACTAAACTCATACAGCAATATGGAAACTGCATAGGCCAGGCCTTAAATGATTTTCTTCAGTTCCCATCTCTGATTATATTGCTGCCTCTCACAGTATGTGCCCAAGCATTAGTGAGATGAACAATTGTAATGCCACAACAAGAAAGAAACTGCATTGTGTGCCACAAACTGACCCTGTTCTTTTATCCTCACCAAGGAGAGAAATGCCTGTTGCAGCTTACTGTAAAATGAGTCTCTTGCAGGCATTCTTTATAGAAGTGGTGTTAATAACCAAAGACAAGTTAATTATTTAAGCACCCACAGACAGAAGAGAGAGGTAGGGTATCTTAATATTTTAACGAGGCGTTATAAAGTGTCTGGATCTCCATCAGAGGGATATGAGATGATTATCGGTGTTTAATTATAGTAGCACATAAAAAATGTTTTTACAAGGATTTTAAAAAATGATTGCATTGAGCAGAGGCAACAACTTGGTTCAGACAGTCTGAAGAAAATGTTAATGGCTTTCTTTTTTTAACCAGCTTCCTTGAAAGAGAGAGAACTTCATCCCAGGAGTCAGTGACAGGTTTCTTATGCTGTCTACTTGGGTACTGTTTATGAGCTGCCCCAGCGTATAAATGCTGTTTTGGGGGCCTGCTTAAGAGATCCCTCAAGTGGGATCTACCTGAAGAAATCAATTGTATGCCAAAAGGTCAGTCAAGGTATGTGACAGTCTAAAATATTATTACTTTCGCTGCAGCAGGATGGCGCTGCCCTTGCATATTGTATGCAGACAACTGTCCTTTGCGTGATGGTGATGGACTGTCATATTTCTAGACTGACTGGTTTTGCCTGCAAGCAATTCTCCACGGTGGTTCAGGAACAGCTAGAGGAGATGACAGGTCATGTTTCTGCTGTTGCAGGAGTGCTAAGCAGCGCAAGTCGGGACTGGCTGATCGAGCATGCTCAGCAATGCCAACAGTTGGGCCTAACTGGAGTTCAGAACCAAAGGCAAACTGCTCCAGGGCTCTGGAAGGAGCTGCACTGCACAGGTTCATGGAGTCTGTGTTTCTAGGTCAGTAGTTCTCAAACTTCTTGGACTCAAGGTACCCCTCAAAATGCCAGCTCTTAGCCTTCGCTTGTTGTTGTTTGACTACAAAAAAAATAATGGAGCAATTGTCCCCTTGCAAAGAACTGGGAAGGAGCACGGCAGGTCAGAAGGTTTTCATGTTGCGGATTCCTCTCTGGAGCATCTGGGTTTACCTTGTGAATTGTGCATAGGTGTTTGTACACCTGACCATACTAATACCAAGCAGCACCTGACACTTTAAACAGCAGGTCCAACCAAGTTTGGGTACCTGTTGTTCTTCTCCTCAGGAGTCTGAGCAGTGGGGTTTTGAACAAATGGCCTTCTTAAATCCCAGACGGTGTTTGTTTTCACAGTATGTGCCAAGCATTTTACAGACAGACTTCTAAAATGACCTACGTGCACTGCTGTCCCATTCCACTGAACTTTATGGCTAGGGACAGACATTACACACAAACTGGATTACGTGATCAGAAACTGGTTTAAAGCTGTAACAGAACAGATGTTCAGTGCACATAAACCACTTTGAAAATGGCTGAAAGAGGTTTGAGAGAGACCACATTCAACCAGGCTTCAGACCTAACTGATTTGGGTCAAACTGGTTTATGCAGTGTCTGTTCCGGACCCCTTCCTGGTTAAAGATAAACCAGACTCCCCCAGCATCCCAGCATGCTCTCTGGGCTGGGCAGAGCTCTCTGCTTTACAGCAGGGCTGGTCCCTCCCCTCTGCTCCCTGGCTGGAGCTTGGCAGACTTGCAGGCACAGCAGGGTTTGCTGGCTTCCCCATGCCCCCTTCTCTCCCCCTCCCACCACTTGCTGCTTAAGCGGCGATCCCTTCCTCCTCTCTCCCACAGCACAGACTGTAGCCAGCACGCGGTATGCTAGCTAATGTTGTATAAGGCTCCAGCAGTGACCCCCTGTCCTACCCCACCTCCCTCCCCCCGGTCCCATCTCCCATAACATGGACCCCAGCCCCAGGGACCCTAGGCAAAACAGTGACTGCTTACGGCTTTTGGAGCTAATCAACAGGTCAGCTGGTAAGCTGTTGAAAAAGTTTGAAGTAATGGAGAGAGACTACTATTTTGCTAATCGGATGTTATCAGCCCCCCCAGTTGGCTTGCTTGCCTGTCAATTTGCTGCAGACAGCATGACGAAGCAGGGAGGGAGATTTGAAAAGCTCTGTATCGTCAATAGATGCACGCACTACACCCCGGCCCCTTTGCCTCAGAGTGCTAGCAAGGGGCTGGGGGCTGGCAACACTCCCATCCCCTGAGCAGGGAAAAGCCTGGGATGGTGCAAGCAGGCCTCCCTAATTCGAGCATCCTGCTTGGGCCTGGCCACGCCCCGCTCATCTCAACACTATACAAAGGAAGGGAGGGCTGCTCTAGCACCTCCCGGCTTCTAGCCTGAGCCACTGCAGTTGTGTGCCTGGATTTCCTCGGTCCAGAGAGAACGTCCGGTTTCACAGATTCATAGACGTTAGGGTCAGAAGGGACCTCAGTAAGTCATTGAGTCCGACCCCCTGCCCTGGGCAGGAAAGAGCGCTAGGCTCAGACACCACCAGCTAGGTGCTTGTCCAGTCTCCTGGACAAACCAGTTCAGCCTAGCCAGGGTAGACTAACCTGCAAAGATTTTTGAATGTCTGTCCCTAGCCTATTAGGTTAACTGCCTCAATTGCTTTTGTCTTTGACTCCCCGGGATATATCCCCCAATGCCTTTTTTCTTTTCTTTTTTTTTCGTTTTTTGAGACCAAGGATTCTCATTGTCTTTTGTGTTCCAGGGATTTGGCCCTTCTAGATGAAACTAGTTTTGCAAGTTGGTAAAGAAGAGTTAAACATTTTCAAAGCTAACACCTTCAGCACTGTTCCTTAACAACCCTTAAACTGAACTACCATTAGCAAACAGTTGAGGCTTTCTGAAGCTTTTCCTGCTTGCTTTTCTTTAGAGCCTTCAATTAAACTAAAGCAATATAATCCCAGAGTAAATATTCCAATAACCAGGTCACCATGCAACATGCATAAATTATTCTAGACCAACTCCTCTTAGGTAGCAGGTTGTAAGAAAGTAATTCCCTTACATGTATCTGTAGTTGTTTTTCAAAGAGTCTGCTGTACTTGAAATCTAAAATCCGCCCAGTTTTTCTGCATGGTGTTTTTCATTGGTTCCAGCAAAGTATAATAATATAATGGTGGTAGCCATACTAAAATCTCAATATAGGAACAGTGTAGAAAAAATGTCTTTCTGCTCTCTACAGCCTTAAGCCTTCCTGCCTCTGTGCTCTTCTAAGAAGTTGCTTTTTTAAAAAATGAGGCAAATAAGTAACTAGCAAAGACGAACAGGTCAACAGAGAGGCCTTGAAATGCAACACATAGGATAGCTTCCTCACAAATCCAGGAGATAGACACACAGTGCACCTGCTGCCCTTGATCTGTATTAAGCTATTATTTACCCCTTGTATCTCCCTTCATCTGTTTAGGTGCAAGGATTTTTGGTGTGATTTTAGATCAACTACATAGCTGCCTTGCATAATTTTTGGACCGTTGGTGCTACAACATCATTGATCTATTTCCTTGTTCTGCCCAGATATGGGGGGGAAATAAACCATGTTGTAATTGCATGCTGTAATTTATCATTGTGTGCTTTTTTTCAAGAGAAGTGCGTGGTTATGGTCTCATTATTACTTTTTTTTTCAGGATGATGATAAAAATTTTAAATTTGCATTGTAAAACAATTGGACATCTAACTGCCAGATGCTTATACACAGCTTTAGATTTTGCATATATATATGCATGCATGCTAGAGCTGGGTGCTATTTTTTTTTTTTTACCACAAGAGGTCCCCAGTTTCCTAAAACAAAAGAATTTAAGTCCACTAGATGCAGAGCAACTGTTTAGCACTGTTGTGAAAATCAGTATTGACAGCTCCAGGCTCTCAAAATCAATGAGTCAAGCCCCCAGAAAAGCACAGGATTTTGGAAGAAGGGAGAGGGGTGCTCTTGTAAATGTATCTTAAAGATTCAAAAACGCCAGTTGCCTTGTCAAGCTTTCTTTTGCAACAAGGAGGGCTGGTGTTTTTAATTAAATGAGTCATATACAAGACAGGGAGATGGGGCTTTAGAAAAAGTTCCAAATATTGTAAGACTTGTGATAAGTTCATGAGTATGGAAATTTGAAAAGACAAAAAGCCTTACCACAGTGATGAGGGGTAGTCTGCTTATTGAGCAATGCTGGCAAAACCGTTCCCCACCCCTCAATTGTCCTAACTAAGGAATGAGAAATTAAACAGCAGTTTCACCTCTTATATGAAATGAATCTCTTCCCTGCCTATCCACATGGTCTTCCCAGAATTGGAAGGACTGTGAGTACCTTCTCTCTCCACTGTAGCTCTGTCTCCATTGAATGCCTTGAAAGTCCATAGCTGCAGGGTGGTTTCTTTATATGTAAATAAACCTGTTGTTATGAACACAAGCCAAAAGGGAATTTAGGGCCAGTAAATGACCTGTGGGTAAACAGTTGACAGTTAGCATTTTGCATGGATCTCTCTCTCTCTGGCTTTAGCTGTTGTTTTTACTCTGGGATTTTAGAGCAAGAAATGTGTTAGTTTGAAGTCAAGTAGAAGGCAGGGTAGATTTTCCCCTTGCAGACTAACCAAAGTATCTGTATCTGCATCTATACCTATATACTAAATTTTATATATAGGTATAGATGCAGGTACAGCACAAGATATATTTACCATGGCTCATGAAAGCTTCTGCTAGATGCATACATAGTGCAACTCTACCTTGCCTTCTGTTTGAAAAAGATCAGAGGCAGACTTTGGACCAGTAGAAATTTCCAGGTGGTATAGAAGAGAGGCCTGACAGTGCATTGACTTCCTGCCATTTCTTTGAGTCCATGTTGGTTAGGACTCGTGCGAGGAGATGGTGAATGTGCAAAGTTCATGTTGCAGTACTCTGGTTGTAGTTGAGTAACCTTCATTTGTTTGTCCCCTCCCAAAATGAACTCTGCATTGCCACTGGTGGCTTTCACTGGCTGTTCATCTCTCTACAGGGAAGAATGAGCTTCTTATCCTGTAGAGTTGTTGGGAGGGTAAATATTGCTGTAGAGATCATGTCCACCATCGTATCTAAAGATCTCAACAAGTTATTGAAGTAAAATTAATAGTGCGAATGTGCAAGCTATGTTTCTGAGGTTTTCTGAGTGATGGACCTCTTTAATTTCTTACAGCAAGGATATGTAGCATAAAATTCAGTTTAGAGCATGTTTCAGTGCCAAAACTAACAAGACTGACTTGCATAACCAATAGGCGTCAAATGGAAAGCTTTACTGGAATAGAATTCAGTCCAAAACTGGTTACAGACTGTATAGTCGCAGGTGTCAGTTAATGGAAAACTTAGGGACAGCAGCCCAGTACCCTAGCAATGCATTTTCACTTCTCTTGGGTAGCAAAGATAGATGCAGTTAATTTGAAGTGCACTTCAGAGACATGCTTTGCAGGTAGATAAATGACTCGCACAATTTCATGTAGCAAACAACTTAAGGTTTGAGACTGAAAAAAGCATAATAATATAATAACTGTCCTGGGATCAGGCTGGCAAAAACAAAAGAGGGTGGGGGCAAGCAAAGGTTAGGAGGCTATTGGAGTGACCTCTTAGGGTGAACTCTGCTGTGGACACTTAAGCTTTTCTGGTTACTGATTAATAAAAGAGATGACGCATGTGAATAGTTCCCAATGAACTCAGCTCCTGTCTTATTTTTTCATTCAGCTATTACATGCAAATGGATTATTTAGTGATGAGCAGCTACACCCTCCTCAATAAGTCCCAAACATTAGATTTAATGCGACACATAATTTATCTTCCTATCGGTGGAAATGTTGTGTTTCAGTCCCTGATTAACACCCTGCTTTAAATTGGGTTCACTATATTTACTTGCTGCTCTAAATTGGCTTGACTCAAACATTGGTATCTGCTCTGCCTACTCGCGGTCATGATTTTATACGGGTTCCTTTTCGCAGAACCTCCCTGTTTTCCCAGGTTACATTATAATCTGAAACACTGGTTTAAGTCTTGTGTTATATACCCAGTTTCTTAAAGGGGTCTTTCATCTTCTTCGGGGAATAGAAGAGAAAAGAAGCTTCCGTTATCAGAAGTAAGCATCCAGTATTTTTTTTTTACATAGTTTTATCAGAGATCTTCATCCTTCTTTTGCCTAAAGCCCCTTGCATACCGAAGGCATGCATACTTGTGCATCCTCTCCAAGACGGATATTCAGAGGCTGATCCTATGGAAGTCCTGTCAAGGTGAGTTAGGCTGTTCACAGGCTATTTGGGTTACTTTTCTGGTGTCCAGTCTTCCCCTCTATGGGAACATCCATACAAGTCTTTACCACCGTACTTTCTTGTGTTAACTCTCTGTGAGTCTGAGGTTAATAAAGTCTAGTGCAGACAATCACTGAGCATCTTTCTTGTTTCTGCTAATCAGTGAGTAGACCCCAGGACACATTTCTTTTCTCTGCCTCACTTCATCAAGTTTGGAAATAAGTATAATACCCCCAACTCTGTGCTTTTCAACAAAGCATTTAAATATTTGCAGTGTATATGGATTGCTTCTCAGCCTTTTTTCAGATAAAATCTTGTGTCTGCTCTCATCTTGTGTTTTGTAGTGGACATTTCTATTGGCTTGCACTGTTTAGTGCACGAGTTTGTGGGACAACACGATGCAGCACCATGGACAGCTCTGTGATAGGACCCAGAAAGCTCTCCTGTCTCTTGGGTTACGCACCCGCTGAAGACTCCTTCACACTTGAAACCCTCTGAAGAGCTTCAGATGGTCTTAAATTTCCCCCCATGGCCACAGCTGGGAGTTTGTGCCAAGATCCAAAGGTTTGGATTCACTATCTTGGCAAGTACCAAGAAAACTCTTCTTTGCCCAGCTGAGCAATATCTTGCCTGAGCGGGCAATTTGTGTGTTTAATAATGGATGGTCCTCACAAAATGCTGCTTGGTTTTCTTGACGTAGCTCTTGGAAATGCCTCGCATTACTTAAGTTTTCTTCTTGTCCTCTTCTCCTTGCTACTTTGTAGGATTTTGTACTCCCCTCTCCATTGTCCTAACTTTCTGGTAGAGGAGAATGCACATTCAGCAAATCCCTGCAACCTTTTTTTTTTCCCCCCCGCCCTCTCTTGCTTATAACACTGAACTTCTTTCTCTAGCACAGACTTACAGGTGTGGGGCAAGTCCTTAAAGTGGTCTGGAATGCTGGTGTTATAAAAAAATGCTGTTTTGTGTTATATCATTATTTTGACCCAGTAGGAAGAATTGTAACTGCAGGGCATTTTCTCTGTATGTTGGAAAGTAGCAACACTGTACATTTAGGTCTAGCAGGTTTGATTTACCAATGTTTAAAAAAAAAAAATAGATAAACCTCTACTTTGCTACTTTGCATCGTGCTTGCAGACCAACAAATAATATTTCCTTTGTTAATAATCAAAATTTGTAGAAAGGGGAGCATAAGAGAAATGATGGCTCTGATGGAGTGTGTGAGACTATTCATTCCATCCAAGAAGAGCACACACTAACTGCAGAGGCTTCCTCAGCCTGACGAAGGGTTTTTAAACCCGAAAGCTTGCTGAGAGAGAGTTTTTCCAACTATTTAAGTTGGTCTAATAAAAGATATCAGATTCACCCAAAGAACCTTGTCTGCCTATGTCCTTAGACCAACACGGCTACAACCTATACCCATGATGACAGAGGGAGCAGTCCTACAGAACTGTGCTGACTAGTTTGGACTTCTGCCCCCAGAAACCCCAAGGGAATTGGGAACTAAGGAAGAGGAAGTGACAAAGCAGACAAGGGAGCAACTGGGGATCGGAGCAGGCCTCATGGCAGCTCTGCCGCTCAGCTGGTGGCAGTCCTACACTAGTTAAATTTGCAGTTAAGCTGCATTATAATAGTATCCTGACATTAATAATTGTCTTCCCCTTTCCACGCACCTGTTATTGCATACAATCCTGAGAATTTAAATTGATCAAATTGAAACAAATGCTTGAAAATAAACATCAGTATTATCCATCAAAATCTACTAAAAAAAATCAAATTCTGACAAGCCTATGTATATTGTCTGCAATTTTCACAGCGTTTAGCAAAGAAGACCTCAAACTCTCAGTTTTTTAGTCTATACAAGTATCCAAAATGCAACTCTTCTGCCCAGTACATACATTTCTTTTCCATTTCATGCATCTGTTAACACTGTAAATCTCTTCTTTATGTTTCATCTCTCTCTCTTCCTCTGGGACAATATATATCATTCACCACACATACACAAAATGCCCATTTAGCATATTCTTCCTATCACTTTAAAAGAGACCTGTTTTCTAATTTTAAAATATCTCCCAGCACTGCTATGATGGCACTTTTTAGAGTTTAAAGTAATTTAAATATAGCCTGGAAATAATTTTAATCCTCTGAGTGTTTCCTTCCCTCCCCTCTGTATTCTACCCCATAAATGCATTGTTTTTAATGGTGTTGCCATGTGACACTAATGGTAAAAAAGGCCAGAATCGACAGAGAAGATGAAGTGTAATTGCACTGTTTCTAGGAATAACTCATAAGAATTGACGGTTGATGTACTAATTTTTTTTAGCAACCTCTTGGAGTGCCATGTTGTTTCCCCTGAAATGGGGAAACAATGCTGCCTTATTCAAGTTGCCTTGCAAAGACTCATTGTAGCATGGATGGGAAATATCAGCTAGACGAGGATATCGATCCTGAATTTTGTTTTCAATGACATGTTCAGTGTTACTTTTAAAATGAATCACCAGAGCGTTGATATGGATTTCTGTCTGGCTGTGATTTGGATTCACTTCAGCAGTGGGCAAGACTGAATCAACTTCCCCCTTTCAAATGGTAGTAGGGGGGGACCATTTAGTTCTTATGTTTCAAGCGGACTAGGTAATGTGTAATTTATTCCCTTCACTATTGTTCTTCGCTGCTTTTTCTGCAATGCTGTATGAATACTGTATGTTTGGGGTATCTTTGGATTTTGCACTTAATCATCCATCTCGGTACCTATTTTACTTTCAGATTCACCTCTGAACACTTGAGCTGTGTAGATAGATAGATAACTCTAGGGGTATTTAAAGATGCTTAACAGGTCTTCCTAAAATTCACTAGTTAACCAGTCATCTTCATCCCTCTGCCTAAAGTAGGGCAGTGCTGTCAGCACCATTTCACAGATGGGGAAAACTGAGGTACAGAGACTGAGGGCCAGACTATTGTCCCGGTATCAAAGTCTGCTCCTGTTCCATCTTGTTCAAATGCCTGAAAAGGCATTCACTGTTTACCTTGTTTTGGAGACCTAAGCAGGGTGGGAGAGTACCACTTACACATTTCACAGGTGGGACAGGATCTGGTCCTGAATGACTTGGCCTTGATCACACACAGGTCTGTAGCAAAGTAGGGAAGACAGCCTGTCTGTCCTTAGTCCCAGGTTTCTACTCAAACCACTCGTCCTCAATAAAGTTTGCATTTTGATCACGGGGCCTGGAGTAACTTCATCACATACAAACCCGAGCCCCTCACCTCGGCAACTTTCTGCAAGGATTACTGAGTGCGTAGCTTGCCTTTAGTTCCTTAGCCCTGCTCTCTCTCTGGATTGGCATGGATGTGTCAATAATTCACAGGTGATAAAAAATTGAATAAAAGTTCTTTCTTAGTTTTATAAGCCCTCCCTCTCTAGAAACATGAGCTGGATTCAGATTGACATTTCTAGCTGGGCAGCTAGCAGATGAAAGCGCAGTGGTTAGGTGAGGTCAAAGAGCAAACATTTCCCAGAGGCAGAAATGTATATTTGGAAATGCAGTGCAGACCTGTCTTTGAGAGACTGTTGCATGCGCACCTTCAGAAGGACTCCATGTAGGACATGCAAGCAGAGATCTTGACACAAGGGTGCTTAAGGCAAGGTGGAATGGCTGGTTTTGAAATGGGGGAGAGGGGATATTTCTAGTGCTGGCTAATCGGGGAATCAGTCCTGCTTGTTTAGAGACCTACAGATGCAATGGATTCTGCCAAATGCTTAAGGGCCGCGGAGTATCACAAACTAAAACAGGACAGAACCCAGAGGATGGCAGAAGCACGGGCCCACACCAAAGACAAGCTTTCAGGCAGGCTGGCAACACAAAAGAAAAGAAGAGTCCAGGGCTCTAGAAAGGTAGGATGCTTTATGTTGTGCCCCTGGAAGCTACCTAGAGGAGCACTGGCAGAAATTCAAGCTCAATATTTAAGGCCCTACCTTATTCATAGCAGAAGTGGGCTGTGCAGCAGTGACTGTAATCGTGCAGATTCCCCTGCCAACTGGCTGAGGAGCCTCCCTAATCAGCAGGGAGGTGAAAACTGCAGTTTTATATAATGGCATCATTTTTTTGCTCCCAGACAGTCAACAGAAAACAGGGCCACCGGGACCCCTCAATGGGAGGTGCATGGGGGGACCTGCAAGATTAAAGGAGCTGCTGCACACCCACTTCCACCATGGATTTGCCAGGGCCCTATAGATACTTTATGGAATTGCTCTTTGACTTCCCCTCTCATTCCCCCTACCCCACCTTGTACTCATTAAGTTGTATCTTAATGAAACCATCAAGATTGGAGTGATGCTGTAGTTGTTGCATTGTTTTGAGACCAGTTCTCCAGGGTAGAAAGAGGAGGCTTTCTCTCCTGAGAAAGAATTGGGAAAGAAGCAGCATCTTCCATGCAGCCTGCAGCGAGATGAGAAGTGTCATTCGGCCCTGGGCTGTCCCTAGAAGGTGACAAGGAAATCTAGCTGGTGGCGAGGAATGGCAAGCAAAAGGGTCTAGGGGTCGCATCTGAATTGAGAACCCTACCTAATGGAAATGCATGGACTATGTCCACAGCCTGTGTTGGGCTGGACTTGTTCGCTGTTGAATTCTGGCACTGCCGGCTGGAAACCTTAGCTTGGACATGGTCTCTGCTCCAGCGAGTCTGAGAGCCTTGCTCTGCCTTAGCCGAACAGCTTGGAGAAGAACAGCAGCAAACTTCAGCCCCTGGGAATGCCACTCATTACACGCTCAAATAGCTCATGGAACAACATAACGCTGTGCTTGACTGGGTGGGTAAATACAGAATAAATAAGGCAGATAGCATCCTGATCTCGACTCGCTGGCATCTATGGCAGCCTTCACTTGCTCCTTTCCCTTCTAGGGCTCTCTCATCTCTTCTTTGTTCCTCAGGGGCTCACTGCTGTGTCAATCTGGATAGTGAACCACATGTGCAAGGAAGGAACTAATGAATCGGAACGCTTCTGAGGTATGGAAGAGGGAGAGTAACCTAAGCTTCCAACTCCTCTCCTAATTGCTTTCCCTTAAATGTGCCCATGTGTATGCTTTTGTTAGCTGAGACTGGAAATGCTTATGGCTCTTCTCGAGGCATTTGGGCTTTGCATGATGCGTGATCACCTGCTTTTACGTCACTTTACTGGGATGTAGGTTCACCAGCAATAAGGATACAGTCAAGCCACAGGACATCATGCATTGCAATGAAAATATGATAACTTTGGCACTCGGTATTATCTTAGAAGGAAAAAACATGTCTTCTACAGAAGAAGCCCTGTACAATAGTGTGTAAAATCATGATGGATGTTGTCTGGAAACTGTCCATGGGTTCCCTTTATATTATTGTTGGGGTTTTTTACTCCCACTCACTTAACAACATCTGTTCCTCCCTAGTACACGTTATTCCTAAACTCAGTTGCTACCATGTGGCACCATTTATGTTGTTAGCAAACACACTAGCCTTGTTTTTTGCAGGTAACTTGAAAACCAGAACATTCTGGGGGGAGGTGATGAGGGACAAAGACCATTTAGAACTGTTCTTCTATCACAGCATGGTGTCTTAGGAGTGTGTTTTGTATCGCATTTAATTTTTAAGACTCGCCAGTTTGCAGGGGGGGGCAGGACTTTTTTCTAAGGGGGAAGTGGCATTTCACAGTGTGCGCAAGGAAAAGCAAAACTGTGAACAGCTTCAGGAGGAGACTCGGTTCTCCCTTCCCAGCTGTCCGAGTACTTATCATCAAAACTCATCAGCATAATCGATATGCTTAAGTTTGAGCTTTCCTGATGAAAGAAGAAAAGCATGTAATCATTTAACAGGCAGAAGATTATTTAGTGCAACATGAGCTATCCAAGCGGCATACAATACTTGAGTCATTACCTGGGATCGGGCAGTGAAATCTTCTGCCAAATGCTTCCTAACATCATGTACTGGGGAATCCCAACAGAATATGACAATATTATTTTCCCTTTTCCTTCCTGAACTTGTTGTCCTCTTATTTTAATGAGACTCTACATGCCAAGGACGCATCTCCTTGAGCTATTTTGTTTCCAGTAGACACAGTAAATAAATACACAAGAAACAGACCCCACTACCACCGTCCAAAAACACCACAAAAAAACAAACCCTGGTCTAAATTTCTATCTAGCATGCTGCTTAGTGGTTTTTAATACCTGGACTCCTTTTGAAAATTACAGAAGATAAAAGAGATGTCTTTTCCCCATGATATTCCTATTTACCTACTCATAAGCTAGGCAGACTTTGTTCTCTGTGCTTGCTATTTTTGGCAAACATGGACAAGGTTGCTAAGCATCTAATGGTTCTAATTACAAGAGCCTGGGGGAGAGGCTCTTTCCCCCTCCTGCTCCCCCTGACTTCCAAGTAAAACACAAGCTGTATTCACAAGGGCCAAATAGTTTATTTCTTGAGGGGGCAGCCAACAGAATTGCAAGCCACCTGGAAAGCTGTGCTGAACTGTATACTAATGGTTAATGGCATTCAAGTGCTGTATTAGCCTTGTTCTGGCGCTCATAGGTGGACAGGTTTCATGGAAAGGTCCCACTCTGCTGGAAGGTGAGCAGCCCCAGTCCCCACTGATTGAGCTGCTCCAGCGAGAAAACTTTAGGGGCAAGAGCCTGGAAGTTAGCAGTGCTGGCAACCTGAAGCTTGTGTGGAAGCTGAGCTGGCCCTTCTTGGAGTCTGGCCCCAAGTCCAGAGGCTCCCCAGTGGTGCCAATCTTTGAGTAAAGACTTGGGGTACATTTTGGCCCTACTGATAAGAGCACAGTTACTTTGCTCTGCACGTTTTTAACCAAGAAAAATGTCATTAATGCCAAACCGGAAGGAACTATAATTGCAGTACCCCTGCTACCCACCTACATTGGGGCTGGCAACCATTTTCAGATGGCTAGTTTGCACAGGAGTCACCGTCACAGGAATCCACAGGCCCGGTTCTCCTAGTTTTCATTGACGACAAAATGAGCATCTGACCCTAGGATTTTGACCCACTATAATATCTCATCCTTGCCAGAAATGCAGCATATGCTGGGCATGACTGAAGCGTTGGTTGCACATAACATTGTCCCTCTTTAATACTTGCCATCTTCAGGTAGTAGAAAAAAGTCTGGAGTAAATTATGCAGAATCCCACTTTCAAGTAGACCTCTTCTATATTAATCCGTTGAAAAGAGCAAATAAGGATTAATTCAATTGTACGCTGTGTGTTTGTGGGTTTCTTGAACAGCGTGGAAATTTATCTCCTAGCTGCTAAATATGTTTTCATTTCCTTTTGTCACACGTTCACGTGCCTTAGTACGGAAATGGGAAGTGCAGTTTGGCACTAGAAAATCAACTAACACAACCTTTCATGGAAGAGAGAGTGAACTGGGGGTTCAGGTAGTTTATGTGTAGGGCTCTTGTCCTTCTCTTTGGACAGCACTTATTAAAAAGCCAAGTGTTACGTAGGGGACAGAAGAACGGTCTACCCCATCTTTGCTGTTTACTTGAACAGCTGTGGAGTTGCATGTGGACTGCAGAGTTGGATCCTGGCCTATGGTCAAACTCATCAGCCTTCAGGAAAGCTAGCGAGGGAACTTCTTGATCCAGGCTGGTGCAGCAGGGAACTCAGCTATGTTACGGCTCTTTGCATGTGCCTAGCAGCCAGTGCTAGCCTGCTAGCTTGTCCCTGCCCAGACATGAGCCTGTTCACAGTCACACACTGGGCTAATACGCAAGCAGTGAATAGCACCAAGGGCATGCACATCTCATTTCAGAGCAGCAACAAACTGTTTCTTCTTATACTTGGGGAGAGGGGGAGAAGGATGGTCTTGTGGCATTGATTATCGATGCTACTGCTGACCCGTCTGACAGAATGCAGAACCTGAACCAGAACACAAAACATTTCTCTTCTAAGAGCACATTACACACCCGCTTAGATGTGTAAGTATAAATGTATTGCCCTATTTGCTACACAGCTGCATGTCGATGGAAATCCTGTACCAAAAGCTAATTGCTTGGTCTGATTTTATTGTAGACCTGTGCAATAACTGGCTGGAGGGGGTGATAATTAACTAGAGTTGCTTAGGAAGTAATGACTGAAATGGGCACATGCCGAGTGCTGAGCAGAATCCTTCATTTGCCCATTTTTCTTCAGATGTTTGGAGACGTATCTCTAGATCCATAATGATCTGCATGGCCTCACTCTTCATTTGGCACAGGAACAACCGTTTCTTGAATTTCTCCCTTGCTTTCTCCTGCTGTCTGTCTTGAAGGCCACAGGGCAAAGACTTCTTTCTGTTTTATTTGGCTCTGAGTCCGGAGTTAACACTCAGAGCATTGTTGAGAGGAGCAGTGTTATAAATGTCCCAATGCCATTTTTGTGTCTCACTTTGTCACGTGAACTCAGATCAATCCAACTTTTTGTTCTTTCTCTGACTGGGCTTGAAAGTTTAGGAAAAATCATGCCATTCAACTGGGGCACAACTGTGTAACATTTTGCAAAACCCTGAGTAGATGCAAAGGTGTCTGAAGCAAAAAAAAGGCAGATATTTCATAGGGGTTTTTTAATGACACCTTTTATAGCATGAAGAATAGCTTTAAAAGGCAGCTGGGGACCTGGGTTTAGCTATGTAAACATTAATCTTCTTCTAAATTGGTCCCAGTTGATTCACTCTGGACAAGTCTTAATTCTGTACCAATAAAATAACAAGGAACTTGTAGCTAAGGTGGTGCACATTTAAGCAGCACTATCGTTGTGCACTACAAGGCTATGTTTGTGCATCAGTCTGTTCTTGCTTCTAAAGGCGTTTTTGTCCATTTCTTCCCTTTCCTTTTCAGGGGCTCAGCTGTGGACTAGAACCAATTGTCAGGCTCTGTGGACACTATTCTTTACCCATCCCACATCCTCCCCACTTGCTGGTCCCATTGCTGCTGTCCCTTTCTATATGCTGTGTGCATTTCCAAGTCTTACTGCTACTGATAAGACCTTGCAATAAATATGTCTCTAGATCACTGACTTGTCACATTACTGCTATGATCCGTGCTGCTTCTCTTTCCATGGGGCTCATTAGATTTCAGCCCTCAATTCAGTGGTTTGTGGCCACGTGGAGTGCAGATTGTCTCCTCTGGTATGAAAAGATGGCTGCGTATAGAAGTGGCATGGTCTGTACTTAAACCCAGTTGTTGTTTCAGATCAAGCACTTGGAATTGCTTGGAATTACATCGGTGACTATTTTTGTCAGTCACCAACTTTATTGGTCAGTTCTTCCCAACAGATATGAACCATAGGATCATCCTGTGTTATCACTGCTAGAACTAGCACATGAAGTAGTCTTTGACCCAAGTAATAATTGTGCACACGTGTGAGAGAGAAGAGGTATCTACTGAATGCAACAAACTTTCAGAGGCCCCATGCTGGGATAATAGAGGCTCTACCTTAGCTCAGATGGTACCTAAAGTATGTGTTTCAAGGGATTTGAAAGAGTGTATTTCAAAAAGGGGAAGATATTCCAAGTCTTGAGGGTAAGATTAATACTACCTATATTAGTACCTCTGGGCTGGCCCCCTCTTGCTTGTAAGGCTTGAATGTCATAACTTCATTGTACACCCTTAATTCAAGATACTTCCCAAATAAATGCTCTCCAGTCTCTATTTTCAATGAGCTCTAGGAGATAGCTAAAGTAAGGCCTGAATAAGCGACATCAGGAGAATTGGTTAATGAATCTTCTTTAGTGTTTTCCCTCTGGCCACAATCACTTGCAAGTCATTCCGTACCAGGATGGTTGTTCATGGAATTGAACTTTCAATGTGAGTATTATAATGACTTGGCTCTGCTGCTGCTCCTGAATCAAAAATGTATTGTAGAGAACCCTAAGAAGCCACCGACCTTCTGCTGATAGCATTGCTACGCCTCGCGACTTTCTCAAGAGCACGGATAAATCTGTGATCCTGCTAAGGTGTCATTCTCCTCCCAGTAATTACTTAACACTCAATAAAATGAGATGAACAGGTGGTATGGGAGCAGCTTCCTTGGCTTGTGGACCTTGGTAGTGTCTGTAAACTTTGCTCCACGGTGCATGAGAACCTTGCTGAGATGTCTGCAAATTGCAGATGAAGCTGAGACAAGTTTTCCAGGGACTGTCCAGGGACGGGATTTTTCAGGGAGGCTGAGCGGAAGACATGGATGCTCAGCGCCTCTGTAAAGTTGGGCGTTTTACAAAGTAAAACCTCAGACCGAGTCTTTGGGGCCGAAAGGTATTTCATGTTGTATTTATAGCATCTTCCTGTGCTCAGACACAGATGAGGCCTATTTTCACTATTCGCTAGCCCAATAACACACTAGGGAAATTGCACACTAGCCAGTTATATATAGAATACTGACTTTTAATACTTTGCATGCAGCCTACTGTCAGCTAGGGGGGAGAGAGAAAATCAGCATGTGTTGGCAGCAGAATGGCTGTATTTTCAGTGTGGTTCTTTCTCTCTCTACCCCATAGGTAATGTCCTGCAGATCTACACAGTGAAGACATGTCTCTTCTTTGGCCACTAGATGGCATGCTGTCAATTTTCTTTCCTCCAAACAAAGCCCGATATGCTTTCAATTCAGGATAGCAATTGTTTAACCTCAGCCGTTACTCACCATAACAATAATTTGATTAAGATAATATCTGGCCAGCCTTGAAAAATAAATGTGTTCTTTCTGAGCTCAGAGGACCGTGCGTACATAAATAGTCAGTGTTCCTAACCTGAACCTGTATTGCCTGCATGAAATAACATTAGGGATCGCAAAGTTTAATTTAAAAAATGTAGGTCAGTTTATGATATGTGCAGAGTAGGTAAGTGGCCCCTGGTAGACATTACGTTTGTCATGTTATAGGCAAGTATCACACGCCAAATTGTGACATGCCAACCAGCTACGTGTGGGACTTTTTGTTACAGTCGTGGTTGCAACGACTTCATTTTTAGCCAGGGAGAAACTGGTTTGATGTCTGGTGTGTTAAGATTTGTCGTGCGATGCTCACATATAACATGCAACAAATGTAATGTTTGCCAAGGGCCGATGTGTAACGCTCCTAGCACCGGCTTATTCCGAGTTCTGATCTCGGGTCAATCAGGGGCAAACGGGTGCAGAAAACTGGGAACAGGTTCACTGTCAACTATGTGCAAAGAAAAGGGAAAGTGCTGCTAAGGAGCGTGTATCAGCTCTTCTAATGTGACGCTTACATCTGCCTGCTCCTAGAGCACTATTATAAAATCACTGTAATTTATAGGGTTAAAGGGTGGTACGCCACCGCTGCTGCTGCTGCTGCTCTCGGAGCACACAGACTTGTCTTGTTTTATACCCGTATAACTGCTGTTAAGACTGTCAAGGTAGACAGGTTTAAGTTTTCTTGCTTCTGACCAAGGTCAGAAATATCCACTCCGTTTCCCAAAGGAAATCTGCTGTATATCCTAGCAGCCTATGTTGGCAGTATGGTGTATCCTGTATATGTTGGCAGCCTCTGCAGGAGGGCCAGGAAGTGAATGAACCAGAGAGAGATGTTCCTCTTCAGGCGGCTGTGACCCCATGTTTGCAGGGTTGAGTGTACCGTTATAAGGCAAAGTTGGAGAAGTTTCTCTGCCTCAGCAACAATTTTCTTGTGCTACAGGAGATTTGCACTTAATTCTGTCAGCCTGGCAACTTGCAACCACACATGTGACTGTATTTAGATGCATCAAATCTCTATGAATCCAACCCCTGCACAACTGGGCAAGTACAAAGCACGCAGGGACCTTATTGAATCCTTTACAGGTGCTTATTTCACAAGAGACCACTAGAAGTCGTAACATTGCAAACGTATTTTTAAGTAAGATATAAGACTTGCTTTAGAAAGGGCTTGCGTTGCCTCCGAGTGTGTGGCGAGACGCACACGCTTGGCAGAGATCAGAGACGTTCCTGCAGAACCAATTAAGAAGCCAATACAAGCGCTTAATGGCTAGGAGGTAGAGCAGCACTTTCTTTCTATAGGTATTCTAGCTCCATCAGTTTTCATTCTCACCCATAGGGTGCTTTGTCCGCAGCTGTTTTCTGTTCCTGCCGAGCGTATTGGAAAGGAAAGATGCAATGGGGGAAGAGTCTGTGCTATTTTGAGAGCCTGTCGCTGCAAACAGTGGACAGGAACATAAAATACAGCACTTAACCGTGTCTCCTACGGAAATAACCGTGTATCTTAAAAACAACGCCGACGGGCACTTAGAAGCACCTTGACAACGGCAAGAATGTGCTCAGTTGTTTAAAGAATACCGGGGCAAAGGTACCGGGGGTAGCTACAGCCCATCTTTTTGAGCTTTGCCTAGTTACTCGAGAAGGCTGCCTGGCTTATAAAGGTATCGCATCGGCATCCCTTGCTACAACTTGGAGGAAAATGCAAGCACAAATAACTGGCAAAACCCTGGCATGCGAAAGTAGTAGGAACCATTTTGTGAGCTCTGTCTACTGCTGACTTCTCAGTAAGGCACTGCACAATAGAGGGGAAAAAAAACCCATATTAACTAACCATAGTATAACTGCAACCAAATACAGGACTACTAGGGACACCACATGGCCTTGTCTTATCTGTTCTCTTTGGAGAGGAACCTGAGTGTAGATGTAGAGCTGGATTTAGTGCATGGGTGGGAAGAAGGGTCTGTCTCCAGTGGTGGGGTAAAGTGAAATCATAGTGTTAGGGTTTAACGTTGGGAGGAGACTGCAACCAAATGTTGATTGGGTTTTTCCCTTGGGGGTCACTGGGAAGCAGAATCCTTCTGGGGTTCTCCCTGCTTGAGGCAGCTGAGTTCATATTGAAGGATGTCGGCATTGAGAAACCACTGAACTCCTCTTGGGGTTGACATGAGTAAAGGGAAATGGAAACTTATCTAGGGATCTCTGTACAAGTTCATGTCAGCTGAATATTTTGTAAAGGGACAGGGACTGAGAGCCAATGGGAGGGAGGTCTGGGCACACATAGGCATTAACAAAATCTTATTGGAAACATCTTTGTGGATGCAGCTGAAGCAGTAAGTAGGAGCAGAGCTGGCTTGCAATCCATGGAAAAGTCTGGTATTTTAAGTGTTCAGCTTGAAACTAAAAAGTAGCACTTTGAAAGTGTTACCCTGGATGGGGAAAACAATCAGTTTTTGTCTAAAAATCTTCAGAATTAAACATACCTGGACGATTTCTGGGAGCTGCAGAGCTGGAGAACCAAGCCGCTGAGGCTCCTGTCTCTGCAGCACTGAGCCTAGTAGCTGAAGTCCCACTTGGAGCTGAGTTTCCAGACTCTAGAGCAGGGCCCTTGAAAGTCCTGTTGTCTTTGGCTGTGAGAGAGTCTGCATGGCAGAAACTGGGACTTCCCAACAGCCCATCAAATGAGCCTCGCAAAACCAGGTAGTAATCTTCCGACACAAGGAAACCTGAAACCAGTACCTTTCAGTAAAACACATTTTGGTTCAAATGCCATACAGAAGCAATACTCTCCTGATGGGAACATGCTTCCAGGAGAAAGCGCTCAACCAGCTCTATTTGTGAGGGGTCCAAAATGCACAGAAGCGTGGGAAGCTGCAGTTGTATTTGGGGAACGCATGTCAGCATACACAGACAGCGTTTGTGCAGTTGCTGTATTTAATCGAATATAAGGTGAGCTCCTTTATCTTGTATCTGCATACAAGGAAGCATCATTAAATAAATTGTCTATCAGGAAACAACTGCCAAAAGCAGGGTGTGCTCAGTAATGGAAGCCAGCTAGGAAGTTGATTAAATGCAGCCAACACTGAGCATGACTATAAAATATATGGCCCGTTTTGGGCAAACCTGCTGATGAGATCTTGTAGTTTAGTGCAACCTCTCTGAATAAGATGCACAGTAGTGCCGATTGAGGACAGTCCTCCCTCAGCCCCAACTCTCTTTTAATTCATGGTGAGCCATCACATTGCATAGATTTTTACTTCCTTTTTTTACTCCCACAGCTGAGCTGCACCTTTTTTTCCCTTTCCCAATGATCCCTGTTTCTTTGCCAGCCTTAAACATCTGGCAAACATCACCAAACAGGGCCCCAAATAGTTCACCTTCTCTCACCCTGTAGCATACCACTGGTGTGGCCCCACCCTCCGTGAGGTAGAGCAGGACCAGGCCTCCCTGTGCTTCATCTTTAAGGATCCCAGGATTCATGACAAGAACACCTAGGTGCAGTCCACAGCGGGAGCTAATGAGCACGGGGATCCTTTGGGGGAGGTGTCTAGAGGACACACATGTAGGATCATAGACAATGAGGGTTGGAAGGGACCTCAGCGGGTCCAATCTAAACCCTTGCTCAAAGCAGGACCATCCCCAACTAGATCATCCCAGCCAAGGATTTGTCAAGCCAGGTCTTAAAAATCTCCAAGGATGGAGCTTCCACCACTTGTCTTGGTTACCCGTTCTAGTGCTTCATTGCCCTCCTAATCGGAATTTTTCCTTATTCAACCTAAACCTCCCTTGCTGCAACACGAGACCACTGCTCCTTGTTCTGTCACCTGCCACCACTGAGAACAGGCCAGCTCCATCCTCTTTGCAACCACCCTTCAGGTACTTGAAAGTTACTATTAAATCCTTTCTCGGTCTTCTCCAGACTAATGAAGACCAGTTCCCACAGGCTGTCTTCGCAAGTCATGTGCCTCAGTCCCCTAACCATTTTCATTGCCCTCCACTGGACTCTCTCCAACTTGTCCACATCTTTTTCTGTAGTGGGGGCCCAAAACTGGACACAGATGTAGCCTCACCAGTGCTGAATAGAGGGGAATAATTACTAGGGCTGTGCGAAGCTTCGGGTGCTGATTTAAGTCGTAGGAGATTCGGCCCAATTCGGTGGCCAAATTGCTGAATCCAGATCAAATCAGGGGACCGGTTAAAAGGTCCGTATTGATTCAAAGCTCTCCGAATCTTGAGAAAAGATTCAGAGAGCTTTGATGGTTCGGGCAGTCCCCAGTGGCTGCAGCAGGGAGCTGGAGCCAGACTCAAAGCAGGGGGTGAGGGAGGGGAGAGGGGACCATGGGCGAGACCCCTGCCAGGCCCCATCCCATCCCAGCTCCCCCATGGCTGCCCCACCTGCTGGTGCTCCCAGTGCTTTAAATAAAGCCTCCACTCAGCCATGTAGGGAGCTGGGACAGTGGGGGGGTGGGGGTCAGGGGACTCATGCAGAGACCCCCACACAGTGGAGGGTAGTGGGGATTGCTCCCCCACCCAGCAGCACCCAATGAGGTGGGGAGGGGGGGGTTCCAAGTGCCAGGAGCTGGGGCAGGTTGGGGATGGGCATGGGTGATTCGGAGATTCAGATGAATCAATTTGGGACAGTGATTCAAATCACCGACTTGAATCGCTGCACCACGAATCGGCCAAATCTGAAGCGGAAACCAGCCGCTTTGCACAAGCCTAATAATGACTTCCCTCAATCTGTTGGCAACACAGCTCCCAATGCATACCGGTATGCTGTTAGCCTTCTTGGCAACAAGGGCACACTGTTGGCTCATAATCAGGTTATCGTCCAGGTAACACCCAGGTCCTTTTCTGCAGAACTGCTGCCCACCTAGTCGGTCCCAGACTTGCACTGATGTATGGGATTGGTCTGTCCTAAGTGCAGGACTTCACTTTTGTCCTTGCTGAACCTCATGAGATTTCTTTTGGCTCAATCCTCCAATTTAGCTAGGTCACTCTGAATCCTAGCCCTACCCTCCAGCATATCCACCACTCCCTGCAGCTTGGTGTTGTCCATGAGCTTGCTGAGGGTGCGCTCCATCCCCTCTTCCAGATTGTTAATGAAGATATTGAACAAAACCAGCCCCAGGACTCACCCCTGGGGCACTCCGCTTTAGCCTGGCTGCCAGCCAAACCTCAAGCCATTGATCATTACCCATTGAGCCCAACGATACAGCCAGCTCTCTAGCCATCTTATAGTTCATTCATCCAACCCACACTTCCTCAGCTTGCTTGCAAGAGTGCTATGGGAGATGGTATCAGATGCCTTGCTGTAGTCAAGATACATGATGTCTGTTGCTTTCCCTGCATCCATAGAGCAAGTTATCTCATCATAAGAGGCAATCGTGTTGGTCAGGCATGACTTGCCCTTGGTGAATCCATGCTGACTGCTCCTAATCACCTTCTTTTCCTCCAAGTGCTTAGAAATGGATTCCTTGAGGACCTGCTCCACGATTTTTCCAGGGGCTGAGGTGGGGCTGACTGGGCTGTGGTACCCATGCACTTAGCTCATCCAGAATTGATGCATGGTTTTTTTGAAACTGCTGCCATTTTTAGCACAGGTGCTTAAAACTGTGTTTATGGAGTAACACTTTGTACCTATATACAGAGAATACAAAGTATGCGTGATATCAGTCCAAGGCCAAAAGTTTCATGGTTTACAATAATCAATTGGGCTGAGCCCCAACACGGTCAACAGCATTTCAGGCCAGGGTGACCCTATAGCTTAATACAACTCAGTATGTTGCACAGGGGCTTACATAATAAGCTGGAGACCAAGGGGTGGTGAGTTCAAACCTGAGTGTGTGACGCAGAGCTTCCCAGCTCAAAGTGGCAGCCCTTGTGGGTCTAAGAGATTTTTACGGGGGAGGCAAATTAATAACAGATGAAGAAAAGGCATTGAGTACTTCAGCCTTTATACCTTGGTCTCCACAGGCTGCTGCACTAGACAGTACAGGTTGGGGAGGAGGTGAGCAGCCCTCAGTGATGAAAGAACAGGTTAGGGACTATTTAGAAAAGCTGGACAAGTCCATGGGGCTGGATGCAATGCATCCAAGGGTACTGAGGGAGTTGGTGGATGTAATTGCACAGCCGCTGGCCGTTATCTTTGAAAACGTATGGCAGTTGTGGGAGGCTCTGGATGATTGGAAAAGGACAAATATTTTCCCCTCTTTAAGAAAGGGAAAAAGGAGGATCCGGGGATTACTATAGCTAGGTTTATTTCAGGGTCAGTGTTTTCAAATTTTCTACATCCATTTGTGCTATAGGAGAGCAGGGCCTGGCAGTAAGGAGAAAGGAAAGGGGTAATACTGGGGAGAAGCTGGGGGAACAGAGGGCAAGAGAGCTACCTGGCCCCCTATGTTTATTTTGCCTGATGTTGCAGTGGGAGGGGGACAAATTCAAGGGAAACTTCCAATAATTAGATTCCATACCCAGAAAATTAATAAATTTTCCATATATAGAATCTAATTATGGCAGGTGATCATCTTATGTAGCTTTGGGGGTAAAGAAGCAAACTGACCTGCCATGGCAGAACTCCTCCTTGTTAGGGAAGGATAATGAGTTGGGATGGGAAGGAAGGATTGAAACTGAAAAGAAGGGGGGATAGAGAACTGTTTCATTTACCCTATTTCCCTCTTCACATTCTCACCCTTAATTTCATTCTTTCATTGTACGTTGAAGAAATTGCTGGTCAGGTATTAGCATAGCACTGCAAATAGGAACACTGACAGTGGCTGCAGTTGAAGCAGATTTCCAATTCCTAGACAGGCCAACTTGGACACATGTCTGTAAACTGATGTACTTTTTAAAACGATTTTTTAAAGCTCAGAGATGTTGGCAAATATGTGGACTCTCTATAGGTTAATTGATCCTCAAAGTTGTCCATAGGACAAAGGACTCTGAAAAGGTTATGCTCAGTGGGCTGGTTTGGAATAAGGGGCTAAAACTATTCACTGGGCGCGTCTACATGAGCTGCTTACTGTGCATTGGCCTAATAACACTGCGCAGTAGAGCGTCACCGTGCAAACCGTGCTAATAGCCTACTGCACAGTGGCATTAGGCAAATGCACAGTAAGCGTCGCTAAATAATTGCGGATCAGCACTAATGCTCAGTAACTTTAGGTACTGCATATTTAGCTAGTACTTTATTAATGGAGTGCTAAACTAAATGCACAGTATCTAAGGTGCATTAATGAATGTGTAGACATAATGCCTCACGTGGACTTTTAATAAATTTGTTCCAAGGTTGTGGAACAATACCTTAGACATCACATTAACAAAATCATTACAGGGAATATTTTAAATCCACTTTTTAAAATAGATGTGAGGTTTTTGTCTTTAACTTTCAAAAGTACTTAATGGAATATAGTGGGTTATGTTAATTAACTTATTTTAGCTGAATGGCATATCTGCTATGTCAGAAATTTTAAGAAATGGCAAAAAGAAAGTGCCAAAAAGCAACAAAGAAAAAGCAAAACTATAATTAGTTCTTCAGGGACGCTTATTCCCAGAATAATGTCGAGATTAAGTCAGTGCAACTGAATGGTTAAATATTGACTAAATTGTAATATTTAATCAAGAAGTAGTCATATTGGCCCCCTTGAGGAGATGTGTAGTTGGTTGGTATATTGGCTTTTTAATCGAGGCTTTATGTACGGTGCTTTAATTTCATAAAAAGTTAGCATTAATAAGGTACTGTTTGTATATGAAGAATGTAACAGGCAGGGCAAACGGGAAAAAAAAAAGTAATATTTTCCTATTCTTCAAAAGCTGCCGAGACTGTGTTTACCCTTACTTATTCTGCCTAACGGATCCCGGACCCTCCACAAAAGTTCTCTGGGAATTGAGTTCTTTCTACTTTGCTTATGCCAGCTCTCCTTCTGACATTGCTAGGAGTTCAGAGGTGGTAAAAGTTCCTCCGTTAGGTCAGTAATGTTGATTAATGTTAATATGTTTGCCTTTGGAGGCAATGAAAGATACTTGGGGATTAATAAGAACAAAAATTTCTCCAGACTTCATTGGTCAATCTTAGTCCAGATCTTGAACATCTCTTGTGATGCCACTACTAAACTTCAGCGTACCTGCGCACTTGTCACAACAAGTTTTTAAATGCATCGGGGTGCGCAGAAATAGATGAGGCAAATACGTTTACAAAGATCATGTGGGTTTAATTATTTTGATAGATTGGTCAGTGCCATTACAGTCTGTACTATTAAATGATATTAACGGTCTTTCTCCTGCAGCCTACAGAAAACTATATATTCCAGCTTTTGGGTAAATCTTTTTTTGAAACAGATTTAATATTGCCAATGTCATGACTGACTGAGATGGCCAAACTTAGTATTTGACTACACGCACCTTACTAACTGGACAAAACTTGCTTGAACTTCTGACGATGGGTCCATTAAACACTACATACGCAGGGGTAGTTTGTATGAGAGAAGTCCTGAATTTTGTGGCCGTGCTAATTGAAGTGTATTGCAGGAATGGGACCGGAAGCTTGTTCAGTTGAATTTAATGCTAAAAACGATGAAATCTAGCTGCCCTGCTTCAATCTTCAGTATGAATCTAGAAGACAACATTTTGGCCTAAATTGAGCTAGGTTTACCACAGGGCACCCAGGGAACAACGAGCCAGTAATATAGCGAGCACAACTCCGCTCAGTTAAGCACTGTAATCATCTAACAAAACGCTTTCTTAATTCAGTGGTGTAGTTTTCATGTGGGATTAAATCTAGTTTTACTCAAACTCAATGATGTAGTTGTATAGAAACCAGCCCATACATTTAGAGTTTCAATTAGGGGTGTGCAAAACAAGCTGTATTCAAATCAGATTCGGCCCAAATCAGGGACAGCGATTTGATTGTTGATTCGGATCGCTGTTCCTGATTCGATTCAGACGAATCCGAATCTGAAGATTCGATGCCAATTCAGAGAATCAGCGATTTGGACATAGACACAGCTTTAAATGCTTTTTCTATATACCTCAATGTACCAGGTGCAGCTCGTGAACACTGCAATGCTGGGGTGGATGGAGAGTCCCACAGGAGTTTGGGAGGGCCCCTGTGTGGTCTGTGGCAAACCTACAAGTGGACTGAAAGTACTTCTGGTCCACTTCCAGGTCCACTGCTGAGTGTACGGGGACCCCCTGCCCCCCCCGGCTCAGCAGTCAGCCACAAGGGGACCCTGGGTGCCCCCCCAGACCCAGGACGCACCAGTCACCGAGCCAGATGGGGTATGGGACACTCCCCGCTTTGTGCTTCCCAGTGGACCAGAAGTGCTTCCAGGTCCACTGCCAAGCGTGCAGGGGAGCCCCCCATGCTCCCATGGGACACTCCGTCTGCCCCACCATCGCAGCACTCATGAGACCAAGAGGTAGTATGTAGAAAAAACATTTAAAGCTGTCCCTGTCTGAACCAGTGAATCTTTCCAAATCTCTCTGAATTGATTCAGAGGGTTCTGATTCAATTTGGAGAGATTAAAGGGTCTCCTGATTCGATTCGGGCCAAATCGAATTGGGAACCGAAGCTTCGCACAGCCCTAGCTTCAGTATGCACGTAGTGCTTGGTTACCAAGGTGATCGGTGCCTTTTATTAGTAACTTGTATTCATAGTTGTTTGCCGTTGGATGTGGCCTCATCCTGCCTAACTGCAAGCCTGTACGACCACCAAAAACCATTAAACTGATGGGCTATGGTTAACTTACTTCCAATAACCATTTATTTTCCATGTAAAATTGCAGGCACCATGAGAAGACCAATAGAGTCTTATTTTAGTTCTCTTTAAAAGCCATCATGATCAATCTTGAGGCTTGCAATTATGTAAATAAACGCAGCAAATTATAACTGTTATTGACAACCCATGATGTATAAGCAATCGTTACATCAAGTCTCTAATGAAAACTTAATAGACTCCCTTAGTGTGCCTTGTGCAAGATCTTAAATATAGATGAATTGCATTACTGCCGTTTATGGCGTCATTTTGCTATAATTTAAACATTTTATTCCTTTTCTCTGTGGCTCTGCAAAGCAAGCCTTCAACATCTCCCTGAAGAGGAGCAGGAGTTAATATATGAGTAATAACTTGTGAAAGTATAGTTGAGACACTGAAGTAATAGCTTGTGAAAGTTGAGTGACTCGCCTTGTAAGGACACAAAAAAAAAAGACAGTGTGTCAGGATAAAAACGTTGAGGAGATTAATATAATTTGCCTGGTTAATATATTACAGCTGCTGGGGTTGTAGTAACATGTGTTGGAAGGGGGGTGTTGTGCTTTTAAGCTCATGGGGAGTAAAATAAAACGGGAACCGTTCACCAAACTGCTTTGCCAAAAAACATAGATTCAGCAAAACAAACTATTTGTGAAAGAAGGTCCATCTTGACAGATGTCCTAACAAGAAATGTTTGGAAAACATGCTTCAAAACTGTCAAGTCTTTCACATTGGAAAACATTAGAACAGGTTTCGTGTCAAGCCAAAATGATGTTTTTTCCAAAATTTGACTAAACTTTATCTTTTAAAAAGAAAAAGCTTTTGAAATGAAACAATGCCTTGAGCCCAGCCAATAGTTAAGGGGATATCTGTTTTCATGGAACAGTATCTCATAGTGTAGTCTCCTGGTGACTGAGTAGCATTGTATTTGATGTACAGTATTTTGAGTGAGACTCACTGGCCTGTGATACCACAAGACCGTCTCTTCTGTCCTTGTGAGTGCTTTCCAACCTTGACCTGTGAAACTTTGCGAGTGCAGTTTTGTGGCTGGGGTGGTAGGCAATGCTTCTGAAATACTGGAAAAGAGCCATATAAAATACAAAGAGGAGCAAGGGACATGTCATTGTATGGGAAAGATGCAAAAGTTACATAACATTTTTTTTTTTTAAATCCACTTGGCCAAAAATATGGTATTTTAGGGAGCAATGGGTGCATGTAGACATGCAGCTAATTTGAAGCAATAAACTCCAGAGCAGTTCAAGCCAGAGGAACTTGCTCCCAGGCGCACCGTCTACATGTGAGCCTGGAACAGCAGCAGTTTGAGCCAGGGCAGAGCAGGCCCGCAGCTGACTGGGCTGACCGGGGCAACTTACACCCCTGGTCAGCATCTTCACATCCGCTTCAGTGCAGTAAGGTACGCTACCATAAAAGAGTGCTATCCCCAATTTAATTTACTGCACATATAGACAGTGACATTTTCCTGTGGAGCGAATTAGCCTGCTCTGCAGCAGTAGAGCACGTAGATGCACCCAGTGAGTCTGACCCTCTGAGGTGCAGCATGTGCTCTGATTTCTGTTACTACATTTCCTATGCCGACCAGGTAAAGTACCAAGACATCTTTGTGTTTACAATGGTAATGGAAGATGCAAAATGAACTTTGTAGCTCCGGGTGTAATTTCCGTCTTGGAGGAAGGACACACTGAAGGTTTAGCTCCATTAACTATGGCAAACCTAGGTTGATGCCTTTCTGTCTGTAACTCAGCTAAAGCAACCAAAACCAGCTGGATACATAGGTAACCACCCATAACAAAACCACACTCTTGTGCAGTGACCCTCCTCCACCGAGGTCAAAAGCGCTCCACTGGCAGGCAGTGCTTACAAGCATCTGGTGCGAACAGTAAGAATTAGTTTCTCTTTCAAAGTGACAAAAGGAGAGAACAGAGGTTTCTATCTTAGGATTTTTAGTGCTGCCTGTCACTAATGTGTTTGGGAGCCTTTCGTCAAAAAAAACGGAGAATCTTTGGCATATCTCAGTTTGCGGGACTGAATCTCTGCTCAGGGTAGACATCTTTTAACTTTAAAAAAAAACCGAACTGACTTTCTATTTAAGGGCAGTTTTTTGTTTTGAGGTAGGAAAGGCCTTGAGCTTTCTGTGCCAAACATGTAAAATAAATAAGTAATAGTAAAAAAAAGACTCAAAGACCCAAGGAGCTTAGTTTGCACAAGATGGTACATACTTTGCTACAAACCTCCTCTTAACCATCATCAATATTTTTAATAAACATATCTTTCGAGGACCTGGCTTAACTATTAACCCCAGAGCAGGGGTGGCCTACAACCACTTTTAATTCCTTTCCTATTTTCAGTGGGGCTTCATGTATAAGGGTTTTCTAAGAGGTTTTTGTTTTGTTTTATTTTTAGAAAATGGGAAATATTTCTTTAAAGTGCTGTTTTAAGATAGCAGTGTCTTATGAAAATTTGTTCAGGCGTTTTGGCTAGTCCCTCTCCTGCTTTCGTGTCTGATTGGTACGGGTGCGACTTTAGCGCATCTCAATAAGAATGAGCATGATGAAGTAAACAAAAATCTAATGAAGCTGATGAGGCTGAAGTCTTCACTTTTGATCTTTCCCGTAGGTTTGGGAGCCCTTATTAGGCAGCTTTTGGCTTGGTGCCTCACTCCTTCCTGAATTCGTGTCGGCTTGGCTGCCTGCTTCTTTCTGTTTTCTTCATTCTCTTTCCCTGCCAGATGATCTCAAAGCTGACAAGAACAAAATATTTATCTCAGGGTTGATCACCTCCACAACTGTCCATTAAGCATCATCTGGGAAAATAATATTCTCTGTTCCACTGAGCAGCTAATGTGTTGCGGTCTAGTGTAGAACTAAACTGTCCGCGCGCTGGCAGGAGCGTGACTGTGCGATGACTCTTCCAAATACTTTGCAAGGAGAGGTCGCGTGGAGTTCTCATTCTCTTATCCCTCAAACAACCGTGTGCGAAGCGGGCCGTATTCACTTCGGATTCAGCCTGACTCAGGAGACAGCGATTCGATTCACTGATTCGGATCACTGTCCTGATTTGATTCGGCCAAATGCAAAGCTGAAGATTTGATGCCGATTCAGACAATCGGCAATTTGGACATAGACACAGCTTTAAATGTTTTTTGTGCATACCTCGAGGTGCCAGTGCAGCTCGTGAACGCTGTGATGCTGGGGCACATGGAGCGTCCCACAGGAGTGCAGGGGGGTTGCAGTCCACTTCCAGGTCTGCCGGGGAGCGCACAGGGGGTGCCCCCCCCCAGTCCCCCGCCCCCGGCTCAGTGATCGGCTGCAGAGGGACCCTGGATGCCCACCCCCAGACCCAGGAGGCACCAGCTGCCAAGCCAGGGAGCATGGGGCGGGGGGGGGTCCTGGGCACTCCCTGGTGGACCCAGAAGTGCGTCTAGTCCACTGCCAGGTCTGCTGCTGAGTATACTGGAGACCACCCCCCCCCCCCGACGCTCCAGTAGGACGCTCCATGCGCCCCACCATCGCGGCACTCACGAGCCCTTGCTACCTAGAGGTATATAGAAAAAACATTTAAAGCTGTGTCTACCTCTGAACATTTGCAAATCTCTCCAATTCAATTTGGAGAGATTAAAGGGTCTTCTGATTTGATTCGGATTCAGAGATTGGCCACCAAATCGGGCTGAATCTCCGCCAAATTGAATTGGGGACCGAAGCTTCACACAGCCCTAGTGTCTGTACCTGAAAAAGCGTGCCAGTCCTGTTCCTGGGTTTCCTTTCAAATGATACTCCCAATTTGGAAGGGTTTTTTTCATCCAAACAAAGCAGTGTGAGCACTTCTCCTGATTATTATTAGAATGGCTGGGGAATGCCCTTTGAGTGAAGCATGGTATCTTGTCTCTGACCAGAAATTGCCTCTCTCATTGTTTTATGGCTAGGGCATAGAAAGCAGTAATGGGTGGCTATGAATCTGGAACAGCAGAGCAGGAACTTAAATATCCTCAAAACATAAGCCAATAAAATGAAACAAAGCAAATGTAGCAGCAGAAATACAGTAAGTTGCATTCTTATGAACGTGGGGCTAATAAATAATCGCTTGTTCGTATTTCACCTAAAATCGTATGTATGTATGTGAACATGTTTCTTTTTAATTTAGATAATAGGCAGATGCCAAAGTCACTGGCGCTGTTCCAGCTTTCCCGTAGCAGCCTCTCTGTACAAACATGCCAGGTCATTAGATGCTCTTTGCCAAATGTTCAGCAGTATTCAGTGGAGCTGATGGTGAGAGATGCCTTTGCTATTCAATTCACATCTCTTGCTGAACATGCAGATGAGTTTAATTTATATTTAATCAGCCTCTGCAAACAGCAATCACTTGAGAGCTTTTCCATATAACGTGCGGTGATTACCCTTATTATAGCACTACTGTTCCTACCACTATAGTTAAGGGTCTCTGAGCCCTTCCATTTGAAATCCCTGTTTCCAGGAGTTTTTACAGTTTAGCTATACAAATAATAAAAAAATAAAAATGCTTTTCAGGCTAGAACTTGACCTGCTGTGCGAGAGGGCACAAAGACTTTTTAAGCTTGTCGGAAGGTGACTGGTTAGCAGTACTACTCATTGCTGTGTCTCCAGTCTGTAGTCTTCGTTCTGCAGGGATCAAACCTCACCATCTTAGGTGGGATTTTTGCCTGTGTCACTTGATCCAGTCTTGCTCTTGTTAAGAATGAATATGGTCCATGGAGACATCGTCTTTGGTTGGTGGGAGGGGTGGGGAGACGCTGTATGGAAAGCAGAACCTCAGTTTTACATAGGTGTAAAAAACTTCTGTTGAAAAAGGGAATAATCATAATGGCTCTGCCATGTACAATGTAGTATTTTCCCAGCCACCCTTTCCCTGTGGTGGTGGAAGTTGCTAGCTAGAGCAGGAAATAAGGAGTGTGTCAAATAGGGATCATGTTTTTAGTCACTTAAACCTTTTCCTCTCCTTCGTGGTCTTTTGCATGCTTTTTTAGACTTCTTAATAATCATTTGTAAAATTAGGCCATAATGATCTTGGCTTTCTTTCGTTATACATTGGATGCTCTTCCTGATGGACAAGTAGCAATCTAAATGGAAATTGAGGTTAAAGGCATTTAATGCAGTTCTGAGACAGCGCGCAAACTGAAAATGCTGAGGATGCATAATTACGTATTGTATTACGATGCGCCTTCCTAGTGCTGTGTGTCAATTTTAGGTGAACTTAATGGAATGCGCTAATTAAAAAAATAATAAAAAAGCCCTGAGGTCAGCATTCCTGTAAGAAAGCTAAGGAAGTACGGGTTGGATGAATGGATTGTAAGGTGGATAGAAAACTGGCTGGATCATCAGGCTCAATGGCTCAGTGTCTAGTTGGCAGCCAGTATCAAGTGCAGTGCCCAAGAGGTTGGTCTTGGGTCTGGTTTTATTCAATATCTTGATCAGCAATCTGGAAGATGGGATGGATTGCACCCTCAGCAAGTTTGCAGATGGTACCAAGCTGGGTAGAGTAGCGGATACACTGGAGGGTAGCGCTAGGATTCAGAGTGACCAAATTGGATGACTGAAAAGACCAAAAGAAATCTCATGAGGTTCAACAAAGACAAATGCACTTGGGACAGAACAGGCTGGGGGCTGACTGGTTGGGTACCAGCTCTGCAGAAAAGGACCTGTGGGTTACAGTGGACAATAAGCTGAATATGAGCCAGCTGTTTGCCCTTGTTGCAAAGCAAGTTAACAGCATACTGGGCTGCATTTGTAAGAGTGTTGCTAGCAGATTGAGGCAAGTGATTATTCCCCTCTATTCAGCACTGGTGAGGCCACATCTGGAGTGCTGTGTCCAGTTTTGGGCCCCCACTACAGAAAGGATGTGGACAAATTGGAGAGAGTCCAGTGGAGGGCAACAAGAATGGCTTGGGGGTTGGGGGACATGACTTATGAGGAGAGGCTGAGGGACCTGGGCTTATTTAGTTTGGGGAAGAGAAGACTGAGAAGGGACTGAATAGCAGCCTTCAACTACCTAAAGCGGGGGTCGAAAGAGGATGGAGGTAGACTATTTTCAGTGGTGACAGATGTTGGAACAAGGAGCAGTGGTCTCAAGTTGCAGCAAGGGAGGTTTAGGTTAGCTATTAGGAAAAAGAAAGCTTTCTCACTAGGAGAGTAGGAAAGCACAGGAACAGGCTACCCGGAGAGGTTGTGGAATCTCTATCCTTGGAGGGTTTTAAGACCCAGCTTGACAACATCTTGGCTGGGGTGATATACTTGGGGATGACCCTTCTTTGAGACTTCCCTTCTTAGATGACTTCCCTTCCAACCCTAATTGTTCTGATTCTGTGATTCTTACAGTGGCTGCACATTTTGTGCAATTTACATCAAGGTTAGCAGATGCCCATCACTTTGGACCACTCCTGAATGAGAAAACGTCTCCTTTCTGATGGCAGACCACAAAATAAATTATCTTCATGTCAACACTGCCTATACATTTCTCAAAGCTGTTTATCTAAACTGTATCAATAGCATATTAATTCACTGTAGACTAAAATATCTGATTAGGTCTGCATGAATGTCTCTGGGTATTATTCATTTTTCTACTCTAACGATCAGATCTGGGTCCTATTGATACCAAAAAGAGTTTGACTGTTAATAAAGCCAGGGAATAGTTCCTTTAACTGCGGGAGTGGATCTTTGCAATTGAGCAACAGCATGGACTTCACTGAGCTCATACCAGTTCCAGTGGGGGAGTGTGAAACTCCCACTGAAGCTGAAGGGTTTTCCACGTGCAGAAAAGCTGCAAGACCCAGGTGCAAGAAGAGTGCATAGGATGCTATCAAAGGGCACAATCCCCATTTTTTTTATTTCTAAGTCAAAGTGATTGACTTAAACTAATAAATGCTAAACCTAAGCTAATACTCCAGGAGGTATGAGAATGCACATTTGCTTTGCTGGGTAATGCCCCTAGCACTTGATTCAGGTGCAGTCATTTTAAAAAATTTAAATGGCTTCTGCTACCAATCAATAGTTTATCAATGAACAGTTTCCAGGAGCACACTGCCAAACTCCCATCCTGACAAGTCATGCATGACACTTCTGTTTCCTGAGAATGGGAAGGACTTCCTAAATCAATTCTAATTGCAGAGGGGATGAGATGGACAAGTATGTGCACTCGCACCCAATTTCATTTTTGATACTAGAAGTTAACAGGCTCTTGATGTGAGCAAGTAAGTTCTTATGACAAAATTAAGTTTTAATATTATATTTCCAGGCCCTCCTGGCCTCTTTATGGCAAAGGTGTAATTGAATAGCTTTCAAAGTAGGTTTGGGGATAATCTTCAGTGCTTCAATCCCACAGTGTATTGAAGGTGTGAGCTGGGAGGTAGATGAAAATTGTCATCTGTAAAGCGGAAGAAGAAATGATGACTTGTTCACCCCCCCAAGACTCCTTTTTTCCAAGCTACTCTGTGCCCACATGGACTTGTGATGGAGTCATGCTGTACATGGTGAGTGTGAGTGAGCACCTACACACAGCAGCTTTCAGTGCTGGACCATACACAATGGTAGCATTGGGAGTTGGCCTAGTCTCAATTCTCTGTTGGGGCAAGTAGCAGTTCCCATGTAGTAATGGTCAACCCTGGGCCTGCTACTTCAATGGTAGTCTTTCCGTTGACTTGCTATAGGTGTCACATCATGCTGTGTGTCTTCAGGCAAGTAGTGGGATGCAACGGACAGGTTTGCTGGTGCCAAGTATTTCAGTGGTGGGCCAGTGCCAGAGAAGGGTGGGAGCTGGCATACTAAGTTCTCTGTAACTTTTTGGGCTGCGCTTTCAAATATTGGTCTCTAACATTAAACAGTCAATGCAATTGTTCAGCCAAGACCTCTTTTTTATGTAATCACAGGCTTTAAAACACGTAAATCTATTTTCAAAGCACACACTTCCCCAAACTGTTACATATTCCTCAGGAAAGGAAAGGGTTTCGGTCCTAATAGTTCATGCAAATCTAGTTTTCTCTCCTGCTTAGGCTTGCATATCAATGACTGTTTCTAACTAAGGGGGGGAAAGAAATTTCATCCCTCATCAAAAGAAAAAAACCTTTATTTCTATTGCATAAATAATGGTAAAATTAAAATCTTTTTATACAGATTATATATTTACAATGGTGTTTGGTTAGAGGAAACAGCCGGTACATATGGCATTCTGTTTTCCTTTATACACTTTTTTATACACGCAGATAACTTGTAATAACATAGAATTTAAGTTGCATGCCAAGTTAATTTATATTAATATTTACAGCATTTTTGTACAAAGGGTTTTCTTTTTACCATAATGCTGCTGACTGTGTGTGTGTGTGTGTGTGTGGCTTTTAATTTAAAAAAACCCACCATGTCTTCAGTTAGCTATCAGTTTTTAAGAGTGAATAAGAAATGGAGAGGAAATAGTGATGGATGCAACAGCGATGGAGAGAGAGACAAATTAAACTCTTAATGATAGATCTCATATGGCTGAGCCACAAGGCATCAATTATTCAGGTATTACAGTAGACTAAGTGTCAGCAGGTCTGATTCTGATCTCGCTTTGTTTCCATCCATTGAGTTTATTGGAGTTACTCCTGATTGCACTGGGGTGGGTATCTGAGCAGAGAATCAGAGCCGTAAGTTTACGTCAGTTGACAGGATGCGAGAGAACAGGAGTCGCTGAATAAAGCTGCCGTTGTTCGGCACCTCTAGAAAAGGGTGGCAGGAAATCTGTTTCTGGTCCTATCCAGAACACTACGGTAATATAACCTCTTGTTTATGGTTTAAAATGAAAAGACCTGATCCTTCAAACCTGCGAACGCTTAATTTTGAAATCAGTAGGCCTCATTATGGTGCTGGAGTTAAGCATGTGTAGCTGGCGGGACAGGGGCTTTAGGGGAGAGGTATCTCCAGTTCTGCTGTCTGGTCACATTTTGAAATATTGGGCACTTTTACACATGCTCCAGCGCGGTCTGATTGGAAGGCATCAAAGCAGACTCAATCGACTGAGCCTGCAGGAGCCTTCTGATCAGACTGCTGCCGTGTCTTGTGTATTCAGTGTTGAATAAGCTTTAGTTAAAGAGCCCCGCTACCATTTTGAAATGCGAGATACTGAATACATGAGACACCGTGGGCGTTTTCATTAGAGTGGCTCTGCAGCACGTGTATAGGCACCCTTTCATTTTAAATCAGCACAAACATTGGCTTGAGTTGGTTTTTTTTATGGCCCTCCTCCTGCCATGGTTCAGGCGGTAGCTACGTGAAGGTCAGTTCTGGTGCTCCTGGCAGTTATCCTGGGTGGACTATGTGAACCTACAATCTTCAGCAACTAGTTCAACTGGTCGTACAACCTGCTGTTTTTTGACCTGCTTTGCTTATTTTATACCCAGTGCAGTTTTATTCGTTCACCATCGTAACGTGCCCATGCTGGTTTGAGATTCACTCCCAGGCTTTTGGATTAGGATGTTAAATAATGTGTGGTGGGTGTCGTCTTTTGAGGTTTTTTTCACCGTTTGACGTTGCTGTACTGTGAATGATACCAGGGAAGCCTTTAAAGCTTTTTTCAGAGATGCTGAGGGCCCATAATTCCAGCCGAAATCGGGGAGGAAAGACTTGGCATCATCCAAAAATCAGGGTTTGCCTTAAAGTCAGAAATCCCCTGCTGGAACAAAAATCAGAGCTAGCCAAAAAAAACCCCAGATAACCAAAAGCATAACTTGCTCCAGCTAAACAAGAACCATTACCACTACCGGATAAGGTGTTAGTTTGCCGGATTTCTAGAGAGCAGGTCAGACAATGAGACACTTAACATATGTCTGCTGCAGTTCAGCAGGGTCGTACACTTGAGCATTCATGAAGGCTCAAGACAAAGCCAGTCTTTACAGAAATACAAGGGAATCCCTTTGTATACCTTTTCAGTTAATCAGGAAGCCCCTTTTTTCTTCTTCTGTATTCTGCTCCTTAAAAAGCTGAACATTCACCTAGAGAAGTGGTGAAATCTCCATGCTTGGAGGTTTTAAAGGCCCAGCTCCACAAAGCCCTGGCTGGGGTGATCTAGTTGGGGACGGTCCTGCTTTGAGCAGGGGGTCGGACTAGATGACTTCCTGTGGTCCCGTCCCACCCTGATTTTCTATGATTCAAACAGGAAGCAGTGATCAGTCAAACACCGCCCCATCTGCCAACATACTTGCTTTGTCTTAAGACTCAGGGATGCAAATCTGTACAGGCAATTGTAATTTTTTGGTCTGAGGAGCTTCCGGAGGTGTAGATTAATGAGTTCCCAGTCAACTCGAGCTAAATTGAAAGTAAAATGACACTTGAAACTGAAATAAGAGTAACCACAGACAGTTTTTCACTAATTTAACTAGGTCTTTTTCTTTACTTCTTTCTTCTAATTTGCACCTTTTTAGAGAAACCAAATATGGCCACGATTGCATAAGGCAGCCCAAATTCATGCAGTTAGTAGCTCGGTTACTGTTTGACCAGCTCCGATCAGTCTGGACTGCGTGGTCTTTTCAAAGGAAAAAACCAGCGTGTTTGACCAACACTGGCACACATGTCGTGTATAGCGAGGGTTGCCATAGCGATATCCTTTTCACAGCGAATTGCAGCGTGGAGCAGCCACTTAAATTCCCATGTAACTGGCAAATGCACAAGTTTTAGCGCTTTCTCTGACAGCTCGAACTTGCTGCTTCCAGTCCTAGTGTTCTTAATAAGTTAATTAGCACTTAAATAGGTTTTCTGTTTTCCAAAAAGTGTTTGATTCATCCTGCTTCCTTCCTTTCCCCAAGCTCCCCCCGTTGGGTTACAATCCGAACATTACGGCACTACTTTATTTACTGTCGGTAAAAGCAAACGTGTCATTATTTATATAAAACCGAATAGTCTGTAAACAGATGTTTTCAGAAAAGAAGCAAGTCAAGTGGCTTCATAGTTGTGCACTGCTTGGAAGAGAGGGAGGTCCAATCTCTCTGAACATTGCCTTATTCTGTTGGCTGAATGGGATGTAAAAAATAGGTTTATAAGGAAAGGGATTTTGGCATGACGAACCCTTACATTGTTGTGCACTGCTGCTCTGGCCAGTGGAATCGATCACTACTGACCGAGTCCTTTTTAAATCTCGAGATCCATTTTTTGGCTAGCTATAGGGGGGTGAAGCAGGAGTCTTCTATTAAGATCCCAGCATTGCTCAGAAAACCATAGAAATTTACCCCAATCCTGTACCACTGAACTTAACAGGGAGGGCTTTGGGGGTTTTTTCAGTCAACCCTCTCAACAATGGCCGTTGACAGCAATGGTTGATTAACTGCTGTGCAGTAGTAATTGTAGTTTGGTTTTACAAATGGAGTAGCCAGATCTAGAAACATTCTGAAAATGAACTGCATCTATCAAGTTTTGTAGAAATGGTTCTGGAAATTGGAAAAAGCTTAGTCATAAAGGTTTGGCTTAGTAATAGATCGCTTTGACTAGCTGGAATTATTACATGCATTAATCAGCAGGAGAAATTGAGGAGCACAAAGAAACGTGGTCTACCACTGTGCATCCGTCACGCACTGTAGAAGCTTATGCTCCTAGAGTGAAAAATAGACCCAAACTTGCTATCTGCAGCTGTAACTACTGGTTTAGGATAACCTGGTCCCAAACTTTCTGAACTGAGTCATGCAATGCTATGGTTGTTGAGAGTGTTGCACAGATGTCTCCTCAGACTCTCCCATCCAACGTTGCTATGCATGCTGCACACTTACAATATGCAGGAATTTTGAGGGCCAGATTTATCCTAGCCCGAGGTTTACCAAGCTCCTATCGTTGGGGAGAGGGCTCATTGTTTGGAATGACTAGGACTTTGTTCCTAAAATCGCGGTGTCTGGGGAGCTTCACTTGAGAATCCGAGAAGAACAAAACTTTGAAAACGTGCATCTGGCCACAGTAAAAATCTAACCTCCTTATTTCTAAATAAATTGTTGGGCAGAATAGTGAGGAGAAACCCAAAGCCATAGAACTGATAATCATGGCATTACATATTTAAGTCCTTTATACGTAGCCTAATAAATTCTAGTAGCAGCAACATAATACTTATGCAGCACAATATTAAATCGCAGCTTTTCACACACAAACTAAAAGAAACACAAAACTCCTGTTGAGCCCCTAGCACTGATTATGGAAATTAGGAATGACTGAAATGAATTGGAAATGCAAAATGATGTTGACTTGTGACTACTTCTTCCCCATTTCATCAAGAGCATCTAGTCGACCAGTGTTGACCGGTGATGTATCTGGGACCGAGTTCACTCTGGCAAAATTCTCACTGATGATATATAGGCAGCTCTTTTATCTGAAGCACAGCCTTGGGATTTGGCATCCGTGATCAAATCTGTCTCTGTATGAATTGGGATTGGATCAGGCTGCACTTGCGTCCAGCCTCAGTAAGTACCCTGACAAATCCTGACTTCTAACGTTCAAAAGGCACCAATATTGTCCATCACTCCTGCAACCACAAATACTGTAAGTGATAAACATCCATGAAATATCTACAAAACACTGATAAACATCACCCAGTGATTGTACTTCGTTCTGATGAGGCCTCCTTTACCATGCCCCTGAGACATGCAACTGTCATCTACATAAAGACCGCAATGCTTGTTATCTATGGAGTTCGACGCAGACCACAGTTTTAAATGAATTTCTGTTCCTTAGCAATGAGAATTGTGCGCTCAAACCTCTCCTAAGATTTTGCTTTGTTTCTGAAGTCTGATCCTGTCCTACAGCAAAAGTAAATCGCTCGCTCTTCGGGGACATGTAACAGTTCTCAGAGAACGGTCCGCGGTTGACCCCACATTAGTCACAGTAGAACAGCGTGCGTGGCAGGAGAAGCTGGGAGAGGGAGCAGCGATGCTATGCCAGGCGTGCGCATGCGCGCACAAAAAAATCAGCACAGCTGTTTTGAAAGAGAGGGCTGGGTCACTCCGAAACAAGGGAGAAAGAACAATAGAAATTGTGGATGTAGGCTTAAAGGAAAATGAACAGAATCATGAGTGAACGCCTTGATCTGGAGACTGACTGGCTGCTGAGAGGTGCGGGGAGAAAGAGAAACCGAATAAAGAGCAGAAATAGCCTGTGGTGACCGCTTTCAAATCAAGCAATTTAAAAATACCCACTAAACATTACAGACCAAACTGGTATCCCAAGATAGATGCACGGTGAGTGTTCAGCATGGATTAGGGTTTGAGCTGCTGGCTCTGCTAGAAGGGAACACCACTGAGGTGGGGACAGGAAAGAAATGGAAAAGGCTTATGAAAAAATTCTGCCTGGCTGGGTAGCAGGCTTGATGGACTTGATTTTACATTGCTGCTTTCCAACCTCTTTTTTTTGGGAGGGTGGGGGGGAGTGGGGTGGGGGGAGGGGGATGTTGTACCCCTGAGACAAGAAACCCTCCTCCCCATTTTACACGTTAAGGATCTCAGTACTCATTAAGATCACAGGAGCCAATGCACCTAGCAGCACTTAGCTACTGCAGCCTGAGGCCCCAACTCTCCGCCGTCCAAAGGAATGCACCCTGTGCCGTCTGTCGTCGCCCTGCACAGGGTTAGACCCAGACGGCCCCTTTGAAGACAGCAGTGCAAATGCTTCCCTTTCCCATGAATCGCACATGGATGATGCAGGGATCATTCGAGGCCACGTGTGAGAATCAGGCCCCGTTTCAAAAGATACCATTCCAAACGTGATCCTGGCATCAAGCATGCGTGGTCGTCACACGCTCCTTGGTACATGTTGTACCTTTGGTCTGCATAACTCCCTGATCTTGTTTGTGCCGTTCATTAAAATCTCTTCCAGGAAAAATGAGTAATTCGGGGGATCTGAATGACTGACACGCTCTGTAACATATGGCAGTATTTTTGAGTTTGAGCTCTTCCACTTCTGGTTTGCGTGCTGCTTTTCAGCGTACTATCCCTTGAGCGTATGGGAGGAGGGTTAAAACTGCCCTTGATAAGGGACAAAGCAGGCGAGTGATCAAGAACGCAAACACTAAGGAAGCAAAGAAGTGGCTTGCCTCTGTTACAAAAGTCATCTGGGAGGGGGACCCCAGACATCACATCCCCATAACAAAGAATGCAAACAGAACCAGGGCTCAAAAAAGCGAGAGAGAAACAACAGCAGAAAGTTTTTTAGTGATGGATAACGTTGCACGAGACCAGTTTAGAGCAAGGGCAAAGAAATGGCTGATGCAAGTCAGTGACATCTGAGGCACAGATGGAGCCAAATACAATCTTTAATTTGATGCTGCTGGTTGCAGATGCAGTAGGAAGACTGTGCACAGCTTTTCAAAATGCCCACGTGCTAAAGCAGGGGGGTTTTTTTTAAAGTCCTGATTTGAAACAGAAAAACGTTGTAAATGGACCAGTGTTTCCCTCTCCCCTAGTCTTGCGTCAAAGGCGGTTTCAGAAACAAAAATATAAAAGCTGCGTGATGCTTTTGTCATCTGAAAATACTGTACAAGAGCTTTTGGGCTCCCCTCTGATGCCGTACTCTTCAAGGCATGGTCATAAGGGAAAGCAAAGTGAAGTCAAAAATATGTGAAAGAAAACAACTTGTATTTGCTTGGAGTTATTCTATGGTCAAGCTCCTGGGGAAGTGGGACCGCTGGAAAGCTACTTGAATAGAGTCTGCTGGCCCCGAGGTTAGACAGCCGCACGGAGATTGTGGAGGCCATGCCTCTTCAGAATGGTAATATACGTAACTCTGGATGAAAGTGCGTCCTTCGCCAAGTTACCTCTGCCGTTGTGAAGCAATAATTCAGGACTCCTGTATTTTTATTGCATTAGGAAACAAAACCATTAAAGCATTAAGACAGCCCTTTTATGTTCCTGCCAAGAGACGTATCACACTGCTGGCCTCGGGTTCCTTGTCCAATGATTCTTTATCTTCCTGCTCGCCTCTTTTCTTTCCCTTTTCAGAGTTGATTGAGGAAAAAGTTCACCCGTTGGCATGCGCATGCATGGTTAGTTTGGTTCACAGTGTTATGGTGAGTGGCTACTCCATGCCGCTTCGGAGGATCTGATTGGCTGCAATCAGCATGACGCTTATAATAAAGGCCATGGCGAAGGCGCATATAAGGCTCTTCCGTACGCAGGTCTGTCTGTTCTGTTTCTGGGAGTGCACTAGAGCAGGAAGAGAGAGAGCAATGGTTAAGGTGAGATGCTTGTACAAAGATGTCTTTTGCGAGTTCCCATTGCAACGTAAAAGCATTCCAGCCTTAGGGGAGCACCTCGGCTTCAATGCAAGGTGAATTTTCCCCCTGTGTCAACTTTTTCCATGTCTAGAATGGTTAAACTTCTGACTTGCTTCTCCAGGAATCCTTCACCCCCAATAGCACCAAATGTGCTTTCGTCTTTTTTATTACGGACGTGCATTTCTTTCTCAGAGGTCCCACACTGGTAACTTAAATACTTAACAGTACAATGGTGGGGCAAGGGGGGTGTTTTGACCCAGGGTGGCACAGTGTACTGAGAGTGCAAACAACAAACGAAAGGTCTCATTTTGCATGTGGACTGGTCAAGGTCTGTATCCTGCCAGGACCCTGGGCTGCAGCTCACTTCCTTTCAAGCTTTCAGTCCCTTAACAGATGCTGACTACCTGTTAGATAGTATAGTCCAACACTAGCCACTCCAGATTCTGCTTTCCTTCAAGTGGGTTTTCTTGTGGTGCTTTTTTAAATCCCTCACTTCCCACTGGAGGCTACTAAAACATAAACTATATTGTTAGGAAGCTTGCACATATTAGATCGGAATTGTAATCAACTTCAGTCCACTTCTCCTACTTGAAAACCTCTTGCACCTTGTAACTTTTTGTTTTCTCTCTCCCCATCCTCTTGGTATTTAAACCCTCCAAATAATTGTAACCAGTGATTCAACTGGTTTAGGTGAGCCACACTTAGTTAGTTCTCTTAATATTTCATTATGAAACACTCTGGTCCACCTTTTAAAATCATTAGAGGTGCCTCTGAATTCCTTTCCCCTTGCCTGCATCTGGTCAGTAATGAGGTGCTCTGAACCGAGCACCATATTCTAGGTTCAATCTAATCACACATCATACTGCATGACCAATTCCCATAGCTAAGTATAGCACCTAATTGAACTCCTTGCAGAGTTTTCAGTGGACAAGGAAAAAGAGACATATTTAAAATGCGTGTTAACAGAATAATTGGGAAGCCTTCAAGATCCTCTAAAAGTGCCAGGACTCTTTTCTAGTAAGAAAAATGCATTATCATGGGGGAAGAGTTTTGATTTCTGTGTTTTCTTTTCATTCTACTGCTGCCTTGCCTTGTGCCCTTGCAGATGACCATTTACTACTTTGTCTGCTTCTCTCCGTCTGTCTAAGGCATGTTAGAATAATGTGGTGTTGCAGGGCCATAGTAAGGACGAAAGTGGTTTGAAAGCCTCTGATGGGAACTGCATAGAAACTCAGAGTGTTATTTCCAGCAGTAGAGGACTTGTGCCTTCTCTTGTATCAAGATGTGCTAGGCAGCCAGTAATCCTCTTATTTTGGTAAGTGCAAGGTAAATGTATAGCTGATCTCTGATAAAACACTGACTTATTGTTAGCAATGGTTATCCTTGTCCCACAACAGCCATAGCAGTGGCAAAGGGTTTTACAAATGTTTTTGTAGTAGATCTGCACCCCTCCCCTCCAATCCATGGACAGTAAAACTGCCCCTTCTGTGAGCTGACTCCTCCAGCTGGCACTAATGGCCCGTGGTGAACTGCCCTGCACTTCTGATTCTTGGGCTGAGAACAGGCAATTCTGTCGTGGCCCGCAGCATTACTGGTTCTGGTCCTACTGGAAATCTAGACATGCAATCAGGCAAAAGGAAGCTATCCATTAATATTCAAGAAATTCCTGATGCCAACACTGAAGACTTGTCTCCCTTCTCACCCCATGTTTTGTTAGGGGTAGGTAAGGAAGGTTCTGATTTGTAACTCTGAACATCAGCTCTTCTGCCTTACCAGCTCAGCCCCTTCTTATGGCATCTCAGCACTTTGACTGATATGACTTTCTTTTCCCTTTTCTTAGGCGAGAAAAATAGTATGGTTTTTTTTAAAATCACAATTGTAGTAATGCTCTTAAAAAGAAAATTTAGTAGCCTGTTCCTTGTGCTGCTTTCCTAACCTAGCCTCTCTTTATTGAAAAGATGAAGAAAGAATAAATACTGGACATCCTGTTTGCCCCCCTGGTCCCCATCGTGTGGCATTTCCAAAATCCTAAAGAAAAGGCCTTCAGTTCTCGGTACTTCCCTGCTCCCGAAAGCTCCCTCCAATGAAAAACAAAATGCAAAAGGTTAAATATAAAGCTTTAATGACTTAACGCTACTTCTAGACAAGAGGCTACTTGCCAGTGACTGCAGAGGGGGGTTTTTTGGGAGTTGGAGGATATTTCTCTATATCTAGCATCATATTTCTATGACAACACTGCTCACTCTCTCTCCTTCGGAAACATAGAAAGGAAGAATGAAATGAAACAGAATAAATATCTGCTATTAGAGTGTGAAAGTAAATCCAGATCTCTAGTTCATTTGGTCAGCGGTGCTCCATTATTTAGAAGCTGCCCTAGATACAACAAGGCCTATGTAATTCGTTGTTGCTATAACAGTCATACAATTATGGAAGGAAGGGGAAAGGGATGCAATGAAACTTTAATTATGGGTAGACCTTGGGTGTTGCAGTTGCTACACAACTGCTATCTCTGCACAGGCTGCATCAGCTGTAAACACAGGGGACCAGCTAGTCCAGGGGTGGGCAACATGGCAGATCTAGCCAGCAGCCAGACTTCAATTCCCAGCAGCCCCTGCCCGCATTGCTGCCGCAGGTTTCCATGGAGACCCCAGTAGCGGCAACATCCTAACAGCATAGGCCTGGGATTTCCACGGAGACTGGTCCCAGCAGTGCTGGAAAAGTGCACAGCTGGGCAAGGAGCTGCTCCGGGGCCAGAGCTGGGATCTTGCAGTGGTGACAGTGTGGTCCAGAGCAGGGGCAGAGCAATGGTCAGCATGCGGGCAGCGGATCATAGCTCTGCCCCAACTCCGGACCCTGCTGTCGCCGCCATGAGAGCGCAGCCCCAGAGCAGCTGCCTGCCCTGCTGCACACACTGCCAGCAGGCTGGGGCCAGTCTCCATGGAAACCCTGGCCCTGTGCTGTCATGGCACCACCGCTCCTGGGGTCTCCATGGAAACCAGCTGCAGCAATGTGGGCAGAGGCTGCTGGGAAATAGAGTCCACCACAGGATGAATCCAGACTTTGCCTGCCCCTGCGCTAGTCTAATCTCACTCGTTGTAAAGCCAGGCCTGTGTGGTCTCCTTTCCTGATGTTTATATCGTGCCCATCACTGCATTTTGCCTGACAAATGCATGAGCTGACTCCAGGACATCAAGTTCTGTGTCCTGGTCCCCTCTCCATTTCATGCTTCCCGCCAATGTGATGAAGCAATGTTTGAGCTGAGGTCGATGGTTGCAAAGAAGAAATAGCGTACCTCAGGAGTTGGATGCTTGAATATCTCCCATGATAGACAGATGCAGAAGGGGGAAACAAGGACTGTAACACACTAGGTAATTAGTGGATTTATTATACAGGTGTGGTATTCATCAGTGTCAGAAATGCTTAAGTTTAGTGGATTTTTTGTGTTTTTAAACTTGGCTTGTATGCCCTAATGGAGCTTAAAATCAATCCTCTATTTCCTTGTCTAAATAACGGCTCCCTGGTAATCACATTGTGGTCCCAAATTTATTCCTGGCAGGCTCATTCTGCACTGAGTGCTGAATAGTGGGGAGGGGAACGAAGGATGGAAGTAGACTTCAGAAGCATGCTTCATAAGAAGCCCCCCACTGATCACCGTGGGTTTGCTCCCGAGGGGTACAGAGTCAAACTGGTGTGTTTGTCATTTAAGGAAAGCTGTCATCATACAGCAAACTCATGTGTGTGCAACTTGTCCCTATTCTCTACCAGTATGGTAATAAATTGGTCTTTCTTAATTGCTCTTGGGTCTTCAGTTTCCAGATAAATGGAATCCTTTATGGCTTATACGACTTCTAGCCCCTAGATCAGGGGCCGGTAACAGAGTGCCAAAAGCACCCACAGTTGCAACTTGTAAGATGTTGGCATGCCAAAGGCGGATGGTGGGGGAGCCATGAAGAGCCTGATCCTTGTTGTAGCGATGTAGCCCCGGCTCCTTCCCTGCAATCCACCCAGAGGCACGTGTGCCAAATGTCTTTCGAGTGCCACACTCTGGCACCCGTGCCGGGGGTTGCCTACCCCTGCCTTACTATTTTCTCTTTAGTTCTCTTTAAACCATGATGTTTATTGAACATGGTACAGGCTAGCAGTCAGCCGTGAGCTTTCTTGTGGGTGTAGAGTCATTAGTCCCTCTGGAATGAGCCTATCCTGCTTATTAAAATACATCGGCTCATAAGGTAAACCTGCCTACAGGAAATCCTGGAAAGCGAGGCTATGCTTAACAAGAGTATCCTGCTTTGATGTGACAATCTTCCTGCAGCAGAGCGGAGTGGTCTGCCAGGTGGGAATAGGCCTTGGTGTTCACTCAGCAAGTGTCTTTCTTCTGTGGGAGCTAAGTAGATGCAAAGGGTTAGTCCCTGTAGGCTCATCGGAAGAAACTCGGTAGGCTATGTGGCAACTTCAGGCATGTAGCAACATCCTAAGAATGATATGTGGGCCTGTAGTAAAGGTGAATGTTAAGGGAAACGTGTGCGTGTATATCAGATGCTGGGCAGGGTGTGGCTTGAAGGTCTCTGCTGAGCCTCTCAGGAGGGAAATCTGCAGAAGGACGATGCAAAGACTGCAAATTCTCTGCTGGGCTGAAGGGCTAACGTTATCCCAAAGACACCGTATCTGAGCCGGTGGATCTAGGGGTACGTCAGGATAGCTAGCAGTATGACTGGCAAGCCCTTACTCATTGATAAATACCGTGGGGCGAGGTCAGCATTTGGGTAGTTGAAACAAACGGGTCTACTGAAGTTGAGGCGACCGACTTTATGGACCAATACCTGGGCAGGCAGCCATTTTCGCAGGTGAAGCATAGCAGCCCTACCCATGCCTCTGGCCCAGTGGTCCCACCCCTTGCTGCTGATTGGTGGCAAGGGGTGGGACTGTATGATGGACAGCCTTCACAGCTTTTCCATGGGGCGTGTCCAACATTGTGATTTCCACGAAAAATACAATTTTGGTAGATCACTGCATATAAAGTATGGCAATGTATTTACAGGAAACCCTGTCATAACTCCTATGTGCCGTGACTGATACTCAGTCCTCTGTTTGAGGATAGGGTTATTTTCCTCCCAGGGAATGGGGGGGGTCGCATCCTGTTTTTGTGGCCAACACAAGGGTAGAGACCTGTAGCATTTGGTGGGAAGACAGCTGTAGCTACTCTTAGATAGCTTATCAATTCGTATGTCATCGGCGGATGAAATGCTTGAGGTGTGTGCTGTGCAGTCAGCTGTAAGCTTATCAGCATTCTCGTTTGATGCATGTTAGTATAATGTCATGAGCATTTCAATTTTGGGAACTGCTGGGCAAATGACATAAGCGTAACAAGACCTCAGCCTGCTTTCCTTTGCTCTTGTTTTTCTTGCCATAAAAGCATATATGCTTCCTTGTCACTGTTAGAAATGGAGTATTGTTAGAAATGCACAGCTTGCATCTTGCACCCGATAAGAAAGAAACACGGCCAAGGACTTTTTTCCTTGGCCAGCCTTGCCACAGCTTTTCTTATGCTAAATCGCAGACTCTCCCCCAGCTTCTCCCTAGCCTTTCTCATACAGATTACAGAAGCTGGAATTCAACTGACTGTGTCCTTGAAAGGGGGGGGGGGTTTGAACTCTTGGTGACCTATTGTAGTCTCTGAGCATGCTTAATTAGCTGATGCATATTTACCTCTCCGTCCTGCATACTTAAGTAGTTAATTATACTATACATGCGATGTATGTAGTGATGTAACCACATGTATGCTTGTATGAAACAGAAGTGAGCTGTAAGAGTTCCTGTTTCTGCACACGTGCCCAGGAGGGAGAAGATAAATATTCCCTGCAAAATTCCTTTGTGGGTTCGGAGTAATCTGAGTTCTTGACTCTGCTCTGACCCTATTTGCAAATACACCTTTTGTGCCATCTAATGAGCGTGTGTCTGTGATTTTTGTGCCCTCCAGAGAAACGAACCGCTTTATGCATCATCACTATTCTCCTGATCATAAATGAAAGAATAGTGACAAGAAGCAGAAGAAACAGCACCTTATATTTTTTCTTTGATTGGACTAGGCGTGGGGATTTGTACTGAGAGCTCAGTTCTCTTCCTGTCCTTTGTTTGTCAATGTGGAACTGCAGGTCAAAGGAAGGAGAAGGGGAGGGCACATGCACACTACTTGCTCTGGCAAAGAGAAATTTGAAACATACCCCCAGGATCTCTGGGTGCCTATAGACATGCACCAAGGCTGCTTCAACACGGGGTAATTACAGTGCGTCAGAGCAGACTCAATTAATTGCACTCCAGCAGATTTTAGCGTCGCATGTATCAGTGTCCCCACTCAGAAAAATGACAGCAGTGGCACTTTAACTAAAGCTCATTTGATAAGCTTTAGTTAAAGCGCCCTCTGCTGCCATTTTTTCGGGCCATATTTTGCCCACCCCTAGTGTAGATGTTGTTCTACCAGTATAACTTATTCCCCTTTTTCAGTGGAAACAAGCTACAGCCTAGCTGCATCTTTTAAATATCTATATACTGTAATTGCATCTACCCTGGGGGCAGAGGGGAGGTGGTGGCTTTTAAGGGGCCTGGTACAGGGAGAGAGACACCTTGCATGTGTACAGAATCTGTGTTTGCGTTAAATCCAGGTTAAATATTTCCAGGGGCAAAACCACCTACTTTTCCCAGGGAGTGATTAATGAGACTTAATAATTCCATGGCATGCTGTGTTCCCTGTACTGCACGTCTACGCACAAATTAAAGGCACTCTTGAGACATCTCCCCCACTGCTGCTAGTCTACTTGGGAGCATCCTACTGCTCTTGGAGCCCTGATGCTTGTGAAATGTTCGCCTGCACGTAGATCCCTCCTTTGGCAGAGCTCAGTTGCAGTGTTAATAGCTGTGTATCACAGTGCTATAATATAGAAACACTTCTTTTCACCTGATTTTTACTTTGAAAAAGAAGCTTGCTGGACCTGCAACACACCTGAATCCCACCCCCCCCCCACCGACTTCTAGAACTCAAAATAAACCCCTTTTGTTCAGCGTGTGTCATGAGCCTGTTTGCTTCTGAATCCTGGGCAACATCATCAGGGCTGGTGCCCCAAGTTCAGGAGCAGGGAATACCAAAACTCGAGACGTGTGCTGTTTTCAGCCCAATTTTAGAAAATCCCAGGTGTTGCAGTAGGTCACTGATGTTGGAGTGAAGGCTGAACCTCTTGCAGTTCACCCGCCTAACTGTAGCATGGCTAATTTCCCCATAGAGCCCAACTGGAAACTATTGGCTTCTCCAATTTATGCAACTTTACAACAAAACAAAAAAGTGACTTTGTTTTGTTTGAAGAATGTCCCTGCCTGACTGTATTTAAATTTAGGGTATTTACTTTAACTGCTGCATTCTTCCATCTCAGCATTGTATTATTCAATGGAGATTCGACATGCTGGATACTTTGCCTGCCTGTTTATCAACAAACAAACAATGATGATAAACAGTGATACAAAACAGGAAAACCTGAACAAATGCCAAAAAAGTGAATCTTCTTCAAACCTCCAGCTGTTTACAATTTTAGCAATCCCTTTGTTTTATCTGGATCCTGAGCCTCGACCAACTCAATGCTCCTGCTGATGCAATGGGAGAAAATTACATAGTATACAAACACCCCAAAGCTCTTCCTCTAAACCAGTTCTCTGGTGGTGACAGTGGAGGCAGACTTTATTCTGTGGTAAGCAGGTTACATTAAACGACATTTAAGTTGAGCCGTTCCCTCGTTTTTAGGGAAAAAAGCACAACCTCAGGTTTAGAGTGTAAGGTGCCATCAATCTGTGTCAGGGAGATCCAGTGGGGCAATGCTCAGTTCAAACTGATTGTAATAATCCATGATTGGTACGCGGATTAAAAACCACCCTTTTGCACGGGTATGTGCTAGCTAAGGCAATTCCTGTCTCCCTGGGGAGTTTCCGGGCATTTTTGTTGTAGTTTGATATCACGAATTGCAAAATCGCAGTGGAAGCTGTCACGGAGAACTAGCTACACTTGAGAAAACCGCCTTCCATCTTTTGACCTCCTACTGAGCTTCCTAAGAGCAATCTTGTTTTCCTTAGAAGTGGAAAATATTATTAATTTGATATCAAAGAGACTTTCAGGAGAGAATCTCAAAGTAGCTATTGTTAGTCTGTTCTGCTTTTCATGGGTGGTATTCAGGCTGGTTCAAGATAGTGAACACCTTTGATTCTCGTTGCATCTCTGACCAACATAGTGGGTGCGTGCTCAGTGTCCAGGAATTGATTTTTCATGACCCTTCCAGGGACAGAACCTGTTCCCAGCCAAGGATGAACATCCCCAAATTTGCTTGGGCATGGAAAAACTGAGGACACAAAAGCTCACGCTTGCAGATTTGCAGAGAAAGTAGTGGGACAGCGGGTTCTGGCGGGGACTAGCAGATTAAAGGCTCAACTATAAATTGGGAGATCCTGAATTCTATGCCCACGTGAATTTTCACTTACTTTTACTCTATCCTAGACAGGGGGAAATCCCTTTTGATATCACTGGGGTATGGCCCAACTGAAACCTTGCAACAGGGTCCAGGATTCAGCTGCAGCTTCATAAGGGAGGGAAAGAGAACTATATACAAGAAGTATTAAAAGCTCTCACTACCTTCAAACTCTGTTTGGCAGTTGCCAGAGTTTTCGTTTAGACTCTCCTCTTCATTGATGATGATGTTTTCAATGTCCTTCATTGTTAAATGATCCCGAAATGCATGATACAGGATGTGTTTGAGCTCCTCCAGTGTTATCCTCTGCATGTCGAACTGTGGGAACAGGAGACTGAGTTAGTCTGGGTGAGTGGTAACAGACCTTGACGCTGCAGGAGACTACGTGTAGGGACGTCCTGGTTGCAGGATATTGTTCATCTAAGCTTAAAAGAAAAGGCATGAAAGCTCCTTGTGCACACTCTTGGCATTCTGGCTCATTTCATGTCATCGTGCAAACAGTATAGAAATAATTAAAAGAATGTAACAAATTTCCTCCTATGTCGCGTCACCCAGAAATTGTGTGTTGCCCGCGGACTTCCAGAGCCATACACGGCACAGGAAAGACTCCTAGGGGCATGTCTGCACAAGACACTTACTGTGCAGTAGCCTAATGACACGGCACAATAGCGTGCTGGTCAAAAACCATGCTAATACACTACTGCACCATGTTATTAGGCTACCGCGCAGTTAACATCACAAAAAAAACCACGCGCCGGTGCTACTGTGCAGTAAATATAGTTACTGCACATTCAGTTAGAACTTCATTAAGGAAGTACTAAACTAAACGCGCAGTAACTATGGCAGTTAATGAATGTGTAGACGCACCCTATGATGAACAACTCTAGTACAACACGCGTCAGCTCCCAGCAAAGCTCAGCCATTGTAGGACTTTCATCCTGAGCTGTCTACTGAATTTTGCAGTGGGGCACAAGCTCTTCCTGACTCTCTTTCTTATTTGTGACGTGCGCGGTGGGAGGAAAGAGACCTTCATTCTTCATTCTGCACTGGGTGTTTTTATGTTTCAGTTACTCCAAGTTGGTTTTGACCAGGCTGGGAGATGCTGCTCCTGCCCAACTCAGAGCCCGAGCTGAAAATACGCGACTACACGGGAGCACACCAAGACCTACAAGTCTCTTTAGAATGGTCCTTGCTCTTAGGTGCCCTTCATTTAATTCACAGTCTGCTTCTCTGTAGGTTTAAATTTCCAGTCTCTCTTGCTCAAAGCCATGACTTGACTTCTGTAAACAATAAGTACTAGAAAAAGGTCACTCGCCATTTATACCCAACCTACATTCCCTCCCCTAATCCCTCAAGACATGCCCACCTGCCCTATACAAACAAAATCAAAATACTGCTGTAGCTTAACGTGGTCATGGTGGGAAATAAATTAGCACTTGTGTCTGGTGCTTCTATTAAAACGTGCTGACAGTAAGTAATTAGATTTCTTATCCAACAATTTCACAAACCATAGGAGCAAAAAACAGACCCCTCCCCTCCCTACCCCAGAAAGCAATTAGATAAGTTTTAACTGGCAAACAAAGGAGTAAGCTTATCGCTTCCTTGCCGTTTTCCACGTTATCTGAAGTCCTCTTCCCTGACCACCACCTCCTTCACTTTTGGACGCAGAGAAAAAAAATCATTAAGCCTCAAAGTGAATGCGACAAAACAAGAAGAGCTTCCTAAATCTGGCCACCTTTTAAAAAAAATGCCTTTGCATATAAATAATCGTGGAGGCATTGATCTATAAAATTCTAATTAGAATCATTTCTTTCTCTTATGACCTGGAAAATCTGATGCCAACCGTGTTATCGAACAGGGAGCAGCAGGCGAGGAAGAGCAAAAGCTGCTCCTCTAGCCTCCAGTGAATCACCGACCTGTTGGGGTCACTTGCTTTTCGCTGGACTGGTTCTTCAGGGATAATAGTACTCCTGTGCTGCCCTACTAAAAATAGCACAACTGCTACTGGCGCACTCTCTTCCAGCGCAATGCAAAGCCTGCGCTCCCCCCACCCCCGGTTCTAGTGACAAATACCGAGCTCACCGTGCTGAAAGCAAGGAAATGTGTGCTCTCTTTTTGTGACGTCCTGAATTTAAAAATTCAGCAATTTTGTGCCCCGCCACCGGACTGATAGGCATAGGAATCGTGTTTCTCCTGGCAGCAACGCAAGCTCGGTAACAGAAAGATAGTACATAGCTGCCTGTTGGGGGGATGCACGTGTGGACGTTTGCAGAGTGCACTGCAGAGAGCCCTCACATCAGTGCTAAGGAGCTGTCTAGGATTTGCTCTGGTGTACAGCAGAGTGCTCTTGGGTTGATGCATGGCAGAGGTGCAGGGTGTGATCTGGGACTTCCCCCAGTCTAACAGGTTGCCATTTGGCTCCTATTTTTTTTCACAGAGGCAGTCACAGTGCCAAAGGGCAGGGAATTTGGCCTAGTTAACTTTAGCAAGTGTTGCAGGCAGACTGCTGGGGGGGGATGGATGTGTGTCCCCAGCAACAGGCCCCCTCCTTCAGGCAGCAGTTACGCCATCTCTGGAGTGGGGAAATGCTGCTGCTGCTGCGAGCCAGCCAGCTGTGCCACCCCTTTGGCATTGGGTGCCTTCTCAAGGCACACTTGCAATACAGCTGCTGCATGGAGCCAGCGGACTTGCCTGGGTACACATGGACTCCAGCGCTCTGGTGAAGGCAGCTGCTGTCTGCTGCCAGAGGTGGGGGAGTACAAACAGGGCCCCAGCCTGGTGCTGTGAAAGACCTTGCCCCTGTCCATAAGATATGGAGAAGCAAGGCAGGGCAGTGCCCCTGCCTATCCGCACTGTCAGCTCTGTACAACAGTCAAGCTGCAATGCGAGTGTCGCCTCTACTTGTCGTCCCATCCACTCTGTACTGGCGGCTTTACGTAACTAAAACTATTTAAATCAGTGGTTATCAACCTTTTTTTGGACTCAAGGCACCCTCCATTAACTTCTGGAAATTGCCTGGCATCTAATTTCAAGAATTAATTTATGTATTAGGGTGCTTACCTCTTTGCAGAGGGGCTGAGCAGAGTGTGTTGGGGAGTGGGGGGAAGGGCAAAGCCAAGCCAGGGTCTGCACTCCGTCTGTTTTGCTCTAGGTATTGTGGTACTGTGTCTGAGAATCACCGCCCCCCGACGGGCGCTCTAATTGAAGTACCGCAGAGGTTAAAAATCAGTGCATGCCAGAACTGCAGTGTGACCAGAACTATTCCACCCCCCCACCCCACCCCCTTCTGCCCTCCATGCAGCACAGTCAGAGCGCCCAGGGCAGGACATGCTGGATCAGCAGCACCGGCTGTTATCGGTAGGGAAAGTCCAGAAAAGGCTTGCTGGGAAGGCTGCTTCACTCTTGGTGGTGGGGGCAGAGAACCTTTGACTGCTTGGTTGGTGTTTGGGCATTCAGGTTGCGCTTGCTCTTCCCAACAGGAGGTGAAGTCCCTCTCTCAGGAGCAGAACTGGCAGCTTGCTCCAGGGCACCAGAGAACTAGGAGTGGTGAGGGACCAAAAGCTGGGTGGCTTTGGGAGAGGTCAGTCTCAGTGATCAGACAAGACTATGGTGGACCCAGGCACGCACCCCCCAGCCAGGGTGGGGTAAGGGGAGAAGCCTGTGACAACTGGACTTCACCTTGCCCAGGCTGGAGGTGCTGGGCGCCTCACCTGACTGGGCTGGCAGTGGCTAGCTTCATGGTGTGTGCTGCCCCTTTCCCTCTGTATGGCTACGAGCACTTCTTGTGCATGACCTGGACTCCGCGCCTGCATTCTCACCTACTGTTATATGCTCTCTACCTTCCAACTTCATCTCCACTGATTTGACAAACCTGTCCCTCAACATAATGGAAAATGGTCAAAATGTTGCAGGTACAACACTGAACTATGGGCCATGCTCGCTCACCGTGGGATTAAATAGTTCAGGAAATGTGAACTTGTTAAATTGATGCAAAAATGACCTGGGAGAGGCCTCAAACTTCCCGCAGGCTCCTCAGCCAATTGCCTCAGTGAGAGGAGTTTCATAGTTGCGGTGTGTTATGTGACAAATGACTTTTACATCAGGCATGCTCATCACAGCAAGTACAAGGGTAACAACTTGGGGCCAATAAGAATTTAATTAGTGCAGTCTAGGTCAGGGTCTGAACAAATATACCACCGGTAGGGACCTCGGAGAGAGAAATCACACAAGGGGAGCACACGCCATGCAAATGTTGTGAATCTATCAAGATTACCACTGCATTGTGGCAGGGAACTGCAGCAGGTGAACCCTTCAGTCTAGCACCAGGGTACTAAGGGGAGGCACCATGAAAGACAAGATGATGAACAAACTTAGGCTGTTACTTGTGCAGAATAACCACACTTAGGCTCTTGACCAACCTGAGACATGGCTGTGGCTTTATGGGCAGGAAAAGAAACCAAACCTGACATAATTCAAAGCAGCTAAGGGAAAACCATCATAACCACTTTAGGTTTAGATGTAAAAATATGCCCGTTTCCTGTTTTCCTAAGAGAATATACTATCAAAATAATAATCTTCACAATGACTGTATCCCCATGTACATGATCAGTCATTACCGAGTTTCAAAGGGCTGATGAATTTGATTGTAGAGCTCTGCCTGTAAACTGCCAGCCAAGTACTGAGTGAGAGAGACAAGTCAGAAGCATGTGGCTTAATGATTCATCTGGTGCACTGTACTGCTCCTTCCCATTCGGAGCTAACAAACTGAGGTTGATGGAAAAGTAAATGGTCTCTTTCCATCCAAGACAAGTAAGTTCACCAAGTGCACAGAGCTAAATAACAGCCCTGAGAGCTGGTGAAGCACCAGGATAGCATCCAAGTGTTGTAGAGGGCTCATTATATCTGCGGTATGCAGGTATCCATTCCCAGAATACCAAAGCACTCCTGCAGTCAGAGATGGGGGCACTTAAGACGTGCCAAGCCAACACTGAACTCCCCTCTGAAGCAGGCACAAGGGGAGAGTGATGGTGACTGAATGCTCCTTGGCCCAGCCGTCTCCACCACATGGGGAAAGCAAGGGTCTATCTACTGCCGTACTACTACTACCAAATTCATGAAGAGGCTGCAGTGATTGCACCTGGTAGCCCTGGTTGCATTTGCAATGAAAGCAGCTGATAACAATATACTTTCTAGTCTGCTTAGTAATGGGGAGCCAGTAGCATCAGTAAGTGGGACTGTGGGGTCTGCATTCCTGTAACTGTTCAGTATGTCAGTGCAAGGTTGTGGCTCGCCCTAAGCGTGCGACTGGGGCTGGCTCTGAAGTGCAGGTGCACTCTAATCTGAGTAAATTGTCTCTGCTTTTGGCCTCTGGGGGGCAAAAAATCCAAACTGAACAGGATGCATTTGAACAGTACACCTTTAGTAACCTATAGATTCATGTGAGTATTGCTGCCTGTCATAATCCTTACCACGAGTCACCCTGGGCTGGCTGAGCACAGGAGTTGACATTAGGTTGACCTCAGCTTGACATTAGGTTTGCTTTCATTGCCCAGCTCCTTTTCCACTTTGGAGATCATTTATTAGCTACTGCCAAATGGATATCGTACTGTGAATTTGGCTCCTGAGTAAACTGTGTTCAGAGTGGCTGTGAACCTACTCTCAGAAGTCAATGGCATGAAGCTGAGGCAGTGAGGCTCTGATTCAATTTTCCCATCGCCCTCCAAGCCTCCAAGAATGCCTTCAAATCAAATAGCATCTCTGATTTGCTTCTCAATTGAATAAGCTTTACAGTTCTGCAGTGGCTCTGAAAGAGGGGAGCTCTTCCTAACTTGTTTAAACCAGCACAAATGAGAAGCAACTTGGAACCAGGGTGTATGAATGCCCTCTTTGAAGCTGGGAAACAAATTTACAGAAATCAGTCATGGCCTTTCTGCAGACATGCTGTTGAAACCCCCCCAGTCCATCCCATGACCACATGCACTGTGGCCGACTCGGAGGTCAGAGCCAGGTGCTGAATGTATTTAGCACTACTCTGCTTGTGGTCCAGTGGGGTAAGAGTGATGGAGCTGTCCTCAGCAAGCCTGTATTCCACTCTCAGTCACTGTTCAGTTGAATAGATCAGGGTGGAAAGCAGTAATTATTACTTACCAGTTTTAAACACTGCATGCTAAGGTTGCCCAAGGATGGTAACGGGTCAGTGGGGAATTCCTGATGCTTTCCTCTTGCTTCCACAAGTCTCAAGACAACACCTAGCTTCTAATGCTTTGTCCCTCTACAAATGCAGGTGTGTGATGGCTATTGGAACCATTAACCTAAATTTATGTCCTGTGCAGCAACCTCTCCCCCCTCCATTTCACACTGGCAATGATCCTAAAAGAAAAGTTTATTTCTCTGAAAGTGTCAGATGCACATTTATTATTTCTGATGCTTTCCTTTAATGTCATCTTGTCTTTTTAAATATAGTGGGAGGACATTTTCCATGAGTCATACATTGGCTTCACTGTATTAGACATTAAGAAATGTCAGGATAACACCCCTGACGGCTCTGTGAAGGTTTAGGTATTGGCAGCATTCTCATTATACATTTAGAAACGCTAAAGGGGCATGAATAGTAAATGAAGGAGTGTTAGCATTCAGTTTTATCAACACTACAAAACAAGGAAGGCGCCCACAGCTGGACATCAGTGCAGACAGAGACAGGATCAAAGAACAAACCCAGGAACTCCCACAGAATTATAGACCGGCAGGTAAAACATCACCCAGGGGGAGTGAAATCTGTTTTAACAGAGGACCACAGTTTCAGGGTAGCTGACATAGTCGAAAAGAAAAATTCTGCCTTAACCTAGTGGAAGTGTTGGAAGATCTATCAGGAGGTTGATGACAGTGACTATATTGCATGGATACTGGACATCTATGAAAGCTCTTACCAAGTCCCTTGCAGGCTGGATTGGCTGAGGATGCAGCCTAGAATGGATTCCTGCAATAGAAGAGGCAGGCTCATGGTACATGCTGCTGAATGTCGTAGAAACAAGGATAGGGACAATGATCTGGAGGCTGCGTGTTGGAGAGTTGACATGTGAGAGGATCAAAACCATTTCATGTGATCAGGCAGCGACCAGATGAGAGAGAAGTGCAGACCATGTGGCACACAGCAGCAGACAGAAAATGAGGCTAATGAGAGCACTGTGCCACTTGGCATTAGAGCTGCTTTCGCAAAGTTGAGGCCAAGGTTGGGCCAGACTCTCTGAGCAGAAGCAACTAGCGCAGTCTGCTCAATCCTTCCCCCCACCCCCCACCCCCAACTTGTTCCAAATGGTCAGAAACACCATCTCCCGACCAACATCCTTAATAGCAAGAATGCCTCGTCTATGGCACAATTTCATCTGCCGGTCTGTGGCAATGGAGAGGATTTAATCATTGTTCTGTTACTCCTGGTGAAGTAGATTGATTTCCTGCTTCAGGCAACACACACCAAACGTGGGTAAAGTTCTGATAAGCAAATTGAACCACCGGCTTTCACGTGGATTGCACTTTGCACAATGAAAGATAATAGAAAAGGAGTCGCAGAATCCAAACTAAGAGCCTCCATAATCACTGGCTGTCAAGTGGAAGTCCATACAAAGCTTTTGAGGACAGGGAGACAGCGAAACCACAGATCAATAAACATTACTTAGGCAGGTCCAGTTCCAGTGGGTAGGAAAGTTATTTTAGTCCGGTCTGGTCCAATGCTTTATAATTATTTTGCTGCTAAAATATATTTCTTGAAGGCTGAACAGTGACCTGCAATCCAATCCCACATCCTCCTGCCGGCAGGACTGATCTAGTCTGTTCCACAGGCTGCGTGGCAGATTTAAAAGGTAAAGAAAAAAGTATAAGCAAAAGAGCTAAATCTAACAAGAACTAGCAAGGCTGGCTTTAATGCTGACTGCCCAATAATGAATGCATGTATACTGCATTGAAAATGAAATAATATGAAGTCAGATGATCTGAAATTCCATGGACAGGCAGGATAGTCAGAGAGAAAAATCTGGTTTCGTGTTTAAGGCATTCAATTGTGCCCTAGATTTCTGCAGCAGTATCCACGCTCTTAGACTGCCACCAGTTCAGCTGTCATCTCTAAGCAGAGGCAGCAACAGGACACACTGCCAATGAACACCTGCTCTTGCCCTTTTGAAGGGTAATTGGACCTCCAGGGCCTAATTCCACCACCTGCAAAGTTACCGGCAAAGCTCATGTTAATGTGAAAGGTACAGAATATGCTCCCTTTGGTTTGGAGCATTCTTTTTCTTCCTAGATTTAGCGGTTTGGAGTTGGACTGTCTTGTCACCCTGGCACAATAATGCCCTGTATACAGAACACTAAGGGCGCCAATACGTGCAGGGAGGCTGCTCCAATGCACTGCAATTCCAGCGAATCAGAGCAGACCCAATTAATGCTAGGGGTGTGTGAAATGGGCCATATTCTATTTGGATTTAGCCCAAATCCGGGACAGTGATTCGATTTGTTGATTCGGATCGCTGGTCAAATCCTAATCTGAAGTTTCAATGCTTTTGGAGAACAGACGCAGCTTTAAATGTTTTTTCTACATGCCTCGAGGTATCGGGCACGGCTCATGAATGCTGGGACAGACGGAGCGTCCCACAGGAGTGCGGCGGGGCTCCCGTGTGCTCGGCAGTGAACCGGAATTACCCAGAAGTGAATCAGCTGCAGGGGACCCCAGGTGCCCCCCCACCCCCCCTCAGACTCAGGAGGCACCAGTCACAGCTGGGGGTGGGGTCCCGTACGCAGTCCCTGGCAGATCCAGAAGTGCTTCTGGTCCACTTCCCCTGCACTCCATGCGCCCCAGCATCTCAGCGTTCATGAGCCACCTGCAACCTAGAGATATGCTGAAAACACATTTAAAACTGTGTCTATCTCCAAATCTCTCCGAATCGATTTGGAGGGTTCCGATATGATTCAGAGAGATTAAAGGGTCTCTTGATTCGATTCTGGATTTGGAAATTCGGCTGGCGAATTGAATCGGGGACCGGAGCGTCGTACAGCACTAATTAATACATAGTTATGGCAGCACACCCCACTGCCATTTTTCAGTGTGGGGACTCTGATATACGTGATGCTCAGGGCACTTTTAATTCGCGTGGCTCTCAGAGCTTTGCTTATTAAAAAGTGCCCCACCTCCACCTCCTGAAACATGTCTGTAAACACCCTAAGAACACAAGCACCATTGCTGTAGGTTTCCACACCGCTGGACCATACACACCTGAGTTGGACAGGCTTTTTACCCACTCAGGAGGGCATTCACAGAAATTTAGGGCTGGAAGGGACCTCGCAAAATCATTGGGTCCAGCCCCCCTGCTCTGGGCAGGAAAGGCTGCTGGCTTCAAATAGTGAAGACCTCCAGGGTAGGTGCCTGCACCACCCTGCCGGGAGTCTATTCCAGAGTCTGGTCACACGAACCATGAAGATGTTTTTCCTTATAGCCAGTCTGAAACCTTCTTCTAGGAGTTTATGACCATTGGTCCTGGTTTTCCCCTAGCACTTTGGTGAACAGTTGTTAATTCCTGCCAGTTATATTCATGGGTCTGGTGCATAGGGAAGGAATTGGCCATCCTCCTGGCCTGATTTGAACTAATGACCTGAGATTGAAGAGCTGTGAAACCTTTCTACTTATTTAACATGCAAGAGAGAACTGTGTATTATGAAATTCAGTGTTAACAGGCTGCATCATGGCTATACCTAAGGACTCTTTAATTTTCAGTGCCTTAGATCTGCACTATAGTTATTGCAACACTTAGGCTGTAGCTGCTTAAGCTCATGAGCCTGTCAGGCTAGGTGTGCTTTTTGCATCAGAAGTTAGCTTGCTCTAGTCAGAGTCGCTGTAGTATTTCAGCATACCAACTGGGATTGCAGTCTCACCGCAATCCAAATATGAAACACCCAACTGTTTTTGCGGTTGCAAAATTTCATTCACGAACACACATCCCCGCTTTCTTGTTCAGCAAGGAAAGGAGCACTTAAAGTGCTATTTTGGGCCTCTCCAGCTGTGACCTGGCAGGGAGGAATTTTTAAGGCTCTGTTGAAAACCCTTGAAAACAGGGCTTTGCAGCTGAGCTGCTAAGAGACATTTCAGTTCACTGGCAAAACCTAATTAATACTTATAGGCGCACGTACTTTGTTTAGCGTATGTCATATGCCACAGCAGAAGTCAGTATCAGCTAATTGTCCACTGCATACAAATAGTATCATAGCTTGGATCCAGGAGACAGTTTAAACTGAGGCTGGCTAAAGTACCTGATCATTCTGCACCACTGAAGGTGTCAGCTAGTATCGATGAGGCAGTGCTTGTGCTAACAGATTGCTTGCAGCGCACATAAAGAAGCTCTGTGAATCAACAGAAGTGGCAAAGGGACACCCCAGCACTACTCCAAATTGCAGCTCTCCCCAGACAGTACAGTATTGCCAGCCTCAGGGGTGCAACACAAAGGCAGGGTCTAGCAGCAAGCCAGATCCATGCCTATGAAAGCTTCTGTTTTCTCATGAAGAGCCTTAGAAAAGGCTGGAGCTTTAAAAATGCCAGCTCATTTTAGTTGGTGATACTGAAACTACGTTTAAAAAAGCAATCGGGCCTTCCAATCATCTTGCTCCCTTGCTGTAGACAGACTTTCATTTCCTAAAGGTGACTTGATCTGTGTGCTTGAACTGCTGCGGTGTTTACACATGATGCTCTTTACTCCTATTAGGCCCGCAGAGTTATGGAGGGAGGAGGTAGAACCTATTACTGCCTGGGCAGGAATAAAACAGCTTTGAATAGCCCTCTCTTTGAATCCCCCATGTGTGGTACAAGCACAATGCTCAGGCTATCCCCGTTTCCTAACTGACATCAGTTGCACACCAATCAATTCACACAGGGCACTGGCAGAAGTGATGTTTTGTCTGCGATCGGCCACTGAAAGTGCTTTACAGCCATGCACTGACAGAAGTGCATGGCTGCAGAGCACTTTAAAAAGTGCCCAATCACATGACAAATGAATCCTCATTACATGAAGGTTTAGACAAAGGTGCTCCAAAACGGAGCACCTTCATTAACTTCTCCTAGTGCGGGCCAGCAGCAAGGGGGGGAGGGGGGGGGGAAGGAAGGGGGTTCCAGCTGGGGTTTGTGTAGCCTGCACTGGAGGTTGGGGGGTGGACTGGAGGCCCCCTCAAGTGAGGGACTCCAATCCACCTGCCCCTGACTCCAGTGCAGGCTGGGCAAGCCCCAGAATGGCCCTGCCTCCCATCCTGAGGCAGCACCAGAGCTGGGAGCATAGGGCTAGGAGAAGAGGCTGCAGACACACAGCCTCTCGCTGGATCAGCTTCAAAGTGGAGCTCAGTCCTCCACCCTTCCCATCCTACAGGAATGTCAGTTGGGTCAGGAGGATTGGTCTAACTCATGGTGCTTTCTGTGAAGTGCCATGAGTTAGGCCAGGGAGCTACACATCTGTCAGTGTCCACACTCTGAAACCCTGCATAGTACCTAGATCTGCCTCTGATGCTTTGGCCTCACCCAGTCTTGCAGAGGGTTCTCATTTGAGCTATTCAGGTTTGTTAGTAACTTTTTGATCAATTCGGGTTTGTTAGTAAGTGACATTTTTTGCTCCTCGTGCCTCTTTTAGCTACAACTGGGTAAAGAGCCACCTGGATACTCACCAAGACACAGCTTTCTGGATTATCCCAAGAACAAGTTGAACACCTGAGAATGTAAACTTTCTATTGTATGACAGGCAGCACTCACAGCCAATTAATGCCAAGGGCCAGGGCCAGCGGGACCCCATGGTCAATCAGAGGCATGGGGGGAGGGGTAGCACTGCACTCTGCCTGCAAAATGACTGCCAGCCCTGTGTTCTCCCCACAAATTCGGTAGGTTCCTACTAATCGCCCTGTTCTCTTCCAAGTGCTTAAAATGGATTCCTTGAGGACCTACTCCATGATTTTCCAGGGACTGAGGTGAGGCTGACTGGTCTGCAGTTCCCTAGATCCTCCTTTTTCCCTTTCTTAAAGATGGGCACTGTATCTGCCCTTTTCCAATCATCTGGTTCCTCTCCCAACTGTCAGGTTTTCAAAGATAATAGCCAGTGGCTCTGCAATCATATTAGGCAACTCCCTCAGTACCCTCAGGTGCATCACATCCAGGCCCATGGACTTCTACACATCCAGCTTTTCTAAATAGTCCCTAACCTGTTCTTTCACCACTGTTGACTGCTCACCTCCTTCCGGAGCTGTGCTGCCACATGCAATAGTCTGGGAGCTGACTGTGCTTGTGAAGGCTGAAGTGAAAAAGGCATTGAGCCTTCTCTGTCACTAAGGTGACTTCCCCATTGAGTAAAGGACCAACACTTTACAACAAAGTGCTGCATCTAGGGAGGAAAAATGTCCAGCACACCTACAGCCTAGGAAATGACCTGCTGGGTGGCACGGAAGTGGAAAGGGATCTTGGAGTCCTAGTAGACTCCAAGATGAACATGAGTCGGCAGTGTGACGAAACCATCAGAAAAGCCAATGGCACTTTATCGTGCATCAGCAGATGCATGACAAATAGGTCCAAGGAGGTGATACTTCCCCTCTATCGGGCGCTGGTCAGACCGCAGCTGGAGTACTGCGTGCAATTCTGGGCGCCGCACTTCAAGAAAGATACGGATAACCTGGAGAGGGTCCAGAGAAGGGCCACTCGTATGGTTAAGGGCCTGCAGGCCAAGCCCTATGAGGAGAGATTAGAGAAACTGGACCTTTTCAGCCTCCGCAAGAGAAGGTTGAGAGGCGACCTGGTGGCTGCCTATAAGTTCGTCAGGGGGGCACAGAAGGGAATTGGTGAGTATTTATTCACCAAGGCGCCCCCGGGGGTTACAAGAAATATTGGCCACAAGCTGGAGGAGAGCAGATTTAGATTAGATATTAGGAGGAACTTCTTCACAGTTCGAGTGGCCAAGGTCTGGAACGGGCTCCCAAGGGAGGTGGTGCTCTCCCCTACCCTGGGGGTATTCAAGAGAAGGTTGGATGTGTATCTAGCTGGGGTAATGTAGGCCCAGCACTCTTTCCTGCTTATGCAGGGGGTCGGACTCGATGATCTATTGAGGTCCCTTCCGACCCTAGCATCTATGAATCATGAATCTAACTTTTCTTGATCTTCTTGTTACCCTTCACATCCCTTGCTAGCTGCAACTCCACTTGCACTTTGGCCTTCCTGGTTTCTTCCCTGCATGCCCAAGAAATACTTTTTTACTCCTCCCTAGTTGTTTGTCCAAGTTTTTACTACATGTAAGCTTCCTTTTTTGTGTTTTAGCTCACTGAAGAGTTCCTTGTTAAGCCAGGGAACTGTGCCAGAGAGAGGAGATCCAAGTTAAGTTAAAATCTCTCCCCTTCTGCAGCCCCTACCCCAAGCAAGCTTGCCGGGGCAGTGGGATTAATATGGAATAATGTTAACTCTAGAGGGGCCAGGGCTCAAAGGCACCACAGATAATGGCCTCTAATCAGGTTTTATTCCTTCTAACAAAAGTGATATGTACATGGATCCAAAGCTTGCTGTGCCTTATTGAGGCTCTTACTGAGGATAATGCAACTTCAAGGGGAAGCTTGTCTCAGGAAGGAACAGCAGGATCTGGCTCCAAACTCACTTCAGTCACCTTTGCAGACTAGTGATACTGTCCCATCTGCTTCCTTTCTTTTCTACCATCAGTAAGAGTCTGACTCTCATCCTTTCATTGTTTGCATATTTGATTTAATAATACTAAGTGATGGAGTGTGAATTTGTTTCTGGTAGCCCTAGGCAAGGTCTCTGCACATTTTCATCCATTTTAATGTAGAGTAAACTGCTTAATTTACTGCTTCTGCTGAAGAATGGCCCAAGGAATTTTCTGTTCCTATGTGGGGGAAATAATTAAAAAACAGGAGGGGGGAAAAAGTAACTAATATGAAAAGTAGCTTGTAAAATGGCTTCTTTGAGTACTAAAATACTCAGCCGTGGCCAATGGTTGAGTGATCTGGGCAGCCCTCACTTGAGACCAGCTCAGCCAACAATGATGGTTTTCACAGTCTTCGTCTCCAAGATGTACATTTTGCAGTACGCGGACTGCATATGCCAAGATACACAACAACTATACTTAAAAGGGCATATGGTAGTTCAAAAAAAAGAAAAATACAGCACATGTCAGGCTAATTGCTGCACCTCCTTTTCTATAAATACAACTGTGGGATGAAGTCTAGACTGACCAGTCAATTTTAGATTCAAAACTCTGGCAGCAGTGGCAAGTTCCTGCAGGCAGCTGTGGCAGTGCAGGGGAGGGCCGACCGGCAGTGGTGGTAAAAAAGGGAGGGTGAGGAGGGTGGTAAGTGGCGCCCGCCCACAGGCACCTCCAGCAGTATCATTGGTAAGGAGTGCACCACCAATCTCGGGGGGGGGGGTGCATGTGCACCTCTATGCATTGCCAATGGTATAGAATCATAACACAGAAATTAAGGGCTGGAAAGGACCTTGAAAGATCATCAAGTCCAACCTGTAAAGAAGTTCTTCCTTGCATGCAACCTGAAATCATCCCCCAACAGTTTATATCCATTGCTCCTTGTCCTCCCCTGGGGTGCCCTAGTGAGCAGTTTTTCTCCCAGCTCCCAATAATCACCCCTTATATACTTATAGATGGCCACTAAGTTCCCCCTCAGTCTTCTCTTCCTTGGGCTGAACAGTCCCAGGTCCCTTAGTTTTTTCTCATCAGGTTTGTCCTCCAGGTCCTTAATCATTCTTGTGGCCCTTCTCTGGACCCTTTCAAGATTCTCCATGTCTTTTTTTGAAGTGCAGGGCCAGAACTGGACAGAGTACTCCAGCTAGGGTCTCACCAGCACTGAGACGAGAGTATCACTTCCCTCTTCCCTGCTCATGACATATCGGCTAATGCATCCCAGTATGCTATTAGCTCTGTTGACTATAGCATTGCACTGGCACCTCATGTTCATTCTGTGATCAACCATAACCCCAAGGTCCCGTTCAGCCATCATGCTGGCTAGGACATCTCCTTCTAACCTATATTCACGTTGCTGGTTACATCCCCCCAGATGAAGCACTCTGCATTTAATTTTATTGAACGGCATCCAGTTCTGCTCAGCGCATCTGTCCAGGTCTGCTTGGATCCACATCTTCCCCGTAACTTAGTGCTTTCCACATCCTCATCTAAATTGTTGACAAAGATGTTGAACAGCACAGGGCCAAGAAACAAACCATGCAAAACACCACTGGCCACCTCCCACCAAAATGATACAGACCCATCCACTAACACTCTCCGGGTTCGACCCCTTAGCCAGTTCCCAACCTCCCTGACCATGGACAATCCCCCAGTTTTTTGTGGGAGACCATATCAAAGGCCTTTTTAAACTCCAAGTATATGACATCAACCGCATCTCCCGCATGTAAGCAGTTCATTACTTGATCATAGGAGATGAGGTTGGTCAGACACGACCTGCCTGCAATGAAACCATGTTGGCTATCCTCCAGCATCATGCCTTCTGCCTGTCTTTCACAAATGGACTTCTTGATAATTTTTTATAAAATTTTGCCCAGTATCAAGGTCAAATTGGCTGGCCTATAGTTCCCGGATCCTCCCCTTCTTAAAGGCTGGCATCACATTCGCCCTTTTCTAGTCTTCCGGAACCTCTCCCAAGCACCATGAATCTTCAAATACCTTCGCCAATGACTCCAGTCAATTCCCATGGACTTGAAGACATTCAGCTGCTCTACGTGGTCCCTCAGCAGTTTGACACTGACCACTGCTTGGCAATCGCACCTTCCCTTCCTCACCCACTGTATCCATCCTGTATCTGACTAGACAGGCAAACACCATTTGTATGCAGGAACACCGACACAAAGTATTCATTAAAGAATTCAGCTTTCTCCTGACTGTCTGTTATCAGCTGTCCCATCCCATTCTGCAAGGGCCCCACATTTCCCTTGGTCTTCCTCCTGCTCCCTATATACCTAAAGAAGGACATTTTATTGTCCTTGATCGGTCACCATCCCTGCCTTCCTTATCCTCTCTCTACAAATACAGGCTATAATTGTGTGACTATCCCTTGTTTCCACTGTCTGTAAGCCGCCTTTTTCTTTTTTAAGCACTCCTTGATGACTCTGTTAATCCAAGAGGGGTTGCTGGCCCCTTTACCACCTTTCCTGCATAGAGGAATAGGTCTTTTCTGCATTCTGAGGATCGCTGTTTTGAGGAATGACCACCCTTCCTGAAATCCATTCCCTTCTAGTCGTCCTTCTCATAGGATCCCTCCCACTATTTTCCTAAGATCATTGAAGTCAGCCTTCCTGAAGTCAAGCACCTCTTCCCTACTGGCTGACATCCCTGCCCTATGATGGATAGTGAATTCTATCAACTCATGATCACTATCTCTCAGATTACCCTCAATCCGCACCAGGTCATTCCCTTTGGATAGAACTGAATCCAGCAAAGCCTTCTCAGTGGTTGGCCCGTTCACCATCTGTACTAAATAAAGTTCTTCCACACAGGTAAAAAAAAAACCTCCTCCCAGCAGCTGTCAGGGTAACTGAGGTCACCTAGGACAACCATGTCCCTTGCACATACAGCCTCCATCAGTTCACTGGAAAATTCCATGTCTGGCTCCTCTTTGGGTGTGATAGTCTGTAGACAGTGCCTACCATCAAGTTCCCTTCTCCTTATCCCCTCCCCCATACCTTGACCCACAGGGTCTCAAGTCACCCTTCTCTTGAATGTGGGTCTCCAAGGAGGCATACCACTGTTTTAATATTTAGTTATATAGCTGGTCACCAGTTGAAGAAGAAAAAATAAGGGCGTCTAAGCTGTGCTATAAGCTTTCCAGACTCCTCCCTGTTTTATAGTCAACCATTTTTTAATATTATGCCTGACACCAAAGTCTGTGGGTGCTGTAGAATATACAAAGCCTACTCACTGAATCTTCAATTAAAGCCTGAAGTCAGTAGGTCTTACAACATGCTTTGGATAAACAGATGCTGAACTTTCTTCTCTACTCACTTCTATATCTATGTCCACTTCATTGGCTTTGAGAGGGCCAAAAGGAACTTCACACTTGCCTACTTCTTTCTCTCTCTCTAAACCTTAGCTAGGCCATGCAATTTAGACTCGTATAGCTACATCTCCAGAAATAAAGGAACAGAGAACAATCCTGCATGCAATAATTTGGATGGCCTGACCTCAGAAAAATGAGGGTATAGGTATGTCAACTGAGTCACCAAGCCCTGGCCTTCTGCTGCAAAACAAAGATCCCACTGCCACATTCCCCATCAGAGTGTGCTTTGATTAGTTAAACTGCACGAGCCCCAAGATACAGACCCCGTCATCTACTTTACTAAAATAAGACTTTTTAAATGTTGGAATGAGTTTGTTCTTTAATTGCTTCTGAACTAAAATGGGCCAGAAAAACCAAACAGGATGCCAAAAAAAATCTATGGATCTTTAAATGAATGTGTTTGTGTACTATTAATGCTGTTCTCTCCCACGTTAATGAACACATAATGATTGTTGTAGCTAAACTCTACCATTTGTAATAACTGAGAAAGCAACGATTTCAGAACCTTGTATCTTTCAGTGTACACTACAGAATCTTAGCAAAATAGCTCATTAACAATAGGCCATGCATAAATAGAGGGAGGCTGTGTATGGATAATCACTAATATCTTCGAGTGAATATACTACACATTTATTTTGTCAGAACACCAATCAGCTTTCCCTCCCTGCCCACTTCCTTAATAATCATCTACTGCTTTGCATCTCAAAGCATTTAACTAATTATACCTTCACATCATGAGGGAGTAACAGAGTGTTCCTCACATGAGGAACCCAACACGGATCGGTTGTACTTATTAGCGAAACACAAACATGTATGTGTGGTACAGAGAATTTTTTTTTCATTCACATACTCACGACACATTAAGGCCTTGACCCATGCAGGACAAATCTCCCAACTCTGCTGGAATTGTCTGGGTTTGCCCATATTTTATTGGGACAATGGGACTTAACAACCAAGTCCAGGTAGAAGAAAAAACCATCTAAAAGGACCATGTTTCGTCTTTTGTGCTACCTGCAGCTTTTGAGCCTTCCACAGTTGGTTCCCTCAAAATTTGTCCATAATGACTCTTTTTGATGCATGCATAAGAGGGCAAGGCTGTGAAGCTTTCCACATACATGGGACCATTATGGATTTAGGTCTGGTGAAGTGTGTGACGTTCTTGCCTTCTGCTAAACAGAATTATAAACATGCAGCCCTGGAGCACTGACTGATAGAGCATCGATCTCTTTCAGGTCACGTTACTGATAGAGCATCGATCTCTTTCAGGTCATGTTACTGATAGAGAGCATCGATCTCTTTCAGGTCAATTGGTGTGGGCCTCCACAGGCCATCATTAAAGCATGAGTGCCCATGGTGTGAAGCATAACAACAAATGATTAGCTAGCCTTGTCTTTGTTTTGTAATGCAATGTAGTTTTATAATCATTTTTATTCCATAACTGACCAGTTCATCTCCTGAAGGTCTCAGAGCCATTAGAATCTTGAACTTAGCTTGACATATGGCATACTGAGCCATCAAAGAGACCTTGGTAATTTCTCTCTTCTAACTTTTTTCTGTCCCCATCCACTTCCATGTATTCTCCGTTTTGACAAGAAACTGAAAAGCAGCTCACAAATCAGTCAGGAGCCAGTAAAGAGTAATGATCACATTTCCATAGTAACAGGCTCCTTATTATGCTGGCTGCTGACTCTGGATACACGATTCCCTGATTCTTTCCAGCGGCCTTGTCTGCAGGAAATAATACACACTTTTATAAATTAAAATTAATTATGAATATATTTAAATGCATACGCACTGTGCCTAGCTTTACCTTAGGCACGTTACCAAGTATTATGTGAAGCACACAGTGTTCAAAAACAAAATGAGGTTCCCCAGATGCAGCGACTTCAACTTCTCTCCGACCACTCCTGTTAATCTAGTCACCAGATACTGGATTTTGGCAATATTCTGGATATGCTCGTTATGGGGAAAGCTGGCTGAATTGGGTAAGTATAAGTGGTTATGACAGTTGGTACCCTTAACCCATCATGCAGTGAGATATGCTGGCTGCAAAGGTCAGCTGGTTCATAATGGTTGTTAAAAACCTAATATCTTCAAGGGCAATCAAAACGATGTCTAAATTCAGAAAGCACTGATGACTGCCAGAGCTACACTGATTAAGAAAAGTTGTCAACTGGAATGAGTCTGGCAAATATTCCTGCAGGCAATTCCACCTTTAAAAGAAACAGGAACAAAATATCCTGTTAAAGGGATCTCCAGTTAATACTTGTGAGGAATTAATACTTGTGGTGTGGCTGGAGACTTTACTGAAAATTTTCCATAGCACTTGGAGCCTGCGGAGGCTTCCAAAACCTGTACAACTGTTCCCAAATGTAGATTTGGATTGAAGCCTGAAGGAATTAGATGAAGACCCTTTTGTGGCAAACAAGTCAACGGTATGCCTGACGAGATCGATCATTATACAACCTAAGTGAGGGTTGCAGAATTAAGCCCCCAACTCCAGACTTCAAAAGCACAACAGAGAGACCCACAGGGCCTCATTTTTAGGGCCAACATTAAGCTCTGTGCAGACTCTGACATGGAGCTTGGCCGGGCCTGGGGAAGGGTGACAGAGGGTATCTATGAGAGAGGCCTCTGAAGCAACACGGAAGGGTGTCTCCATACACAGCAGCTCCCCACCTCCCCCAGGGGAGCATGTTAAAAAAGAAAATAAAAAGCAATCATTAAAGCTGGCCAGAAATAGCAATTCCCATTTTTCAGGGATCCATTCTTAGAAACCCTATTTCTTGTGTGTTTAGGCAGGCAGTCTGGAGGATCGCAAGGGACTCTTCTGGCCTTATCTATTAGAAACAAAACAAAACCCTGAAACGGAACAAAAAATCCAACACTGCCAACATTCGGACCTGTAGAAACGCCCAAGCTTCTGTTGGCCCTGGGAATGCGCCAGGCCGGTGAGAAGCCAGGAACCACCAGGAAGCTCAGCTTCAGCTCTCATCACTGACTAGAAGCCTGTCTAGTTTCCATCAGCATTTCATCAAAATTCATTCACTTCCAAGGATAACTCTCATTCTGATGGATGGACAAGGTGGTGCTGGGGTAATGGTGTTAGCCAGTATTCTTGGGGGCTCTGTGATGGACTGAGTATAGCCCATACAACCTTGTTGCTAAACTCACTCTAGGATGGGATGTCATTTTGACTCTCGACATGTAACGGGGATAGAGTAGACATGCCCCTGGGTTTCTGAAATGAACTCATCATCTATGAGGAGTGCAAAGAATATAACCTAAAATGCTATTCTGGGTTAGCCAGAGAGTAAACTGTAGGCAGCAAGTCTGCAATGGAATATGCTTGTGATGCCACTGCCATATGACAGTGAGCCTGGCTATTTCAATTTCATCTGCTGCCCACTGCTAGATCTGTTCACCTGATGCTTCACTGCTCTGCATCACACTTTAAATCTGTGAGACAGTATTTTAAGTAGCAGACTGGATCAGAGACTTTTACTCCAACATTGAACTCTTTATTTAGTTCATGGCTGGGGCATAATCATTATTGAACCAGGTTAAACGAAAGAGGCCCCTGGACACATTAACACTCAATAATGCTGCTGAAGAGAAAACAGTAATAATTTCAGTCTTATGTTAAATCAATTAACCTGAAATAACGTAACTAAACAAGACCAGAGGTGAGAGAGGGTGTGCATGCATGCATGTTGAGAAAGACAAAACACAATAAAGATGACTTGCTTAAATATTACTGAATCTCAACTGGAGGTGAATCCAGATTTGATTCATATCATACCAATATCATGAATATGTAACATCTTTATGTAGACTCCAGACTTCTCAGAAGAATGAATTTGAAAGGTTTATTAAAGAAGTCAAGTTGGAAATTCCTATCTGGTGCCAAAGCACCCTCAGGCAATGTGGACTTCTTCCCAGCGACTAACTTTCCAATGTATTCATATCTTAAGCACAAATCATTTGTCTAGTGTACCTTATTTTATATCTGAATCACTCTAGATATATGAAGACCAAAGCTATCCTGAAATCCAGGAGAAGAAACCTAAGCATGAAGAAGCTGGGCTGCCAACAGACTTATCTAAAACACACACCAACACTCAGTGAAGGATTAGAAGCTAGCAACTGTTGGCTGTAACACTGAAAAAGGTACTAGGCATTCCCATGAGTTGCACATCAGCACAGTTCAGTAGTAAGAAAGCGGGTTGAAACAATAATTAAAAACAGAATACTTAAAACTCATAGTGAGCATGATTGGATAGTGACAAACTAGAAAGGCTTCTACAGAAGAAAAGTATGGTTCTCTAACCCACCAGAATCTGAGCGTCGCAGCAAAGTCATGGATAAAGAAGAAACAGTCAACAATGTATCCGGACTTTTAAAAGGCCTCCCAAAAATTCCCTCACCAGAAATTAAGAAGGGAGGTATGATGCAAGAGGCAACATGCTGTCATGAACTGAAAACTGGCTAGGAGGAATTGAAGAGTAAGAATAAGCAGTCAATTTGTAGTGCTGCACAAAATTGAGTGGATGGGATCATTTGTCGGCTATGAAATGGATGCAGTATTATTTAATCTCCGGGCATATATGTATACTGCAATCAAAGGTGTGACTGCAGTGCAGGGATACATAAGGTAGCTTTAAACTAGTTCATCTCGGGTACTGAGAGCAGTGTAGGTGAAGCTACACAAAGCCCAGAGAAGGCTAGCTGACTTAGCATTTATCCAGTTTCTCAGAAGGGCTTTACCAGCCCATGCTGAGCTCCATGTCACCACAGCTGTAGTGTTGTTGGTACCTAGTTAAAGCTACTTCAGGTATGTCTACACTAGCAGCAGTCACACCTTTGGCAGCAGCATAGATATCCAAGGATGGCATGAGACATAGGCTTACAAAATACTTTGAGATGCTGGGGAAAGAACCCTTCAACACTGATCCTCTGATACCTTTGGGCAAACAATGCTTTAAAAAATGACCAACACCACTGTTGCAATGCTGCAGAGAAGTGCACTGGAAATGTACCACATGACTGCCTATTGCAAAAAAACAGATGATAACCGCTAACTGAAATTTTCATAGTCAGGAATCATTGCAGACTGAATTCCAGATGCACCGATATTGGCTTGTCGGTCAGAAAGCAGAGCAGGTGCCTGACGGTTGGCTTCTTCAGTAAACCTCAATATTGGGATACTGCAAAACACTACCATGAAATGCTAAATTATGTGAGATGTCCCCCTTGTAGCCAGAAATCAACTGCATGAGAGAAAATACTTTGCAGCACCAGGAAGTGGCTTTCAAAGATTATTTTGGGTGACAGATCCCTTTCCTCCCAACGAACACAAACCCTTACAGAATTCCTGCCTAGAGTATACAGCTACATAATTAAAATACAGCAGCAGGACCCTGTGTGAATAAAATTGACTGTTTGATCAGTTCTGCTGCTGAATCTTGAAAGCCTTTGGCAAGAGAGGACCAATTTTTATAAAATAATGTTATAAGCAACAGAGGGATGGTGAGATATCACAGTGACACGTGCTAAAGGCAGCATGGACACCACAGATAATTAACACATCTTTAACAGTTCAGAGATCTGAGAGTGAGACAAAAATATTGGCAGTTTCAGTGGACCTCCCAGAGCTGGCACAATGAGGTTAAAATCCCGCAAGAACAGGCTCTCTCGCAACCATCTGGCACTTTCACTGGTAAGCACCGCCAGGAGCTCAAAGAACAATGAAACCGAGAAACTCAGATAACCTCTCATTCCTTTTTAATTTGGCCAAACAAGGTCCATTTCCTAAGACTTGGACAAAGCTTCTGGCCACTTCCATTTACTGTAGTCCATTGGCCTGTTCCTAAGAAAGATTCCACGTCTTTAAATGTAAGTTGGACTTCTGGAAATCATGGAGACAAAATTAGGCAGATGTGCAAGCTCAATGACGCATCTAGACTAGTTTACACTTGTTGGTGTCACTGGGCATAACCCTGGGTAACTCAGAGGGATGGAAGACCACGAGTGTCGAGGAAGTCCTTCTGCTCCAGGCTCAGAAGAGCCAAACCCCCCCTTGCCCAACCTTTGTAACCCTCTCTTTGGCGCCTGCAATCTCCTGTCCTTCTGGAAAGCAGGCGAGCTAAAACTGTTATCCGTGGAATGCAAGGGCACCGCTCAGAGAGAGAAAGGAGGAGGGAAAGGGGAGAAAGAAGAGGGCCAGCTGGTGGAAAAATCACTGAGAGTGAAACTGACCGGGGTATAAAGATCCCGCTGTCGCAGGGTTAGGTGCGCAGGATTTGAGACCATACAGTCTCCCTGTGCCTTTTACTTGAGCTCAAATAAACTCTGTCTGCTTTTCCCCCAGTGTGTTTATTTGGCGCGACGCACACCGGGCAACGAACCCAATTGTTGCCTCCCTCGGGCACCTTGTGCCGGCAACACACTGAACATGCTAGTGCTAGCTGCTCCTTGAGCTGCTATATTCAGCACACTTCATATACAAGTTGGGTTCTTTGAGGTGACTTTGGAGAATTGAGATATAAATACTCTCTGTTGCAAGGCAAACTGCAAAATAAAATGATCAAATAAAGAACTTGGGTTTGCTGGCTGAGGTGAAGGTTGCTGAATACAAAGAGAAGCAAAGGCAAAAACATGGCTCTGAAATGTCATTTCTAGCTTTTGTACATAAACTGCATACATAGTTAGGAATTCTGCTCTCACCTAGTCATCGGGGGGACACGGAAAAAGAGATCTTTTGTCCCACTCAGTGACATTACCAAGTATTAAAAAAATTCTTTACTGAAAATCAGAGGCAGGGAGGTGCACAGGAGGAAGAGAGAAATATGGAAATTAAAATCATTGCACGTTTCCATTACAGCAGGGTATCAAAGTCCCTGATAACTCCCACCCAACCTTCGACACAAACTACTGTAATTAGAGTCCCTGGCCTCTCTTCTAAAGATTCCTAATTAAAAAAATCTCATTGTGTTGATGATTTTTCCAATAGTACTGCTGCCCCAGCTCTGCAAAACTTCTGCACACATGCTGACTGAATATAAGGAAAAACTTCACGGTTCGTGTGACCAGTCTCTGGAATAAACTCCCAGCAGGGTGGTGCAGGCACCTACGCTGGAGATCTTCAACAGGAGACTAGGGTTATTTGACCCCAGCGGTCTTTCCTGCCCAGAGCAGGGGAGCTGGACCTGATGATCTCCCTTCGAGGCCTTACCTTCTGTGAATCTGTATGCTTCACTTCCAGTTCAGCAAAACATCCCAGGACATGCTCAGGGATTACTGAAGACTGCCAAGTTGTGGCTTGAAAACTGAACCAAATGTCACCAAGACCTGCAAACCAAACAGCCAACAACTGGTGGCCACTCCCAAACAGACCTGCAGAAGAGCCTCTGACATGGAGGCGAAAAGAGCTTGTAACCAATGATCTTGTATGATCCAACAACTCTGTCCTACTTCCATTGATTTATCTGTAAATAGCTTTACCAGGAAAAACAGTGGCCGTTTGGAAACAACAGAGGACACAACACGCTATACGCAGAACAACACTAGAACAAGTTATAACTTCATAACATTCATTCCTCGTAATTTTTAACAGCCCAAACCTGGGAGACATTATTAGAGAGTCAGTGGGTGCGTCTACACGAGATGCTAACTGTGCAGTACCTAACACACCTAAACATGGCGCAGTAGCATGCCAGGCAAAAACCATGCTAATCTGCACAGAGTATTAGGCACAGCAAGCATCACTAAAAACCCATGTGCCAGCAGTAACTGCACACTGATTTAGTACTTGGTTAACCAAGTACTAAACTTAATGCGCCATAACTAAACATGTAGACATGCCCAGTAGGTGCCAAACTCCTCGTTGGTGCCTTTGAAAATCCTCATCCTTTCCTTAAAAGACCTTTTAACCAAGAGCATGATGCCACAAGTGAAAGATCTGTGCTTGGTAAGGAATGGTACCACTGTTTCCTTGGGTGCCCTTGCCTGTCCCCTTGCCACCACCTCTTTGCTGCTGTACAATACTTATCCAATCTAGGAAGATTAAAACTAATGCAAGTCAGTCGACATGGGCTGCAATCACAACTCCTGACCATAGCCCATCAACACAGCCGGGGAGATTGAACAGTGAAGAGAACAAAGGTGAATCCACCATTGACGGATACTAACTGCCTATGCGAAGAATCAGTGTTTTCATTCCAGTTGCTCTTCTGAAGGCGAGCAGAAGGTAAGGAGAAATCTATTATATTTGATGCATTGATACCCAACTACTGTGTTGGTGTCTGTGTAGTTAGTTGTAGCACATGTGAGACTTTGAAAAATTAAAATTGCACAACATCAGGTTTTTTCTGGAATTTCTAGCGATTGACTTTTTTCTGCCATTACAGTCATCTCGGCGGGCAAACAACTGTGTATAAACCTAGCCACAGATGTAGGAAATAACTCTAGCATTCACGGGTGAACATTTTTGGAATCTGCTGACCCGAGAGCCTGAAGGTTTTTCTTACCTGTTTAAAGCTAAAACATGGGCTCCAAACAGTAGAAGATTTTGCTAATTCCTTTCAAATTGGATGCTGCACAACTTCAGAGCCCCAAATGGGTCTACTTTGGCGTGTTTGCTACATTCCATTCACAGAAAAGTATCTGAGCTGCGTGTCAAAAAAAAATCCAGTAGGTGTAATTCATATGCAGGTTACACATCCTTTTTACTCGACAGGCTGCAATTTGAAACATTATTATTTATAGTCAGCTGAGAATTATCCCCATTAAATGGGGCCTTTAAATAATACATTGGGATGGAGGCCAAAAAAAAAAATCCCTCCTTGTTAGAAGTTCCTATTATTATTTTAATTGATTTCTAGAGCTCTTGTGCAAAATACCTAGAGGCTCTATGCTTTTTCCTAATAAAAAAAAGTCCAAACAGAAGCACAGGATCGCATTAAAAAAAGAACAGGGAAAAGGAAGACTTCAGCTTAAACCTGACTTAGCAACTAGGAAGGCCAGTTATAAAGTCAATACAGAACCAGGAGGGTAAAAAACTTTCACTTAGTTATATCAATGGCAGAAACTTTCACTTAGTTATATCAATGGTTCTTAACCTTTTTGGCCTCAAGGCACTCTCCACTGGACTTGAGGCACCCTCCATAACTCTCGTGAATTGAGTGGCACCCGGTTTCAAAAACTAATTTATACTTCACAGTACTAACGTCCTCGTAGGTGGGCTGGGCAGTGGGGATGGAGAACAATCCAGGCAGAGATAAATCTAAACCCATGGTTATCTGCTTAGATTACCTGCTTATCTCGTCACATCTCAAAGCACCTTTCAAAGGATCTGGCAACATCCGGATTGAGAATCACTGTTACACATCTGCAGGTAGCCTGGCACATTAGGTCTTTAATCTGGCCAAGGCCCCTAGGAGCGACTACTATGCAAGTATTTACTTTTAATAATCATAATATAAAGCTGTGCGTAAAAAGGCATATAAATGGGCTGGTAGATAGAAAATAGTATCAAGTGTAGTAAGCACAAGCAGGCACTTAAAGCTGGAGCAAACCACATTACTAAGATGAAATCTGGTAATGAAGAATTTATTACTGGAAATGGGTTAGAGCTGTAATAACTGACTTCCAGAGTACCTGAATCTCTGGGTTTGAATCCCATTATAAAGGTAAGAGACATTTGTTCGGAGGTAGCCTCAATATATTCCATCGGCCAAGAACACTGGCATTTTCTTCCAAGGTTGCGCTTCAGCTTTGGGTTGTAATATTTACCGAGCTGTTGGCCATTATTATAAAGCAATTGCACTTGTAGAGAAAACAATGCTAAGTGCAGCTCAGCTTGTACTCAACTGCAGCAGGTGGCAGCATGCTGAAACATGGATCGCTTTTAGTGTGAAAAGACACTTCCACGGTTGCAGTCCCAGCTTAAAATACTGCCTAAGATAAAAAGGCCACGCTGTGCAACGCAGCAAGATCAGTGACTCACAACTCAGCTCTCCGCTCGGTAATGGCTAACGTACCTCATCTAAGATGATCATGAAAGAGCTGCTTACATTGACCTGGAGAATTTACTTTTAAATGTGGCACCGAGTAATGAATCCTCCTCATGAGTCAAAGGCAAATGAGCCTGGCAGAAGGTCGAGCCCATCAGCCATGTAACCTGGAGCATGAAGCCAGCCAGGAAGACAATCAAATACCCATGTGCTACTGCTGATCAGTAACGAATGGCTGCAGCAGATTCCTGCCAGTTATATAATCTCACAAGCAGATGCTGCCTAAATAATTGGCTTTGCTGGTAGATGAAAGACCCTGCACTGTATTACACAGACTGTCTGCTTCTTTGGGCATAACTGCTTAAATAGCACACCAAACTGAAAGCCTACACTATTATTTTTGAGAGACTTACAGCTTCTTCCCAAATTGCTCGGGTGCATAGCAAAGTTATACAATGATATTAATTATAATTAATGGTTTTATAATATGGCCCTCTCGTAGTGCAAAAGGGGCTCTGCAGAGACAGGTTTTTCAGATGGGGAAACTGAGGCACAGAGCAATTAAGCTACTTTCCCCTGGTAACACAACGGGCCAGTGGCAGAGCTGGGAATACAGTTCAAGTCTCCTAATTTTCAGTCCAGCACATTTTTCAAAGAACTGCTGCTCCTTTTTTTTGGTGAAGTGGGAATACATTTCCCGTGTGATCGAAGGAATGCTCCAGCAGGTAGCTGGTTGGCACAACCACCTTTATACCATGGTCTCAGGAGTAAGTGGCCGTGTCCAGGATACCTATGCTGCTGTGGGGAGACAGCGGGCTTCCAAGCAACATCCTACACGGCGGTGATCCAGCTTTCCCCTTGGCACTCCTTGTCCTGGATTGCAAAATGCCTGTGGCTGTGATCTACCAGGGAGCGCTGGTGTTCCCAAAAGCAGCCTGTGGCCCTGAATACCATATATACCACTCTTCCAATTCCTGCTATTTCATTTAGCTTCGTGGTACACCAGGGAACTAGTTTTAGTGTCACAGTTTCTATTTCTTTAAGTGTATGCAGTAAGCAAGAAGTTAACATTTCCTCAAGCAATCTCTGTGTAATAAGGTACCTTGGGAATACAACTTCTGAAACTCCAATAACTAATCATATCATACAGACACAACTGGCAAGTGTTTTTAATATAGGTCGTGGAGATGAGATAAACTTTTAATTAAATTATGATTATTCTTATTTTAATATGTACTTTAAAGCTAATAGTTATTTATAATTAACTGCATGAGCAATAAGCAGCTTTGATGCCCTAAATACAGAAATTGGTTCTCTTGAGTACACGGCTGTTTCTCCCTGACCTCAGTGTAAACACAACTGCATTAGAAAGACAGAGCTGGTGCTCAGTGGGTGCTATAAATTTAATCCAAAGTGATTAACTAAGAAAATCATCCACTCCCTGACCAAGGGAGCAGTCATGCAGCAATTCTGCATCAGTTTGCTGGAAATCACACATACCAAACACACACACAGACACACAAAACCCCCAGCATTCATCAACTAGAGTAATACTTAGATGAGTGGATGGTCTGGGGAGGTGAACAGAGAAAAGGGAAATTAGAGAAGGGTCATGTAAACAAACATTGCATAATTTCCCCCCAAAAAATTTGTACGCGCCAATCGAGACAGGCCTGAAAGCAGAACTGAGTTATGCAGCTAGCAACTACTTTGCAGATAAGCCAAGATATCATGGCTTTGGCAGCATTACAAGAAAATGAGTTTGGCAGACAGCGGACCTCTTCCTGCAACACTAGATTTTTGCATTGTGTGAAGCACAAGAACATCAGCTCTTTGGTTTCTAATCCCCTACAGGGGAAACAGCTTGTATTCGCTCACACAATCCAAAAATACTATGCTGTCCCAAAGCATGCTTGGGCTCATGAATTTTGCTCGACTCAGGAACTCTGAGACAAAGCACCCTTTTCTTCAAAGATATATTAGCCACATATGATTTCCTTTTCCACCTGTCTCTGTTGAATACAACACACTTTGGATGAAATTCTGGTGTCAATGAAAGCAATGGCAAAGTTCCTACTGAATTAGTGGGGCCACCAGTTGCTACCTCACTGAAAACTCCACGGTGTTCTTCCCGGATGTGATTCCACGGCTTGGACGTTTCTGTTTTTGTTTTTTTTTGGTAGATTCCTTTTCTAGACTTGAATTATACCAAACGCCTGGATCCCAAAACAGGTCATTTATGCTGTGCACTCTTTTTCCCATCCTGGCTTCTGAAAATAAAACCGTCCTCTAGGCCAGGGGTGCCAAACAGATGACTCAATCTGGCACATGGATCTTGGAGCAACCCCATGTGCTCCATGCCAGGTCTCCTTCCCCTGCCTGATTTGCTGCTCTGCTTTCTACTCTGTGCTCCCTGCCCAATTGGCTGCTCTGCTTTTTGCTTCCTGGGCTACCTACCGCCTTTTCCTGTCCCCCTCCCCAATCTGCGAAATGCCACACACAAAAGCTGCCCCTGCCGCTTGTGGCATGCATGCTGCAGGTTGGCCACCCCTGCTCTAGATCTGTTGTCTGCCAGCCTCAACAGGACTATAAGCAGCAGGAAATGGCAAAAGCACCAGCAGTGAGGTCATCAGAAGTGATGACATCAAAAGAAACAACTGTTACAGAAGCCTCACACACAGCAGTGCAAGTCTGCTTCTGACATCTCCATGCTAGAGAAGCACTTGGACCAACCCCTCATGCAAACTGTAGACAATACACACACACACGCACGCACACACACATACATGCTTATGTTATATATATTTGATCTTTATAAAACACAGCTTTAACCCAATTAAAATAGTGTTAAGAACATTTTGTCTGTCTCAAATTTCACCTGTTACTAAGCCAGGACAGTTCCAGAGACAACGTGGGCAAATGTATTTTCCTGGCCACCCAACACCAGCTGCATAGACCTAAGAGGCGTAGGTATTTGGGGTAGCTCTCCGAACCAAAATTACCATATTTATTTGAATCCAAGACAACAGTGAATTTAAGACGACCACCTCCCCAATAATTAGGTTCTATACCTGGAAAATATATAACACTGTTATAATTTTTCATGTACAGAATCTAATTATTGAAGGGATACCTTAGGCTTGCCCCTCCCATTGCTGCAGCAGGGAAAGCAGTAGCAAGGGGCAGGCAGAGGGAGCAGGTAATGGAGAGTACTAGGGGCATGGGCACTGTGGGAGCATAGTAGAGGAGTCAAGCAGCCTGCCCCTGCTTCTTGGTCTCCCACAACTTGCCCCCTGCCATCTGTTTCCCCCATCACCTGCCCCCCTTGCTGCCCATCCCTCCCCGTCCCTTCCCTGAGCCCCCCCACTTACCCTCCAGCCCCGGCAGGGACATGGATCATGGGGTTGCTCTACCCCCACCCCAGCCCAGCCCCCAATACTAGGGTGGGCTGCGAGTACTACTAGGCCAGGCTGAGGCTGGATGAAGCCTGTGCTCCATGCCCCAGGCTGCGTCAGGGCTAGAACCATGCCAGAGCCGGCGGGTAAGTGGTGGCAGCAGGGGGTAAGGTAGACACAGTGGGAGAGGGAGGGCAGGTAGGGGAGCCGGGGATGCAGACAGGGAGCAAGCAACAGCTGCAACTCTGACCCCAAGCCCAGGTTGGGGCCAGAGTGGGAGCCACAGCTGCTGCCCACTCCCCCACAGCCTTCAAATCCAAGATGAGGGGCTTCCCTGCTTCACGTTAAATGGGGGGGAGGGGGGGGAACCTCACCTTGCATTCAAGTAAACACAGGATCATGTCCCCTATCACTGTTGCCCCTTCCCCTTTGGAATATGTCCAACAAGAATCATGAAAGCATTTTTGTGCACACGCAGAATAGTAGCACCTTGAAGTCATGATTTTTATGGCTGACTTTTATATAAGGAATATGCCACAACTGTCTTATCAATGAAAATTCATTTCACATTCTGTTCCTAATTGATTATGGCCTGTTGCCGGTCTGATTGAAGTCACTGACAAAACAACAATCTATTTAAATGGCAGCCTGATCAGCCCCTAAATCTGCATGTTTAAATTTGTATAGGAAGTTTTAGACCTAATTTACTGTACTTTTCGTATGGCACTTTAAAATTATATCTGAACGTTGTCAATCAAATGATCCAAAATGTATAGTGCCAGCATTAAGCTGAGCAACAAAGCTGTCCTCCCCTCCCACCTTAAATTCTAGGTAGACAGTTTTGCATGTTATCAAATGAGCAGTCACACAGAAGGCACAGCAGGTCTAGAAATGCAATTGCACTTGAATCCCGCAAAAGCTCAAGATCATCTGGCCAAAGTGCTTATTCAGTTAAGACTCTCTTGCAGTATAATGCAATGTGACATGCTGAAAATTTCAGGTCAATGATCTATATTATTTATTCACACAGGAGGCAACCAATCCACATGCTAGTGGATAATTAACAAGAGAAGCAGGTGGTGTGGGGTTTTCTTGTTACTTGTCAGCAACAGAAATAATTTTCACTGGCCACTAAAATGAGTTTGCACTCCATCGAGCAGAAAAAGGGGCAGAGATCTCTAAAATCTTAACTCAGCCACCAAATTTCCAGATAAAATAAATTAAACAAACAGCTCACCACACAGAGGAGATCTGAATAAAACATCAATACAGCTTGAAGCCTGAGGCCTGGCTGTGAGGGCTGTCAGTCAAGCTGCTCTGGCACCTTTCTTGAGTATCACATTTATGTGAACATGTATTTTAAAAGGCTGCTCTCTGCTTCTATCTGCTGTGATCAAAGTTCCCACGCGGAAATCACGAACCAAACTCAGAGCTGTGTATGAGTCAGAGCATAACCCCTGGGAAGCTCTGGCCAGGTTCGGCAGTAATGTAAACAGCCTCGCTTGTTATACGCCTGCAATGAAATGATTAGGCTTTGCCGAAGCTGCAAATAGGGAGACTCAGGCTTAGGTCGTCATTCTAATTCGGACCCCTCTGTGACCCTCCTCTGAGCTAGTCAAGTAGGCCAAAATTTTCAGAAATGGACTGTTATATTGAGTGCCTACTGCAGGATCCCTCAGGCCTGATTTTCAACCATCCCAAATTACAAGTGATATCAAATAGGAGCTTGCACAATTTTGAAAGTCGGGCCCAATGAGTGTCAGCATGTGTAATCCTAAAAAGCTACCTGACCTTGGAAAATACTGGGTTTAGAGACCAGTTGTGCTCATACTGAAGCTGAAAGTAAAATGCCCATGGAATTACATCAACACACGGTCCTCATCCATTTCACTATCTGATTGAAGATGGTAATAATCTCTTTAGTAAAACACTTTAGGATAACTGAATAAAAATCACAATAAGAAACAGCATACTCCAATAGGTTTCATTTTGTTGTGAATCAATCCTCCAGCACACAGTCGTACCTGCAAACCAAAGCCCATGTGAAACCGGCATTCTAACTTATGACTTAAGTAGCTTAGATCACACTTGAAATAGCTTTCTTGTACGACACCAATTAGTGCCTTAAATGCAGGACATCTTCTAGAGATGTTCTTGCTACATTTCTGCTTCCACTATCCCCCTAGGTGCAGAATCCCATTGATCTTACTTGGGCCAGTATTCAGCAGTGTGTCAACCCATTGATTTGTACTTAAAGTTAAACGTTTGTCATACTAAGTACAGGTGTACCATTGTATTTGCTGCTTAAGTATGCCAAGAATTAACATTCAAGTCTGAAAACCAAAATGCTATATAGATTTCAACACCCTCCACTGCTAGAGAATCCTGGTTATAGTGCACAGAAGACAGTGCTGGGCAAGCCTCCAGTGGTCACCATGTTCTGATCCTTATCCAAAGTTTGAACAGGCTGGACCAAATCCTCCTCCCAATTGCACCAAATAAAGCAAGGGAGTTCCCTTGACTTCAGTGAATTTGCAAGGGAGTAACTCACAGCAAGTCTGGTTCTGTTCTAAATACTACAGTTGGTGCAGTTCAAGCGCACTGCATGTTTTAACCTTCCCCAATAGGTAAGTCTCAAAACCATTCACCCTGCTGCTCAGTATAACCAAGAAACTTTCATGAATTATGTTCATGCTTATACCAAGTCAAAACGTTTTCCTTAGGTGGGACACCTTGACCATGTCAGTGCTTAGGAGCAGCCATTTGACATCTATATTTTAAAAGTAAACTTAATGCTCATGAAAAATGCCAAACTGATGGTCCTGGGGCCTGGATACCTCCCAGACAATAGTGGCATGAGTTTCCTCTTTGCTGCCTAGTCAACGAATGACAACCTGACCCAAGGAATATTCCCACAAGAAAGGGAGAAGAATGCACTCCACTCTGCACTTCATTTGATCTTGGGGACTCTGCCAACAAGAGTTCTTCTCTGCACTCTTGTGATGGATTCTGGGGGGCAGCTACCTGTACACTAGGATCTATCATGAGACCACTCAGTTCACAAGCATGTGAACGGTTCTGTTCAAGATAAGAGGGGCAAGTTCAAACCAGTGATTCCCAACCTTTCCCCTACCTGGAGCCCTGTTGGCACTCTTGTCTTACGTGGTTGGCGTGTCCTTCTGTCCAGAAGCATAGGAAGTCCTAACCATCTTGACCCCTGTTTGCCGCCATCTTTGGGTTATTGCCCTTCAGACAGAAACCAGTGCTCTAAACCAAGTCTTGCAAGCTACGAAAGAGCTAAGGAAAGCAATTCTATGATTTACCACAATAGTGCCTTTACATCATCCAATGGACAGCAGTGCTGTCTAGGGGTTGAAACAGGAAACCGGAAGTGAAGAATCCTGGTTTCTACTCCCAGTTGTACTACACAGGACTTTAAACATCTCCCTTAATATTTGTCTCCAACTTTCCAAAGGGTTTTGAGATCAAACGTGTTGAGGGCCTGGTTTCTAGCAGTACTCCCACTGATGCCAACTGCGCTTGTGACCATTAGCATAGCTTGCTCTCTCTTTTTTTTTTTTTTTTTTTTTTTTAATTATTAGTAATTAATCAAATATAGATCTCCACCAAAATGTCATCAACACACTTTTGATCATTCGTGACCTGGGTTGGCAGCATGAAGATGAAAAACCATAATTAACATTTTAATAGGGGGAGAAGGAAACAATGAATCTTTTACAAGACAGCACACAACTGTCTTTTAAATCATTTTGTGTATGTTTGAACACTAAAGGCGTGTAAACAAGTTTACACAAAGTGCCATGAGTTAGAGTGCCACTGAACAAAACAGGTAGGTGCTTGCCTGTTGGGTGGGGAGGCTCAGAGCCTTCCTGTAGCACAGGGGCAGGCAATTATTTTGGGCAAAGGGCCACTTACTGAGTTTTGGCAAACTGCTGAGGGCCGCATTTCCCTTTCTGGCACATGGAAGCAAGAACAGCCCCATGGTCCCAGGCCAGAAGCCTCTGCTAGGCACGGTTTTCTGGTTGGGGGGGGCAAGGGCTAGTAGAACTTGGTGCTGGGTCCAGCCACTAGCTTCCTCTGGGTCCTACTGCCCCTGGCTCCTGTCATCTTTGACAGGCAGCTAGCTGCAAATAAATATTAATTATCTAATTATTAAGGGGCCCCACGGACTGGATAGATGGCCTAGCAGGCCACATCTGGGCCCTGGGCCGTATTTTTCCCACCCCTGCATAGCAGCTCTGGCCAGAAGGCAGAGGCATTCCAGCAGCCTCCCAGACTGCCCCTCTGCCCCGCTCTGCCCCCCCACCAGCTGGCAACTATCAGCAGTGGCTGGAGATAGGGTTGCCAACTCTGACTGAAGCTATTCCAGGAGACTCTTTTTTTTTTCTAAAGCTATTGCGGGGGGAAAAAAAATCTTCCAGATTGCTCAATAGTCACCAGGAGATTGATGCTGATTCCAATAGACTCCTGGCTAATCCAGGAGGGTTGGCAACCCTAGCTGGGTGCCAGAGGGGGTGGGGAATGCCGCCACAGTGCTGTGTGTGATGCCTCCCAGCTACCCCTGCTGAGGTCTTGGAGGGAGCCAAGCCAGGACCACATGGTGAGGGTGCTCCCCCACATTTGAGTGTCTTGACAGCAGCAGAGGCTCCTGGAGCTGGGGTAGGGAAGGGAAATGAAGCCCCCTTGCCACGCAGGCCTGGCCTGGGTTCACTCAAGACTCTAATAGGCGTAGCTAGGCTGGGCCTGCAAGATGGGGGGACCTCTTTTCCTTTCCCACCTCCCCATCTCTGGGTATGGGAGCCATGAGGCTGCTGTTGTCTAAAGCCTCAGTTGGGGGAAGAAACGGCACCCCCCCCCACCATGAATATCCAGTTTGGCTACCCCAGCTGGGGTCTTGGAGGTAGCCAGGCCAAGCCCATGAAGCAGGGGGGCCCATTTCTCCCATCCCCAGCTCCAGGCACAGCAGCCTCACAGGAAACCTGCACATAGGTTCCCTAAGGTGCTCTGCCTTAGAGTGCCCCTGTCTGATATATTATCAGAGGATGACACTGTCATACGATTGGCCATTTTAAATGTGCTCTGCAGCTATGAATGTTTGTAGAGTGCTTTCAGGGGCCTCACTGCATGAAAAATGTAACTTCTGTATGTGCCCTAAATTACAAATCAGGACTACAAACATACTGGGATTTCTTATACTTTTCCCGCTTTCTATATTTTAGTGAAGTCTGCATCTCTTTAGCTTTTTGTCATAAACTATTGGTCTGGAACAAATCTTCAGCCAAGACTGAAGTATAATAAAAACAGAATATCATTAAAAATGAAAAATAAAGAGGAATTTAATGGCCAGAGCAGTTGCTGTGAGCTTCACTCCCCAAGATCCAGGACGTCAGCATACTTAAGCAGAGACAATGGGGCAGGAGGGGATGGACAAGTGGTACAGATGCCGGTCTGTTAACTCTTTGGAATCTGCTTCATTCACTGCTCATAAAATCCAAGTGTTCAAAGAATTAAATAGCTCAGTTACTGGAACATTTTTAACAGTATCCATCTTGGGGCGCAATATGGACATGTAATATTTCCTACACCTATCAAGTTAGACAAGGCACGGTGCTATTTCCTCTGGTGCTATTCCCAATGCCACTGGCTACTTCTCAGCAAATTAAAAGGAAAAAAAATGGTATCTAGGCTGACTTTCAACTCAAGAACCCCAGTGTTATCATTCGAAACCAACTGCAATTTTCTCCAAAAAAGTAAGAAGACTCAAAGCTACTTTGAAGGTATCATTCAGTACTCAAAGCAGGAGAGGTTTTTTGAAAAAAGGTCTTCCATTTCAGTGTTTAGATCTCTCTCTCTAAGAAACTCCAGAGTACTTGCATCTGAGGCTGGGTTTGGCCCACATGCATCCAAATTCATATCTAATACCTTATCTAGGACTAATAAGAACTAACCAAGGAACAGACACAAAAGTCTAATTTAGACAACTAGATTGATCTTTTCCCACCATTCTACCTTGACCGGGGATTTCAGCTTCAAATAAAATAAGGAAGGTTTCCTTTCAAAGTTCCATATATTGCTTCTGGAGAGGCCTTTATACTTAATCCATATGGTCCCTTTAATTCCAATCAGTATTTTATTGATTAGAGTTCTGGCTTAGCAGGGACAACAAGAACACATTGATTCAGAAGTCTCAGGAGACCTTGAAAATGAAACCCAGAGTTAGAGAAAGACTATGCATAACTTCATCTCAGATGCTGTGAAATGCAGTACAAGACCCAGTGGATGAATAAATCTAGGCAGAGACTTTCATGAAGATATTGGCTGCATCACCCTTGGAAGTGGGAGCATTTGAAGATCAAAAAGCATTTCTGATTAAAAGCAGAACAAACAAGTTAGATTTCTGGCACTGTCAATCTTCTTGCTTTCTGCCTCTAAGATTACGACGGGTGACTCAGAAGGGGGAGAAATGGATTACTGAATGGCTGCATGCATATGTGAAGCAAAGCAACAGGCTCCCCTTTCCAAAGACATACTGTGTCTGCTCTTCAGGAATAAAATCTGTTATAAGCTCTCCCCCTACTCTGTAGTGTGTATGTGCCTGTACACACACACACACACACACACACACACATTTATATGTGAGACCAAAAAAAACAAACAAACCACTCACCTGGTTCACATGAGAAGCTATCAACAACATTGCTATAACCTGAGTCACAACCAGTTTAGCAGCATGAATATGATTTTGTTTTTTAAATGAAAAAATGGGGGTTGTTTGAAGTTCTAGTGAAAACATTTGCCAGATGTCACCCATTCTACTCGTATAACGTGGAGGAAGACAGCAGCGCATGGTAAAAGCATTCACCGCAAGTGCCAAGTCTCAGGAAGTGTGGGGGCCAGGTGTGTGGCGGGGGAGAATTCTCACTGAAGTCACGAGTAGTGGTGTCTGGAGTAAATCTCACACTCACATGCATGAGCGTGCACACATTATTAGATTCCAAATAGCTGGTTGAATGTTGGGCCTGCAGTACACTGCAGAAAAAGGAAAGCTGCCTCTTATCACAGGTTTTAGGTTACAGTTGGGCAACCGAACAGCATTATAAACTCCCAATTGTCTGGAATACATTATAAGCCGTGGGAAGGGAAGGAATTTTGAGATAATATGCTGGTACTAAATCTAGAGAGACAGGCTAGCTAGCCACTGGAATCTGAAATCAAATTGCAGCACAACTGCACTCACCACCCCTATGTATTTGGTTTGTGTGAACACTTGAACTCTGAAGCTTTACTCGCACAAATACTTCCGATTACCTAATTTTGAGCTTAAACATTCCAGTTCTGTGGAAAGGACATTTCAGTTCTTGAATTATTCACCAGTACAATTTGAAGTTTGCAACATGAATTGTGTTAGGTAGTTACAGAAGTCAACCAGCCAGGGGTCATACCCACCCGTTTGACTTTTGTAGCTAAGCAAGCACAAATTGAGAGTTGTGAGTGTTTCTGATCACTTGACCAAGGATTGTTTATTGTCAACAATGAATAAATGTGAGAATTTACCAATATGTGTCTGTGGGATAATTTGCAAATCAGAATTAAAAAAAGACAAAACACATTAAATAAATTATGATGGACAAATTATGCACAAACTTCTAATTACAACATTATATTGGCCTCTGATATCAATAGAAATGTGACTTCCCAAATGCTGTTGGTGGACAGCATGTAACTGATTCCAGTGGCTACCAGTAACTGCAAACACATGGTTCAGTAGCATTCATTCCCCTTCACCTTTTAATAAACTTTTCCTCTGTAGAACTAGCAAGCATGACAAGTTGCTTAAAACCAAACCTCTACAGTATGTATTCAACAAGGCTTTTTCTGTGGACTTTTGGCTGGCTAAAGCTAAAAAACGTACGGCAAGTTTTATCCAACAAATGATAGCTACAAAATTAATAAAAGACGCTGCTCACAAACCAGCTTCAAATATAATTTTACTGCTGTAAATTGCTTCATTAAATGAAACCCATTCATCGCCAGCTCAAACACATTCCTGCAGATGCACTGAAGCAGGAATGATGGAATTATTTAAGTTTCAAACAAAAACTCACTCACTGTTCTTTCCTGTATAGGGAAAATAATAACAACAGTGGTCTTCCCCCTGGATCTAATTATCTGAGTTTAAGAAATCAAGGGGGAGATAAGCAATGCGAGCTAATGTCTGACACTTGCACCTGATGAGGTTTCCAAAAATGAGTGCAGGTAAGAGGATCAGCAAGTAACAGTTTCCCTCTAAGTAACTGATGCAAAAAGAAAAGGCATAATTAGAAACCAAACCAAACCAAACCAAACTTTAGCGCATCCATCAACTAGTAACCTAATGTAAGTTTTGGTCTGGAACTGGATATGGTTGCAAACGTTGCAACTAAGCTTTTTCTCTGGTTCTCATTTCACACACACTTGCAAGGCTCAAACTGAATCTGAGTCCTTTACAAGTCTCTTCCACCCTTACCTCACTTGGTGCATAACAGATCCTAGGACTTCTAAATCGTGCTCTTTATTCTGCTACTGATATCTTCATAGACACTGGGCATGTCTATACGTGCAAATAATGCAGGACCAGTTTACTCTAGAATAAAGTACTCTAGAGTAAACTGTCCCAGGCACATATCAGGATGCAGGACCAGATTTGCTGCTCCTAGCAGCAGACTGCTCCTACTCCCTGCACCAAGCCCCTGCAGCAACCAAGGGGAGCTCTGGGATCACCCTGGGTGCTAGCCCAGAGGATGGCAGGGAGCATGGGGCCAGGAGACAGCTGTCTTCTGGCAGGGGCTGGGACATTGCTCCCTGCCCCAGGAGCTGCCTACTGCTAGGGCAGGCTCCACCATTGGAGCCCGAGTGGGTACAAGGTCCCCTTGCCCCAGCAGCAGGGAGTTCCCAACCCCTTTTCCATGATCGCAGGGCTGGGAATGGGAGATTCTTTTCTCCTAGCCCCAGCCCTGCACTCACAGGCCCCAGGCTGTGAGATTCTTATCTCCTAGTGCTGCCCCTGCAATATCTCAGCCTGGGCCCCTGAGATACGAATCTCCCAGCCCCCGCTCCCCGATTGTGACCAGGAAGCAGCGACTGGGAGCTCCCTGCTGCTGGGGCAGGGGGACATTGTCCCTGCCTGGGCTCTGGTGGTGGAGCTCCTGCCCCCTCTTGCACATTTGCTCCCAGTCACCCATCTACATGTGCCATACTGTGCAGTAAGTGATCAAGAGTAAATTTGCTACTTGTATTTACAGGTAACAAATTTACTCATGATTAAAGCAAAATACTGTGCAGTAAGCACCTGTACGTATAGACAGTGATACTTACTGTGCAGTAATTAGCTCTAATCTCAAGTAAAGCATCTCATGTAGATGTGCTCACTGGGTATTTAACCTTGTGCCAGGGTCCCATGGTTTGAATGCTACCCTACCTGGAACTTGGAAGATCTGAGTTCAATTCCCTACTCAGCCACAAATTTCCTTCAAGACCTTGCACTATCTGTTAAGGCTAGTTGTGCAAAAGAGCTCAGGCCAGTGGTTCTCAACTCTTTCATGGTTCTGTGGTGTGGATGCTGCTGCAGCCACAGCCATGTGACTGCTCTGCATGGCCCTGTTTCCAGGAGGTATGTATGGAGCTGGTTTGGAGAACAGAAGCAGAAGCCACTGCCTGGATTAGGTTTACCTAATGTGTGTGTTCCTTCTTCCACCCAGCTCGTTGCCCTCTCCCAGCTGACTCCCAGACACAGCCACAGCCTTCATGCATGTGTGTAAAACATCACTGGCAAGTCCAAGGGCAAAGCAGAGACACCAGTGGTGAGGTCTGCCAAGGGGAGTAACAAGCCCTGTATCTCCCCACCCCACCCCTACTACACCCTGCAAGCTTAAGCCCAGTTGTCCCAGTTCCAGTTCCCCAAGCATGTATGCAGTTGTATGGGGCTTCAGACTGTATCACCACTGAGGTATAGTCCAGTGAAGGGCTTAACATACGTTTATGCCTTAAAGAACACACTTAGATCTCATTACTTTTCATGAAAATTTTACGTTTGCTTAAAATTCAGGACATAATTATGTGCGCTGCTGAACAGAAATCGTGAGCGTCAGGTTAAGTGTATATTTAGCAGTTTTACTGAATCAGGACCAAAATATACCAGGCCTCAAAAGTTAGAGTATATAAACTTTCAGGTTGCCTTTGTGAGCTTAATGCACTTGAAGGAACAATATCTGATGGTCTGTTTATAAACAGGCTTTTTGTGCTAAGCTGGTATATAGGTGTAGAAACTGCTACGCTTAAATTGATGCAGCCACTAGTGTAAACACAGTTATGCTGGTATAAAACTAGATTTTTCCTAGAGCGTATTTTGGTGCATAAACTAGACCAATGCAAGCACTTTTATAGCAGTGTAACTGCATTCACACTAGGGAGCATCATTAATTCAATTATATTGATTTTTAAACCGATACAGTTAAATCACTGCAAACACTGTGCGTCTTCCAGCCCCAAGAAGAAAACCCTTACACAGCAGGCCACTGTCAACCTGGAGGTTTGCTAGTGTCTCAATAACCAAGTCTGCAATATTGGAAAGGGAAAGGGGGAATTATGTATTAACAAGCCAAAGCACTCTCATCTTTTTTCATCTGTTTCACTCAGGGATGATTCAGTAAAATAAAAAAACAGCTCATATTTTTTGATGTTAGGCCCAGGGGCACAATTAAATCTAAGTGCTGAAGTGGAAGCAGAGGTCTCTTCTGAGAGGCTGTCTTTCCAAAGTTGATTAGAAGTCTAAGATAACGGCTGCTGCAGCAGTTCTGGATAATGAAAACACTTTGCCAGGTCTCGTGCAGCCAACAGACCTCTAGATCAGTGGTCCTCAACTACTTGGGACTCAAGGCAGCCCTCTTCGGACTCGAGGCATGGCTTACATAACTCCTGTGATTGAAGTGGCACCCAGCTTCAAAAACTAATTTATATATTAGCATGCTTACCTCCTTGTAAAGGGGCAGGCAGTGGGGGTGGGAGAACTGGCCAGGAGGAACAAGCTTGAGCCTGTGCATCTCTCCTCGCACCTCACAGTATCCTTTAAAGGATCCGGTGACACCTCAGGTGCTGGGACAACCTGGCTGAGAATCACTGCTCTAGATGTCCCAAAACTTCTGGTCCACGGGAGCATGGGAAGGTTATATAAGAATAAGAATTCATGCACACCCACCACCCAAATTCCCCTACTAGGCTGTCTTCCAAGAAGGACAAATGACTCTCGCATCCTGACCCTCTCCCAAAGGCATGTTTTAGCATGGAAACTGGGAGTCCTACACACTTCCCTAAAGGTCAAGTGCTGCTCCAAAACCCTCTACACTTACCTGAACATGGAGCTTCTCTACTGCATGCTGGCTTGAAGGCAATGCAGCATCTCAAGACTCACTATAGTCAACATTTTAAACAGCTCCAGGATTTGAGAAGCCTCTGAAAACCACTGAATTTACAGCGGTGTAGTGGCAGTAGTCCAGAGATCAAGCCACAGCTGGACAGGAAAAGGGCCCCTTGAGCACAGCCTCAAGCAGAAGATGGGACCACAGAGTCACTTGGTCATCCCTGGACAAGTCCCACAGGCAAAACTTGGGAAAGAAGAAAACCATCTGGTCTCACTCCAGCAAGCTGCCAGCTTCCCTCCAATACATTTATGTGGAGATACAGAGAAGAACCTGGTACAAAAAAGGTTTGCATTCGTTTTGGTGGATGAGCAAAAGTTACAGAGAAATCCTGTATTGTTCCAACCACTTCATCCACCTTTTAAATATGCTTTACACATGCAAGCGTGCACACAGTCTGCACACGCACATGTATGCATGCCAAATTCAACTTTTCAGGGTTGGTTTGTGGTTAGTAGTGTTGATAGGCTGGGGCCACAAAGGCTGAACTCAGCTCTCTCAAAAGAAAGCAGGGAATTTGGGTTCTGGTTCATCTTTGACTATCATCCATGATCCGCACTGCGATGTGGACACAATGGTCTTTTTCTGTTTCCTCTTATTCTCTGGCCTGCAGCCTTTGAAAACAACTGTTTCCTTGTTACTGTATTTTCTAGCCTCTCCAGTCTGCAGGGGAACTCAATAATCCAAGTCATAGCTAAGAGTACTGGTGCTTATAATAAGGTTTAAATGAGAAAAGGAGCAGACATTGTCTGTTATTGAGAGGAATCAAGCAGCTGGAATTCTTCCAAGAGAAATCCCATTTGACTAGTGGACTTTATCAAATGTTTTATTCTATTCAAATGTAGAGACAAAGACATTTACATACAAAGACAGAATAAAAAGAAGACGAGGGTAGCTTGGCTTTTCAAGTCACAGCGTGTTCCCTCTAGTGGCCAAGAGCCAGAATATAGATTTTAGTTTCTCTGTGAACTGTCTCATTCTTTTACCTTGGATGAGAAGCCAGTTCTACAGAATGGACAAGATAATAATACTATAATTAACCTAAATCTCTTGGGTGAAGAATAAATGTTAAATAACCTTCTTTAATGAAACTAGATACAAACACTAATGTGACTAAGGTGAAAAGCGGTAATTCACTCCTGTGCAGAGGGTCAGTCCAAGTTCTGTGACTTTCCTTCTGCCCCATTTAAGCCCTCCTAACCTGGAAGCAGATCTCTTGAATAAGTAGAAAACATTTTTACATAATCCTTTTTCAGGGGCAAGCTTCACTGGAGGATTATACTGTACGATGGATACAGAAAGGGTCTAAAAAGCAGAACCAAAAACCAAGTCCATCCTGCCTTCTCATTATCATGCTTTCCAATTAATGACTTAACAAGTCTGAGAGATAAAAATGCATTTATTCCCTTAACAATGACTGTGTAGGGATGACACTTTCTTACTCAACAGTCCTGATCCCTGTGTAACCACAGAAGTTGCGTCTGCTGATTTACAATCATTAGAGATGGGCTTAAAGCCAAAGTAGGGATACAAATCCCTTAACAGTGGAGAAATATCACTGAGCACTTTGCAGCTCAGGTTCTTCTCTAGCCATCCCCGTAACGGGAACTGGAGCATGATCTGCCTTATGTAATGATCAGCTTTGCAAGCACCGTTTTCATGCTTGATAGAAGGCAGGTCTATTTTATGATTTGTGGTGACCATTGGGCTGATGGTTGGATAAAGTCACATTTTGTCTGTACAAAGAACAAAATGTTTAAGGCAAGTGGCCACACACAAAGCCATAAAATGTCACTACTTTCTTTCTAATGCAATAAACACACACGTGTACATTAGATGGAACCAAACTGATCAGATTCCTGGGTTGCCTTTATCATGAGCTTAAAACAGTCACAAACATTAATCCTTTTAAAGAAGCCTATACAAAAGAGTTGTCATTTCAGCAGTGCTTTGAGCAAGAGTAATATTAAAATCTCAATTATTAATACTCATGAGTTAATATTAAAAGGACTAAAGTGAGTCAGCAAAACTGCTCTGTATCTCCCAGCAGTCACTCTCACAAAGTTACTGCTTTGTTTTCTTAGATGACATATTCACATCACCATTTCCTGACTTTCAGTGAAGACTTTCTTGCAATTCTCCATGTGTATTGGAATTATTCAAACCATCCACCAATCAAAGCTAAAACTGAATGGCTACCTCCCCTGCTGTAATCAGGGATTTCAGACTATACAGGTCTCTATATGCAGCTCTGCTGCTTTTTCATACATTTTATTTTTGCTAAATTATTGTTGCCTGTCCCTGTAAATCCCAAATATGCCATTCAATTGCAGACCCACTGGCTGGAGTCATAAGATGCTAAACAAGGACAACAAAATACTCCTAGCAAAATAAGAGTTTCTGGCCGAACTGATAAGCAGCAGCACCAACAGCACATCGCTATCACCTGGGTCAGTGAACTCATCTATCACCACTCTGTGCTTTGTATTGCAAGAATTCACTAGCATCACTCAACTTGCTCTGCAATCCGTGTACAACATGCATGCAATAAACCGGCGCCAATACTACAATCTTGGCTCAAATACTTTCAGTAACCCTTGTGTTATCAATGGGTACTGGGGTGACCACCTTAATTGGGCAGGACAGTCCCAAAATGTAAAGGTTGAGTCCCAGTCCCAGGCTGAATGACTCTGGGACAACATTTGTCCCAGATTCCCTTGACATAGTCAAACCGCAGAAACTATTGTCCCGATATCATGTTCAAGGATCTGGGTTTTCCGTCTGCTGCTTGGGGCTGGGGATAGTGGGATGCAGGGGGCACCGTGTGCATGCACGTGGCCAGCAATACAGACAGGCAGCAGTGGAAAGCAGCTTCCCCAGCGTAGGCAGGTAAGTCTATGGGGTGTGGGGGGAGAGAAAAGGTATAGGCAATGTGTGGAGGGTGGGGGGGTGGGAAAGGCAGATTGAGGAAGGGAAGAAGTAGGGTAGGGTTGGCAGCTGGGGCTGAGGCTGAGGGCACTGCTCAGCCAGGGTGGTGCATGGGGCCTGGGACTGGAATGTGCAGCCATGGGGCCCAGCCGGGGAGCAGGATGAACCCACTTGCAGGGGATGCTCATCTGGGGGGCAGCAGGGGGCCTGGCTCCCTGCTACTGTGTGCATTTCCAGGGAGGGAAGGATCAGGGGGCACGTGTCCCCCTCAGATTTGTACTCAGAGCAGGAGTGGATGCGGGCTGCCTGCTGCAGGCTTGGCGGTCCCCACCCCCCTGCACCTCCAGGCCTTCCACAACCCAGCGGGTCGGACCCAGTGTGGGAGGGTGGAGAGGCTTGGTGTCCTGCTTTTGTATTTTGAAAAGGTAGTCACCCTAATGGGTAGTTTTAGCTTAAATATTGCAAGATCAGACAACTCTGTCCTACAGAGTTTGAGCCACACACTTCCTGCAACTGTACTGAAAGCTATGGGTGTGTACTGAAGTTGCTTTTTTCCACCATATAAAGTGCTTTATTGCCATGACTTAACAAGAGTGCACAGCCTTATAGCACTTTAAAATTAACCCTTTTTAAATTAGGTATTAAATTTGAAATGCTATAATTTACAGTACTTTAGCAATCCAGAGTGCTTTAAATAACTTCTGTACGCTGGTCAAATTTCTGGCCAGTGGAGAAGCACCAGGAAGCTGCAGAGCACCCCTTGCTTCCTAGCCTAGAAAGTGCAGGGAGGCTTAGAGGCCCCCCCTGCCAAACACTGAACTTCTGTCATGTTTAAAAGTGCTGTAACTTTATAGTGCTATAAAATGTGCTATAAGTTACAGTGCTATAAACCATGCACGGAGCACTTCTGTACACACCCATATGTGCACAAGTGCTCCAAATCTTCTCAGCATTAGCTTTCAGGGACCAGGGCTAGGAACCATTTACTATACCAATTTCAAGAAAAGGCTGTGCATGCAAAAACAAATGCCCCACAAGATGCACAGAGATCGAAACCGTCCTAGATCATGGATTCCACAATATTCAAAAAAGTCTAGTTCTACTCTCCGTTATACTTGTTCATTTCCCATGTACTTCAACAAGCTGTAAAGAGCTTCATTGTCTTGGAGTTGCAGAACAACATGACCTGCAGCTTCCTTTCACACTGTTGTATCTTGGCATGGCACATAACAAATCTAAAGATCAGGGTTCGAATTACAGGGGAGCTCGGAGGGCTGACCCCCTCCCCCCTACCACCACAAAGAGATGAGAGCCCTCTGTAAGATTTGAAAATCATAAGCTGGGGGGGGGTCTCTGATTTTATTAGGGCATCATGATGGGCAGCCCAATTTCTTTTGCAGACCCAAGAGTCAAAGTGTAATTCAAACCCTGTTAAAGATTACGTATTTTAAACAATTAAGATTTATGCACCCAACCTATTAAAGCACATACGCTCTGTGAACTCAAGGTACATGTCTGTCCTACATCATGTGAGTGAAGAAGTAAACCAGTTGTGGGGCCTTGAGTCTAGAACTCACGAGATAAAAAGGTCAAGGAAAAAGCTGGACTATTTGAGAGTTTCTCTCCTGTTGTTCCCAAGTTGTAAGGAGCCTGAGAAGGAAATTGTAATGCCCCAGTCACCAAAACACACAATCTATTGTAGCCCCATCCCTGACCTTATAAGCCTGTTATGACTAAGTGAGCTGTTGTCATTCAATCTCACCTAAGCAATTATGTGCTTCCTTCTTCTGCTGCTGTATGTTTTATAGACAAGGCATTGACACCACCTTAGAAATCAGAGCTGGTGTATATACACACTGCTTTCTCCAGGGGCCTCAAGAACTTTATTGCTCTATGATACCAGGTAACAGTAAAGAAACTAATTTTCCCTTGGTCCTAAAATGCAAAACCTCCCTGCCTACCTGTTTGTCACTGTCTGACTGCTCTGACTCAGGCCTTCAAATTACTTTTCTGAATTTTTTTTTTTGCTGTGACAGCTGATTTGTGCTTCCCTTCCTCTCCACTCTGGAGTATTGGTAGCTGGCAAGAGCTAGGAAATGCTAAGTAAATTGCTGGAGGGAACTTGAGAATTGATCACTTTGTTTTTTACCACAGACGAAAAAACAATTTACAGCAATGGAATAACTCAGCAGTTATTTGAAGCTTTAATTGAACTCGCCATCTCATGGTCTAACATAAAATTAGTCTTAAAACTTTATTTGAAGATACTAAATGATACACAGAAGTAAGAACAACATGGAAATTGAAAGAGAGAGAGTTAGTTCATAGTAAAATATAGTAGGCCTAACCAAATTAACCAGAGAAAACTGAAGTCACTAAAATCTTTTATTCACACACTGCATCTTCTGATCTTTTCTGTCAAACCCATATCACTGTCTTTTATACAATCTGCTCTTGAAGTGCTAAACTGAAACAGAAAAGTGGAGAAGAGGTGAGGATTCGTTATAAATGCCTTGTTTCCTTGTCTCCGGCTGAAGCTAAGTATCTATCAATTTTTTAAAAGCATGGATTTATCCTGGAAGTATCACTCACAAGTAGAACTGGAAGTCAGGAAAAGCACAATGGAGTTAATGAGGGCTTTCATTTGCAGAGCCAAGCAACCATCATCTCAGAACCAAGCAGCCATCAGCTTAGCTATCGATGTGTTTTTAACAGACAAAATTTTCAGAAGTCATTGCTGGATACACAGCTTGAAACACTTTTAAGAGTATGATTTCTGAACATCCGGCTACTTCACACTTTTTTCAAGTGTGGGACCTAACCTAACAGATGCAAAATCACAAATCAGCCGATGTCAGCTAATGACTATACCCTTCTAACAGTGCATGAGAGCCATGCTAAACTTCTAAGCTAAGTACAGACAGTCGAAAAGCCTGAGGCTGAAATGATTCAATCTTTGCAGGTTGGTCTAAGCTGCATAGATTGAACCAATAAGCAAGTGAACAGACATTCACTTTTGATTCTGGGAATGCAGCCACATGCCCACAGTGGCCCAGGCCAGAAGCCGGGGGGATGCTAGAGCACGCCTCCCTGCTTACCTGGAGCAGACAGCTTGGGCCAAGGATAGCCTGCCTACCTTGCGGGGGGGGGGGGGAAGGGGGGGTTGTGAGGGATGCTGGAGGACTGCGATTTAACTTGAATCTGGAGGGAATCTGGGACAGAAGTTCAATAAACTGATTTAACCTAAATCGGTTAATTATCCATCCAGGTTCATCCTAAGCCCGTTTCAGCCAGTTTTTAAGTGGTTTATGTGCACTGAACTTCTGTTGTGTTATAGACTGGAACCAGTTTCCAATCACTTATATTGGTTTATGTGTAATTTCTGTCCCTAGCCCTAGAGCTGTCTGGTATTTTTCTGAATATTTTTCATCAGACATTGTCAATTTGTCAAAACCCAAACTGTTTTCATAAGAGTCAGCTTCAACAAATTGCCACTTGGAAAAAATTCTGAGGGGGTTTACAAAAATGTAAATTAAAATTTACAAAAATGGGCCTTTAGTTTTAAATCAAAAAGATTTAATTTCACTGTCTTTGGTGAGCTCATTTGGTACCATGCTAAGGTTACAATCAAACGTACCTCTGCATTCCTTTAATGATAGAGATATAGGATCCCCCATTTCTCACGATCTTGAACATGGCTCAGATTGTATGAATGCCCTGTTGGACACTTGACCATCTAGGAAATCACACAACCGGCAGATGACGTGCTTCAACACAGCCTTTCAAAGCAATGTATCATAGGTTAGATTGGAAAATTAAAGCATGCACATCTGGACATTACAGTCCATTACTCCATTCACACATTGATAATCCTTGATCTTTCAGATCAACCAGTCTGCTGCCATGACTCCTACCCTCCCAGGAAAGAAATTAATTCTGTCAAGCCCCGCAGGTAACACAAACCATAGTTTTCATGAAAATTTATTTACCTTATTTGTCATAAAAGGAATGCTGGCATTTCCCAAGTTTTCCACACAGCCTTCTGTTAATTCAAGACTTTTTAGCCAGGGACCACCATGTTTTCCTCTCTGCTGCACATGACACAGCAGAGTGAAGCCATTTACTAAATACTGGTTTACATATTAGCATTCTCCTCCATTTACAGGCAAGTAACAGACTGGTTTAGAACTGAATTCTTCTCTCTGAACTACTACTGTAGTCTTCTTTTCAAATATATTACAACACAAACTACATTGACTAAACTAAACTCACACATTTTTCATTAGTTTACTCTACCCCCAAAGATAGGAGACAAAAAAAAAAGTGAAGAAACATGCATGGTATTAAATTATACAGTGATCTCATTGAAGTCAGTAGGAGAGCAGGATGAACAGGCCTGTTTGCAAGACTGGTCCCTCAGTGCTAACTAGTGTAAGCCATCATTAGACATCATCAATAAGAGTGAGACGATCAAGCCAGTTATTCATTTAGGGCTGGCTCAAACCCCACTGCAGTCCCAACTGTATGGATACCTTTAAAAGTGTTATGTATTAGACCATTTGTTACATTTGCCCAGGGATTGCAGGAGGGAACAGCAAAACTGTAGGCAAGCTTCTGCTCTCTGAATGAAGAAGCGACTTTGTCATTCTATAAGCTTAAATCCTTGGTCTTTTGAGAGCAATGCAGCAACCAAGAGTCCTATGGAAAAAGTGTGAATATGATGAAGGAATTAAGAATTTATCATAATTCAAATGCACATAGTGGCCAAATTAAAACTGTCCCCTGTGCATGTTCAGTGCCTTAATACCAGCATTCCCTAATTTTGGAGTGCTTGACTTTGCAATCATGTTCTTTCAGCACATTTTCTGCATTTGTGTGTACGTGAGAGAGAGAGAGAGTGCACATGACTGCATACATCTATGCGGGTCTGTGAATAGCTGCCTGTTTTACCTTTCTCCTGGAGAAATTACCTGTACATATAAATGCATAAGATTTAGCAGTGACAGCCTCTGAAGTAGATCACAGATGATCTAAGGCATTAGAAGAGATCAAAAAAGACTAGCTAAACAAGCATAAATAGCAAGTAAAACAGAAAACTACCATCCTGATCAGAAAAATGCAAACTGCATATTAGGTGAGGCACAGAGGTATATGGTGACGAACAGAAATTAGTAGCAAACCATGGAAGAGTCACAACATGACTGCATAATTGGACTTACAAGAGCCTTCCCTGAAAAGATGCAATTAGCAAGATTACACCAGCAGGAAAAACAGCATACAGAATTAAACCAGCAGCAAAGGAGAGGTAAATCAAACGTACCCTGCCCCTTTCTACATTGACATCAAAGCCACAAATGACAAACCACTGAAAGGACAAGAGAGAAAAACAACCTAGAATGGCATTAAACCACAATGGCTTAATTGGAATACTATTATCCATTCATCTCTCTAACAACTACCCAGAAGGCAGGGAACAAGTTTATATATATGGTCAGCAATATATTATCTGAAAGCCAGAAAAGAATCTACTCCCTGTTATGTTATGTACTGTAGTTGAGAAAATGCTAGTGTACGTTTCTTTCAGAAACCCAAGAAATTCTGAAACTTATAGGAGCTATAGGTGCTTTTGTCATCCATAAGGAAAATCAGGCCATGAAGCATATATTTTAGAAGACAGTGCCTAACAACTTTGACTTATTAATAGGCTCAACCAAGATTTGGATTTTGCATTAATTCTGAATTAATTTTGAATTAATTCTGGGCACAACTCCTAGCATGTAGACGTCTAGCTATCAGACTGCACTTGCAATTCAAGCTGGTAAACTTTGGGCATGCTGTGAACCACAGCCCCTAATAATCACGCACACAATTCTTTGCAGGTTCAGTCATAGACATGATCATCAAGCCCATTACAATAAAGCACCAGTGACATCTGTATTGTTTCTGTATTTTACAGTGGTGTGACAGGACCAGATGCTGGGGGTGGCTGTGATGGCTCCTGCTCTGCTGTGGCCCCTCAGAATACCCTATTCTCCCTTTCCTCTTTCCTGCCATGCCTTGATGGAATACTTTGATTACAAAAAGAGAGGCTGCCCCAACTTGGACTCAGCTGCACAATCCTGCCCCTCAAACATTAAGTGGGGTCCTACTGGCCCCATCCATGCCCTTCGGGGACCTGCTGCCCTGCGGGCTAGTCATGCTCTCCATCTGCCCCTACAGCCGTGCCCATGCCTCACAGATGTTTCTTTAATTTGTCCTTGGTGGCCCTATCCATTAATCAACAAAATCTACCTAGCCTAGACCTTCCCGATGAGGTCTTAGCCTTCTGTTTTCTGGCCCCCTGGTTCCTGCCATAGTCACTCCACACAGGAGCAGCTCTTATCCCAGCTAATACTGCCTACTTATTTTACCACAGCTGGCCCATATTCAGCTTCCAGTACCACCCACAAAACTTAGCCTGCAGCAGCATCTCCTTTTAGAGTAACAAGAGCCTCTGGCTCCATATTACAGGTGGCCATACACTTACTATTCTAAATCACTTTGATACCAAAAGAACATTAGGATACCATATCACAAAGGAGTATTTTCTTGGGTCAAAGTCAGAACTGGCAGTCAGACAGCAAAACGACTGGCACTTCAGAAACAACATAAATGAAGTTAAGAGTTGGTCTCAGGATATTTCCGAAATTATGGAGTTCTACCACTCCTGGATCTTCAACCCCTTGGTAATTTTTTAAGTTTCATAATAGATTTGAAGACATGCAATGCTTTGGGACCTCTTTCAACTGATTCCAATGTTTGCAAGCTTTAAATTATACTGTTTCTAATTTTTCTGGCCCTTTGCTTCTCTAGCTAGATGCTTTACCATAATATACACATGTACAATAACATATCCTGACTATTATGATGCCTTCAATAGTATGTCCATTTCTGGAGCACCGTTTTCACATATGATGAAGAAAAAGAGATGTAGTTCTCAAACAGGGAGACTGTAGGAAGGAGAGAAGTAGAAAGAGGAGTAGATTTTCAACTTGAGAATGTTAATGGACTTTAATCAGCCACTTCACATTGATTACCATAAACCATTTGCTTCTCTGTTTTCTATGCAAGTGTGCATGACTGTGATTGATACGGGTTTTTAGCTCACCTAATTTGATTCTTGTAGAGTAATCAACAGTCAGCTGTTTGAACCGCAATCAGAATAGACTGTCTGGGTAACTGAGAATAGTTCAGCTAGTTTCTATTCTCTCGTGCCCCTTTCTCAAAACCCAATGTCATTCTGATGGCCAACATGTTGGAGCAGGCAGTAGATACTACTATACATTGTACAGTGTGGTTGTTCTGGATGTAGCAGTCATCACAGAACCGGGGGCCTAGATTAAGGCAGGATTCATCAGCCAGGTGTTCCAACCAAGCAGAGGAGGTTGGAGGGAAGATGATGGTAACACAAAAATGTGTGATTAGTATCTTAAGTGAGGAATAGATGGGGAAGACAGGTGCTTCACACAATCAATGTAGAAATAAGCCTTTCAGCCAGAGATTTCAATACGGCCAGTACACCCACTGAAAGGTAGGCACATAACAGAAAATTCTGAGACAGCAGACAACATTGATGTTACCAGTAGACCTGAATAAAATAACACACCAATTTGTAAGGGTGCTTGTGCATTCTGGTCTACAGTCAAGAGAATAACGCCCCATCAAGACTCTGTCTACCTGGTCTCTTCAGGCATTTTATCACAGCTGGAATTTGATGCAGCACAGAAAATTTTCCCAGCTGTGGGCTAGATCCTCAGCTGGTGTAAAACAGTGTGTTTGGCTACTTTGTTACGGCCCCAACAGTTGCAGGAGCCTCAGGACTGGCTGGATTTGAAAACACCGTAGCTCCATACTATGCTGAAACATACCTTCTGATGAGGTTGTCTTATAGTTGTAGGGAGTGATTAATAGATGTATACCCTTCCTTCTCTCAGCCCTTTGCCCACCTCTCACATACTAAAATCATTTATCCGTTCAGTTCACTGTATTCTAAAAAGATTTGTCTCTTTTGCCGACTGCCACAGCCAATGTTTTCCTTTCATGTGGAATCAATGCTCAGATCCACCCCTGGATTAAAATACCATATGCATTAGTAATGGTCAAAGCCTGTGTGATGATTGCTGACCTTATCATCTGCTCTCCTACATTGATGCAAGAATTTTCTGTATTAGAACATTTGTCCTGTAAGTAAAAAAAAAATAAAAACCCCTGGATTTTTTTTTAACACAGGAGGAGCAAGCAAAAACAATAATACAAATAAAAATAAAATCCTTCTTCCCGGCTTGGAAGCTTGTTCATACTTGTTAAGTGTGGGTTCAGGACTCCTAACATTTCACTGAATTGCTAGTTTTTAAAAGAGTTCAGAATTGCTAGTCCCCCTGCATTCTCCACCTTGTGCGGTTCCTCAACAGTTGAAAAGACTGGAGATGGGTTGAAATCAAACTGTCCTTTGAAACCAATACTGCCTCAAATTTCTGTTCACCCTAACACCCTCTGTGTTTTCATCTTCCCTGCCCAAGTAAACCAAGGCAACCAACCTAGAAGACAAAAAATAGAAATGGCCTTCGTTGAAATAGTTTACAATAACAATAGTAATAATGCAACAACCGTAACTGTAATTATACAGTGCTTTCCAACTGCAGATTTCCATGCAATTTACAAAGGAGATCAGTAGCTTTATTCCCATTTTACAGATGGGGAAACTGAGGTACGGAGTGATGAAAGGACTTGTCCAAGGTCATTCAGCGGACTGTGACAGAGCTGGGGTCCCAGCTAAGTACAGCAACCCTCAGACATCATTATTTCCCTAGAAGCACAGCTTTATTAACATCTATAATATAATACCATAGATAACCTTTGTTGCAAGACTGTTCTGCTCCTAATTTAAGATTGTGGGAGGAAATTTTGTCTCTCCCCTCCACGCCCTCCCCCCAGCTCATTACGTAAAGGAAAAGAAATCCTTTTGCCCAAGCACTTCCTGAGCAAACATATTTTCCATGGAAGATTCCACCATCATTTGATTCTATGATCATTATATGCTCTACCCTTGCACTAAAGCTGTCCTTGAGATTCAAGCATTTTTGAATGTCAGAATAAAGCACAGTCTGTTGAAAGCTATTTGAATAAACTGCAAGAGCATTTCAGAGCCAGAAAATTCAGTGGTTTTCATATGGGGAGCTGTTAAGAGAGATGTGGCATTGTGACAAAATAAGCGGTTTTAAGTTTAACTTGAAGTGAGAGGTGAAGAAAAGAATTTCTAGGACTGGGGAAGAAGATACATTGTAATACGCTTTAGGAGTATGAAAACATGGCTCCCTCTAGCTCCCAGCCCCACATCAGTACATCCCTGTCGGTAATACTGGAAGCGCTGTTCTTCAGCACGATGGATGGACCTGTACTTTTCTAAATAACTTACCCAAGCTCTGTCTTATCTAAGGATGACAACCCTGAATACAATATTGGACTTCATTGAAAACCGATATATCTGCCATTGTGATATTTCCTTTTTATCTCAAATTCTGTTCCTCTTAAAAGCATGCCTTCATTTCATTTTCCCCCTCTTTGTTTCTCAGACCCAAAAGTTTAAGCAACTTGTGAGTCCAGTTAAAATTGAAGGACAGATGCAGAAAGACGCTGGAATAACAGGCCCCTACAGCCCCTGTGCTGGTCAACCCACAGTGCCAAAGCATCTAAAACAAAGCACACAGAAGGAGAGAAAGAGATCAAACGTGCAGATAAACTTCCTAAGATTACTTCCCCATATGCATCTTGAATGCTGTCTTCCATGGACTTATACCATAGTAGGTGGGGCCCCAATCTGAACTAACCTATTTCGTCAGTCCTACTTATAGCTTACATGTATTTAAAAAAAATATCCACTTTAAAATGCCCTTTGGAATTCAATTACACATAGTAACAAATCTCTTTTTTTAACACAGAAAACACAATAAGACAATCCATTCTAGAGAGCCCTGTGCGTTTCAGAGTATAACAGTTCTTCCCCAGCTGGCACAGAAATATATTTATAGCTCCATAGATCATAAAATGAAATGGGGGAGGGGGACATGCAAGGAGAGAAATCTGAATAGCACTGGATTTGGTTAAAATAATAGCATAAAACATAACTCTATAACATTTCATCTGTTTTTTCTTCCAAGTTCAGCATCGTTCCACTCACTAAGAAATGGTAAATCAGGTCTCTGCTGGAAATTTTTATCCAGAAAAATAAAACTCTTTTTGAAGGAGGGAGGACAAACGTCCCGTTCCTCTCAGTCAATGCAGAAGAACAGAGTCTGCCGTGGATAAAGCAAAGTTCATGGTTATATGTCCAAGCACACCAGAGTGAGGGGTTTTATTCTTGCCAGACAATGCAAATCAATCCTGCACTTTGCAGGTAGGATTCATCTTAAAAGCACTTGAAAACAGAAAACAAAACAAAAATAGAAGGCCCATTTCCAAGTACCAGCTCTCCGGAAACAACAGGCTCAATTTCAGAGCGGGAATAAAGTCATCTCAACAAAAGGCCAGGGTGGTCTGTGGTGGAAGAGAAGTGGATATAAAATTGTTAACCCTGAAAGGGACTGGTGGAGAGGCTGAGAAGGACGCTGAGAAAGCGAATTAGAGAATTCAAGGTGGCCGCAGAGCAGAAGAGGCTGTCATGAAATGCAAACAGCAGTCTAACGTAGTTAAAATGGTCTGTCCAAGGCCAAATGCTGGCATTTCCAGAGAAGAGGAGGTAAAACGAATGGGCTTTCTGTGGGAACTGGGTGCCTAACACCAGGAGGATCCCTGGGAAAGCATGGCCCATTTCCCTATATAAAGAAGGGTTGGGAAGAGGGAGATTTGTAGCGGGGGGGGAAAATGTATAACAGAAATCAAACAAGGTAGCTAGGAGAAACAATGGCCACTTTTACACGTGCTCTGGGGGGCTGGGGTGACACTAAGTCGAGTGCTCCAATTAAAGTGCCGCTGTGTCTCCTGTATCAGCATCCCTGCATGCAAAAATGGGGTGGGGATGCTTGAACTAAAGCTCGTTTTATGAACTTTAGTTCAAGCACCCCCACCACCATTTTTAAGTGCAGGGATGCTGATACATGAGACTCGGGAGGCTGCTGGAGCACGGCAACTGCCACACTCCAGCGGACTCAATTCATCCAGTACGTCAAAGCAACCTCTTTGCTCGTATATTGGCACCCAGTAGGGCTGCCAGACTGCAAGCTGTGGAGCGTTTGGGACAGGATTCCTCCCTGTTCTCCCAGTCAAGACGTACAGCACCCAACACGGTTACTCAACTTGCTACCGGAGCTGCTTAAATGAGAACAAGGTGAAGCGCAGCACTTGTTGCAGCAGTCAGTGAGTGCAGGTGCATCACAGCACTGTCAGAGAAAAACAACAGAGATGCTTTTTAAAGATTGGGTGAGCATGTGTCCTTGGGGATGATGCAGTCTTACCTGTTTCAGCCCAGAAGTCATGATACAGCACACCCGCGCACATGGTGGCTAGAAAGTTAAAGGTGCATTAGTTCTCATTTGCAAACCTGATATTCCCTGCAGGAGCTGCCCACTTTGGAGGTTACTCACAAATGCTTTAACACTGATAATTTGCTTACATTATTTGGATACACAACCAATATGTCCTGTAGGGCCTCGTTCACAGCCCACGGAATCAGTCACCTTCCATTGGCTTTAGGTGATTTTGGATCCACCGGAAAATGCTGGTTCAACCCCAGGGCACCACAATGTGACTAGACTTGTTCATATGCATAGGAACTAGAGCTCAGATTAATCATATTTGTCCCACTTGAGTGAAATAACATGTCTTATCAGGCTTTACAACCTTGCATGGTCCCAAAGGAATCCAGCCCCAAATGTTTTTTAAACCATCCAGACTGCACTGTGCTGTTATTTGAGTGTGGCGAACGTGAAACAAGTCATTTGATTTCAGCTCAGTCACTCCAGACTCGCACTGAAATGTTGCCCCCATGTATCTGCCTTTTCACAGTCATTAATGCTGGCTCAGATTTTCCAAACAAAAAGTTATTGGTTTTTTTTAAATCAAAAACAGCTGCTTTTCAAAAATGGGTCTCTCAGAAACAAGGGTCAGCACTTAATCTTTTGTGGAAAATGTGCCTTTCTTTTACCTTTTCCCTCCTCCAACTTTTTTCAAAAGGTTAATAAAATATTAGCAATAATTTAACATCCCCAAAAAAATTAAGTCAATCGCTGCATGAAAAAAAAAAAGTGTAATATTTTCAATAAAGAAAGCTGGGTGAGAAACCTTGAACAAATATATCAATGGCCCATTTTAAATAACTTCAACAACATTTTTTCTTCTGTGATGTCTCAACCAGCTGTTGTGTCCACATATTCCATTAGGAAACTTGTGAACAGAACAGTAACAATGTAGAAAAAAATAGAAAGGCATGAACTTATTACAAATGTGCGATAATAATCACAGTGACAGAAGGAAGATGGTGCTGGGGAGGTCTGCCCTTTATTGAAGGCTTACAGATTTCCAGACCCCTAAAGCCATTTCTTCGATAGAGAGCAGAAATTAAATGACTGTCTCAGGACCTGATTCACAGCACTGCTGGACATGCACAACTCCTATCAACATAAAAGAGTTTTGGGGTGAACTCAGACATTATGCAGCCTGTTACGTGTCTAAGCTTAAGGCTGTTTAATCATGCTTTGAGTTCCTGCAAAACTGGTGATGGGTGGGTATTCCTTCTTCCTGGTGCTTTTTGCAAGAATGAAGACACTTTAGAAAGGGCAGTGCATTAATGGTTTTGCAGGGACCTGGGAAGAGTGGATAAGGATCTCATTTAGGTATTTAAGCCATATCTATATCATTTTCCTTCTGAATACAACACTGCCACTTCTTTTCCACTCTGGGCACATCCAAGTGTGGCAATGAGGCAGAACAGGGATCCTGTGGGTGCCCACATCCCACTCTCAGACTCCCATTGCCTGACCTAAGCTGCAAACGCAACCACAACAAAGTGGGACTTTTAAAGAAAAAAAGACTCCTCGAAACAAAGTGAAACAAAAAATAGCCAAGAAACTTAAAGACATGAAGCAACGGGCATTAAAATTTGCTGTGTGGTCTGAACCTTTGGCACTGGCTCCAGAGACAGCAAGGGAACCCACACGTGTTTGAAACTCAGATACCCACCAACACACAGAGAAGTAGATAGGTATAGTTACTTTTGCCACACAGTGCTCCATTCATTTTTAAGTGGAGCATTAAACCCTCTATGCACTGAGAATAGTTTGCATAAAGAGCAAAAACCCTCTATGCACCGAGAATAGTTGGTGTGTACATGTGTGTTTCCAAGCGTGTCATGCAAAATCACCACCTGGTATGCTGATAATACAGCATGCTCCAGAATATAGGATGCCTCTTTAGAAAAAGCAGTTAGCCTTTATACAAAGGGCTTGGTGTATTTTTAGAAGGAGAAAGGTATAAATAAGCCTTTTGAGCTACATAGTACAATAGGACTGCAGGCTGTCCCCCCCCCCACTACTGTTAGCTACAACAGAGGCCCAGTCTCCGACTGTCCTCTATAAACGAGTTGACTAAGATTTTCAAAACTAGTGAAGTGTCTCCATTTTTTAATATCCTACATCAGGTGATCTGAAGAGTCCAACTTTCAAGGGTTAGTATTTCATGCCAAAAATCAGACTCCTTTAAGATGTCTCAGATCAGGCACCCAAAAAATCACCAACCACTCTTGAAAATCCTGGCGTTTAAAATGCTTACATGGCAGCAGAAGGAGTTAAGAGAACAGAGGCACTTGCTACAAGACAAACAGCAGCCAAGTTGACGGCATATAATTAATGAACCCGCACCTTTATGTATAGTTTAGCAGGTTGTCAAAATGCTTCTTGTGCACGATACCTGCTCTCTTGTTGATTGGGCTGTCAATTCTTCACTTTCCCCAAGCACTCAGATTAAGAAATTTAATGACAAAAAACTTGAATGCAACACACTTCCTGGGAATACCTTTGCCAACAAAGATGGTTTAACAAGGAAAACACAACCCTTCTCCTTGTATTACTAATGATAACGCTTGAGCCCTTTATGTACAGCTTTCATCCAGGCAAATCCCCAAATCATTAACCAATCACCTGTACAAACCATGTGGAACAAATAGCTTTGCTTGTCAATGCAATGCTGCCACCCCTTGCCTGAAAGAGAGCATCTGTTAAACGACGTAAAGCAAACGTCCACAACACTAAGGACAGGAAGTAAAGGAAAATACGGCGTCCAGTTAAAAACACGGGCAAATATTTGAGGATAAGACATTTCTGAGGACATGAAACTTCCCAAATAGACTTTGGCTCGGGTGCTAAAGTTAATATGCACAGTTCTCCCACTTTGATAGACTAAGTGAGCTGAACTCCCTGAGATTTCAGCTGAAGGATGGTTGCTGGATCATAAGAGATGCCAGCCTGATGAGTCAGCCTACTAAGAGCCAACCTTAAGACCAAGATTCTTGAAAGCAGCTAGAATATGATGGTGCCTGACCTGAGACACCCTAAGCAAGGCCAATTTTGGGGAAGTCCTGGAGAGCTGTGATCTATAAAATCAGCCCTCCTTAAAGCTATTCTCAAGATGGCCACCCAAAAACGAAGCCACTTAATGCTGGTCATTTTTGAAAACACTGGCTTATGGGTGTGCAGCTCACTCATTTGCCTGTTCCCATACTGCAAAGCATATGCGTGGAACAGTCCAGCTGCAGGATCTTGAGTCTTTGGCTCGAGATAAAGCAGACCGTGATTTTCAGGTCTAGAGGTTCTCAGTTGGGTATGCACGTTAAGGATGAAAATGATGGTTGTTACCCGTGCACTAGCCCTATAGATATTACTAGACTTTTCTCCTTGGCCCACAGCACATGCTGCACTCTCTCAATACCAACTGCCTTATAGCCATCATTATCTGCTTGGATATTTCCTTACGATGATCAGATTCTGACAGGGAAACCTAAGCATTGTGTATCATCTAGCATTTTGATGCTCCAACTGAGTGTTTCCATATTTCTGAGCACCTGCCACCATGTTGAACCACAGATAGTTTTGAGTGGAGTTTGCAGGAAAAGCAATGACTTCCCCCATATGTCAAAAAGCTAGAACAAGAGTTCCACGGGCTAACTGGAGAAGGAATTTAGGGTGTTTATAGACGTGCTCTGGGAGTGGGGGCGGGGGTCACAATTAATTGAGTCTGCTCCAATGCGCAGGAGCAGCCTTGCTGCACGTCTATAGATGTCTATATATACCAAGGTGGTTTGGTGTGGCCATCTACAGATATTCAGCTTCTCTTGAGAGAGACTGCTCTCCCAGGAGAAACCATGAGTGTACATATGCTTAGGATATTTTCCCCAGAGCAAAACTGGCCACATTAGGACAAAAATAACCCAGGAAATCATTCCCAGGAGAGTTTATCCTGGAAGAGTGAGCATCTGTACATGTCTTCTGAGAGACGCCACAGCACAATCTTCCAGCATCCTAGGGCGTGTTGCTCCTGGTCCCCGCCCCCCCCAATTCTGCCAGATCCTTCGAACATGTGTACACAGCTTGTGACAGCATCCCAGCGTAACTGTGCTGGATTGTAAAACAGCACTTATTGTCACTTCACTCCATATTACCCTAATGCAGTGCATCTGCCTTGAGAGTTTGTATTGGCACAGTTACACTGGTCTAAATACTCCCTGTGTACATTGGTCCAAGATGAGTTAGATTTGTTTTATAATTGCTTGGCTTAGCAGCTGTTTGCTAAAGTAAGAGGAGCTGGACCAAGTATTCATTCAGGGTTAGCCCAAACAAAATGGGATGCCCAGCACTGGAGCAGAACAAAATAAACAGAGGGGAGAAATCCATTTTACTCCAAAGCTGTTTCTAAGCTAACCTAGTTAAGGAGGAAGGAAATCTCTTATTTTAAGGATGCAATTTTCTAGCATTGGTGAAGAAGTATAGGGTTTCCTATCTCACTAAACTGCATGTTATTTTAGGAGAGACAAAATACATCTTTACTAACTATGACAATGCTAAGAAATTTGTAGACTCCAAATTAACTCCTCCTCAGGGACAAAAACTAACTGTATCAGAAGGAAAAATTTTGTTTAAAATATCTACTGGACTTAAAAAACCAAAAAACCCACCCCCAGAAAAACTCGTCCTCACACATCTTGTATTTAGCACATAATCTTTTCCCCGGTGCTTGGCATTGCTGTTCATAGTGCTGATGTGGTTACCACGTATTTCCTTTCCTGTTTCATTCTATTAAGCCAGTAATTGATTGAATAGTTTAATATAGCACAGCCCTCTCCCATGGGAGAGTTATTCCATTTGTAATGACAACTGGAAATAGATTATAGACGGGCAGCTCCTCATGTAAAATCATTAAAGTATCAGCAACAGGAGCCACGCTGTGAATATGCAACCGTGCTATATCCTTCCCCGTGGCACCCTTACTCCGTGTCACACAACAGGTCTAAATCTTGACCTGCAGCTAGCAAATGGGATTCATGAGGGAATTCTCTGCAGAGGCCAGCAGAAACAAACTTCCTTTCCCCAGTTCACATAATCATCATCATAAGCCAAGGGAAGAGGCTGCTTTTATATTCACAAATCCACTGGCAAGGTCTTAACCCTAACACCTGACAGCACAGAGAAAAGACCCTTTCCCTATGTAGCCTGTACAATCTTGCTGCCCCACCCCCCCCACACACACACGCACACGGTAAAGCAGCCAAGTTAACAAAGCAGGCTTGACTGGCTTGATAGTCCAGTTGTGGTAATACTCAGACTGCAGCTCCCAAGCCAGGAGTGGCTCTAACTCATCATCTGCCACTTTTGGAGTTTTTAATTACATGTATTAGCTGGGTCTTTTCTGCAATCCTGCATCATGCAGTGCATGCACTCTCCCTCTCTGTCAATTGTGGTGCATGTACTTGCATGCTGGATATCTCCCTACTGTACTTTGTGCTTCTATACTGAAGCATGTTCACTATTGCTCACCTGAAGGGGAGTATGCCATTGTGGCCCTTTAATTAGCACTGACTGCTCATATACATTCTGTGCTGGTCAAAACTTAGTATCACCTATCCAGTGGTTGCACAGTTCCTTGGAGCACAATATACTAGAGTGTACTGGTAAGCCTGCTAGGCTCTGGGACTCAAGGAAGCAAGTACTTGCCTGTTCCTTGCCTGTCCTAGTGTTTGTACCAATCTACTGCATGGAAGTGCCTCCAAAGGGTAGCAGGAACAATAATGCTTTGCATTTATATAGGGGCACTGTATCTCAATGCACTTTGTAAAGAAGAATTCTCCCAACACACCTAGGGTAAGAATTGTTATCTCCCTATTACAAGTATGTATAGAGAGAATAGATGACTTGCCCAAGTCTACACAGCAAGTCAGTGGCAAAGCTGGTAGAACTGAGTCCTGCTTTGCAGCCCTTGACACTCAAGACATGAAGGTAATTCAGGGAGAAAGCTGAAGAATCCCCTCAGAGCAGCATCTCCTCCATGCTGGTTTATCAATATTTGTGCTTCGAACATAGCCTCCATATTTATTCAACAGCAAGACATGCCTCCTGCTGAAAGCCAGAAAATTGGACTAAGCCTGACGCAATTCAATCAGCAAAATGTCTGAACAGTGATACAGAGCTAGCCTGAAAAAGCCTCCAGGATAGCCTTGCCCAGCTATTTTATTTGCACCGACTGAAATGACATTTCCTGCAACCTTTAGGTGCACTTCATATGGTGGGGGAAGCCACGGCTTTTTCATCTAACTGATCATCATGCAAAAGTACTGGCTTCTCAAAGTAATCTCATTAGTGGTTCTGGGTACAGAATGTATTTTGGATCAGTTATAGATTCAGCTCCATCGTTTAACCACCCAAATGCAAGGCAACCCTGCTGCAACTTCAGTAAGCAATCTACTCAGGACAGAACAGTTCATTTTAATTCAAGGCGTACAATTTCACACTGTTATCACCTTATTTGTTCTGTTACCTACTAATGGACCAGGGCTCCACTGTGCCAGCCCCTGCACAAACAATTTAGCACGCATTCCTAGTGGTCACTGCACTTATTCTGGGCAAAAACTGCATGGGGAAAAGAAAGTCCTGAGCCTCCTTTTCTCTCTCCCTGGAGTAGAATAGCACAACATGGCTGGATGGAGTTGTTTTTTTACCTGCAAATAAGAGCGAATACTTGCCAGCAGTAATATTCTTCTCTTCTATAGTGCCCTTCATTGATGAAGCTCAAAGTGCTTTACAAATATTAACAGACATTTTTAAGGATCTCCACAAATACTGACACAAAATGCAGCCTTCTGTGTGAACAACTAGAAAGACCGCTTGGCAATTTCAATCCTCGTTAATTAAGCCTAAAATACCTCTGTGAGGCAAGTTACTCTTATTCTGCCAATTTTGCAGATGAACTAGGTTCATCAGAAAAATTAAGTAGGTCAAGCTCATGCCTACAGTCCTAACTCCAAAATCTCTGCTCTGAACAATACACCGCTATTTCCAAAACTCTTGAAAGCTGAACCCCCATTCAAGAAGATTCATCTTAATCTGCACATCATCAGCTAGTCCTTTTTGCCCATTCACCCTGTTCTGAAAAATGCCCTCAGAGCTCTTCAGAAAGTGATCGCTCCTTTCCTTTTTGTGTGCCCTTTTTTAACCAGGCTGACATTTAAAGAAGCGCTATTGGCTTCTGAATTAACCCCCATGGAAATGAATGTGTTAGTTCAAATGCCAGCAGTATTACTCCAGGCTCTCTACAAACTCAGATAGGCTTCTCTCCATTGGCCATGCTCATTTCTGCATAATTTTTTGTTATATAGAACAGCTAGAGATTTAAGTTAAATTCCACATGTCCTAAGTGATTTAGGAGCACACATTCCATTTTTGCAAAAGGATTTATATACTGAGGAGCCTGACTTCTAATGACTTTCAATTAGACTTATGGACTAGACAATGCTAAGTGCCTAGGTTACTTAAAAATGCAACTTCAAAGTCACTTAGGCAGAGGTGGGGTGTTTTTCAGAGCAGCTCAACTAGCTCTTCATCCCTAGCTAAAGGTAACTGTCCTGCAGTATTGAAATCCGCCAGACTAGACAATGCCAGCAACCATACAGCTGTACCTATACAGCAGTTACTCAAGCAAAGTGCTCAAGAGAAGCTGATGGTTACCAGGGCTCCTTATAGTTAAGGGAAATAAATTCAGGAAACATTGAATGCGTCTCCTCAAATTAACATTTTATATTCACTTCCAAGCATCCAGCGTCAGTAAAACTCATTCTCAATAAGCAGGGTTGTGATGGAGCACTATGAACTGAAATATTTAAAGGACAAAGTTCTCTCTTCAGTTTTACTCCCATTATGCAGAATCTAGCTAGAAATCTGAAGCAGAGGGAGAGAATGAGATCTGTAGAGATATAAAAATTAACGTTTTTCAGCTTTGGTGATACTACTGTTCAATACTGAGTTGATTTCAAATGCTCTCCACAGTATTAAATCCCAACCTGCCCCTCACTTCCCCCCAAAACAACCTTTTCAACCATCCTGAGAGCCCATAGAGAGCCATTCTATTTGAACTTTACTACCTAAGAGACAGCCTCCATTTCCTGTAAAGGTGGCTGATACGACTCAATTTAAACCTTGCATAGGAAGTAAAGGAGGAAAAAATATAGCTGAGATAATCTTTCACATCTCTGATACGTGCCACTGCCAAGTCAACAGCAGAGCAGAAGGGTTTTCTGAATGACCCTTGCCCTTTACCTAAAATTCGCTATAGGGAGAGTTTCATGTTTTTTCAGCTCCATCTCTCACACACACTAAACTCCTCCTTGCTCGTTCTTCTCTTCTCCCCCTACCACCCTCTCTCCAACTTCCTGCAGTCCTGTTGTTGCAAGATCCAACCCCTCTGCAGCTCCTGCCATCTGGACCAGCCTTCCTGTATCACACCAACTCACTCCCAATCTCATCTGAAAATGCGTCTCCAATCCCTCGCCTGTTCCTTTGAATTCCTCGCTCCTTCTGCTGCTGTTTATTAGTTAACTCTGTCATTGCATTATTTAAACTGTTATTAAAGCATGCCGGGAACAGGCTCTGCATAAAAGTGTCGTTAATATAAGATGCTAGGCCCTCAGCAAAATGATCACAAAAGCCAAAATCGTGACAGTCAGAGAAAGCATGTTTGGATTGAGGGTGGAAATGCAGCAACTGGAAGCCAACTTTTTTCTTCTGCCTCCGCACCGAGTACAACACCTTCTGTGAAGTACCTATTGCTGAACTCAGTCTCTCTTGTAGCATCCAGGGCATCCTTCAGCCAGCTGAACCAAACCAGACTCTGGTGTAGCCATGTCACCACCTTTGACCGCCTGGGCCCACTTACCCTATCAGAACTAATGTGGCAGGACTGCAATTGCTGATGATTTTCCTTAAATACTTGAAGGGATAAACCAAAGTTACAAGCAGCACTTTTTTGCATGTCAAACTTACTACGCATCTTCAAGCCTTTCCTCTTCTTGCCAAAGTTAAAAGCCTGCACGAGTGAGATTTGGAGACCGTATTTAGGCTCTATTTCTGCAAGACACTTAAACACATGCCTAACTTCAAGCAGGTGCTCCAAGTCCCACCGAAGTTTAGCATATTCTCATGAGCTTTGCTGAACGCTAATGGAAATTAAGCATCTGCTTAAAAGCTATGATAAATCAAGACAGGTAAAATAAGCAAATGCATTTCCCTGCACGTCCCTCTCCTGAGGTAAGCGAAGTCCAGAGGGCATTTCAAATGAGTTTCGACTGCTCTGGAAGAACAGATCTCTCTACAGCTATTGTGGGTGTGTGTTATATGTAGGCCAATACACAGGGCAAAGGGCTGGTACTGGGGAGATACGTGTGCAAGGTCTGGGAGAGCCACAGATTTGCCAAGTTATCTTGGGCAACTCATTTCCCCTCTCCAAGGCTCAATTTCCCCATCTCTAAACAGGGATGATAACACCAACCTTTCTTGCAAATTAGTTGGAAATCTATGGATGAAACGCACTAGAAGAGCCAGGAATTAGTTCTTGTGTAAATTTAAGAACCAAGTATGCATGCTCCATGGCCTAAATGCAATTCAGTCATATAGTGGTGGCCCAAAAAGGCAACCTTCAAAACTATTTCTCAGAGTTTTTGCACTGTCTGGCATCTGTGCATCATAAAACTCTTCTCATTAATTCTCACAAGAATCCTGTGAGGAAGATGCACATGAACCATGACACAAAGCAGCGCGTGGGAAGAGTGCGTCTGAGCACCAAAAGCAGAACCTAGGGCTGTGTCCAGGCATGCAGTGGTGCACAAATTTGTGCTGCTACTTTGTACCACTGCAGGTGCACACCCCAGCACATGTGCTTTGCTGCAGGAGACACTGTGTCCCACTTTGGGCAAACTGCCCTGGTCCAGATCTCCCAGTTCCCAGCGTACTGGAGCAGCCAGGGCACAAATGGAGGAGTGGAGACACTCTGGCTGATAGCCAGCGTCTCCCTGGAGGGTTTGTACTGGTGCATGCTATTGTAGCATTTGCTGTGCCGCTTTTTTCCCATTTTTTTGGTGCGGGGTTTTTGCGACCAGAAAATCCCAGTAGCAAATTTTGCCCCTGCACTGCAAGTTTGCATTATGGGGCACGCGCGCCTGCATGTGGGGACACAGCCTAGGAATCCCACTTCCTGAGCCACTTACCACCATTGTCTTTCCTCTTTAGAACTCGCACACAGCTAGGTAGGGCCATTTCCATCATTTAAAAAGGGTGAAATATGTCTAACGGCCTGCTCACTTGTGAGCTACAGGAGCCGAGGTTTAGGGGGAGCTTTAACTTTCGCTGCTTCACCATCAAAGGGCTGATTTCAGTAACATGATTTTCCTTTAGGGGCATTTCTGCTTTTTGAACCTCTCTCATAAAGTAAACCTATCCATGGGTTATTGACTATATATATTGTTTAGTAAGAAAAGCACCTGCCGTTTCCCCTTCATACTAGTCACGCTCTGTAATATGACTCGTAAGACGTGATGGAGACAATAGAAAAACAATAAGGATTGTTTGCAAAGTCCCCTTGCTGCTTACTGTTTGGTTCCAACACTATTTTCTGCTAAATATGTCATAATTCACCACTGTTTCATCAATGCTAAACATGTACTCTGATGAATGAATAGTGGGACAATGGATCTTGTGTTTTCAGCCTTGTTTATGATACGTGGGCAGGACAGGGACAAATTTTAAAGGACTTTCACTCAACACACACACACACACACACACTCACACATATATGGCAGCCTGAATAGCTCCAGGGAATACTAATAGAAGGCAGAACCGCTTATACCTAGGTTATCCATTTCAGTGTGGTCTTGCCTGATCATGATCAGATCTCAGTAACCAAAGTGTTTTCAGGCAGCCTATGTAAAATGACTAACAATATTACAAAAAAATGCCCTTTTGGATACAACGGTCCATTAAGTCCAGTCTCCTGCCTCCAATGACAGGTAAGGCTATCTCCACTGGGAAAGGTGCAAGGAAGTCAGCAGTGGGCGAGTTATGAAACAATGCTTGTAGGGAATGTTTCTTCCTAATTTTCAGCAAAGACTTGCTCATGTCTTGAAATCCTAAGGTTTGTGAACCTTTTCAGTATTTTTGGAAATGTGGGCAGGACATAATTCTTCCCTGCAGTTTTGTCATAAAATGAATTCTGAAAAGCTCAGAACAGTGATTAAATGTATGTATACATATGTATGTATGCTGCAAAAACTCACCCCAGTTTTGGCAATGTGAGATTGCAATCCTCAACAAAGGATTCAATTTCCATGGAATCTGGACTACTGTAGTACAGTAACATCAGGGAAACATAGCATCCATCATTATTCCCCACTTGAAACTCAAAATGTGACTCACCTTCAGACCACCACACACAAATAAGTAACAATCTGATACATCCCACACACAATACATTTGATCATTTCAGTCTGCCTGGAGTTACCAAGCAGATAATGAAAGAGTGAAATCCGACGTCTTGAGGAAGGAACAATGGAATGGACTGGTGAACAGTGCTAAAGAGCATGCTTCTGGTTTTTTGCCTCATGCTAATCTGACACTCTTTAAAACAGGTTTTTCCTTGAAAAGCCACGGTCTGAAATTCCTGAAATGAATTACAAAAGTATCCAAGTGTCTTCAAAAAGCAGTTCTATGGAAGTCACAAACTGGCAAATTCTCTCTCTTCTTCACATGCAGAATTCAGAAAGTGTTTCACACTCCCAGTAAGACACTCCACCAACTTGGTATGGTTTTCTACAATGTGGATTATAATGGAACGGAAAGATTTGCACAAGCGTTCATTGTGAGCAAAATATTTCCGCTGTCACATCACTCGCTATTTTCTGAGATGGGCATGTTTTCTGGTTGATGCTGCTTTTAAAAGATTCTCACTTACCTGCCAAAATATACTGTCTATTGTATTTCCAAGAAAACCATCTCTCCCTTCTGACGACACCAGTTTAGGTCCAAGAATGGTCATAAATTCATCAAAATCAACCTGACCGTCCCCTGGAATGAAAGGGAAAACACCAATGAGTTTTAAATGGGCGGAGCAGTGCCAAAGTCTAATGCAGCTCCCTAGAAAGAAAATTGGTCACAAACCAGTGGATGTGTATAGAGGTACACACACACACAAACACACATACCCACATCCCAATTACAGCACATCTATGATATACAAGGAACAGAGCTCATTACTGTTTTTATTAATGCCTAATATTATATAATGCTCTCCAAACGTCAAATTAAGTTTGAGGTCCCATTGTGCTAGTTGCTGTACAAACTCAGATAAAAAGACTCCCATCTTGCAGAGATTACACATGCATCAGTTCTGAAAACTATACATTCTCAAGCGCTTGACCTCCATTAGCAACATTAATGCTCGGGCTTGCTGCAAAAGAATCACTAGACAGTAAGATCTTCATAAGCTCTTCCTCAGCTCCAAAGGAGGATAACACACAGCTAAAGAACAGCCAGGCTATTATGAATCCACCGTGCTTTTCATTTGCACTCTCATCAGTGTATTTCTCCTGGAAGTCCTGTGCACTCGGAGCAGAGAGTGTGGATATAGTTCCAGGAGACCATTCGTGCCACTAATGAACTTGAGCTCTGCAGCCCCAGCTCCCGCAGTATGTCGTGCATTTTGTAAATGAGCCACACGGCTGTTTGAAGCACATCTAAGTATTACCTCAAACGTAATCACCATCTCAGAACCTGCAGGACAACGGCAAGGGAAAACCTGAACTTCTGCAGGAGTTAAGGCATTTCTTTTAAATATCCTTTATACGCACACACACACACATACACACACCCTTTTCTCTATCTAGTATATATGTAGTTGCCCCTCCATTACCATGGTGTGTAAACACTTCACAACATCTATAGGATCTATCCTCACAACACCCCTCCTTGGTAGGAAAGTGGTACTGAGGCACAGACAGTCTCAAAGACTTGCCCAGGCTCATCATCCTTACTACTGGAGCGCCTTGTGCACCCTTCCCAATTCCAGCTAATTCAATAATAGCAGGCTTGATGCAGACGGCTTTTATCTACATAGCCTGTCTTTTTGTTGTTCTTAAACTATTGGACATGAACTGCTACTACATCTTCCGGCAAGCGCAACACTACTATGGAGTAGTACTATAAGGGTACTTGTTAACTGGAGTATCTGAGAAACTGTTGTGCGGTCACATTATTAGCATTATATATGCATATGCACAAGTGTGCTATAGGTTTTGGCCTTTTTTCAATGTGTTTTATATTTTTGATCAGTACATATGTCCCATTTATTGGAATATATATAAACTGAGTTGTTATCTGAGCAGAAATACTCTGTTAAATAAGCTAATAAGAAATTCTCCCTTTTCCAGAAAGACAGTCTGTACTCATTCAAGGGTTCAGGCAATCATTTCGGGAAGACAAGCAGAAATGGAGTAACCAGTGCAAAAACCACAGCTCCAAAAGAACACAGGAGGGGTTCTTAATGGCTGTGCAGCCGTCTCATCCAAAACCAGCAAAGTACATACTCAGGTAAATAGCCCCATTCAAGTCACTGAACTCTTCACAGGCAGAAAAGCTAAGCACATGGTTTGCTTGACCTGAGTGCTCAGAGCTTTGCAGGGCTGAGCTCAATACTAGCGCCAAATAAAAGTTAATGCCTCATCCCAGGGCAGTCTGTTAAGGAGGAGTGGAGAGGGAGGAGAGAGAACTGGGGGGACCCTACGTATCTGCGAGCAACTTTTTAAAACATTTATAAGCTATAAGAAAGGGTGTCCTTTCTGCCACCCTGTGGGAGACATCACGATGTGACATCAAGTCAGATTGTATCAGTCACATCACAGTGGATCACGCTGTGGAACGTAATGCAAGGTGACAGTGAATTCAGGGTGATTTACATTGCAATGCATAACTTAAAGGGAAATGCAGCAATAAAACAACAGACATGACTATGCAAGCTAAGTTACAGAAATGAGTCAAGATTATCAAGAAAGCCATTTTATTTTGAAAGGTGTCTAAGACCTGCCCACCCACATTTGGTTTATGATCTCCTGACCCCAAAATACTGAGTTATCTGTATATCATTTTCTACAGGACAGAGACACATCTCATTTTATTTACTCAAGAGGTAAGTGGGGAGTAAAGTACCTAGTCAGGGGAAGAGAACAGGTGTTGGGCTTTCTGGGTCCAGTTTCTGCCTTTGGCCACATAACCCTTTGGCCAAACCTTTTATAAACTATCCCTCTGTGCCTTGGTTGATAATACCAGTTACTCCAACAAGCTGTTGAAGAATTTAATTCATTGCATTTTCAAAGCTCCTGAAGAAAATAAGATCAAAGATCTTTTAAACTCCTGTTCGCTGTATTTTCAATTAAAGCTGGTAACCAGCAAATAGCCTGAGCATAATGACAGTTTTGCCTAACAGGCCACTCCTTTTAAGCATGAAAAACATATATTACTGCCATCTGGCTGAAAACATTCTGGACTATTTAGTAGTCATCAGAAAACCCCTTGAAATCTAGTCCATAAGTCATGGCAATACTAAAATAAAGGGCCAAATCAAATCCTGCACACCTCTCTTTTTCCTATGCCTAAAGAAATCCTCTTCAGCAGAGACCACCTGTCAGAGCAATCAATCCACAACTTCATTAGAAAGCAACTTTTCACAAATATGGGGTCTAAACATGCATCTCAGGCACACGGGGCCTCGGGTGTAATGGCACTCTTTAGCCATTATAAAGGCAGCCCTGGGTCACAAATTACAAAGCCATATTCCACTGCAGGTTGGGGTTTGGCTAGATTCAGGCCCCCTGCTCTGATCTATTAGAATGCTTTTTCCTAGGCGATGCCCTGTTCCCGCGATTGTTCCTATGCCAAGAGACTTGTAACATGCGCACTGTCCACATTCTGCAACCATCTCCCTGTCCTTTAGCTTACCGCTTTAATACTTACTACTTTACCACATCCTCATCACATTCCACAAAAACACTTTCCCATCAAGGGCAATTTAGGCAGTTGACCAATCTTGCGCAAATTAAACAAGAATAGGGCACGAGAAGGTGAAAAGCTGTTTCCAACTGAAAGCAGCATTTCCATTTCACTTTTAGCAATGTAGAACAGGTATTCTCTTTTCCCCGCTCTCATTAATTATAAATACAGAATAGGTTTATAAACCTGACCCATACTGTGCTCACTGCCCTGATTGATTAAGGCAATACAACATTAGTAGAGCTTATTTACAAACTGGAGATAGATGGAAAACCTTTTACTACTGCTGTTTGGAGCCCATGGTGTGCTATAGTCAAAGCATTTGTAGCCAACAACTTCAAAGGTTCACTGTAGCATGGGAAATACAGTAACATTTAAAATGGCAAATAGGTTTATCTACCCATAGCGAGCAATGAGACTGCAGGTGAGAAACAGAGTTGAAATAAGGTAATGCAGAACACAGAAGATCAGCACTGCATGTTATTCATTCCTAGTGCATTTCACTGACTTCCTTTTGTCTACCTAAAAGGTTACTTCTTAAAAAGGTGTCCTGAGATTTTTCTGCTCTGTTACAGAACAAGTAAATTACCTTCATGAAGGTTCAAAGGGAGGGGGGGCAAGCACAAGCAATCATATGGCTAAAATCTTGCATAATACTTCAAACACAGCCTAGAACATCAGATGTTGCAGTGTGGCTTAATAGAATTAAATCAGGGATGAATTTGAACCTTTTATTATTAATCTATGTTAGTACTTGCCATACATGAGAGGCTTCCCAGATATTCAAAAGGAGCATTCTCTGTTCTAAACAGATCTCAATCTGGGTGCAGGCAAAGGGTAAGGAAATAAAAACAACAAATAGGAATAAAAGACAGGATATTTTGTCGACAGCCCTGCAAGTCAACATTACAGGACTTGCTGATCACTGCTGTTGCAGACCGGGGATTTTACAATGTGTGAGCGTGTATGTGTGTTCTGCATTCCCTAACTTGAACTCTGAGTATCTCCAGCCTACCTGGCACTCGGCACAATCCTGCAGGTGGATCCATTAGCTGGGATTCATTGCACACAAAATGTTACACTGTTCAAGGCTGATGTATGCCTTGCAGACAGTCTTGCTGCCCAGAGCCTTCTTGTTACACCTCTGGACTTCACCTAGTTGAAGTATTCCTGTCTATATTCTACATAGACACCTTGCATGCATCTTCCATACAACCCCCTCCCCTCTCGGCTCAGAGGAAGTTCATTCAAAGTAAGATTTTCAAAAGTTCTTGATAGATTTAAGCCCCTTGGAGCCACAACTCACTTGTGAAAATGGGTCTTATACTCCTAAGTCACTCACTCTAATGCATAATGTTCACGAGGTACTTGAAGAGCCTCAAAATGGAAGTGCTACTGACATATTACTTATTTACTCGACTTAACAACAGATGGGGTTTACTGGCATTTCAGAGTTCAGCATAGCAAATCACAAACACACAGCCCTAACTAGTATCATGAGCTGTATTTTCAACACAATCATGGGGGTGGGAGGGAAATCAAACAAAAAACAAGAAACAGGAGCTAAGTTCACTGGGGGATGTTAAGTAGAAAATTCTCAGGGCAACCTTTCAAGCCAAATAAATGAAAGCAAAGCACTGTAATAACATTGCCCTCAGGACCCAAACAATGTAAATGCAGACTGAGCTATCCCAGTTTTGATTCTTTAATAAATACCCAGCTGTTATGGGAAATGAATCCAAGCTGTGGCCATTTGGCCATAGGCTAGTCATGCATTTGAGTAGCAAGGGCAAGACTGAATGAGCAAATAGAAGTGAGCTTTGGTCTCTCGCTATTATGCTGGAGAAACTATTTTAGCAAATAGATGCATCAAATTAAACCATTTTCCCATTCTTTATAGCTCCCCCCTTCTGCCCTAAGCATTGCCCTGTTGTAGGGAGTCTGCTTTAAAACACAGTTGCCTTCTCTCCGGGTCTTTTCACTGCTTGGGTTTGGCTGAATGGGGGTGAGAAGCCTGGTCTTCCTCCCATTGTTGGCAGTGGGAGTAAGACCAAAAATGGGAAACTAGTCCTCTATAAGCAAGAATCACAACTAGGAGATTTTAACAGAAACACACCAATTTTGACCAAAACTCCTATCCAGAAAATTGTCTCTGGTCCAGGCTGGAATTTCCGGTTAGAGAGAGCTCCAGTATTTCATTGGCACTTACCTGAGGTGCAGGAAATGAAGGTTTAAGTCTTTAAGTCTCCCACTTGCCAGGCAAGTGCCCCAGCCGCTAGTTTACTGACTTCCTCTCTCATCTCTCCTGCTAGATTTGTTCCACTTTGAATCAACAAACATATATCAGTTCAAATAGGAACAGGAACCTGCCTCTCCCTCTTCCTAGGCATATGCCTTAGCCCACAGTTTTAGAGTCAACTTCTGGTCTTAGTTTCTCCTATGGGAGCTGTTCCCTTTTGAATAAATAAGGAAATATGTATTGGGTTCGGCAGAGGAAGAAAGGAGACTGACTCTCCTGTGTCCAAGGACAGAACAGGGCCCTACAACTGGTTCCCAGAGTCCCGGATAACAAAATATGGTTCTGTGTGCTCCTGCCTGACCCCTTTCTAAATGAGCTGTGTCTGCGTTTCCATACCATGGTTGCTGTCGCTTCTTCCTAAAAGTCCCTTGTCATGGGAGTAAGGACAAGGAATGCATTTAAATGGAGATGAGATTCTGTGCGTGTGTGCGGACTGCTAAATATTCCCATTTTCTTCTTGTGTTTGACCTCTAGAGTGCAGTTAGGGAGATGTATTTAAAATTAATGAGTTAGTCATTTGCAGCTTGGATCCCAAGCCAGTGCCAACCTCCTGTTGATTTTTATTTCCTTAATATCTAGTGGTGGTTACTCTCTATCTGGATTTATGTCATGGTTTGTAGCCGTGAAGTAACTGTGTACGATAATTACAGCATTTGCTGAACATTGCCACTTCTATGCTCAAAAATTATACATTGGAAAGGTGCAGAAGAGCAGCAGCCAGAGGCATTTCGAAGGGGGAAAAAAAACTGTTTTGTTGCTTTTTAAATCAAAAGGAAACATTACCCTTGTCTAGTCTGACATCCTGCATGACACAGGCAAAGGACCTCACCTGGTCTTAACTGCCTCCATCTGTAACTTGTCTGACTTCTAGCACATACCTTTCATAAAACAATACATTACCCACAGGGATCAAATCTACCAAAAATCTCAAAGCCCTTCACAAAACACTAATGACTAAAACTCCACAATAACCCCTGAATATCCACACCTTACAGGTGGGGGAACCAAGGCACCAAGCAATATCAAGGCCCTCACCCAAAGTTACCAAGGAAGCCAGCGGCAGAATCAGGGAGACAGCTCAGATGTCTCCAGCCTATCTGGGCTGATGTCCTCAGGCATGACATTTCCAAACAATAATTCATGCAAATTCCACCGTGAAATAAAGGAAATAAACAGCATTCCCCATTACAAAAGAATCTGGCTTTTCAGTCTTCCTGAGGCTCGCACACTTCCCTTGCTTGCTGTACCCCTTGGATATCCACCAGTAAGAGGATCGTCAGGCAGCAGAAGTGCCTTTTCTGAGTCCCACAACATTTTGTTTAGCATGTGCTGAAATATAAATCCTTAAAAATCATTGTTGGTCTTCCCTCGCTTCCTGGAAACAAAACCTAAAAAATATGCCATTTTTTAATATACAGGCAGACAAGGTTCTTTGGGTGAATCTGATATCTTTTATTAGACCAACTTAAATAGTTGCAAAACAATTTTTAAGCAAGCTTTCGGGTTCAAAAACCCTTCGTCAGGCTAAGGACATTTCAGCAGTTGGTGTGCGCTCTTCCTGAGTGGAATGAAAAGTATATATTTTGAATATATATGCACTCTGTACAGCTCACTACAGGCTGAAGTACACATTTTTCTATTAAGACAGCAAAACAAGAAAGTAAAACCCCCTTCTATGACCTCCCCTTTGAGGCAGCTTAGCTGGAGGACACCTGGGTGGAAATAAATATGGAGTGTGGTTCCCAACTTCAGCCAGACCCGAGTGAGGAGCTAAAACCCGTTCACTGGAGTCCACTATATCCCACAAAGACTGGTAAGACGCAGGGTTTCAGAAGAGAAAGCCTGGACAAGGGTAGCAGCTGTGGCTCACTGAGGAGTAAATATACAAGATTAATGACATGACTTAGCCAGGTGAAGGACAAGCTGTGTTTCCTGAAATTCTGAGAAGGCATCAGATAGAAACCCAAAAATCAAGGGGCCACTTGTTTTTCCGTCTGTTTTGCCCAATAAGAAAGGGAAACCCAGAAGGACTTGTCTGTTCCCTGTACTCAACCTGCAAGAAACCAGTCTGAACTGGTCATGGGGTTTTTGTTTCCAAGGATTCTGTTATGCAGCCACCATGCGAGTATCAGCCTCCAAGCTACTTCAAGACACCGAGACTTTGTTCAACTCCCTAGCAAGAAAGGGTAATTGAGATCTCTAACTGCACTGCTGCAAGAGTTTTCTTTCCCCATTCTAAGAAACTATTAACTACTCATGTGCACCTAAAGGGAACCTGTCTAACTACTGGCCCTGGAAGACAGTGATTGAAGAGTAGGTCCAAGAGCTCCAATTTGGGGATTTTGAAACTTCAGCTCAGATGCTTCAGACTGTGAATGAGAAAGATACTGCACCAGAAGCATCTCCTCTGAGACAAAAACCAAACTCTCCAAATGGAAGTCCATTTAACCTGTACCCTTGCAACTGACTCTCAAGATCTGATCCTGCACAAGCTCTCTTGCAAGTGAAAGCAAGGCAAGTTGCCTTAAGTACATGGCAAGAGGAGAATGATCCAATATCAACAGTAGCTTATATTGCAAGGGGAAAAATATGGCTGTCTGCCAAATAAGTTGTCAGCTCCACACGATCCCTTGGAAGCAACAGGACCACAGTATTAACATCTCTTTGAATGACTGTACTGCAGGTAAATGTAGGGCCTGCTGCATATGGCCTCCCTCCAGCATTTTTGGCTGTGCCACTGTGTGGTTTGGCCAACCTGCTGCAATGCCTGTGATAGCATTTTCTAATGATAACCTCTGCAGTACAAACAAAGGCACCAGGCAAAGTGCAAGAGGCTGGTTGTGCAGGTGAAATAAATGTTGGAGTCCTGTATGTTACAGCAGGTGACCTGCCTGACACATGATTAACCAGTCTGGCTAGATAGGGCTCTAATTATTTTTCTTCAGAAAGCTCCGAAAACAGAGCAACACATTCAGTGTTGCAGTCAGAGAGACAGATCCACATGGACATTTGAAACAAGAACAGGAGAGCCAGGTGTCTGTTCAAAAGGAGGGCCTATATTCCACACAAACATGAAGAAATGTTGGTAATGGGGCAAAGTCAAGCACTTTAAAGACCGAAGGTACCAGAAAGTGAGAGTGCAATCTGTATGTGCATGCCCATTAGGAATATTGTATTGATCACATCATTTTTTCCCCCGGGACCCTGGTTGCACTCAGTGTACAAGATGTACAGTCCTTAGGGAACAAGGCTGCTGCTCGATATTTCTTTTTAGCCTCATCTTTCAACGTGTGACCCCAGGCCCGTCATCCAGACGCCGCACTCAACACGGAATCTGCTACTGCTCATCAGCCGTTTCCTGGCGCTCATCACTACAGTATCCAACCTGCCTTGCAAATGATCTTTACAACTGTAGGGAAGGGGAATAGTATTATCTTTTTACAGAGGGAAACAGAGGCCAAGAAAGAATAAAGATAGCCCATGTGCCAGTGTCCGCTAATTTTAGCTATCCAACAGAAGACAGACGGAGTTGATTTTTCAGGGTATTAGCCAATCATAACTTCTACTATCTTTAACTGGACCAATGAATACTCAGCACCTGAGGGGCCAAGGTTTCTCAGGAAGCCAAAGCAAACAGCAACAGCGATTGGCAGGATGTACAACTGAAGGTCTTAAGCAGTTTGTCTAGCATAGTATGGGAATCTGGAAGTCAAACAGGGGCAATACACAGACTTAAAATGCAACTGCTTACATCCTGTTTTACTTCCTCATGTTTGAGTTAGCCAAAAAGGAGCAATCGACCATAAGGTAGCATTACATTATAATGTTGTAAGTTCAGTACTAGCTAAGTCACCAGCAAAGGCAAAAAAAAAAAGAAAAGAAAGAAAAGAAAAATTGAAAGAGATGTATCTAAAAATGGGCTGTCAATCTACTCATCAGCTTACTGATCCACTAAGCACTTAGTTTACTCAACCAGCTATATTTATTTAGGCTAGATTAGAGGGATGTACGCAGAAGATTTGTGGTAATAAAGTTTAGTATTCATCGCTCTGTAAAATAAATGGAGAAGCTCCTGGGATATGTCTCTCTGACATGTAGTCAAGGTACTATATGCTTCTTCAATTCAAAAATGACAGCTGTAAGAGAAGGAGAGCTAAAAAAAACCCACTAGTTTTCAGTGAAAAGTGAACAAAGAGCCATCACTATAATCCATTTCCAACAGGACAGGAAAGCACATCACAAAATCTATTATTTTACAGAAGAAGGGTGTCTTGCCCCCAGCCCCCGAACAACTAAGAGCCAGCTGTAAATGGTTTTTTACTGAAATCAAAAATAGCTGGACCTGATAAAATTGTTTAACTGGAATGAAAGGTTTCATAGATTTCATAGACACTAGGGCTGGAAGGGACCTTGGGAGATTATCGAGTCCAGCCCCCTGCCCAAAGGGCAGGAAGTCAGCTGGGGTTATAGGATCCTAGCAAGATAAGCATCCAATTTGCTCTTGAAGGTGTTCAATGTAGGTGCTTGAACCACCTCCGCTGGCAGACTGTTCCAGACCTTGGGGGCTCGGACAGTAAAGAAATTCTTCCTTATGTCCAGCCTGAAGCGGTCTTGCAGGAGTTTGTGACCGTTCGACCTCGTCATCCCTTGGGGCGCTCTGGTGAACAGACGTTCCCCCAGATCCTGGTGGTCACCCCTGATAAACTTATAGGTGGCCATCAGATCACCCCTGAGCCTGCGCTTTTCCAGGCTAAAGAGTCCCGTGGCTCTCAGCCTGTCATCGTAAGATCTGTTTTCCTGACCTTTGACATATGCCAGTATATAGAGAGAAAAGATAATACTGCTACAGGCCACTTGAGGGTCAGTTAAGTCAGTACCACCTAAATAAAGGCAAGTGCAATTAAAACCATTTCCTTCCTGAGCTAATTCCGTTTGCCAGGTGAATGAGCTTTCCATCTCAGCAAAAAAGTTTAAAGTAGGAGAACTTGGCAGCTGCATAATATCATTTTAAGAACAGGCTACGGATGTGTTATAAACCATTCATTCTCGCCTAATCATCTACTTAAATTTTAAACAGCATGTTTTGTCCTTCCGTTTTAATTGTTTTCCAGTTCAGTAGCTGCTCATCTCTTCTAAGATTTCACATTGCAGACTAATCTACTGCACAGTAAAGCATCACCATCTACATGTGCACATTTACTGTGCAGCAAATTAGTCTACTAATGCAGTATATTTACTGCACAGTAGCTATTGCACAATAGCACATGTAGACAGCTGACCAGGACCAAATTGCGTGAAGCATGAAATATTCTTCTACTTGCATTTTTTTTCACTTCAGAACAAAGCCATTGAGATCAACTGGCACAGGTGATAGAGAAAGATCAATGTTTAATTTCTAGGGGGAGAATTTTATTTTCCCTGTTCACTTTCCAGTGCAACTCGTATGTCTACAACATTTCCATTCTCACTATTGTTTTGTTTTTTATACTGATCTAGCTATACTGGTAAAAACACTAACATGGATGCAGTTATACTAATACACAATTCCCCTTCCCAGAGCACAATAAATATGCTGGTAGAACTGTGTGTACCCAAAGCTATGTTTTATTACTTTAACTATACAGGATGGTGTTAAAGCAGTACAACTTGTGCAAGTAGCCCAAGATTAAAAAAAACAAGAGAAAAGTATGGTGGTCCCTTAAACATGGTGCTTGCAGCAGCTGAGTTGCTGAAAACAGGAATATCCAATTTAAGAGAAATGTTAACATTTTGAAAACCATGTTTGTTCTGAATCAGGAGGAAAACAAAATATTTTTGACATTTCCCCATATGTGAACAAACTTACTTGTGAAAACTTCAACTCTACATTTGGACTTTATTTTTATATTCTCTCATGCCATGCACACAGCAGTGCATCCCAGGCACTGCTACTATGGATGCTTCATGACATGACAATGAAAATAGTTGAAATATCTTCTTTTTTTTATTTTCTCTTGCTTTAAAATCATTAAAGACTGCTACTACTTGATACCTGATCTTCTTTTCTAGATGAGTGGTTCTTCTTTGTGTAGTAATAAAACAGCCTGACACCCAGTTTTCACAACTGCTTTCATTACCTTGTCTCAGCCTGGAATCATTTTTCTAGGATATTGCTCCTTTGAATACACTGGCTGCTCATGTAAATCTCTGGTTTAAAGCATTCCCTGTTTGTGTTGTAGTAAGAAAGGGTGATACTTCAGTGAAGTAGTGGTAATCCCAAAGGCACAACTAGCATTTTCTGTGCCCTCAAGCATCAGGTGCATAACTGGTAGAAGGGGTGGGCACTGGCATAGAGGCAAGGGGCTCCAGGCTCCTAAGAACCTAAGAAGTGCCATACTGGGTCAGACCAATGGCCCATCTAGTCCAATATCCCATCTCTGACAGTGACAGAAGTGGATGCTATGCAGAGAAAGCAACAAGCTGGATACCTCTAGAGTGATCTATCCCCTATTCAATACCCTCCCTGGCATTAATGCATGGGCCTATGGCACCCAGGCCCAGGGAAGGGGTCAGGGCAGGCAAAAGTCTGGTTAACCACTGAAGCTTGATCGTGTGTTAAATGCGTGAGAGCCGGTGGGAGGCAGCAGCTTGGAACTTGTACGACCACTCCATGGGGAAGGCTGGGGTGAGACGGCAGTGAGGATCTCTGCTGCTCTGCCCAACTGGTCTCTCTCTCCCATCCTTGTGCCCCATCTTTTCAACATCTGAGTACAGTGCACCCCTCTGGACCTCAAGTTGATGTACCAAACTCATCGTCACACAACTCTACTCACTAATGAGGACTATCTCTGGAACTTCGATAGCAACTCCAGTGCAGTGGCTACCAGTACTTTCAATCATTACTCCTCCCTCTATTCAATTGGATGCAGCAAAACATAGAGAAATAATGTGTATCAATAGTACCCCAGATCTTCCCATCCACAGAGACCTTCAAGATCTCCCAACTCGTCATGTGATTTCATGAAAACCGTTTTAGACACAAACCAAGCACCTCCTATACCACAACACTGAAGAATCGTGGAAGAAAGCTTGGGCAGAAGACACTTTCCCAAGCAAACAGCTTGCCTCCAACCAAACAGTGCAACAACCGGGCTTCGACCTTCCACAGAGTATGTGGACAACCCTTAATACGATATGCACTGGACATGGCTGGTGTTGCCACTGATGTACAAGTGATGCTTAAAAACCTTGCCTGGCTGTGACTGTGGAAACCCAGACCAAACCATAGAGTATGTAATAAGATCCTGCCCCAGATATAAGGTTGAAGGCAATATCTTGGAGTTACACTTGCTTTCCAGCAGGGTATTGGTCTGGTTGGGGAATTTGGAATTAAAATTGGGATGATAGCTCTTGCTCCTAAAGCTATATGAAAGAAGACGCCGCCGATCCCTGTCCCTGGAAGGAGCCCAATCCTGCCTGCCCTCCCTCCCACCCAAGCGTCAGGTCTCAGGGCAGGCAGGCAGCTTGGGACAGGCTGCCAGCATGCATGGAGCCCCCCTCACAATGCTGGAGCCAAATCCATCTGCTCGGCAAAATCAGACGAAGCTCCCTTGTGACTGGCTTGGGCAGGGAACCGGGAATTGAAATACACTGAAGCCTGCCTGTGGCAGACTTAGAGAGAGAGAGAGTGAGTGAGTGAGTGAGTGAGTGAGTGAGTGAGTGAGTGAGTGAGTGAGTGAGTGAGTGAGTGAGTGAGTGAGTGAGTGAGTGAGTGAGTGAGTGAGTGAGTGAGTGAGTGAGTGAGTGAGTGAGTGTGTGTGTGTGTGTGTGTGTGTTGGGGGTGGGGAGCGACCCCAAATTGCACCATATCCCCGCACAGGTCAGCATGCAGTGCTTTAGTCCTGCTGCCAAGGGCTGCTTTGGGGTGCAAAGAAGAGGAATGCTGCTGCCCCTTGGATGCTTCCTGCAGTTATTGACCCCAAATAAGGCTGCTGATAGAGAGGGGTCTGCAGCTCACCCAAGTGATGGCAGCTCATGTGAGGAAAGTATAAGCTCTTCCAAGGGGAAAAGAGCACTTCCAGGGAATTAGATGTAGATCTGTCCATCTGTCTAGAGAGATGCATTATATACAGAGAGAAAGACTGTGTGTGCGTGCGTGCGCATGCATGTGTATATCTACATAGATCTCTCTGGAGAGACAGATACAGGTGTGTGTGTATATATATATATATATATATATATATAAAGAGAGAAAGAGACAGAGACAGAGAGATTATGTGTGTATGTATGTGTATGTGTGTGTGTATATATATATATACACACACACACACACACACACACACACACACATATACACACACACATATTTTGGTTACATAATTAAGTGATGGTAGCATTAAAACACAGGTGTAATGAGTACACAAAAGAGAGATTTACAGTATATGAAAATAGCATGTCTAACGTTTCAGGAATGATTTAAAAAATTGACATGTACTGTGTAAGCCTACTGCTTTCTTTTAATTGCAAGAATCACTAATAGTATTCTTAGACTTGTACTCAAAGCCATTTGTATGGCTTGTATTTTTTTTGTAGTACTCTACGATGGTGTAGGTACAATGTAAAACAGTGTTTAAGAAAATAGCCAAACAAGACTCTACATGACCACTAAACTAAAACATCATTCCTTTTGTGTTATTATACATTTATAGCAATCCCATGCATCCGTTGTCATCTTCCTAAGGCAATCGTTCCATTCAGTTTTGTGCGTGGGAAAACTGATTAGTGAATTTTGGCATTGTGTGGTATGCTTTATTTATTAATGCACCGTGTAAATATTAAACAGGTCTATTTATTAATGCTTTTTGATACACTCATATTTATAATTGGGTGTGAGGAGCTCTCCAATTTTCTGTTTGCCTGGGGCCCCGATAAATCTTGATCTGCCACTGTCCCTGGCATTCACCATTTATTGGGTTAGAGACACCAGAAGAACCATCTCCAACCATTCTCTTCAATAGCCATTAAGAGATCTGTCATTCATTAATGTATCCAGTTCCTTTTTTAACCTGGCCATGCTATCTGCCTCTACCTCCTGCGACAGCGAATTCCACAAGTTAAGCTCTGCTAAGTATGGTTTACTTTTGCATGGAGCAGGAGCAAGTGGCCAGGACCCACCAGTTAGGAAGTGGAGGCATGGGACCGCTCCCAGCTTCTATGCCCAAAGGGACAGCTCCTGGCCAGGCCCCAGCTGCGTGGGAAAGCACCACTGGGCACGGGGCTTGTCCCCACGTGCATAGGGCTGGGATAGCTCTGCAGCGGCAGCTGTCTCCTGGCCCCGAACACATCACGAACCCTCCCCATGTGCATGGGGCAAGAAGAGCTCTCCTGGCCCTGCATGCATAGAGACTGGCCTTGTGCTCCCTGCCAGCCCCCAGGCTAGCACCCCAGGAGAGAATGGAGCTCACCCTGGTTTCTTTGGGGGGCCAGAGCAGTATTTTACTGCACAGTAAGCAGTTATAGCATAAACAGCATGTGTAGATGTAGATGTGCCCATTGTCTAGTATGCAGAATACATTCAAACCCTTTACTTACAATGGTTATAATGACAAACATCCAATCTTACTAACTTCCCAGCAGAAAGATGGGTATGCACTACCCCCGAGCTATAACATTCACATTAATATGATGCAGTGCTTCATATAGGAAGGAACACAAGACCTTATTTTGGTCTCAGTTATACCCTTGACTATTGAAGTAGCATCAGTGGGCCCTGGAATGCAAGTCAGAGCAGAATTTGGCCAAGGATATAAGAGCATGCGTCACACATGTGAGGAATAACAGCTGGAGCATTTCTATATGGTCACTGTGCATTATGCAACTCGCTCTGCTGCTTTACTGTGACATTCCCCCCAAAGCACAGAGCAGAAGTGAAATCTAGACACCACTTTTACCCTCGCAATAGGGTTTTAGCAACGTAAAGACCTCTGTTAAGGATGATTCTCATCCTTAAAGCGATATAGGCACCAGTCTCTGACTTTCTTCCCAATAATGACAGGCCACTCTGCATGCAAAAGCCCATTCTACTCTGTTTTATACTGGTTCAACCATTGTATCTCAGCTGTTCTCCCAAGTGTATAAAGTAGTGTGGCTCCAGTGATTTATTAGGTTCCCTTAGGGCTTGATATATTCCAAATATATACATTCTCGCATTTCCCCCCTGCCACACACACACGGTTTTATTTTTTGACATTAAAACAAGATGACAACCAAAATATTTCCCTCCTCAGCAGGCACCCTCCACCTCCTCCTTCCTTCTCAACTGGGCTGAAAAATGCATTAAAAAATAGTAAGGAAAGTTTAAAAAAAAAAAAAAAAAAAAGGAAAGCATCAGTGCCACTTTAAGAAATCCAATAACTGCTTTGACCTCCAGTCCCTGCCTCCAGTGAGAACTGGGGAGTTTCTTATTCAGGGGAAATATTTGTATTCAGTCAGGCCACGCTAAGGTGAGTGTAACTAGATACTTAGTTCTTTGCCATGCTACAGGAAAAGGCAAAAAGGGCAGGGAATGTGCTGGTAAATAATTATAGAATCATAGAAAATGAGGGTTGGAAGGGACCTCAGGAGGTCACATCTAGTCCAACCCTCAGCTCAAATCAGGACCATGGCCAACTAGATCATCCCAGCCAAGGCTTTGTCAAGCCAGGCCTTAAAAACCTCCAAGGATGGAGCTTCCACCACCTCTCTGGATAACCTGGTTCAGTGCTTTACACCCTCCTAGTGAGAAAATTTTTCCTAATATCCAACCTAAACCTCCCTTGCTGCAACTTGAGACCGCTGCTCCTTGTTCTGTCATCTGCCACCGCTGAGAACAGGCCAGCTCCATCCTCTCTCGAACCCGCTTCAGGTAGCTGAAGGCCGCGATTAAATCCCCCTTCAGTCTTCTCTTCTCCAGACTAAATACACCCAGTTCCCTCAGCCTCTCCTCATATGTCATGTGCCCCAGCGCCCAAACCATTTTTGTTGCCCTCCACTGGACTCTCTCCAACTTGTCCACATCCTTTCTGTAGTGGGAGGTCCAAAATTGAACACAGTACTCCAGGTGTAGCCTCACCAATGTTGAATAGAGGAGAATAATTACTTCCCTCAATCTGCTAGCAATGCTCCTACCAGAGCAGCCCAGGATGCCGTTAGCCTTCTTGGCAACAAGGGCACACTGGTGACATATTCAGCTTATCATCCAATGTAACCCACAGGTCCTTTCCTGAAGAGCTGCTGCCCAACCAATCGCCCCCAGCCTGTACTGGTGCACAGGATTGTTCCATCCTAAGTGCAGGACTTGGAACTTGTCCTTGTTGAACCTCATGAGATTTCTTTTGGCCCAGTCCTCCAATTTGTCTAGGTCCTACCCTCTGGTGCATCTATTACATGCCCCCAGCTTGGTGTCATCCGCAAATTTGCTGAGGGTGCAATCCATCCCATCTTTCAGATCATTACTGAAGATATTGAACAAGGCCGGCCCCAGGACTGACTCCCGGGACACTCCACTTCATCCCAGCTGCCAGCTAGCCATTCAGCTATCGATTACTATCCATTGAGCCCAACAATCCAGCCAGCTTTCTATCCACCTTACAGTCCATTCAACCAACCTGTACTTCCTCATCTTGCTTCCAAGAATGTTGTGGGAGACGGTATCAAAAGCCTTGCTAAAGTCAAGGTATATCTCATCATAGAAGGCAATCAGGTTGGTAGTGGCATGACTTGCCCCTGGTGAATTATACTTGAGAATACTATGTTAAGCTATGTTATTTCTCTGCCCCCTCCTACCTCAGCTACATCATAGTTTCATAGTTTGTAGGGTCGGAAGGGACCTGAGCAGATCGAGTCCGACCCCCTGCCATGGCAGGAAAGAGTACCGGGGTCAAACGCCCCCAGCAAGTTGTTCATCTAGCCATTTTCTTTCCTTCTAGGACCTAGCGTCGGCACTGCCCGTGCCCAGCCCCATACACTGGGATTGAGTGCCGGATCCAGTACACAGGACTTGGGGCTCCCCAGAGGTCTGGAGATTTGGCAGCAGGGAAGCGGTGCCATTGCTCTCCTGCCACCAAATTTCCAGAACCACAAGGAACTCCATGGGCCAGATGTCACAGCCTCCTGGGTCAGAGGTTCAGCTCCCCTCCTGCACTAAGAGATCCTTCAGGATAATGAGCACCACACACTGATATAAAATGATGCTGCTATTTTAGCTTACAATGACTGCAAAACCATCAAGAACCATTCAAAATGCTTCTTCTCGTGCTCTTCTTACAAACACAGATTTCATCCAAAATGAGTAAGGCACAGTTGCTCCCGAGCCTAGAATATCCATTCATTTTCAACTTGAAACTGATTTTAAAGGCTGAATTCTCACTCTCAATCCCCAGAGAAAATGGGGGCTACACCAGAATAGAAAAGCTGGCTGATTCTTGTTTTGTCATTATAATATACTTGTCTGCAAAGCAGATACAGTTACACTGCCATCCTCCAATGTAAATATACTCCCAAGGTATTATCTGATGAAAACCTTATGTTTGTACTAGGTCTGTACAGAGTGGTTCAGATTAAACATCAACTATTGCCAATTTTATTACCTCACTATTAGCAGGCGCTGGCATCAGCCGTGTGTGGGGAAACATATGCCTAGTTAAAATATCTACCATCACATCATTAGCTCTATCAATTAGAGACCTCCAAATGCACAGAAGCTTTACTGCCTCGTCTGTGGCTCTCACATACTGTGGGGGTCTTATGAGCGAATGCTGCACATAATGATTTATCATGTAACCTGGCATCTCCGCTCAGAAATGCAGGCAAAGCATTGTCAAGTGCTCCAGTTTTCTGGCATTACCCTGGCAGATTGGTGCATCCCTCAACAAAAATATATAATAGAAAGAAATGGGCTGTATAGGTCTGTGCTTGCAAATAAAGGGCCTTCTCCAAAGCCTACTGACTTCAATGGAAAGATTCCCATAGACTCCACTGTGTTTTGGATCAAGTCCTTCATACTGAACAATCCTCAATCATGGAGTGAGCAACAACAACAACAAAAAAGAAAATGAAAATATGGTTTCAGGTTGGTGTTACATATTTCAGGATAAGCTGCAGAAAAGAGCAATCCACTGAAGAAGAGCAAGCTTTGAGCTGCATCGCATTAGCTCTCCTGGCAAGCTAAATCATTTCTTCTCATAATATTCCCCAGCTCCTGCATCACCTAAAGAACTTTCCCTACTAATCTGTCTTTGGTTTCATTTGCTTGGGTTTTTTTTTTTTTTTTAATTGACAGTCTGCTCAATCTGCATTTGTGTCCTGTTCCAGAAATTTGATACTGTGAAATGGGCACCTTAGACATATAGAAAATAAGCAACATGGCTACATACCAAATTTGAAAGCAGGGGCAGGTGAACTGGTTCAGATAAAGGCTCACACCTTCATCTCAGTGCAAAACCTAAGTTCAAATGTCACAAAAGTTTAGTCCCCTCTAACCTGATTATTTTATGTCTTTGTGCACTTCTGCACTTACCAATTCCTGCTGTGCTAGAAGCAGAAATGACACATTGAGAAAAAGACCTCTGGAGTTTCCAGAGTGTGCGGATAAGAGAATACCTGGACATGGGACAGATGCTGAAGTGACACCCAAACTGCTCTCTTTTCCAAAAGCGCTAAGGTGGTAACAAACAATATGTGGACCTGCACCGCATTTTACTTTAAGTTTTGCAAAATCCAAAGTCAATTGCTCTTGTTCTATTGGAAAAAAGTAATTGGGAAAATGCAATAGTGCTTTAAAAGACTAATTTTCTAAAAGAACGGAGGCATCTACACATGCATATTAACGCGATGCAATAAACTCCGGTGCTTACTGCACCGGAGTTTATTGCTCCCAGATGTGCGTTTACACGTGAGCTCAGACTTGTGGCACATTGAGCCAGGTCTCATATTCTGTTTCAGTGCAGGGACTGCCCGCTGGCTAGCCCCGTTCTGAAGCACCATCATGCTCCCGCCAGCCCCTCCACCGCATGCCAAGCGGGGAAGGGCAGCCCAGTTAGAAATCAACCTTATTAGATTTCCAGACCAGTTTCTAAACTGAAGTTGCAAATGACCTAAACTTAAAGGTTTGCACATCACTCTTACGCTTATCCTTATAAACAACCTGATTTAAAAGCAGCATGCCTTAACTGCACTCCACAATTTATCTGGGAGCAGAAGCACTCCACTTACATTTGCAGATGTTTTATTCATTTTTCTTCATTTCTAAAATGCTTTTGTTTATCAGAACAATTTTATAAAAAGAAACAATAATACACAGAACCCGCCCAAATGTGATGCTGCCTGACATGATTAATACAGTTGTCTTACACATTCTGCAAGGGTTTTGCATTTGGCTTTGCATCATTTAGTATAATTTTTCACCATGTTCAATGCTGTCAAGTCGTCATGCAGAATAAGGTGAGAAGGTCTGCCTGTTACTGCAGCATCCATGCACATTTCAGACATCAGAAAAGTCTTTAACTCCCTGACCAGTCCCTCCAAGGACATTTTAAAGATTGCCCATTTACCCTGATTTAGCATCATTGCAGACATACATCAGCTAAAAAGTCCACTCCCCCTATCCCGGTTCCAAAGTCTTGATGCTCTATGTCTCTGTTCACTTTACTAAAGGGTTCCTTTTCTTTTGTTATATATTAGTCGCTATATGAGGGAACTCACTCCGAAGGACTTTGCAAAAAGCTATTGTACGGTTTTCAAAACCTTGTCTTTTCAGAACATCCAATGGTTTAACATTTCAGACCTAGCATGGTGAAGCTCCTATCCACAGCTAGTTTTCACTTGCAAGCCAGAGATGATGCAGCGACGTGAAATCACTGCGTAACGAGGACTGGATTGTCTGGAGTGGATAGTTTAGGGCACAGGTAGTATGCAACTCAGCCTTTTGCTCTGGAGTGACCAGTTCAAATGCAGCCCCAAAACAATGGGCAAGTCTTTACAATGTGATGCAGTTTGGAGAAAATAAAACGTGTGTAGTGGTCTCAGCCTAAATTCACGTTCAACCAGCATTTACAAAAAACCCACATAGCATGGCTGCCTCTACTACAGAGGCGGGCAATTATTTTGGGTGGAGGGCTGCTTACTGAGTTTTGGCAAGCCATCAAGGGCTGCATGACAGGGAGCCCAGGGCAGATAAATATTACTTTTCTAAATTGTTTAGGGGCCCTGTGGGTCAGACAGAATGGCTTGGCAGGCTGCATTTTGCTCCCCCCCGCCCCACTAAGTTATAGACACTGACCTGGCCTTTCTATTCTAGAAAAGGTCAGAAAAGAGACATATAGAAGGGCCATTTGCACTGTTTCTGTATGTGCTCTGTGAATAAAGGGAGGACTTCAGTGTCCAGGGTGGCCAGCTGACGCCTTCCATGATTACTGTATTCATAATACATATCTGAAAATGAACTAAGGAGAAAATGGCTCAGTAAGACATTTTTGAAAGGCCTCAGTTTGTCACTTCCCCCTGTATACCATTTGGAAATAATAGGATCATTCTATTTTCAATTCTAAATATATGTTTAAAAGTAGACAAGGTTCTTTGGGTAAATGGGATACCTTTAACTAGACCAACTAAATAGTTGGAAAAATTGTTCTTTGTGAAAATACAAATGCCTGGCAGTGAGGATCAGAGGCCATGGGAGACAATAAGTGCGAGACAGGTAGGTGGGGTGAGGAAGGAGGTAACGCTGACCTGGTAAAATGTAGAGAGGTTACCTAGGGTTATCGGATGGCAAGCAGGTTACCATATATCCATGTTTAAAGGTTTCATTGGGTGCAGTTTACAGGCAGAGCAATATAATAGGTGAAAGAGACAGGAGACCTGCAATCTGCTCCTGATTCTGCTTTTGATGTGATGTGTGACATCAAGGTCACTACCTCTCTGTGACTGTCCCTCCACCCTGTCTGCCATGCTTATTCAGCCTGTAAGCACTTGGAGGCAGAGACTCTCTCACTTTGAGTTTGACTAGCAACCATATGCAGGGGTACTGCAATGGTAATCGCAGCAGCATCAATGACTTACCATCCATATCAAGACGTTGCATGATAATTGCCAACTCCACCTCACTGGGCATGTATCCCAAAGAGCGCATAGCCATGCCCAGCTCCTGCTTGGAGATGAAGCCATTCCCATCTCTGTCCAGCACCCGAAAGGCTTCACGGATTTCTGAAATAATGAAGCAAAGAAGAAGGGTGAAATAGTGCCACAAGGCATCAATCTCTGGTTGACACACCAAAATACAGCAGAATCATATATCTCCCTTTATCCTGAGAATAAGTGTTTGTGCATGTGCAGGATATGATTGACTCTAAGGCTTCAGGGCACCAGCCATGCAGCAGACCTTGAAAAATACTTGGCAAAAAATATAGAATTGTTCAGCCTGGGAATTCCTGCACCTTTCTGCAGTATCTGACATTGATCATTGTGTGATGTAGATGAACTGCTCCATACGGCTATTTCAACGTTCCCATAATAATACAGTAAATGCTGCAAACAGACACATAACAGAATATTTCATCCAACAGGTTCCAAGTACTTTTCAAACTGTATAAATGACCCTCTTGGCACATTTGTAAACTGGTAAAGAATATCCATCATACATGCAGAGTCATAAGACATTTTACCTATGGCAGGGTTATAGATCCCCAAGGCATGACCGTTTAATGAGGTCATCTGCATCATCATCTTCATGTTCCAAGGCAGAAACAGAATAACTGAATAATTTCTGTTGTTAAATAGTTACACCAACATAAATGAGAAGCAATTTTGGCCCACAGTCTGCGATATGTCTAATAGAAATAGTCTGAGGGCTTGTAGCTCCAAAATGAAGCCCTAAATGCTCATTTTCTTCCTGGTCCAATAAATCACGATGGAAATCTTTTAAAACACAGGCACCTGGGTAACTGCTATCTCCCAGTACTTTTCGTAGCATTCCTCCAATTTACAATTGTTTTATTGCTATAAACAGCCTCAGATCAATAAAAACATTGTAAGAGCCAAAGGAAACACTTCCATCATTCTTCCCAACCCTGGCTCAACTTTTGACAACTGACTTTGTGTTGTTTTTTAATTCTGGTATCTTCACCTGAAGCCCTTAATAGCTGCTTTAAATTCCAGGCAACTTAAGCCAAGAGCACCTGCTCCTGGGTGTCCATATTCTGACCATGCTTTGATCATGTGGCTGGTACTCCCAAACCTGATGTATTTTAGGGCTGTCTCAACTTTGAAGTGCCACTACCAAGATCCCTACGGTTACTAATCTTGGGTTGTTTAAAAGGCAGGATGCTTTACCTCATGGCAATCCTAAAGTCTCAGCCAGATGGGATACCTGCCTAAGGATTTGGATTCCTACTCCCCTTTCAATGGACACTAAGAATAAAAACACAGGATGCTATATTATTTTTTTTCAGGTAGATCATCAACTATTAATTAGCCCAGCAGTCTCACACCACTTGTCTCTGCAAGAGCTTTGCTAGGTACATATATACCTTCATTATTTAACATGGCATCAGGTCTGTGAAAGATCAAATAAGACAAGAAGTCGTGCAAATACAAACCCTTACTTGAAATCGTAAAAAAAGAAATCTGCAGTGATTTGGGCATGTAACAAGAAGGCCTGGCACCCTCGCCAACACCATCTGGCAGGGTGCTGTGCATGAATGAAGAGGAGGAGGAAGACCTGGGACAAGCTGGACCACCAGCATCAACATAGGTGACTGGTGGGGGGAGTATGGGGGAGCACATGCCCCCGGGCAGGGCCATCCCCTCTGCCAACATCTGTGGGTGCTCGATGTGCCCCCACAACAGGGCCACCCCTGCCACCAGTGCCTGCAGATGCAGTGTCTGCAGGTACCCCACCCCAGACTCAGGAGGCACCAGTCACCCATGAACATCAAAGACCGGATAGGATTAAAACTGATCGAACAAGGATTGCAAAAGACAAGGAAGAATGGAGGAAAGTTACTACTACATCAAAGGTGCCCCAACAGTTGGTGCGGCCTTGGGACTGACTGACAGTCCTGTTTATCTTAATCAGGCATGATTTGCAAGGAGGTTGACTAACACATTTCAGTTTACCCAGACAGATAACATCCCTTTCAGGAGTAAAACTTAAAATAAGACAGGAGACTTGAGAAACTTGAGTTAGGTGAACCTCAAAGTCTTTCTGCTGGACATTCCCCTCAAGGGACATGGCTCAGAGAACCTAAAAAGAGCACCAAATTACTCCCATTCTTTTAATGAAGGCCTGGAGCTGAAGTCAATACTGCTAGTAGCTGTATTATGTTCACCAGACTGGTCACGTAAAGAGTACTCCAAGATGGATGGTTGCTCCTCTTCCTTCTCCAGCATGCTGCAACTGCACTAAATGAGTCCCGAACACATACAGTGGGATTATTCAAGTTCTTTGGCAAGCAGGAACATGACATAGAAGAGATATTTCTCCTTATCTGCTTTTACTGGCCTATCTCCATTCACTTTTTTCCCTTTTACCCATTCAGGAAGAGATGTGTGACTGGCCTCTAATCTTTCAGGCCTATTTCTTTGCATTATACCTGTTTCCTGAATAATGTTACCTGGCCAGTGATTCTGTGGCCTTTACCAAGTTAATGAAGTAAATACAATGAAGTAGATGAAAAGGTGTTCAATGGAGAGGGGGCATGGGGTGCTCGGAAATGAGGACATTTCCCCATAGCTGTAAACACTCGCTTATCAACCAGGATATTTTGATTTAGAAATGCTGCTATGCTACCTAACAGAAGTTATAACCCCAGTGCCCCCAGGCTCCTCAGCAGACTGGACTCCTAGTTTTCCATGATCTCCCCACTGGTGAAGAGGAGTGGAGGATCATGGAGGCCCTCAATATTTCATGAGAGCCAACCCCATAGAGAACATGCATCTGAGGCAGCAAAACAATTGCCCTATGGCACTGCAGCACCACATCTGATTCATAACACATTTCAGGCTTTGGAGGTTTGATATTTTTTAAGGGAAAAAAAAAAAGCAAAATTTCCCTGAGAAAGTAGACCCGTTGGGCAGAGGCAAAGGTAACAATTGCACTGGTATAAAATGATAGATATAAACTGTTAAGGCGCATCCCCACAACTGTGTGCATGCGTTTCCCCAGGGACAAATAGCAGCAGCACATAGTTGTGCCACAGCTACATAGTCCCTGGGGAATGCCCCTGTATGCATGCTCTGGCATGTGACAAATTGCCCTGGGTGGGATAGGGGAGGCTGGAGCCAGCAGCTGAGCCTTGCCTGGGGTCCTGGGGCTGCAGCAGTGGCAATCAGGGTGCATGGAGCCTGGCTGGGTTTGGGTTTTGGGTTTACACATGCTGCGGCCATGCACGCTGTTTTTGGGTGCAGGGTTTGGTTTTTTTAACACTGGGATCTCCTGGTATCAAAAAAACCCACCGCACTGCTGATTAGTAGCGTGGCGAACAACACCTGCACATGTGGTGCATGTAGTCTGTGATGCTACAGACTGGTTCGTGGTGCTGCAAACCACATTCATGGGGATGCGCCCTTAGAATGTAACAGTTAGGCCTATATGTCCCTCACACAAACAAAGTTAAAGTGACTTAAAATCATTTCTAGTGAATCTTTTAAAGCTCCAAGGCACCCTCTAACTCACATGAAATCAAAGTTCATGCATGCACTACTACTTCTTTTAAAAAAAAAAAATCTATTGTGCATTCAGCATCTCAAGATACACTTTCATTTGCTATGGCATAATGTTGTGGCTTGCCATTTTTAAGTAACCAGTTGCTTTGATATCATCCACCCAAGGTTAGATCCAAAGCTCATTAAAATCCCAGGGAAGGTTCCTAGGAATTTCCATAGACATTGGACTAGACATATAACCAATCTTTTTCCAGTTCACATATGAATTAACTACAGCCTCTTTATATTTAAGTGAAAGATAAATGCTTCCCTAGACCCACCTTCACCCATGCTTTGTAATTGCAATAATATGAAAAGATGATGAGTCTGTTCAAATCAGGCATGACTGGAAGTTGCAGTGCATAATGCAGGGAACCTTTGGAGTAGGAATGAATCTCATTAGGCTCTGCGAGTTGTAGTGAAATTTATTTTCATAAGCTGTGCTGAAAGCTGAAGTGAAGTAAATATTACGGTACAATCAATTCATTTAAAAATAATCTTTTGACAGCCGAGAGAGAAACAACAGAGCTAAAAATATTGCGAGGAACTAAAAAAAAATACATATTTAAAACATGAAAATAGGAATTGCTAACTTCAGAAAACTTGATAAACCACAAAGGGAGTTAGGCCTTAGTCCAGCAGTGCACTTAACCCCATGAATAAGCTGCATTTCTATGTCACCATCAACCCAGGGTTTCTGAGCCCGTGCCCGCGGAGTACACGTATGCTGAGGTGCTTTGCTGGCGTTGGGCCCTCGAGCAGAATTCCCTGCACAAACCTGGGTTCAAGCTTGTTCTTCTGCCTTCAGAAATCTGAGCTTTTAACCAGGTTTCCTGCATCCCCAACACACCACTTCTAACCCCAAATGTAGCTTTTCCCAGCCGCCTGTCTATATATACCACTTCCTCTTGGAAGGGTCTTTGAAGACCTTGAAATAGGTTGGGCACTGTACAAGAAGTGACTACTTCACTCGGCATCTCTTCTTCATCCCAGTGTCAGCCTGACCTTTTTAATACTTTTTCTTTATAAAAAAACAAGTCCTGTATTCTGCTCTCCAATATACTCCCTGTTGCTTTCTTAAGGTTTACCTCATTTCAAAGTCAAAAGGCCCTGCATCCTTTTAGGACACAGTCAAGCCAACACCAACAGTTACAAGGTACAGAACAGCGGTTCCCAAACTGTTTTTTATTAACTTTTGGTCACATGGTCTCCATTTCCTGCTATGGAATTAAATTACCAGAAGCTAAAAATACATGAGTGCTTTTCTTTTATGATTTCTACAAACAATCAATCACGGTAGTTACCATGACAATAGATGCTACTGGATCACAAGGAGGAGGGTGAGAAATGGCCCATGAAAGAACCTTTTGGTAAACATGCTGGGCACGTTATGAAAAACATTGAGAAAGCCTGTATTTAGGCTAGACACAGTTTGGGGGCAGGTACTCTCTACTAAGCACAGAGAATAGCACAACGGGGCCCTAATTTTGGTCTCCACAGACCACCTTAATTAACAGCAGCATGAAAAAGAGCCTAGACCATGAGTAGAGAGCCATGCAACCCAGGAAGGTAACGTCTCTTGACCAATCTATCTTTTTGAAAACATTAAAACTTAGTCCTCGATGCCCCCTAAGCTGGGAAGCATAACTGTATAGCAGATAGCAAAAACCACATCAAGCAGATATGTTCATATTTTGCTGTTTCCCACTTGGAAATTTCCTGTAGTCCTATTCCCTGGTATAGTACTTGGCATCACTTTGTACTGGAGCTGCCCCTCCATGCCACTGTACACAACCTACTCCCAAACACAGGAAATGCAAACAGTATTACAAAAATAGAGGATGAAGGGATAGTGGTAGAGGACGCATAGTGGGATTTGAATATGGAGGAGCAGCATGTTCCATTCATGATGGCACTGGGTTGAGATGCAGGCAACTTTACTTCTTCTGGGAGATCCTTGGCAAGGAAGCTCTGTGACCCAGTTTTGCCCTCAGTAAAATGGATAATGGATATGAACCTCTTGAAGAGCAATTTCAAATCTACAGATGAAAAGCCCTATATAAGAGCTAGCTATTATTATGAAAACTTTTGAACTCAGAATGAATCCAAGTAATTTCAGCTACGCATGCCAACACACGAGGAAGACCTCAGGTGAATGAGGGGAGAGAAGGGTCTAATCAGCAACCACAGGGATTGGTATTTGGTTCTATCATTAATGATCTCAAAGAGGGAGCAAACACAACGTTAATTAAATTCACAGATGACATTAAGCTGGGAAGGGATGTAGGGGAAATCTAGCCAGCAAGGACAGAAGAATAACACGAAGAAACAGAAAAGAACAACAACAACAAAAAGATACTGGGCTGGAAAAATGCAAACTAAAAGACTGAGAGAGAAGAAAATGGCCCTGAAACATCGCTAGTTAAGTGAGAGCAGGGAACCTGAGAAGTGGCAATACAGAAAGGAACATAGCATGATGAACATGACTTATATTGACTGTTTTCAATGATTTCATTCCAGGGACTCGTTCAGTGTGGCTGGTTAATGAAGGGGCTGGTTAACCAAAAAGTGTTTCCACTTCACTTCCATTCAGAGGGAAAACACTGAATCTTGTTCAGTGAGCAGCCTAGGAGTTAAAACTTTTCAACCTCCTGTACTAGGGGGACCAGATTGGAAGAGGGATGATTACTTCGTGTTCTGTTTGGCCTGTTTTTAAGGTACATTTCTCATGAAGGTTTTGCTTACCAGGTTTTCCCCAGACAATGATTTATGTCCCACAAGCCCTAAGAGGCAGCAGAGTACTCATTTTTCAGAATTATTTGAGCATGCAAAAAGGGGAGGGGGGCTGTTTTTAACTAATTCCCATTCTCTGGATGCATTTAACAGCTGCACCTTGTAGTTTTCGTTATTAGGCAGCACATGGCAATTCTATTAAACCCCAAATTCCTCTGAGAGGAAGGAAAGAAGGATCAGGTGAAATCAGCACTTTTTTTTCTTTATTTCCTTTGTGAAGGGCACAAAAGTAGACAGCTGTCATGGCTGTGACTTGCCATCTAGTCTAGCGAGTCATTAACTTGCTGCATTTAAATCCAAGAAGTTTCAAAGGCCACTTCCTCTTATAACATTAGTTATTCTGTTTCTAGCTCTTCCAATGAATTTCATTTCAGAAGAGCCTTTCACAGAAGCAGCTTTTTTGCCAGTGCTGGATATTAATCTTGTTTTAAAACTTCCCTAACGTTCCTCTCCTAAAGTTCAGCAGTGGATTTATTTACAGGCGATCCCTGGTAACTAGAGGCAACCATCATTATTCTTTGCTGCGCGTCCTGAGAGTGAATCACAACTCTCTGCGAAACAAATTCAGCTTGAGCAATCGCTGTCTGCCAGCTAGCCTCAGGCACTGCAGATGGTTTCAATTTATTTCAGTAGGCATAAATAATCAAGTAATAAATTTGTAATTACACTGTAACAATTGGCCACCTTAAGTGTTTTGTAATCACCAGATAAGTACTATACGGTAACTTCTGTCACTGCATTGAGGGTGGCAGTTCAGTAACCCTTACGCTTTCAAGTAGTCTCATTAACTTTGTAGCTGGATTAAGCACCAAAATACAGACACAATGGACTAAAAGCGCCCTGTCTTCTGCAATGTACTAGGTAACATTCATAATCACCAGACCTGTTTGGCATTTGTTTCCATTGCTAAATGGCATGAAGTGTTGAAATATCTCAGTTTTTCATGGAATGCAAACATTTCATTTAAAAAAATCCACCTGGAAATGCCAAAACGTTTGCTGCTGACTTTTTTAAGTCAAAACCAAGGATTTCAATATTATTGGATCAAAATGTTTTGATTCAGTGCTGAGCAGTGTTCACCAGCATCGCTGCAGTGTCTCAAGGGAGCTGCATTTCAAATGTCTTATGTCCCCACCGTGCTATATACACAGCAGTGTGGCAGCTCGGAGGGTTGGGGCACAGAGAAACACTGAAGAATGGAGAGTTCCTATTCAGTTCTCCACCCTGAAATATTTCAAGTAATGTTGATCAGACCCCAAACAAAAGAGTGCATTTTGATTTCCCCATTGAAAATGCAAGAAAAAATGACAATGTTGTCCCTCAAAATGATTTCATGAATTTGCTCTCAAGAAATTCCTAACCAGTTCTAATAATTACCAAGCTATCTGCCTGCATATGCCATCACCATATAAAGGCACAGAAGAAAGGATACGTTGCAGTATTATCTCCCCTCCCCCTCCAAAAATAATAGTAATTTTTTGGTCCAAGCAATGAGTGCAGGATTGAGAGCCCATAAGGATGTTTATTGGAAAAAAACAGCCCTGATGTGGGCAACAGCAATGCAGACTTGGGCAAAGTTCCCCTTAGGCTGCTCTTGTCCTGGAAATATGCCTTAAGCCTGATTTGGACAGAGCAGACAGAGTAGCTTATAGTTGTCTGAAACCTGCAGCATCTTGTGTAGCCTGCAAAAGAGAAACGCTCTGAAAGCTGGCTGCCAAAAAATTGTGGGGAGATACAAAATACTGAAAATTACTACAACATTACTACATTTACTTCTCTGGGACAGTCTTTCAACCAGGAGGCACATTAGGGACCTGATTCCCATCCCACCGAAGTCAACAGGAAAACAAGATTGGTCCCAATATCCCTGAGTTCTGGCGTGTCGAACTAGCAAGGAATAATTCAACAAGTGGTGATGGTCAAGGGTGGACATTTACCCTTGTCTTAACAGTGGATCAAAAAAAGACTTTAATTCCCTGTATCTGACATAAGCTAAGGGGGGAAAAAAATGAGGGAAATGCAGTGATGAACTGCCACATAGAATATGTTTGATTCTCTAAGGGCACAGTGCAAATTTGTACTGGTTCTAGTTATGATTGCTCTGTGGATCACTGAACGCAGGTTGCAGTATTATTGATTGCTCAATCAATTAAACGTGGTGTGAAGGAAAGGTTCGCTAGTCTACCTCAGCGTGCTGGGTTTTCACCTCTAGAGACTGAGGATAGACATTTGTGCCGAGAAAAACAACAAGCACAGGGGAGTAATTCAAACAGGAACCAGGGAAGAAAAGTGTTACTAGAATGGATAGGAGAATGGGCAGCCTGTTTCGTAAGAGGAAGCTAAACCTGTATCTAAGGTTTAGCTTTCCAGGAACATTACCAAGTAACATTACCAGGAAATAAATTATGCCTAGTTGTACTAATTCCATGCGTGTCCAAGCCTACAAATTAGACACTTGGAGCAGTCTTGAATGTGAGTCCCTTGTGACAGTTAGTAACTGGGCTCCTTGACCCGAAAAGCACCTTTCTGTCCTGTACCTTACATTCCTACAGATGTGCGGGAAGAATTAAACCGAGTAAAAGATGTAAATGCAGGTTTATTCCTGGCATATCAGGGGTCACTGCAAATAGCAACGCGAAGATGGTGCACCGCCACCCACTGTTTTTTGCGCAGGTTATCACCGTGATCCTTGCACAGGACAGCGTGATGACTCCACATCATCGGCAGTAATGTTATCTACTCAAAAACAGGATGTTCTCCATAGCCAGGTTGGAGCCTGACTTATTCCGGAGGTGCAACAAAGACTGCTAAATGTCCTAGACCTCTCTCATGCTCTCCTCCGCCCTACCGGCTGCTCTCTCTGTTTTATGTAAAGCTCACCTACTGTTTCTGGCCCGACAGGCTTCTCCCAGCTCTTGTGCTGACCCTCTCTGGTGCCGTCAGCTGCCCGCCCAGTTCCATCTGTGTTACTCGCAAGCCAGACACTGCCTCCAGCCAGGCACTACTATCGCTGTCCCTTTCCTGTTCGAAAACTTGGCCCAAAGAATGTCCGCAATAGTGACAGATTGTTTCGTTCACAGCTTTGCATTCTCGCTCTCGCAGCCAAATGGCTCAGGAGGTGGGTCTCTCTCTCAGGCACCCACAACCCAGCCAGTCATTTATAAATATCAACATTTGGGAAGGATAGTGGCTACATAAGCAAGCACCTCATTTCTATTCACTGGCCAGAGAGCCTGTTTTTGAAGTTCTCAGCATTTTCACACAACATTTTACAGTACATCATTGTCATCGAGTAATATTGGGATTGGGCATGATGCCAATGCTGCCTTTAATGCAACTGTAGAACAGTCCCATGGTCCCGCAGCACGAGCCATGAATCCCCCGCCGCTCGTAGATGTGCGCCACAGTTTTGTGTTAAATAGAAAAAGAAGCATCTTCTTCTTTTGTTGAACTATTCCACAAACAGCTCGGCAGCGTAAAATAAAGAGAGGGACAATGAAAAGGAGAAATATCATCTATCTTTAAATCTGCATGTTGGTCCAAAATAAATAAAACCAAGGCAACGGCATAAAGGGCAATAGATTCCCTTTATTTCCCTTCTTTTCTTTCTTTTTATCATGAATTATTGTGCAGCTGAAGGTGCCAGCTTGCCAGCCCTTGAAATCCAGTCTTCTGTTTACCCAAAGTATGACACAAGCAGCATTCGTGCAAGTTCCCCCAACCCGTCTGCCCTGCGGAAGACTAGCCAAATGCTTTGATCTCAGGGGAACTGAGGGAATAGATCAGCCTCTATGGTTCATTCAGTCTTTGGTTTCTCGGACGAGCCTGCCAACAAAGGCTGGTGGCCTTTTATAACATCCACCTGGAATCGGACTAAGATGGTAGATTAACATTTTCAAAGCACAGCTGGGAAAGGAGCTCAACATATCTGATTAGTGATTCTGAAAAAACAATTCATAGCAATGAAAATATATTCCTTGCCGCCACCACCAAATCCAACTGAATGTGCAGCCCATAACTTTTTCCTTTACAATTTAAAAAACTGACATTTAAGGACAAATGGGACCACTCTCTTTGACTGTTTTTTTTTTAAACTGTCTCTTTTTCCCTCTTCCTCACCCATCTAGTACAAATCAGTGATGGGAACCTCTACACCAGGGGTGGGCAATTATTTCAGGCAGAGGGCCACTTACCTAGTTTCGGCAAGCTGTCAAGGGCCTCCTGGGTAGCCCCGCCCCTTGACAGGTGCTCCACCCTTTGGACACCATCTTGGGACCAATGTCCCAACTTCTTTGGACCAATGTCTCAGGGCCAGCACCGGTGGGGCCCAGAGTGGGCGCAAGCTGGCAGGGGTCTGTGGAACCAGGCTGTACCATCAAGGAAAGGGGGGAGCTGGCCTGGCTCCATAGAGCCCCTGCTGCCCGGGACCCTGTACCCCTGCTGCCCTGCTCCGGGCCCTGCTGGTGCTGGCCCTGGGACAACAGTGTGGGCCTTGTGCTCCCATGCCCACGCACACCCAGTGCCCCCTGGCTTCGCAGTACAGGCGGGGGGCAGCACACAGCCCTGACCCCCTGCTCGCCGGCAGGGAAGGAGCTGATGCGGAGCACGGGGAAAAGCGGCCCCTTGCCCACCCCCCGCTGCAGCTGCCCACAGCATGTGCAGGGCTGTCCTGAGCAGGCATAGGCAGCTGCACATGGGCTACGAGTGGCTGCAGCTTGGGGGACTGGGCATGGGGCGGGCGAGGGGCCACTTTTCCCATGCTCAACACCAGCTTGCAACCCGCCCGCGCTGCCAGCCTAGGCCCTGCCAGTTTTGGGCTTGCCCATTGGGGCTGCGCATGGCGGGAGCAGCTGCGACCTTCCCCCCCCCGCCCCGCCTGCTTCCTGTGCTGGAGCTCATGCGCTGGCCAGCACAGAGGCGGTGGTGGCAGCCTCACCGCAGCACGAACTCCAGGCAGGCAGCAGCAGCAAACACTACCCAGCACGGCAAGAGGGGAGAGGGCCGCAGCTGCTGCCACCACGGCACAGCCCCAATGGGCAAGCCCAGATCCGGCGCAGGGCTGGGTTACAAGCTGGTACAGAGTATGGGGAAAAGCAGCCCCTCACCCACCCCATGGCCGGCACCCCGCATTGCAGCTGCTTGCAGCCCGTGTGGGGCTGCCTGTGCCTGCTCAAGACAGCCCCACGTGCTCTGCGAGTGGCTGCAGCAAGGAGCGCCAGCCACAGGGCAGGCGAGGGGCTGCTTTTCCCCACGCTCTGCGCCAGCTCCTTCCCTGCCCTTCCCCAAGCTTCCCATGCCGGGACAGCCACATGGTCCCAGGCCAGAAGCCCCTGCTGTGGCTTCCAGCTGGAGGGCGGGGCCAGGCAGCCCCTGCTATTGCAGGAGCCCACCAAGGATTCCCCTGGGTCCTATTGCCCTTGTCTCCAATCATTTTTTACAGGAACCAAGGACAGATAAATTTTAATTTTCAAAGTTTTTTTAGGGGTCCCATGGACTGGTTAGAATGGCTTTGTGGGCCTGATCTGGCCCATGAGCCATATTTTGCCCACCCCTGCTCTACACCAAGGCTGCCCAACTGGCACACATGGCTCCCAAACAGCCCACAATGGGTTAACCCCAGCCTGCAGGCTTCTACCTAGCCATGAATGGGGGAACCACTGCTGCCAATAAGCAGTGACGGGTGGAGCCACTGCCTCAGCCAATCAGCAGTGAAGGGTGTGGCCACCAGGCCCCTTGGCCAATCAGCAGCAGAGGGCACCTCCCTCCCTGGCTGGCTGAACCCTGCTCTTCCTGGCATTGCACTGCCCTACCTACGGGCACAGCCAACAGGATCATGAGGATAAATGACTGATGCATATTTCCCCCAGTGAACTGAAAAACAGGACTTCTTGCAATCTGTTCCTCATTTAGAAATGGACAGGGGACAAAGAGTTTAAAAACAGGATGGTCCGGTATAAAACAAAACCAACGGCCACCCTAGTCTCTGGGCCCCACCTCCTTCCTTTAGCTTGCGTCTCCTGGCCCACACCTCTACACCAGGGGTGGGCAATTATTTCAGGCAGAGGGCCACTTACCTAGTTTCGGCAAGCTGTCAAGGGCATCCTGGGTAGCCCCACCCCTTGACAGGTGCTCCACCCTTTGGACACCATCTTGGGACCAATGTCCCAACTTCTTTGGACCAATGTCTCAGGGCCAGCACCGGTGGGGCCCAGAGTGGGTGCAAGCTGGCAGGGGTCTGTGGAACCAGGCTGTACCATACAATGGGTGGGCCTGGATTGCCCACTCAAAAGAGGACAGCCTTGCTCCAGACAATCATTTGGGGACAATAAGCACAACACCTATTTTCCCTCCTGTCTTGTCACTCTAACCTAGGGTTTTCATGGATGACATGAGACCACAAAGTTCCATCAGTTTACTTCCCAAACGTTTTCTAAGCAATGAAGTTTGGGAGCTGTTCTTCTAGTTTACTGCCGTAAATTTTCTATCCATGGTCAAAACATGAAAATGCTGACTGGATAAAAATAGGTAAGGAGCATGATGCAATTTGATTCTAGATTACTTCAGCATGACACATATTAATGTCGGAGAGATAATGGCTGGCCATCCTCCTGAAATTTGCATCATCTTCCAATTTAATACTAAAATAGCCTTCATAAAATTCTTTGCAAAATGACAGCTTTAGTCTGCAATCTCACAGGGCAATAACTATTTTGGATAATATGACTTCACCCTTAATTTGTGGCTATTTTCCTACCATTCACAAAAGTGGGTTAGTTAGATTTTAATATTTTTCCTTTAGAAATGCATTGTCCAATAATCTGACTTTGATGCAGAAATTCAATCATTAGGGTCAGCATAATTTTAAGATTTGGAGAAAAAGACCTTGAAACAGCTAAGATAGGATCTGTTGATTTGTTATGGAAGCATTTAGCTCACTGGTTCTGACAGACACCAAAAGTTGGGTCTGTCTTGTTTTTGAGCCCTCTCTTTTGCAGATATACTCAGGCATGGGCACAAATGACTGAATTTACAGAGCCTTTTGTTCACCCTATCTTCATCTCAATAAACATGAACTGCTGAGTGCCCTCAACTTTTGCTGACAACAGTTCACTATCTTGCAGGGTTGTGCCTTGAAACAGATTATGCTTACCAAGACATTGCTTCTTATTTTTTCCACCATCTTCTCCAGAAGAAGCCTATGATTTAGAATGCCAATTTCACCATTTCCCATATTTTCTTTTCAGTCAGTATTTTTCTACCCTGTGGGCACATCTACATGTGCAATTAATGCGACCAAATATACTCTGGCTCAGTTTGTGGTGGAGTAAACTAATCCTGACGTCACCATCCACATGTGCATTTATAAGCACAGTAATTTACTGCACTGCCAGATGCCGCCTGTATCTGATGGGACTATGCAGTGGCGCAGCAAATCAGTTTACTTCACCTTAACTGCTGCACATGTGTAAACGGTGATACTTAACTGTGCAGCAAAACAGTCTGTTGTGCAGGAAAGCATCTCGTGTAGACATACCCTTTGGGTCTCCGTTTTACTTCTGGTACTCATTCATTCTGTGGCCTGTCTGATTAAGAGAGCAGGCTGTTCCTTGGAAGGTCCAGATTATGCATTTAATTTAAGGCTGTTCATTATTAATTTGCTTTTTCCTATGCGTTGTCTATTCCCCAAGTTCCAATCTCTGTTCCACCACATAAGCAGCCAAGGTTTTTCTCTTAAAAACTAAAGTCATTATGACATGTAAATTGCTTAACTGACATTACATCTTGTGAAAAGGAAATCAAAGAACCTGTTGACAAACCTAATCTAACTCTAAAGCCTCTTTTTGGCTCTTACTGACTTCACTGTCTCTCTTCAGTGTCAGCATTAAGGGAAATGAGCTTCTTTTACTCTGTATTAAAAACAAAAAAACCCAGCCAATAGCTACATCAAACTGAAATTTTCTACATTACATTCAATGCATTCACCCACTGTTGTCCTTGTCTAAGTAGTGTTGCGATAAATGCTGCTGTTTGAATCACAGAAGTTCAAGTTAGAAGTCTTACTACTGCTACAGATATTATTCTTTGTTGGTAAAGCCAACTTTTTCCCACTAATCTTTCAGCACAGAGCTATTTACTGCACAGTAAAACAGGGCTCCGTTAACATTTCCTGAGTGATAATTAACTGCTCTTAACTCCACTAAACACACTGAAATCACAGTGAACTTCAGGTGACCATAAATCCCCAATTCAGCCCTCATTATGTGAGCCACCATTTTCCAAAATGTGATCACTTCACCTGAGATCTATTAATTACGTAAGTTTTATGAATTACATTGCAGATTCCCTTGATGACCTGACTCCCGTGACTAATAATTCTGTTCTAAAGTCCAAATAAGAACAAAACTGAGGCAGTGGTGCAATCCTGGTAAAAACTTCAAGTCATACTAGAGCAGTGGTTTTCACCCTGTGGTTCATGGACCACGGCCACAGTCAAAGGGGTCCACGGAAGTTGATTATGATCAATCCAAAGTATATGAATACCAACACTTACAATTCAAAGGGGTCTGCACTCTGTTCAAAATTTCCAAATGGGCCTTTACTTCCATTCAAAAAATTTTAGGGGTCCACAGATGAAAAAAAGGCTGAAAACCACTGTGCTAGACCTAAGTTAGTGGGACAAAAGCAAAAAAAAGTTCAACGAAATAAGCTGCATCAGGTATAGGGCTCTCTCCGAGTTACATTTCACTGCTTGGTCTACATCAGCCCATTATGAACCATCCCTTCCCCCAGGGCTGAGGCAATTCCACAATTAGGTCACAGATTTCTTCACCCTCAATGAACATATTGTAAAAAAGGTTATTATTAAACCTTACACTAAGACGACGGAATTGGAAAGTTATCTGTCATTTGGCTTGACTTTTTCTTTAGGGATCTCTGCAGCAAATCCTTCTTTGCTGCCAAACTAAACCAGATAAATTATGATTTTCCAAAAGCTGTTTCAGAGTAAATGTAAAATGGAATTTTTCTAATGAAATCTTTGTACCTGGGGTCCTTTAAAAGAAAAAGAAAAGCGAACTTTCCAGAGAATATACTAAAAATCAAGCCTGGGGATTTTATTAAAAATATTTTATTTATAATGTTTTTATTGGGCCAGATGTCATGCCCATCTGTCTCAAACATTCTTTTCCAGGATGCCCGTAACTTTGAATTGAAAATAAAGTTGCTTCTTTTAATCTAAAGATCCTATATGAAAAGACCTAATTTTCTCCAAGTTAGATGGAAAAAAAGAATAAGCAAGAGAGGAAAGTTAAAAATAATCTATTAATCTTTTATTTTAAATATCTGTATGTTAGACCTGAGTGGAACCCGGAATTCCCATTACAATTTGGTGATTTCATTTTCGAAAACTCAAAATGCCATTTCTTTTGAATAAGGCTGGAATGTTTCAGTTCCACTTTTTATAGAATAACAAAAATCAAAATGACCAAGAATAAACAAAATATTGCAGTGTTGTCGAGGTGAGTAATTTGGTTTGTCTTTGATCTAAAATTTAAATGAATTCAATATGTTCCTGTGGATTTGATTTCTAATGGGAATCTGTTCCAGTGGAAAAATTTCCGCCAAATCTACTCTCTCCTTCTCCTTCCGCTTGCCGTTAACCGAGGAGTGGACAAAATACGGCTCGTGGGCCAGATCCAGTCCTCCAACAGATTAATCTGGACTGTGAGGGGCGTCCACCACTTGATTGGATCCAACCCGTGGCTGCCCCCACAGTGCTCTGCATGGGGCCATGCCTCACCCAGGGCAGCCTGTGCCACACTCCAGCCAGTGCCCACCAGTCCCAGGCCAGGCCAGCACGCACAGCTTCTGGTGGGCCTGCTCCCAGTACCGCCTCTGGAGGCAAGGGGAGCTGAGCAGCACCCAAGCGGCTGCAGCTGCACCAGGAGCAGCCCCACCAGTAAGCTGTGCATGCTGGCCAGGGCTGGGCTGATGGGTGCAGGCTGGAGTGCGGCCCAGGGGGGCTTGGCCCCATGCAGAATGCCACGGGAATAACCACAGACCACACCACCTGAACAAGTTCTGCTGTACATGCCCCCTGCCCTCTCCTCCCTTCCCTCATCCACAGCCAGCTCCCAGGACCAAGCACCTAGGCAGCCCCCAACACGCATACGTGTGCACACATTTCCCCACACTCCCCCAGACCTTCCCCACAAGGCAGGGGTGTGCAGGGAGCACACTGTGGTTCTGCCCTGGGCCCCAGCCCCATGCTGTCACAACCCCATGAGTCTGTCTTGAGATCCCTGCCTCACTTGCCCATCCCACTTCTGAACACTGCTCCCCACCTGCCTGCAGCCCCATGCCAGAAAGGGAGCTTTGGTGAGTTGTGACGGGGGGGGGGGGGGGGGGGAGGAGGGGGTTGTGTTGATCTGGCCCACCCCAACTCATCAAAACTCCCTCCAGGCCCAAATACTTCCCCACCCCTGCTTTACCCTGACTTCTTTATGGCTTTACATAGCATAAGACCATTCGAGAAGATTCTCCTACCCCTGACTATAAAAGAGCAATAACACACACAAGCGCAGAGACACAAGATGCTCTAGTTCACAATTGTGATTAAGTTCAGCTCAGCAGTAAATCTGAAATAACGTCAGTATTTAACCGCCCTCCTCCTTTCCCTTTTGCCCACATGAACAAACTAGTTAAAAGTTTCTAAGAAAACTAGATACTAACCACAGGTGCATTATATAAAACAGATCTTCACCCTCCTTAAACTGTATCAGCCACAAGAAGTTGCTACATTACATTACGATTCATTGGAGAGAAACTAAACGAGTTTTAACATAAGGGGACCTCAATGTACTGGGAAATTTTTGTAAGCAAGTGTTCTTACCAGTTTACGTGTGTACATTTCCACCACTCTCTCTTGGAGTGTACAGTATATAGCAAATATTTGTCACTATCATCCTTTCCTGCAGCTGACATTGACTATTACCCCCAGTCCTGGATAACACAAGTTCTCCTCCAGCTCATGCTCTCCTGTGTTAGTAAAGCAAAGGGCAAGGGTTTCTTTCCCCTCTTTAGACTCCACACATACAGAAAGTGAAATACATGAAATGAAATACAAAGCTTCTTCACTGCTCATTCAACAATAAGAAATCCAGTCCCACTATTAATGCAAATGAACCACAGCACGTGTTTCTTAAAAGAATAAATGACCTTGTTTTCAGTGACCTGGGGAACAATTGCCCAATGAGGTAATTAGAAGCATGTTAAGGCAATAAGACTCATCTGTGACCTAAAACTGCAGCAGAGGAATTTTAGGTTAGAGACTAGGAGGAACTTTCAAACTACAAGGGTGGTCAAGCACTGGAAGAGGCTACCTGGAGAAGTTGTGAAATCTCCATCCCAGAAAATGTTCAAAAGCAGGTTAGACGGATATATGGCTGGGATGGTTTAGACAGGGATTATTCTGCTCTGAGCTAGAAACTGGACTAGATGGCCTTGTGGGGTCCCTTCCATCCCTACTTTTCCATGATCCTATAGATGCCAAACTTTGGGAACCCACATGGTGAAAGTTTTAGTTATATAGCCAGGGTCTGCAGAAGGCTCTAAATTCATAAAAGCAAGAGACATCCCAGGAGCACAGTAAAGGAGCTGTAACTGCAGCATCATCCCCAAGTGCTGATTGGGGGTTTCAGGGAAGAGGAGAGGGCCACAAAACTAGCAGCTGCTGCACTGGAAGCCCAGCAAAGCTGCCCCATGTGCCACTGCCTCCCAGGGTGCTCCAGCACCCAGTTACACCTCTGGACATTCGATTTTATTTAGTTTAGTTCTTGAAGCAAATAGGAACTATTCTGTACTTAAACACACACCCACAGTTATCAGGTTTCTCTAATGTCCCAGTATTTTCCAAACAGTTTAGAAGAATGGCTGGAAAAAAGTCTGTATTTCATTTCTGTTTGGCTGCAGCAATGAAACTGCACTTTACTCGCATCAAAAGTACATACAATAAAGTATCATTAATAATGGTCCTTAGCATTTCTGCCATGCTCCACACCTCCAAAGCACGCTGCAAAAAGGCACTTGTGAAATGCACAGAGCTGGTGCAATGGGCAGCTGCCAATTAAACAAAGAGCTGAAAAGCTGGAAAGGGATTTATTTATTCCATTCTCTCATAGGAACCTTTTGAAAAGCAGCTTCATCCCAATTCTTCACTGCTTTACACCTTGAAGAGAGACTTGGAGTTGCCTGCAAACTGCACCCACTTCAAAACTCTTCCGCCTGGGCAGCACTCACAATGCACACAGTGTGAGACAGAAGAAAACTGTGCCCTGCAGGTTTGTGTCGCTGATTCAAAACAGGTCAATTCCCTTCTCACACAGGCAAACTTTGAAGTAAGCACAAAGAAGTGAATCTGTGAAACTAAGGAGAAAACGGAATCGGGTCCAGTTTTTCATGAAGCCGGTTCAGATGACTGTGGACCTGGTTCCTAATGAAAGAACTGCCCTACTGGATAAGATCCAAGGTTCCTTTACTGCACTCTCCTGTCTTTGATAGTGGCCAAAATTAGATGCTTCATAGGATAGCGTACAGGTTACAGATGCTAATTAAGCTCTCTGATAATTAGAGATTAGTTTAAACTTGGGCTGAGGCTTTATTCTCTACTGGTTTGTGTCATCCACTGGACTGATGCAAACTGGATTTAAAGTATTGCCCAATAATAATCCAGCTAGCCTGCATGATTTAAAGGATGCAACGCAAAGGAAAGCATTACCTATTATTGCTACCGTTTTCTCCACTGACATGACACAGCATGCCTTGTGACATCTGTGCAAAATATGTTACAGAGGGCCTTCTCGCATGTAAATTATGGGCAGCTCCTCAGGCTCTTAACCCCTGGATTGTCTGCACATTAACACCTGTAAGTAGCTTAAAGCACACATGGGGCTCATCTACACGTGATGCAATGTGCTACGGCAACATAGCATCTCCAGGCAAAACCTGTGATGCTGTAGTGACATGCTCCCCCATTATAGCACATTGCTACAGTGACCGTGTGCAGCATATTGCTGTCACTGGTACAAAAGGAAGTACTAAATGACAGTACAGTAACAATGGTGCCATAGCAGCAACTGTAGATGCGCCCATTATGCAGCTCAGGGCAGGACTATCTCTTGATCCACATAACCCAGCTCCTGTTCCATCAAAGTGTGGCCTCTCCTCACAGATGTGCCACGCAAGTTGAAGGTGTGACTGCAAGCTAGCACTAAGCTGAACAACATTTGCGCAGCTACAGTGTAACATGTAAGACGGCCCTACCACAGAAACTGAGCTTTGCTCATTTGCTTTGATCACACAGCAGAAATATCCTTATACGTAGTTAGAGATAGGATTGGAAGGGCTGACAATGGGTATTTTACCTCTGCCTGCCTTCACCACAACATAACTGCTTGTTTCTGGATGGTATTGATCAAAAAAACATCTGTACCACGGCCAACCTTTACAAAAGTAAGGGCCAAAAAATGTGGCAGCCCATTTTTAAAACATTTATCTTTATGTAGGCATAACAGTGCTGTCCTCCTGCAGCATAAGTCTCACAAGCATTCCTTTATTTGGGGTGTGAATGTGTGTGGCAGATCAGACAAAGCTGGAAAAGAAAAAGAAAAAAAAAAACACAATACTCCACAACCAGAATTTATTTTTTATCTCACGTACTAAATCTAAGGGTGTACAAAGCATCCAAGAATAACCACACCAGTTGCCAAGAACTTTCTTTTTGCCCCTGCCACTCCCCCACATTTCTTGCAGATCCTCAGGTTGTACCCTGAACACTAACTCTGAACTGAGACTGTTCCCGGATGTCAGACGGTATCTTTGTGGACTCCAGACCATTTTTTAAAAAAGCATTTAAAAACTACATGTCATGTTAGCTGAAAGATTCATGTAATATCATGGCAGCAGGACAAGGAATTCATGCAAGGGACGCATTTTCATCCATTACTGATTCTTTGGCCATGAATTAGAAATATTAAGAATTTAATTCAATTCAAATGGAATAGTAGTAGAATGATGAATGACAAATGAATGAGAAGCAGGGACAGGAAGAAGGAGAAGTCTTTATTTCTTTGCCTGGCACCAGCTGCTTGCTTTGGCTCATACAATAGGCATAAGAGACTTCCTTCAAAAAATGACACAGGTTCTTGTCATTAAATAGCAGGCCTTTGTACTTCTCCTGTCTAATACAAGTAACCTTCATTTAACTATGCATGCTGTCCCCATGATGCAGTTGCAATGGCAATAAATGTGTCCAAGTAGATTATTCAGAAGGGAAAATATGGCTGGATTCAAATGTCACGAAGTGATGAAAACCTTTAGGGAATGAAGCAACTGAAAACAAAGAAAGAGAGAGATAGGGCTCAATTTTCCTGTCGTTTAGGCCCATGGTAGTCTAAAATAATCCCCTTCATTTCAGTGGAGTGACTCCTGATTGCACCAATGAGAAGAAGAAAAGAATCTGGTGCTTTCAGCCCATTGCCCATATACTATTTCTGACTCAAATTACTGCCAGCATAAGACCTGAGCAATATATTTGGTCTTCGGGGGGAAAAATGCTTACGAGAAAAGAGCTAAAAGGCTTTTTAAAGAGCCTGGTTTAATTAGTGCTCATGTGATTAAATCTGAAGTTTTTTCAAACATGCCATTAATCTAATTTCTAAGTTTGAAAATGGGTAAACTAGGCCTTAGTATCATTTTACCTTACATTCACTTGATGCTGAAAACACACACACTTTTACATCTCAACAACTGCTTCTATTTCAGGCAAATTTCTTCCTTGCTACAGAATTCAGAGGATCTCTAACAAATTGTAAAATGCCATAACCTGCTAGTAAGTCGTCTACTTGGGTTAGCCTATAAAATTTAAATTCAGAGACAATATTATACCCTCTAATGTATTCTTAAATGAAGCATGAGGAGAAGGACCTGACATTCTATTTAAATGGTTTAAGATCAGTATGTTCCCTTCTCAAACTTTGGCTGCAAACAGATGTTGCCTTTGGACCATCATAAACATTTTCATCCTGTGCCCCAGAGGGAATTCCAGGGGTGCAGGACTGGGGCCCCGAAGCAGAGGTATGCCTCAAATCGAAATACCCAGATGTGCCTCTGCAACCAGGGAATCTCAGGTTTTCCCGCCTGTGGAGGCACTCCCAACAATTCCAGTTTGGGGTGTACCCCTGCAAGCAGAGGTCTTCACTGTTCGCAGAGGTGTGCCTGAGTGTTGCCCCACAGGATCAGACCCCTTAAGCCCCAGGAGCAGCAGGAGGCCACCCCTACAACATAACAGACAATGTCTGTTTTGCCCAATAAATGAAGCGCATCAGCTGTGCCAGGACTTCAGTTGGCAATGCCTGCTTATAGTTTGAGACATGACTGCTTTTCAGCTCCACTTCCAATGGCAGAAGCAGCTTTCTCCCAGCACAGCAGGTCAGAAGTGCTGCGGTATTACTGAAGCATCTAATACCCTGGTCATATTTACAAGATGATTTTTAACTGCTGGTAAGTCAATGAAGCCCAAAGAAACCAGTGAACCGTAGCACAAGTATTTGCAGTTGCAAAATCCTCTGCCAGTTAGCATAGCTTCCTCAGTCCTTATGCTGCTTCCTTTAATCCATCCATATTGCAGCTCCCAACATAACTTCCACCCGCAATCAGACTACAATGCTCCCATGTTCCAGTCCTTCCCACCGTTCCTTCCCTACATTCAAAACCAAGCTTGTACTTCTGATCTGCCTCTGAGCTTGCCCTGCTGTCTCCTTCACTACCATTTCAACCTCCTGCACTGCCCTCTCAGCAACGACTGCTCTAGTCTTGGCTACAGACCCCCAGTCTCTACCTTTCACAAGGATCACAAACATACACTTCTCTTCTCCAAAATTATAAGAGACAATTCAAAGCAAGCTACACTTACCACCGCCCTACCCCACCTTCCCTCCCTCCACTATTCAACTGCAGAAGAACCAACAAAAAATTCAGAGTCCTCTTATACATGCACAATGTTCATATGAGGAAGATGGGGCTCGCTTATACAGTGTAGCAGCCCACATCCTCACACTCCTAAGCTACATCCATAAGGTAGCCAGAGACAGCAAAAAGCTATGTAACAGACTGTCCTCTTTCCAATTCATTGCTCAACTAATATGCAGTGGTGTAGGGGACAGTATATAGTTGGAGGTTTTGTCCTGCAGGGTAAGGAATAAAGCTGAGATTCCCTAAAATACACAGGGATGATAAACTGTATCAACTGTAAACATCAGGCCATTATCATTTTTACAAAAAATCTAGCTCCAGATTCCAAGCAGAAAGCATATTAATTAATAAATCAGCATCAAATGCAGACATAAGTAAAACTTCCACTGTGTGCAAAGTGATCTAATACACATAAGCAAAACAAATCCGTTTCTCATTTCTAGAAAAGGACACCAGATGTCTTTGACGTCATCTAAATTATCTCTATTTTTAAAAGTTACTCTTTTCTATTTGCTGCCAACTCTGAAAGTCCAATTTGCCAGGATAATATATCCAGCGTAGATGAAGATTTCCAAACTTGAAGTATTGGTCTCTTAGCAACCATAGTACCTTTTGTATTAAAATGGAGCACAGCGAAACTGTCATCTTCGGTAGCCTTTTATGCACCTAATCAGCAAATTTCCATTAGAGACAGACAATCAAGTTAAAACATTACAGGTACTTCTATATTATTTTTATTTATTGCATAGTCCATGTGTACTATATACGCTGGATGTACAAAGAACGTATTTTGTAACTTATTTGCATAATGAGCTAGATAAGGAAAAAGCAGCTGATTGTAACAACAGGTACAACATGACCCAGGGAAGGAGCTGGTAAATTCACAGAAAGTCTTTCTTTCCGTTTCCCCACCCAATCCATATCCAGGGTAGTTTGTAGGCCAGAGGCATAAGCAAGATGGATGTGGAACGGGGAGATCTTCTTCCACTACAGTTTTATGACAGCTCTAGAACAGCCATTTGATCGCTCCCTTTCTCCAAGCCCAATTTCACATCTGTTGCCTCCATTGCAGCCCTGCACAAAAGCTTGTATTCCTCTTACACTGTATTCAGCTAAATCAAATCTGGAACCCCACTGAATATGAAATGTCACATAAATGAATGACAACACCGTAAATGGAAGGTGGCAATCAGAAGCCAGGGAAATTCTCCAGGTCCCATCACCTCTCTGAGCTTAGATGCTGTTACCTGAAATTTCCATTAATTTTATACCACAGACATTCAAGAAACATGAGGTAACTAGAACTGAAGCCCTTGTTTTCTAATCACCAAGCATGAGGAGTTCAGTTTATGTGGGTTAAGGACAGTTTATCAGCTCCCCACCGCTCTATAAACCAAGATGCCACCTTTCCTAGTGAAACAGTGAGACTCACAGCGCTCTCTTTGTTTTATCGTCTCTGTGCCCGTTTCTCATCTCACACTGGTTCTCTATTGGCACTAGCATCAGTGGAATCAGAGTCTTGCTGTTTGCATATATTCAGATAAGCAGACAGAGCATGGTTTTGTGGCTTAGGCACTGGATGTGTTCCCACTGCCGCAGACTCCCTAAGATTTAATATTTGGGGCTGAACTTGCAATTGGGTGCCCCAGGGCACATCCTCGTGGAGGATCCAATCCTTGATCATTTAGATCCCCAGTTCCCCAGCTGTTTGTGGAAGACAGCTACACCTTTCTCCTTCCGCCTTGAGTAGCTGGTTCTTTCATTTCTCAAGTACAGACTCTTTCCTAGCATGGACATACTAGTGTGACAAGTACCCGATTTCCATTGGATCTTCGGGCACTACCAGAATATGAATTATAAATAATTATGCTAGGGAGCAAACTGCTCTGATAGTAAAGTACTCAACCTCTGCATCAGCAGGGCACAGAAACAACCTTTCTGGCAGGTGTACTTACAAGTCCATGCCCTCCCACAGGGCCACTCAGATCCCCTTCCCCTGCTTGATCTGCTGCTCAGCTGTCTGTTCCCTCTCTGATCTGCTACTCTGCTTTCTGCTCCCTGCCTATCTGGGGCTGTGCTGGCTGCCCATTCCCTGATTTGCTTTGTACCACAGACACTACCTATGCCACTTGTGGCGTGCACGCTGCAGTTCAGCCACCCCTCCTCAGCTGCTCCCTTTCTCTCAAATGCATGCATGCCCCAATGTGACTGTATCTCTGCTACTCCAGACAAGCCGTACAAGGAACCTCAGAAGTTACTTTAGCAAAAGGAGACTTTGCTTCCCAGCTGGGGTATACGTTGCTCTAACAACAGCAATTCTTGCAGTCCATCAAGACCCCAAGACCAGGCATTTATTTCTTGTAAAAGTACAACAGTTATCCAGATGGGGACAGGATCAATAATGCAAAGAAATACCCACACTGATGTCTTTGCTCTTCCATCACACAAACAGGCAAAGAAAATTCATTCAAGCTCTTGCAGACATGGCAGGACTTTTATTTTCCCATTCCTCTAATGGATTAAAAAAAAATTCAATCCAAACTCTGCTTTGTTTTAGTTCTGAGCTCAACTCCTCTAATTATTGTTAGCATTTAGAGTCCAGGAGAAGGAAGGAGAGAGTGCCTAAGTAATTTAGATTTAAGAGGAGAAATACGTGATCATAAAATGATGAGCCTATATTTTTTTCTGTGTTTTTATCTGTTGCATGAAAAATGGTTCTGATGTGATATAAAACGGTATGTACAGTATTTGACTTTAAATGAACTTTAAGTAATCAATTTTACATTTGGCTCTCAGCATTACGAAGGTAAGAACCTTACCTCCATACTTTATTAGCCCTCTCAAGTTCTTAAGGAGGACACCATTCATTTGTGAAATTAATTGGATGGATAACATTTGCGCTAATTAAAGACCTGATAATGAATGCATATTTTACATGGGAATTTAAAGAAAAAGAAACAACCAGAGTTTAACGGCATACAGACTTGTACTTCTGCTATATTAAATGGAACACCCCATTCTGAACGGAGCTATTTTACACCTGATAGGATTTGACTCGCATTATTAATATTAATCATGAACCATGTAATTAGCACCGTATAGAATATGTACAGCCCCACACACCGTCAGTGAATAGATACGTATGCACACAACATACCATTACTAAACACGTAAATGCACGCAATTCCCTACATGCAAACAGATCCAGCCTCCAAACAGCATCTCTAAAATCACCCCCAGGTGGCAATATAGTCCTAAAATAAACCAAATGGTATGTGCCATTAGGGAAGTTGCCTGGTAAAATTACTGAGGAAGTTCTCCTTGCAGACATTTTTTTTAGATTTATACACAACAAAACGAGGGGGAAAGAAACACTAAAAGCACTTGGCACCTTTGCCAAAATTAAAGATACAATCAAATTAGAAGGAAAGCCAGCAGCCATCACACACCCACAGGCAAAGAGTAACCAGCCACAGTGAAAATAAAGCTCCATAATATTCTTCTCGTTAACACAAAGTTAATTCTGAGTGGTCAGACAGGCAATACAGCATGCCCAAGGGGCCACAGGCTTGGCCTACGGCAGATCAGGGAGGGAAAGATCACAAAGCCAAGGACCCCGCACATTGCAGAGAACCTCTGCTGCCAGCTCCCTCTGTGTGTTAGCGGTTTCCTTGAAGTCCCTGGGTTTATTTGTGCTTAAAAAGTGAGGTATGTGCCTAAGTACCTAACTGAAGAAAGCCCAAAGTCTCTACACAGATCCTTGCTTGACACTGCTGAAAATAATGTTTCAGTGCTGTAAAAACATGCGGGCAAATGTCTGTCAAGTACACAATTTTATTTTGAAGGGAACCATGAAGGACACTACACAAAGCTTAAGACAGGTTGGTTTTTTTATTATCGCAGGAAAAGCACTATAGCCAAGGCTGACACAGTCCAAGGGATGCACTGCTCTGTCACAACAAAGGATAAATTCAGTGCTTATAGAAAGCCTCTTCAGGAACAGCAAGACTAGAGGAGCTTCAGAAAAGATATAGGAGTAAAATTTCTAAAAGGGCTAGGCTTCAAATGCATGGGTTTTTTACAATCACACAGGACACTTTCATATCATGAGTTTGCCCATTTGAGAGAAAGGAAAGGAAAATCCTGGCAGCAGGGGAGGAACAGAATATGACATTTCAAATGAACCCAGAGGGAAAAGGAGGACAGTTGGGACAGTCATTTACACCTGTAACACATTTGGTACCCACTTGGCACAAACTTCACAGGACCTGTGCCCCACTTGAATGCGGTGAAGAATAAACTCCAGACCTACCACCTTTCTTCCGTGTTGATCCAGCCTCCACACAGATCTACTTGTACTTAGGTGGAAAAGCTCTACTTCCCCTTGTAAAGCAAAGGGAATGAAGGAAACATCTTTATGCCTGTATAACTAAATCTATGGAAGGATGTTGCTAAGCCAATACCACTTTGAGATACAAAACCAGTTCCATCTGAGATGTGAAATCCCCATATATTTCCTTCAGCTTTCTGCTGCAAGTTGCTTCTCTCTCAAATGACAAAGCTCATTTCTCATGGCAGGAAAAAAAAAACAAAAAACTTAGAACTGAAATTTTACCCACAGTCCAAGCACCTAGTGGAGAAATCAAATCTGTCTGTTATCCTGGAAGGCATTATACTAAAAGAATGCTTCAAGCATTATTAAGAAGGGGTCTCTAAGTTAGACTTGTGCCAACCACCCTCTGGCAGGATTCCCAGCCAAATCCACTTTCCCTTACCCCTAATCTCAAATATGGGGCTGAAGGTGTCAGAGCAATCATGGCAGCTTGGTGACATGCAAAGCTCTTGTAATATAAGGCTGATCCTCTACTGTCCAGTTCTGGATCCACGTATCATAATTGGCAGGGAATCACAAAGTTGTCCGAAGGCAGGAGGGAAGAATCAACCTGAGTTACTTCATTTCTTCTCTCTCTCAGCTCTCCTCCAACCCCCCAATTCAAGCTCATCCAAAACAATCAAACCACAGAATAAGGAAGGAAGGAAAATGTTGGCTGGATCATCTAATCTACTGCCATGGTAAGGAAGAGTTGCCCTTCCCTTATATAGTCTTTCTGTGCTCTGTCCAGTTAAGTATTAAATATCACTGAAATCATAGAGATATAGGCTAGGAAGGGACCATAGGAGGTCATCTATTCCACCACCCTTCTCTGGGGCAGGATCAAGCATAGTTTATTCCATCCCTGCCAGATGTTGGACTGGCTTGTTTTTAAAATGGTCCAATGAAAGAGATTTCACAACCTCCCTGGGTAGCTCTAGTGCTTAATTAACCTTAGAGTTAGGAATGTTTCCCTAATCTCACCTAAATCTCCCTTGCTGCAAACTAAACCAATTACTTCTTGTCCTACCCCAGGTAGTCATGGAGAATAATTGATCACTGTCTGCTTTATAACAGTCCCCAAAGGTTAGGTCTCCCTTAGTCTTCTTCACTCTAGAAAAAGAGAGACCAAGTACTTTGTACCTTTCCTCATGGGTCAAGCCTTGCAGCTCTTTATTATCTTTCTTGCTCGGCTCTGGAATCTCTTGTCTACTCCAGCCGAGGCATCACCAGCGCCAACTAGAGCAGAATAAATGCCTGCTGTGCCTTACAGATGACATGTTTGTTATTATATCCTAGAAGAAGATCTGGCTTTTTCGCAACATCATTATATTTTTTCATCGCTTTCAGTTTGTGGCCCACTATGACCCCCGGATTCTTGCCTGAAGTACTAGTGCTTAGCTACTTATTCCCCATTTTGTATTTGGCATGTGATTGCTCCTTCATATATATAGCATTCTGCACTCATCTTTATTGGATTTCAGCTTGTTGATTTCAGACCATTTGTCCAATTTATCAAGATCTTTCTGAATTCTAATCCTCTTCTCTAAAGCACTTACAACCCCTCCCAGCCTGATGCCATCTGTAAGTGCTTGCTATTGCATCACCCCGTTCACTAATGAAATTACTGAACTCAGGTTTCCCCAAGTCTCAACCTACTGGTCTAGCCAACCAGGTATGAGGCCATCCGTTTCCCGAATCCCATCTACATAGCGTGTCAGTGAGGGATACCTCATGCCTCCAGTAGTAGCTCCCCTGCACCATGGCTTCCCAGGGGTCCCACGGTCCCAGGGACAGAGCACACAAGAATTACTGCAGCCTTGGGCCATGTTCTTTATAGGATTCCTCATCTGGGTAAGTGAACACGTGTAGCCCACCTGGCTCTCCCACTGCTACCCAGGGCTCCTCTCACATGATCCTGCTCATCACAATCGACCCCTCAATGTTCTAGGGATGTAGGAGTATGATGACATGGCACAATGCAGTGCTATGCAGACATTCCCCAAGTTTCATAATTGTTAGGGGCTGGAAGCGACCTTACATCGGGTCCAGCCCCCTGCACTTGGGCAGGAACTGTAAATGTGGTAGCTCATTTACTGGCATCTACACAGCACCAAAGCAAAGGCATGGAGACATACTCAAGCTGGCTGTATACATGGTGGCTCCAGAGTCAGAAGCAACAGAGCCATGTCTGTGTGCTATTCTGCCAGGGCTAATAAGTCCCGGCTCTCAGCAGGACTAGTTAACCAAGGCACTAACACTGCCTCGCTGCTTCTAATTCTGGAGTCAGTGTATGTGGAGCTGGGGCAGGTCTGCGTGCACGGTACTGCTTGTGATGTGTGAACATGCAAGCCACCTTCTCACCTGTACGCTCATCAGTTGTGAATACATCAGCATTTTGCCCGAGTCTTCCCAGAGAGAAAAAATTAGCCTGAGAAGGCTGCTATTTTGATTCTAGCTCAAACTGGGCAGTAACAGATGACACTTGCCTTTTGCAGTATAACCTCCATGCCTCATTTGTTTCATTGCCTCATAGAATGAATTTCAATAAAGGACAAAGAGGAGCCAGTAATCAGCAGGGTCTGTCTTTTGTGCCTCACTACCTTGGTTGTAATAGAAAAGCCACAGAAATACTTATGGTTATTTATATAAACGCTGTACGCCAAAAGCTGTACACTTTAGTCAATCTATATCACTTCAGAAGGGCAGCGCTGCATAATTTCTACCAAGCAATTAATATCCAGCACACCAAGCCGAGAGCTTTAGGAGCACTGAACAAGGTTAGCAGATTTGTAAACAGCTTGCTATGGGGTTATATTTTTCTGCTTATATGGTCTAAACATACCTTGAAAGGATTTGCTCCAGTACAAATGGCTCTGCTTGAAAGATTTTCAAAATGCCAGAAAATGCTTACGATCACTTGGAGCATTTGTCTCTGTTGTTTACCTGAGACTGGTTCTCTTTTTTCTTTTCTTTTTTTTTTTTTGGGGGGGGGGGGTGTTATTTTTTTCGGTTGGTCAGCTTCTAGTAGTTATACAACCTACAGCTCAGTCTTAAGAGAGGGGATGCATACAACACAAATCTATCACTTGAGTTCGATCCCAGCTCCGTGCTACAGGCTTCTTATCTGACTTGTGCAGACAGGGCACTGAGGACAAAACACACCTCAGTAGAGAGGGATCCCCCCCACCCCAAGCCCTATGGCCCGTATTAAAGATTCAGGTAATTCTTGTTTCAGACTTGTGTACACCATTTGCACTGAGATGAATTCTATCCTCAAAGTGGCCTTCTACTGTAAAAGACTTCTACAATGTCCTTTACAGAGAGCGAATGCTTATTACTACATTCCAGATTAAATGTGATTAATTTAGAAGCAAAAAGATGTTTTTTTTCTGTCTATTAATTCTCCAACATCAACCCAAGATCTTGCATCACTCTCAATAACGATAATAAAAGCTCTGCAGCACATTTTATGCTTCAGTGAGTCTGATGTCACACTACTGTCATCAGTGACAGCACAAGTGATACTGAGTTGAATTCAAACAAGCACTTCTGCTGATGATGTATGCCCAGGAGTAGGATCCAACATCCTGCCTCGTCAGCTCTATCTGAACAACAGCTAAAAGGTATTTTTGTCCATAAAGTCAACATCTATGCCTCCAAATACTAAGAATGACCTGAAGAAGGTACCGGTTTAATACAGTCATGGTTCAGAGCAGAAGCACATTGTTCATCTGTCTCAACTGAGCTGTAATTTAAAATTAGGATCATCACACTGATTTCTCTCACAGGGCCTTTGTGAGGGTATACACATTAATGTTTGCAAAGAGTTTTGTGATCCTGTGTTTAAATATAATATAGCACCACAAAGCAGTGTTAGTATTCATTTCATGGAGATGAAATTAAATCAGTGTTGTAAGTTTGGGCTTCAGGTGACCTGGGTTTTAGGCCTAGCTGTCCTGCAGATCACCAATCTGATTTTAAATTATGCACTTCATTTCTCTGCATGCCTATTTTCCCTTTGTCAGACCTGTCTACTTAGACTGTTAGTATCTCCAGACAGGAACCATCTCTTTCTATGTGTTTGCACAGCAAAAATAGGACCCTAATCTTGTGTACAGTCCCTTGGAACAAACACTAATACAACTATTACATGAAAATCCAGAAGCCTTCATGAGAATTTGCCTTCTCCTGCACCTCTGGATGTTTTTTTCCTTTTTAACAGTTAAGCCTGTTTGGCTATTTTGAAGAAAATAAGCCAGCTCATGTTTGATATTCCAACAACATTGGTTGTTATGAGTCTGTTAATGAAACAGCAAAGCCCGATTCCTATATAAGTCAAAATGATGACTACAAATTGGTACACTTTTTACACTTCATTTAGAAACTCTATAAATTAATTGAAGTACAAAGTTAGACCTAATTGATGTTTGAATTGATTGAACTACTCCATCCTAATTTCAGTTGTAAACCTCACTTTAAAATAAAGCCATTCATAATTAAGACAGGATCTGTAATGAATGGATTTCTATAGTCATAACAAAATGTCTGGCTCATCAATCTAAATTAAACTCTACATCAAAGTTAATGCCAATTAAATACTTCAGGTTAAATATCTGCCGTCTGCAAGCACCATTTCACTATTTTATTAGTATCAAAAAATAAATTATTTCTAAATTTCAAGAAGTGTGGAAAAGTCACATTCAAATAAGATGCCTCAAAACATTCAAGGCATATCACATACACAAAATTCAACATAATCTCTTATGTGAGGCTTTTTAAAAAAAATACATTGACATGACATTTTTATACAGATCCCCCATTGTGCCTAGGTATATTGTGCCATACTGCTTAAGCTGTCAAGTTTGCATGTGCAAGGGCTACTTTCATCGGGGTAACAGCCTTAAGGGCAAGTGAAAATTAATTTCCATTTGTAAAGTCTCATTACTTTTTAGACCTAACTATGCCATTCCCAGGCCTGGAAATAATGATGACCACATCACTCCATCCAAACTGACCTACTGGAAATCTTTACAGCCACAATTCGTTATCGTTGCACAGCACAGAAGATTTCAGGTTCACTTGAAAAAAACAATGAAGAGTTTTGACATGCACCACAATTTTAAATTCCTGATATTTTTTTTTCCATTTACAGCTCTGTCTGTCTTGTCCTTGTCTAGGCAATTACTTATTAACTTCCTTAAATGCTCCAGAGGAAGGCCACTGCCAGAGAGAGAGTTTTCCTCTGGCGGCTTCATTTGGAGCATTTTATTACAATTAAAAGGACACCGCAATGATACTGAGGTGTTGATGTCTTAGATCACACCTCTACCACCTCCCTGTTAAGTCTGGGACCACTATCAAGAAGCAAGCCCTGCCTATGCCCACCAGTAGCTTAAAGGGGTCCTGGGCACATGCCCAAGTGCCACTCTCAAGGTCTAAGCAGTACTGAGAGAGCCTGAAAGCAGGACTGAGTTGTGCACCCGGGACTCCTCCAGATGGTCTACTATGCCTAAACACCGGGGTCTTTACTTGGTGGTGGTCCAGGCTCAGCAGAAAAGTGGTATAGACCTGACTAACTCTTCTCTAAACATTTTCAAGCTCGTCTTTAGACATACTTGCCACTATGCCCACAACTATGATCTGGCAGGACCCCTCTGAATGAACACTACTATTTGATTTATTCCCTAATGCACTACTAGGAATTCAGGACCCAGGCCTGCACCTACTGAAGCCAGCAGGAGCTTATTAATAACTCCAGCGGGAACAGAAATGGGATCTAAGGGGCAGGCATATGAGTTGCATCTCACTACTGGGAAAAATGGGAAGGGCAGAGAATTCCAAAGCTGTTGCCAGCTACATTTCATTAACCCTGTTCCAAGTTTACATCAAAAAAATGATTTGCAGTTTTGGTTTGTCAGAACTAATTTGCATGCTATAATAGGATGAGTGGGACAGGCGAAACAGGGCCAAATGCTAATAAATGACACGTGCTTGCTTACCACAAGTTTCAGAAATGCCACAAATTCACGGGAAACAGAAATGAGACGTGTGGCCATACTGAAAATACCATGTAACCGTTTTACTGAAGTGCAGAACCAGTACATATTCTGAACTGACACACGCCTCTTAAAAAGCCATCCCTTAAGATATGTAACCTCTCTCAGCAAGTACCATTCACAATCAAACCACATGCTTAAAAAGCCGCCTCATGGAAATCTAGATGCAGCAGAAGCATTTATGTTCATGCACAACTCAAGCCACTACTGGCCCCTGACCCCAAGCCAAATTTACACTGGTTTTGAATTGACTTGCATGTCTACCTGAATCTTCCCTTTCCATCCAAGGCCTATGAGCCATCAGGGTATTTATTGTATAAATAATCTGGATAAAAAGTGTATGTATCAAGCTGCCCAGAAGTATTGTATATTTTAGCACATTTTCGATGTGTTCTTTCCTCTACCATGACTGTAAAAAGACCTGTCAAAGTCCCCCAGTTTAAGAAAATTAAGTTATTGGGGAAAACTTCTGTGACATATTCATGTCACATGTAGAAACTGAAATATGAAATGAAAGGCAGAGATAGGTCTAAGCAATGACAAAATTCCCCTTACAGGCATATTCAGCTCTGGGTCTCTTTCCCCCTTCCCATTTACAAAGCTAAGTGCGACAGCTAGACTCAAATTTCCTCAAAGATCATCAGTGGGGCTTAAGGCCCACGTTCACTAGAAACCTTTTATTTAAAAAAAGGAAGGAAGGAAGGAAGGAAGGAGAGACAAAAACCTAAGGATATTTGCCAATTATTTAACACCTGAAATAGTCATTTTGCCTTTAATGCGAGTGGAGTCAGATTTTGACATTTGCAGAATGAGCATGTAGAGTCTGAAAATGACACCTGCATTTGAAGGCCAGGTACAGATATTAAACTTGGACCAGTCGCCATGATTGGAAATCAACCTAAACCCGCAACTGTCCAGAAGTTCTGCACACATAGCCCTGTCTAAAAATAGAGAAACCAGGTCTAAGACAGGCCTCGTTCAATGTGCATGTAAACCAAACTAGTATATCAAACTTCTGTACCAGATTCCCTATCAATTCCAGTTAGATTGCTGTCCTCCAGCATCCCAGCCTCCTTTGCAGCCCCCTGCAACCTGCCCTCACAAGGAGGCACGCTAGCACTTGGCCGATACTCAGCTGCTCTGGCCCGGTGGCCCCCACCCCCCAAGTTCTCCCAGAGCTAAACCAGTAAAGGCCCTCTCCCTAGCCCCCCTCCTGCCTCTGGCCATCTGTCAGCCACAAGCAGGCAGCAGGGGAAAGGGTGGAGTCTATGTCCCCTGCACAAACCCCAGGGGCACCCGAGTCTCCACGCCATGTCCCTGAACCGTGGCACAAAGCACCCCACGATGTACATACAGACCTGACACAGAGCCCAGGAAAACTCCTCCATGCAGTCCCACAGACCCTGGCTTTGGCTCCCCCACGCCACATCTCAGTGGCCAGAGACAGGCACCCTGCCACTTGGACACCAGCATGGACCAACCCTCCCAGCAGGAGCCAGTGTGGGCAGCTCACCTCTGGTGGGTCAGGGTGGCAGGGGGCAAAACATCAGGACTGGGCAGGCATGGAGGCAACCCCATGACCTCTGCAGCTCAGCTACTGCCAGCGAGTACCCAGGCCATGGGCACCTGGGGTGCTGCAAGGCCTTTTTGGCCCACAGCTGCACGGTCCCAAAGTATTAGAGTAGGCGAAGCATCCAAGCGAGGACGAGAAGGTGGATGTCCTTGGAAACTTCAAAAGCAGACGGGACATGGCCGTCTACCTCCATGTTGCAGGTAGAGGATGCTAGAAATTTCCAGACTGGGGCATAGGGCATTGCCAGAATCACAGGGTATCTGCTGGAAGCCTGGTAAGTACCAAGTTGAGAAGAAAGGCCTAACCAGTGGAGCCCTGGTCTCTCTGGAGTAGGAGCCACCCCAGCTGCAGTGAGAGGGACAACCACTTGACAGAACCTGTACCTTTGTGCATCCTCCACTCCTTTCAACCCTCCATCCACCCCCCACAGCCTTCCTTCCACCCACCCATGGACAGCAAGACCCCACAGGCATCGCTGCAGACCACGGATAACCACTCCCATCCTCCTCCACCACCCAACCCTGGTCCCACAACTTGGACTACAGAGAGATGAAGGATCTTATTGCCAGCAGGGATGAGAAGGAGACTCAGTACCAGCTCCAGAAAGAGCACCGGAACAAGGATGACTTCAAGCCCACCAGATGCAGGCACAGGGCCACGAGAGGGACTGGGAGCAGTGCCATGCCAAGACTAAATGGATGAAGATACAGTATAGGCACATGCATGATTGCAACAAAAAGTCCAGGATCTGGGGGCTGTCCATGCACTTCTATGAGGATCTGTCCTGCTTCCTTGCCAAGGACAAGGCTGTGAAGACCTCGCCCACTGGGGGTGGGAGGAGTTGTCAGCAGGGACCCTGATGTAGGCAGGGTGCAGGGAGGCCCTGGGTACGACAGGACAACGATGTAGGCAGGGCCAAGCCCCAGCACAGAGCAGGAGGACAGCTACTAGAGGCATCCCACCAGGAGTCTGCCCCACTGGCGCTGGTCCCTGAATCATCACAAGATGTGGGAGCTGAGGTGCACCTGCAGCTGGACCAGAGAGCCCTTGACATCTTCTCAGGGGTGGTCAAGAGCAGGGAGCAAGGCACTCGGGAGCAGAAGGAAAGCAGATTGGGACCAAGCACACGGTCCCCGGGACACCATTCCCCACACTGCTGCCATGGGTGTTCTGGACACACTTCTCTGACACCCCACTTCCCCCCTCCCAGATGTGCAGTGCCCCATCCTCACCACTACCAGTGCAGCTGCCACTGCTGCAGCACGACCTGCAGGACCTGGCCAGCCTTCCCCCTACTTCTGCTGACAAGTCACGTCTCAGGCAAGAACACCATGCAGCCTGGGAAGGTACAGTTCAGCCCCACTCCACACAACCATGACAGTAAGCCTTGGGGGGTGGGGGTCACAGCCATCACAGGCCATCCCTGCAGACGCAAGCCTCTCTCAGACCATTGTCGCTGAGAAGCCCAGAAAGGTTGGGGGGGAAGGGGGCAGTGTAGGGATGGAGGGACATGGGGAGGAGAAAAATTCCCCCTTACTAAACAGCCCCACTCCCTCCCAGTCCAAGAAAGGCACTGATGTGATGGCAGGAGTCCTGCATGGGCACTGTTATCTAAGCCACTCCAGTCCTGCTGCCAGGGTGGCTCCAAAGTTGTGCACCTGGAGAGGCTTGCCAGCGGCATTCCAGCACTTCACTCCCCCCCCCCCCCCCAAACCGATCATCTTGGGTGCCAGGTGACTCAGTCTCACGGCACAGGCAGACACTGTACTGACCCCTCAACGCAATCCCCATTTCCTAAAACTGTGGGCCCATCCTGGTCCTGGACCCCCTACACCTCAACCCGTGAAAGCAAAGCAACACCCACCCTCCCAAAGTGTTCACAGTAGAAGCATGGTGCAGGAAAGCCAAAGACAGTGCACAGCAAAACTGCTCTTAGGCAGCTGGGGACTAGGGAATCTCTCTGGGGTCAGGTCATGGGTTCAGCAATAGTGGTGACAACTGCAAACTCATCCGGGGGTATCAGCACATTGTAACAGAGCCACAGGTAGAATCTGAGGCAGAGTCTCATGTTGAATGCAAGTCAGGCTTCCCCAGAGCACTGTCGAAGTGGACAGCACCCCTCCAGGTCTCAAGCACCTCCTAGGGGACCAAGTCCTGCAGCAAAAGCTGCACGTTGGCTGGTGTTCCCCTGGGAGTAGTGCTAGTGGGTCCAGCCCTAGGTTACTCTGCCCAGGGAAATGTCAGGAGCAAAATACTGCTCCTGCTGGGTCACAGCACTGAAACGCCTCTCCTGTAAGGGAAGGACAGGGGTGCAGTGCCGTTTAAGAGCTTTGTCATCCTGGCTGAGTCTCACCAAGGAAATCTTGGGACCTAACTGCTGCTCCTGCAGGGACAGAGCTGAAACACCTCTGGAGGGAGGGCCAGTGTAAGAGCTCATCTGGCCTTTCCCAGAGTCCCTGCCCACTCTGGGCATGGTCCATGTTCCCACAGGACCCAGGATCCCCAGACCAGCTAAGCGAGTGGAGCAGGTGCCTGCTGCAGTGCCTCCCTCCCAGAGCCAATCTGCTCCCTCTTATCCCAGGCAGTCGCCCCATGTATGCAGGCCCTCCAAGTGGTTCCAGGACAGTTCTGAATGGGTGCAAGAACCCTTGGAGCCAAAGGGAGATCTCAGCCCACCAGCCCGGTGAGCCAGGCTGTTTCTGGGATTTGCATCCGGCAACAGAGCCCACTGGCCCTAACTCATCTACCCATCAGCTGGGGGGTGGGTCTTTCACACCCTGTGACATCCCCTCTGGCCTGAGTCCCACTGCGGGGGAGCAGCACAGCCTTAGTGGGGATAAACAACCCCTGGGCTCAGTCCTGCTGGGTGACATGAGCCCCAGGCATGGTCAAGGGTCATAGGGCTGGGTTCCCCTTCTGGAAATCTCCCCCTTCCCCTCCAAAGGTTTGCTGGTTTGTATCAATGGGAAAAGGGATCAAGGTCAGACATGGCCAATGTTCAACAGCCTTTCTTTATTAAAAACAAGAAAAGTTTGGCAACTGCAACATTTTAAACCAAGCCATGTCTCTTCCTCATGCCACATCCCCCCTCATTCTGGTGTGTGAAACTGCAGAGGAGAGGGGGGAGAGGGAAGGGGAACATTGTCCAGGCAGCCTGGGTTGAGGGCAGAGCTGACCACAATACAGGGCCAACATATCCCAGTGCAAGTAATCCATGGCCCAGTGCCAGGGCATGGGCACTTGATGCCCTCCAGCCCTACTCATCTGAGAAGAGCTCCTGGTCCTCAAGGGTGAGAAGATAGTCATCCTGGGCTTCATGGATCTGAACTACCTGCTGCTGTGCAGGTGGGTGCCCCCAACATCAGAGAAGGGCACAGCCCTCTCCACCATCCCTGTGCTATGTATGCCCAACCTGCTATGCTCAATCTGTGCACCATGCCTCCTTTACTCAGTCTGCAGAAGACCTCCCCCCATCTTGCAGATGTTGTGGAGGATACATGCAGTGATGATGAGTTGTGTAATGTCCTCCTCATCCATATGCATATGCTGAGACTCCACCAGCATATGGCTGAAGGTGTACTCCAATGTCATGCAGCACATACTCAGGCAGTAGTTGAAGTGCTCCTTCAGCTGGTACAGTTGCCCTGCATAGGGCTTCATCAGCCAGGGCACAAAGGGGTAAGCTGGGTCCCTGATGATGGGGGAGTGAAGACAACACATTACCAATGATAAAATCAGGGACCTTGGGAACGTAGCACCTGCTTTCCATCAGCCCAGGGAACAGAGAGTTACAGAAGATGTTGGCATCGTGAGTGCTGCCCACCCAGCTGGTGAAGATGCCAGTGAAGCAGCCATGGTGGTCAACAATGCACTGAAGGGTGACAGAAAAGTAACCCTTGGGAATGATGAATACCTGGGTGGCCAGGGTCAGGAAGAGGATGGGCATGCAGGTGCTTTCCATGGCCCCATGCAGTTGGGGAAGTCCATGGGGCAGAAGCCAGTAATTACCCCCTGCAGAGTTGATGAGGTGGATGAACAGGTTGGCCAGGATGTCCTAGAAGACTAGGCTCACCCCCCAGACAGCCTCTCCAGCCATGGTCTTGCCCACGCTGAAATGGTTAGCAGTGTAACAGTAACTGCTGGGGGTGGCCAGCACCTGCTTATCTGGAGTGTGATGTGGCCACGTGCTAGCATCATGGCGCACAAGGTGGGAGGTCAGCTTGGTGACAAAGGTCTACAAAGTTCTGGGCCCACTGTTCGCTGTCCCGGCTTTCCAGGACAATCCACTTCCACTAGTCAGTGCTGGTGGCATGGATCCAGAACCAGCATTTGATGGTGTGGAGGTGGTGCCAGGTGCATAGAGACGTTACTGCTGCAGAAGTGGGGTGTTATTTATCTAAAACCATTGTTTCCTTCATTGGCACTGATTTATGTTCTCATCTGAAAAGCCAAAATAAGTCTTATCAATGTGACTGAAAGAAATCACGGGTCAAGTGCTGGCTGCCACAGCCATAAGGAAGGGAGGATAAGCACTCTTCGTTACAAGCTGTGGCATAAAAAGGCACGTGGCCTGGCTTGACCCATAGATTGTAAAAGGCACACCCCCTTACCCGTTAAAAATGTCTTTAACTGGTGTCACAAATGCCTGCTTCTTCTGGGTTTTCTTGTTTTGGCTGGGGGTGAGAGGGAGAAGGGAGTTATTTTGTTTTTAATATCAAGCTACTGTAATGACCCCACCTCCACTGCTCAGCAGTCTTCTTCAGCACTAAGGTCCAATTCAGTGAAGTATGAACTCAAGTATTTCCTTGAATCATAGCCTAGAAGTATTGCTGTAGAAATTAGAGTTAATTCTACTAGCTGGTAGCTACAACAGGCTCCTATCCTCTTATTCTGGACAAGCCACTGGTATGGCACACGTAATACAAATGGAATCAGCATGTTATGCTATTGCAAAGAAGCACTAAGCAGATGTGGTCTATACTAATATGATATGGTCGATACAATGGGCCAGAAGCTGTCCTTGATTTATAAAACTTACGTCACTATGGCAGAGGCAAGGGTTCAAAGCAGTGTTTTGAATATAGGTCTTATCCAACATCCCCTCATTGATTACAATGAGCTGCGAATTGAAGTCAGTGGTATAAAGTTCATTTAAGTGAAGATATTTTTCCACCTGGAATTGTACAAGTACTGGAAAAGGTGAAAGTCTAAGTCTATATAGTCTGCCACATATCTGAAAGTGGCTATCCAAAAAATAAGAAAACAGGGTATGGCAACCCCTCCACCATGACTGGTGTACTGGAGAACAAGGGTACACTTTATATGCAAAATGTCTGAGCAAAACATCTCATCTATGCACCCAACAATTATTTTACAGAAGCTCGTCCACACCCTCTGGTGGCTGGGCCATAGAAAGAGGTTTATAAATCCAGCATCTGACGAAATGAGCTCAGGCTCATGACAGCTCATGGAATACATCTGTGAATTAATTAGTCCGTAAGATGAAAAACTACCCTGCCTTCCATTTATAAATACAGACAGATAAAATTTCCATCCAAAACTTTTTTCTCAGCAAAAATGGGCAGCTTCAGAAATGCTGAAACATTCCAAAAGTTTGCAGTTTGCCCATATTTCTCATTTCTCTGTAGAGGAATCAAAGCATTTTGTTTCAGCCTCCTTAATATCCAACATTTTTTGTCTGAAATTATTTTGAAATGTCTTTCACCTTCATTTAAAAAAGTTAAAAAGCTTGAAATCATCATTAAAAAGTTTACTTGGATTGCATAAAGCATTGCATTCACCCCAAAACCACATTCCCCAGCTCTGATTCACCCAAACAGTTAAAAAAAAAAAAAATTGTCTTGGCTGAAATAGAAATTAACTTTTCTTTACTATTGGAACTGCCAGCCACATGAAACTATCCATTATTTGCACAGCTGTATTTAGGAGTTTGCTACTGCCCCCCAGCTATTGAATATGTTCCATCTGCCCAAGTAGTTGGGGCTGTTGCTAGCAGACCCACAGGTATCAGCACAGCAGCTTACCCAACTAGGGACATGCTTACATCTGTCATTTTTGTTTTAAAAAAACAAAACAAAACACAATCAGTGAGCTCTTAGGATGGGGGCAATCAAATCTGCTGAAAGCTGCCCCCCCCCCCCGAAAAGTCCCCAAGGCCACATAAAGAATGCTGTTGTTCCTTCAACTCCCCTGATATATTTTCAGCTCCCCTGTTGTAGCATTGAACTAAACAGTCTCTCTCTGTATCCGACCAGACAAACTTTAAGTATTTGCAATGGGCAACTTTCCCAATGAGTATGATGGGAAATATAGTTTCATCTTTCCATGGCAAAAAGTAAACTATTTGCAAGGCTTTGTACATTCAGGAAAACTTAAGAATCATTGGAGAATAAAAATGCACCAAGCTTTTTCAGCTTTAAGGAACAAATTGCAAATATAACTGAAGTAGTCGTATATCTCCACCCCCCATCTAGATCTCTTCAAGAAACCCCTCGCCATTTAAATGAAAGAAAAACAATGAGAGTTGTGTTTCCCTATAAATTTGTATTAAAAAAACTGCACAAAAGAATGATCTCATTAGTATTTAAAATGCCCAGATGTTGCGAATACGCATGTTCTAGTGATTTACCATTTGGAGGGACTACTTTTAAGTGATATTATACTATTGTGTATTTGAGAAAATAAGCCTGAGTTTACTATTGAGGGCTTTGGAGGTTTTGTGTTGCTGGTTTGTTGGGTTTTTTTTACCTACTTCTTGGGAAAAGAAAAGAAAAGATGTTAAATACTAAGACATACCATAGACTTACTGCATTATTGAAAGCTGGAAAGTACAGAACAACTTAAAGTCATATTTTATCATTATAATTTGTATTACAGTAATTTTCACAACATACTACAGTGCTACCTATTCATAAAGGAAATCACAGTCTCTGCTCTGAATAGTGCTTACTTTAGAGCTATATAAATCAGCACATTCATTATAATTAGCTGTATATTTCTACTTATTGTTCCCTTCTGTTGAATGGTAGCAGATGTCCAGGGCCTTAGAGGTCAGGCTACCAGTGGAAGAGAAATCAGTGGTGCAGAGAGTCTGAATATATTTGGAGCAGAGTCCTAAAACACAGCTGCTCAAAAACAGCATACTGACAATCTCTCTTTCAGGAATCTCACCCCAATACCAGTTTCAGGTTTCCAGAGAAAAACACTGCCTCAGCAGCTGACCTGAATCTGAGGCCAAGGAAGAAAAAAAAAAAAGCTCTTGCTAATCACACAGATCCCTCACTACAGAGTTTTATACAATAGGCCACTATCAACAAATCCCAAGACTGACCATTGTCTCGTACACTAAGAAAAAGAAGTTGGATGATTTTGTGTAATAGCACCACCTACATGCACTACAGACATATGAACCGGAATTGACCTTTGCAAAAAGAAATGTTAGTATTCCCACACATTTTAATTTCATTCAGAGATAAATTTGGATTATGGCTCTGGACTAAATTAATCCTTGGTGTCACATACACCTTAACTTCTGTCATTTTGGCCCACACTTCCTACCATATAATAGCATCTCTGATGCCAAAAGATCCCAATGCACTTTGCAAGTGACAGAGAAGATTATCCTACCTGACAGAGGACAGAGCTCCATTTGTTAATCTGCACTTGTGAATCCTTCTGATATTAGTAATGCTCAGCAAGACAATTCATCCCTATACAGCCATAAAGAAATCTGTTCAGCCCCATGCACCTCCTCCAAGATGAAATGAGGTGACTGGTTGAGTGCAAGGCAACACTACTACCCCACCACATTAGGGCCTCGTTGCACCTTGCACTGTGAGCTGCACAAATGTTGATGGTATTAGTGCTAGCTTGAAGTCTGGAGCAATTGCACCCTTAGTCTAGAAACCTTCTCCGCCAGCCCCCCACCTGCACAGCCGTGATCTGCCAGCAGAGCCACATGAGCAGGGGCAGGACTGGGAGCTGTAGCTGGGAGCTGGCACTGGAGGGCTGCTGAGCCAGGCCAGGTTCCCGGGCAGGGGTGTGAAAGCCTGGGATAGCAGGGGGACTTCAACTTGGGTGGCACATCTGTGGGTAGTGCCCACACACCTTCATGGAGCAGGAGCTGGGTAGTGCAGATCAGAATCCTGCCCTGGAGTGGGGTGACTTAGAGCTGCAAAACAAGTGCTTAAACCCACTTTAAGGTGTTCAGGTGAAGACAATCCAGGGGCTAAGAGCTCCAGGAGCTGCCGAAAGTTACCATGTAACAAGATGCGAGGGAAATGAAGATCTTAACCAAAGCATCTGTAAAACCTGCTACAAGCACCCTAAGAGTATTCCTGTTCCTGCTGTTACACCAATTCCCCATTTCCCCCTCCATGAAATGAGGATGCTGGCCTGGTACACAAGTCTGTCGTCACCTTTGGATGATTAATGCTTGTGAAGCACTTCCAGATCCTCATATGGAGGGAGCTGCACTCCTGCAAGAGGGCTCACTCACACAGGGGACACGTGCACCCCTCGGTTTAGATAGGCATTCAGGCATGCTCTCCGACTTCAAAGGGTTTCACATTTATACTCTTTGCTGTTACAAAGCCAGCCAAGCTAGGGGAGAAAAAAAAACTCTTTACCAGCTGGGTTTCTGCTCCTTCCCCCTCACACCCATCTGTCTGATGGCTGGATGCAGCAGCAAACCTATGAAAGCTGACAACTGCTGCATGTAGCCCTGGCTGCCAGCTCACTGTACTTTGGGACTGACTGGTCGCACACATTTCACCCCACCAGCTACCAACCACCCACCCCCTCATCTGTCCTCCACTACAGATATTCATGCTTCCTTCGGCTCTTTAAATTTTCCCTAATACCTACTCTTGTATGCCCCTCCACGTGATTAACATCCCCCTGCTCACTCATTCACTTCTACTGTGATCCTCCATTCTCCCCGACTCCACCTAGCTACTCCTTGAAATGCATACAGCACGCTTCCCCCTCCCCGATCGTTCATCCCTTCTGCTCCCTTAGCCGCTATCCTGTCTCCATTTTTACTGGCCTGGCTCTTTCCCATTTCTGAATGTTTTGCTGTATGATACAAATATCAGGGGTGAATAGCTTTAAGTGGCTGCACAGGATAGAAGACGGTGTATATTCTTGCACGTTCACACAGTGAAGAGAGAAAGCCTCTGTCCCTGCGATCTACAGAGACATTCCCAGCTCCCTTTCTTCTTGGCCACTAACATCTATTATTTCTTTGTGGGAGAGGCTCCCACATGCATGGTTTGTTGGCGGGGGGGGTTGTTTGTTTGTTTTTTTAACACACTTCCTTCCTTAGACATATATTAAGCATTACTCCCAGTGATCATAACCCACCCTGGCACGCTGAGAAACTACGATTTTACAGCAGCTGATCTCATGCTTCCTACAGCCTTGCAACTGCAGGGAGAATGGAAAGATGGGTCTGAAAAACCTCAAGGTATAATGTAATCTATTCTTTTTACTCTTCTGAGCATAGGTATATACTCAGCCTCTCTCCTCTGAATCTATGCCTTCCTAAGTGACTCGTAGCTCTTCCAATCATGAGATGTGACTCACAGCATTTCCCCCTTAGGAAGATAAATGTACTTTATCACAAATGGGGAAAGCAGTACTGAGACACCGGAGAGGGTTAGGGGGGTGGGGGGAATCATCGTCAAAATATGAAATTACAAACTCCTTAAAAGGAGTTACCTGCAATGGCTTCTAATGAATAAACAGCAGGTTCTGAGATGCTTTATGGTACCACATAACAGATGCTCTGAAAGGCAAGCTGAAGCTATTAACATTTACTGTGATTTATCTTTTTTTGCGGGGGGGGAGGGAATAAAATAATGTTCTTTAAAAAAGATGATTCTGTGCAGAATATACAGGTGATATGTATATTCTTCCCTGGATGGCTGAAGAAGTCCCATCCCCTTAGCTCCCATGTGAATCAGATGCTCTGGCAGCCAAGATCTTATGCACATGCCTGACTGAAAGCAGGCAGGAAGTTAAAATTTTGCTGAAATGGAGCCCTACTCCAAGCACTTCACGTACGCATCAGGATCTGGGGAAAAGTCTGTTCACCAGAGCACCCCAAGGTAAAACAAGGACCAGCAGTCATAAACTCCTACAAGACTGTTTTAGACTTGACATAAGAAAAAATTTCTTTACAGTCCGAGCCCCCAAGACCTGGAATAGACTCTCCAGGCACCTACTCTGGACTTACTCAAGAAATACTTGGATGGTTTTCTTGCTGGGGTCCTTTAACCCCAGCTGACTTTCTGCCCCTGGAGCAGGGGGGCTGGACTTGATGATCTTTGAGGTCCCTTCCAGCCCTAGCGTCTATGAATCTATGAATATTGCTGTGCGCCAAGGCTCCAAATATTATTAATTGTACAAATATTGCCCACCTTTGGGCAAAGCAGAGGCAAAGAAAGGTTAATGACATTCACGCCATCTGAAGAAAGAATTAGAAATAGGATCTCAGCATTTGGGTTCCCTGTCTGCAGCTGTAACTACTAGACTTCATTATTTAGGAGGCAAAAAAATTTATTTTTCATCCCTGCTTTACAAAAAGCACTTAAACATAATGGAGAACCAAGGTCTTGCCGTAAGCTTCACTAGTTTGGCGTGATGGCTTTTCCTATGCAATTAAAGAAAGTGACTTAGGGTTTTCTTATGGTTTGCTGCGACTTGATTAAATCAGACATGCTGGAAAACACGGTAAGCTAACTCAGCATGGCTAAAACATTGATCTCTGTAATTCTAAGGGGCACCTAATGGCAGACAACCCAGTGAACTGAACAAGATAGGGCCAGGCCCAGCTAAGTAAAGGTAAATCATACCTTCAAAGTATTAATTATTCAGAATAACACTAATTGAAAAAAGAAATGGGCAAAGCGTGATGGCTAACTGCTGCACCATGATGTATGTTACTTGAAGAAGCAGCACCGTGGGGATGGAAGTACTGCAAAGGTGCCTGTGACTAGTCACATCTGCAGAAGCACAGCCATTTGGAATAACAGTCACAAGCTGGAAGAGGGCAGATTCAGGCTAGATATCAGGAGGTGCTACTTCACAGTCAGGGTGGCTAGGATCTGAAAACAACTTCCAAGAGAACTGGTGCTGGCTCCTACCCTGGGCATCTTTAAGAGGAGGCTAGCTGTACACCTTGCTGGGGTCGTTTGACCCCAGTACTCTTTTCTGCCATGGCAGGGGGTCAGACTAGATGATCTACTCAGGTCCCTTCCGACCCTAGAAACTATGAATTTAATCATTTATCATGAGACATGCATCTGAATTACTCCTGAGTCTATATGGCCTTCCTCATTTCATGTTTAATGCAGTCTTATTCTGGCCCAGAACTCTGCAGTTCTATATGCCAAGTTTAAGGTCCAATTTAGTTTTAGTCCACTAGAGCAAAAGCACAGCAGTTAATGCATCTCACCCCAGACTCTTGCCAGTCTGCACCAGTTGACTGAGCTGTGGAGAGCTACCTGGTCAGGTGGACGGTGGAGTCAGAAGGGACCAGATAGGTCACTCCTTGTATACTATTAGCTATAGAAACTGGTGTGCCTGAATCACGCTAGCCTGATGGGTCCTGAGTGGACCGAGTGCAGCTGTGACTTGACTTTAAATCTGGAATTCTGGCTCCAAGGAGAGCTCTGCCTCTTTCATCCTCCTTTCTGTTCCATACTCACTGCACTTTGTCTGACCTTCCCAAATCCACTCCGACTGCCTCAGCAGCAGCCCCAGGACTCGATGAAGAACAGCAGGCCCTGAGTAACAAGACATATGGCTGGGCATTTAATATTGCTCTGAACAAGAGGAGTAACAACGCTTCCGTAGACCACAGAGGCAAGCAGTCTCTCCTTTTACGTTCCACAGGCATGACTCCATTAAATGCCACTAACTTCAGTGAAGCTCCACCTGATCTGCAGCGGTGTATGCAAGAGAATAATCCAACAAAAGTTAGCTAATCTGCAATGACAGGTTTTATCGGTATTGTTCTTTCACTAATGGAGAAAGACGGCACAGAGAGACCACTCTGCAGACTTCCTTAAATACCTTTGGGCAAGACATTAAGGTCCAGAACCTATCTGAACTATTGGGTATCTAAGGGCTGTTTATGCATCTTAGTGCAATCCTATTCTACCTTGCTAGAGTCCCTGAAAAATCATTCCTTTTGTAATGCACCTTCCCCTTAGCCTGAAGACTGAGTCAGAAAAAGTGGCAAGTACCCACTCAACTTTAGCATTAATGTTTTTTCAGGGGCTTGAGCAGAGTAAAAGGGGATTCACACTTTGATACCTAAAAGGTGGAATTGGTTACACAAAGCAACCTTGTGATTCAGTGGTACCTGGCCCTAGTCAGAAGGAAACAAAGATGGATGACAGAGGGGAAGTTAAAAAAAAACCTAACAAAACAAAACAAAAAACCCAACCATCTCCTTCAGTGTTTTCATAGGCTGCTCCTTACAACCATGACCAGATGGCTTGAGAAATCCGTGACCTGCAGCAATCCCAGCCATTGCTGGCCTAGGAAGCGACAGATCTGAACCAGGGAAAAGGTACTCTACTCAGCACCTATCAGTACAACCCACAAATAATTCCCAAATAATTATAAAGAATGCTTTGGAAGCATTCACCTACAGATGGCCATACCAAACAGTCCTGTACAAAGGACTCCACTCCCAGCTAAACATGCTGGTGTGTCCAAAGGTCCCGGGAACAGGAGAGGAACGTAAGGATGCGGACAAGGTGGCATTAAAATCTCCCTTCTTTGCACATATTCAGGGGCCTAGTACCCAGGCCTTATGGGGCATGGGATGCAGAGGACACAGCAGCACAGGGTGCCACTGCCAAGCTCCAAGCCCATCCCAACCATCTCCCTCACTCTTGGCAGCTCTGCACTAGCAAAGAGACCACCTGCACAGGATGTATTCTCCCAAGTGATGGGTAGGAGACTTAGTATAAGACCCACTGAATTTAAAAGAACAATGCATGCTCAGTGATGGTCTCTGTTAGTCCAGCCAAGGCTTTAAGAATAAGGAACTGTAAAGAACCTAGAAAATTAATGGCCTAGATTAAAAACTTGCATAAATAATTAAAGGTCCATGTTAAAATTGTATCATTGTGTCACTGAAGATTTAAATGACTTTTAAAAGCATGATTAGAATTTTATCTGAATTTGCCAAGCTGCAGTTCTGTACCATGTCTTTGGGTGAGGCAGATAGCGGGTTCTCATCGCTCCAAAGTCAGGCAAGCTTAAAAACTAGCTGGGTTCATTTAAAATAATTCAGGGGGAATGCTTGCACGCAACAGCTCACGTCGCATTAAGGAACAATCAACATCTCCAGAATGCTTTTCCACGTTCACGCCCAGTTCCACAGGGCTGCTTTCTCGTGTGATGCAGAGATGAAAGAAGCACAGATACTGAAGAGTGAGAAAAAAAGGGCATATTGCAAACTTCAGAGCTCTTGAAAATGGCCTTTCACACAGAGGGTTAACAAATTCTACCTGGCGACATAAAAGGCTCCTTCTTTGCTCTCTAGAGCAGACCAGCTCTCTCGTAAAAGTCCCTGTTCATGCCCATTGCTGAGGATATCTGAATATCTGACACTAATTCAGAGATGGATTTGGTAGCCGTGTTGGTCCGAGACAAAAAAGAAATGCAAAACTCTAGAGGTCTTGGTTCAGAGATGATACCTTTTATTAGACCCACTAAGAAATCACACAAAAAAAATTATTGCAGAAAAAGATCCTTTTTTGTGTGATTTCTTAGTGGGTCTAATAAAAGGTATCATCTCTGAACCAAGACTTCTAGAGTTTCGCATTTCTATCTGACACTAATGACACTCAGATTTGTTCACTGACCAGCCAACGCCAATAAATTCTCGAAAATGTAGCCAGAGTTCAAACATAACTTCTTTAACGGCCATCCAGATGGTATCCCTAACCATCCTAATTTGTTGGCAACCGCTTGTCAATTTATTAATACTCTCTTTGTAAGAACTCTCCCCTTGGATATAGCCGCGAGACGTGTTACTGTATTTTCCTTTTACAATACACTGCTGGGGCAGTAAGTCAAGGCTTTACAGTAAAGGATTCTGGTGAGAGGTAGAGGAGTAGTTCTGCAAAAAAAAAAAAAAGAAAGCATCTCCCCACTATTTACTGCAAGGCCTCTGCAGTATATGAAAGCAGTTAGGTTTGTCCCTAAATCTTAGCACCTGGCAACGCTGTCCTAGCCTGGAGCCAGTACTTCGCAGTTTCCACTCTAGCCTTTTACTGCTGATCTACCAACTAACCTTCTCACCTGACAAAACATGGCACTGGCTCTCTAGATGCTGTGTTTCCTGATGCACCACAGCAGCTACAGCCTAAATTCAGAAGTGAGATTTCCTACCAAGCCTTTTAACCTGCTAGAGTCATTGTTACAAGGCAACATGCTGGCTTTGTGCAGGTAAGCGACTGGCCTCACCTGCAAGTAGCAAGAACTGGCTACTCATTTTGGCTAAGTGACTTCTACAGGTCCAAGTGCTAGTAGACATCCTATTCTGGGACAGAATTCAAGTCCCTGAGCAACCACTGGAAAAAGGTGATGGAGAGAGACCAAAAGAAATTTGGCTAGCAATGGTGTAGCACACAATTTCATTGCTGTTCCATGGCAAGATGGACATAAACGGTTACGCATCAGAACGGAAGTTTAACACTTTCCACTGAGCTAAGTTAATGGAGAATGAACAGATGATAGGGACTGAAAGGGACCTCACAAGATCATCAGGTCCAGCCCCCCTGCTCTAAGGCAGGAAAGATTTCTGTGTCCAGTCGTCTTTTACTTGGTACACAAACATTAGAGAAAACCAAAGCCGCACCAAAATCTACAGACTCCATCTTAAATTTCTAGAGAATAAGAGAAATTGAGGCAGTTAGAAGTACCATGAATGACTGAAATGAATGCTCAGCATCTTCCACATCAGCATACAGACTAAAAAAGCCAGTGTCGCTCTCAAATAGCCTCTTCCAGTAGGCACCAATTCTCTGAGCTTTTAGGGAGCCAACATGCATCTCAGCGAAATAATCCATATTATGCAGAGTTTATTAACACTACACCTCTATTCATGATTTTCAAATGGAAGTTGTTGCAAACCTGAAGCAACTGGATTCTTAAGAAACCCACAATATAATTAATACATATATATATCTTTATAGATATCCACGCATACCTATTATATATGTGTATATATCCCCACATATTATATATAGATATAGATATCTATATCTATCCACACACATATTATATACCTATATATACACACATATATGTGTGTGCGTGTATCCCCACATATTATATATAGATATCTATATCTATCCACACACACATATTATATATTTTTATTTTTTTTTGGAAAACTAGAATGAGACGCTCAAGAGGATATAGATACCCTGAGTTTCAGTCTGAAGGAGAACCTGCATAATGGAACTGTGACTTTATATTCATTGACATGAAACATTATTTAAAATACAATTTAAAAACTTAAATTATTCCATTTGCAGTCCTGATCATTCATGACGGAGACTCATGGATAAACTCCTCTTTTAAAAGCATTCAGAGAAAGAGAAAATGAGCTTCATACAATTTCATCTACTTAATTAAGAGGCTGCTCCTAAAGCTCACATTGAAATATGGTCCTTTGAGAAACTGCTGTGTTATTGCCCTCAATACAATGCATCCAAGTCCCTAATCTAAACACCTGTCTTGAATGCAACGTGAGTTTGGACAGCATCCCAGCCTTGCTTCTTCCAAGAGCAGCCTTAGAAGCCCAACCTCACTTACTGCTGTCTTTCCTCTTCTCTCTCTGCTCCCACAGGTGATTCCTTCCATGGGCAGAAGGCTGAGGCCCTGGACAGTTTGGGTTTGTACAACACAACCAGGAACAGACAGACAAGCAGTCAGGCCAGGACAGGTAAACACCAGCAGCTCCTACTGCACCTCAGGGAATAGGTAATAGCCTGCTTACCTTCAGCATACTGATATATCAGGATGAATGCAGACAGATAATGCCTAAACTGGCATAACTTATACAAGTGGAGTTCCCCCCACCCAATTCTTTCACGAGTAATGCTCTACTGAATGGGGCAAAGGTCTCCCCCATTTCAAGGTGTGTGTCACCTGTCTGCTTGGTTTTTTTACTGTAGTGAAAGGCCAATTATGCCAACACAAATGTGTTGTCTGTCCTGATCCCGGAAACAGCAGGCTCTTTCAAAGCCAGAATTAACCCTGATACAAGAATCAAAATCAAGTAACTAGTAAAGACTTATTCCCATTGAGATTTCACCCTCCCCGATTTAAACGCACTGCTTCTCCAAAGCATTTAGGTTTCAGCCTTACACGAGACACATCCACAACTGTACTGTGTAATCAGTTTGGTCCGAGACTGGGGAAAATCTAACTCTTCCTCTCATCAACCCGTACTCACCAGCCACGATGAAAATATCCACAAAACAAGAATGCCACAAAAAGGAATTTTTTTAAAAGACTCACTTTCAGAACAGAACGACTGGGACTGTTGCTACGTTCACAATCTCCACTAGGCAAGAGCCTTCATGTCCCAGCCCCACGATGAAAGAAATGAGTTGGTCCAAATCAGCAATATGTTTCAGCAGTGCAATGCATCTGAGCACCTGTTTAGTGTGTGTAGATGAGTAGCAATGGTACTACAGTTAAGTATATGGGTAAGCACATTGCGAAATCAGAATGCACTTCTCAGGACATTTATTGCATCCAATTTAAGAATGGAGTTTCTTAAAACCACCCACAATGCCTCATCTTAAAAACTATGGGCATCTGTCTAAAGTTAGGTGTCTTGCTTTGATAATCATGCTCGTAGTTTCAACTCCGTCTCGCCAAGATAGCCTGCTTGGTGGTATAAATCACCATAAACTTAATGCCTTACCATGCTGCTATGTCGTTGTCTCTTCATAAATGGCTATTACCTCAATACATTCTCAACCAATTTTTCATTGCCTGGATTATTGGCACATGGGAGCCAGTGGCTAATTCAAAATCCATATGGACGTCATTTAACCATGCCCTTTAATCATTGCATGAGCCATTTTCCAATACATTCTAAAGCTGCTAACTGTTGAATTGTATGTAGCAGACCCAACAGAAAATGATCTCGTTAAAAGCCGCTTCTGCAGGCACTGCTGCCATTCCATGTTGGGGGGGGGGAGTTTGCACACAGAAGGTTGGCAAAGCAAGTGCTGTGCTGCAGGCAAATATCAGAGCACATGCATCTTAAAATTTTAACCAAGTAGCTCTTAGGGAAGGCCTCATGTTCAGGGAAGGCCTCCCTTTGAGAACCATCTTACCTGGAGCTTATATAAACTGGGGATTTTCCCCAGTTACAGCCATTCACATGGCTGCATCTCTGCAGCTCCAATGCCATGACTCCTGCCAATGGAGCTTCTTCTGGCTTTTCTTCAAAGGGCTGCACCAAAGCAATCAAGCTGCTTCCCAGTAGCACAACTGGGAAGGGAGAGCAGGGCATCAGCCCCAGCCACCATCTACGAGAGGGTGCCAGAATTACCACCCGCCCCACAGAGACTTTGCCAGGGCAGGAGGAGCACCACAGTGCTCAGCCACAGGAGTCAAGCAAACAGCTGCTCACCCAGAAGGAGGCCAGGGGGCAAGCAGAATGATGCCCCCCAGGGAAACTCTTTGCCATGGCAGGCACAGCCCTGAGCCTGGTAGTGTAGCTGCGGCAGGAAGGGGGGTGAATGGGATACCAGGGGACAGCTCTCGCAGACCCCACACTGCAGGGCTGCTGCAGCCGGTTTGCAGCAAGCCTGTCCCCTAGTGCCAGCAGCTCTATCACCCTCCCACACCTGCTCTCTAGTGGTCTGCACAATCCCCTCTCCCGCACCCATCTCAGGTGCTGAAGGAGCTCACTACACCTCTGCTGCTGTCTGTCATCAGGGTCACATCACAACATAGACAGCAACGTCTCTCAGGCACATCTAAGAGATTTATAACAGAGGGCATAGGGCCTCCAAGTTCCAAAGTATTGATGCAGCACCCTGGATCCAGCTCCCTTGACTTCAGTGGGATCTGCGCCAGCCTCCTGGTTACCATGACATCTTTCTGCCCTAATTAGCTGCTGTTCTAGTTTAGATTTGGGTTTACTCTGGGAGACCCTGTTACTATGTTTCCACAAACTCTACCTGTGATGCACATGCTTTCTCTTTAGGTGATATTTCTCAGACTCTTACTATGGAAACATTTCTGCCTTCTGACAGTACCCTTTACATAGTGCCCGTGTGGGTGGATGACTCAAACTTGCAATGATGATTCCATCCACTGATTTTTATTTTTTTTATTATTATAATAAAAAGTATTCTTAGCAATTTGTAAATGTGAAGGCAAAGGCCAATTTTAAAAGGAATCTGGAAACCACAAAATACATACAAATAGTGCTAGGAGTCTAACATGCACTGGCAACAGCCAGGAAATTCACAGGTAAGCAGTTGCTGTAGCCCTAATTTATGCTCTCATGCCTTGATTTTGCTGAACATATGGCACATCACATTCATCTGAGAGCCCTGCTATGCCTTCTAATCCCCAAAAGACGCTTATGGATGGCATGTCAGTCCCAACTTTGTCATCTACTCGGCGGTACAAAGTTTAATGTCACCTAATGTAGCTTTCCATGACTTACTTTCCTTGGCGACTGTAAGAAATTCTAAAAAATCCTTATGCTACTCAGGGATCACCAACAGCAAATGACACTATCAGGAACAGACAAACAATCCACGGAGCACCAATAATCAACCTCTTTCCCTCGCTGCCAGGACAGGATTTACAGCAGAATAAGGGGAAAGGACCATTTAAGGTAGACAAATGCCTGAGAAGTACGAAGAGAATGACTAGTCAGAAGATAAGCATACAAAGTGCTTGGACAGGCAGTCAGGCTACTCATAATATTCACCCTAAAACCCAGATTCTTTGCATAGCTTTACCCTTTCTTAAAAAAATATGCAATTGGGAATATTTCTGGATGTTCAAATTGTACTGCACTGTATGAGGCCATGGACCCCATGACAACACCGGGCTGTATTAAATGCAGTAGCCCTCAATACAAATAATGCTCTATTCTCTTCTGCATAGGGCTTTATTCTGTTCTTATCACTCCAGTATCCCAGAACATACCATTTCAAACATCCTTTACAGAGCAGGATTAAGAAAGATACTGTAACTGCTACAATTATGCCAGAAACCCTGACAGGACAGCTAGATATTTGGGCTCCGATTTTACAAAGAGTCTTGTATACAATTCACATTAAATTCTATGGGAGGTTCAAACCTTTGACGATTTAACATGTACGACTTGAATTCTTGAGGCACTGGAGGAACCAAGAATTGCATTGAAAGTCACTGTCTCAATCCCACAGATTCCTTTCAGAAGTCTACATTATTAACTTCAAATGAAAAAGCATCTTAAAACCTCCATATGGCTCTCATTAACGTCTCCAGCTCAGTAACACTTGCTAAGAATGCAAGCTCACTGGTGCACAGATGATTTTTTTTTCTGTTTGGTGATTTGTAAAGCATATAGTACAGTGAAGACCTGACTGGGCTCCTAGATGCATTACTATACAAATAAGAATTATTAAGGGTTTTTTTAAATCAACAAGTCACAAAAAAATTCAGTTTTTGAGGAAACCATTACCACCTCCTAAACTCTTTTGTACTGCTCTGCTTAAACGAACTGAAACAATTTAGCACCAATTCTGTGTTTAAGGAAAACAATAGCACCGAGTAGAGATCATTTTGGTAAGCTATGAACTGGAGCACACCTTCATGGAAAAGCTCTAAAGCCTTTGAAAACAGGCGTTTGCAAAGCAAGAGGCGCTCAAAAAATTTAACTGAGTTCTAATGAGACGTCGTTCTCCAACAGCTAGAAAATAAATGGCCAATTAATGAAAGAGCTGTCACTGCTTTATTGAAGAACGAGTGGGGTAATCTTTGTGAACAGAAATATGTGGCTTTCCCGTGCAATAGCACAGTGACAAGAAGGCACAGACTGCGTTAAACTGACTGGGTACTCACATTCACAGTGATTGCTACCAGTTGTGTTAGGAGCCTCCCAAAAAAAACATTCATTTCACATTCATTATCAGCAACGATACCCTGCAGTTCAAGTTCGGATTTACTCTCTTTAGATAAAGCACGTTCACCCCCTGGGCTGAAATCCACAATGACCAGCACCCTATGGAATCAGAACGAAGATTCCTGGAGTTACAACTTGCATTCATTTGACCCTTAGAAAGTAGGGCCAAATTGCACAGACAGTAGATTGAATGGGCAAGCAAAAGAAATGGTGGCTTATACCCAAATTTATACTCTCCCCTTTTGCTGTCTGATGTACGGATGGTTTCCATGTGCTGTATTAACAGCAGCTTGCTACAACAAACTACAGTTGCATTTGAAAACACAAGTGAGGCACAATATGAGCCCTGCAGTGTCCTGGACATTCCCCCTTCTTCTATACAGGCTCCCTTTTTTGGGAAAATCCTATCTACAAAGAGAACAAATGGCATAAAATGTCCACTGTCACCATTTGAGCATGCTTACAGCAAGGTTATAACTTCCCACACCCACTAGCACACACCAGTTTAAATCAGCTTCTTGACAAGCATCTGCAAGTTGTAGAAGTTAAAAATGGGCGCACTATGATTACAGGGTACATAAAACATAAATCTTTCACAGCTGCATTTCAAATCAAGTGCCAGACTTAATCCGCTGCCATCTTGTCTGCATTGTGCTAGCCCATCTGATTATATACTCTGAGAGTATTTAAACTTTACTTAGCAATATCATTTTCCTTATTACAAGCTGCAACACATGGGGCAGCTCATTTGCAAGAACCAACCAAAAAACTTTCATCCAAACCTCAGCTGCACATAACGAGGATGCAGAACTCTACATTCATGAGTCCTTAACTGCATTTTGAGCTAAACTGTATTTGAAGTGTTTTACAATGTCATCTTACTTTTAAGACTTATAGCAAATTCCCATGGGGAGGGGAGAGAGAAAGAGATAGAAAAATATTTTTTGCTTCTTTCTTTAAATTCACATAGAACTTGCAAAATCAATCACAGAGGGTAGAGATAAACAACAAGAACAAAGAAGACCTGCTAAGTCACGTAAAGAAAGGTCTGATTTCTCCACAGAACAGGTAAACCATGGGTAAAAGTATCTGGCTTTCTTCCATCTTGCCCCAATCCTATTCCACATTTTTTTTTCTGCCTAGTTCCACTTCCATGCTCATTGACTCGTTAAGTTCTCTGCAGAGACCACCAGTGATGACTGTGGCTTGTACAAAGCATCCACTGGGTAGTGAACCAAGTGCTTCAATTTGTTCCACACTGTTCATAGAATAGCCATAACACAGTATGTACTTGGGCTCCGAAATGACCTGGACCAGACACAAATCAATCACAAACACAGAAATCACCAGCCTGCATAAGACCAGGAATCCCCCCCCACAAAAAACTGGTATCTTAACCAGGATGACCAGGATCAGATGCTTCTGGGGAAAGCACAATAAACTTTGCAACAGGCAATCTGCAGGATAATTTACCCAACAAAGGAAGTTTCTCATTAAACCCTGAGGCAAAGGCTGGCTCAGCAATAAATCACCTGCCTGAAGTACATTTGACTGCTCTTTACCCATAACCCAAGATCCGTTCAACTTCTACCTATATATCCATCAAGTTATGCAGAGATCTAGACAAAAAGAAGTCTCATTGCTTAAAGGTTATGTATAGCTAAGGTGAAAACCTGATTAGGAAGAAGGATCCCATGCCGGCAAACAACAAACAAGTCGTCTTTTAAAGTTAGACTAACTTTCTCTCTACAATAGTTTCATTCTTTCAAATGCTTGTCTAAGTTCCACTACTAGAAACTAAGGTCAAAAGCCAACTTTGGACCTTAGCCTTCCCCCTCATCTTGTATGTGTTGAGCTCTCCCACTTTTCCCATTCATTCTCTATTTCACACTTTAAATGGCTTTCAAGTTGTTTTAGGATTGTACTGTTAATAAGAACGTAGGCCCACTGTCTTTTACCAGTTATTAATCTCCCCTCTGAAGGGCTCCTTACCATCCAGTTCCTCCACAGAGATGTTGGCTAGTTGCTCGCTGTCACTGCCAGCAGAGAGCGACCGGTTCAGGTAGTTCCCCTTGTACAACAAGCCAGCCGTTACATGGTGGAATGGCATCTTCTCCCTGCACATGGGAAATCAAAAGAAAGGTTCATTATAATTCTTTGTCCGTGCCTTCTTTCTAGAGAGCCATCAGCTGCCATTGAAAAAGCAAGAGGGCTGGAGCCTTCTACATCTCAGAATGATGATTGCTCATGGAAGCCAAGTAAATGACTGATGGATTGCAAGTTTAATTTAGTGTCTGTCAGTAGCTGAACAAATAAGTGTCTCTTCTTTCATTAAGAGCTGATATAGGAAGAAAACTGATGTCTAGAAAAGTAATAGACCCCAGCACATACACACCAAGGTAGTTCAGGTTAGAGACCTGGTCACTTGATAGAAATGTGCACAATACAAAAAAAATCCCAAACCCTACAATGACAAGTCCCAAGAAGTCAGAGCGGGTATTTAAAACTTCTGGTGTAAGGGATCAGAATACCTCATTAGCAGTAATTTTAACTGCACCCAAGTCCCTTGACAGCTTTGACTATCTCAGCCAAAAAACACTAAGACTAGTGCTGAGGTCCACGAGTAATATCCACTATCATTTAGGTAGGGATGAACCTCCCTTTATAATCAGCCGCCATTGAAGGACAACCATCTTTTAAAGTAACACTGTTTCACAAAAAAAACCTATGACAGAACAGGAGCAAGTTTGCCATAACCAACAGAAAGGAGGAGAGAAATGTATATTATCTAGGCCCTCAACAAGCTTAAATCAACAGAGTAGCGGTGCACGTACATCTAGAGCCGTTTCAAAAAGACAGCAGCTGTCACGTTCTAATTGTTACGTGCAGACAAGCCAGGATGGTATAAACATAGCAAAGCTGCTCCAACTTTAAGACTGCATGAAGCTGCATCCTGGCTAGGACAAAAGACAAAATACGTTGGCCAGGGCACTGGTATAACATATTGATGTAACAGCACTGACTTACACAAAATGATACAAGTCCCTTTTAATAAAGGGCATCAGTGGAGGCCAAACTTTTGGGCAGGCATGGCACAAATTAGCCCCATACTCTGCCCAGGTGCCCCTCTGATTCCCTTCCCCTACCCAATCTGTTGCTGTTTTTGCTCTGTCCCGCCTGTGATCTGCTGCTCTACTTCCAGCTTCCTTCCTCGTGCTCCCTGCCCAATATGCTACTTTGCTGCCCAGGGCTGGACACAGGCGTGGGCAAACTGGGTGGCCACCCAGGGCCTGGACAGAAAGGGGGCCCAAAAATGGTATTTTTTAAATTACTATCATCATCATCTCTGGTGATGAGGACCCCCAGTACTAAAACTTTGCCTGGGGCCACCAGGAGTCTAGGTACGCTGCTGCTGCTCCCTCCCAGATCTGCCGCATGCCACACACACAGGCTGCCCATGCCACACGTTGGCCACCCCTATGCTATGTATTGAGTTCTTATGCCTCTCTTTCATGACTTGTTCAAATCACATCATCTCTACAATCATGAAAGAAGAATAGGTTTCTATGGCCTTGAAGAAATAAGTAAGTGCTACCTGCTGCAATGGCCCAGCTTCTCTACCACCAACACTTGCGTTGTAATGACAAGGACAATCTAGTTTGCGGCACCATCATATGTTCTTATCATAGCCCGTAATAAAAATACAGAATTAAGACATGGCATAAATGACTGCCAGCCTCACTGAGTTGGTAGAAGCTTTAATAGCCTCACACCAAGACCAAGGCAAACTTGATACATGGACAACACAGGGCAAACAAACCATCTTTGTTTCCTGGCCTTACTCTGCACAAACATAGCAGCACTCTTGCTGTAATTATATAAATAAATCCTAACGGTATTTTTATATGGAAAGTGGTTTCTGCAGCAGCACATCAAAAACCAGAAATAAGTTTCTCTTTTTCATTAAGCAGGTCTATTATTTCTCAGCACTTAACAATGAATGCATTTCACTCAGATATATTACTCAGTACTGCTAAGGCATGAATCTTACCTACTCAGCAAAAGGAGTGTAACAGATGCCAACTTCAGTGCCAGTTTGGGTACCGAAATGCTGGCCAGTTGGAACAGACAGGCTGTTCCAGAAGTTTGCATTCTTGCTGGCTCCCAATAACACAATGAAGCATTTAGATAGAAGTCGATTGGTATTCCTCCTCTGTAAATCGCACCCTCAATGTAAAAAGCAATTATACTGATATTTTTTTTTTTTTTTTTTAAATTCCACTTAACCAGAGATGGGTCTAAACCAAAACCTCTGAGTATGAACAATGAAAAATTGGGGCTAGTTTGATACCCAAACCCAGAGCTCCTTTCCACACACTGGGTCAGAGATTTAAAAATGACCCAATGCAATTTCTCTACCTGCCTGCACAAGCTGAAGGCGTACTGCTGGTGAGCACTAGCAGTCTGAAGTAATCCAACTGGGCAAACAAACTGGGAATCTGCATATGGAAGTTAATCGGGCTTTTCTACCCACAACTGCACATCAAAGCCTTTAAGGACTGCACATAGTTTCAATAAGCTTTTCTAGAACCAACACTACAGAGTGCCAATGTCTACAAATGAATGGAGCTGAGGATACGCAGCCAGCCAGCTCTCAGAAAGCATTCAGCGTTGTCGTGATGGTTTGGGCCTCAGAAGAGCCATCCTGACACTCGAGATGGATCCCTCCCTGGGGAGACATGAAGAGAAACAACTGGACTACAATAACCAGATTGTAGGGGAACTATAAAAAAGGACAATATTTGGAAACTTCAATGCACAGCTTCTTCTGCATGTACCATCACAGCAAAATTCACTGATCACAGTAAGAGCTGTGGAAGGCAACACATTAAAAAGAGCCCAGCAGCCTGTGAGCATATCCTACAAGCAAGAGAGGGGCTGCAGGGCTTGCTATACCCTGTGTGCAAGACAGCACAAGGAGAGTACTGCATTCTCAATCCCCACTGAGAGATCCCTTCTACAAGGACAATTTTTCCAGCTTTGTGGATCTATCTTCCCACCTACTCTGTCCTTAGGCAAGTTTTAAGCAGTAGAGCCGCATCTGGAAAATGGCAGGAGAGCAAGGTTAATGTATCTGGGTAGACCCCACATTACACAGCATGTCAGGGGATGTTCTTGCCTGAATCTGCAGGATCAGGCCATCCCTCATTTGTATTCACTCTGCTATTCCATGGTTTTTATGTTGTTTTCAGAGCTGAAACTCTGACCTTTCACTCTTCGCCTGCAATAAAGAGAAAGAGTGAGTCTATCTTAATGAACCCGGGGAACTCAATTAACAGCTTAAAGCCACAGCTTTGGGGAAAGCAGAAGTGCATTTTCCAGCCAGGAGCTCCTGAATGGGATAGGATCTTATGGGGAAAGAATTGAGCATGTCATCGTATGACAAAGCCATAGGGTCCAGTGGCCAACGTAGTCAGTGGCCGAGGCCATGCCACTGTCTGGTTCTCTCTGGGGACATGGATATGACAGCAATTCCTGCATTGCTGGGAAGCCAGCTCCTCCCTGGCCCCTGCTCCGCTGAGACGACAGCCATCCTGCCCCACCTCATGCTTTGCATGGATCTGTACTTTACATTGCAAGATTACCGCTAGGAAAATAGGAACCTGCACATTGGTCTGCCTTGCATACAGTGGACTGTGCAATAAGAACCAGAGTCCTGTCCTACTCGAAGGAGTCTGCACAGCTGCTAATGCAGCGAAGCACTCAGCACCTCCTAAGCTGGTCAGCCCCCAAGGCTGTTCTCCGTGCTAAAGAAACGAAGCAGCAGCTGCAGTCTGCCTTACTGGACTCCAGGATACAATAGTGAGGAAGGATGATAAAGGTTTGAGGAGGCGGCTCTTCCCTATCGCATGCAAGTGGTGACTGGAGCCAGGAGGGCAGGTTCTCATACACCCAAATGATCATGTATGAAGTCCCCTCATAACAGCACATAAGTCCACCTTCTTCTGCAGCTAACAGTCGCCCCCAAATACAGACTGGTAATAGACAACTGAGATTTTCCTAATATACAAACTATGGAGTGTTCAAAAATCAAATCACACCTTTTTCTCTACTCCAGCTTGGTTCTGCCTTACAAGGTTTTCTTCTCACTTGAAAAAAAAATGTGGAAGCACAGACATTAGATTTAGCCCCACCACTGCCCTATGAGAGAGGAGATGGTGATCCCAAGTAATGAGATGGTAGGGAAACCAGGTCATGAGCCATGAAGTCCTAGCCCTGTTCTAAAACCATTTTAAAAGGTCACTCCACTGAAACAACAGTGCTACAGCTGCCTTTCACAGAGGCTGAGCAAGCCAGGACAAAGAATCAAACATAGTACCAGAAGCACATAAAGCAAAGGTCTCTTACACTTTTCCCACTTCCCGTTGAGCTAAAAGGTCATTGTCATACTTCAAGGTACCTGCATTAATCTGCCTAACTGGGTCCAAAGGAAAAATCAATGAAAAATACAGATCGTAGTGCATCACATGAGCATATCTTGAACAATTCGAACTTCTGTGTTCCACGCAAAAGAAACATCTTTTCCAAATATCCATGGTTATTTCAGTGCAGTCTCTCAGTGCTGCTGCTGGTTAGAGAGATTCCTCACACCCGGGAATGCTTAGTAATTGAGCACCGTCTTCAGCCAAGCCCTTTGGTGTGTGAGCAATTGCACTGGACTTAATCCACATTTCGCCTTCTGTAGCCAATACCTCTGATGAGAGTCCACATCTCATTGCAGACATGTGCTTTTGGCAAAATTCCTGTTATTAAGAGCATTAAGTGACCTTGCACATTAGCACTTGCTGACGGTAAGGTTTTTCTTCTTTTCACAGCTCTCCCTTTGGGCACAGAGTGGACTCCTCTTAAATTTCAATACAAACTCCAGCTGCAAAAAATAAAATAAAATAAAATAAAAACCACCCTCAGAAGGACACAAAAAGCCCCAGTTCAGCAGCGGAAAGTGCATTCAAGTGCACCAACAGGAGTATCAGGAATGCTCAAGGGGCTCTTGTTACAAGGTGCTGAGTTTCTAGGACCCTGCACTGGAATGCAGAAGTCTTCTGTTTAATCAGCCAAATTTCAAGTGCATGAAGACACACAATAATTACTGTTCATTCGTGCTGATGGACACTTCTTTTGGTAGCTCCATACTGGATACCAGCAAGCTTTGGAGCGTCGCTCTGAGGTGTGGGTAGATAAGAGGCGGCTCTGCAGGGAAGGCCCTAGTAACAGAGCTTGGACAAAGTTTATATCTTCTTGTCATTTAAACCAAAGCCCAAGATGGAAGGTCATTCTGGACCATGCAGGTGTGAACCCTGTAGTCATAGCAAGATTGGAAATTCACCTTCTTACAGCCCTTCACAACAATTCATGGATCACAAGAAAATACAACAGGAAAGACTAGCACAAACTAACTAGAAACGACTGTTCAGATTACACTGTGCCCGTTTGCTACAGAGTAATCACTTTTGTGTAACAATGAGTAACACATATTCAGATTAAACACCTTACAAGCCAAGAGAAAGAATAGCTGAGAACCTCAGCAGCATATTTTCTGCTATACAGGCAGTGCAATCCATTCATTTTGGCATTTAAGCACCAAATTTCCATAAAGTCTGATGCAAGGTTGTTGCATGTTACTTGAGTACAAAATAAAAGCCTTGCAGTGTTCTCTGGAAGACCATGTCTTTCATCTGTAGAAATACAAATACCAAACAAGTCCAAGTCTGAAAGTAATATTAGTTAACATTAGTTAACTTTGGAAAGAGTTTAGTTATGTGACATTTAGGAGGGAAGAAACCCGAGCAATGAGCTACATGGTTACTTCCATAAAAGCAACTGCATTAGCTTGGAGCTTCCAGATCATTCACAACCTTACAGCAGCACCGAGTTCAAGCTTCGCTGGCGAGGTTTCCCCTCCTCTGGAAAACTTGACAATAAAAAGAAATGGAAGGTCACTCAGAAGGAAACTTGCTGAACAACAGATGCTTCAAGGATGCCGGAACAGCAGAGTAGAAAGGAAGACCTGAGGGTTTGTCAGCTTGAGTACAAAATAAGCAAACTTTTTTCTGAGGACTGAAAAAAACAAGTAGAAGACATTTTAAGTCGCATGCATTAGCCTAAAAAAAAGTAAAACGGGAATAGGAACCCATCTGGTCCACTTAACCCCAAACCATTTTTAAGGATAGTCCTATTCTCATTTCAGTGTCCAACAACTCTCCTCTGTTTAACTCTTCCACGGAGCTATCTTAAACAGCTCCTCCTTCCTTCCTGTTGCCATCCAGCAATTCCCTTCCCATGCTCCTGCAGTAGTTTTTTGCTCTCCTTCTATAACTTTATCATCATTTTCAGTAACTTCCTGCCACTTTTGGTGTCCTTGCTCTGGGGTTTAGGAGGTACATTACCTCTGATCCCAACATTTATTTTTTAAACAGGTGCAAGCTTCCCATGGAAAACATTCCGTTACCCCAGAATTATGTAGGCCTCATCTTCTCAATGGATTGGATTCCCTAGTGGGACTACGCCATCAATAATGCATCTCAATCAGTAACTCCCGCAAGGTACAACACAATGGCTCAGCAAGCAGTGAGACCATGAGGCATCACAGGAGATTTAATCTGTTCTGGGAGTTGAGCATAGAAAGGAGAATGAAGACATGAAGCATCTGGAATGAGCTTCTATAATGGACCACAACACCATTTCTAAACAGAACCGTGTGATTTCAAAACCAAAAACGTTCTCAGCCAAATTTTTTTTTTTTTTTTTTTAAACTCAGGGTGAAAAACGTTGGCTTCCAATTTTGGTCAAAAAACTGAATTTTTCTATTAATTTGTTTTTAACTTTTTAATTTTTTTTCCCCTCTAATTTTTCACAGGGAAATGATTTGCCCATGAGCTTCAGGGTAAAGCTTTCTACCTGTCCAGGGAACTGTTCCCTTCAAATCAGACTAACAGTATATCGTAAAAAAAACCTTCATCTACCATGAAAAATGTCAGTGGAGTTCAGTTTGAAAAAGATGATGTCAAATGTGCTAGATTCTGCCAGGGGATCCAAGCTGTAGGAACTCTGCAGGGACTACAGGAGTGTTACAGGTAAGAAGGAAGAAAGAGGAGAGATAGGTGCTAATAGTTTGAGCGCTGCTTTATAGCAAGAGACCTGCACCAAGTACAAACAGTCAAAAAGCCCAAGGCTGAATCCATTCAGTCTTTGCAGGTTAATCTAAACCGCAGAAATTAAACTGAGAAACAACTGGACACACATTCACTTTTGATTCAGGATATGCAGCCACATGCCTTCAGTGGTTCAGGCCAGAAGCCAGGTGATGCTAGAGCCCAGCTGTCTGGCATAGCCAGAATGGGCTGTGTGTTCATTTCTTCCTGCTGTCCCCAAAGTCTCTGGGATTTGCAATCCAGAATCACACCAGCAGGAGGCTGCAGGATTACTCATCACTTCCTCTTCTGGCTTCCACGTGCCTCTGGGATTTGTAGCCCGCAGTTTCAGCTCACAATAATTTTCAGTAAGTTTAGCAGGGCAGGGCAGCTCTGTACTTAGTGGGGGGAAAAGGGGGCTTAGCCAGGGGAAGGGTGGCTTAACCCCCTCCCTTGCCCCAGACCTGAGCTGGGGTTTGCCTGGGAAGGCAGTCCCTGCTTCCCCTCCCCCCACCACATCTCTGCTGGAGCAGACAGCACAGTCCAGCCCAGGGCTGCAGAACATGCTGGAGGACTCTCATTTAACTTGAACCAGGAAGGGGTCTGGGACAGACGTTTCATAAACCAGATTGACCCAGATTGGTTAAGTCTGATTCAGCCAGATTTATCTAAAACCAATTTCAGCCATTTTCAAACTGGTTTGTGCGCACCAAACTTCTATTCTGTTACAGGCTTAAACCGGTTTCTGATCACTTCAACAGGTTTGCATGCAACTTCTGTCCCTAGCCTTAAAGAACTTACCAAAAAGAGTGAGAAATGTCTTGCTTACATTAAGGAAAAGGGGATATACTGCTTGTATTCAGGGAAAATATTGGGTGCCAAAGTGCTCTTGATCTTACTGGTGCTAGCAGAAAAAGGCATAAAAGCTAGATGAATCCAGATTTTTTCCTCTTTACTTTCCTCTTTTCTGGTAAGATTGATTAGCTAGCAGAACAAGCTAACAGGAGAAGTGGTAGATTCTACACCTCTGGCTGTTTTCAGATCAATACTGGGTGTCTTGGCTGGAACACACACATTAGCCATATACAAGTTATTAAGCTCATTACCAAGTAACAGAGTGATGTTTAGGGCCTGTCACATATGGAGGTCATATTAGATGACCTAACAGTCATTTCTGGCCTTAAGAGCTATGAACCTTTGAAAAACATTACAGTGAAAATGAGGGTGGAAATGCCTAGAATAGAGAATCTCATGAAATGTAGTTCATTTGCAGATTTCAGCTTCACCTCCTCACTCCAACTCTCCTTATCCTCTGCCCAAAGGTTATCCTGTTTACGAACTCTGATCGAGTAAAGATCTCCTTGTACTAGTGCCCACTACTGTCTTAGTATTTTCCCTGCATTGGCGTGTAGTGGTAGTCATCTCGGTTTCTCTTTTCTTTCGTGGAGGTAAATCATCAGTGCAGGGCACTTTACAAACACATGGAAGTACACAGTGAGAATGTGAAACTGAGCAAAGGGAGAGACATCAAACGTTGTCACTGCAAGAGACTTCGTGCTGTCACCCTCATTTGCTCAAATCATTAGGCCATGCACACCAATAACCCTTACTGCTTATAAACAACAGCCTCAGATGAGTCTCTCTCTCAAATAATTCAGCTCATTTTTCTTTTGCAGAGTGAGTAGAACATTTACACAATAAGATAATACAAAACTAATTGATGACATGGAATAATAAGACCCTGGTTGGCACTAAATATCTCTATCTATCACTAAATGCTTTTTGCCAAGATGAATAGTATCAAAGTAGCAACAAAATGTCACATCTAAGTTTCCTCTGATATACTTCTACATCTCCTAATCTGTTGAAAGGTTTTAATTTTCTGCTGATAAGACAATATTGTTGTTGGACGTTTGCTTTTCAAGAGCGTTGCAATGACTATTTTCTCAGCATGTTTCAGCTCACTTTCTCCATGTCCAGTAGTCTTCATTTCACACACTTCTATGAAACATGAAGAAGTTAAATGGAAGCAATCCCAAGCACCACTAGCACACTGGAAGAAAATGCCCGTTAAAAAAAAAAAAAAAACAACGCGCACACAATTTATTATGCATAATAGATTGTGCACAGCAACTTACATTAGCAATAATGCACATAGAATACAACAATAATGAAGTGTTTTTATAACTGATTTAACAAGCTAACATGACATTACAAATAGCTTCGGTGTTGATTGTGCTAATATTAATTGAGTGTCAAAATATTTATGTTTAATAGTTGGACAATTAATTTCCCAAGGTATGAGATGTTTGCTAGTGCCCATCCTGAAAGGAAATGGTTGTGTATATATGGCAAGGTTTCACATCAAAAGGTATTAGGAAACTGGCATCATGGAAGTTGCCTGGATTGTCGTGTTAACTGGGCCATGAAAGGCAAGATGAAAGACAAGAAAGGGGAGGACAAACAATCAAATTAGAACAGGAGACAAGTCATAATGCAAAATTCTGATCTAGACCTGAATTCCAAACCTTACCCCTCACTTCAAAAGCCCAGGGTCACCAAGATCTAGGCATTTGGCAAAGCATACTACACTGGTAGTGGACAACTATTAAAATTAGGTACCAGATTTAGACCCCAACGTGAACTGGTTACTTGGACCAGGACACATGATCTATATTCATATCAGCAACCACTTGCAAGGCTGCTCATTGTTACTGGAGCAATAGTAGGACGTGTCAAAGGGCTCGAAGAATACCATAATGACACCACCATCTTCTGCAAGGAACATGGAAGCAGAAACATCGTGCATCTTACATCATTGAAGACTTACATGATTTACTCCTGAAAGAGGAGAACTGAAGTACTGCACTGACCATCCAGGGTATTTATGAAGCAACAATCAGCCTAATATCTAGCCATTGACCAGATTATGGGAAGAAGATATATTTAGATGCTGAACTCTGCATAGGCCCAATTATCTGCTGGTGTGGAAGTTATACAGGATTAAGATCCCAATTGGGCAAAGCAGTACAGCATGAACAGATGTCCCAATCTTGTCAACAGGATTTAAGCACGTGCTTAAGTGCTTTGTTGAATCAGAACCTCAAGGCCTAAGTGACAATATAGGGATAGGAGATTCAATAGCAGAGTTCTTAAAATTCTTTAGAAATTACACAGTCCATTGCTGTTGGGACACTAGTCTTTGGAGGATTATCACAAAGCCATTCCAAGATTTTGAAAGGACAAATTTCCTGCTGGAGTATGGTATTTAGCTCTCTGGGTGGCACAAATTACAGCACTTTTTTTTATTTCACTATTTACTTCAAGGAATTGTAGGAGAGAAATCGGATGCTGGCAGTATTTTAAACCTACTGGCACTCTGTAAACAAGTTAGATCCAGAGAGATTTGCATGTTGCTTCTTGAAGTAGAAGGAGAACCACTGAGACTGAATAATTGAAACCAGTTATGTTGACTTCATTTTGTTGTTTTCATTTTCCCTAGGCCTGACTCTTGTGCTGTCTGCTCGCTGTCTTAATACCTGGCAGGGACAATCAACTATTTGGAATCTCATTTACATAATAGCTCATATACAGACAGTGCTCCATGGGGGATTAGTGCCTTGGAGGGTATCACAGCATGCAGAAAAGCTAGTATAGAAATGACCATTTTTCTTAAATTACAGGGCTTCCCCCCCCTTTTTTTTTCTAAAAAAGAGGAGTCAGAATGTGCAAAAACCAAGGGATGGTCTTAAAATAGGTCAATGTGTACCGTGAGCACATCTTGAGCTGACATTTTAATAGCACCTTTCCTCTAGGTAGTAAACTTTCTAAAGCATTTGGAAAGCTAACTCATTGTACAACCAAAAGGCTAGCTCCTTCCAATGTACACCCAAAGGATCAGACCTTACCTACATGCTGCTGCTGCTGCCGTTATAGAAGTCAGGCAAAATTAATTGGGAGAACATAGCCTCTGACAAAACGCTAAAGGAATAAGGGCTAGGAAACAGAAGGCAGGTGACGGGGCGATGATATAACAATCTTCCAATATGCAAAATGTCATTAAAAAGGGGTGCGTAATCAACGGTTCTCTATGCCCACAAGGAAAGGCCAAAACAAATTAGCCTCTTTTTTTAGTGTTTCGACGCTACTTAACCCAAATTTTTGCTGCAAATTGAGCTATCTGGGATTATAGTAGAATCACCTGGTTGGAGATTTTTAGAAATAAGACAGACATACATCAGTCAGGGATGGTCTGGATATAATTGACCAGTAGTAGGAGCTGGATTAGATGATCTTTTGATGTCTGTTGCCACCGGAGATCTTTATAATGCTATGGCCCAATCTCATTGAGTTGCAGGCCCTATTCCTTGACTTCAGTGAGCTTCAGCCCACAGGAATCTTTTTGCATAGTTATGGCCACAGACAAGAAGTGAAGACAAACAGAGGTGAAGTTTAGTCAGGAATACAATAGCCTGAACTGAATTTTGATGGGACATAAATAGGCTTGTCAACCGTCCCCATTTCAAGGCATATCACCTTAGTCATACACAGTCATCCACTTTCCAAACGGACTTCTTGGCCCTCTCACTTCTTATCCAAAGGATTGAGGGGTGAACTACATTTCTTTACAGCAACATAAATGGATCCCACATCACTCTGGATGCTTTGCTTGAACACATGCACATATGGATTTGGACTCATCACACATGGTGTCTCATGTTTTTGGATGTTACCCTCCCCCCGCCCCTTCTTGAAGAAGTGCCAGTGGAATCGTAATGATCACATCTTCCGTTTATGCCTGATCTGGAAGACAGAGCGCTGGATTACAATTCTAATCAATCTAAGAACACATGATGCAACCGGGCTGAACAAATGATTTCAAATACCAAGGTGATGAATACAGCATAAAAGTGCAGCAATTACAGCACAGAGAGGCAGAAAAACAGGCAGGTTTAATAAGAATCTAGCCTAAAACCACTTACACAATGCTCCCTACAACCATGCTGTGCCATCGACAATTCAGAGACCAGTGACCGCTACTGAATTATCAACACCGTGCCTTGCAACCCCCAGGTGGCTCTTTGGAGGTTTCCCATTTATGCTGATAGGATCGCAACACAAAGTGGTATGGCTGCAAGCAGTGAGTGACATCAATCTGAAACCTCAGAACTAAATTAAATAGTATGGTAATTTATTATGAAAAAGGGGAGGTAGACTGTTTGTAAGCCACAGCCAGGAGAACAGGCTTAATGACAGCATGCAGTGCAGATGTTTAAGGTTTTCTTTTATCATGCTGTAAAAATGTATGTACAATTATGTCCTCAAAAGTACATAAACAGAAATTAAGTGCAATGAAAGGGCAGTTTTAAAACCGCCCACATAATCTCTATACATTTTTAACATAGTACCCATGGATTTTGGGTTCAGCAGACTTAAAAATCCAGTGTGATTTTTATTATCATTGTTTAGCATCTTTATTCTAAGTAGCATTTTCATTTTAATTCTTTTTGTCAAATTGGGATGCATTTAATTAAAGGCAATAACATAAAATAGAACATCTGTATCGTCTCCTTTTAATGATAACCCAAGTGCTGTTACATAATATCCTGCACTTGCTCCCATTGAAAACACAAAGTCAAATTCAGAGATGCAAAGTATAAATCAGGAGCCATCTAGCTTCAGAGAGCCTCCTTATAAATATCAGTTCCTTCAGTGACTATTACAGCTAACTACATTTCCCTTACATATAAAACGTACTTGATATTATTTACAGTACCCATAAAGCAAATGCTTTAAAAGTTTAACATAACACAGTTCGGTTGTGTACAACAAACGTTCTAAAACGCATTTCCCAGGCCCATGATATAATATATTTTCCCAAAATATTAAAAAAAACAAAAACAAAAAAAACCCCTCCCATTTTCTTCTACATCTATTAACAGTTTTTGCCTTTCATAATCCATGCTGAATCAATGAAGTTGTATGTCTAGAAACTGACCCAAATGATGCACACTGCTATTTCTGATAGAAACAATTGTCACCTGGGTCATTTTTTAAATTTATAATTAAAGGTTGAAGATGGAACCAGATGGCCTCTGGTACCAGTGTCTTGCCACTATTTAAAGATACCGTCCCACATACCTTCGCAATTAGCTTACTAAACTATATAGTAATCAAGCTATATCTAGAAAAGGAAATAATTTTGCCTTGTATTACAACTTACTGAGAAAGGTTTTCTGAAGACTGAAGTAGAAGAGTGGTGCTAGCCATTTAAATGTATTTTAGAGAGCTTGCACTTGTGCTGTTGAGCTATATACCTAAACAAATGTTTTGTGGCCAGTTTTTCCAGTGTATATCTCATAATATGCTATAGACAAGCTGCATCAGCACAATCCTAAACCACATTATGATTGGACAATGACTGCATAATAGCAAAGTAATACAGTGTGTACGTATACATGTTGATGGGGAAAGCAAGAGTATACAACTTTGCCTTGCATTGTGTAAAATGTGAGAAAATAGTATTCTGTATAAAATTAGGTTTCAGCTATACAGTTAGCATCTACAAGCAGAAGAAAATGCTTGCTACATGAGTTAGGAGTGCTACAACATACATGATATATAACGTTCTGCACTGTAATAGACTTCATCAGCTGAAAGAATATGCCTTATAGACCTGATCTGGCATTGTTAAAGTTAACAAGAGACTGTCAGCAAGATCCAGACAAGGTTTTAAGTCAGTGATGAAAAACATCCCCAGCACCTTCCAGGGTAGAGCTCACCCTGGAAGGTCTGATCCTGCAGTTAGAAACATGCTGGGAGTAAGGAACCCAGATCCAACCCGGGTGTAATAGCCTCCACAGCTACATACAGCAAATCCTAAATTCTGTCTTTATACTCCATGCAACTTTGTTCAAGTCAGGTTTCAACTCCCTATATGCCAGCCATATCCCAAAGAAGAATGCACAGAAAATAAAGAGCAGCAAAACGGCACAGGAATAAATTTGTCCTATTGAAGCTTCTTGTGCCACGTAAAGCTAAAGCAGTTTCTGTCAGTAACTAAAAACTCTTTCACAGAAATACCAGATGGAAAAGCAGCTGAGATGGTCTTTGAAGAAAAAGAAGACGTTCCCGGTGCTTACCTGGTGGAATGTATTATATTCCAAGCTACCGGTGTATCTACAATACAGAACTTCCATTGGTCACGGTCTGAGACTGGAAGAGTGCATTGTTTCAAGTCAAGGAAGCGTCACAGCAACAGTAACTCAACGTTGAAGAAAAATCCCAAACAACGTGACCTAAATTTCATCCTTGCAATGAAAGGCTCGTTACAAAACAAATTTAGGAGGGGGGGCTTTACAGCTGCAGTTTGCTCCAAGACAACATACGGAACCTGATCACAGACAGTCACTTATATGGTTCTTTTGGACTCCAGACAAAAGTATCGTTTTGATGTCAGCTGCCTACATGATGCAAGCAATGCAGTCAATCAAATCTATACCCAATCACAGCCAATGCATCCATTTTGCAACCGAACAACAGAGAAATTCCATTTCCAAGGATATCAGGAGGGGTGATTCAATAGCTCAATACATAAAATGGGTTGTAGTACCCTCTTTTAATCAGAAACAGCTGCAGAGAATTTAGACCAACGATACCTTGGACAGCTGTGCCCGCAGGTGATCAGAGTCCACTATAGTTTCCTCATGGAGACCGTCAATCTCTTTACAAACTGCAAAACCCAAGTCATTGCTAACACCAAAAAGCTATTTGGCATTCAGCACTGCCTTGCACTGTGCACACAAGTTAGCACTGTTGTGCAGGTGGCCAGAGGAAAAACACGACTTCCGCAGACCAGAAAATGTTAGCAGAAACTTCTTGGCTGAGAAAGGTTGGAGCAACAAATGAGAGCCAGGAGAAAGCATCATGCAGAGGCTAAAGCCCTCAAGGAGCAAGACTGATTAGGTTTTGTGCCCCCCTCTCCCCTTAAATGTAAGCCTTTTGCTCTTTAAAAAGCAAATCAGTTCCCAATCAATAATGATTGAAGTCATATATTTTTTTAAAAATCTGAATCAAATTTGAATCCATCAAACCTATTCCTAGGCAAGCCTGTGACCCTCTCTGGCTCCTGCCACGACTGAATCCCACGGGCCTAATTCACCCACAGGGCAACTGGATTGAATCCGGTGCTCTCCGTGGGCCAAAGAGACATCACATCTCCATCTTCTGTTCCCTCTGGCACAGCCTTAGCTCGTTAGCAGGGCGGTCTTTTTTAAGGAAAGGGGGTCCTGGACTGATGCAAAAGGACCCTGCTGGATGGGGAACAGGAGGGCTTTTGTGCTGGCAACTCGTCTTGGGTTGTGTGTACATGCAGCACCCCCAACACACACGCACACAGCATCTGCGGGCGGGTGCTGCCAGGACAAGGGGGCACAGGTGGGCCCGGGAAGCAGCCGGCTGCCCCCGCCCAGGCCGCATCTGCCCGGCTACCTGCTGAGGGCGGGCGGCATCCGTGCGCACACGCACGCACGCACACACACACGCGCACACACACACACCTGGGCTGAGGTCCCCCGAGCCCCCCGCTCACCTGGGCGGCCGCCGGCCCCGCGGCTACAGGTCTCCGGGCGAGCCGCCCTGCAGGTGCGGGTGCTCCTCCTCAGGCGGGCGGCGGTTGGCGGTTGGCGCGGCCGCACCTGTGCCAGGCGAGCGAGCCCGGCGCTCAGTCCACGTGCTGGGAGGCCGGAGGGCTCCGCCCGCCTGTCGCCCCCGCGGCCCGGGGGGGAGCGCCCCCCATCCCCGCCTCCCTCGGGAGCCCCGGGGCTCCGCGGCGCGTCTGGGCGGCGGAGCCGGGCGCACGCACGGCGGGGCGGGGGGCGGGCGAGGAGCGGCTGCCCACGTACAGCTCCTGCTCGCGGGAGCCGCTTCATATTGGCCGACGCGACGCTCCGCTCCGCTCCGCTCCCCTCCCCGGCCTCAGCCCCCTGCTCCCTCCCGCGGCTGCTGGGCTCGGGCGGCCCCGGCGGCGGAGCGGGGTGCCGCCAGGAGGAAGCCCCCGCCAGGGGAGAGGGGAGAACATCAAGGCAGCCGAGGCCAGGAGCCAGGTGAGGGAGGGCGTGCGCCGAGCCCCAGCTGTAGGAGCGACTGGGGACAGCTTCATGCTCCCCGCCTGACCCGCTCCATCGACTGGGCTCCCACTGCCACCCAACCCCGGCGCTCCCTCCTCGCCCCCGGCCTCCGCCCTACGGCGCTTGTGTGGCCCCGTTGCGTTGTCTCCCCCTACGACCTCCAGGAGGAAGGACACATGTAGGGCCTGGACTGCCATTATGAGGGAAGGCAAGCGCTTGCAGTCATTCCTTCGTAGGAAGGTGTGAGAAACTGGCTCTTGTGGACGAGCGTTGAGGGGGCAAGGCTCGTGCTGTGAGAAGCGCTGATCTCTGGCTCAGACCTAATCCATTTGAACGGCTGCCTCCAGCTAGTTGTAGTCACTCAGCAGGCTACTTTCTAACTAGTCAGTCTAACTCTTATGCCCGTTTTACAGAAGGGAGAGAGGAACTATTATGCCCGTTTTACAGAAGGGAGATAGGGCACTGAGGCACAGACAGGCCAAGCGACTCCCCTCACTGCACACAAGGGGTCTGTGGTACAGTGGGAACCTGGTGCTAGTTCTCCAAAGTCCCAGCTGGGGCCCAAGCCACTGCCCCCTCTTGGGCATGGCCCCCTCATTAATACTGCTCGCACAGAGGCACTGGACCTAACCATAGAGTGCATAAATACCACCCTAATGAAGTATCCTGTAAACCACGAGTAAAACTGCAGAGTAAATGCATCAGCAGCACTCGGGTGACATTCTCTTTTGTACAAAATGTTCTTCAAAATCCTGTGCAAGTAAGTAACTGAACACAAATGGGTGGTTCCACCACAATTAATAGGACTGATAACAGGCTGAATTAAACACATCCACAATGGTAGGACCAGTTCATACCTGTTTTCACAAGGTGCTCTCACTAAACAAGACCTTGGCAGTGGTGGAAGAATGAAAAGTTGCATCTCCTGACTGGTGACCAGAGACTGAAGCACAGATTCAATTAAAAGGATCCCTCATCCTGCCAGTAAATGGTTATACATCTTGCATGTGGCCAAAATTCCTCCTGTTCCCTAATTGGAAGGCAAATCAAATGGAGGTGAGACACTAAACCTATTGCAACTGGATTGCAATTTATGAGAATTACTTGTATTTAGACACTATCCAGAGTCCCCAGAATGACTAAGCCTTCACAGTGGATAGTTAACACACACACACACACACACACACACACACACACACACACACACACACACACAGAGTGAAAACAGGGTTCCAGCTCTATAACCTATGCTGTCAAAATGAGATTGCCGTGTCAAACTCCTCCCTTGCATAGCTTATTTTCCTTTTGCAATGTGTGGTCCTTCCCAGAGACAAACGTACACCTCTGCGTGAGCACAGACACGTTAAAAATATCAAAATGTTAAAGGCACTGTTCTACCCCGGAAAGAAACCGTGCCTTCGGAGCTAGCAGATCTATCTGCTTCATTGCCAAATATATATTCTTAAATTTCTTTTTACCATTCATCCTACAGAATCAAAGTGATTCGAGTGGAACCAACTGCATTTTTTTTCTTTCCTCTTGGCTAATATATCACTTCTATAGTATGTCCCAATCAGTTGCACCTATGCAAGGCCACTGGAGGCAGCCATCTGGGCGGTCCAGGGGTCAGTGAAGGGCTGATTTGGCCTAATGATAATGGAGGAAACAGTCCAACTGGATCTCCAGAGAGAGAAAATACATATTTGGTAACTTGAGCGTGACTGGTCTCAAAATTGAGGACATACAGTAAACTTGGGGCCCCACCCTATGAGGATCACTTTATTCATAAGGACTCAAATATACAGCATGTAGGACCTTCACTACAGCATATTAACTAGAGGTTCTCTCTCTCCCAGCTGTTTGTAGGGCTCCATAAGCACAGTATCTGAGCACCTCCCCATCATTACTGTATTTTTCTTCATGGCGCCCTTGTGTAAGGTAGGCAGTGCCATTTTATAAGCAAGTGACTGAAGCCAAGGGTTTTGCATCAGCAATGATGATCTGGGCCTAAATGACTTGCCCAAGGTCACACAGAGCATTAGTAGCAGAGCAAGACATTGAACCCAGGTGTGCTGAATCCCAGGCAAAACACCAGACTATCCCCACTCTCACTTTGAAACTACTCACAAATTAAACACACTGCTGGCAGAGGACATGAGCAAAGCCAGACACTTCGCACATGAGTAACTTTTCAGTTATTAGCACCCAAATGCTAAATAACTTGGACCTAACCCACCATGAAATTCACCGCCCTTAATAGCTCATGATGGCTGAAGTAAATGAATGCAGCTTTTTATGAACAAACAGAAAGAAAAACGAATGGATCCATTTTTGTTGTTGTTGTTGCAAAGACTACAACAGGTCACATCTAAACACCACAAAATTCAGGAATGAAGAGGTGTGTATGTGTTTGTTTAAACACAGGCAACAGGGTACCACTATACTGCCAGGTCCCTGCAGTGCCAGCGCTCTCTCCCTTTCCCTCTCTGTTTCAATATACTAGATAGTGATGAAGGCAAAAAAGCTAAATGTTTTGCTAAATTATCACAAATCACTGATGCCACCAGCCAATCAGCAGTTTTATAAAAGGCTCCAAAGTTTTGTGGCATGTTCAGAGGCCATTTTCTCTGTGCCCCTCAGCTTCCACGCTTAACACTTCTGGCTTCCCATGAGACAAAAGCAAACCCTTTTCCCTCCATAGCGCCTTTCTGCAAATGCAAAGCAAAAGGTGCGCTCCCAGCATGGTGCTGACATGGTCACTCTAATGGGATTTAGTTGCTGTTTCTCTTTCTTTTAGTTGCCTTCATCATAAAAGGCGTTCAACAAGGTAGTCACAGTTCTTTGGGCGAATCTGATATTTTTTATTAGACCAACTTAAATAGTTGGACAAAAAATATTAAGCAAGCTTTCGGGTTCAAAAACCCTTCATCAGACTAAGGATGTTTCAGCAGTTGGTGTGTGCTCTTCCTGGATGGAATGAAAAGTAAAGCAGCCAGAGGCTGGGCTGGTGTGCAGACAAGACAGGCAGTCAGTGAAAACATAGACTGAGGAGTCAATGGGTGAGAGGCTGGGTTGGGGGGTGGGGAAGAGAGGAGAGGGGACGAATGGTGAAGAGATACCAGGGGAGTCAGATGTCAGGCAGGTTATAATGTGTCATAAATCCAATGTCTATATTCAGTCCATGAGTTTTAGTATCCAGGAGGCTGACGAAGTGGAGTTCATAGGCTCGCCTCTGGAAGTGTTTGGTAAGTTCCCTTTGAGGATCAGGACTGAGAGATTGGAGACAGAGTGGTTTTCTTTTGAGAAATGTGCCCCCACCGGTAATTAGGTATTCCTGTCTTTGATAGCTGTCCAGTGTGCACTCGTTCTGGTGCGCAGTTGTTGTTTGGTCTCACCTACGTATTTTCCATCTGGGCATTTGGTGCATTGGATGAGATGTATGACATTTCTGGAGGTGCAGATGTGAGATCCAGGAACGCTGATGGCTCTGTTGTGAGGTGTAATAATTGTGGGGGTGGTGGAGATGTGTTGGCAGGTTTTGCATTTCTTGTCCTGGCATGGTCTGGATCCATTCGGTGTGTTCTGGACCTCAGGAAGTTTGCTTCTGGTGATGAGGTTAACGAGGTTCGGTGCTGGTTTGAAGGCTAGGATGGGTGGCTCTGAGAAGATCTCTTTAAGAATAGGGTCTCTTTCTAGTATGGGTTGCAATTGTTTGAGGATTTTCTGTATGGGTTCGAGGGAGGGGTGATATGTCATAACCAGTGGTGTGCAATTTGTGGGGGGGGTTCTTCTGTACTGCAGCAGTTACTGGATATGTGGTATCCAGGTGGCTCTTTCAAACATGCGGTCTATCTCTCTGGAGGAGTGTCCTTGTTGGGTGAAAACCTTTTTAAGATAGGTGAGATGGCAGTCCCGGTTGTTCTCTTCAGTGCAAATTCAGTGGTATCTGAGGGCTTGGCTGTATATTACAGCTTTTTGAGTGTGTTTAGGGCACTTGCTGGTTCTGTGCAGATATACATGTTGGTCTGTGGGTTTCTTGTATAACATGGTCTGTGTTTTATCATTCTGGATACTGATCACGGTGTCTAAAAAGGAGATGTCAGTGCTGGAGTATTCTAGAGAAAATCGGATGGAGGGATGGCGGTTGTTGAATTTCTGATGGAACTCAGTCAGAGATTGCAGGTTTTCAGTCCAAATGATGAAGATGTCATCGATATATCTTAAGTATAGCGAGAGCTTGATGGTGCAGTTCTTGAGGAAGTCTTCTTCCAGGGGACTCATAAAAAGGTTGGCATACTGTGGAGCCATTTTGGTGCCCGCAGTACCATTGACTTGGTGAAAGGGGCTAGGAAGGATTTTATGCCAGGAAAGTACCATGCTGGCAGGATACAAATTAAATGCCTCATTCACAAGGCTGCATGGTTTTTGCTCAGCTTAACATGCATGTGATTGTACAAGTGTCATATCAGCTGCCGGAGAGCTCTCCATATTGTTTCCTGAATGCGCTGCAGACATTCCTAATTGACTCAAATGGCTTCCATTGGAAACCACTCCACAGTCAATTGATTTCCCCACTTCTCTCTTCCCCCTCACCTCCCAGCCTGTTTCTCACCCATTGACTCCTCAATCTACATTTTCACCGACTACCTGTCTTGTATGCATACCAGCCCAGCCTCTGGCTTCTTAACTTTTCATTCCATCGAGGAAGAGCTCACACCAACTGCTGAAACTTCCTTAGCCTGATGAAGGGTTTTTAAACCCAAAAGCTTGCTTAATACTTTTTTCCAACTATTTAAGTTAGTCTAATAAAAGATATCAGATTCACCCAAAGAACCTTGTCTGCCTGTGTCCTTAGACCAACACGGCTACAACCTACACCCCTGCAACAAGGTAGTGTCATTCTTAATGGGAATGCACATGTGTGGCTCATTTGGCAAAGCCAACAGCTCCTTATGCACACAGCAGCTCCTGTTCCTGCTCCCTGCGCAGCTTTGATCCAAAAACATGCTGGATCAGAGTGCCACAAGTGGGAGGGCATTAAGGCTATTGAGGCTGAATATCCAGAGAAACAATCTAGTGGGGACATCACTTGACTGTGGAGTGGTTTCCAATGGAAGCCTCCGCACTTGAGTCAATTAGAAATGTCTACAGCGCATTCAGGAAACAATACGGAGAGCTCTCCGGCAGCTGATATGACACTTGTACAATCACATGAATGTTAAGCTAAGCAAAAACCATGCAGCCTTGTGAATGAGGCATTTAATTTGTATCCTGCCAGCATGGTACTTTCCTGGCATACAATCCTTCCTATCCCCTTTCACCAAGTCAATGAACCACACAGCATTTCCAACACTTAGAGCTGAAGAGTTTACAAGCCCAGTAAGTACCAGCAAGGAGGGACCCTGATCATCACTACTGCCTCTCCATCTGCTCCCCACTTGCTCCAAGGACCTAGTAATTAGTCCCTGACCCTGACCATTATTACTCCCTGAGCAAATTCAGTTGCGCTGCCTGATTCATGGGAAGGGGTGAACCAAAGCTCTGCTACCTTCTGCCCACTCCAGCCATTAAAGCTGAGAGCAACGATTCTCAGCCAGGGTGCCGCAAGCTCCTTTGAAAGGGTGCCACGGGGTTCCTCACAATATTAGCACTGTTAGGCTTGCAAACAACTACACATGATTCACAAGATAAACCCAGAGATTGCAAGTATGAATCCACGGTGTCAAGAACATTCTGACCTGTTGTAGTCTTTCTGAGTTCTTTGCAGCAAGAAAAAAATTGGTCTAGTATTTTTCCATAGTCAAAAAATGAGTAAAAGTTAACAGCTGGCATTTTTTGAAGTGTGGCTTGAGTCTAAAAATGTTGAGAACCGCTGCTTTAGAGGCTGTGTAGACATGCTGGGATGATTTTACTATCTCTCACATATAGGCCAGGACATCATCCAACAACTAGGGGGAGGGGATTTCTTCACAGCTTCAGACTAGACATAAGAAAAAGCTTCTTTACAAGTTGAGTACTGAGGGTTTGGAACAGGTTCCCACCCAGAGGCAGTACAGTCACCCACCCTGGTGATCTTCAAAAAGCATCTTGATGCCCATCTTGCTGGAGTCATCTCATCCCGGCAGTCTTTCCTGCCCAAGTGCAGGGAGGCTGGAGCCAATGATCTGTAAGGTCCCTTCCAGCCCCTAAAAAAACTGTGAAACTAGCTATCTGTTATTAGATGTTACACATTTCCATATCCAACAAGAACACTTAATGATACTGAGAACTGATTAACTGGGCTAAGGGCCATCCTCATTTTCATTATGTTTTACATGGAGGTGGGGTTTTGATCCATCCCTTTTCCTTTTTTTTTTTTTCTTCCCCATTGCTTTTTAGTTAACTCTTACAAGGAAAAAGCCATCTGGCCTTACAGAGCCCCATTAACATCAGTGGGGGTGCTTGCATGAATAAAGCATATAGGAACGGGCCCATTATATGTAGGATCAGCTTGTAGAGCATGATTCCCTCCCTCTGGCTAATTTTCTTCCCCACAAGTTCTTGGAGATATTTTACCAAAAAATCTTCCATTTAGTAGCAAAACCATCTGCCTTGTCATGGTCTGAAAACAGTAATTGGAAAACCAATTAGAGTTATATACTCCTTTTTAAACTGTGCACAGATCAGCTTCTAATCTCAATTACCCCAACATAAATCCAAAGGATCCCCAGCGATGCCTGATTTATGTTCACATAATTGAAATCAGAAACTGGCCCCCACCTCTTTTTTTACTGTGCGTTCTTTACACTATATAATACTGATTGTGTCAAGGTATTATCTGGTTTGTCTGAATAAATATTAATGGCTATTTTCATTCACATATAAAGGACCCATGCTCAGAACAATAGTGCATGAAGTGCACAATGTGGAAATGTGTGTTTTTCTGAAAGGGGATGGTTGTTTCAGAAATCACGAGTATGTCATTTGCATTATGTTTCCGAAAATGATATAGCAAGAGACAATATAATACTAATGTGACAAAGTAACACAGGGAAAAATTATTAAAGGCAGGGAAAGTTGTTGTCACAGACATGCCTAGCTGCCTGCGGGTAATTGGTGACAGTTGTCACTGTCATCACTGAGCCATCACTTTAATAACAAGTGGATTATCATTTGATGTCACTTGTCATTGACATGCTGTACATCAGTCAAACCTGTTAATCAAATATTGAGTACCACCCCCACTTAAGGAGAAGAGGCTCAGGAAACCCATGGCTGGATTGACACTGTAGGAGGTTTTGTTTTGATACCTGCTCATGCTTTGAAACTCCTCTTTCACCGGAAAAGCACAAACCATGCAAAGCTATGGCACCCTGGCCAGATGAGCAGGCTGAGGCATAGCCTCAGGAGCTATTGTTTAACAAGGCTGCCAGCATGCTCCAAAGACTGACAGCGTTTGCCACACAGGATTGAATCACTGCTCCATGACACCAAAGCAATTGGGCAGGGGCCGAGGAGCAGCTAAATCAAACCCATGCAACAATGCATTAAGCCAAGGATGATAAACTCATCTGGCCCCGTGGGTTCAGTGAGTGACACGGGAACAGCTAACAGGTCAGATGAATGGTGTGGAGGTGACCCGAGGGGCGAGACTGAGCCCATGAACCTCCTTTCCTCCCTGCATGCCGGATCCAGCTCCTGCTCTGGCCCATCCAAGACAGGAGCCACTGGCGGGGTGGTCCTAGACTGGCCCCATGCAGGTTCCACGTGCAGCGCTGGTCCCAGAGCCCTGTGTGTGGACGGCCCTGCACAGGAGGCCAGTCCAGCATCTGCCACAAGACCCAGGGTCAGTACCAGGAGTCAGATGATGTGGCTGTATTGGCCAGATGCAGCCCGTGGGACAGATCTTTGACACCCACTTCCATTTCCTATAATGTCTCCCTCTTATAATCTCCGTGTTATGATTCTCCAGCGTCACCAGGTCAAGCTATAGAGGCTTTTAAATGATCAGATCAGTGGGCATTTTCCTCACTTAAGTCTGCCCAGAGAAATTAAAAGTGGAAGCAATCCATTAGGTCCATCTTGGTGATTAACCTCCCAGCTCATAATTGTTCCCTTAAGTATATTTGCTTTCTAGTTCTCTGCCTAATCCAGTTTTAAATGTCCCGAGAAGTGTAAGTGCTAACATACTTTAGAGAGAGTTCCCTAATGCTTCACACACTAATAGGTCTCACAAAGAGAAGTTTTTCAACTTTCAGCCTAAATTTTCTTTTTGCTCAATTTCATCCCATTATTCCTAATTAAAAACACTTTGCACCTCTAAAACAATTGCTTCCCAGCCTGGATGTTCATACCCTTCTAATGACAGTTAATTATCCCAGAGGAAAGTTGTTCTTACCTTGTTTGATCCTTTATTTCTCTTTCATATTGGATGATTTATTCTAAAGTTTAATTAGCAAATTTGAGAGCTAAGGAGATAGATTTAATAATTAGTGAGTGGGCTTTTGCTCGGGGATTTGAAATCCTTCTGCACACTGTTTATTGTGTTTGCCAGCTCATTAGATTGATTAATTGATGGGCTGGTTATTTGGGGTAGGGGAAAAAAATGAATCCTATAAAAAAAAAAATCACTGGGAGTTTGGGGAAAGAGTTAACTGCCAACTCACTTGTTTTGTGGGAAAAGCTGGAAGACATGCCTGGCCAAGATACTTAATGGCCCAAATCTGCTGCCTTTGACCTCCTCCATTAGAAGGCCCATTGATTTGATTACTCACAGACCAACCATCCTGAAGAAAGGTTGCAGGGTCAGATATAAATTATACAGTGGTATTAACGCTTAGGACATTGGTAGAAGGTAGAGTGTGCACTACCTAGAAATGGGTCCAAGCTACAAAACTTCTAGCTTATTCATATCTCCATTCCCACCAGCATTTGGTTCCAAGGTTTCAATTCAGCCTATTAAAGAGATTGAAGCTGGCTGCAAACTTCAAATCCAAGCCTAGCTTTGGCACAAATCCATCCCATCTTGCTGTCTCAAAGTCCAAGACTTTGATTCAAAGTTTATCATGTTTTCTATGGGGTCCACCCTCAGTGGAGCTCATAATAGAGTCTATGAACAGAGAGAGGAAGTCAGCCACGTTAGTCCAAAATCAGGCAAAAGCATGGTAGAGATGCACCTTATAACCTAATTGGCTCACAGATGTGTCAGTGTCCATGAGCAGGTGCTCACAAAAGTGTAGGCATTTCTAATTCAGTTAGTCTATAAGGTGCATCTCTACTTTGCTTTCTGCATAATAGAATCTGATAACTTTTGCAACTCCCTTTGATAAACCTTTCTAGTCCAGACACCATTTGAGAACAATCATTACATTATTAGTACATTATTTCAGCAAAATAAAACCATGGCTAACTATGACAAGCCCCATAACAATTTGCTTGCTATCAGTTGTGAGCATGAACATTTGTAACTCAGGCCAAAAGAATATACTGTGGGGTCCACTATAACCTTCCACCATTCACTACAATGAGCAGGTTCAACTTCTCGTGAGATCTCACAAGACGTTGTAATCTCAAACTGTGGCAATATTGCTCTAGGGATGGGAGAAACATTTCAAATGCTCTGCCTTTGAGATGGGTGATTTTATTATTCTCTCTGTATAGAGAAGGCCTTGGCACATTATGCAATAAAAAAGAAAGAATGCCTCAGGCTCTTGCTATGCCAGGTAAATGAGACCTCTGCTCTCTGAACAGGCCACTACCAGGCAAATCAAAATCTGAGCAGAGTTTCTTGTAATTTTTACAATGGATTTCAGTGGAGAGTTTCTGTTGGGTTTTTTTTTTAAACACTAGCCCTATAATTTAATGAGTCATATGTTCTAAATCCTTTGTTGCTTTTTCATTTTAAACATCTTTAAATGTTTTGTTGAGAATGTGCCTATTTTTAGACCTCCCTTCAGTAAGAGACATTTTCCCCATTTCAAAGGGGAAGCTCCATTCAGACTTTTGTATTTGGAAGGTTTGTGGGCAGTCCTCACTGTAGGGGAGACTTTTTTCCCCCTCCGGGATCTTTAGATGGGCAGCGCTGGCTCTTGCCTGTCTTCTAGGAGCGCTGCCCTTATCCTCCCTCCTGGGGCAAAATTATTCCTGCAGGGGTGTGGCAAACGCATGTCTACAGACTATCCCGTGTTCAATACAACATGCATACATGTGTAAACCACCTTATGACCCTGCCTAAGGAAGGCTCTATGCAGCAGGCTGAAGAAGTGTTTTTCAGGAGGAGTTAGAAGGATTCTGTCTGCCTTCAGTAGCGGATCCAGAAATGGGGCAAGGGAGGTGAGGCTCCCCAACTTTGGCTGGGCTGTGCATGCACGTGAGCTCTGAGCTCACCGCCTTGTCAGCACGGGCTCCTGCCAGAGCTTTGTGTGAGCAGCGAGCTCTGAGCTCAGCAGCTGATCCATGCAGGGTCTGATTGGAGCCCCTGCTTTCACCTGGCTCTGGAGCCCAGGCAGTGAACACTGCTGCTGTGTGCCCTTGCCCTTCCTCCTCCTCCCCACTGAATTCAGCAGCGAGAGAAAGGAAAGGATGAGGGGCAGCAATGCTCACCCCCTGGGCTCTGCTACAAGAAAGCAGGCTCTCCAGCCAGACCCTGTGCTGAAAGCTCGTGTGCGGCAGAGCTACCACACCCCCTCTGGATCTGCCCCTGCCTGCCTTTACCTCATTCCCTTGCTGTTGTTGGGAGGAGGAAGGCTGGGTGACTGATGAGGTCCTCCTCCTCCCCCATCCCATTCACTGGCAGGTTTCACTTTTTAAAAATTTTTTATTTGGAACAAAACCCAATTTTCAGGGAAATAACAAGTCAGGGCATTTCATTTTAAGTCAATTGAAATGGCTCATGGCGGGGTAGATGTTAAATGGTATTTTAAAAAGAATTTCAAGGAACTTTCACAATGCAAAGCGGTTTCAGATCAAACCAGCAAAGCTGTTCACTTCAAAAATGCCAAGTCTGTCCATTCCGCCTTTTTTCAGATCTTAAAAAAAAAAAAAAACACAACAAACTAACTGAAAAAGTCATCATCGTTACACATTGATAACACCATGCAAAGAATGTCACCCCTCAGTAGTCAGTGAGTTTTCCACTGGGCATCCCTGTGTAGTGTCTGATTTAGTTGGGTCCTGAAGGGCAAACCCACTCCTCAAAACTAATTCCAGGTAAGCTGTGCTACCTCCTGGAGAGATGCACAGGTCTGGGCAGGTCCTGTCACCTCTCAACACTATCTGCCAGCACACAGGGATCTGCTGCTGAGCTCTCGAAATGGGTCGTGCAAGCTCTTCACTTTCCCCCTTGAACAACAGAGCCATTTGGGCTTGCACAGGCCACACTAAAGCCATGGAGAAAGGGGCAACAGACTTGGCCCTATAGCTAACACTTACCCAGAATGCAGCTACCTTTGTAGTTGGTTGCCTCGTCAAGCTCCACTCGATGGGTTGCTAAGCACAGAACAAGCTCCCAAATCCTGAAAGTATATTGTGCACTGCCCAGCTTGAGACGGACTTTTTCTGGTCCACACCCACCCTTTAGCTGAAAGACCCTGGTCCTGGGAAATAAGTGGAATTATTCCACAAGTCTGACAACGACTCTCCCCAGAGATCACAAACAGGGCAAAGATCACGTAACCTTTGTGCCGGATCCTGTGACTGTCACCAAGCATTTAGAGCAAGAGCGGCAGGGGTTTGTGGCACACGTTTGATTGAAGTAAAAGGCCACAGGCCTGCTTGTCAACTGCTCTGTCCTTCTGAGCTCAGTCATGTCAGGGATACCTTGAGGCAGCCATGCAGCACATAGTTCAGTTCAGCAGTACACATGCTATAAAACAATACGACTCTCTGACTCCAGATCTACGCTTCAGTGTTTTACTCCTTTCTCAGAACTGAAAGTTGAGATCAGTTATCAAAAATGATCGGTGACTGCATCCGCTCTAAAAGGGACCCCATCAACTCAAAATCAGACACTGCAGAAGGGGGAGTTTGAGGTAGCCCTTCTCCACTGTCAATTTTGGTGATTTCACAGTCCATGTTTTCCTCCGCGAAAGTTTTTCTGTGCTCTGTGGCTGCATAAAAAGTCTACATAAACTGCAGGGGAAAATAAATAAGGCTGTAATCTGAGGTTCATTACGAAGTGCTCAAAGGAGAACAAAGTGAACAGAGTAGAACAAAAAAAAATCTATTTTTCAGGTATTCTGGTGTTATTTATAGCAATCTATAGGAAAAAAAATAAAACAGATGTGTGTTACAATGGCAGTACCCCTTTAAAAAATATCACTTTCCCCTGTTATCACACATTCATAGACATTGTCAGTACAGGGAGCTCCAATTTCGATGAATACAGCTTGCAGCTATGAAATCAAGCCAGAGCACTTGTAGCATTGAGACTGGACAGTATATATAAAACCAGTTTGCTCTGTTACTTATTATGAATTATGTCCAATCACTCTTGCCACAAATTGACCTTTCAACTGGGAACAAAGGTCAAGGAGTTAACTAATCGTCCAATGTCTTGGTAGAATAACTGGAGACAAAGGGCTGATTTAATCAAAATGTATCAGCAATTAGCTCCTAAAATGTGGTGCCTTTTATCTCTGTTGCATTTTTCAAATTAAATCCCTTATACATCAGGCCTGAGCAAAAAAATTCTTAGCAAATGAACTGCAATACAGTAGCTAAAGTATGTAGCAGGTGGATTTCTTGGTGAAAAGGAGAAACACAGTACACCATGTCCTTCTGCCTGCCTGCCTGCCTGCAGGAGACAAAATTCCCACTCAGAAACCCAATAAAAATATATTTCTTTTATAACAGCTTCATCAACTATACATTGTTTCTCTGAAAAAATGGATATGATTCTGAAGTCCTCCAAAATCATCAAGAACATATTTTTTTTCCAGTGCATCTCAAAAGTATATAAAAAAAAATATTGCCTGCAAACAGCTGAAACAGATGGTCTGTTGTGAATCTCCCATAGCCTCATGCAACCATGAGTCAAAATCATTTTTTAAACTGGTAAAAAAAAATCCATTTCTAGATTATAAGCCTTCCAAAAATCACTTTGGACTTCCAAATTCAAAGTCAAGAAAAAGGAGGGCCCTGGCCATTTCAAACCCGCTAATAAACTCAGACCTAGACCATCTTTTATTCTCCACTTACACAGCAATAGAAAGTCATCAGTTTTATTAATGTATTATATTATGGAAGGAATTCTCTACTGAAACAAGAATAGCACAGTGGTTCTAGTTAATAACCATTTTATGCTATCAAGGTCTCTCTTGTCACTGTGCCATCCAACTCTAGCGTTGTTATCCAGTCTAATCCAAAGCACAACCTGCAGTGCAGCCCTTTTGTGCCCGCTCAGGCAAATAGACAGCCCTCCAAAGTGCCCCTTGCCCTTTCACAGTCCTGTCAAATCCCAGAGCATCACTCTCCTGCTGACACTGCCCCATCAAATGTCCAACATCATTGCCTGCTCTCACTTCCCTCTCAGGCCCCCTGTTGCAATACATAATTATCTTTGTGGAAATAATGTTTCAGGAGATAAAAACAACCACCTAGGGCTAGGGTGTCTTTGATCAGCGCCAGCCCTGATCAGGAGATTCGCTCTTGGGAGCTTACAACAGCGGATGAACCAAGACAAAGCCCCTTCCCTTCCATGTCATTCTCACAGCGCATTGATTCTGCCCGGTAAGCAACCCCTCAAGCAAGCGGTTTCATCGCATGGAATACTTTGTGATTAGAAAGAAGACAAAAAAAAACTTGCCAGATGGGGAACTCTGGTTTCCTGCTTCTCTGCAGAGGCTCCAAGGACTTCTCCACTTCTCTGGGAGACTCTCCTCCCTGGTCATCTTCATGCTTGGGCTGCCCCTCTCCATGTTCTTCTATCAGCCCCATCAGGCAGTAGAGATGATGAGTTCTGGAGATTTGTGGGCACATCATGGGGACATCAAAGCCAGCAGTGCGATTCTGCAAGGAGTTGACAGAAACTTACTGCATGCACTGTACTACTTTATGATTTATTTAGACTCACCCTTTCAATAATTCATGCCACCCTTTCACTGTGCAGCAGGACAACAATGGCAGCACCACAGTGACACAAAGAGTGAATAATCACAGCTGTAGCAGATGTTTAGGTATTGATACAAGCTATATATTACCAACAAATATTAAGGGGCAGGTTAATGATGTGGTTCAGGAGACAGCCCTATTATTTTCAGGTAGGCAGGAACCCTTGCTCCTTTGTTCTGCAATACAATGTTTGCATAGATGAAGTGACAAATCCAGGGCCAGGTTCAGCTGTAGCCCCATGGTAGATGGTACAGGGGGCGGTCAGACCTGTAGCCATGGTAGAGAGGGAGGTCAGACCTGCAGCTTTGGAAAGGGCAATCTCAGAAGCAGATGCAGATATAGAGGGTTGATTCTGAGCTCATGCTGGAGTAGCTCCATTGGAATCAATATACTGGGGGGGAAAAATGAGGAGCTGGAAGTAAGGCCCAAGATGTTGGTGAGTGTGCAGGGTGTTTCTGGATGCAGTGTATAAAACAGGCCTCTTGCTCCTTCCCCTGAAGGGCTCTGAAGATCATCATCCCTCAGGAACGCATTTATTGCAGTGGACAGTGAGATGAAGCAGCCCTGATGTCCCACATTATGAGCCCCAGGGACACTAATAGGGAAAGGCTCTGTGCCCCCAACACCTTTACATACCCAACCCCACGCCAGCCACAATCTGGCTCCATCCCTAGTGGATGCTCCATTTTCCTTCTTTAGGGTCTGGGCCAGCACACAGCAATCTTAGAGGGCATCTTAGGCACTGGCATCCATTGCTGTGATGGCTCAACAGCAGCAGAGGAGGTTTAGATTGCTTTGAATAAGGCTCAGTCCAATCCTTCTCCATATTTCAGGAGTATCAACATTTGAGCAGAGATGATTCTTAGGTGCAGGGACCCTCTCGTGAAGTCTCTGATACCCCTTACTTCCCTTTGGTGAGAAATGCCACACGGGCAAGTTCTCTCTGTGGCATTTGCCCCACTCCAGGAGTTGGGGAAGTTACCTGAATGCACACTTACGGTTAGCATGAGGCCCTGCAAGCCCCAGGACAATAATCCTACCCATTTCCCAATGTCCAAACAATCCCATTACGGGACCCCTGTGGCCTCCTTCCCCCATCCGTCACAGAGGCAGGGCAGGGCATTCTGCACACCGTTTCTCAAGCTGTTTTGGGACAGGTTTATTCCTGTGTTGCTCCTAGTCCAGGCAATGAATTTCACTCTCCTTGCTACCCACCCCATGCTTGGGAGCAGTGTCCTGTAAACACCCACAAAGCCACCTCTGTATCCTTCTTAAAACTCTCCTTTTCCACGATGCCTACAAAATAGTTAACAACTGTTCGAGCTACTGGTACGCTGAGCCCACAGCCGATCACACTGACCAACAATGTTTTCTTGCTTCCTTGTCCTTCTATCGGTCTATCAGTCTTGTCTTACATGTAGACTGTAAGCCCTTTGGGGTTGTCACTTTGTCCTATGTTTGTACAGCACCTAGTAGAGTAGGATTCATGTCCAGGACCGAGCATCTTAGATGCAATATTATTACTTCAACAACAATTATAGACTCCATTTGAGTCTAGCAATAGGTTTCATCTGAGCTCTAGATAGGTCCTTGTTTTTCAGACTGTTTTGCCTATCTCTATGCATTGCAATACTGGGCTTTCAACACCTCCTTCAATAACTGCATTCCTTCCCCTCTCTGCTTGTCATCATATTTGTGCCGACCCAGCATTTCCTGGGATTTTTCTCACTAATAATGCCTGATTCTCATATAAAAAAAAAATGGAGCTTACGCTTCACTCTGCTAGCCAGCCATTTACTGGCAGCAAAAAATTGCCTTTTTATAGATAGTGGCTGATCTTCAAGACTGGTTAGCTAATCAAATACATAATGACAGTGGGATCCCATCAATCAATAGTGAGGACTGAGTAATATAGACAGAGTAAGACCATCAGCTTTTGTTGAAGGACAAAATAAGGAGAACCACAGGGAAATCTTATAGTCACTCAAGGACCCGTCTTCCTGATCTTTTGTCACATTTTCCATTTGGTTAAAATGGCCAATATTCATCTCCAGCAGAATTCTCTCCGTGAAGTTTCTGGGGCTGTGCCACTTCTGAAGCTGCCCTGACTAGCTCCATTTGCTCAAGAAGTTTTCATTACATTCCCAATCCTGTAAACATCACATACCGCAAGAATATACTTGTAAAAAGGTCCTGGATTCTCTGCTTACAGTACATGGAAAATGAGAGTCGAATCCAAAGCTGTTCAGTGGGACACTCTTTACAAACATTTCTGGATACACCAAAATAGGAGACAGGGACAACAGAACTGAACATTCACATTGGGAATTTGCTACTGTAAGCCTGTTCCAGTTTGAGCCAAGTTTCCCCAGCAGCATTATCATGAAGGAAGGAAACACTCTGGTATTAAGGAATGCTTCTAGTTGCCATGACAATATACAAATTCCAAAAGATGTTAAAAGCAGATTTCAGGCAGAAATATTTAGCATTGCATCTAAGTGCAGGCCAGTAGATCAGAGTCAGAACTCATCTCTAATATAAGTGGTAGTAGCTTCTCCGCTAGTTTAGACATTGAACTATTGTTCCTAATGCTTATTCAGCTACAAAAAAGGGCCCATTTTTGGAAACAATTTTGTAAACACAGTAACTTTATATACCAGAAGCTGTGCTTATAAACCCTTATCTCAAGACTGCCACAGTATCTCATTGCTCTTTTGTTCCACCTTTATTAGACAGTGCCTCTACTAAAAGTGAGCCACAGATTAGGTTCGTATTTTCCTTCTTTATTTTTTCCTCCATCAATGCATGCAGGAGCACACAAAATTAGAAATTTATTCTTTCCTGCTTCTAACTTTTACATTAGGAATTAAGGTCTGTACTACACTGGTTTGCTGCAAGACTCCAGGGCTGAATGGAGAACTAGTAATATAGCATGACAAGTAATGGAACAGCCTGATTAAGAGGGGGAATAAAAAAGATTTTTTAAGCATCTTTTGGGCTTGTTTAATTATTGTTCCCATTTATTATATTCAAACAAGCAACAAGCCATGGGAGAAAGATTTTCTCCTTAAAGATTTTTTTTTTTTTTTTTTTTGCACCGGTCCTGGAAGCACCTGTAATACCAGGTCAATGCATGGAGTGGATGGAGCACGCTCCGGTTCCACCACCCAATACCAAAAAGAATCTGCTCAATATAAACCTCCTGCCCGCACTTCTACACTATAACTAAGACTGTTGCCCTGAATCCTTCAAGCTTACTTTCAGGACAAAAAAGGTGTGCATGTTGGAGGGGGTGGGAAGGGGGGAGAGAAAATTGGATAGTCCTGATATTTCTATAAGTTTAAAAACAAGTAGAGAAAAAGAGCAGAGAGGTTAGCCATGTTACTCTCAAGACCAGCAGAAGGGTGGGCAGGGTGACACCAAACTAACAAGATCCCTAGATGCTTTGCTGAAACATTTGCATCCAAGGTGTCACCATCCCTACCTTCTGCCTAACTAGGGAAAAAGAAATTTTTAAAAGCTAACAGGATCTTATAGCTGGACAACCTTCTTTCTGGAGATAAAAAGCCAAAAAGAGCAACAATTCTTTTGACTTCTCCAGGTTTGTCATGTTTAAGACACCAATTTGTTAAGACACCAATCTGTGTCTTTAGTGAGCACCCACAGCACATCTTACCTTGGCTGAACTGAGCTTTCTTGTAGCTATAAAACCAGAACAGAGCCTTTCAATTTTGGGGCGGGGGGCAGCAACATCATTTAAACTGTTGTGAATAAAGTTTATCACTAATCAAGTTAACGGGCTAACCAATGACTGCAGTGCTCCTTGTCTAGAGCTCTCCATTTCTTTTCTGCTTGGCAGTGTATCATGCCAAGTATCAGGATCCTGGACTCCTTTATGATATGCTGTGCCAACTTGAGCTCAACAGCCCCTTCAACAGTACTTCATCTGAGCACATTATTTCAACAGGATTTCATTTGCAGTGGCACCATCTTAAAAAAATATAATGTTTGGGAAAGGCAAGAAAGTCAAAAACACACCACTTATGTGATCTAGAACAAAAAGGGGGAGCACCTTGGCCCCATCCAAAACAGATTATATCAGATGGAACAATAACAACTCTCTTTTCACCCACAATACCAGAGAACCTACTGCAATATGTTCAGGGGGAAACAGTTCTGAGAAAAAAACAAGAGATCTCAACATCACTTCTTCCATGGGACTGACACCTCGACATACTGGGGAATTTAACATCTGCTCCATAATTCATATAAAACATGATTATTTTCCACCCTTATTAATAGCGCAAAACCTAATACTATTAAAACAGAAATCACCAGCTGCTCCAGACTTTTGCCTCTTGAAAATGGATGATACGGGGTAAAATGAATACATACTGCTGAGAAGGTATTTGGTTGTTTTTTTAATTGGATCTGAAGCCTTGCATTCAAATAGCACAAAAAGGGAACATTTTGGATACTCTCTCTCTATCGTATTTGGGCAGCTGGATTGCTCCCCTTTCTTAACTATTTTTTCTTGACTTTTCTATTATTCTTTTGTATTCGGGTTTTTCTCCTATCCTTAACAGCACCGGACGCAAGTGCCTTCCCAGATTGCCTAAGTGACAGGACTAACATTGGTCAGTGGGCAGTTTTTTTCTGCCCACTGGTGTCTATCTGACCCTAATATAATTATTAGTGCCCTCACTTTTATAGGCAACACCTACACATTTTCCTGGTACAATAGGACTCACTGTGCTGACCCACAGCTGTCCTTTTCCTCTATACCACTTTTTGGCTTCATTATGTTAACTCCCACATGAGAAGTACTTAATAACGCGACTTGTTCATCTCACTGTTGGCAGGTTGTATTGTTTAGACTACAATTGCACTGCAGCACAGGAACAATCATCTGACAAAATGGGTCTGGTTATAACCTTGTACCAGCTTCACAACAGCACATCTCCATTTGGTTCAATGGTGCTGATGCACATGAGGGCAAGCAAAACCAGAAGCAATCCTTGATGGATTTCCCTGGACGACACATAGCAAAAACATTACTATCTCATCATGGACCCAGATCACATGGGACACATGTGCTGAATCCACCCTCTCAGACTCTCTTGGTCTGCTATTTGCACATAACGAACCGCGGGATGTTAGGAAAAAATGTGACGGGTATCTAGAAAGCTCCTGGAAGCTTGGGAAACATCACATTATACATGCTACCGAAAAAAGGACTTTTCATGTTATACATAGTGCTTGGAAGAAGCACCTGGCTTTGTCAGGGAAATCATAACACAAAGGTTAGGGTAAATGATTAATTGCTCTCATGGTCAAATTTCTCCATAATAAAACAAAAACCAGGGACATTTGAACTGATGTCTGGATCTGAACTCAAACCCTCGGAGTTTATCCTGGTTTTCACCAAAACTATCAATCATACCAGACGTATTCAAACTCAACACCATCCCAATGTTCAGCTCAACATCATTTGAAATTTGGTGAAGGTTTACTATGCGGTATAATATTCAATATACAACTTGCAAGACACACATATACCTTAAAATATCATAAAGGTACAAATGAAAGGCAAAATATATTTCAAACATGCAGGTGCACCCCTCTCACATTTCTGAACATCAGTTGTGCTCAGGAGGATTCAAGATAGAAAGTGCATGTCAGTGTATGCCAAGTCAATAAAAAATAATGGTGCACTCTCTTATGAGAGCTGAACACTGTTAAAATCTCAGAGGTCAGAATATCCAGGAATTAACACACAAGTGACATAACCAGTCCTCTACGGCTGTGAAATATTCCTTCATCATTACCCACCCACCTTCTAGGAGAGAATTTACACTCTTGACTTTCTCTTCTTTGAGTTTTAAATTATCTGCAAACCTTAGATATTGATCGGTTTATTTGCATTGATTTCCCTTCTGTTGAAAAGAATGGGAGGTTTTTCCAAATGGATATCTGATTATCCCCAAAGGCTGCTTTAGGGACTGTGTGTAATGAATTGGTAGGTCTCAGTCCAGTTCCCAGGAGACAGATGGCCTCATTACAAATATCACCACCACAGGCAAGACACATTGATCCTTTCATTGGCGATGACAGCTAAGACACAGGCACAGAGATTAAACGACCTCTCACTCCAGTTGGTGGTTCCTCCAGATCAATGCAGGCATGGCATATTCCAGAGCTCACAGCATGGAGGTTGGCAATATTCAAATGCAGGTATGTGAGATTAACCCATGTTAGAGCCGTCAAAGTCAAGAAAGAGGAATGAAAAGGTCATATTTCAGGTCCTGTCCCTGGTCTCACAACTGCATGCAGAAGGCCTTGTCCCAACGCAGAAAAGCACTTAAGCACATGCATAAATCAATGCCTGTTTGGAAGAAGACTTAGAAACATGCTTTACTTCAAGCATGTGCTTAAATCCCATTGACTGGAGTTCCCTCAGGGGCAATTGCTTGAGGGCTTTCCTGAATTGGCAGTTTTGCTAGATAATCTGATTTCTGCAAGATACTAATATTTAGTATTCACACTGTGTTACAGCAGCAGCCCAACGCCCCAGTCTGTCCTCACTGGGGACTCCAGGGGGTAGAGCTGCTGTGCATACACACAACAGTATCAATACTCTATGTAGCAAGGATTGCACAATCCAAATTCAGCAGCTTTTCGAAGGTTCAGTTTTCTGGAAAATCCAAACAAGTTTTGTGCTGAGCCGCTTAACTTTTACCACATGCCATATTGCTTGGCTAGCCTGTTTTGCTTGGGTTATACACCCTAATTTCTCTCTTGCTTTCTGTCTCTATTCATTTAAGTTGAAACAAAACCCAGGCCTCTCTTATGAATCACTGTAATTTTTGTCTAACTTCTTCTGCTAGCTATTAAAGGGAAGCATATGTAACATTGACCCTGCCAACCCCTATCCATTCCCTTTCAATTATTGTACAATTTAGATCAACTTGAAGAGTCACCATGCCTTATATGTGCCACAACAGTGTCCCATAACTGAGCTTTTTATTGCCCCTAGAAGGTATGAGGGGGAGGATAATAGTACTTAGCCCTAATAGTCCAGTCTTTATCTATAAATCTCACTACTGCTATTTTACAGATGTGGGCACTGAGGCACAGACAGGTGAAATGCCCTGGGTCATACAATAGGGCAGTAGCAGATTGGAGAAGATAACTCAAGTCTTCCGACTCACAGAGCTGCACTATTCACTGGCTCTCACTGATGCTGCAGCAGAGTAAGATGCAGATCAGAGGCATTATGAACCATTCCCCAAATACAGCTAGGTGGAGATTGTCAGATCATTCCACTGAGTGGAAATCAGCTGTGTCCATTGCCAATAAATCAGTGAGTTGAGACTAGATCTGAGAGTAAAGCCTTTATTGCAACAGATGTATTGGGACAATGAAACCAGGGGCACCATAGAAGATATTACTAGGAAGAAAGTTACTCCCCCACCTGCACTGCCAAACCCAAGGGGGCTTGAAACTAGGATAGCTTCCAGGCTCATTACACGAGAGACCCAGTAAGAGAAACCCATGCCGAATGTCCTCTAGCTCCACTGAATCCATGAACCAAAGAGATCCAATGAAGCTAAGATCTGCTTCAGAGGCACAGGCTCTCTCTACAATTCCCCAGAGATCTACGTAGCTTTGCCTGCCAAGAAAGACTAGGAAGAAACTATTTTTCTTTTCCTATCACTCCTGGATAGGTAGAACCTGAATGACATAATCATCACGTCACAGAAATGTTAAGTGAGGTCATATTTTAGACATAAACTACACCATCTAACAGTAGGGGGAAACCTATTGAATCATTTCATTTGATGCTCTGCCTTCTGAAGGGCAAGTTTTTTCCAAAATTCATACTACTAACCTCAGCTTATCTCTTGCTGAATATCCCTCCGGGCACTGCTGTGTTAAACGTGGCAGTGCAGAAAGGAGTGACTTTTCCAGTCACTCTTACAGCTGTGCCAGACCTCTCCCACTTCAGGATAACTTGCTCTTGATGCCAAGAACCAAGAGCAACTTCTGAACGGCACTTAAGATTCTGTTTCCCATTGACTTGCAGCAAGATGTAGGGTCTTCTTAAGTTACCTTGGCAAATTGGATCCCAAAGGATTTAGGTGACTTCAGATACTGGAGTCAGTATTTTGGCAAGGGCTAGAAGGCAGCATAATTCAGCTGCTGAGAAGATCTGGTACCAACACAAAGACAGGACTTACACAGTGAAGCCAACACCAAACTAAGCATTATCTCCAACACACGACCTTCTTAAGCAACTATTTTAAAGCATCCCGGAGGGCTTCTGTTACCATTTGGTCTCACTTTATTTCAAGATAGACAAACTGATTTTTGCTAGTCTTAAAAGCAGTCACTGAAAACAGGATTTTCAATACCCTTTACTTTCCTTTTCCTCCCCCTGCATCAAAATATATGTTTTAAATCACACACTGAAAATAACTGTGGTTCAAGGGTCGGGGGGGAATGATTGGCTTCTTAAATAAAAAACGGTAGAAGACTGGGGAAAAACCTATCCCAGCAGATGGTAGGTTAGCCCATATTTAAGGAGTACCTTCATTTGGGTAAAACCATTCAGATTTTTGGTCAAAATTATCTGGACCCTTTATATTTCTCTTGACGTAACTGTTGTTCAGTCCACACGGTTGCAGGCTCAAGGTAATGTTCATATCTCTAACGTATCGGTTAAAGAGTGTGTCATTTCACTTGTACAATACGTTTTAACAATTGAAGACGGCTGTACAATCTGAAGACTATTTTTAATTTATCATATTAATTCGAACTGTAATATCCTGCCAGACAAAGTAGAATGGGTTTGACATATGTCCTGTTCGGTAAAGAATAAGCTATGCTAGAGAGAATAAACTCAGATTTTCCCTCATTCGGCCCTACTCTGGCTCCCTCCTGCTCTGGAAATAGCATTTGTCTTTTACAGTGATTTGCCAAGACAAAAACACAAATCAGACTTGTGCCTTTTATATCTGCACTGTTTTGAATATGCAATATTGTACGCGCCAGACAGGTGGTTAACTACGACACGAACAGGATTATTTTGCTGCTTACTTTTTCTGGTGGATATTCGGGTCTCATTTCCGCTCCAGGAGTCTATGACTGCAGAATTGGAACCAGAGCTACAGGTGACGATAGAAACTTGCACACCTCTACCGACTTCTGATGAGTTATTGCTAATTGACACCCAGTGAGGATGTGGCCCTTGCTGAAACGACAATGCAGCTAAAGAGAATCACTAAACACTTGAGAGAGGAAGGGATTCTGTGTTTATTTAAACCATATTGGTCAGCTGCTTTTGGCAAGCGGGTATGTAACCCTCGTGTCCAATGAACGCTTCGTTGAATGGATGTCTGCTGAAGATGCAGCGCTCCATCCAGGACATGAGAAATCATAATAAACATCACTGAGGCCTCCAACAATTTCCCCAGGATTTGGGGAGAAACAAACTTCATCGTCCTGGAATTTCTAAGGTTCAAAAAAAAAAAAAAAAAAAAAAAGTGCGGGGGATTGGGGTTCCTTTATCACGAAACTAAAAGAGGCACAAACTCAGTTTTTCACCAGACTTTTCTAGGTCACCTTTAATATTACTGATATCAGGTGAGTGCTTTTATGCTTGCCTATCTGCTCTGCCAATCCCGTCTAATTCCCTTTGTCATTACTGTTCGTGAGCATTACTGAAACAAGAATGTACGGCTTAATTATGGAGGACAATGCACTGAGTTATACTAACGGCTGATCTTGAAAATGCCTTTTTTCTTTCCTTTTTAATAGCTGCATTCAGGGAATTAGAAATGGAAAAACCCTGCTCAGCCATCTACTCCATGCTGCCAGCGAAGGTCTGCTCCGTACATTCATTTTTGAACAGCCTAATTCCACGTGTCCACAGCTCACTTTTTTCAGTAACTCCAGAGCACAGCATTGCCCCTCCTCACTCCATCACAGCTGATATCAGAGCCATGAATGGACCCTGTGGCTGCAAAGAAGTCCCTTGAAGGGCTGGGGCCTTTGACTGTGAACTCTTTTGAGCTGGGGATGCAGACGGCCAGCCGTGCTTTGGGATGCTATAAAACACATCTTAGGGTCAGGAAGTCATTCCCGACAGTCAGCATGAATTGTCACTTTCTTAATTTCATACCATTAATGTCATACCATTACTCCTAGTTATACCGCCATAAATATCAACTCCCCATCCTCGCTGTTTACATCTTTCCAATGCTTTTAAGATTTGTGTCACATCACTTAGTCAAGCCATATATTTAGCTCTTTTAAACTCTCCCAGCTCTGGCCATATCTATTGCTATTCTCCAAGTGCCAGTTTGCCAATAATCCTTCTAGTAAGCGGCCAAGAAGCAAATGCTGGAGCCCAGGCATGGGCGGTTCTAGGAATTGGAAAAGGAGGGTGCAGCTAGTACGGTGCATCTTCACATATGCCACAACACACATTTTTCTCCAGTTAAAAAGAAACTAAAAACTTACTAATAGGTTAGGGCAGGGGTCAGCAATCCCTGGCACACATGCCAAGCACACCACCGCCAGCCCGGGCTCTAAGCATCTGCTGCCAGCCACAGAGCCCAGGCTGCTCCCAGCAGGCGGCTGGGAGGCTGCAAGCCCTGCTGCAAGCAGACTGGTCTCCGTGACCGGCTGCAGCTGGGAGGCTGCAAACAGCTGCTCCAGGCTCTGGCATGTCGACACCCCAGCACCTTCCAAGGTAGACTTTGCGGGTTTTTTGGCACTCTGGTCAAAAAACGTTGCCTACCCCTGGGTTAGGGGCTTCAGCCTATATTTATTACAAATAGAACTTTATTGGAATATGCATTCATTTGCTATATCATATACTATGTATAAAACATAACAAACCAGGCAAGATAATGAAAAGACATTTCATTAGTCCCGCAATCCATTAGGATTAAATGCATATCTTTCAGATTCATAATCCAAAACGTAGCCTTCTTGAGCATCTTGACAGTACACCCAGTATTTCACTGAAAATTAACTCCACAGATGAGCTATTGTTTCTAGCTAGCATTAAAGCAGTCTGCAGGACTATGAAATAGGAGCTACATTACCAGGATCAGCTAACAAAAAAAAAAAAAGAAAGAAAGAAAGAAAAGAATTGTAGAACAAAGTCTAGCGTGACTAGTGGAACAATTAAAGACCATTAAAAAGTCATTAATGTCTGTGCACTTGAGAGTTCAGAAGAAATAGGGTGTATTACAGTGAGCCAGGACCTCAACTGACACCCTCACTCTGCCTGAACAGAAATACTGCTGCCACTGCCAGGCAGTTGGTTTTAAACTTTGAATGGAGCAGGAATCACAGCGGGGTGCAGTTGCACCCTCCCCTTGCCTCCAGGATCCACCCCTGACTCCAGGAACCACAAAGGAAGGAGTCCTTTACCTCCATGCCCCAGGACACATCCTCCCTGGATAGGCAGGAAGCATTTTGAACTCCATCTCAACAGGGCTGTCACTTGAATGAAGGCAACATTGAGAATCCAATTTGCAAGTTTTAGATAATCAGTTAGAGCAACAAATGGAAACTGAAATGTATTTGTGTTTTGACTGAATATATCTAATAACCAAGCAATATATAAGTGAAAACATCTGAAGGGACATGATGTGGCATCTACTATTCAGAAGTTACTCACATCAAGGTATGTGCAGTGCAGGACAGATTCAGCTTTCTAGGACCCCTCTGTCGAGCTGGGGAGTTGCAAAAGGGTTTAAACAAATGGCAAGTTTAGCTTTTAACGTTTTCTCTGTTCAATGTGTGTCACATACTCCTGGTGGCAAATATATTGGACTTAAAGCAGTAACTACTTGGTGAAGCTCTGTGACCTGTGTTACGTCGGCAGCTGACAGGTGAATATAGCAGTCCCCTTCTGACCACTATTAATCTAGACCACATGCAAGATAGCAGCTTACTATATAGCTAACAGAGGTAATCCTCTGACGTATGTGATAGAGGACCGCATGATGGATCTGATGGCAATAGGTTTAAACTCTTCTAATTACCAATGGTGGGTTTTGTTGCAGGAACACAAGAAAAGTATAAAGCTACATCCCACGGCCTGAACCTGATCACACGCACATATTTTGTTTTTCATCCACAGGAGTAAAAGGCACTTTCAAGCTTTCCAGCCAGGTTATTTGCTTCTCCTCTGCAAACTGAAAACAACAGACCTATTATCCTCTCCCTTAGTCACAAGGTCCAAGCTCTTGCATAATGCCACTGGCATGCACAGTTAACACTTTACCATCAAGCAATTCACAGACAACACAGCATAATTGATGAAGGAAATCAGGACTGTGGAAAACAACTAAATGCATAGCCCCAGGGTACAGAAAATTTATATCTCACCCAGACCTGCTCCTTTATTAGTTAATAATGGAGCCAGTGCTGCAGGTTTCCCTGCTCTCTGGTATTTCTAGTTTTTGCTAGCAGGCAGCGCATACTCTCACTAAGTTTTTCCTTTTAACAGTTCAAATCATAACACCTGCAGCCCCTTCCCAGGGCACAGAAGATATGTGGTACCTAGAGCTGCACCTGTGTTCATATTCAGATGTCAACATATTGCTATGTACAATACTTCTCACTTCAACACTTCTTGTCCCATCCTCCTCTGAAGCATCTGACACTAAACAGAGTCAGAGACAAGCAGGAGAAACCACTACATCTAATCCTGCCCGGCAGTCCTCATGCTCCTATGATCTTTGGCGTGTGCTGATTTTACAGTATTTCCCGAACAGGTACCCTGTTTTCAACAGAGACAATTACAGTCACTTTGCCAGCAGAGTAATGGAAGAATTTTTGGTGTGTTAATTTTTCAGTACACCATATATAAACAGCCTGTTTCATCCTATGCTGAAAACGGTGGGAGAATAACGTGGCACTTTTCTGAGAGATTAGTAGCTGGGTTTTCAGCCCTACTTTAAGTACTGAGAAGAACTGTTATTTGTCAAAAGTGTTATTAACCTCAGATAGGAATCAGCTTTTCTTCCCTAGCCAGAGTTCCCCTTCAGGGAGCTGTGCAACCTAAGAGCTTCAGAGGGCCCAGAGCTCACCTGGGATCTGACTGCAAAGATAAAAAGAATTGCTCATTAAGGTTAAAGAATCTTAACTAGACGCACAAACCTGAGTCGCAGAGATGGAAATGATGGAACAGCAATGCATAATTTAAAGAAACAGCTCCTGTTGTTGGGATATATAAATTAAAATACTGACTCAATAAGAAATAGTGGGATGGGGGGGTTGGAAGAAAAATCAATGGGTGAACGTGCTGGTTAGCAGTTAAATGCTCTCTGCACACAGTGTTCTCACTAAAAGGCAATTTATAAGGCTAGATAAACCCACTATTGGTTATGCTGCTGTGAATATATCAAACTCCAGTATGAACACAACACAGTCCTTCTTAATAGCCCTAATATTCAGTTGTTAGGCTTCTAGGAAATGCTCTGCATTACAAGTGCAATGCGCAAGGAAGAATATGGCAAAATTCTATTAATCCAGCATTTGCAAAAGGAAAGGCAAAGGGGAAAGGATGAGACACTGAACTCCAGCCCAGGACAATTTAGAGAGGCCAAGCAATAGGGAACAAATTCTCCAGCAATTTATGAAATAGGTAACCCAACTTATCTTCCACTGACTGGCAGGTCATTCATTCAAGAAACAAGAAAATCTCTACATCATGCACTTCATTATTTAGGAGAAAGAGAGACCAGACCCCCATCCCCAATAGGAAGAAAGGTTGAAGAGATACGACTGGATTTCAAAGGAGGACACCTAACGCTCCTCTTGCGATCAGTTTGTAATCGGAGCAAGGCACAGGGCCAGAAGAAATAAATGAGGCTCGATATCCAGAAAACAAAAGCAGATGAAAAATGGGGATGCTTTCTACCTGACAAGTAGAAGAGGAAGAAAGCATGCAGTCAGCCCACTTCCATATATAGCACCCAAACGGCCATCAGAAAGCAGCATACCTACTACAGTTGATCGCAGGTGAGCAGCTTCCAAGATCCATGATGTGGTGCTGGGGAATGCCTAACCTGCTCTGAAGAAGCTAGAGTAACTGCAGCTACTTGGAAAGACCGAATATAATACCAGCTTTAATTAAAAGAGGCCGAAGCCCTTTTTTTTTTTCTTCTTGGTAACTGGTAGCATTTAAAGGGCTAGAATCCAAATCTGGTGCTGTGGCTCTCTTGGAAATGATCTTCTCTCGCTTCGGCCTGTCAGCTTCAGCAGCAAATCAGAGCCCGTCAGTAGCATTCTGGTAATACGGTAACTGTGTAGTAAGCAGCAACAGTAGTTATTTGGTGGCAGCAGCAAACAAATTGTAAATCAATTCTACAGAGTGTAGGCATCGAGGCTAGCAGCCCGTGCAGCGTAAGCAGAGAGCTGATTGGCAACTGGTGAGCCAAAGCATTTCTGGAACAGGAAGGAAAGAAAAGTTGACAATCTAGAGACCTTTCCAGCTTCCTCACCTTAGCACAAGGACTCTCCAACTCCGTCCTCGTTACTGAAAATGCTCAAGCCTAACACCAGTGGCCCAAACCCTGAGCCTTCAAGCAAAGCCCTCGTTGAAATCCACTAGGTTTAGCCAAATCAGGACTTCAGTAAAGGTCTGGAAAGCCTCAGAGGGAAAAGGGCCAATCGTTTAAACTGCTGCGCTTTCTTTGCACCTGCCAGTCATGTTCCTCGCTTGTCTTGCGTCTTTGTCTTCCCCCATGTATAAAGTGAAGTCGTAACCTTTCTGATTTGGCAATGTTTCTTCTAGTCATCGCAACGTGGGAATCAGTACCAATATAAACCCTATTTTCCACTGCCCTTATATTGGTTTGAATGCAAATGTCCTTGTTCTTCCTTCCATTTCACAGGATACTCCATCAGCCGATCTACTAGGATCCTCTGGTTGTCCTCAGGATGTCTATCAGAATATCAGGCTGTGATACTCCTTAAAGCTACAGCATTCCCAATTTCTTAGGCACAGCAGATATGCTGGAAACGCGTTATTAAGCTTTGCTGGATTGTTTTATCACAGCAAAAATCTACTATAAAGAATCGATCAGTCAAGCAACACGACGTATTCTGGGTTGCGACCAGTCTTGAGTTAAATACACAAAGAGAGGAGCACTAGGGAAAGAAAAAAAAATATTCCTCCCCTTTGTCATCCTGTCTAGTCTTGTGTGACAACACAGCCTCCCCAGCCAGAGACCCAAAGCACTGATCTCTAACACCAACCATGTAAGATCACTCAGTTTTTCACTCCTAAGTCAGCAACGTGACCCCGGTGTTGTCATTCGTTATTAATTAGACAGGCCTGTGAATGCCAAAAAAAAAATCTCGCTTTAAGCTGTTGAGATAATTAGTGGGTTTTTAAGCAAATGAGAAAACTAGCTACAGGGAGGAACAAAGGGGGAAAGGGGGAAAGGAAACACAAAGGAACACATATTCCAGAGGAAACACACTAGTGTTAAAGGTGAACCCCAATTGCAAAGCTCTTGTTTTCTCTTCCACCCTCTGGATTTTCCTTCCTTTTTACATGAATGGAACGGTCTCCGACATCAGCGGGAGCTCCCCGAGAGTTTGGGTGCCTTAAATCACCACCCTACCAGATAAGAAACCTGCACGGTAGAGCATGTGGGCCTAACTTTGGACGCTTTCTGTTCTCTTTGGATTGAAATGGCTTCCATCTACCCCAAGGTTGCTCTTGAAAGTAGGCAGAAAGCAACTTAAAAACCAAATTTTCAGAGCAGCTGAGCACGGTAGCTTCAACCTCCACTGTGCTTTCTGAAAATCAGTTTGTCTGAAACGTGGAGGGCCTAATTCTAACTCCAAAGGCTTCCACTGACTGCCTAAGGCTTTGGATCACAAACTTCAGAGAAGTTAGAAATATTGGTAACCTATACCAGTACCTCTGATTTTTCTTCTGAAGTCAACTGGATAAAGAGAAGAGATGCAATTTCCTGAGTTAATGATGAGGTTATCTCTAGGCTGTAAATTTGCAGATACAGGCAGACCTGGACAGGCCCAAGAGTTGGGCAGACCAGAACCGGATGAAGTTTAACACTTCCCAGTGTAAGGTGCTCCGTCTGGGGGCAAATAACCCTCAACATACATACAGGCTCGGGGGCGACAGCTTAACTCGCACCATGGCCAAAAGGGACCTAGGGATAATGATTGACCATCGCATGAATTAGCCATCAGTGGTCAGCAGGGCAAATAACACGCTGGCGTGTAAAACTACGGAAGTGATACTCCCACTGTACTCAGCACTGTTTCGGGTGCTGCACTTCAATAAAGAGGAAGAAAAACTTGAGAGGGTCTAGAGAAGAGCCACCCGTATGATGCAAGACAAGTCATAAGAGGAAAGACTGAGAGACCTGGGCCTCTTTAGCCTAACGAACAGAAGGTTGATTGGGGACTTGATAGCGGCTTACCGCTCTATCAGAGGAGTGCATCAGGAGCTCAGTGAACAACTGCTCACTAGGGCATCCCTGGGGAAGATCAGGACCAATAGGTACAAACTCCTGGAGGGCTGTTTCAGGCTTAATACCAGGAAAAACTTCTTCACAGCCAGGGTGTCCAGACTGTGGAATAAACTCCCTCCAAAGATGGTGCAGGAGGTCTCCGAGAGGAGACTGGACAGTCACCTCACTGGGGTCACCTAACCCTGGTTGTCTTCCCACCTAGAGCAGGGGGGCTGGACCCGATGATCTGCAAGGACCCTTCCAGCCCCTAACCATCCATGAACTGCTAGTTAAATCTCTTTCTTGAGAAAGCATGTTAAGAAAGGACTTTTCTAAATAAAGAGAAATGCCAAGTTGAGGTAAAATGCCAGCAGAGACGTTCTGTCCCTGGAGACACATGCCTCTACTCTAAGTTTGAGTTGTTGCTTGCTTTTATGAATCTTAGAGACGTCCCATTGCTGTTCCTTAAATTATTAAGCTGCATATTGACATGTTTGAATGAGCTCATGCTTCCAAAGATGCTGAAGTACAAAAACAAGAAAATAAACAGTCACAGGATTGACTTCCTCTCCTTTTCATCAGTTTTAATTCCAGGACTAACTGCATTGTCTTTCCAGCCCAATATTAATCACACCACACAATGCTAAGGATTGAAATAAGAAGGACTTGTCCAGGAAGCTTAAAACTGTATTATATGCTGAATACAAATGAAAAGTCCCAGTTTGGCAGCATTGAGTGGAATTGTGCGGTATCTGATTTCAAGATTAAAACCCCTTTCTTGACAATAACAGGATTCACTATAACTATCATACTAATGGTTTTACTCAAATAGCAAGGGCTGAATGTTACATCAATGTGGTGGTTACTGAGCTTTGCTTTGGAACAACTCAGTACTGGTTTCATTTTCCAACTTGTAATACTATTTTTAAATGCTGGGGTTTTTTTCATCTAGTCTTCCCACTTAGGATGGTAGGCAAATTAGCCTCAGCAAAACATCTCTAAACTAGCTGGTCTAATAAAAAATATCATGTCTCCCCAAAGAACTTCGCCCGTCTAAACTTTAAGGAATTTTGCAATCCAGGTCTGAATTTTGCACCTGGACCCTGATCTTTACAGTGCGCCGAACCAAAATGATGGCATTGCCTCTTTAAGCAAACACATAAGCCCCACCAGCTCAAAGAGAGTTCAGACAGCCTTTCCCAGATTCTGGCATTTTGGAGTTTTTAATATTGTAACCTAAGCCAAGGAAGGAAGAAAGGGGAGCATGGCAGTAGATCCGGTGAAACCGAGAGATACAGTGTGAAGGAGAGCACCTTAAAATGCACCAGCAGTCACCTCATCTACAGACCACTGTCATCCACCACTGGGTAAGCAAGCGGTGAGCTGAGAGTTTGTTCCTATGCTAAACTTCATGCAACACTATGTGCCATTTTCCTACTGCAACCTGCTTACCATCTAGCATGTGAACTCGCTGAATCAGGCACTGTCTTACGCTGGTGCTTCCATAGGCTCCAAGGCTAAAAGACACCTTTATGACTATTGTCACGGAGGCACAGGCAGGGACACTTGAGCGGATTCTCTGGCTCCCCTGAAGTCAGGTGGAGGGCTGGGGGCAGCTGCGTGCAATGAATGACAATTAAAAGAGGGCTCCCCGCAGGAGCGTAACTGGGGGGGCAATAGGGGCAAGTGCCCCAGACACCAACTTGGGCGGTGTAGAGGGGCACAGAAAAAAAAATTGTGGCTGCTGCTGGCAACCACATGTTCGCATTTGTGTTCAAGATCACAAACTGGAAGTCACTGCTTCCACTTTGCACTGGACACCTGGCCACATCCCTACGCTGCTGGCTCCCCGACGGGAGAGGTGGACTGGAGGTTCTTGGGAGCTAGCCACGATTGAGGGGAGGCCGTCAAAGGATTCGATCACTTTTTCTTTCCGTGTAATAACCCACTTTTGTTTGTTCAGTTATTTGACTGACGTGCCTGCGGCAAAGTGTGATTTCTGGGCAAATTAATAACCTGGGGCTAGCCATTCAGCAGACCCGGGGACAAGTAGGATTACACAAATCCAGGGTATATATTTAGGAGCACCCCGACACCCCAGGGTTTTCTCACAGCTACCTCATTTGACTTCCTAAATAACACAGGCCATATCATTTCCCTTCTCAATAAACCAGAGCAAGAGGCAGTCCAGTCACAGACTGGAGATCTTCAGCATTAACATAATATAAATTAATATTCCAGCACATGGGGGCACGTCCTGTGTTGTGCTTGTTTCCTGCCCAGCGAAACGCACACTCAGTAGAACAGCTCTTTCATGCTTCTAGTGAAATAAAGCAAATAAATAATACAATTCTCAATCCAGAGTTTGACTTTCCTGGTTCGGTTTCCCTGTTGGAGGATTTAAAAAGCTTGGTTTGTTTCAGCCAAGTGGTGACGCAGTTATTTCGAACTGCAAAAGGTATTTGGAAACAAAAGTCTAGTTAAACAGAGACAAATCAATTCTTAGTCCAGATCTGTTAATCTGCCCTTAATCCCATTTTTTTCCTGACGTCTCAAATCAACCTGCTACATAGCAACGTAACAAATGCGTCTCTCAACCCTAGATGTGGTAGGGGCTCTGTTCCATCTCTGGGGTTTTTTTTTAATTTCCATAATCAATTATTTGCTAAGTGCTGATTACCGTGATACATCCAGAAAAATCATAAATAAGAAGCTGAGAGAGAGCAAAGAGTTTACGAGCAGAATAACTGCAGGAACGGGTGCTTACGTCAAATACACCGATGCCTGGAATACTGTGTTCAGTTCTGGGTCACCCTCTCTCGGCAACTAATTTGGGAAGCAGAACTAAAGGGAGTCTACAAGCAGGTAAGAAGAATAATTAAAGCCTGGAAAACCTTTCATATGAGGAGAGACTGAAAAGGCTGGGACCATCCATCTTTGTGGCAAAAGGAATAAGAGGGGACAGGATACAGATGCATAAAATAATGAAATTCACACTCTCTCAAGCGGATGAATTTAAAAGTAAAAGGAGCTATTTTTGGACGGGCAAATTATGGAATTGGATGCCATAAGACATCACAGAAAGCAATGGCCTGACAAGATGTATAAACGGACTGGCCACATACATGGATAACAATATCTTGTTATCAGTGAGGATATTAGGAGGGGAAAGAGTTCATAGGGATAGAAATTGTTGTGCTCCAGGACACGAAGCAAACTCTGCGGGTGAGGTGACTCCATACCTGTGTCCTGCAGGGTGCATTTGATTTAGAAAATGTTTTAGGTCATTTTTAAAAAACTTTTCTTCCTTTTTTGGTGCTTTTTCCACCACTCCAACTATAGAGTTCATTGAATTGTTCAAAACATTGATGTTTTTCCAAACACATAGGGAAGTTTTTCAGTTGAACTGATGGGTTTCCCCTCTTTTTTTCCACCCCCTGAGAATCAGTTCTGTCACTGATCTGAACCATTCTCTGAGGCAGCTGATGCCATTTGCAGAGGCAGGACATGGGGCTGGACGGATCACCAGTCACATCCCCTATGGCAATTCCTACCTGGCTCCCTGTATTATGACTACAATAAGGTTACCACCACTTAATCATTCAAAAGGCAGAAGTCATTAAGAGGGCAGAACAAAAACAAAAAAAGACAACGACACTCCAGGTGCAGTTTATGAACTAACCCCTTTTCATCCGCAAGAGTGGTTTTTCAGGACCCTTAATGGCCTTGTTATTCTCTGTTGCTCCATCTTAGCACAGCTTTGAGCAGCCAGTTCCAATATAGGTCCCCAGTGCAGAGTGAGCCAAGAAGAGGATTTCATTATAGCAGCAAGACAGCTGTCACCCCACAAGCTTTAGGGTCTCATCACACACACGCACATACTATTTCAACAGCTTACTGTAATTCTCAGGGCTTGGTACGTGAGAAGGAAACATCTGATAGTAAGGTTGCCTCTGAAACATTTTCTGGTCCTCCAAATTGAGAAACCCCCATTCTAGATTTTTGTTTTACTGCTGTATTTCTGGCTAGAGCTGCTCTAGCACTTGTGGACCATACTATAGATGCAAACGCCCAATGCGCAATACTCTGATGAAGGTGAGACTGCAGGCTGTAATTGGTCTATGCAAAACTTAGTTCTTAAATTCAGGAGTGAAAGAGCTATTGTAATTGCTAATTGGGTTTTATGAGCTTCTGCTGCTCTCCTGTTTGAGTGACTTTGAGGACTAGGGAAAAAGAGCTATTAGGCAATTTTTCTGAAGTACAGCTATTACTACCTAAAACATTAATTCTAACAAGTTATGTAGCTTCTGTTCGGCCATACGTAACCATTCAAACCACTTTCGCTCTCGTATGTGCATCGAGCCTATGATAGTCAACAGGACAGAGTGAGAGGAGAAAAGATATTCATACGTCCCTGAGTGTTAACTCAAATCATCCAATATAATGAATACAATAAAAAGTAGAAATAAGCGATTCTAACAGCAAAGGCTAAATTGCAGGTTTATAATGACAGGAAGGATTTCTGTGCTGGTATCCTTTAGTGAGTGCTGGGGATACAGCAGGACTGTGAATGAAGTTCATCATTCTCAGAATATTGCCAAGAACAGCATGGATTCTACCTTGACTTTCTGTTGCCATGGTGAGCAGGACTGCATCATCCTTTTAGAACAATATCCCAAACCTATGCAAAATATAGTCTCAATCGGCATTCCAGCAGGGAAATGAATTCATCAGAGAGGCCTGTGAAATTGTCCCAGATACTGAGTCAAAACAGTCTGCATGCTGTGCTTTCATAATGAGAGGTGGGGCAATCTGTCCCAGCAAAGACAGCTGGTCACATCTGGTGTGCAGCGCTGAGCACCCCTCTGATGCAGTGGCAGACAGATGCGATGATAATGTGAGAATTACCAGATTGGGCCAGCTCTTCAGCTTCACCAAGTATACACAATACACAGCTGAAGGGAAAGAGCCTGCAGGTGGGAAGGTGGCTGTAAATAACCTTTTGTCTCTGTTAACCCTAGGAGGGTCAGAGGCCAAAGCAGCCCAGAGCGTGACTAATAGCAGCACTTAATCTGCACCTTTCACACAAATGTGGGTGCTGTGGATCAGGTCGACTGTCCTTCATCCATTCTTCCCTTCTCCCATCACAGAGGGGAAGGGAGCAACTAACACCTTCTGGGTGCATTTACACATGCAAGATGTGCAAAAAACTAGAACTCTTGGTTCCAAAATGATACCTTTTATTCATGCAAGTAACACAGAGCAATAAACTCCGGTGCACTTTGTGCCAGTTTATTGCTTCTGGGTGCAGCATTTAAATGTGCACCCGGGACCACAGTATATTGAGCAGGGGTGGAGGTCTGGGGGTCAGCCTGCCAGCCTGGAGTTGCTCTGCCCCAGCTCAGTGTGCTGCAGAGGAGCTGCCTGTTGCATGAGGGTGCTAGTGTGGGGCTAGTCAGCAGGCAGCCCCCACACTGTAGCACCCTCATGCCCCAGCCAGCCCCGGTCACTGTCGACACACACGTTTTGGTGCACTAAATAAAACTCTGCCATAGGATATATTTGTCCCAGACAGTACTATCCTACAGCAGCGTTAATTAACTTACTGCGCCCTCATAGGGGTGCACAGTAGATACTGACACTTTACTGCAGAGCTAATTAGTCAACTCCACAGTAAAGTGCATGTGTAGATGCCCCCACTGTCAGGTAAATCTAGAGCTGAATTTAGGGCAGTTTTCTGCTCACTTTGGGCAGCGTACATTGGCTTGGATGCATTTCTGCAGGAGTATCTGGCCCGTAAACAGGAATACTTAAAAATACTTTCTGGTCTGCGCACCAGATTAGATTCAAACCAACTCCAAAACCAGCAAGTGAATGAGAAGAGGTGCAAAGACTTTCCAAACTGTTGCATCTCATTCAAACTAAAGCCAAAAGATCCTGATACATACGTAGTCATAATGGCAGTATGTAGCATGTGCGCCCTCCGCAGACAAAGAAGGCATGTTGGGCCATCCTCTCATATGCAAAGATTGCACTGGAAAGCAAATATGTAAACTCCAGTTTGTGACTTGCATAATCTGCCCCATTAGACTTTGTTCTGAACATTCCCTAAGACAGGAAAGAACAGGAGTTGACTTACCCTACAGGCCACTGGTAGCAGTGAAGAGAGAAGTTAACAAGAACCCAAGATGGTTCTGCCTTTCAAAGGAGCACACTGTTCTTTTGGCTCTCCAAAATCAGGTATTCAGGGCAGACACAACTCCTCTCTCTCCATCACTCATCTGCACTTCATCAGCACTAGCAGGCCTGGGAAGGTGTGCGGTGACATAGACATGATAATTCTCCCTCATTTTGCACCTGTTGTGTAGACAGATGCAATATCATCGTTAATCTGTCTCAATTCATATGCTAATGTGGTCCCCATAAAGGAAAATGTGAAAGACAGTGCATGCGTGTGTCTGTAAGTATTAGACAAAAACAAATCAAGGGGGATTTCATTGATAGGTCAAGGTATAATCAATGGATCCCTATGACCTAGGGAATGGAAATCTGAAGAGTCCAATGATGCTGTGAATAACTAAGGGTCTATTTGGGGTGGCTGCTGAAGGGTTTGATTTGCAACAGGAACCAATACAAGGATTCCCTAATCTAGGATGAAGGAAGGAGCTGGGGAGGGTGGTTGATTGAAACTTTTTGGGTATATGAGTCCCACTTGATCATCAACAGGCTCAGAAGTAAGTTTTGGACCGTAATGCCTGCCATTCTCAGCCTCTGAGGCTCTGTCCATCCTTCGTCCCCAGCTGGTGGGTTCTCTTGCATCCCTGTCCAAATCATTGCAACCAAAATCTTCAGAGTGGTTTTCTAAATACCCTTAAAACTACAATTAAAAAAACAAGGAATCCATCTCATAAAACCTTGTTCTCAGGTTAATCCTGCGCTTATGTTAAATGGGAGTGAATCAAATCAATGAAGGACTAGAATAAGATAACTGCTAATATCTCTGTGCAGTATTTCCTGTTAACATGTGTGGGATTACATCGATCAAATTCAAGTTGCGAAGGGCCAAGATTAACCATTAGTGTGGTCCTTATCCCTTAATCACTCAGTATCTGCTGATTCTGGCCCCCTTCCCCATGATCGCTCTGTGCTCAAATGAGAATCGCAAAGAAACTGGCTGAAGGCTAGAACACATGGAGAAGCATCTGGTATGTGGATGAGAAAGAGGAAAGAGACTGGTCTCTTCTAAGAGCCACAGTCATTTTTCATTTGTCTCTGTTGGGGAGCTGGAGTTGCATGTGAGGGCACAACTGAAAAGGAACAGAGATTAACATCTGACTGGTCCAGATTTGGCCTAACTGGGGAGATGTGGGATAAGGAAACCTTCTCATCTTGCCCATCCCTTAAACAGGTCACACCCCCCACTCTTGAGGAAAGCTTCCAGCAGAGGTTGGCACAAGAGAAACAGGAGAAAAAGCAAAAGGGGAGACAGGAGTCCCTCCCCACCCTCAACACACACATGCCTCCTCCCAGCCTCTAGAGCAACGGAGACCAAATCAGAAGATCCTTAACCTCACAAGGTATATTCAGTCGTGACTCATCAGTCAACAAAAGGTGGGGCAGATTGCAAAGTAAAGAGTGAACAAAAATGGAATCAGGGCATTCATACTTGAACCATGCCAACAAGCATGGGGCATAAAGAAGAATAAGCAGGACAGGAGTAATCCAGTGATCAGCCACAAATATGTTCATTCATTATTCCTTGACAGTGCTTCTCAACTGGGGTGCCCTGAGATGCTTCCAGGGGTGCTGTGGGGTGCCATGTGCAATGTGCACACATGCAAACATAATTCACAAAATAAACCCAGAGATTTCAAACAGAAGTCCCTGGTGTTAAAACCATTCTGCCCTGTTGTGATCTTCCTTAGTTCTTTGTGACAGAAGAATTGTTCTACTACCTTTCTATAGACAAAAAACAAGTGAAACTAAGCTGGCGTTTTCCAAGGGGTGTCTTGAATCTAATGGGGTGAGGGGGGGAAGCTGCCATGAGTCTAAAAAGATTGAGAACGACTGCTCTAACATTTCATAACACTGAAGTGTTTCTAGGTATTTTGTCCCCAACAACTTAAGTCATTTAAATCAGGGTTTTTATTTGGAGTCATGTTGGTCTAAGGACATAGACAGGCAAGCTTCTTTGGGTACATGTGGTTTATTAGACCAACTGAACAGTTGGAACAAGTTCTCTGCAAGCTTTCGGGCACATTTAAATCATGCACATAAGCCATTAAGTAAAGGACGAATATTTCTTTCTCGCTGCAAAGTCCTTGCATAGTTTTTACCTAGTCTGTGCTCAGCTGAGATCCTACTAACATCTAGAGACTGAGGAGGTGGAAGGTATAGGTCATGCAAAGGGATGTGAATCAGCCTTCCTCCAGCTCAGGGAGAATCCCCAGAAAAGATAATCTAGCCTGAGGCTGCGTGATCTTTTCTGGTCGCTCAGATCCCTGAGGTATGACTGCATCAAAGGACCTCACTAAGGAGCAACACAGCGAAGCACAGCACGTCAGCTTCACATGCACTATATCCTACGAGAACGCAATGTGGATACTGTCATGCTGCACTGGGTATGTGCCAAATGCTCTTTGTCTCAGATGCGTTTACTGGCACGTGCCCAGTGCTGCATCCTTTCATGGTACAGTACACATAGAAGAGTTCTGCTGCGCTTCACTCCTGTAATCCCTAGTGAGGTCCCTGGACAATGTCGATGTGTCCCTGGGGCAAATGATGGTAGGGAGAGCCCCTGACAGCCTATTTGCCTGGGGCTGAGCAATGGTCCTCATTAATTAGGGATGACATCATGGTCTATATCATAGGGAAACATGGGGATTAAAACTGGCCATCCCTAACAAGCGATTTATCCTGGCAAAGATGCCACCCCTCATCCCAAGCCTCTGGTCTCTGGGTCATTTTGAGCCTGACTGCAGACTTCAGAACTTTGCCCAGCAATAATGGCACGGGTGCAAATGCAGGAACAGGAGACATTTTCCAGTTATTTTTTCAAGCTTCTGACAGCTCCAGCAGCACACATCTGACTTCATACAGAGCTACAGTGCATTAAAAATGTAAAGTTTTTTTTTTTTCCCAGATTGCTGGAATTATTGAGTTCAAAGGAAGATAAGTAGCAGCCGGCTCTTGTCGAGGTTACCTGAGCACTGTCTATTACATTAGCATAACCCTGGGCTGAAAAATATGCTTACTTTTATAATAGTTACTCCACCTACAGGCAAGGCATTTAACAGCTGGAATAAAGGAGGGAAGTGTCAAGGTAGTGACTCTGTTCCACAATGGGATCTGAATCCAAACCCCATATGAGAGTCACAGCCAGTCCAAGGTGGCATGTTTCATTTTGGGCCCCTCAGAGAGACACACCTTGGCCATGAAGTTCAGACCAAGAGCTGGGAACAGAGCACAATTTTTCTTAAGTATGAATGCAGTGGGGACTGATCTTTTTTCCTGACTTGCTCTGTTATAAGTCTGGTCTGAATACCTCTGCAGATGTCAACTGAGTTATGCTAGCTAATAAGGGGAGCAGACCTACTGATCGTATTGTAACCAGCTAACTAGATAGGGATGCCACAGCCATAGCATCCGAGTGCCTCACAGACATTAGTTCATTGATACTTGCAACAGCTTGATGAATGAGAGCTGTACTGACCACGCTTTAGAGGGAACTGAGGCACATGATAAACTTCCCCAAAGTCAAAGGGTAAGCCTATATCACAGTTAGGAACTGAAGTGTCCTAAATCCAGCCACTAAACCAGGGGTGGGAAAAATGCAGCCCATGGGCCAGATGCAGCCCGCCAGGCCATTCTATCCGGCCCACGGGGCCCCTAAAAAATTTAGGAAATTAATATTCATCTGCCCCTGGCTGCCTGTCATGCGGCCCTCAATGGCTTCCCAAAACTCAGTAAGTGGCCCTCTGCCCGAAATAATTGCTCCTGCACTAAACCATCCTGTCTTCCTTCTATCCAACTATAATCACCCATTCCAACCAACACCATGTAATGGGAACTAAATCCCAGAAGGGTCCAACATGGCTGGTGATGAGGACCATGGTCCACACCCCAAGCCAAAGTATTGAATGCATCCTTTGGAAGAAAGGACAGTGTCTCTGCAAAACTCAATACATGATCATTGAAATGGTTCCTTCGGCTCTCTTTTTTCACTGGTTTTCTACCAAGCTCCACAAAAGCACAATTTTAAGTAAACTAACATTTTTCTTAACAAAAGCAAACCTATTAGTGCTTTCCTTTCGACTAAGCCAGGAATCTTTCCAACCACCCACACATTCCAATGCTCTTCTTTAGCACCAACTATACAAATAAAGCTTTGTGTTAAGAGGTGCTCTCGGGTCAACCTCAGGGGGAAGTATCTGAAAACGAATACACCCCCATCACATCCCTCTTTATTAGACCCAAGGCCAGGATGGTAATGTAGCTTGAAAGGGTGCTTCGAAAGATGCTTTTGTGCTGATAATAGCAAATTTCAAACAGCTTGGACACAGCATCCACACGAAGTACCCAAAAAGAACATGCGTGCTTGATGCCAAAGGCATGGCAGCAACGCACCTTCATTGTTCCCGTCCAAATCCTGCAAGAAACACAGGTCAGGCCTTGATACCTCGTGCACTACAGCCACGCTAGAGGCAAAGCCACGAAGAAGCCGGCGTGCAAAAATGATCAGAAGTGAGTGTACATCAGTGATGTTGTTAGTACGAGATCCTCGGAGGGACGTCTCTCCCAGTAACCCCAGCATCTACATTCTGAGTAGACCGCATTATGAATAATTTCAGACCAGTCGCCATATTCAGTATGTTCTCCACTAAATGCGCAGTGGACATTTGAACAATTGCCTCTGTCATGTAACAGGTTCCTGATGCAGCCGTTTAGAGGACGTGCTGTACTGAAGGAGGCTGTGTTTTGTGTTTTGTACGTGCGGCAACAACGGTCAGGAGAGCAGTTCACAGAGCAATGGTGACGATGTAACAATCACAACACCCTGCCAATTTGCCCTCCAGGACTGTTAGTTCAGCGTGTTAGCATGGATACTTCCCGCACTGTAACCAAGCAAATCCTGCTTGTGTTAAGAACAGAACTCAACCTATTTCCCGGCACATCACGCAGTGCCCTCTGGTGTTTGCTCAAGTAAGGAAGGCATAACTTTTCTCAAAGGGGCTCAGCTTTTAAATCCAAGTCGTGGCCAGTTCAACGTCAGATTCACTTCAATTCAAAAATGGATCGCCCAAAAATATTTTTGCAGAGCCCTGGCAGGATCAAATGAAAGGTGCTATCGAGCATTTTCAAAAAAATCCATTTCACAGTACTTCTCAGATGGCCAAGGATATTACAAACACACGATTAAACATGGGACATGACACTTACATTCTTTAAAGAGACTGTGAAGTTAAAAAATAATGATCTTGCCTTCAGGACACACATGCGTCGCTGGAGTCGCACCACCGACTGGTGGAGTCTGTCTAGACTAACGTCAGAGTAACTGTATGTTAAAACTCAATCAATAAATCATATTTCCTGTCCTCTGGAAGCTACAGTGTCAAAATCTGGACCAATAAAGCATTAAGGGGCTGAAAGTGCTTGGCAGATAGAAGTTGACAGCCCAACAAAAAATGTATCTGAAAACGGAGGTGTCCGAGAAGGCTTCCTACAGTAAGGAGGTCGGATGGGGTGGGATTCCTTTCAGACAGTGGCTACTTTTCCCATTTCAGCTGCAAGAGAGTCTCCCAGGGCCCTTGCTAAAAATCCACACCGGCCTTCCCTCCCAGACCTTTTGAACACTCATTTTCTGAAGCAGCTGTCTGCCTGAGAATACTTCTGCGATAAGGATTAAGATGAGATTTAAGGAGAAGTCAGAGAGCTCAAGGACAATCTGTCACGTCTGGCAAGATCAGGGTGAAGACCTAACGTTAATGCATTTCTCTGTCTTTCTGACCAAAGAAGCAGAACAACACACGCAAGTAAAACAGAGAGATGATTTAAGGCATGTGATAGTTCTGGTTACAGCGTTGTTACGGTCATTTGGATAAGACGACCCCTTATCTAAACTGTGATAAAAACTCAGGGGTTTCAGGAGACTTTTTTTTTTCTAACCTGACCCCTGTTTGCCAAGGGTGTTAAGATTTAGAAATGCCCCTTCCTCATTTGCAGCACTAAAAATATGTATAAATCTGTACGAGTCCATTCTGATCTGTTAAGGAAAACAGTGTTCAATACAGAGGCAATACGGATAATTACCAAAAGAATATGTACCATTAGAAAAGAGAGCTAGCGTCATAGAGCATAAGACTGCTATACTGTATAGAAACTAAGATATTTACACTCGGGGGAGATATGTTCCCAATCTAAATGAGGTTTCTGGAATTAACAATGAAACTCTGGAGGGAGGAAAGAGAGAGAGAGTCAAAACTAAAATAGGCTTTTTAGTGCACTCAAGTTAGGGGTGTGGAAGAAAGCAGCAACAATTAGAATAAATATTTGATTGAGAAAACAAAGTACAAGGGAGGAGTGAACAACTTGGCCTTGCAAAGCACTGAAGCACTTACTGTTGTGAGAAAAAAAATAATTAGCACCTCTAGTGAAAAGAAAACAAAATTCAAAGAGAGCAAAAGAGAGGGAGAGAATTTGCTGCCATAAATGGCCTGGGGAAACAGAAATAAAAACAGAGTGGTACAAAGCCTCTAAATGATTTAGGAGCCTCAATCTTATTATAAGGAGTGATTTAAAAGCCTAATTCCTATGTACTTTCATTGAGATGTAGGCTTCCAAGGACCAGGGTTTTAACGGTATTTAGATACCTTAACATATAGTGATATCCATAAGTGGCCGGAAGTAGGTATTCTGGAACTTCTGGAAAGCCAAATAATGCAGAGAGATGCCTTGTCACTAAAGTCTTAAATAAACGGCCTTTGACCATGATAGGGACCCTGGCCATGAAAAACCTACCTGCTTGCTCACCCTCGCTTCATGCACACCAGACACATTACAACCTGGTGTAGGCACAGCTTGGCACAGCAACAGCCCTCCCAGTTTTGGGGGTGTTTCTTGACACAGCCCAGGACATCTCTGCTGGTGGCTACAGTACATTTTTCACCATCCACACAGCTGTTTTTAGCTTGCTCTGAGATGGGTTTGACTTGTTCTGTATCTCAGGATTTGGATTCCTTACTTCTTGGGTCACTTTTGAAGACTTCACTCAAAATAACTAGAAGCCACTGACAAGAGAAGGAAATTGGGCAGTGGTTCTGCTGACATCAGTGGTACCCAAACTTCTGGCCCCCTGGGCCAAATGAGTGGCATGGGATCAGGCCACAGAAGGAAGCCTCTGCGGGATCGGTGCGTGGGGTCAATCTTCAGGTGTGATCCTGCATGCAAGTCTGACCCCACACATCCAGATGTGGCCACAGATCCTGACCCGCAAGCTGGAGCAGATCCATGTCATCCAGCCTTCAGGCAACATGGGAGCAGCACTAATGCCACCGCTGCTCCCCTGCAACCACATTTCCAAACCCCTGGGGAGCTCCGATACCCAGATGACATGGCATCCAGATCTGGCTCAGGGGTCAGAGGCTGAGCACCACTGGCTTAAAGCAGCCTGATCAGACAGTGGTTGTCATTCATAAATACTTGCAGGCACAGGCTCTTGGAGGCTGTGAAAAGTAAATTTAGCAGTACAAATGGGGGAAAAGTCTTGGCAGCTTTTAAAATTTCAAGTACACAACAGAGGGGGAAAAATGAGATTTTAAAAACATATATACATATGCTTCAGCTCAGTGCTTCCTTTTATTAAGACCACAAGTATTTTCTCACTCACAAAATAGGCATCATAGATCAGATAATCAGCCAGTCAAATCAGCATAGCTCCACAAACCTGCTGGACCCAGGCATCATCAAAATATAAATGGTAAGTGGTGAGGTCAGAGCTAAGATATATTTTACATGTTGATTAGGGCACATTAAAGATGCATGCTTGACAAAACTCTGCCAATTTATAGCAGCATGTGGCACAAACTAACAAACAAAAATAATAGGAAACAAAAAAGGAAGAGTGATACAAAGAGAGAGGGAGGGGCCTGGACAGTAGCACTTTGTTCTGTGTTATTTTGATTAATGAAGAAGATGGACAACTTATGATCTGAAAACCTTTCCCAGGTTTCAGGAGAGTTGCCTGTCATTTTTCTATGAGCAAATTACACTCTCAGAAGTACATGCACCAGATAAAATTTCTAACCTAAGGAAATACAGGTTGAATGAATGGACTGTAAGGTGGATAGAAAACTGGCTGGATCATTGCTCAACAGGTAGTGACCAAAGGTTCAGGGTCTAGCTGGCAGCCAGTACCAAGTGGAGTGACCCAGAGGTCAGTCCTGGGGCCGGTTTTGTTCAACATCTTCATCAGTGACTTGGAGGATGGGATGGAGTGCACACTCAGCAAGTTCACAGATGACACCAGGCTGGGGGAGGAGTAGATATGCTGGAGGGTAGGGCTAGGATTCAGAATGACCTTGACAAATTGGAGGGATGAAGCAAAAGAAATCCCATGACGTTCAACTAGGACAAGTGCAAAGTCCTGCACTTAGGACAGAAGTGTCCCATGCACCGCTACAGGCGTGGGACCAACTAGCTAAGCAGCAGCTCTGCAGAAAAGGACCTGAGCGGGGTACAGTGTACGATAAGCTGGATATGAGTGAGCAATGTGCCCTTGTTGCCAAGGCTAAGAGCATCTTGGGCTGCATTAGTAGGAGCATTGCCAAAAGATCAAGGGAAGTAATTATTTTCCTCTATTTTGCACTGGTGGGGCCATATCTGGGGTAGTGTGTCCAGTTTTAGGACCCCCACTATAGAAAGGATGTGGATGAGTTCGAGAGAGTTCAACAAAGGGCAGCAAAAATGCTGAAGAGGTTGGAGCACATGACTTCTGAGAGAACTGGGCTTATTTAGTCTGGAGAAGAGAAGACTGAGAAGGGATTTGAGCCTTTAACTACCTGAAGTAGGGATCCAAAGAGGATGGAGCTGGACTGTTTTCAGTGGTGGCAGATGACAGAACAAGAAGCAATGGTCTCAAGTTACAGCAAGGGAGGTTTAGGTTAGATATTAGGAAAAACTTTCACACTAGGAGAAGCATTGAAATAGGTCACCCAGAGAGGTTGTGGAATCTCCATCCTTGGAGGTTTTTAAGGCCCGGCTCAACAAAGCCTTGGCTGGGATGATCTAGTTGGGGATAGTCTTGCTTTGAGCAGATGGTTGGACTAGATGACCTCCTGATGTCCTTTCCAAACATAATTTTCTATGATTCTATGGGGGGTGGGGGGGGGGTGCAGATTCTGCTACCAGGAAGCTTATTTTGAGTCACTTGATCTCTCCTCCTCATTTTATTTCTCAATACACAGAAGAATCAGAAATACGCGCTTTAAGTTACAACTCTTTTCATCCAGTTTACTCCTCTTCCACACGGTCCACTGAGTAAGCTCAGAGTCTAACAATCCTGGTATAAATTACAGGCTAGTAGTGGTATAACATACCTCTGTTTTGTATGCCTGGATCCAGAGCAGACAGATCTGTAGCTATCCCAGGGTAGCTGCATACATTAGAAAGGGCACAAGGGGGCAGGGGAAGCAGGAAATAGCCAATTTACTTTGAGCAAATGGCTATACCAACTGGCTATAGACGTGCCATACATATGTGGCTTGAGCTGGTTTAGTTTTACCCTTGGTTATTCCTTTCACAATTTTAAGCTCAAACTGTAAGTTACATTGCTGTTGGGCTGTATGTCATGCCCTACATGCACCCTAGAGCAAGACTGAGGAAGTATCAGCACTACAGTGATCAAGTGTTAAAGTAAGCTGTGTTTAAACATCTGCCCATATTCCCCTATCTTAGCACAATCTTACAGGCGAGACTGAATACAGAGTGGAATGAATGTACCACGTGGAGTGGGATTCCCTCATGGGAATTTACAAAATACCTTTCACAGATGAGCCTATGAACTTCACGTCATCAATCTACTAGATACAAAAAATCCTGGACTAAATATCAACACTTGATTTATGATACATTATAACCTGCCTAACATCTGACTCGCCAGGTAAACCCTCCACTTTTTACCAGCTATTCTCATTCCCTTCCCCCCCACCCTCCTGTCTCTCATCCATTGACCACAACTACATTCATACCCCATACCCTGACCTTGCCAACCTGTGTCTCACATACTGACCACCTCAATTTACACTTTAACTGACTGACTTTTTTGCAGAAGTACTAGCCTCCGGATGCTTTACCACTCCATCCAGGAAGAACACAGACCATCTAGAGACACTTTCTCAGCCTGACAAAAGGGTGTTTGTGCCTGAAAGCTTGCTACAAAGAATTTTTCCAACTATTTGAGTTGGTCTAATAAAAGATATCAAATTTACCCAAAGAACATTTTCTGCCTATTCTCTCATGGGTGAATTCTATTCTTCAACAAATAATTTCTTTTAAGAGATCTATATTATGAATGGGGTTTGTTTGTTTGTTTGTTTGTTTTTAGTTATTTAGCATGGACAATGGCTATGCCAGAGATGAATACAGTAACAGTGCTGTAAACAAGTGTTAAATTGTGCATACTTCTAAATATTCAACTCTTACTTATAACCTTTAGGAGATAACCTGTCTCTACATGCAGCACTCATTAAAGATGACTCACACAAACTGTGCAGGTTCCAGCAATACTAGTTAGCTCTTAGTGACAGAGTGCACTATGAGGTTGCCACAATTTTAAAAATGATGGAGATAAACCTGGCAATTCTCCTCGGGTTGGTAAAAGAAAAAGATGTCAAAACACTCCCTTTGATCATCTCTAACGCTATTAAGAATGCAAAGGAAATGATCAGATGCATGTAGAAAGCACCAAGAAGAATATTTTTTATTATTATTATCATTATTCTAAGAGATGAAAAGATCTGTGGGAACAGCAAGCCCATTATAGGATAAAATATGAAAGTAAATTGCAGAGGAAGGCAAAATAATTGAAGTAATACATGAAAATATGTACTTTGGAGAGAAAATACTATCATTCAACAATGGCTTTGAATGCAGGAAACTGGAAGGTTTCCATAAAAATAAGAGTGAGGTTTATCCATTTAGATCCCTTGTGTGAAATGCTGGAGCTTCTTTTTGAGTTTACAAATGTGTCACGGAAAAAAATCCCCACAGTTCATTCACAGCCCAGGAGGAACAAGGGTAACATATAAGAAAAGAATGGCCAGGGTGCTAGCTAGGCCCAGCTTGCCCAGTTTAGCTAGTATCTGCATTCACAGTCAGAAGAAACAACTTAAGAGTTCAAGCTTGAAGAATATAAAACATGCAGCTGCCTGTGACACTGGGCCAGAACTATCCCTGGTGCAATTCAACTGACTTCTAAAACACTACAGCAGCTTATGTAAAGAGCGTCTCTTACCCCTTTGAGCTCCAAAGGATTAACTCAGGTGCATTTGCAGTCCTATTTTGAGTCTTCATGCACCAAGACCACTTCCATCTATTTGTTATCTGGTAGGACAGTGCTGGGCAAACAGGGCCCCGATCCCTGGTGGAGGAGGCCTCCAGGCATTGTACACAGTGGCATGTCCACATATGCATTAATATGCTTTTCCTAATGTGCATTAAATTTAGTACCTCCAATATGAGGTACTAAATAAATGTGCGTTAAGTTGCCCTAATGTGCAGTACCCAAAGTGCACAGTTTTTAAGTGATGCTTAAGGCACAGCAGCCTAGTTTACTGCCCATAAGCATAACTGCACTTCTTTATATGATGCTGTAATGCCCAGTAAAATAGAATACTGCGCATTAAAGTGCACATGTAGACATGCCCAGTATAACTAAATAACAGGAGACAAAATACATAATGGGATGGATTCTTCCCATTCAGACTTTCACTAAGGCTCATTATAATTGAAAAGGGAGTGGAGAAATAAGAAAGAAAAATGAACAGAAAGTGTCCTAACACCCTGCTTTGGATCTAAATTTAATCTGTGTTATCTGGGTTCCTGTCTGGCACCCAGTGCAATAAGATGTGAGCAGTATAACAGCTCCTTCCTGGTGTTCATTTAGACTCTTGTGGTCATTAAAAGAAATCCCTTTGGAAGTGGGGGGAACCTGGCTCTTGAATATCCCTGAAACATCAGAAGATCAAAGGGCATCCCCTATGATCTGAATTTACCTTCTCTAGCTGCTGTAGACACCTGTATGATGCTACAAATATGCACGGCACTGGTGATGCGCATGCACGCAGACAAAAGGTTACTGCTTAACCTTATACGTCTTCAACTTTTTATTCCAGCTGCAGCAAATGACCTAGAGAGACCAAGTGACTGAAGCACAAGCTAGCACAATTTGCCGACTTGGCAAAAATGGAAATAAAAAGAGGGAAAATGCAACTGCAGCAAGGGGGATTCTGGATTTGTTTTATGATCGGGCATGTAGCCAGTTGGATTTGAGACAGATAAAAGTAAATGAATACAGAACAATTAAAACTAACAATCCCCCAAAAGGACGAGAATGAACTAGTATCAAAGGACTCTGGATATCCTGACTGACATTTTTTATTGCCTTTCCACCTGGCACAGGTTTTTTTCAGAAAGCTGCTGTTCAAGAGTAGCATACTTGGAGATGTGTAGCATCTGCTAGGACTTTTAATGACAACAGGTTATTATCGCAAAATATTGAGGAACCCAGCTCCTGCAAAGACTTGATAATAACATAAAATTTGATGCTGATTTGAGACATCTGGTCATCACAGCTCTGCCAAACTAGGTTGCTAAGGGGTTCCCATAGGAGGTCCAATCTTGTGTGTGTCCATCACCTGTTTCTCTTAGGGCTCGGGTACCATCACTTTAAACTCCTGTTGACCCCCACTAAAGCAGCAGTGACAAAAATAAGGGAAGATGAGGAGAAGAAGTCTGGCCAAAACTTCCCTGTTCACCACTGATTCTGTCTTTGACCTTGCCCCACCTTCTAACTCCCAACTGGAGACCTAGAATAACCTACGCTGTGCAGGGATACACACCTTTGAAGTCAGATACCCAGATTCTGCATATCAGTCCCACCTGAGATCTACTCTAGGCAGGATATTTCAGAGGAAGTAGTGAGGGGTTGGGCAAAATTTACTCCTCCATAAGCTTTACTGAACATACAGATAGGTTTGATTCAACTTTAGATGAGTCTCAAGGGGATTTTCTAAATCAGACCAAACAAATTCACCTGTCTTGTAATATTCATTCTTTGCATCATCAAAGGCACCTCTAGCTACAGACAAAATCTCATCTAGGAACTAGTTATATTGCCAAAAGACACTTGTTTGGGAACAAGGATACATTTCAAAGTGACGGGTGAATATTGCTAACTGGTACTATTTTAGGGGACCGATGATGAATGGCCTACAAGATTCACTTTGCACTTTCAACTCTTTCTTTGCTATATTTTTTTTTAAAAGGCATCTATTACCAGAGTACACAGATATAGGATATGCTAGAAGTCTTTATAAATGTCATGAGAAATCATGGAAAGGTTTTCACTAGCAGGATATCATTTTCTTAAATGGCTAACAATTCCAGATTCTTAAAATGTTGGTCCCTTGAATTGCCTGCATTTCAGAAAGCATGAAACATCTGGAGCTTTAACCAATTTCTTCTGTCATTGCAAAGCCAGACAGTACTCTCATCTCCCATGCTTTTCACCTGTGATGGGTTATTTAATGTTTTTTGGGATTGCTGGCTTTGTGCCTTCCAGTTGCATGTGAGGGTTTGAAGGGGTGATCTGGGGGAATTCTTAGATGAATGATTACTCACAAAGACAGGGGATGGACTCAGTGGCCCAGGAGGCCCTTTCCAGGCCTACATGGCTACAAGGGTGTCTGTAATAAGGGATAATTTGACTTGTTGTCATGCAGGTGTCCAGACATCATGGTGCTGCTTGTGGCACTAATGCCTGGATGGATTCAACAGAGTTTTGTCGGGTTCAGTCCTCAAGAATCCTCAAGTTAGATGCCTCTGTTGTTCCCTGTGGGGACAAGTTTGACCCGAGGAAACAAAGCTGCAAACAGTGACAACTCTCTTGCATTCCAAAGCCAACTCCAGTAATGGAGACAGGAGCCCTGGAAAAAAAATGGCTGGAGGGGCTGACCAGTTCTTGTGACTTCTGAGCAGGTGGCAGAGACCTATCAGTGGCCACAGGACACGTGGGCTGAGGGTGGCCCCTCCATTAACTGGCACAGGGCACTTAGCAGACCCTGGGAGAAGACGTGGCCTGGGATTACAGCACCCTCAAAGCAGCTATACTGGACCAGCTGGGTGTTATGGAGAAGGCCTATCGCTGAAAGTTTTGGTTGGAGACCTGGGACCCAAGTATCTGACCCTGGGCCATAGCCCAGACGTTAAAAGACTTGGGCACCCACTAGCTAAACCCAGACTCCCAGTCAGCAGCAGAGATGTGGAACTAGTAATGTTAGAGCAGTTCTATGCTATCCTCCTAGCAAAAGGCCAGAGACAGGTGTATCATCACCAGGTGGCCAGCTTGGAAGAAGCCACCTGGAAAGTAGAGGACTTCATGATGGCAGGGTGACACTGCTAGGATCCCTGGGGAAGCCAGCAAACTCCAGGCCCAAGAAGGTAGGGATTATGGGGAAAACAGGTCAGGTCCCTGGAGAGTCCTCCGTCTCCACTGGTGTGTGCGTGTGTAAAACCCGTGTTGATTATATTGCCTTTGCCCCTTGTATGTCTAGTGCAATAGATGTTCTGGGGTTGGCTACAGTTCTCTGCTCCAAGGCCTACAGAGATAAAACATGATCTCCACAGTTTAAAAGATAAGGAGCTTCTAGTAGGAAGATGGAACAGAGCTGTACTCTTTGAGGAGCAAAGGAGGAGATGATGCTCACAGACTAGTTCATATGCGTGTTCAGTGAGTTGGGAGCATCAGCCCAGATCTGTCTGGACTTGCTTCCATAGGACAAATGCAAAGGAGCTGTTGACAGCCAAGATCTGGGTGGACCCTGGGGAAAGGGCTACCCTCTTGGACCCAAAAGCAACTTCTCCAGGAACTTGGGTGATGTAGCTAAGAAAGACAATCAGACTGCTCCCATAAACAGGCATATTTTTGGCATCAAGAGATAATGTCAATTTCTAGAATTGTAACTAATGTCACATACCTGTAGATACATTTATAAAGCTCATCATTCAAACAAGGGCTTTTTTTTCTTTTTCTTTTTTTTATAAAGAAAATGTCCTTCATTAACAAATTAGAATTCCAGAGGGGAAAGCACTGTGCAACAAACATTGGCATCAAGTTTACTGCAGCTCTGGATTATTAATCCAAGGGGAATTACATGATGCCACGGCAATTCAACAGAAGTCATCAGAAACAAACAAGTCATCGAGGTCATCGATTTGCAGCAGCTCAGGCGGGTTGGGCTGCAAGTTTATAGCTCTTTCAACCCTTTCCAGAGCAGCCACATCACATCATTAAAGCAGGATTGGCTGGTGCTGGTACATTTGAAAACACTCTAGTAATGCCGGGAGGGACCCATGATTCTCCAGGGAGCTCTCATGGAATTAAAATGTCCACCAGAATCAAGCACAAGTGAACGCTGCTTTAACGTGTCAGATCTCACCCAGGTCATGCTATAACTCAAAGTCTTGGTCAAATAAATCCCTTGGTATCTTTAGTTGAGAATGTTAAAATATGTCATTTAGGAAGAGCTCTACTGGATCTTAATTTAAAAAACCCTTCATTTTAGGGAAAGGGGCTTGGGACTCTGAAGTCTTCCAGGAGACAACATTTGGGTTTATACAACAGCTCAATGTCAGCATAAGCCTCTGAGGCCTTGTTCTGGTTCCCTTCTCCCCAACTTACCCTGTTGCAAATTCATTTTAAAAACAAAAAATGATACCTCATTCAAATCCCATGGTCCTCTAATGTTTTGGAATCAATAATATAACTAGGGGGGACACCCTGGGCAGCCACTGTGGGCCTCAGTTTGAGGCAGGGGGAAGCCAGAAGCCACCACTGCCCTCATGTGTCACTGCTGCCCTGGACCCCCAGCTGTATTATTATGCCCCTGCTAATATGGTAGCATTTTTCTCTTAAAAAAAAAAAAAAAAAAAGTTATCTTCATTTTTCTGTTGTTCAGCAACATGTATCCAAAACATGAACTTATAAAACAAGATATAATACAAATCTGTAATACATGTAATATAATGAACACACAATCACCACTTAAGTTTGGTAGATCCAAATAAACATTACAAAATCAAATTCACAGAAAGCTGGTCTTCATACCTGTTATCCCTTCCCCCTTTTACCCACACACATTTTCTGATGCTTGCCTGTTTCCATAATCTCTCCTTTCATATTATCCTATCCTTCTTGCTCCCCTTTCCTCCCCACCCCCCCACATACTGAAACATCATTGGCTCGACAAATGATGCAATGTGTTTCTTTCCCACTTTGACTGCTATCTGCCTTCATCATTGCTCATTAGACAGTTAGCAAGCGCATCTCAAAAGGCAACCAACAAAGGAAAAAAGGATAATGATTTTTCTTCTTCTTTATGCTGAAAGAAAAAGCCTGAAGAGTCTTAACTGGTGTTAAAGGATTTTTTAATACTTTTTTTTTTAACAGGTTCCATCTACATCGGAAAACTCCACTGGACAACTGGCAGGATTATTATATCAGATAGGCCAACATTTATAACTTAGCTAAAGATGTCTGAAGTGCCTTAGAAGGTCCTGATTTTCAGAAAGCGCTGCGCACTCAGCCATGAAAATCAGCCCCTTGCAAACATACCCCAAACCAAGCACCCAAAAATTGAGGCACCCTAAATCTCAGGCTGCTGCTGAAGACATCAAAACCAGAAAAAAAAGTCCACAAGATGGACAAAGAAACTGTTTATCCATCAAAAACCTACTGTATACCATTGAAATGCAGACAGACATTTTTGAGAGTTTGGAAGAGCTACCTGTGTTAAAGCGAAACAATAAGGTTACATAGAGACAAAAAGATCCCAGCAGGATTTGAGGATTTGCTGACAAAAATAGCTGCTTCTTACTTGAGCATCCTCAGATCGCATCTCAGCCCTATCTTTTGAATTCTTGTCACACATGTTCTGTATATCAATATTTAACATGTGCTGTCCACATCACTATGTTTATGTAGCTACAGTGGCAGCATCTCAGAAAGTTGCTTCCTTCAATGAACTTGCAGCATAGACTTCACCATGTTTTGCCTTTACTACAAAATAGGTCTTGTGCAGGCAGAAATGAAGCACCAAGACCCAGAACTAGGCACGATCCAGCAGCTTCTACTGTGAACCGTAATGCTTGATTTTCAAGGTCTCAACATGCACAAAACATGCTGAACCATTTGGAAAAAACTAATCCTGGGTGATTGAGCAAAACAAGTGTTGGTTTGCGTATCATTTTCAAAACCATCAAAATATTAAATATTAAAGGAACGGGAAAGAATGATGTGCCCTTCAGAAACCTATTTTACTTGGAATGGCAAGACATGGGAAAATACGGACCTTTCAAGACTAGCCGCACTGGCCAAATTGTAGTGGGGAAAACAAAGCGGAAGGATGAAGTTTGAATCTTTGGATCAGAATGAATTTTTCAGTACTTTTTTTTCCCAAAATTAGAACCTCCTAAACACCTTTGGGTCATCCTGCCTTCTGGTCATTCTGCCTCTTCAAGTTGTATATTTTCCTCCATAATTTTCCTCTGCTATTAAGTGAAATGCTACATAGCTAGCTTTTAAAATTCACTTCAAGGCTGTGCTTTACAAATGTTCTAAAAATCAATTCCAAATTAATGATGAATGTTACCACTAAGAGCTTGGCACACTCAGTCAAAGACTGTGGCTCATATTGGACTTGGAGGTGAACTGAAGCCAGCTCTCTTCCAGCAAGTGATGAGCTTGGCCTACCTGCCTCTGAAGAACATGTCCTCAAGATTACCCAAGTTGTCTCATCATTAAATTCCCTAAAATCACAGTCTACGGCCTCTCTCAGGTTCTTGGTAGTAAAAGCGCTGGTGTTTGCTGCAGTGGCCCAACCTCACTTGAGCTACTCTCTTGATCCTGGAGCTTCTCTATGGACTGTTGGTCACTCTGTCCCACTCAGAGCCTGACATCTATTTTACCCTAAGACCAGGTGCAAACATTCAAAAGCAGCAGACAGCACAGCTTAAGATCCGCATGGCCAGAGCATCCTAGCCAAGACTCCTTGCCCCTGACAACCCAGCCACAGGAAACAAGGAATGGCATAAGAGCTTTTTCATGGGTGTTCTCCCACCAGAGATTTGCTCCTACCCTGTGGTAGACTTCTCTGGGAAGACTAACTTAGCTTTTGGCCTGGGAGACTTTTGCATCCCTCCCTCTGTGTCGGGAGGTTTCTGCATCCATTCTAACAGCCATCATTCGAGAACAGCGTGCTTTGTCATATCACAGCATTTCCACGTCCAATCCAGTACTCCAACTGGAATATAAAGTGAAACTTTATCCAAACTCTTTGTAAAACTGCAAAACGCTTGTTCTCAGTTTCTTTAAAAAAAAAAAAAAAAGTTGGTGGAAAACAGGAAAAGTTATTCATCTTTTCATGTGGGTCCATACATTTCAAAAGTTGGGATCCAAATGCAAACTTCTGGGGGTTATAGACCCAGTCAAGGGCCCCCCTCTATTATACAGAGCTTCTTTCTGCTCTGGAATCTAATGCAAGTCTAATGGGAAAGATGAATCATAATGCATTTGAAGGAAGGAGTTTAATAACCACTGGAAAAGAGGAATCAGTAGCAGAGTAGAGGGTTAAATGGCCAAGCTGCTTACAAAAGGAGGGGAAAGTAGATGTGTACAGTACTTAGCTGTTTTCTCACCACCTTCTTTAAATATTGCCCCTGGGAATCAAAGATCTTCTTCAAGCACGTTTTCAATGTTAAAGGTTTCATGTAAATAGAAAAATGTAATGGTCATTAGACTGCCAGGCAAGATAAAAGGTCAACTGAATTAATCCGATGAGGCGGTGTAGTTAGGGGGGCTTTAAAATTTCATAAGCAACATTTCTTTGCAGCCATTTCATTTGGTGTTTAGCAAGTCTGGGATATAAATTGCAATGTTAAATAAGCAGTTCGAACTCTCCCTACTGTTCCTCCTAATATCTCTTACTTCATGCGAGATCAAAAGGATGGGTAGGAAAAGCTGTTAAAGTAGCCACCAATATCACTGGGTTGTAACAGTAGCCAAATATTTAAGACCCCAATTCTCCTTAGCAAATACAGGCATTTTATTAACCTTGGGATAAAAATAACATCTTCCTAAGTACAACCATCAGAATACTGATGTGTATGTTAGATTAGATGCCTTGACATCCAACTACTTACAGAAGAGTCACTCCAATTATGCAAGTCAGATATATTCCAAAAATTTAAGCAACACAAGCAAGAACGGAGGGAGGTGGAGAATCAATTAGTGGCTTGGTGTGAAATGCATGTCTCACCGGAGAACACGTCCCAGTCGGAGATCCTGCCCCCGCTGAAATCAATAGACATGTCTAGACAAGGCAAACAGACCACAACTAGCTAACACAACTTAACTAACATGTTTTTAAACATGGCCCATGTTCCTAGTCTAGCCAGAGTCAACAGGTATTTTTTGACTGGCTTCAGTGGGAGAAGGCCCACGATATCCAGCAGAGAATAAAATTAAAGCAATTACAAACTTACTTAGTCTTGCAACCAGCACAAGATTTACCCCTAGATCTCCAAACATGGAAACCAGAACCACTCTGAACCACCACACCTACCACTGGTCTAATAACAAGTGTCTTTTACATTATCGTCACCACCTCCACATAATCACGTTATTGAGTATCCCCTGGGTTACACACACTTCTCATACAGCCGGAGGTCAACAACCCGTTCGGAAACATGCTTCACTAGGGAGGACTGTTTTGTCTGAGCCTATCTGGGCAAGGATTCTGGCCTCCCCGGATACCCTTAATTATCAGAGGTTGCAGATCAGGGGTGGGGGGCAAACTGTGGCCTGTAGGCCAGATGTGGCCTGCCAGGGCATTCTATCCAGCCTGTGGCGCCCCTTAAATTTAGAAAATTAGTATTTATCTGCCCCTGGCTGCCTGCCATGCGGCCCTCAATGGCTTACCAAAACTCAGTAAGTGGCCCTCCACCCGAAATAATCGCCCGCCCCTGTTGTAGATTGTTCCACCTCTTTAGAAGGGAGAATTTCCCCAAGATGTCAAAACATACACCTACTAAAACACAACTTCTTATGGCAAGACAAGAAGAGATTAATAAAAAAAACCATTCTGCATAATAAAGTACATTTTTCCAAAGCACCTAAGTCGCTGATTGTCTATGGTACCTAGGCACCGAAGACCATGGCCATGTAAAAAGCATTGCTGGGGGATACGGCAAGTTGATGCTAAACCCTGGAGCCAACACATGAGAGGCAGCAGTGTGCAAATAAACAGGGAAAAGCTATTCCTGTTTGTAATGGGCTGAAATGTCCTGGGTTAGGCCAGATTTACAGCTGCATCCTGAGGTAGCAGCTTTGGGTTTTTTTCCTCTCTCATGGCAAGTGGCTTTTTTTTCCTGCGAAATCCTGCTCGCATGCCCACAGCCTAAGTCATTCAGGTGCCATTGAAAATGTAACCCTTATTGTTAGCTATTCTGCCCAGGCTCCGGGAATAAGTGATAGCTTGGTGCTCTCTCAACTACCCCTGTACTTCCCGGACGTGTTACCCTCAGCAATACGTCCAAGACCTTGGGAGTCTCAGTCTTCTCCGGACTCAGAGTTTGACGTGCCTGGCTTTTTATCAGAAACTCACTCTCCCCCCCATACACACACACACTGGGGCCATCACAACCTGTTCTCCTGCCGTGGGCAATGCAGGCTTTCTCTTGTCATTCACTGCTGCAATTCTGACCCTCTGGTAAACAGGGCTAAAATCCTGTCAGCCCCAGACCCCGTAACCTGTTTTACATCTCATTTCCAAATCGGCAGCTCTCCCCTCCCAGGAGACCTGCTCTCTGTTCTGGCCTGCCGCTCCGGCTTGTGCTGGCTGTCGCGGCCAAAAGTATCTGCAGGAATACAGCTGGCTCACTAACTTTAAAGAGACAGGGCTCGCCGCTCCATATACCCCTCCCCGAACTCTCTTTCCTGCGCTAGATTTAACTGCCATAACTTCTGATGAGATCAAACATGTCTTCAGCTCAGCTACGCTCTTGAGAGTCTCAAGGCTCTCACTTAGCCTCTCTCTCTCGCTGCCCCTCCTTCCCAACACAGCACAAGCATCATTTAAATTAGGTTTTGCAGAGTGCAGCGGCAGTAGGGTTAGAGTTGGCTTGGCCTATGTGCAGCTCGGAGCCCCAGGAGGGGCTCCTGCCAGCAACTAAGATCCTACCTTCTGATTATTTTCTTCAGCTTGCGCTTGTATGAGCAAAACAGCTAAAAATAATACTAAGGAGGACCACAGCATCTCTCCTGGGGGTTGCTTTCATTTGCACCACCACGTTTTTAGGGCTTCATTTTTTTCCTTTGCAAGCATCAAATATGTCCTGATAAATAGCATCCCTGCTATCACAGCTCTTCCCCTGGTCTGTCTCAGATGCTTCTCCCATTTCTGTTTCTCATCTTCCCCCACCTCCTGCTCAGTCCCTGGGCTTTTTAATCTTACCCATCATTCTTCCAAGCTTACTGTCTTCTTTTAACACAGACTTCTGGGAGATGTATATCTCTTTCCAATTCCTTTCTCTCTCTCCCCCCTCTCTCTCTCTGTCTCTAGTCCCGGCTTGCGCGCGCGCGCATGCGCCCCCTCACAGATCTATAGCTGCTAATGTTATGATCCTCAAGAAGCAGAAGGAAGTGGAGCAGCCCTGATGAGCATTTCATGGAGCAGCACAAAAACTTCTGTGTGGTTTTTACTGACTGAATAGGCTGTGCCCTATCTATGCTTGGAGGAATCAAACATTGTTAGGCAGCTCCTGCCTGCATCTATCCAAGAGGGAGGGAGAACTCAGGAAGGAATTTCTCTCTTAGGGCAAACGGCCAAGGACTGTGGGGATTTCTGCCTTCCTCTGTAGCGTGCCTCCTCTTCCAAGGGTCCTCTGTGTTGTACTAGGGCTGCGGGAGTGTTGTAGCATAGCCAGGACAGTTGAGAAAATATGCACGAAGCAAGATTTGTTTAGTAATCACTTCCATGGGACCAACTTGACAGTTGGGAGAGAAGTTAGATAAGCTATCAGGTACAAAATGGGTCTAGCCCAGATTCGCAGGATCCAGGACTCCCTAGCCCAGACCCGAGGAAGGGCATTTTGTGCCAGCAACTTCTCTAACACCTTCCCTAACTGTAAAGCTGATCCAATAAAACATGTTACCAAACACATCATAGGAACTTCTGAATACAGGCAGTCCTCGGACTTACGACACAATTGATTCCTGAAAACTGCATCTTAAGTCACAGATTCACAGAAGTTTAGGGCTGGGAGGGACCGCGTGAGATCATCAGGTCCAGCCCCCCTGCTTCTGGGCAGGAAAGACTGCTGGAGTCAAATAATGCCAGGAATCGATAGTCATTTTTAATCCAGGGCCAAAGAAATCTATTGTCACATACCAAACTGAGATAGTATATGTGCAAGCCCTTCCTAACTGAAATTGTACTTACTTTCCTCGAAGTGTTGCAACCTGGAACCAACTTTTTCATATGAAACAATGTTAATAAATGGGGGATTGGTTCCTGAACCAAGGCCCAATACCCTATTTTCACCAAAAATACTCCAGAATTTCATACTCGATCAATTCTAGATGAGTAATATAGCTACATTAATATATTTATATTGTAAATAGCAATCATATCAATTTGGAAGGACTTCTTTGAGGTTTCTTTGCTGGACTTTTTGTAGGGCTCTTGGTCGGACTTATTGAAGGGTTCTTGGCTGGAGTCTTCTCAGGAGTCTCGGCTGCAGGGTTTTCCGGAGTCTTGTCTGCTTTCTTAAAGAAAGCGTCCAAGGAAGTTTGGACAGATGTTCTCCAGGGAGATGACCGACATCGCATTGGACCAAGTGTTGTAAAGTCGAAACTGATGTCACAACATTGGAACAGGGTGTCAATTTATAAGTGTTGTAAGCGCAAAATATCGCAACTCAAAATGTTGTAAGTCGAGAACTGTCTGTATTTGATTTCATATATTTTTAGGGTCGGAAGGGACCTCAGTAGTATGTATGAACCAGTTCCTTCTCTGTCATTGTAAAGGCAGACAGTGCCCTCATCTTCTGTGCTTTATTCCTGTGATGGTTATACTGTGTTCTTGGTGTTGCTGGTTTTGTGCCTTGCAGTTGAGTGTGATGGTTTGAAGGGGTGATCTGGGGGAATCCTTGGATACAGGGTTACCCACAGAAGCAGGGACTGAACTCAGTGGCCTGGACTTCCAGGCCTATGTAGCTATGAAGATGTCTGTAATAACAGATAATAAGACTTATTCTCTGAGAGGTGTCCAGACATTGTGGCGCTGTTAGTGGCACAAATGCCTGGATGTATTCAACAGAGATTTGTACGATTCAGTCCTCAGGGATCCCCAAGTTAGGTGCCTCTAGTACTTTCTGAGCTACTCCAGGACTAGCAAGGATCAGCAGTACAAACAATGACAAGCTAGTGGCCCTAATCCTGTCAGGTCATACATATGCCAACCTCTCAGTATGGCACTAGTTCAATGGGATTCACTCACTTAAACACTTGTGCAAATCTTTGCAGACCTCTGTGAATGATCACTAAAGATGTCAGCCAATAAGTCAGAAGCCTCTCCTCACATACCAGTAAGGCCACAAGCAGAATTTTCCACCCTGTAATAATATATAGCAGTTTCTGAGCCTAACAAAGGGCCAAGTGCATCTACAATGGCCCATGCACATCATATATCCCAACCCTATATACACTGCAGCTCTTGCAAGAGGGTTTGGGGCTTCAGATTCTCCAGACAAGGAATTATAAACCTTGGGAGAGCTTGAGCAAGCCACTCTGCCTCAGTTCCCAGTTTGTAAAATGGATATAATACTAGTGTCTTGCTGTTGTGTGGATAGTTTCATTAATAAGTGAGATGTACAGATGCAGTAACCATAGGTGCTGAAGAAGTTGATAAAGAAAATATTTGTTACAGAATCCAGTTTCCAGCCCCCACCCCTTTCGCCTCAATGAAGGAACAATCGGTATTCGCCTGCAATTAAATGCCTTTTAATTGACCTTCAGATATCAGAGCACAAAAGCAAATTCCACTCGCACACCCATTGTACAAAGGCCTCATTCCCAGTGATACCTATGTGCTATAAACCACTGGCTTCTCTATAGGGAGCTTTGTACAGCACAAACGACGAGAAACCCTTCCAAACTGCTTTCCACACAACTACAAAAGCCTTTAATGACATGAAAAAGCCTCGCGTTTGACACACATAAAAAGGTTAAAAGCTTGCTAGAAATGATTGTATATTTATGACCACTTGGCTCCAAAAACTACATTGACGGTTATGAATCTCTCTTAGTGTTTCAAAGAAAGTACACCAGATAAGGGATCAGGTTTGCACCTCATTTTAATTGACTGTTTGACCCTGTGCCCCAGTTTTAACATTAGCTTCATTTTCAGAAGAGACAGGTGCCAATTAAAGTTGACTGAAGTCAATAGAAAGAGCAAATGCCCAGCACCTTTGAAAAATCAGACCTATACATATGATTTCATGCACATGCATGCAAGTATGCACACACACACTACTGTGAATTACTTAAGTTCCCCCCAAATTAAATAATTAAAGTATACAAGTTCATTAACTTGGCTGCTTTTAAATTTAATCAGAGACCTTTTCCCCATTGCAAGCTATTACGGTTAGTGCTCTTGGGAGCCCCAAAACAAATGCTGTCTCTCTGTCTGTCCATCTGTTTGTCTGTATCTCGTAACCTTTCATCAACGTAAAAAGTTTAAAGCCATTGTCAGCTGGCCAAAGGCTGATAGTCAGCAGAAAAATCCATTTCCAGAGCTGGCCCAGGAGGAACTATGGACTCCGTGGCTGGGATGAGCAGTAAAATGTTAATCTTGCATGTTCTCTGAGTGATGGTAGCTAGGGGTGTGGGGTGGCGGGGGCAGAAATGTCTTGGCATTTCATAAGAAAACCAAAGCACTGATCACTTTTATAGAACACATCCTGAAAAGCCTGAACCACCCCAGGCCAGATGGTGGCTCCTGGATCTGCATGTAGATGGATCTCCATGTATAGCATGGAGATGGGGATAGCAGTTGGAGATGTGTGTGTGCTGCTTCCCAGAATTATCCCTTCTTTGCTCCCCCTGACAGCATCCTGGGACCTGCGTGAGGGGTCGGGTGAGGCAAAGAACCAGGCTTTTTTCCCTGTCACTCTTTGCCCAACAGAGAACATGCAAAACCATGAGTTCAGCCTGAGACTGCACAGCCTGCTGACTACAACGAGTCCTGCACCGTGGGACCAACCTTCAGCAGGCTTCCTGGACCAGCCTCTGGCGAAGGAAGTCCCGGACAGCATCCTGCATAGGGACCAGAAAGAGCAGGTTAGACCCGGCCGCTCAGTCTATAGGGTAAATCCTGTTTTCTCCACCATTTCAACAGAACCACGTGGAGAAATGCCCCTCTCCCCAGAGGAAGAGTTTCAAGGGTCTGGTGAATTTCCTTAAGAACACGATGCAAATATATTAAGGGCAGCTTTTTCTCCTTGCCCCCTTCCCTCCCTTCCAGGACTTGTTGACAGCTCTTTTACATGGAAAAAGAGTAGGATTTGACCCTCTTGGTGGCAATATTTCAGGCACCGTTTCCTCAGCTCTGCCGCATAATTACACCTCTGTGTCTTCTATGTGATAGATGAACGATCTAAACACAGAGCTCCCTTCACTTTAGAGTAAAAATAGAAAGCCGCTCAATGCTTGACGCAGTTTAAAGACTGATTTGCCCTCCTCAGTTGGCTTTCCAGCATTGACTGAGAACAAAAATTTGCCTGGGCAAAGCTCATTTTCTTAAAGATTTAGCAGCTGCGTTTCTCAAACCTGGTAAGAAATGTTATGGACCATAGACATTATGTTGGGTACATGGTGTTAATTCTAGCATTAAGGCCTCTCATTGGGCAGGCTTTCCCACCGCCTTAAGCCCACATATTCCTTGGCTACCTACCCCCCTCCACTTCCCCTGCAGTCAAGCTATATTGTTTATAGAAGCTGAAGACTCATAGTCAGCAAAAGATCAGCTTCTGGGATGTGGCCATCTGGCTCCAAAGCTGCTCTGTCGTATTGCATTTCCCATTGAACCACTCACCTGAAAATCAAATGTCATTTTCTCCTTACTTAGCTTCAGAAGAATTGAACTTCGGGTCAGTACACACCAATTTTCCCTTCCTCCTGCCCTTGACTTCCATGAATTTCCCCAGAGTAGCACAAACTGGGGGAACAATATGGCCGTATGTAGGCAGTAACTCAGATCACAAGCGAGAGGAGGAAAGCTTAAGGGAAGCTTGGTTGGAAAGTTCATGTCAACTCATCTATTTCAAGACACGCATCTCGAGCTGTTCTGAAACCTAATATTCCCCAGTAGCCAGTACAACATGCATCATAATGTTGTTGGGTGGGCACTGCTAAACAAGCAACTATCCTATGCGCAATTTAGATTTATTCCTGACATAAAACAGGACTAGCATCCACCATCCTGAGAAGACAACTGGGAAACACAACACATCTAGGATTTTATTCTCTAGCAAAAACAGCAGATTTTCTATAATAACAGGCCTTTTGAGGTCAGTATTTTTCCAAAGATATTTGCCTTCTCCCAGCCTGCGGGCTCTCTCTGATGTGACAATATTGCTTCCATCAAGTCAGCTCAGCTGATGGGTTTTTTGAGGACAGCAGTATTCCCTGGTTGCTAATGTATATTCTACTAATCTCATCTGCTACAAACCACATTTTAGTTTACATAGCCATATGGATCCATCAGATCTGTCTAGTACATATTACTCCTCTCTGTTAGGTGGTTGTGGCATGATATTTATCCCTTCCTGCAGGTAGTATTGTTTGTAGATATTGTTTATACCACCCACGCCCAAGCCTTACTGTAGATACAAGCTGTCATATCCAGATTTCATTTAACAGGGGAGGGATGCCCTGCCTCCATGCATTCATGACATCAGCTTCTTCCACTCCGAATACCCTAGTAACAACATGTGTCACCATTTATTTCCCAGCCAAACAGGTCAGATTTTTAGAAAACCATGATCGGTGTCTAGGAAGCACTTTGCTTTAGGAGGCACAGCTCAGATCTCACTTCTTCTTGGATCGTCTTCTCCAAGACAAGCATCAAGGGGAAAGATGGGCCAAAAACAAGTTGAGCTTCCAAAAGGTGGGGAGCAGGTGGAAGGGGAACCTCTTCGGGCACAGAAGCGCTGACAGGATCCACAGGGCACTGCTTCATGTGAAATAAGGAGAGTTACTATAAAGCAGTGATGTAAGGTGGAGGCACTGGGCGAACCTTTTCTTTGCAAGAGCAATATCAAATTCTTGATCCAAGAAGCATCTATCAATAGGAGACATACAAAGCTGGCCTCTAGCACACCTCCACAGTGAAGCTTACTTTCTTGCTCTGTAGTTCAGCATGCCATGGAGATGGTGATCTTCCATTGCCCTGTGCTTTGAAAGATTAAGTTAAACCACTCAGGATTCAAGTTTGACTCTGTTCCCACCCCACAACCCTCTCAGAGCTTTTCCTCTCCATATATAATCACTGGCTGGGAATGAGCTTTTACATAGGACTTAGGGATCTTAGCTACTGTTGAATGTTTTACCTCAAGTTCCTTGCCCAGGGCACATCCAGAGCCTGCAACAAAGCCAGAAACTGCACACAGGAGGTCGTGTGTCATAGTCCAGTGCCTCAAGCACAAACTGTGCTACTTACTGCAACCCCTTGTTACAATGAATTCAGGCAAACTTGGCATCCAAAGCAGTGAGCAGCACCACAATAAAAGCACCAGCAAAAATACACAAGACAAGTTGGCAAAGTCAAGAACAGAGCATGCCACAGTTTGCTCAAATGAATTAACCGGTGGAGAGTTTCTAGGAGTAAAGGCCTCCCTTCCGGCACTGCTTTTGCCACCGTTAATTGCGATTCCCGCAGCCTCGGCTGAGCTAAAAATGTTCTGGGCCCATCCCAAAGAAGTGATTTTTGCACTGCTCCATCTGGTCCACTGAATCATGGGTGTGACTGGAGAAATCAGTCCAGACTAATAGCAGCCAGCTCAGTAAGTCTGAAAAGCAGAGGAGAGGATCACCACTCTACACACTAGAAATACTTGGTGAACCATCTAGCATGTCCATTAATCTGTTCTTTCCCTCTCCCTCATTTAATCACTTCTAGTAGTACTATTAACAAAATGACAGCATGATGTTCGTATCAGGCAGAGAGGGTTTAAATGGCAGGCTTGCCATCGCCATGAGATAAGACTCATCCTACTAATATTGAACTAAAGGTTATGATGCATCTGAGGGTCAAGGAAAGAGGCAAGCGGCATGGTTAGAATTTCGAGGCAGGATTCAGGCTATCTGGGTCCCATTCCCAGCTGTGCCTCCAAGAGGCACGGAGAGCAGCAGCATGTCACTCAGTGTCCCCTGACTGTCCCCCTTCACAAAATGAGGATAATATTCTTTGTTAACTATGACATGACTTTCTAAAGTGCCCAGCACCACAGTATAGTATATTTCAGGTGTACTCCATAGTCCTTGGCCTGTGGCCCATGGAGCTGTCATCCGGCTCACAGAGCTCCACACAGGTCTCAATATTCGGTCATAGGGGAGCGTGCATAGGGGAGCGGTAATTGTGGCTTCCCTGCTGCCAAAATATCCAGACCTGTGGGTAGCTCTGTGGGCCACACAGCATGGCCCTGCATGTTGGGTAAGGTGAACCAGGCCAAAGTGGTGCAGGGCCCCATCCAGATGCATGGGACCAGGCCCAGGGAGCAGTTCAGATGTACCTGATCTGGGTATGCCCAGCTGGGACAATACAGCACAGGGCCTGATCCAGGCCCACGGGGCCAGCCCTGAGCTGAACCCAGTGCACTGACTCCACGAGGGATCCGGCCTGTGGACCAGCCCCATGCCACATCCAGCCCACAGGCTGGATGGTGGATCACCACTGATATATCAGCATAAGCTAATAATTAACATGATGCATTAGCAATGATACTGAAAGCGCTTGGGAGGTCTACCTAATCAAGTTCTGTTAAGTGGTTTGAGTGAAAATAATATCTACTAATACATGCATGCTATCGATTTAGTGTACTTACACTGCCACCATGATGATATTATCCAAACACCCCGCAGTCTTTAGCATATTTATCCTCATGGTGCCAGTAGTTTTGTAAATTAGTACTGAGGACACTGAGCGTCGAGGTACAGAAACTATGGCCTGGCTAAAAAATTTTAAAAAATAATATTTATCTGCCTCTGGCTGCCTGTCATGCGGCCCTCAATGGCTTGCCAAAACTCAGTAAGTGGCCCTCCACCCAAAATATTTGCCCGCCCCTGCTATAGTGCAATCTGAAGGTGTGATTGAAGCTCACATATAGGAGCTCAAACTAGCTAGTTTCAAGTTCAGTGCAGTCTCACCCCACAAACTTTTCCCAGGAGCTGAGCCACCCAGTGACCCAGTGGGTCAGGAATCAGGCCTAAGTAAGGAGGATTATTCACCGATATCAACCTAAGTCCCAAATCTACAATAACTTTACACAAGTAGATTCCTCCCCACAGGCACTACTGGGACTCTGGAAGGCTGTCACCAATCTAACCCCCTTGGTGATCCTCTTGCAGTACCTTTTACTCAGTGTTTTTAAAAGGCAGTTCTGCTCTCAGAGGATTTCAGTGACTATTTGGTAAGGTGTTTGCAAACAATAAAGCAAATTCCTCCTTTAAACATTTACTTAATCAGATAAGCCTGGGAAACTCCCTTCCATTCTCCACAAAATAGAAGGTTTTGCCGGAGACAGGTAAACGAATAACACTTAGCAACTGAAAATCAAACTCCACTGGGAAAGTTTGATTTATAGCAAGAATTTAAAGGCAGTTTGTATTGAGAAAGTGAGTCTTAAATATCTGCCTAGGAGAAAAGATACCTCCTTATAGGGACAATGAATTGCATGGGGACCAGCATCACCAATTCAGCAAGCATACAGCATCAAAACCAAATGTTCTTCAAGCTGGCAGTGCAGAATCTAATACTCATAACCTAAAACATGGAGGCTATCATACTTCCCCCTCCCAGCCTCCCAAAAGACTGAGTTCTTTGAGGCAAGGACCCCTATGACACGTGCATGTGTGTGCACATACACACATACATGTTTGTGCGAGTGCACACATGCACAATGCCAACAAAATGAGACCTTGGGTTCAGCTGGGTCCTGTAGGCACTAATACAAGGGCAAAGGGAAGAGCTTATTTCAGTAAAGCTGGGAAAGCACATCGGAGTCCTCAGATGAAAGCAGCAAAGCCTTATCTAAGTAGCAGCTCCCAGAAATTGAAAATACGTTTCAGAAAATAATGCACAGGATCCTACTTCTTATAAAGATCAATATAAATTTTCATCCCTGATCTCTTGCTCTCCATCATGAAGCTTGAAGAGCTTCATTTATATTTAACACAGCCTAATTTATATGTAATGCAAGTACAGCACAAACATGTTTACATAAAAGGGAGCAGATCACATTAAATTGATATACATTTACTCTGACAAGCAATCCATTACTGCCTATGCCCCTACAGAAATAATATCTTATCCGTCAATTAAAATTTAGAACGGTATTCTAGGAAATCTTCAGAGTGAGAAAACAGCTTACGCTGCAGTTGTGCCTTTATTTATAGAAATGGGAGAGTGTAAACAGTGATCTATTTGCATGCAAGCTACTTCAGGATTTGTTTGTTTTTAAATGATAATGAAAATATTGACTTAATAGACCATTATATATGAAAAAGAAAAATAAGCAAGCTGCTGTATTTCATTCAAGTGTCTAGTCCATGTTAAAAAACTGGCACTTAAACTGTGGCACAGATAATGCTTTTTCAATGTTTCATGCAGAAAAACAAGCTGCACAAAATTCTTAGATTTCACAAAAGCTCCCGGCCCTGTCACTCAGAGATTTTGCATCTGTATCCAGCCTGGCTGGGTGCTAAAGTAATGATACTCAGCTTCATGTCAGCTGCCGTTATACCCTGGGCAAACCAGCCAACAGCTACGCACTGTGTCGGATCATAATGCCTAATTATTACCAGCGGCGAGGGCGCTATTATGCTGTGAAAATAAACACAGGCAGGCCCCAGGGGGGTCATATCGATGTATTAGGTGTGATGCAAACAGGAGCATGTGGAGCAGCATGTTAACCTTGCAACCTGTGCAGATGATCCAGTGAGAAATACAGAAGCCTTTCACCGCCAGGGCCGTGTTAAGCAGCAATTCAGTGAAATCTATGGCCTTTCATTGAGAAGAGCGGTCAAGCTGGACTACTGCAATTCATCCTTTTTAAGGTTTTCACCTCAAAGGGGCTTGATTTCTAGCTCTTGGGTTGTATATTGTGCTCACTTGCATTTTCCTACCCAGAATCACAGCCTTCATCTGTTCCAGCATACGAGTGTGCCGGTGTCACACCCTGGGAACAAAAGAAGATATATTCTACTCTTGTGAATGCAAAGCACTCCCTCCACCTGTATAGTCTGGGAACGTTGTAATTGGGGGGAAAAAATCCCTGTGATCCAGTTTCAGTCTCCCTAACTGCACTGTGCTTGGGTTAATAGAAAAAAAGAGCAAAAGGATCATTAAAAGTCCAACCCTAGTTGTAGAAGTGAAATCTAAGAATACTGAATTTCATTTAACCAAAGGAACCCAGATATAGCTCTGCACTCTTCCGACATCCTACAATACTACCTTGAAAAGATGTTTAAATGAAATATGCATGGCATCTTTTAAATCAAACATCAAACCGTGCCTTTGAAGAGATCAGAGCTTTACCAGTATTGTTCAAAATGTTCAAGATTTTCGCTGTATTCTCTGTTTAATCTCTGGGGGGGAAATGGAAAAAAGAAAAACAAGGACTAGGTGTCTGTGGAGTCATGAGAAAAGTGGAATAGATCTTAGAAAGGGGAAAAAATATTAAGGTAGCACTAGCAGTTCAGGCAAAGTACCTGATGCTCCATTGTTATGACAATATACTAATATTTCCATCTAAGTTATAACAAAACTACTATATGGGTTTGCTTGACTTGGATACCTGCAATGAATAATGTCTGTACACTTGACTCATGCTATTTCTATTTTGCCTTAACATTGGCTAGAAAAACACCTTCTTAGACAGGTTCAGCAATGAATTAAGCTAGCTGCTTTGAAGTTGTTCTGAAAATGAAATCTTTTCCCACTTGAAAGACACAGCTTTCGTTAAAAATTAAAAAAATAGGGCAGAAAAAAATCAATCCACAACCAATGCATAAATATATAGGTCAATAACGCATAGCTTTTCTTATTTAAGTTGAACAGATGTAGAATTATAAGCGACTATAACTGTAAGGTGCTCCAAAACATAGAATCAGGAGTCAAGCAAGTACCTTAGCGAGAGAGACTGAAGCACTAAATATATTAAGTTTATGAATTATTTTCAAACCTTGAAGTGTTAAAACAAATATTTGCAAACACTGTAGGGACTGGTTTTATCACGCTGAAGCCCAGGTCTGAGTTTTCCAAAAGTGACTAGTGATTAGGATGCCTCATTTTCGACTTGGAGGGATGTGGGCAGTGTGGCTCTGTAGGGCTTGGTCCTCGGGCCCATACTGTTCAACATCTTCATCAGCAACTTGGACGAGGGGGTAAAAAGCACCTTGTTCAAATTTGCTGATGACACTAAGATGTGGGGGGATGTGGACACACTAGAAGGAAGGAGTAGGCTACAATCGGACCTAGACAGGTTACGGGGTGGGCAGATGAGAATAGGATGGGATTCAACACAGACAAGTGCAAGGTGCTGCACCTCGGGAGGAACGACCAGCACCAGACCTACAGGCTGGGGAACTCCCTTCTCGTCAGTGCAGAGGCGGAAAAGGATCTTTGAGTCATCATTGATGCCAAGATGAACATGGGCCGGCAGTGTGGGGACGCAGTCAGGAAGGCCAACTGCACCTTGTCATGCATCCACAGATGCATCTCGAGCAGGTCCAGGGAGGTGATCCTCCCCCTCCATGCGGCACTGGTCAGGCCGCAGCTGGAGTACTGCGTCCCGTTCTGGGCGCCCCACTTCAGGAGGGACGTGGACAACATGGAGACGGTCCAGAGGAGGCCACTCGCATGATCCGGGGACAGCAGGGCAGGCCCTACGAGGAGAGACTAAGGGACCTGAAGCTGTTCAGCCTCCACAAGAGAAGGCTGAGGGGGGATCTAGTGGCCTGTTATAAACTAGTCAGAGGGGACCAGCAGGCACTGGGGGAGTCCCTGTTTCCCCGAGCACCGCCAGGAGTGACCAGGAATAACGGTCACAAGCTGGCAGAGGGGAGATTCAGATTAGTCATCAGGAGGCGCTACTTCCCGGTCAGGGTGGCTAGGGTCTGGAACCAGCTTCCAAGAGAAGTGGTGCAGGCTCCTACCCTGGGGGTCTTTAAGAGAGGCTAGATGAACACCTTGCCGGGTCGTTTGACCCCATTACTCTTTCCTGCTGAGGCAGGGGGTCGGACTCAATCTGCTCAGGTCCTTTCCGACCCGATCACCTACAAAACTTCTGAGACACCTTAGACCAGGGACAGGGAAAATACAGCTTGTGGGCTGGATCCCACTGAGGGATTTTATCCAACCCACGGTGGGTCCCTCAGTCCCACCTGGCCCAGGTGGGGAGAGCAGCCCGGGCCGTGGCACGTGCAGCCAGTCCTGACTCCCCCAGGCACCCAGCAGGGCTGGGGCAGCATAGTAGCCAGGCTACATTTCCTGGCAGCCCCAGTGGCAGCAGCTCCATCTCGCTGCCAAGCTACCACACCTAGCCCCACAGCCCGGGCACCCCAGCCCATCTGCCCCGCACCAACCACCAGGTTGTAGGCAGGGCACTTGGCTGGAAGGGGGCTGCAAGCAGGGCTGCAGAGACCCCAAGATCTTGGGATGGTGACAATGTGGGGCCAGGGCAGAGCCCCAGTTCTTCAGGCAGGGATGTGCAAGGACCAAACGGCAGATCTGCCACAGCCCCATTTTGTCACCGCCCCACAATCCTAAGGACTCCATGGAGACCAGCTGGGGCAGGGTGCACAGCCAGGAGGATGGGATGGGGACAGGGGGCTCTGTTTGGGGCCAGGTCCAGGATCTTGGGGTGGTGACAGCATGGGTCCAGGGTCGGGGCCAGTGCTAAACTGCGATCTGCTCCCTACATGCCCTTGCTTGCAAAACCAGCACCCATTACAGGGACATGTGGGCAGCAGATTGTGGCTCTGCCCCAGCCCTGCACTGTCACTACCCCCTGACCCCAGACTCACCCGTCCATCCCACTCCCAAACACTGCTCCTCACCCATCTGTGGCCCCATCCCACACAGAGGGTTTTGGTGAACTTTTCCATAGGGGAGTGGGGGGACTCCCCTGGCCCACAGCAATTCAGCAAAACTCCCTATGTGACCCGTGGACCCAAATAACTCCCTGCCCCTGCCTTAGAGAAATCTGACTTCGACAAGGTGGTACTTATCATTCTCTCAAAACCATGACCCTCTAAGGGGTCTCAATGTGGACAACCAAATAAAAAAACCCAAAAATCACTAATCACTTGAAAATCTTGGGCCAAGAACCATTTGCTGCCAGATATTCCTTATTTAACAAAGATCCCACTGAAGACAAAATACCTCTGTCACAATGTTCCCATACTAATCACTTGAAACCTTTCCTCACATTGAAGGACAGAAGGATTGGACCCAAAAGTGGGGACACAAACAATCCATAAGACACAGGACTGGAAAGCACCTCCTGCTCACCCTTGCTGTCAAAGACAACCCCATCATGTTGTACCTTTAATAATTTATCAAGAACCATCTTTTTACAGCCACAGTTAAGAATTTTGCCCCCGCTTCTCCCACTGGAAGCCTGTTCCAGGACCTCACCCTCTGATGGTTAAAAATCACCTCCTACTTTCCAGCCTAAACTTCTTTATAGCCAGGTATTTTCATAGATTTCATAGATTTCATAGACATTAGGGCTGGAAGGGACCTCGGGAGATCATCGAGTCCAGCCCCCTGCCCAAAGGGCAGGAAGTCAGCTGGGGTCATAGGATCCCAGCAAGATAAGCATCCAATTTACTCTTGAAGGTGTTCAATGTAGGTGCTTGAACCACCTCCAATGGCAGACTGTTCCAGACCTTGGGGGCTCGGACAGTAAAGAAATTCTTCCTTATGTCCAGCCTGAAACGGTCTTGCAGGAGTTTGTGACCGTTCGACCTCGTCATCCCTTGGGGCGCTCTGGTGAACAGATGTTCCCCCAGATCCTAGTGGTCACCCCTGATAAACTTATAGGTGGCCATCAGATCACCCCTGAGCCTGCGCTTTTCCAGGCTAAAGAGTCCCGTGGTTCCCAACCTGTCATCGTAAGATCTGTTTTCCTGACCTCTGATCATGCGCGTGGCTCTCCTCTGGACTCTCTCAAGCTTCTCCACATCCTTTTTGAATTGTGGAGTCCAAAACTGGACGCAGTACTCCAGCTGCGGCCTCACCAAGGCTGAGTACAAGGGGAGAATGACGTCCCGGGATTTGCTCGAGAAGCATCTATGGATGCACGCCAGCATTTTGGTCGCTTTACTAGCCGCAGCATCGCATTGGAGGCTCATGTTCCTCTTGTGGTCAATGATGACCCCCAAGTCTTTTTCTTCTGTAGTGCTAACCAACGTAGCACTGCCGAGCCTATAAGGGTGCTGCAGTTTTTTCCTCCCAAGGTGGAGAACCTGGCATTTTTCGGTGTTAAACACCATCAGGTTCTCATCTGCCCATTTGCTGAGCTTGTCCAGGTCAGCCTGGATCACCCGCCTATCTTCTGGCGTGGATGCTTTGCCCCAAAGTTTGGTGTCATCGGCGAACTTGGCCAGTCCACTCCTGACTCCAATGTCCACATCATTAATGAAGATGTTGAACAGTATGGGTCCCAGGACAGAGCCTTGAGGGACCCCACTGGTTACAGGGCACCATGATGAGTGACTGCCATCAATCACAACCCTCTGGGTCCGACCATGAAGCCAATTTCCCAGCCAGCGGATCGTGGTGGAGCCAAGGCCACAACTGGGCAGTTTGGCCAAGAGGTGATCATGGGATACCAGATCAAAAGCTTTTTTGAAGTCAAGATATATGACATCAATCTCTTCTCCCTTGTCCAGGTGATAGGTCACCTGGTCGTAGAAGGAAATGAGATTGGTCAAACAAGACCTACCCGCAACAAACCCGTGCTGGCTGTCCCTTAGAATGTTAGCCTGGGCCAGTCCCTCAAGGATGGCCTCCTTAATAAACTTTTCTAAGATCTTCCCCAGGATAGAAGTCTGGCTAATGGGCCTGTAGTTAGCCGGATCCACTCTCCTCCCTTTCTTGAAGATCGGCACCACACTGGCCTTCTTCCAGTCTTCGGGCACTACACCAGAGCACCAGGAGTTTTCAAAGATCCGTGCCAGGGGCTGGGCTATGACGCTCGCCAGCTCCTTGAGTACCCTGGGGTGCAGGTTGTCAGGGCCGGCTGACTTGAAGGTATCCAGCTTCTCAAGGTGTTCCTTCACGAGGTCAGCATTGATGGAGGGTAGGGGATCCCCCTCACCCAGAGTTCCCTGTCCCATAGCAGGCATGGGCATCCCGTGTGACTGATGAAAGACTGACGCAAAGTACCTATTTAATAGGTTGGCTTTTTCCTGGGCGTCAGTTGTCAGTTGCCCCATCTGGTTTAGCAGGGGTCCAACATTGCCCTTGCTTTTCCTCTGGCTCCCCACATACCTGAAAAAGGACTTTTTGTTGTCCTTGATGCCTGAAGCTAGTTGGAGTTCAGTTGCAGCCGTGGCTTTCCTGGTTTGGTCCCTGCAGGACCGGACCAGCGTGGAGTAATCCTCCTTGGAGGTGAATCCCGTCCTCCATCCTTTGTAGGCTTTCCTTTTTAGCCACAGTAGGTCCGCTAGGTCTCTGGAGAGCCAGGGGGGCTGCTGTGCCTTCTTGCTGCCTTTCCTCCATGTTGGAATAGATTTAGCTTGTGCATTGAGGATCGCTTCCTTGAGAAGCAACCACTCTTCTTGAACTCCCATCTCCCTGGGGTCATGGTCCCTGAGGGCCTGACCGACTAGCCTCTTGAGCTTGTCAAAGTCGGCTTTTCTGAAGTCAAGGACTTCTGTGTTGCTGACTGACTTGCCAGCTTTACGGCGGATGGTGAAGGTGATCAGCTCGTGGTCGCTGTCACCCAATTCCCCATCGATCACTAGGTTGCCGATTAGGTCGTCCCCCGTAGCCAGTACCAGGTCAAGCAGCGCTTTGCCTCTCGTTGGCCCATAGACCTCTTGGGTCAGGTAGAGGTCATCCACGCATGAGAGAAAGCTTTGCGCCCGCTCAGATTTAGCTGAGTGATCTTCCCACGAGATGTCCGGGTAATTGAAGTCACCCATGACAACCAAGGTCCTGGAGCAAGCGGCCTCAGTCAGTTCCCAGGCAAACTCCTGGTCAAGCTTGGGACTTTGAGTGGGAGGTCTGTAGTAGACTCCCACCGTTGTGTCCCCTGTGCCGAATTCCCCACGAATTTTTACCCAGAGGGTCTCTAGCTGTCCATGCTGGTCGCCAACATCAGCTTGCAGGGACATGTAGCTTTCCTTCACATAGAGAGCTACACCCCCGCCCCTTTTGCCAACACGATCCCTCCTGTATAGGGTATAGCCCTCTATACCAGTGGTCCAGTCATGGGTGGAGTCCCACCAGGTCTCCGTTATCCCAATGACATCATATTTCTTTGCACTGAGCAGGAGGACGAGCTCGTCCTGCTTGTTGCCCAGGCTCCTGGCATTAGTGTACAGGCAGGCAAGTGTGCCCTTGGGGGCTCTTGCCTTGCCCACAGATTGTGCCAGGGCTGGGGCAGGGGTGAGCTCCCTTAAGTGCCCCCTTAAGTGCCTTAAGTATGATCCATTTGTTCTTCTGCCAATCTTGTCTTTTAGTGTAAACAATACTTTTTGTTCCCACCGTGTTTATTCCCGTGATGTAATCGCTGACCATCAGGAAATCACTAGGTAGTTCCTCACCTTGCAATCTGAGACCATAACAGCACATTACCTTACCCACAAAACATGAATCTCTGACGTACCCTCTCCTCGCAGCAGGTGCAAGTGCCATTTTTAACCACACTTGAGTGGTTAGAAATAAACGCGTTATGGTGAAGACTTCACTTCTCATCTCCCAGCCTGTGTTTGTAACCTATAAAGTATGGGAAGAGCCCTGAGCTTTCTTTTTTTTAAAAGATTTTTGTCAAGAAAAATATACCGTCCCTGCACGCTGCCATCTCACTCATTCCCTCCATTGCAGCTAAGCTTGTTGGACAGCACACACTTTGCAGTGTTATATCCTTTACATAATTCCAGCTCTGCTTTAATAAAATGAAAAACCTGCTGCAGTTTCTGCCTCTCTTCAACTGCTCAGCGACAGAACAGACTACAGGGCTCTCCCACCCAAGTCAGAGGATCAGGACCAGAAAGGACAAACTAAACAAGATGGAGAGGGGCAGGGAGAAAGTGCTGACTTAAAAAAAATTACTAAATGTTGCCTGACCTTGGGATCCAACATGCACAGTTGACAGCGTTTTTTACTGGAATTGCCCTTTGAACACTAATGACTTTTCCAAAGAAACAAACTGTGTGGCCTCAAACAATGAAGACCCACTACTGCCGAACCTTAAGGGAGGAAAAACAAAGAATTCAGGCACTAAATGATGAGCACACCCTTCTTCTGCATCCCTGTGGGATTCTTGGCAAATACAACACAGCATGCCGCTGTCATGAGTGAATTGGCTATTGTTAATCATTGTCTTCACTGGCCAGTCTGTATTTGACTACTGTATTTTTTACTGTCTCTAGCAGCTGCTGAAAGTCCCGGTTACGTACAGGTGGAATGCAGCTGTTATGTCACCGAACTGACTATGCTCCGTATATTTTAACACTCAGGACAATCTTCCAATGAGCACAGGACACCACCAATACAAAGCCTTGTACAATGAGGCCCCAATCAAATAATCAGTTAACTGAGGCATCAGTGACACTCAGTAGCAAAGCTGATGTAATGGAGAACCACCAGCTAAAGGGTTAAAGGGAGTAACAGAGAAGAACCCCTTAATGCAGTCAGACTGCCCGTGGAGATGCCCTTATCTTTATTCATCATTACTCCCCATATCAACTCTAACCCTGCACCCCAGCAACATGCAAACCTCCACCTTACCTGCAAGAGCCAAGCAGGACTGCCAGCCTCTCTGCTCCAGCTTGATGAATCATTATGTGCTGCTAATTTGCCAGCAGCCAGGCCCTGCTTTCCAACAGTGGTCAGTGAACTGTTTAATTCCCTATCAACAAAATAGAGAAGAGGAGCTGTATTTCAGACACTGCTAGGCACGAGTTGTCGATTCTCTATCCCCACTGGTCTTAAATCAGCGCTGGGCGTCTTCTGACAATTTATGTTCTAGCTCAACTACAATTTAAAAGTCACCGGGTGAAGTTCTTCAGCCTGTGCTACACCAGAGGTCGAACGGGACGATCAGAGCAGTTCTTTCTGTACACTCTTCTATTTCCCGATAGCTGCTGAGCTTTCTCCTGTGGCTACACACAGGAAGTCAGACTTTCTGCCTTTCGGTCCTTCCTGCCTTTGGCCAGCATTGACTTGCTGCCTTCCAAATCCACCACTGTCCTATGGGCACTTCGACTGGCCAGTTTCAGGGGGAAGTTCAAGGAGCCTCACAAGAGTCATGAATGGAGAGATCTCCCCATGGTGGCAGTTCTCTCATAACTCCTATCAGTTCGAATAAGGCCAATTCCTTGGAGGACTCGGGCAAGATTTTAAAAAGTGAGCCCACGGTAGCATGTGTGAAGTGAGCTTGATAAAACTCAGCCCAGGTCCTAAGAAAGCATCAGGACCAGTCACTAAAACTGCAGTCACCATTGTCACTACCTGGCACTCCATAGACTCGATTGTCCTGTCATCCCTCGTACTGTTAATCAATAGGAATGATTTGTATGGGAGCAAATCATGCCCCCATACGAATGCCCTTGTCCTTGAATTCAAAGCCAGAGAATCACAATTGTGACAGAAGCAGGCTAACTTAGGTATTGGGCTGGTATGCGTTAATCAGACCCTTAAATATGATTTGTACAGAGTGCTCTAGAAAGCTTTATATTTCCTCTAGGATTTTGCCATTACATTTAAAACCAAAGACAACTGATAACAAAGCAGCAAAAACTCTTACTTACTGCCACAACTCCAGGCCCCGTTTAATTGTCAACTTCTCGCACAATCACCTCTGTCCTCTTTGCCTGACACAAGCTCCCTGCAGTTATCCAAGATCTCCCTAACCTGCTTGTAATTAACTTCCTCTCAAAGACCCACTTCTGCTGTCCTGCTTACTTCAAACGAAGTTCATTCATATAAAAGTTGTGTACTGTATGTCTTTAACCTCTGTGTCCTTACCAAACAGTTTTCCATTTCAAGCTCTATAGAGCAAATAATCATCAGGAGTGCTTAGTTCTCTACTTCTTTAGACTCCAGGCACCCCTTGAGAAATGCCAGCTCTTAATTTTCACTATTTTATAATAGAGCAATTGTTTCTGTTGCAGAGAACCCACAACAGGGCAGAATGTGTGTAACACTATGCCACAGCTCCCTGGTTGAGACTCACAGGTTTAGTAGGTGTCTACCATGTAATGGGCACCAACGTAAAAGAAAAAAGAAGGGAAGAAAAAAAGAAGTCCAGAGCACATGAGAAATGACAACTGCTTGTATAGAACCGGCATAGCCCCCCTGCATAAATACTGGCTGCTTAATTCATACGCTATTTATTTATCCAGAAACGCATGATGACTGCAGGATTATGGAACTTGATACACAATATTATGTCGGCTACTCTCCAGAATGGCTCCCAAGGAACCGTTCCAGTCTGCTGGATAAACAGTAAACACATTAAAAGTATGTATAAATGCATCAGCCTCCCACAGACCACCATGTAAATATGAATTAATGAATTGATTATTGGATGTGGTGCACATCCACAACTCCTATTGAGCCCAATGGAAGCTGCAGATGTTAGCACCTCCAGAATCTGACCACTGCAGGTAATCTTGTTTAGGAATTCAATCTTTCAGGAAATATAAAGAGCAACATTGCAAGCACAGCCCGTTCTTACGTCTCAGCAATGCATATATCACAGACTTTGCAAACCTTACTCACCTGAGCAGTTCTCTCTCATTTGAGTAGTTCCACTGATGTCAAAAAAGGACAACTCGCTCAAGTAAAGGTTAGAGTATGGGGTCCCTTATTAGCTATTTTCCAATTTTAAACAGAAGGGATGACTGGCCTGATTTTCCTCCCATTGAAATCAATAGAATTGGAAGTGCAATGGATGTGATTGATGAAAAGATAGACTAGTGGCTAAATAGGCAGCAATACTGAGTGCAGACAGCTTCCGTTAAAACCAAAGGGTACTCAGAGACTCAGAAGAGCAGGCCAGGGTTGCTTATATAATTCCCCTGTTCTGTTAAATGAAAGTCACTGTTGTTATTAGGTGATTTAAAAAATGAGCGGTCACTTCATTTTTTTTTTAATATATATAAAATAGAGTTACTTCAAAGCTCTCTCCCTGGTTTCAGAAAGAACATATCCATCAGCAAGAAAATTCTGAGCCCAGAGAAAATCTTTTCAGACATGCCATAAAACTCCAAGTGCAGTGGCTTATTGTGAAAATGCTGACAGATGCTTAACGGCTGTATAATGTCACAAGCAGGTGACCTGCAAAAATCAGACTAAAAGTCTGTCCCATAGTCTTTGCAAGAAACAGGAAATCTGGCTTCCAGTCCAACAGCATTAGAAAAGATTTGAAGCAGGCACATTGGCTTTGCTCATGATCCGGCGCTATCTAGGAAACTGATAATTACCAGTGATGAAGTGTCTGGGCATGAAGCGCTAACAAGCTGCATCTGGGTTTAGAGATCTAGTAACTGAAAGTCTGCTCCTATTCTCAATGAGGTCAGTGCGACCGGAAGTGAGAATCAGTTTCCATGCCAGCTACTTCACCATAAGAAGGTGTTACAATCAATTTATACCACAATAAATTAAAATAGAATTAGCGCCATGGCATCCAAGATGGGCCAGTCTCAGGCACTGTATGCGCCCAGGCAGGTTGTAATACCAGGTGCTACGTCTCCATGTTTTTGTCTTTTTGATCTGTATGTTGACTTGTTAGACTCACAGGTGACACAAAGGATTCTGCTTGTCATTACAAGGTTGCAAGGACATAAGTGATGCCCCTAAGGAGAACAGTGATGTGTGTAATAGTCTCTAGATTAAGGGGCTGTCTCCTATAATTGAATACCATTGATTTAAAAGAGTTTACGTTGTCTGTAGATGAGGCAAAGCAGCTGAAAAAGCTCCCTGCTAATGGGAAGGCAGAGGAAAGAAGACAGAGTATCAGGCAACCAGAACTTCCTGTGGAACTGTTAAGCGGCTTTGAGGGGACAGAAAAGCACAAGAGGATGGTCTCATGATGAAAAACCAGGACTCAAGAAAGCAAGCAATTCCCAGCTCTGCCACAGGCTTCCTGTATGAAAGTCACTGGGAGTAGCATATTCAAAAGCATCCAAGTGTGGCTCAGAACTTAAATCTTACAGTGAGACTTTGGTTCCCAGTCCCTTTTGAATACGGTACTGAGACGGTTTGGTATATGTTATCCTTATGCTCTTCTGCACCTCTGTTTTCCATCTCTTAGGTGGAGAAGTTGCATATGTTATTCTCATCACAACTATAAGCTCCTTCTGAATACATGTATGAACAGCACTTGACACAGCGACCCTGATTTTCTCTTTAGCACATATATGAATAATTTTGAAGTACTGAAACTGTTAGCCCAAACAGGGGAAGGCACCCCTGCCCCCAAATTCCATGCAAAATTCCCAAGGACCTACAATGAGAAGTCTTTAGAACTAGCATGTGGTTCTAGTTACATGGCATTAAAATGGGCTAGCAATGGTCCCAACTTTCTGTAGCCATTGCAATGTGAGCTAGTGCAGAAGTTTATCAGCAAGGTCAAGGAACCTGCCAGTTGCCAGCTCAGTAGGATGAGACAGAGCAGCCTTGAAAGCATATCATTCCTTACAAAACACAAGCCACCAAGGATTTCTTTCCCTCTGAATCCCAGTGACTGACAAGGCTCGTGGTTTTCAGCTGTGCTGTGAACAGAGTGCAAAGGAGTCCGGACTGAGCAACAGAATCGAGCAATGCTTGGGCTCCATTAAGTAATAGCTTATTGTAAACTTAGGACCACATCTGCATCACAGCTCTTCCTGGAGATGAATCCCTCGCTTGCACAAAAAACATTGCAGCTGAACCGGCCTATTTGGTGTGTCATTTTTAAAGAGAATTTTAGCAATAAACTTTACACCTGTCATTTTAAAGGCATCCTAATATGCCTGAGCAGAAATGTACTGATTATCCCAGCTCATTCCATAAGGTGATGTATGGTGCCTAAAGGATGGTAAATAACTACACTGATGTTAGCTCTATGTCTTCACACCAGACATTACATGACCAAGTGGAGAGGTTATTACCATTATTTTGGGTGCCTTAGCTGAAGCATAATTTAGAATTACAACCACAACACATTTATCAGTCTTGCCAAGAAAAGAAGATCCAGAATGGGGAACCTGAATCCTTTTGTAGCCTTGATGGGCTTCTATGTGCTTTATTACAAAAGGTATTACGCTGTCTTCCATAAAAAAAAAAAAAATGTTGCCTGAGAGTGAGAGTACAGCTGACTTTAAAAGTAAGGCGTGGGAGAAAAGCCAATTTACAATGCACGTGCTGCTCTCCTGTGACTCTAGTTCTCAGATTATCAGTGTTTACCTTTATTATTGTGCCCTGGGTTGTATTGTGCTATGTGCTGTACAGACAAGGATGACAGATCTGCCCCGAGAGAGCTCACAGTCCGCGTACTCAACAGAACACGATGCACAATCCAACAAGATTTCGGCCCACTTGAAATGTCATCTAAAAATGACATTAAAATACAATTTGAAAAAGCCAGCAATTAACCCCCATTGACCTTCCAGGACCCCATCAGGAATCTTTCAGCAACCCATCTTGTCCCACCGTTCTCATTTTTTTATGGCAATGCCCGCCGGCTCCAGCTGTAGTCACGGTCACTATCTGCTAAGGGCTAAGCACACACCAAGCAGCAGAAAATCCCTCTCACCAAGTGCTTACAGTTTCACCAGATGAGACAGACAAAGGAAGTAATATTGACCCCATTCACGGAAGAGATTATATGATGTGCTGCCTGAGATAGCAGGGGGGCAGACTCACTGATCCAGGGTCCCTTCCAGTCTTAACACCTTCTACAGGCAAAACAGAGGTTAAGTAGCTTGTCTGAGATCACATAAGCAGTCTGTAATGAAATCAGGATTGAACCTCAAGCTTTTGCCTCTCAGGGCAGTACCTTTGCCACAAGACTGTCCTCAGCCTTTGAAAAATCTTTCATTGAGCTTGAGGGCTTCTTGTGAACAAACCTGTCTGACTGGCTTTTCAATCTCTCCCACGGCACCTAAAGGCACGTAAGCTGCATGGAAAGCACCCGCCGGACAGACAGCCTTCTGCCTTCATTTCCTGCAGTTTTAGAAGTGGCAGCAGGCTTGGCAGACAACTGTGGCAGCACATGCTGCAATATCGACATAGTGAAGCCAAGAGGGTGATCCTGGAAGTGTACACGAGTAAACCCAAGTGAAAACAAACTCGCTTGCCAGCTCTCTCAGCACGTTACTTCACTCTCACTCTAGCGTGACTATACAACAGGGGAGTCTCAAGAACCATAACCAAATCTCTTATGGAGGCAACGTGGAGCCTACACCTATTACCGTAAGTTCCACATCCAACCACATTGCACTGAATTTCTTTATTTTAGATGTCCGACATAGCCGAAAGAGATGACTTTGCTCATGAATATGTTCTTCAAACACAACTGCAAGCCACTGATAGGACTTCGTCCTCCAGAATCACCGTCCTCAGCTCCCACAGAAGTTATTGGGAGGAGTTGCAAGTGCCAAGGACCTCACCGTTCTGGGGGATGAAGAGGGTGACCACGCCATCAAATAGTGTGACAATCTTGGCAATTTCAAACTGGGTCAACACTTAGGTGAGAGACTTCTTTCAAGAATGAGCCAGGATAGAAATGATATTGAGGCAAATAATACTGAGGCTTTTAAGACTTATTTATATTTTGATAATCAGGACTCGTAGTAGAGATGATCTCTTTTATTAGACCAACAAGGTTTTTGCAAAAAAAAAAGTCTTTAATTGCAGAAATCTTGTTGGTCTAATAAAAGATATCATCTCTACAATGAGTCCCGATTGCCTTTTCCTCTAGACCAATATGGCTCCAACCTGGATACCTTCAAATTTTGGTTGCACTTCTAAGGACCAAACACACAAGGAAGATGACTCCTGGCCCAAGACCTCACAGTCTGAGGAAGGGCTGGTCTATATTCCAGTCTGCCACAATTGCTGGCAGAGCCTCTTACCAAGGGCACTGTATAAGCTGACAGAAGAGCTAAGCTACAAGAACCTAAACAGCCAAAAAAGAGCCAACACCAGCACTCCGGAAGCAAGCATGCTTCCCTCTAATTTCATGTTCATACCGGTTGGAGTCAGCATACTATTAAAAATGCATCCTCGGTGCTGGGGAAGTAAGGCTGTCATTGATGAGAGCACCCTTTGGAGTGAGAAAACAAGGAGGGAAACACTAAAAAAAAGCAATATCGACTATCCAGGAAGGACTGGATTTCCCCAAAAAGTGAAATGGCAGACTCGTAGAGAGAAGCATAGCTTGCTGGTTACTACAAGTGTATGAGTGAATGTGCTGTAGCTGTGACACCCATTAACAAACCCTGCCACAGTAACATGCTCAAGCTGGTTTCACCTGCTTGCTCCCAGTACCTTTGTCTGCTCTGCTTTACTATATTTATAGCACTTGAACTAGCTACCTGTCGACTCTGCGGTGTTCTAGTCCATGGCAAATAGCAAAACTCAGCCATCAAATCCCCATCAGCTCCTGGACATCTGGTAGTTAACATCGCGGTTTTGGCTGAAACGTCTCACGTCATGTTGAGAACACACAGAGAGCAGGGATTGCTTTCTGAGATGCCAGTATCTTATTTAGGAAATAAAATATGCTGGAAACAGAAAAAAAAAACAAGCAATAGTATCTTTATCTTTTTTATTTTCTCAGTGCTATTTTCCAGTTGGAGCAGCTGGAACTTAACTTGATTTTATGCGGCCATATTTTCTCACTACTGTTTCTCTAAGGCATTTAATGGCTTGTTCAGCTTATTTGTTTAAAGGAAATGATATGTTTTGTTCAGAGCAGATTTTAGCAGCTGAAATGGAAGGTGAACAAGGAATTAGGTTATTTCAAGCCTACATAGACAAATTAAATCCAGTACCAGATCTGCTTTAGTTACAATGCAGTAAGCCTACTATTGAAGAACAATATTTTATTAGCCACATGCTAATACCATGATCTGCTAAAATCTATCTGAATTCATTGCCCCAGTTTTGGCCTGGAAAGTCCACCGCTATTCATTTTTTCTACTGAATTAAAGTGGAGTTTGTTGCTAGAACATGTGGATGATATACTCCATCGTTCACTATGCAGTCTCTTAAATGAGACTGAATCACATTATAAGTCCCTTGGGGCCCCTCTCATTGTTGAATTATGCCAAGTAGTATATCTACAGGATGCTACGGAAGAGGATTTTTATTTATTAGCTACCTTGTAAATATTATGAATGTGATATGCCCTGGTCCCTATACAACAAAATGCATCAGTCACTACGTGGCGTTGGGAATGACAGCCCTGTCTATTATAATGCAAATCACCCTGATGCTCAAATACAATATGCGCTTTTGGAAACGCTATTGTCTCTAGATAAGGTTTGACAGTGGTCCAGCAGGGAATTTGGCCTTAGCCTCTGCCTATGGTAGTTGACAGCAGAGAAGTTGCATGTTAAATCATCAAAATAAGAACCGGGTGAAGGATTTACATGCCCTTTGCCGATTCTCGGCAAAATACCTCTGATTCCTAGAGCACTCCAAGTCCCACGTGGTATACAGCTTAACAGATTTTGAATCATTCAGCAGCATGACCCAGACCACAATGCCCTTGTGCTATGACACAGACCATGCAATTTACCTGTGTTTTTGCATTTGCCTACACAAAAAAAATCACTGATACCCTTAAACTTCTCAGAGTTGGCTTACAGGGACAAATCAATTTAATCTACTTTCTCTCTGTACAGTAAGTTGACAAAGAAGCAAATTAAAAAACAAACTTGAATTATTCCACACGCTTTCACAGTGTGAACAATTTGTGCATTATGGAAACTCAGGTTTTCTACTTGTCCTCTATATACTGAGGTGGACTAAAATTGATGCTCACTTCCCAGAGTTCATATTCTGATGCAAGTACATGGAAACAGAGCTAATGGTGGGAAATAAAAAAGAAAACGAGAAATCTACTTGGCATTTGCATATAATAATTGCAATGCAATATTTCTCTTCACCTACTTTCACCCTTTCAATTAACAATTTACATTCAAAACAAGCAAATAATGCCCAGAAGGAAGCTTTGCCAGCTCACTGATAAGATGTAACTTGAAAAGGCATCTGTCAATGGGAGGAATTTTACAAGCTAATGATGAAACGTGTATTATGATGTGGCTTACTTGAAAGCAATCAGTTAATTTGTAAATATTGCCATTAAATCAGTTTCTTGATTTGAATCATGTTAATCATAAACATGATTTGAGGAATGAAATAAACATGAATTCACTGCAGTATATCTTTACCCTATACTACACAAACGTGCCTACAGAAAATAAAATACCTAGTCCGCTTCTGACTCCAATGTCCACATCATTAATGAAGATGTTGAACAATATGGGTCCAAGGACAGAGCCTTGGGGGACCCCACTGGTCACAGGACACCATGATGAGTGACTTCCATCAATTACTACCCTCTGGGTCTGACCACGGAGCCAATTTCCCAGCCAGTGGATTGTGGTGGACCCAACGCCACAATTGTCCAGTTTCGCCAAGAGGTGATCATGGGATACCAGATCAAAGGCTTTTTTGAAGTCAAGATATATGACATCAATCTCTTCTCCCTTGTCCAGGTGATAGGTCACCTGGTCATAGAAGGAAATGAGATTGCTCAAGCAAGACTTACCTGCAACAAACCCGTGCTGGCTATCCCGTAGGATGTAGGTGGTTTTGCTAGACATTGCGATTTTTCATGTGCTCCAGAAGAGGATGATATAGAGCAGTGAAGTGCTTCTTTGGCCACATACTACTCACAATAGACACCTGGATAATGGAGAGTGGAACAGAAAGGATGTCATTTTCTTTTAATAATGCAAGTCTTGATCCTCCCAGGAGATCAGTCTGTAGAGGGGGTTCTTTGCCCTCTTTGCTCAGTCATAACATGCAATACCATTGGGAAAGATTGAGTAAAGTACCAATGGACCGGATCCTACAAAATGCAGAACTGCTACAACTTATCCAGTGCCCTCAATTTCCCAAAGTTTTAATGGAAGTGGGAGACCCCAGCTGCTTCCAAAGGGGAATCTTATAGGACCATGGCCAACTTCAGCTCTAGACTAGAACAGCTGAGGGCAAATGGGTAAACAACATTGCATGTACAATGGGAGAGCCATTTCTATAACAAACCATAGCCTGCAACCACAAGACGATAAATGTCCTCTCACCCATCTGTAAAACAACACAAAACAGAAAAAAACCTTCACAATACAGAGACTGAGAAGAAGAAATGGATAAAATAATTAAGTACAATATGAAAATCAGTTCAGCTGGTAGCATAACTAGGGGTGAGCAAGTGGGTCTCCAGCCCAGGGCATTGATGTAAAGGGGGCACCAAGTGCAGAGTGGTGGCCACCCTGCCATTATAAGAGTAAAAACTCCTTTTTATGGCCCTGAGCTCAGCCATTCTGAACTCTGCAGCTCAGACCCTTCTCTAGAAAATCTAAGCCAAATGCAGCCCTGGTGAGAGCAAGAATATTCTGCTGACTTTCAAGTGAAAAAGGTCTTCAATAGCAAAAGATCAAATCTCAGGAGCAGGCATCCCATTTTTATGCTAGCAATGAAAACCAAGGATCATAAAAGAAAAAAAAAAACCTGGAAAGTAGAAATGCTGCAGCTATAAGCTAGGCTGTTTTGCAAAGTTTTCTGAGGCATATATTAACAAATCATTAATATTTGTTCTGTTGTCCTAATCATGGTTAACAGACCAAGTAATACACCTTGGTAATACAGTATACTTAACAAGTGCTTACAAGCACCATATAAACAATTCATTCTGTTCTATTATTAAACTATAAGTTCCATCAGTGTACCAGAAAAGGATGAAAATTACACCTGGCACAGATGAAGATGTACATGTATTGTTTTAATCTATTAATTGGCTGATAGACCCCATGACCTGCACAGCTGTCTCAAATCAACAGCACAAACCCAAGCATTTAATCCTGCACCCAGATTGCCAGAACAGCTGAAAGATATGAGAAAAACATAAATCCAGCTGAACAGATCCCAACTGGTTATACAATGGAGGCTCAAGAGCAATCATCAGATGGCTGTAGTCATCAACTGTCATTTATGATTTAAATCAGTTGCTTATAATGACATAAGGGCATCACCTATTTGCTAACTTATTTCTGGTGATGCCTGGGAGCCCAGACCAGGATCTCAGCTGTGCTAGGTGTTGCCCAGGTTAAGCATTCAGGACACTGAGCATGCGTCACTTACTCCAAAGTTCTGAGACATGCAATCTAATTCTGCTTGCACATGTGCACTCATCTGCAACATGCCAGCGCACTGCTGAATCAATATAAGCCACACTTAGAAACAAAAGGAGATTCTTTTTGTCTAATACAAAGCCAGGGCAGGCAAGAATTCATGGACAATCCTGTTTCAACACTGTCACCAGCCAGAAGTGAACCATGCTCTAAGTCCACAGAGGAAAGTACCAATACATGGTTAAATTAAATGTAGTACAGACGTGTTTGTCGTTATTCTCTACTGAAGGTTATCCATCACTTTCAAGCCAGTGGATTTGCAGTTAGACGCAGGATAACACAGAGTAACAAATGAAGCCACCAGCTCAGATTGGATAGCAATGAGTCAGGGGAGCTTGTTTGCAGGCTACACAACACTGCTGTAGAGTAACGTGGACCTGATATATGAGACGCCTACACGCACCATTTCTTCCTATGTGAATGTACCACCCAGGGAAACCTAAGGGTAATGAACTTTATTACCAGGATATGCACAAACTACTGAGTAAAACAGGATTACTTCCATGGAAAATATTTCAAAACCAAGCTCCTTATTCTCAATGCAACTGGCCACAGAAATGTAGAAACACTTACAACTATCTTCCACCAAGTGCAGTGTTTGTCCGCAGTGAAGAGCTGGACCCATTTCACTCACAAACACTACAAACTCTTAGCATGGAAAAAAAGAGTCAAAAGCTTCCATTCTTCCCAGGGTACCTTGCCTCAGCTCCAAGCAGGTATACAGGGGCGCAAACAGTACACCCCTGCATACCTGGGGTGCAAATAATAGCTTCACCTGGAGCAAATAATAGCTTCACCTGTTTTCCACTACAGCACCTACCTCAAGAGATGGCCACTGAGGGCTGAAACTGAAGCCAAACCACCACACAGTAGGCAACACATTAATTTCACGGCCTTTCCCATGAATGACCTCATTCAGAAGGAAAAATTACAATTTGCTGTCAACAGGACACCTACTCAGGGGACGACATAGGTACAGATAATTTGACAATCTTTTTCTTATTTCCTGGAGCCATCCATTGAATGAGAATGGAGCATTTAATGGGTAATTATTCCCATTTTTGATGCATTCTCTCTGTTTTCTAAATAATATGTATTTAGTGCTAGAGATGATTTAAAACAGCCCATCCAATCAGAACCCCTGGCAAAGAGGATGAAATTTAGCATGGCAATGGCAGTTTAAACTCCCAGATGGCTGCCCTGGAGGTGAGGATTATGCTATTATCAGCATATATTAAAAAAAAGAAAAAAAAATCCATGAGATAACGTCACGCATGGCAAATCCATTAAATGTGGGAGACAGACACAGCAAGCAAACAACTAGAAAATTTACCAACCACCCCATCAATTGGTTGTTTTCTCTCAAAAGAGCATTGTCTTCTTGAGGCCTGATCCTGCAATAATCTGTATATTTAAACTCCACTCATCAGTAGACTACTGGAGTGCACATACATCTTTCAGAGCAAAAAGGTTGGAGACAACCAACCTTAACGCTGACGGTAAGCTTACATACTGAACCCTATGGATATGGATACCGAGGCAGACCAAATAGAATAGGTAGATAAATCTAAATTCCCAGTGTAGTAACTCAGTGCACTTAAACCATATTTATATACAAAATCCACCAGCAAATCTGAGCTGGATCTTGATAGGAGCTTCTGTGTACTGTGGGAGGAGTTGCTGCCTGGCTAGCCAGTTGCTTGGAATCCTATTCAGTCAGTAGTTACCCCCCTGCCTTTCCCAGCTCTTTGAATTGCATAAGGCAATAGTCTTCACTTTCTGTCATACACAATTACATAATGCTGCTTTGCTGTTAAGCAGCCACTGCACCCAAGATGGCTAAATTGTGGAATAAGATTAGAGAGAGAAAGAGAGTGCAAGCTTTCCTGAATCCAAGTTCAACTCATCAGATGAGTCCAGCATTTGATGAAGTGAACTTGGGTTCACAAAAGCTTGTGATCTATATCGGTATCTATATTGATAGTGATAGATATACATCTTATTGAATTAGTCTATAAAGCTGCAGATCCACCCTGCCTTCTGACTGGCTTTAGACTAACATGGCTAACCACCACTCTCTAAATTCTAGATCTATTATTTGTACAGAAGCTGCTAATGCTGCTGTATGAATATAAGTTGGGGGGGGGGGTGCGCAACGCGCGCGCATGTGTGTGTGTGCATAATGAATACAGATTATTGCACACACACAATTCCCATTGCATTTACATATTGCTACATTGCATTTATTTATTTATATACACACACACACATTGTGTATAACATTATCTAATACCCTATATACTATAATATATATTAGTACACAAGGGCAGTGGCAATTGTTTTCTTTGATGGCAATCAGCCTAGTTACATTGCAAGGAAAAAGATACAGAAGCAAAGGAAATGCAGGGTTATGGCAACTGTCCATATTAAGTATAATTCATATATAATTATAAACTTCCTGGGATTTTTTGAGCTATGCCTTGCTCCCAAATGACTGCTTAAGTGGGTATTGAGCAGTATTACATGTATTTGCATTAATCAGCTGTGTAGTGGATAAGCAGAATTGTTTTTAGTAAAACTTGAATGTCATGGACACCAACATGAGACTCAGGGTATATCGACACTGTAGCCAAGGTGCAAGTACCGTGCATGTAGGCATAGCTGAACTAGACGTAAAAAAGGGACTTTGGATACTGACAGCTATGCAGTTAGCCTTAGAACCTGTGGGTTTTGCCAAAGTACAGACAGTCAAAAAGCCCGAGACTGAATCAATTCAATCTTTGCAGCTTAGTCTGAGCTGCATAGACTGAATGGATAAGCAAGTGAACAGATGCTCCCTTTTGATTCCAGAAATGAGGCCACACACCTGCAGTGACCCTGGCCACAAGACAGGGGTTCCTAGAACATGCCTCCCTGCTGGGCTGGAGCAATCATATTGAATCTGGGACAGAACTTCAATACACTGATTTAACCTAAATCAGTTAAGTCTGATACTACGTCCATCCAGGTTTATCTTAAACCGGTTTCAGACATTTTGAAAGCAGGTTAAGTACACTTATGAACCGGTTCCCAAGCACTTATACCGGTTCATACATAATTTCTGTCCCAAGCCTTAACCCGCACTGACCTCTGTGCTGCAGTTCATACCTATCTGAAGTCACACCTTGGACTGAAGTATAGACATAGTCTATAATTCTACATATAGCTGGGCCTCAAATATACCCACCCAAATGGTGAGGAACAGCATTTCCTGTGATTTCAAGATTTTCCACATCTCTTCCTGCTGTGGGGCAGAGCAAAAGGTTTTTTGAGGAGGTAAAAACTTTTGCCTGACAAGAAAACGTTTCCCCATGACACTGCTGACAGTCTCACCCAAATAATGAGGAAGCAAGGTGGCGACATTATTGATTGACTTTTATTACCGGAGACCCCAGTACAAGGGCGGGCAATTATTTTGGGCGGAGGGCCACATGACTGGCAGCCCAGGGCAGATAAATATTAATTTTCCTCTTCCCTCTCCCCCCCATGCCCGGGTTGCAGTTTGGGTTAATGTTTCATTAACTGTAGAGTTATATCTATATAATCTCACATGTTTGCCTAAGATAATGTTGGCTTTAATGTTTGTGAAGCAGCATGGATCTGAGTGAAGCACTGGAAATGTCTAAAAAAAGATGAAGGGCAAAATTTTCAAAGGCACGTAAGGGTACAGACAAAGGAACAAATTCCAGTAAGTGAAACAAGAGTCATTTACTACAGAGCACCTGATATATAATAACAGCCCAAAGTAACAACTGAGCCAAAGTAACCTACCTCCAGATGCAACATGGCTAAGGTATCATGGTTTAGCTTCTATTTCCTTTGTGCCTGCCTGAAGTGAATTAGGGACTTAAATCACAAACGGCTTTCAAGGAGACTTGGTTTCATAGTAGGTAGGGTCGGAAGGAACCTGAGCAGATCATTAAGTCTGACCCCCTGCCCTGGGCAGGAATGAATACTGGGGTCAAATGACCGTGGCTAGGTGACTATTTCATAGTTTCTAGGGTCGGAGGGGACCTGAGTAGATCATCTAGTCCGACCCCCTGCCATGGCAGGAAACAATACTGGGGTCAAACGACCCCAGCAAGATGTTCATCTAACCTCCTCTTAAACACCCCCAGGGTAGGAGCCAGCACCACTTCTCTTGGAAGCTGGTTCCAGATCCTAGCCGCCCTGACCGTGAAGTCGCGCCTCCTGATATCTAGCCTAAACCTCCCCTCTGCCAGCTTGTGACCGTTATTCCTGGTCACTCCTGGCGGTGTTCCCAGTGCCTGCTGATCCCCCCTGACTAGTTTGTAGCAGGCCACTAGATCCCCCTCAGCCTTCTCTTGTGGAGGCTGAGCAGGTTCAGGTCCCATAGCTTGTCCTCATAGGGCCTGCCCTGCTGCCCCCTGATCATGCGAGTGGCCCTCCCCTGGACCCTCTCCATGTTGTCCACGTCCCTCCTGAAGTGCGGCGCCCAGAACGGGACGCAGTACTCCAGCTGCGGCCTGACCAGTGCCGCATAGAGGGGGAGGATCACCTCCCTGGACCTGCTCGAGATGCATCTGTGGATGCCTGACAGGGTACGGTTGGCCTTCCTGACCGCGTCCCCACACTGCCGGCCCATGTTCGTCTTGGAGTCAATTATGACTCCAAGATCCTTTTCTGCCTCGTGCTGTCAAGAGGGGAGTTCCCCAACCTGTAGGTGTGGTGCCGGTCGCTCCTCCTGAGGTGCAGCACCTTGCACTTGTCTGTGTTGAATCCCATCCTATTCACATCCGCCCACCCCTGTAACCTGTCTAGGTCTGATTGAAGCCTATTGCTCCCTTCTAGTGTGCCCACATCCCCCCCGCATCTTAGTGTCATCAGCAAATTTGAACAGGGTGCTTTTTACCCCCTCGTCCAAGTCGCTGATGAAGAAGTTGAACAGTGCGGGCCCGAGGACCGAGCCCTGGGGACCCCACTGCTCACATCCTTCCAGGTTGAGAAGGACCCATCCACCACCACCCTCTGGGTGCAGCCCTCCAGCCAGTTGGCGACCCAATTGACTGTGTGGGTGTCTACACCACAGCCCCCAGTTTCTTAATGAGAACGGGGTGAGAGACAGTGTCAAAGGCCTTCTGAAAGTCCAGGAAGACGATGTCCACTGCTAGCCCTGCGTCTAATGATCGGGTAACCTGATCATAGAAGGCCACCGGGTTGGTCTGACAGGACCTGCCACTGATGAACCCGTGTTGGTTGCCCCTAAGCATGCAGTCCCCAGCTGGCCCCTCATGGATGTGTGCCAACATAATTTTCTCAAACAGCTTGCCTAGGATGGAGGTAAGACTGACTGGCCTATAGTTTCCTGGGTCTTCCTTCCTCCCCTTTTTGAAGATTGGAACCACGTTGGCCCTCTTCCAGTCCTCTGGGACCACACCAGAGTACCACGAGTGCTCATAGAGCCATGCCAGGGGTCCTGCAATGACCTCTGCCAATTCCTTAAGGACTCTAGGGTGGAGATCATCCGGGCCAGCTGACAAACACATCCAGCCCCTCCAGAAGCCCCCTAACTAGTTCCACGCTAACCCTTGGCGCAGGTGTGCCTCCCCTGGGGCCTGAGGGGGGCCCAGCAGGGAGGCAGCTGTTCTGGTCCCTACTTAGGACTGCCTAGCAACCCTTTGAAGAGCCCCAGGATAGGAGCGAGCACCACTTCCTTGGAAGTTGGTTCCAGATCCTAGTCGCCCTGACTGTGAAATAGTGCCTCCCGATGTCTAGGCTGAACCTACTCTCTATCAACTTGAGGCCATTATTTCTACTTACTCTGAGTAGCGCTTGGGGGAACAGGGCCTCTCCCATTCCCTGCTGGTCCCCCTGGTAAGTTTACAGACAGCCACCAGATCCCCTCTCAGCCTTCTCTTGTGGAGGCTGAACAGGTTCAGGTCCCGTAGCCTCCCCCCATAGAGCCTGCCCTGCTGTCCCCGGATCATGCGAGTGGCCTCCTCTGGACCCTCTCCATGTTGTCCACGTCCCTCCTGAAATGCAGCGCCCACAACTGGACGCAGTACTCCAGCTGTGACCTGACCAGTGCCACATAGGCGGGGGAAGATCACTTCCTTGGACCTGCTTGTGATGCATCTATTGATGCATGACAAGGTGCAGTTAGCCTTACTGACCACTCCCTTGCATTGGTGGCCCATGTTCATCTTGGCATCAATGATAACTCCAAGATCCTTTTCTGCCTCTGCACTGATGAGGGGATTGCCTGGCACCTGTCAGTGTTGAATCCCATCCTATTCTCATCCGCCCACCCCGTAACCTGTCCAGATCTTTTAGCGTGCTCACTTCTCCCCACATCTTAGTGTCATCCGCAAATCTGAACAAGGTGCTTTTCACCCCTTGTCCGAGTCGCCGATGAAGATGTCGAACAGCGCGGGCCCGAGGACCGAGCTCTGGGGGGACCCCACTGCCCACATCCCTCCAGGTCAAAAATGACCCATCCACCACCACTCTCTGGGTGCGGCCTTCCAGCCACTTGGTGACCCATCTGTGTAGGCATCGATGCCACGGCCACCTAATTTTTAAATAAGAATGAGGTGAGAGACAGTGTCGAAGGTCTTCCTAAAGTCCAGAAAGACTATGTCCACTGCGACACCCGCGTCTAAGGATTTTGTGACTTGGTCATAAAAGGCAACCAGGTTGGTCTGACAGGACCTTCCCCTAATGAATCCATGTTGGTTGCCCCTGAGCATACTCTACCCTGCTGGCCCCTCACAGATGTGCTCCTGGATAATTTTCTCAAAGAGCTTCCCCAGGACCGAGGTAAGATTAACGGGCCTATAGTTTCCTGGTTCCTCCTTTCTCCCTTTTTTGAAAATGGGGACCGCATTGGCCCTTTTCCAGTCCTCTGGCACCACACCAGAGCACCACAATTGCTCATAAAGCCGTGCCAGGGTCCCACAATGACCCCTCCCAATTCCCTCAATTCCCTAGGGTGGAGATCATCTGGACCTGCTGATTTAAACACGTCCAGCCCCACCAGAAGTTCCCTACAGTTCCTCACTGACCCTGGGCCTGGTGGTGCCTCTCCTGAGTTCATCCGGGATCCCGGTGGTGAAGATGTCCTGGTCCCTGCTCAGAAAACTGGAGGCAAAGAATTTGTTAAAGAGGTCAGCTTTATCCTCAGATGTTCCTGAATGCCTCTGGGGAGCCATGGGAACTTTTGAGCACTCTTGCCCCCTTTGATTCGTATTGGGACTGTCACCCTTTGGGCTCGTAGGATCGTCTCCTTAAGGAACGACCACTCGTCTTGGACTCCCAACTCCCTTCCTCTCAGTGCCTCCCCAACTAATCTCCTTAGCTCACTGAAATCCGCCCTCCTGAAGACAAGAGCTGCTGCGTTGCGGCAGGCCTTTGCCACCCTGTGCTAGATGGTGAATTCCAGTTGCCAATGATCGCTATCACCCAGGTGGTCAAGAACCTGCAGCCCCTCACCAGGTCGTCGCCTGCGGCCAAGACGAGGTCCAGCAAGTCATTTCCCCTGGTAGGACCATGCACCTCCTGGGTTAGGTGGAGGTCCTGTATCTCGGCTAGGAACTTACATGAGCCGTCAGACCGGGCTGACTGCTCCTCCCAGCAGATGTCCAGTACTTTAGGTCACCCATGATGACTGCGTCCATTTACTTAACTGCCTCTGCAAGCTGACCTGAGAATTCCCGGTCCAGCTCGTCCCCCTGGTTGGGGGGTCTGTAGTAGACCCCCACCGTTAAGTCCCTTTCCCCCTGACCCCCTTGTATTCTGACCCAGACCACTTCAGTCTGCCCCTCCTCAACAAACAGCACCAAACTCAGTGCTGTTTGTTGAGGACATGTATTGCTCTTTGACGTAGAGTGCCATACCTCTGCCTTTCCTCCCCATTCAGTTCCAGTTCTGCTTCTAAACTCATGGCAGCAATCCAATAGATAGACATGAGCTATGTCTATCCCTTTAGGAATGGACCTGAGCACTTAGCTGCAAGTGGCACTGCTTGCACAGCCTACAGCCCTTGATGTTTACCACCCAATCATGGGTTGAATCCCACCAGGTTTCAGTGAGCCCACTATGTCCAGGTTTGTGTTAGCTAGCAGAAGGGCTAGTTCTCCCTGCTTGTTCCTCATACTACAAGCATTAATGTAGAGGCATTTAAGGCCTCCTGTGGATACATGCACCACCCCCTTGATCCTAGGATTTACTAGACTAAATGCATAGTCCACCTTTGAGAAAGGGATGCAGATGCTTTTGAAACGGTTACCCCTAATCCAGCAAATGTACTGAACAGAGGGTTCAAGACCACAGAATCTACATGTATCATATTTTTGAAAGACATAAAACTGAAAATTCCTGTTTGCACTGCAACAAATCAAGCACTCCCCCCACCCCTTCAACCTATTCAGGAAGAAAAAGAATTAGATACCCAGTCAACCAAGGAACTTCTTGGATCCTTTAGGAACTCAGATGCATCACTTCCAGTATTATTTCTCACAATCTTCATTTCCTTCACTTCACCACGGTAAGTTATTAGCACAACACCTGCCTTTATTTGCCATCCGTTCCATTCCCATTGGCACTTACTCATAGGCCACGACCCTGTGCCAGCTCACAAATCAATTTGCACTTTAAAAATGTCCTTATTTAAATAGAAGCGAGGTGTCTCCATCTTCCCCTTTCTGCATGATGATAAATAGAACATTGCAAATGCTCCAGAGTTGGAGCCAGGAAGCAGGCCGAGCAGATGGAAAGCAACTGTCAGGTTTTGGGGCTGTTTATCATTTAAATTGTAAAATGGCAACATTGTCAGTTATCATTGGGCTTCAGAGTTCACACACCAGTGGGGCAAATTACAATATCCTGCTCACCCGTAGAGATATTGTTCCTAACCTGTCTCAAGAAGATGGTGCTTCACTTCTAACTTCCTTTGGTTTCCTTTGCCAGAGGATGGTAGAAACTTTTTACGCGAACACTGAAATCCTACAGAAAATGATGGTGTCATCATGGTATAGCATGAAATGCCAGCTCTGTCTGATCCATGGCAAGTCAATATGGTTCACCATGTGCTCACTCCGAAAGCCTCGGCAACACAATACATGCCGTTAAGAAGGTTAGAATCCATTATGGCTATGAACTTTCCATACGAAAATGTTTGGTATTCCCAGTAACAGGACTTCCTGCAGTTGTACCTGACCCCGAGGTTTTGGTGGGGAGGGGAAAAGGGCAGGTGGGGCTTCTGGCAAGAGTGCAAAGACTGAGCAGTTGGGGCAAATTTTTAAATGACTCTTCACCTGTTTCTGCCAGCAACTTATAGGATGGTGGGAGTTTGTTAGCCTCTATTTAATTAGTGCAAAGGCACACAATTGCTGAGGCAGTAGGCTCTGTTACAAATCAATATGTTAGAAAAAAAAATAGGCTGGCTTTCCTTGCCTAATGACTTATTTAGTCTAAAGAACATTTTACAACAATAGTACATCAAAATCTCATGAGAGAATAGGTCTGCTCCTAAGCACAGAGCTCTAGGACACTTTTCCTAGCATCCAGCCCATATAAGTATCAATGGCAAAAAGATATCCATGTCAAAAATAATAAATAAATAAATCACTCCTTCTGGCGCCGGTTGGGCGAATACTGTACTAACACAGCTCTAGCAGTGAAACAACGTAAATCACAGTCAGAGTGAATGTACAGCAGAGCGGCAATCTATTTTAAATCCTTTCTAAAATAAACAATTCCTGTCAAGGCATAAAATGTTACTGCTTATGGCCGAAACCCCATAGCTCCCTCTCTCAGATGAAAAGAAAAACCATTCCAGCTGAAGCACCAAACTTCGCAGCCCCAGCAAATATCTGAATCTGAGAACAGCATCTATCGGAACGTCTTCAGACAGATGAATTGAGGATAATGATCCATTCTGGCTGCTTTAGTGTATCCCAGGAACAGCCACGAAGGGCAATTTGTATTCAGTTGTACAGCTGAAAGCTGCTCGTGGCAGAGGATGCAGTTTTGGATATACGCATTGAAAGAATTTCCTGTAAGCAACGGGCATCTGAATTACTATTGGAGAATCAAGTCCTGTTTGTCTTACCCACTTAAATGGTCTAGCAGTTAGGGAGGCTGCTCAGACATGAAAGCAAGGAGTTGGCCGTCAGTTTGCTGACTTTGCCTGATTTTATCCAGTACTCATTTCTCTTACTCACCACTAATTCCACAGGATTATTCCCTACAACTGAAAATACTGCCAAGATGGAGGTCAGACCATTCAGTTCCATATCTGCCTCTAACCTCATGGCAGCAATGCAATGGATAGACGTGCACTATGTCTATGCGTTTAGGAATGGACCTGAGCACTTAGCTGCAAGTGGCACTAAATCTGATTTTAAATTTCATTCATTGGAAACAAAAATACTAGTCCATTTCTCTCTCCACGCTGATTTCCCCTCTGCAGACTTTCGGTGGATGTCTCCACCTATCAGCAAGCACAGGCAACTCCTGGGCTGGAAATACAGAAGCAATATTTGTTCAGCAAGTTTCAGCGACTGAACTTTTGTAAAAGGGCTCCAAATAATACTCTTCGATTCAACCACTTGGCATTTAAGACCCTGCAAAGTTAAAGCCAATCCACCTATTATTTTAAAGATGAAACTCTCTTTTGCCGATGGGCGGTGAATAATAGTTTGTCAAATAATTTTATTCCTCAGAGTGAGGGAGATGGGATTTCCCCTTGTCTGTCCCATGGGAGTCTGCCCTTGAGTTTAGGCTCAGGAAGCCTCAAGGACAACATGAAAGACCCCAATCGGGCAACAATTCCTCGGGTTGGTAAGCCCTCACTCTGTAGCGGGGCTTCTCCTGCAGATGGACACCTACCAACAGCAGCTGGAGCTACTTTGCGTTTGTGGAAAGAGGGACAAATGACTGGAAGAGGGTAGCAGAACGAGGAAGGATGATACACTGATTAGGAAACTACCCTATAACAGGAGAGCCCTTTGAGCGCCTGCCCAGCCTCATAACTCCCGTGGGATCTTGGACAAAACCCTAGAGAACTTGAAGCAAAAAGCAGCTATCCATGAAGTGGAGAAAAGAGCAGTTCTGTTCCCCAAAGGCATGTTGTGAGCATAACTGCATGAGAGAAAATGATACGCTCACAGACTACTGCAGTGCAGTGGAGGCAGTACAGAATGCTTAAATTAGGGATGGGCAAAATACAGCCCATGGGCGAGATCTGCCCTGCCAACTGATTGAATCCAGCCTGTGGGGGACTCCTGCGTTATTTGGATCCAGTCCATGGCTGCACCGCAGCACTCCGCATGGAGCTGGGCCCCACCTGGGGCAACCTGCACCATGCTCTAGTCAGCATCTGCTGGCCCCGGTCCAAGCCAGCATGCACAGCTCCCAGTGGAGCTGCTCCCAGTGTGGCTGCAGTCACCCCAGTGTGGCTTACCTCCCACTTCTGCTGTACAGCTCTGGGCAGGAAGGAAACTTTAGCCAAGCAGCTCCAGCCCCACAACACGGGGCTCCGGCTCCAGCACACAGCTGCTTTCCACCCGCCTGGCCTCACCTGCCCATCCCACTTCCAAACACCGCACCCCACCCACCTGTGGCCCCATCCCACATAGTGAGTTTTGGTGAGTTGTTGCGGGGGGCGGGGAGGGGGGGCAGGTTCTGACATGGTATGCCGCAACTCATCAAAACTCCCTCTACAGCCCCTGGGCTCAAATAATTGCCCAGCCCTGGCTTAGATAGATAGAGGAAACGTGGGAAGAAAGTGTTCAACCCCCTGCTCAGACCAGGACCAACCCCAACTAGACCATCTCAGCCAAACTTTTGTCGAGCCAGGTCTTAAAAACCCCCAAGGATGGAGCTTCCACCACCTCTCTGGTAACCTGTTGCAGTGTTTTACTGCCCTCCTAGTGAAAAAATTCTTCCTAGTATCTAACCTAAACTTCCCTTGCTGTCATATGCAAACTTGCTGAGGGTGCACTACTCCATCTTCCAGGTCATTGACTAAGACATTGAACAAAACCAGCCCCAGGACCAGCCCCTGGAGCACCCCACTTGATACTAGCTAAAGACTAGACATCAAGCTATTATTACCCTCTGAGCCCGGTGCTCCAGCCAGTTTTCTACCCACCTTACAATCCATTCATTCAGCCCGTACTTCCTTAGCTTGCCTGCGAGAATGCTGTGGGAGACTGTATCAAAAGCCTTGCTGAAATCTTCCTCTTGCTACCGACATACTTGTAGAAACCCTTCTTGTTACCCTTCACATCCCTTGCTAGTTGCGCTTTGACCTTCCTGACTTCATCCTTGCATGCCCAAGCAATGTTCTTATACTCCTCCCTAGTTGTTTAAGTTTCCACTTCTTATAAGCTTCCTTCTTGTCATTTAGTTTACTGAAGAATTCCCTGCTAAGCCAAGCTGGTCTTCTACCATACTTGCTGGTCTCAATAAGGCTTCCTTAAAGTCCAGCCAGTTCTCCTGGACTCCTCTCCCCCACAGACTGGCTTCCCAGGGGATCCCGCCTATGAATTCCCCGAGCAAGTCGAAGTCTGCTTTTCTGAAGTCCAGGGTCCTTACTCTGCTGCTGTCCACTCTTCCTTTCCTCAGGATCCTGAACTCAGTTGTCTCATGGTCACTGCTGCCCAAGTTGCCACCATCTACTACATTCCCTGCCACTTCCTTCGTGTTTGTGAGCAGCAGCTCAAGAAGACCATGGTGCCTAGCTGACCACTCCAGCACTTGCACCAGGAAGGTGTCCCCAACACTCCAAAAACTTCCTGGATTGCTTGTCCACTGCTGTATTGCCCTCCTGGCAGATGTCAGGGTGATTGAAGTCCTCCATGAGAACCAGGGCTTTTGATCAGGAAACTTCCACTAGCTGTCTGAAGACAGCCTCATCTATCACTTCCTCCTGGTCTGCTGGTCTATAGCAGACCCCCACCATGACATCACCCTTGTTGCTCTTTTCTCTAACCTTAAGCCAGTGACTTTCATACAGGCCATACTCCAGTTTCATATACTGGAGCTCTGAGCATTCATATGACTCTTACATAAAGTGCAACTCCTCCTCCTCCTCTTCTCCCCTGTATGTCCTTCCTGAACAGTTTGTGCCCATCCATGGCAGTGCTGCAGCCATGTGAGCTCCCACCAAGTCTCTGTTATTCTGATCATGTCATTGTTTCATGACTGTGCGAGGACTTCCAATTCTTCCTGCTTGTTTCTCAGGCTCCGTGCATTTGTGTACAGGCACCTGAGTTATCTAGTTGATTGCCCTGATTTCTCAGGAAGTATGAAAACACCTCACCTGATGTCCCTTCCTGCTTGCTCTTCCTCTAAGTCTCCCGCTTCCCCACTTACCTCAGAGCTTTGGTCTCCATCCTCTGGTGAACCCAGTTTCAAGTCTCCCTTTACTAGGTTATCAAGCCTGTCTGCAAAGATGCTCTTCCCTCTCTTCATCAGGTGGATCCCATTTCTTCCCAGCAATTATTCTTCTTGGAACAACATCCCATGGTCAAAGAAGCCAAAGGCCTGCTGGAGACACCACCTGTGCAGCCAGGTAGATCTCTGCAGGATTCACCTGTCCCTGCTCAGGTCCTTTCCCTGAAGGATTGAAGAGAACACGACCTGAGCCTCAGACCCCTTCACCCTTGCACCCAGAGCCCTGTATTCACTTTTGATCCACTCAGGGTCTCCCTGGGCAGTATCACTGATGCCCACATGGATGAGCAGCGTGAGGTAGTAGTTAGAGGGCCAGATGAGTCTTGGTAATCCCTCCATGACATCTTGGATCTGGGCTATGGGCAAGCAGCAGATTTCCTGAGACAACAGGTCAGATCAACGGATGGCTCCCTGCATCCCCCACAGAAGGGAATCTCCAACCACCACCACCCGTCACTTTTTTGGTGGCGGTTGTCTCAACCCTTCCCACCCTGGTGAGACCTGGCCTGTCCTCCAGCAGTGGAACATGGTCCTCCCTCTCTGGTGCTAGGGCTGCACAGCTGTTCTCCAGACAAGCTGCTGCAGGTGCAGAGGAAGATTTCTGCTGGCTGCCAGAGGTCACAAACTTCCAGCCTCCACCCTCCTGGGAGTCCGTGAAATTCTCCACTTTCAAGGACTAAATACAAGTAGGAAGCTGAAAATGAATAACTATACTGTACCACAAGAGAGGTTTTGGTAAATTAAACAGCCTGGGGTGGGGTGTGTGGAAACTCTGTAGTGATTTATGCTTGCACTATCCCACAGACTTCAGGGAAGTTTGTAACGAGCAAACTATGCGACCCAGGAAACTTTAATAGAAAGTCTTGAACAAGGAGAATATTGTGCATAGATTACAGTGCATTCCTGAGCCCTGATCCTACCATCCTGCCATGCATAGATAAAAATCATTGAGCCCAATTGCTGTATTGATGCTTGTGCACTAATACTAATCTACCAGAAACCTATTCAGGACTTTATATTTACATTAATGTTTTCAATTAGACTCTCTCAGAAGATAAGTACCTTTTCTCTATTGGCACCAAAAACTGTCCTTAATTTCAAAGACATATTTACCCTGCTCTGCTTACCCAAATAAACTTTTAATGAGACATCTGGGCTGCTAAAAAGTATAGTGGGATCAGTCATGGTCTTAGTCCACACAAGCACCCATCAGAGGATAACTTACAGCTGCATAAGCAGCTTCACTCCTTCTCCTTCTGGATTTGACAGTAAGGAGGTACCTTACATATAAAATTTGACAGTAGATTGTGCTGTTGAAACATGTAATGTCAATTCTAGCAAGCACAAAAAACTACCATAATTCCAGAGCATACCGAACCAGCGTGGCTTTCTCAAGCAAGTTCTGGTTTTGCAACACCACAGTAGAGCATGATCACCCCTGAATTCATTAAAAATAGGATAACAGTGGGATTTCCCATTTAAAAAGGGGGGAAAAAAAGAATGATTCAACTGCATGAAATTCTCCCTTTACTAGAAGAAATACTAGCAGCCAAACTTACTAGTGCATTAATCATTTGAAGATACTACAGAAAAAAAGTCATCCAAGCTGACCAACTCAGCTTTTAGGTCCCATAAACTATTCTTCAAATGATGCAAGTGGGGAAAAACTAACTGTTGATAAAAATGTACCTGAAAGTAAACAAGACAGACATTACTTTTTAAAGACATAATATTTTGGAGTCACATTTTGGAGAGAACATTATAAATGTTTGTAGCACAGATCCATGAGCAGAAAAAAGAAAATAAGCATTCATCCCTAGACAATTTATTAGGAAAAGCCATGAAAAATGGGAACCACCAAGTTACTTTTCAAACTAGGATTTGGAGACTGTTTTTTTTTAAATGTGGAAGAAAAGAAGGACAAGAAGGAAATAAAAAAAAATCATTTCAAAGGCCTTGTCTGAAGAGAGTTTTCTGATTATTACTGTAACCAAGTATGTCAACAGCATTATGCTATGAGTTTCTAAATAGCTTAAAGAATCAATGCCATCTAATTATCTTTCCTTTACAATTCACTGAACAACCACCATATTTCTTCTTGATACATGTAAATCCAATATAGTCGCAGTTTAATAGAATCAAAAGAGAGATGAGCTCTAGTCTCCAATTAATATAAAAAGAGGTAGCCTAAAGCCCAGCGCATTGCATTGAGGGCTGGGACTTGGGGATGCAAGTGTTCTTACTTGTAGCTCTGTAACAATGCACAAGAGCAAATCAACACTATTGCACCCAAATTTAATACGCAAAGCGAGGCACATAATGTCTGCAATTTGTATGTGCTCAAGACCTTAAGAGTGGCAGCCTCTACTACAGTTTGAATCCCGCTGCCTACCTCTTGTACCTACTAGATATCACTCTCTCAAAAAACACTGCCATTCGCAGCCTGAGGACAATTCTGCAGAGTTAAGGGGGAAACAAAAATGGAGAAAAGATGGAGTGGAGCAGCTTCCACTCTGATCCAAACCTCCTTTCACACATGTGGATCCTAGAGTGTTCATTCTTCTTTTCCTTCAAGCCAAACGCACTAAACATTTAAATTGCCATTAGGGGAAAAAAAACCTCAGCCATGCCTCCATATAGAAAATAATAATCACAGTACAATCATAGATTTCATAGACATTAGGGCTGGAAGGGACCTTGAAAGATCATCGAGTCCAGCCCCACTGCCCGAAGGGCAGGAAGTCAGCTGGGGTCATAGGATCCCAGCAAGATAAGCATCCAGTTTACTCAACCATGCAAACACAAGAGGCTGTCGAAAAATCTCATACTTTATTTCCTACTGTCCTTCCCGAATCTTCTTTTTAAATGTAAAGATTCTATTTCTTTAAAAAAAAAAAAAATCCCATTAATGCTGATGTGCCCATGCTCTAAGGCAGAAGTACTACTAATTCTTGTTCAAATACTGCCAGCTATGGGAAGACTTACTAAAAAAAAAAAACCCACAGTACTTCTGTAAAATGGCCAAGTGATGTTATGCCACACTAAAAAACCCCAAGAGAAACTACTGACAAGATGCTGATAATACTAAAAAGCCCGGGAAGCACAGCTCAACTTAACACAGGGCCAGAATGTGTCTTGACAGAACAAGGAGCAACAGTCTCAAGTTGCAGGAAGGAGAGTTTAGGTTAGATATTAGGAAGAATTTTCTCACTAGAAGGGTAGTAAAACACTGGACCAGGTTACCCAGGGAGGTGGTGGATGCTCCATCCCTGGAGGTTTTGTAAGACACGGCTAGACAAAGCCTTGGCTGGGATGATCTAGTTGGGGATGGTGCTGCTTTGAGCAGCGGGTTGGACTAGATGTGACCTTCGGGGGTCCCTTCCAACCCTCGTTTTCTAGGATTCTACAATAAGCCTGAGATTTTACTGTATTACATCACAAACAATTTAGATTTACATTCTGACCTGAATTTACAAGCTACAGAATATGGTCAAATGCAATCCCACTCATTATCAGCACAGGCAGTACCAAAGTCTTTTACCCAGATTTTGTATTCATGTATCACCAATGTTTTCAGCTGGTCTAAGCTGGCACCATCTGAAGGGCTGGTACTAGCCATTTTCACAGTGATTTTCTCAGCTTACTGAGGAAGGTGTCCTGCCCTCCTACCGCACGTTTTCATGCAATGGCTTGGCATGTTTCACAACAGAACAGCAGAGATCAGCAGATGAAAACAATGATTTCCACAATGACAAATAACACCAAAACATTTATTTAAATGTAAATTTGCAGCAACAGTTTAAAAATAAAAAATCTCAGAATATAGCTAAATACCACGTGTCCCACTGTTTTTGACACAAGCATCCGTAAACACGCGTTAACTTCACCTTCTGTGGGGGCTTTACATTTCTGTGGCAAGACAGAAGCTCCACACATTATTCAGTCTCAACTAACATCAACTGACAGGTTTGCACCTCAATCCAGTTCCACAGTGTTCCCATTTATTTCCTCCAGTGTTAGGAAGCTCATAATCAGACCCCAATTCCTCTTGCACCATCAAAGGTTTTTACAAAAAATGAAACTGCTGAAAGGTTTTGAATAGAGACGCGGCAGAATATTCAATGAAAAAGTTAAATCTAACCAATGACCTTGTTTGAGAGATTAACATTTATACATTGTTCCTCATAGTTTCTGACTGCTTTCAATCATTCATCGTTTCAGCTCAAATGTAGAAAATGCTGCTTTGGGTGTTAAGACCTGATGTATTTGTTTTCCATCTAAATTAGGGATTCAAATTTAAATCCATTACGAATTGACTGAGAAGATCAAGTCCTGAGAACCTACCTCATTCCAAATTGGCACTGAAATCATTTGGACACCATGTGTAAATAAGGAAAGCATGACTTGGTACAGAAGAGCTACATGACATGTTTTGTTGGGAGACTCAAAAGGGACAGGGTGTAAAACTAGTTTTAAAAGTCATTAAAAGTATCATGACATTAGACGAGACTTATCTAAGTATGAAAGACTTGTGCTACTAGACGAAACTTCAGTGGACACCAGACTTCCTGCTAGATTGGGCTCCATATTAATCTTCTTTATTTTTTAATAGCAACTGGTGTGGAACAAGGACCAAACAGATGTCAGGCTCTCTCCTCAGTGAAGAGTGCAGCAACAAAATAAAAAATGCCACTGCCAAACTGTATGGGTCACAAGTCGTTGCTTTCTAATTGCAAAGTCTATGCAAGAATTACATGGCACCCTGCCAAAGCCAGTCAACTGCTTACCTGGATCATTTGGACTAGATTAAAACAAACAAAAACAAGCATAAAATATTTGTAATCCAAGGAGTCAGAGGAAATTGAAGGAAAAGGGGCTATAAAAGTCTCTGGTCTCCTTGTAGCAATCAAGCATCAGGGACACTCTGTGTGGATATTCTGTATCCATGTTATGCTATGGAAGGAAAAATCAACTTTTTTCAGTACCCCATCTGAACAACATCAACAGCCTGAGATGTCCTTCTTGTTCTTCCGTTGATATCTAGTGTCCAAAGGATCGAAGCCCCTTTCTCTGGAGCCAAAAACCGCCCAGCACGGAGTTCTGGCCATGTAATCTGCCGCAGTGAAAGTCTTAGATCCTCCGCTCTCATCATAGTTTTGGACCAGCTCCTGAAAATGGTTGTAATCAATCCACGTGTACCATTCCCCATTGATCTTGAACTGGAAGAGAAAAAGAATATCTGTCTTGTTATCCTGGAGAGTTATGAAGAGTACTCAAACAATCATATCTACGTGTTAAGACAACCCCAGGTACAATTTTTAAACTGGTCAGCAAATTACAACATTTCGTACTCCCTATATGCTGCATCCGTGCAGGGGGAAAGAAACCAGATATTGGCTGAACGCACAAAATAGCAGGCAGTGTCCTACTCACCAGAAACGGGAACTCACTTTTTCTGATTCACATCTTAAGGCTTGACAGCGCACACAGATGTGGGACAGCCACTTTTCTTAAAGCTCTAGTCCAAGAGAGGACAGCATACACCAACGGCAGGCTGGAATGACCCAGCTCAGGTCAAAGGTGGCCAGCGCTAGGACCTTGCTGCTGCCCCTTCTCCTTGCCATCCAGCCACAGCACAATATGGGTGAAGTCACCCAGCACCAAACATCACCAAAGCCCCTGCTCTGCAGGCCAAATTCAACGGCTTTGCAGCAGAAGCAGCACAAGGATCTTTAATGCCCTTGGCAGGTGAAAATTTGCCTCCCTTCCTTGTAACATACCTGGGACCTGGCGAGGGTGGGCACCAGGCAGCGGTCTGGAGCAGCGGCTCCGCAGCACTGGAGTTGCCCTGCTTGCTTCTGCACATGCCCAGACTCCCGAGGCGGCCACCGATTCGCATTTGCAAGGTGTGTGCGCAATTTTTCCTGCCCCCTTCAACTTGCCTTAGACTTTCTCCTGTCCCCTTCAATTTGCTGCCCTAGGCAGCTGCCTCTGCTACCTGAACAGTTACTGCAGCTCTGCTTTGTGGGTCGGATCCAACCCAGGGGCCATAGGTTGCTCCTGCTCTAGTCATTAAAACAGAGTGCTCCCTACCAGCAGATTATCTTAAAGGCAGTTTGTTTCCTTGGGTGGTTTACCTGCATGGCAAAAGTAAACGTACTTTAAGTCTTACAAACACTTGGTGCTGCTTCCACAGAAGGAAAATTTCACCTTCAGCAATTGGTTTCTACTCAAAAGCCAACTTCCACTTCCAGGTATTAGCCAGGTATTCATCTGACTTGGAGACCAACATTTCAAGTGCTGGAAAAAGTCTGTTGCAGCCTTAAATATTACAAAACATTAGCCAAGCACTGCAGTTTGGAGGATGCCATGTACCACACTGATCACAGGTCCTGGCAGGAAACAGTAATACCAGTTGGAGGACGTTCAAGAACAAGTGAAACAGCACAGAGGAAACAGAGGTAGGTAGAAGGGGGGAGGTTTTGTGCACGTGCATGCACACGCAGGTGAACTCTAAATGAGGCCAGTACACAGGGAAGGGAGAAAGGGAAAAAGGCTTAATTACATGACTTTCCTGATGTGCTAATATTTTTAAGAACTGTGTATTTTGACAAGTCTGGGCTACATTTGTCTAATAAGCCTATCATGCTAATTTAGCAACAGCCTTGGCTGACTCCTCAACTGGAATTTATCTGAGCTAAGAGCTCATTACACAGCCCATTCAAGAAATAAAGGAACACGTAGCAGCTCCATGGATTGTTTAAAGTGGAATGCTATGCATCTATAAGGCATTTGAGTCCATGCCTAGTAGCTAAAAGCTTTTTCTTCTTTTTTTTTCTTTTTTTTTTGCAGTGGAGGAAGTGGGGAAGGGGAGTGGAACCTGTGGATGTTGCTGATGTTAGCATTTTTTTCCAAATAAAAGCCTGCCACTGTTAATCTAGTGCTACCCCTATAATTAATTATGGAGAATACCTGCATGAGGAGTCCTCAACATAATTAGCTTAGCCAGGCCTGGGAGACTGCAGAGTCATGATTGCAGCAATGATTCCTCAAGTTATTCAACATTCATTTTAAATGCAGTTATATGAAGGCTGTGTCAGGCATCTGTTGTGACGTGTACAGCTGAAAAGTAAGGCGCCTTCATTTAGTGGAGCCATTATTGCTACTTCTAAGGCACTGTGATGTCATGAACAGGATACTGGGCTAGAACCGGGACACCTGGGGCATTTTTACATGTGCTCTGGGGGTGGGAAGCAGAGAAACATTTTAGCTAGAGCAGCTCTGAGAGCCACTCTAATTCAAGCGCCCGCAGTGTTTCATTTATCAGCATTCCTGCATTTCAAAATGGCAGTGGGGGTGCTTTAACTAAAACTCGCTGAATGGGCTTTAGTTACAATGCCCCTCCCACCGTTTTGAAGCGCAGGGACACCGATGCACGAGATGTGGAGGCTGCTGGAGCATGCTGATTAGCATGCTGCAGCAGACTCGAGTAATGAAGTCTGCTCTGACGTGCTGTAATTACAGGGCACGTCTACAGGCACCCCTGGATTCTCAGCATGTCACTAACCTGCTATACAACGCTGGGCAAGTCACTTAACCTTTGTAGTTCCCTCGCTGCTTGTATAAAGTGGAAGCTGCTTAGCCCTCTCTGCCTATGTTCCTGTAGCAGTCCATCTGATCTAAGTTGGGACAACAGGTGCTGCTAAACAAAAAAGAAATGCTCCCAAGAAGCAGCTGGCAAAAGGGATATTGATACTTGCACTGTGTCCACATGGACGCTCATGGACTCCTCTGCAACTTGTGGCGAGATACTTAATCTTCTCCATACTTCATTCATCTCCTCCCTCTCAACTCATATGTTTACCTGTGCCATGGGAGAGTATCCCAAGGCTTAATTAATGACCAAAAAGTGGTTTGAAAACCCTAGGACAAAAAGCTATTTATAAGAAATTTCACTAAATATATCCAGACTCTACAAAAAACTTGACAGAAAATACACGTGCAACAGAAGGAAAAAAATTAAGCAAGTGCGTTGGCAGAGCAGCCTTAAACATGAAGCAGTGCAACAGCAAGCTGTTTAACGCAGAAGGAAAGACTATGTGAAGCACTCTCAGCATAGGGAGTTGATCAAAACCACTGAAAGCCCAGAAGGGAAGATAAAGAACAATCTAACAAATGGTGATCAAAGATGAAATAGTTGAGGCCTGAAACCAACTGAGCACATGGCTAATTCAACAAAACTAGTTTCTTGTAAGCGAACAGGATGCACTTATCTTAGAAGATTAAAAAAAAATAGAAGGTTTGCAATAAGGCTTTTTTTTTTTTTAAACAGTGGTCAGCAGCTGCTGAACTTTGTCCTCAATCTCATAATAAGAAAAACTGTTTAAGCACAAATCATCCAGACAAGATGAAAACCAAGATATGGATTAAAAAATTCAGCAACAGGCCAGATGGCAAACCCTGTCTCAGCCTGGTCACATTCTTAAGCTAGGTAATAACATGGTAATTCATTGTGTATTATCTGCAGCATACACTGGACAAAAACTATTTCAAGATGAACAAACCCAACGCAGACCTCTGTACTGGCAAGACAATCAATAGTGATTCAGTTTCACTAGCGCTCAATTTAATAGGAACGTGTGGATTAAAACCACAAGCTTATGAACGGGTTAGCACTGATGTCCTTGTCCTTTTCAAAGTGAGCAGCAGCTGCATGAGCAATAGGCCATCATTGTCATCCAGCTGAGATGGGCATAGTTGTCTCTTAGAGATGAGATTTTAAATGAGTTTTGGGACACAATTAAATTTTTTTTTTTAAACAAAATGAACCACTTTTCTCAGGCTTCAATAGAGCTGTATTTCACTGCTGTAGCTGCTCTTTTCCGGGGGACCTGACCCTTTTTAAAAGCACTCTAGAAAACTGGTGCGGGAAAGAGAAGGCAAAACATTAACTCACATGGGCCATTTTTGGCCCAAGTAGCACCTGGGACACCGCAGCACTAGTACTTTTGGGGCACTGCGCCACTCCTCAGAAGCTACAGAAAGTGAGCTCCCCAAATCCTCAAGGAAGTGCCAAACCGCACAATTCCCCTTCCTAGAATAAGAAGGCAGCCGTGACTGAAGGCAATTATGAGACGTATCAATCTGCCTCACGTGGTGTGCAGGGACTAAAACCGACTAGTGCCTGCATATAAATGGCATTTCTGTTATTCCTATGAAAAATGAAGTGAGAAGGGTCTAAAAAAAGTGCTCCTATCAAAGCCCAAATCAACTGAGGTCAAACAGGCAAAGCTTCAGAGAGGCTCGATGGGAATGCACGCCGACCCAGGTAAGATCCTAACTGAAGCAGGCAAACCAGTCTAGAATTGCAAATGAAACACTCAGTGCTGTGGCTACATGCATGAGATGCGTCCCAAGTGTCACAGGCTTACAAAGGAACAAGGAGCAAAACTGTATTTGTATTCAGGTTGCGGCAGGTGCAAGGAGAGGAGGCAAGGTTGCCAGACAAGGTCAGTGAGGGCTGGCGAGGCTCCCCAACCCACCTGAGCGCAAGCAAAGTGCCGAGACAAGGAGCAAAAATGGCATCCCTCTGCGGGTTTGGTGTTAAACAGACAAATGAGCTATATAACATCACACCAATTCCCCAGGATACAACTCTTTTCTCCCAAAGCTCCTTTCCCAGCAGAGCTGGCCCCACATGGTGGGATTTCTCCATTTGAACTGGAACTTGACAATCCAAAGGGGCTTGAGTGAACTATGTGGGCTGCCTACGTGGCTTGAACCTATGAACACTAAACATTTACCCGATCTGGTTGACATTAGATTTTGAACTGTTTGGCTACGTCTTCCCACCTGAAGCCCCTTGCACAATGAGGACCATAAACCCAATGGGAGGTCTCTGCATACCAACGTACCAACAATGTCCCCATTAAAATGATCAAACCAAGTTTCTGTGATATTTGCTACCAAAGCAAGTTAAGAAGCGTTATTAAATATTTTTAGTGCAGAGATACGAAAACAATAAAACACAGAAATAGGGAAGTTATCTGTAAGCACAGTGTGTGTCAGAGAAACCAATTATTTCCTCCAAGACAATAATAATAATAAAAAAGGCAGATAAATTTGGGGTGCGGAACAGCTTCAATTGCCCTCATAGATTTGCAGATAAAATTATGATTTTATAGATAAGCAAAGATTTAAGGCTTCCAATAGTCTTTCTGCATCCAGACAAAGCCAAGATAATGCCAAAAAACAATGTTATTTCAAAGGCTGGTACTGCTGGGAGTTTTACTGTTTCTCTCATTACCTAGCCAGGCGTTTAAGGTAATAAATACACGCACAAAAGACAAATGGCTGAACCTTTTTTTTTTTTAGCTGGCTCAATAAAAAAAGTAATAAAGCTTCGGTGAGACTGTCTCTTCTAGCCAGCTCTAAACCCAAGTCTGTTCTGTGCGTACAGCGCAAATTCCTCTCTCCCAGAGCGTTGGCTGTAACACAAAGATCACAGAAGTATCAGCTCAGACTTTCACCCTCAGGCTTGGCTGCTCCAAGGGTTCTTATCTCAGAGCTCCTCAACTCACAGGCTGGATCATCTCCCTCTCTCCATAGAGACTGCTTTGCCACCTTGTTCAGCTTCACAGTGGCTGAGCCCCTTTCTGTTTTACCCAAGAGTAGCAATTAAATTATTTCCCAGGAAGAACAAGTGGTCCCACGATAAATCCCACCAGACTGGTTTCAGTGGACTCTGGACCAGACTTGGGGAGTCTAAGCAATGAAAACACATACCAAACAATATAAAAGCTAATGGATACTGCTGCAACTTCAATTTCCTGAAGCTGTAAATAGAGTCATTTCTTATGGAAAATGATGAAAATTTGTGAAAGAAAGAACAGAGTCAGACATGGATAACAGCACACTGTTGCGCTGCATATTTCTTCTCTTGCCACCCTATTTGCATAAGCAATTTTTTTTAGTAACTATTTTATAAAGAATTTATATTGGAGATAATACAATGTAGTAGTACAATATACTATATTCCACCAGACAGGCATAACTGCAGAGAAATAAAAGTCACAGTAGATTTATATGGTGGGGTAAAATACAGAAGAGAAACAGAGACTGTGACATATGAAATGCTCGAGCTGAAAAACGGAAGTTGGCCAAAAATCAATTAGTTTGTCCTAATAAGGATAACATTACATTCTCTTTGGAGGAACACATATTAGACCAAGGAATCAAGTCTCTCTTCATCCATTCACTTTGGCAGTTCTTTCTATTTCAAACCATTAGGCTCAGGAGAGAGAAAATAGTATGGGCAACATCAGAAAATCAACCAGAACAGTGCAGTTAAGGTTACTCTGCAGCTCTTCCACTTAGAGGGTTAAATCCTGAGCTGCAAGGAGATACCTTCTCGTGGGCGAAACTGCCCTTCCCAGGGCAATCATTACAGTCCTCTCCATGCAGACTGTTGGGAAGGCAGAACTGAAAGAGCTAGGCAATGTGGAATACTTTCCATGGCGAATGAAGTGCAATAAATGTATAGTATTTCAGTTTGGTCCCAAGTTGGAATCAAATGCACATGTATGTCTACCCAACATCTCTGCCACTAAACGGAGTGTTGAAGGGAGAGAAAAACCCCCCGGCATTACATTTTCTCCATCACTTGTTAATTGTCTTGGGGTGCATGGTTTGGTACCCAGTCCCGCAACTGAAGTCTATATCACCCATGCACAGTGTTTCAGACTGCATAATGACCACTCAGGGATTAGCAGAAAAGACAGCGTCTGCTTCAGTGGCACTGCTATAGCAGCACAGTTACGGCTCCAGGATTACATGGGAGGGAACCGTCCTGAATTGGCAGGGAGATGGCCTGGACACTGTCAGAGAGCATTTCTATCTCTAACATCTAGCATTTTCAAACCCAGCTGCAATGCGTTTTCTACTAATGTTTTCCCAGTTTGCTAACAGCACTGGGTGCTAGAAGAGGATGTTTCACCAGCCAACGATAAATGGGGAGGCCTTGCACATCCAGCATTTGATTCTTGCTTCCATGCTGTCCCTTCTTCATCTGCCACTCTCAGCAAATACATGAAAATTTACTCTCCTCCCCTTGTCCTTCTATTAGCCATTTCCAAATGACCATATTTCAACAGAAAGACTAGGCAACACAAGCAGCCAGCAGAGCAAGTGGGTGTATCAAGGTCACACACACGTATACATGTGCGTACACACCCAGTGTCATCCTATTGCTAGTCTTTTCCCAGACTCCTGATTTCATGAGAGCAGAAAACCGTACCTCACATGAGTGTGCCCTGAGCTGGGACTCTGCTCCTTTCGCATCCATAGCAGCCTATAAGAAAATCATCATGTGGTGTTGCTCTTTGGTGTTTAGTGACTCACCTCTGAAGCAAGAATGTCAGCCTTGCAATTGGGGTTTTGGAGAACTAGTCATACCTTTCCACCATCAATGTAATTTTATACATAAAGGAATACCGCTATTTTAGGGCCTGCAAACCTTAAGGATGTCCCTCTAATGCAACAGTATAAAGCCTTCACTGGAAAACATACATGGTCACAAAATGACCTGCTCTCCTAGTTCAGTTATACCACATTTACTCAGTTCCAGGACAAGGTTTTTCTCCCCCATTCAACATAGGGGGAAAATGAAGCCTCATCTTAGGATCAAGTGTCAAGTTAAAGTGCATTCAGAAGAGGGAGCAGGAATCCACTTGGCAAGGTATGTAGAAGTGCAAGACCTGGAGCGGCAGCATAGGGTGGTGTGGGATCCGGCATCGAAGCACAGGGCAATAAGGGACCTACATGGCACAGGACCAACCATGGGGGAGGAAGGAGAAAACAGGTAGCAATGTAGGCAAGCGACAAAGGGACAGGCACTGGTGGAGGCAAGGGGCAGGAGCCAGGTCATCTGGCTCTTCCCCCTTTTGCCTCCCCACTACCTGCCCCTGCCACTGCTTTCCCCACAAGGGAATGAATTTAAGATGACCCTCCAATAATTAGATTCTACATGTATAAAATTATAACTAATTGAATCTAATTATCTGAGGGTTGCTTAAATTTGAAGTCTTCTTAGATTTAAATATTTTATGTCAAAAAATGTTGAAACCTTTCTAAGATTTAGTCAGAGCAGCAGGCAGTAAGTACTACATCAGCATTTCCCTCATTAGCCCCCTTTTCAGTGCTTTCACTCAAATGGTTTCTTTGCTGAGCTTAAAAATATTCATTAATCATTAAACCAAAGGTAGGGTGAGTACTGATGTGCACACAAAGCTTAAAATGCTTTTTTTAGTCCCATACTTATACATTTATATTCTTACAGGCTAGAAAAAAGGTACTGTGCATTTTCAAGCATCTTCCTATAGCTCTATAAGCTGTACTGTATAGCCTGTAGGAATGCTCATATCTCAAATCAGGTGAGCCCACTGATGGGCTAGCAGTCATCTAAGATGATCGCTACCACAAATGCATTCCAAATGCTTTATATATAAGAATATTTAGACGACAAAACAGTGACAGAAACATGGACCACTCTTGGATCCCAGTACATATTAATGGAATATTAGAATAGATTCAAAATAAACCCAGATCTGGAGAAATAACCAACACCAGTTTCCCAGAGATCACCATAAGCAGGTGTTGTCCTTGGCTAGGAGGAGTGCCACTTCATTTAGTAGCCAAGTCGTGGTACAGATGTGAAGAGATGCTGCCCATAGTCTCCTCCTCCCTGATATTTGCAGGGAGGCCAGACACATTAACTTTACAACAAACCTGCATTCTCCAAGACCTGACAGCAGGAGGGCTAAAACTGCTGATGAATCCAAGTCCATTTCAGCATATTATTCTCCAGTGCAAAGGCTCCAGGATTGCAAAGCCTCTGTTTATCAGCCTTTCACTTTGGATACCCAGATGTGTAATCTGTCATACAATACAGCCTAGAAACCAGACAGGAGTGTACAGTCTAGTCATTAAAGCAGAAGAATAGGAGCCAGAAACTACTCAAATACAACTGTGATTCAGGACAGTGTAAAACCCCAGGCAGACAAACAGATCTGACTCAATCGACCTACCTGTCATTTCATCTTCCAATGCCTCTCTTTCTCCATCTGCACAATGAAAATGTAACTGCCCCCTCCTTTTCTTCTGTGCACTGCTTAATTTATAAAAGTTTAAGACTGATGAGCTCCTTCAGTGGGAGGTAGGCAAGTACAAAATTATTTCATGAAAAATCTGCTATTTAAAATATATTGCCATGTTATTAGGGCTCTGCGGTGGAACAATTTTATGCCGCTAGCTTTATACTGTACCTTTTCAGCATAAAGCAAAAGCTCTTTCTTGTCAAAGTGCGCACCAAGAAAATTGTTAAATCAGAACTCTAGCAGGAAGAATTCCCACTCAACTTTGAAGCTTTAGGTCCTTCATTTAGAATTTGTGACAGTAAGCCATCTTAATAAATAAAATAGCTTTTATACTTTCGCACAAAGCAGCATTAAACAGATTAAACATAATGAGAGTGCAAAGCACTTACATTATGCAAATTTTATAACAAGGCTGTTTCCACCATCTGCGAATAGAAATCTGTCTGAGTCACTCAGCTGTTTCATTAAGTTATTATGGACAGTTTCTTTAACTAGTCAAGTCTCAGAGTGTATACCTGTCGAACAGTGAGAGTGAGGGAACGGGAGTTGATGGAAAGCCAGAAGAATATGGCAGACACATAACTCCAACCAAGGCTTCTCCTACATCAGATCTTCTAATCCCCTACTGTCTATTTTCAATTATAAAGTTCAGGCTTTAAGGGAAGAAATTAGAAGAAAGACATGAATCAAATCAAATGCTGGAAAGGGAATTTATGAAATCTAACAGTATGGATGGCATGTAGGGATGAGAATTTCATCAGGTATCATCCCCTTGAGGTAAAATGAAAGTCCGCAGATCAACACTGAATGTTCAGGACAATAATACTGGTGTGTAAATACATCCCTTCAGGAAATCTGAAAAACCAACATCAGTGAAAAGATTATCATACGAGAAGTGTTCAACCAATTATACATCAAGCTTTTGCTGGTTAAAGGTAGGCTCTTGGCCATATGCTGAAGCGATTTAGATCAATAAATAGGCTACATTATTAGTTGCAGACATTCTTTAAAAGTTGGCATCTGTCAAGTCTTATAAATTTATTACTGCAGTCCAAAAAAAGTGAAGAAATTCTGCACTAGTATACCTCTATCACCGCTCGCTAATGCTAAAGCCGTCTCCATGCGGGATCTCTCTTCTGTAATTTATTTGCCTCTATTTATTAAATTTAAAAATCTTAGGTGGCTCATTCGTAATCAAAGATTGAGTGCTATAGATTTTTTTTTTTAAATCCATACCCGCATTATTATGGAACAGCCCATCTCCCAATCAAGCCAAAGATACAGCTGGACAGTTTTAATTCTAACGGATGAAAAATGGATTACTTCTGGAATAACTGTGATTTTTTTTTTTTTTTAATAACTAACGGATCAAGCACAGCAGACCCAGCTTTGCATCTCGAGAGCAGCAATGAAAAGTTTCTCAGGAATCATTAAATTACAAGCCGCCATGCCCACATTAGTATTGCCTTTGAGAACGTGGATTGTATGCTGAATGGGTGGGGAACAACACGGCTCTTGTGAACAGCGGGAAGTTTATTCCCTGTTCCAATAAAAGTAACCTTTTCACAGGGGATGATAAATTGAGGTCTTGATTCTCCTCTGAGATACAATCCCACTGCAATTGGCTGAGTTACGCTGAAGAACTGTTATCAGAAACAGGCAGAGATATAATCCAGACCCTGGATTACACAGTTTGCGATGATGGGGGTTGCTTACAACCCGGAAGGGATCTCTAAGGTGTAGGACCATTAAGGCCCGGCTGTAAATAAAACGTTACAGAGATTTTTGCTCATGGCTCATTAGTCAACACGCAGCAACCTGCTGTGAGCATGTTGTCCTCCCTCTGTACAGGAGAGCTCATCAGGAAGGAACAAAGCAACCTATTTGCATCCTCTTATTGAAACCTCTGGAGTCTCCTTCAGAGAGAACTGCAATTGGTAAGGGATGCCTCAATTAAATGTCCCATGGACCGATTGATCATGTAGCCTGGCCTCCTTTGTAACGTAAGCCGTTACATTTGAACCAGTTAAACCAGTTGTTGACTTGCTCCTGCCAGAGTCCCAACTGAACCCCTTTTGTCTATTAGATAAAAATAGTAGACACTACATGACAGAAGCCACATGTAGGCTAACAAAGGTGGACTTCACACCTACGTGCGTGCAGCACAACCGAACGATGGAATAGTGATGAAGGCCCTAGACTAAATAGCCAGTGGACCACCTCAATGTGAAGCCTCACTGTTGAGGAAACAAGCCTTGATCTCATCTGGGACCACAAAGGACTCAGATCTATCTTAGCAGGGAAGGAGCTCATAGCATATTTCAATTGGGACATATTGTGGATCCATGCATATCCAAAAACCACCGGAAAAAAAATCCTGAACGCCAAGTGGAAAAGCAGGAAACAAATCGTGTTAACGAGAAACCCCTGACTAGAACGCAACAGGAATGGCACGGCTAGAAAACAAACCCATCACAAAAGCGAGGTAGATATTTAAATGAACGTAAGGGAATACAATTGGCAAGCAAGGGCGGCAGCACAATGGAGCATGTGGTAAATGCCAGGGTAAAGCCAATTCAACAAAAAGGAACATACACTTTTATTCGAGAAATTATGGAGATTGTACCTTTCATTCAAAAAAGATAGTTGCTGCAAGGCATCTGCAGCATATTTTCCCCTCCTATTAGTCACTCACTCCATTTGTGTCAAGGATACATTTATTGTTACAACACAAGGAAAAACCAGCTGCCTAAGTTCTCTCACTGGAAAGGTTATTAGAATTAATTGTTAAATTATAAACTTGTGGCTGTCTCAATATCTCAGCCAATTAATTCAAAAGTACTGTAATAAATTAGATTTTTGTACTTCTCTGTTTATAGGATTTGCCACAAAGCAAATATAATTACTTGATAATATGTCAACATTGCTGGAAGGAAAAAAAAAATCAAAGGAGAGAGCTGGAATTCTCAAGGCACCTAGCAAGGAGAGATGGAGGTCATCGGTTTAAGAAACGAGGCTGCAATGAAGGGGAGAGCAAGGAAAAACAGACAACTGGGATCAGTAGCTACAAGAAATGTCACCACAGACTGGACAACAGAAACAGAGGACAGCTAAGGACACTGTGGGACTCAGGGCTTCCTTCCTTCATTTTATAGGCTGCTACTTGATGGCAACGACTGTCCTACAACAGTCAGTGCCCAGCCAACCTCAAAAAGGCGCAAGAATCAGTTTCTCAACCTACAGGTTTATATTAATCTAATAATCAAGTATTTTCTAATCCTTTTGGACAATGCACTAGTAACAGCTAGGTCTAACCTCTGTTAAAATAAATGAGAGTGTTTCCATTCACTTCAACGAGAGGTTTAGTTGAGACCCAAACGTAACACTTGCAAAGGCATCCAATTCCTATATTCCAGAGACAGATGCACTAGAAACCAAGTTCTCATTGAAAGATCAGTAGGACTTATGAGATGAAGTGCCAGGCTTTTCAAGGTGTTCAGGTGTCCCAGATGCTTGATGCGTCTAGGAAGATATTCTGAAACAGGGTCAAATCCATGGCCCGCAGAGCAGCTCTATCTAGCCTGTTGGGGGGAAGGTGCCACTGAATCCAAGGGCTTTGGGCCCCAGCAAACCTGGCAATCAGCAGCAGGAGAGTGAGCAGGGGCCAATACAGCCCTGGTCGCCCTCCAGCCACTTCATTCAGCACCTCCACCATGGCCCTAGCTTCTCAGCCACCAGCCCTACTGCCCTACTGCCATCCCACGAAGGAGCCTCCTAGTGTCGGAGCTAGAGCTGCCGCTTCCTCATGCCCCAGGCTGGAGTTAGAGCTGCCACCACCACCGCGTGCCCCAGCTGGATCCAGCTCACAAAGAGGTCTGCAGTCCAGATCCGATCCAGGGCACAAGGTGAATTTGACACCCCTGTTTTAAAGCTTCTAGGTACCCAATTCCCATGGACTTCCTAAAAAAGTATAAAAAACCCCAGTGGATTTCACAGATTTTATGGGTCAGAAGGGACCTCAGTAGATCATCAAGTCCAACCCCCTGCCCTGGGCAGGAAAGAGCTGAGGTCGGATGATGCCCAGCTACCTTTTTCAGAACCTAAACACGTGGCCCCAAGTGATTCGGAGCCTAAGCATTCATCGATTCCACAAGCAGCTTGCAGTCGGCATTGTTCATTAAGGACAAAGCCAGGTATTATTAGCAGAGAGCATCATTTCTCTGTCATTCTGAGACTCTTGAACATACTAGTATTACAATAAAGATGTTCTCCCTCCACCTTCCCCCCCCCCACAAACACCAAAACTAACTTGAACATAATAAAACTGAGATCTATCTAGCAGAACACAATGAAGCAAATTAAATTTGTTAATGATTTTTACTATCCTCTTTCCCCCACCTCCTCTGGTTTGTATTTTAAAGATTCCTTTCATTTTGTAATTATTCACTGCAGGCTGATGGCTCCCATAGCACTGGTTTGCAGCCAATAAAACACTGACAAATTTTATTCTCCACTGGAGCCTGAAATCCAGAATTAAAAGGAATGGAAATAAATTTACTTTTTATTAGTTATTTTCGTACTCAAGTATAGATCGCTTCCCAAAGACGCCCTCTCCTAACGGATTTGGAAAACAAAACAGTTGCAGAATTCCCCGGGGGCTGGTATCAGTCTATGCTTGTTACTGTTAATAAGGATGTTACTTAAATTATGTATCAATAACCTAAGGGGGAATTTGTTTCCTTTCATTCCCTAAGCCAGTCTTTCACCTGGGAACACAAAAGATTTTTTTTTTGTTGAGCGACTCATTCCAGCACACCTACCAGGACCACCAGACAGGATTTAAAATGGAAACCAAGGAAGAGTTCAAGGTGCCACAAGTCAATAAAACAGCCCGTCTCAGGATTCTCAACAGAAGTGGTAACTTCTGCACTTTCCCAAGAGAAGTTTTCAGCAATTACAGTTAGCAATAAAAATACCAATCAAAAATAAATTCTGATTTTCTGCGAATTGTGATGCGGACTGATCATCTGATGTCATGCTGCCTGGAGAACGCCCCCCACCCCCCCCAACACACACACACGTACAATAGCCTCAATCAAGAATAAGATTTCACAATCTAAGCAAGCAATCAGAGAATGGCACCCATAAGGACAGGCTACACTAATAGCAAAACAATGACCATTCACATAACAAGTAGCTGTTACATCAGTGGTCTAGCTGATTCTTTATTTCACACTTCTCATAATCTTCCTATTAGTTTTTTCTAGAATTCAGAAGCCAAATTACACTTGGTATTTTTCCTACCCTGCATCCCTAAAAATTAATCATGCTTTTGGCATTTCACTTACATTTCAAATTACTTTGATGGCATTTATAAGAAACCTACGTTTCAAAGGAAATATATATGCTGCTGAAACATGCTTGGCCTGCAAAGTACTTCAGTGCCTGACAGAGTGCTGGACTACTGCCGCTGTTATGATACCAACAGTAGTTTCAGGGCCTTTTATCTATCATTTGTATGGATAGAGAAAGAGTATGAAATTATGACAGAGTTGTTTTATGTTTGTTTTCTGTAACAGTTCTCTAGAAATGTACTGCAAGGACCGCTCCGCTCCTGAAAACCAGAAACGTCAAGTTGTTCTAAGGGAAGATCTTTCCACGTTTATCATGGACATATCAGTTTGTCTCATATAGAAATTGTTTATCTCAAAGCAAGGAGGAAAAACAGTCCTCCCTGCTACTCCAACTCTGAGCAATAGAAATAAAGATCTCTACAGCTTTGACAGGTGTTTTAATGAGTCAGAAAAAAAATAAGGCAAACTGTTCCCAGTGCCGGGGCCCCTTCACTGTCTTCTGTACATAACAAGACATGCTACTCAGTGTGGGATGCTACATTAGGGTTTTTGCTTTCCTTGATGAACATTATCAAGGAAGAAACAGGGGATTGGGAAGAAACAACCCTGTGCAATTTGTTCTCGCTGTCAAAAATTTCAAAGCGATGGGACCATGACAAATACTTTCATTTGCTTTTTGGAGAGCTAAATGCTCTTCTAGGGGCTCTGATATATTTCCCAGCTCTTACTTGCGTCACTGGGGAAGGTTGTAACAAGAGCAGTAGCAGAGCCCCTAGGAATCTTAAAACAAATGGACATGGCTTTGTGGGATATCTGTTAAAGCATATCAAAAAAAAAAAAGACTTAAGTCAACTCTATTAGGGAGAGAACTTGCTGGGACACAGCAATTGCTGAGACTCAGCAACTTCTTGTTACAGAAAGAGAGGAGTCAAATTCTGTTCCATCCGATGCCTGTTTCCACACATCGGGATAAGGATCCCTTACCTTTTGGTGAGCTATCAGGAGGCAGTTGGAGTGCTCATGCTCGCACGCGATTTCATAGTCAGGAAGAAGCTCGGCTAACTCCTGAACAAAATGCACCACTTCTTCGTGCCAGGGGACGTTGGCCATGGTTAAGTTGCTGGCTGAGCTTTCTCCACAGTAGGTCACGCCCTGTTGAAACATTTTGAAGCTGTTATTCAGCACCTGTGTCACCAGTTCATAATTTTAGGGAAGCATCGATGCATATTCTTCTCAGCAAACGTTGCAGATGAACATCCATTTCATAACAACTCCCCATTACCTAGCACAGTTTGCTCTGGAGAGGGAAGAACAGCCTGATGACAGGGATGTAGAAGAGTGAGGAGAGCATCCTTCCCCTACCAAAGGCTCAGTCAGCATCATCCATGTTGAGCAAACGAGTTTCCCTTTTTGTATAGCTGGGAAGAACATCCTCCTCCCACCTCACAGGCTTTAATGCCCGAGAGAGTAAGGGAAAAAGAGCAGCCAAATAATAAAAGTCCAAAAGGCTCTATGACAATATCCCATTCTGGCCTTCCCATATTCTACAACTGTAAAGCACCCCTGCAAACACCCTCTAAAATTCACGGTCTTTGTGGTAAAAACTCTAGCCTCAAAAAACCTGCAACATGGCACAGGAAGAAAGCAGAGATGCCCTGGGCCTTGACATCTGCAAATCTCCTACACTCATGTAAATGAATTCTTGACTCTTGCCCATATTCCAAAGTGTGCTGAAAGGAGAACTGACTGGTCACGTAGTGTTGGTGCTCCTCATTTCTATTGTTAAATGTAATGCCTAAAAGCATACCCACTACCTTTATACTATTCCTTTTTTTTGTGTTGGCCATAGAAGTGTTCTGTGATCTTATCTAAAAAGAAGGATAGACCACACAGCCACAAATGAATGTGGAGAGAACTTAGAAGATCCCTACTTGTCTTCCACAAAGTCTCCACATTGAAAGAACTGGAAACCATCTTATGTTGCTGCGTCAAACGGTGACAGATAGACCCATTTAGACCCAAAGGCGTTTAGGGCTGGGTTTTGACCTTTGGGCTTAGCTTAAGCTGTGGTCAAAACTTGCACCCAGTTAAAGGGGCGTGACGGAAAAACACTGTCCCTGACTGAAAATGAATCGGGAGGTTAGCTAACTACATTGAATAAATATAGTCTGGACAAAAAGGGAACAGACAGAGCAAAACCTACCCCCACCTAAAAATGGAAAGATTACCATAGAATGGAAAATTCTAGTTAAGAGTGACCATATTGGGCAAATGGAAGCAAAATTATTAATACACATTAGGAGGACAGCTTAAGCTAATTTTGTGTAGTAAGAAATGCAAGCTATATGGTATATGAAAGAGGGGTGAGAGATTGTACCCTTTGAAACCTACTCCTGAAAGATCTGGTCACGGATCCAAGATTCAGAACTCAGACGGCGTCGGGAAGCCTGGACAAGATTTCACAGACTGATCACCCGGGGTCGTTGCGTTCATTAAATTTTGGGGTGGCGAGCATGTTGTATTGCTTTTGACTAACTATAACACTAAACTTGTAACTGCTATGGGCTAATACATTTGTTACTGGTTAAGGGGTAACCATGTCCTAGTTTTGGAATTAACACTCAGTACAAGGCCCAATTTAACATTACTGCACGCCACCAGAGACTTTTTCAATGACGACAAGTCAGCAGGTAGGTCGCTGGTAAATTGCTTTGTTCCCTTTGGGTAACTCTTTGGGATCACAAGCATCTCACTCGCTACTTGCCATTTCTGCATAAATATTTTCCTACCTATTTCTGGTCTTTGCTCTCCCTGACTAGTCACAATAAGATAACTGATAGGGAACTACAGAACACCACACAGACAGAATACTAACATGAGCAGCAACAACTAAACCTGAGAGATACTGTGCTGGAGGGCTGAAAAAGTGAAGGCTTGCTGCAATGGGTAAGAAAGTGAAAAGCCCTCCCAAGGCCAAAGCATGCACTCTCATTTTCCCTAATGAATCTACATATGCTTCACGATAAATAGGATTCTTCATGCCTTGAAATGAATAAGAAGGGAAACAAAAGGCTTGTAACTCCATTAGCAGGCTAATGACCATGCCATAACCAAGAAACCTTCAAAGACTAAACATCCTTACTGCAAGAATCTTATCTTCTTCTAATGTTGCTACACAAAAATGGAGTATTTTCACACTTGTGGAATAAATGTGGATTCAGAATTCCCCTTAAATAACCAAAGACATGGGACCCATAGCACAGAGAAACAGATTGCTTTGCCAGTGAACAAGAACCAACAAAACTTAGAGGAAAACAGACTCAACCGATCCTAACCATGTTACCTACTGCCTGGAGCTTCCCAATGGCGAAAAAAAATCATGCCATTTCTTTTTCTCTTGGTCTAGGCCCAAGCAAGTTACTGCCGCCACAGGACAGAGAATGAGCCAGATGTTGCTTGGTCCACTTGAACTGAACTCTGTGTCTTCACAGAAGCAGGACCTCTCTGCACATGACCTATTCAAGGACATATCCAACTGGCTGGCGTTGCACACTACCGTCATAGATAAAAACAGGGCCGGAAGGGACCTAAAGAAATCTTCTAGTCCAATTCTCCTCTGGGCAGGATCACCTCTGTCTAAACCCCACGCAACTTTAATCTTCACACGAGATCTGCCAATGATAGAAACTACGGTGAAGATCAGCCTTCAGCAAAGAAATGTATTACAATTAAGAACAAGCAAGTGGAAGATCTGGTAACAAACACCAGCATTGAGACTCTGTAGAAAAGAGAAAGCTTTTTAAATCACCTTTCTTGGGGGGGGGAGAAGTGTGCAAAATGTCTCCTAATCTTCTGTGCAAAAACATGAAGTGTGAAATGACTCTCGAGACAACTGAGCAAAACCGTTCAAAATTCTAAAAGGGGAGCAAGGGGTGGATGAAGTGTAACCGTGAAAACGATGATAGTGGCAAACTGCATTTTAAGCTCCTCAAAAGAAAAACACTGCTTGTAAGCACACAACAAGCAGTGATAGCTGGGTTTCAAGTCCCAAATCCTGAGGTTTCATGGAGCCGGCTGCCCACTTTATTTAAAGCAAGTGCAAATCGCTTGCAACTCTACTGAATTCAAGGGAGTTATATTTATAGAAAAAGGAATTGAGACATTGCCTTTTGATAAAGAAATTTGGAAGGGTTTTGATTTGCTCTCGTGTGTTTCTTATGAAAGAGGCAAGGATTTTTGTGGGCGATATCTTCTGATGGACCAACTGCACAGCTGGAATAGACTTAGATAACTTTTCAAATGCAGCACATTCTTCTTCAGGTCTTTTTTATGCAGTTATTACTCATTTACTATGCTGTTCAATTCTTTGACATCTGAGCAATTCACATTCTTCACTGTATTCATCAACACAGCACCTAAGGAAGTACAGAACTACTACTACAACCATTCCACAAATGGGGACACAAAGCACAAAATGATTAAGCCCGAGATGCACAAAGGTATACAGACATTAACTCTTACTGATCTCAACTGGGGATTTAACCCCTGGATAGGAACTAGTACGCCTAACATCTGTTCGGATCTGAGCTTAGGTAAATGCTTAAGTTTATACAGGAAACCAGCAGTGGAGAAAAGGCTTGAATCCAGGTCTCCCAAATGCCAGACTATCATCTTTTTCCTGCCACTGGCAGGGGGATGGACTTGATGGTCCTTTGATGTCCCTTCCGACCCTAGCATCTATGAATCTTATCCAGTGGTCCCTTCCTCACTCTCAATGCCCAACCTTTCTAATTATCCCTTGCAATTTTCTTGACTTCACAGCTCAGAAATACTCCTCTGACTTTCTCTGGTTCAGAAGCAAAGGAAAGCTATTATAAACAGTGGTGATGCAAAATAAAGATCTTTTCTTCCCTCTCTTTCCCCCATTCTCTTCGTTTCCCAGGAGTATGGACAAGAAAAAAAAATCTGAATTGCTCAGTTATATGAGCACACAATTTAAAAGGTACCAAACAGACTCCTATTACAACAAATCACATGGCTCAAAGACATGACAATCCCGTCCACATCTGTATTTTGAAGCCTTTGTAACTGAGACACAAACCTTGGCTCAGAGGTGAAAGTAGAAACACAAAGCCTTTGCCAGATGAAATATATATATTTTTAATACGATAAAAGAGTTCTATTTCTTCTGCCAAGCACATTAAACCCGGACTTATACATTTCAAAGCCTGTTTTGTAGTTCTCTAGCCCAAACCTGGCAGCATTACTTACACTGAGACCACCAGTTTCAGTGTTTTACATGTTTTATTTGTGCTGTCTATATGAGGTTTTTTTTTTAAATGCAGAATACTGAATATGCCACTCCCACGTTCACCCCGCCACCCCAAACTGAGTGGTATAAGGGTTTTCAGCAGCAAGGCACTGGAGGCCTGATCCTGTCAGGTGTTCAGTGACCTTGATTCTCAGCAGAAAGAATTAAAGTCAAGTTCCCCTACCAGAATAAGCTTCTAAGCATGCAGGAAGCAGCCTTGGAAAAACCAAGTTAGGAACCAGATACAAGAATAAAGCACTCTGACTAAATGGTTCAATCATGCAAGAAGCTAAGCTCTCTCATTTCCTACTGAATTCAGGAGACTCGGCATCACTCAGAAGTTGCTGGGCATCTTGCGGGATCAAACCGTAAGTGTAGAAGACAAGAGATGGGGGGAGGGGGAGGGGGAGGGGAAGGTGGAAAAATCAGCGACTCCCTGCTCAGGTTAAAAACAAATAGCATTTTAAAAAGGAAATAATGTGTTTAAATTCTCCCAGCCATTGCTTATCACTTATTATCAACTCCTCTTGCTAATAAACAAAGTACCTGAAGAGAAAGATTCAACTGCTCTGTTGACACACATCTAAAAGATTGATCCTGTAAGTCCTCTGTCACACAACTCCTGATGGTATTGGAGACTAGGAAATCTATTAGGAGGTATTGAAGACTACGATCATCCTTGAGCTATCTTCATTAAAGAATCTGCTGTTAGTTCACCTTTTTGTACTTAGACCAATATATAGTATTTCTCAGTGCTGAACATTTACTATATATTACACACACATGCAAAGCATTTGCTATAGCAGGGCACACTATTCAGATTATTCTGACTTTGTCTCAAAGGTTAGGAGAAACACTGCTGACATTTGTAGCCGATTGACCAACATGTGACAACTAGAAAGCCCAGCATACTTATATGCTTGCTTAAATGTAGATTGTGGCTTACATATTCTTTCAGTAAAATCCATCAAGCATACACAAAACTAGTTTAGTTTGTCAAATTGCAAAATTGGCCATGCACTCAAGGTAAAAACACTTGCAGTGCACTTGGCTCTGCTTCCGAATAAATCCCAAAGTCTCTTGCAACTCCCACTGGCAGCTTTATCATTCTTACTATCCAAACAAGGTATCTGATTCTGGTCACAAATGCTAATCATGCAAGTGCCTTTAGAACAGACCATGCACAACTTTATGGATGATGATGTTTGGAGTTCTCACGCATTTCGCTGGGAAGAACACTTCCATTCTTTTAAAAAATATAGTTGCATCTGCAAAATGTTTATGCCCCTTAGTCCTTTAATATTACACTCAGGACCTAATCCTGCTTGTATTAAAACTGAAGATGTCATGACCAGCAGTAAACAAAACAATGTCTTTACCATGTAAATGCCTAAAAGGTAGACAACGTAGCAGAATAGACTCATACACTGATGAAAATGTTCTTAAGAAGAAACGGAATCACATTAATTAGGATGTGCATAAGTTTCGGTAGCAATTATATTTCACATTTTTAATTTATGGCAGACCTCCTCCACTAATCTGCAGAAGTGAAGGTTATTAAGGCAGCGTATCGTATCTCAATGGCAGCGAGGTAACAGGTGTAAAATAGAAGACACACTGGGGGAGTGCTGAACAGGAAAGTACATTAATTTAACCCTGCACTGAAAGTTGGGAAAAGATTTTAAATGTGCTTGTACTAAAGCAACCAGCCACGCAAATAATGGGATATGCATCTCAAAGGTTCAGCTGTATAGAGGCAGCTTTGTATAGCAATATTTTACTCTCATTCATTATGCAGATTATGATTTGAGCAGCATGAAAAATGTATAACTAGAGAGGGGAAAAATTCCTAGGAAGCTACAACATGATTCATTCCTTTAATAAACTTCAAAGATATCATTTACAAGCAAAGAAAGCACAGAAGCAAGTGGAATAACCAAGCGCTTGGATGAATAATTAGTTCTCACACACAAATCAATGAAAATCAACTTAGCAGTGCGCACTACAGAAGCATGGAAACATTCAACTTCCCCAGCTTCTTTAAACTTAAGTTAATTAGCATTGTCAATGTGGCTTAATAATAGTTGATGATTAAGTACGTAGTTGATTATGGCAGTCTCACGTTTGTCAACATGGTATTAAGACAGTTCTTACTAAGAAACATTTTTTAAAAATAAGAGGATACAGTTGTCTTATACACAGTAGCTCTTACATAAATTTATTTGTAGTGGAAATATCAATGACACCAATCTGTAATTAGTCCTGAGTTGGCATGTTTTCAGCCTGCTAACTATACTACAAAAAGTTTTCTGATAAATAGCCTTCAAAAGCCTCTTTAAAAAACATCTTAAATGGTCTTGGTAAAAACATCTTAAATAATCTTGGTGATATGCATATAAAGCCAGAGTAACGTCTTCAAAGTCTCCATGGATTTTCACACTGGTTTAATGAAGCAAAGTTTTCACCACATTTTTTTTTTTAATACAAATCACTTGTGCTGAGCTGCTTATAACTGCAGTGAGAGAGAAATACCTTAACAAGAAAAAGAAAAAAAGCCTGTGCTGACTGGTTCTCAGGAGGACACAACAAGAGTCTCTACCACTTCAGTCTGGTTCCTTACCAAAGGCCTGAACAACTATTCTATTGCAAGCAGCTATGGAGCAAGACAGAGTTAACTCAAAGTGGGAGTTACTCTGCTTAGTCACTGAAATAAACTTAAACATCAATGTAATTGTTATGAACCAGAGAACTTGCTTTGCTTCCAACTTTCCGCTGATTAAAATTCATTAAACTGAATTCTGTGCAAAATGACAAGAGAAGAAAGGGGCGCTATCAAAGTGTCCCTGATCTATTGTTAAGTGACAGGATCTCTGCTTTTAAAAAATTAGACCAGTCTTGACCTATGGCAAATGTCTTAAATTGCCCATTATTACATCAAATTCCCTGCAATAAAAATGCATATTACTTGGACTTCAATAATGTTTAAATTACACAAGGAAGCTGTAATGCACATCTAACACCTTGCCAAAATAGGTTTGTTTGCTTTTAAAGGGGTTTTCAAGTTGATTTACCAAAGGGCATCAGTTTATTTGTGTCAATTATATCTGAAAAGCCAGTAATGGAACTGCTTAGTCATGCATTGTAGCTACACTATTTAACGCAAGTCCTTCAGATGTCACACACTTGGAGGTACGTTCTGATCTGTTCTACCTGTGAAAGCCTTGAGTAGCTCCTTTGAAGTCCGGGTATTTAGTAAAAGACTAACTTTGTGAATGTGGGCTGGTTTCCTTTTTAAAAACAGAACTGTATCACTATTTTTAAAAAAGGGCACAGATATTTAGAGAGATCAAATGAACATACACGATCCAAATCTCTTTCTATCCCTACACTGTTTCAACCCAATAGAAAGGGCTCTGGATTGGAAGTCAGGAGATCAGACACTGACTCATTGTGGGACATCCCTCAAAAATAAAAAAAGCACTCTAGGCCTCCATTTCCCCCACTGTAAAGGAAGAATGATGATGACGGTCCATTTTTAGGCAGCGTACAGATTCAGGGATGAAAGATGCTAGGTAAGTTGCATTATTTATTTCATTAAGGTATTGATTGATTTGGTATTTAAACCTTTTCTTTACATTATTCACATTGTGAACTCCCTGCCCAACTATATCTGAAAGGATTTCAGATGGCTAGTCTTATTTCCATGGTTTACATTTACGGCTTACTTCAAACACTACACTTTGCTTAGACAATGAAAATAAATTAGTTTTTGTTTGGTTTCGCCCCAGGCAAGTACAACACAACAATGCTTCAGCTGCAAAAAGTACAAGCAGGATATTCCTGTTTTAATTGCTCCTCCTCCCCCATTTCATGCAAACAAACATTTTTCCTGAAGCTAGGCTTTCTTAAAAGTCACTTAAAATTTTCAGCCACAACTATGTGAAAGGGTTTCTTGGAAATTATTTTTCTTTCAAATAAAACCTCATTTGAACTGATGTACCATATTTACTCATGTACCGGGCACAGCTTCCCCTCCCCTCCAAATCAGTCCTCCAAAATTGGGATGTGTGGGTTAAACAAGAAAGCTGATTTTTCTTCACTAGAAAAAAGCAGAGTAGAATAGAACAAGTGGACGCTAATTTGTGGCTGTCGGGATGGCTGCCACTTCTCCCAGGGGCTGAAAACAGGATGGAGCCCAATGCTCATCTTCTCATATCTGCCGGTGAGCCATTATCTTGTGGCTCATAAACCACTGCACTGGCTGAAGGCAAGTGAGCTGCTGCATGCAGTCTGTAGCATCTTAACGAGGCTTGTGGTATGGAAACAACACTTGATTATTTACAGAAACATATATAAAAGGCTATTTAGGGGAAAGAAACAACAGTCATACTACTGCCCTCGCATAGGTCTAAGGCCTATAAAGGTCCTACTGCCTCACCCAGACTGCCACAGTTCCTGGACCCTGCGCTTCCAGGACTTACACTATATACCACAGTCAGCCGTGACTCTAGGAAATCTTCTTTCCCTACATTCTGCTTTCCAAAAATAAGGTTTTATTTGGGGTTTGTGGTATGTAAGAAAATAGGCTGTGTGCTTGATGTTAAGCATTTGACTACCGCATTGACTCCAGTTGAACGAGTTCAACTCAGAACTGTTCAGCCACTAATACCTGAAGGGCATGTAGTTGTTCAGAGCCTCGAAACGAAACCAAACCACAGGACAGGCAATGATGACACTTCCCATCCCTACCTGGTACATCTACACTGAAGCTCATGTAGATATAATTGATCTAGCTTTGAACTAGCTAGTTTAGGTATGGGTAGCAGGTTAGCCATGGCAGCACAGATCACAGCACTGGTAAGGCCACTTAAGTATTTCTCCAGTTTTCTCAAGTTGACTTTGTAGACCATATTGTGATCCAGGCTCCCCCACTATCTAGACCCAAGCTAGCCTTGGTATGCCTACACACACCACTGACACCTGTTTAACTGCATTGTAGACACAAACTTTGTCAAGCTCAGATTCATACTGAAATTCTGCAGATCATGGCAATAGGTTAGTGACTCTTCAAGCCCGAAGATTATACATCGGTTGGTTGTTTTATAGCAGTCACTAGAATAAGTGATTTTTAACTTTGTCTTGTCTCCATCTAAACGTGGACTGGAACAGAACCAAGTCTCTGAATAGCTTTTTGACAGGTGAAAGCAATCAACTTTTGCTTCTTGTAATTACAAACTCATTAGAGAGGAGCTAATTTTCCTCTATTTTAAACACTTAAATAATCTTTAATGTTTAATATGACAAGGATGAGCAGAGAGGGGCAGGTGCATCTCCTGTTGGCCCTTGCTTGCCAACTTATTAATTGGCCATTTTAATTTCAAAGCAAATCTCAGATCTCAAGAACAAGGATTATAGCTCCAGAAAGTCCATTTTCTACTTTTTACTATTCACTGCCCATTAGTTCAGCAGCTCCAAAGTGCTGATCTGGAGATAGGGCTGTAGAATACAAATAGGGACAAGTGGGTCAAAAGGCTTTTGCAATCCCATGTAGCAAGTCTGAATCTCATTTATATTTAAGGTAAGTATAAATGAGAAAGAAAGCCATTTAAGGTAAGTTCCTATCACTCAACATACAAAATCCCATGAACACTTAATGATCATCTTTAGCATACCGATTTGTAAGGAGGTGGAGGGAAAAAAAATCCACGTCAAAGTTGTGCAAGGGTGTATAATGAGCATGCTTGCACACAAATTATCTTAACACTGTTGACATTTTGGAGAGAAATGTCCAAGGCATGATTCAGTTATGCAAGGACATAGGTACAATTAAGACCACTTGTTATGTGAATTGCAAGGCTATTAAGAAGAGTACTTCATTTCTATTTACTTACCTCACTTCCACCCCTGTAGCTTCTGGTGCAGTTTTGACTATTAATCTATTACACTGCCTCCCTTATATTTGGAATGGATTATTTAGTATCTAAAGACCCAAACCATTACTACATTTCACATAGCCTTCCCTAATGTGCTTGATTTCAAAGACAAAAACAAATCACAAAATCGAGTAGGCCTATTACACTGCAGGCTTTCTAAATAACAATCTGGTAAAGCCCATGAACGTTACAGACAAACTGAATATTTTGTGGATTAAACACACAAGTCAATTTTGAATAGAGGGTAAATAAATACACAGTATTTCTGTTTGTTGTATCAACCTCTTCTATTAAGCTCCACAAGCCCAACTCTCCCTTCATCCAGGTTCATAGTAGGTACCAAGTTCTTGTAGTATAAATGTCCATTACGATCAAGCCCTTCACCTGGGTTCTGAAGCAACAGATTAGCTATATTCGTTTTAAATTAACACAATTTAATTTCAAGCATTTAACCAGAAAAATCCCACTTGTCTTGTTCAGTGGCAGATACTTTACGGAACCTAATTGTTACTCTTCTCTAAATGGAGACCCAGGTTCCCTTTCCTTAACAACCCATCACATCAAAGTAAGCAGCAAGGGACAGGGGTGCAGAGGTTAGGGTGGGAATGTCCCAGGCATGTATTTGCTTTTCAAGTATGCTTCAAAAAAATCCTTTTGAAGAGATTTTGGACAAAGCTCCCATGTCAGAATGGCCATGTACATCCTTTCTTGGATGCCACTTACTGAAAGTCCCGTGGCTGCACTAAAGGACAGGCCTGTATTTGTGTCAACAGGAATGACCCCAAGAGTTTAGACAAAAAACAGCTCTAAAAATGCATAAAGCAGTACCTACCCAGAAACTGCAGAAAAAAAGAATTAGCTCTGTGACTGGAGTCCCTAATCCAAACACATCACAGCATTGAATGACATCTTTGCTGACAGAAGCTTAACATTTGACTTGCTGCATTTAATACAGGACTTTTAGCAATACCACTTGGCTTATGCTTTTGGCTCAGACAGCCCAAGTTCATCTTCACAGTATCTTGCTGACTGCAGTAGGGTGGCCACAGGGATGAGTTGGGTTTAGTAAGCGAACAAGAGAACAGACTCCCCAAAAGTTGGTATGGGATGACTGCTTTCTAGGAAGTCTTCATGTTCCCACTTGGACTCTTGGGGTTTCATTAAGTCAATGGAAAATCCTCTTTTATTTCACTGGATGGTGGATCTACAAAAGCTTTCTTCAGAACCAGATCTCTTGCCCTGGCTCATTTTGTACACATTCCTGGTCCTGGATTTCCCCAAGCTGGGTCTTCTGGGGAGGAGGCATGTGTAAACTCTTAGCAAACAGATTCACGACAAAGACATTTAATTCCTCTGATGTTCAAAGGCATTTTCATTCATTCTCTTATTCTGGGCTTGCTTGTTCCTGCAGCTCCTCCATGAGGATCTCAGTACTTTCCACCCAAGATGAGCTGGGGGATGTGAGCTGAAAAGACCAAGCGTTTCACAGGAATGCTCCACACCACTCAGCACAGAGCTCTATAACAGCCCAGCCATCACCTATGTAGCTGGAAACGTACCATCCCAATTTTATTCAGCCAAGTGGTATTTCTGCGCAACTAAGATTAAACAGCCTGAGCTCTCACTTGATTACATACAGAAGGCAGGGTAGAGATTTACACCTTACAGACTAACTAAAACAGAGATGTATAGCATGAGGTTTTGCAAGTCCAAGCTCGTTTCATCAGATGCTTTGAAAGGACATGCACAAAGCAGTGTATCAAATAGAGCGATCTGATTATAAAAGACGATAAAAGGAGGGAGGGGGGGGCAGTGTTGGGATGAAAGGGTCACAAAAACGAATCCAGGTAATGGGATTAAAATCTATAGTCTTTGTTTAGTCCCTGAAATGACTGCAGCTTTCTATGTTTCTAGATAAATTGTTAGCTTCCCCACAACCTTTACTAGATGGAAGGATCCCCTCGTGGATAAGACTGGACCTTCTGCCAATCTTCTGGTCTCATCTATTTATATAGAAAGCTAATTAGTGTGGAGCCTGTTCTTACCAGATGGACAGATCCCTGACCTCCACCCATGGTTTTTAGATGGTGCTGAAATCTAAATGCCCAACATGCTGGAGACAGCTAGGGACACAGTGGACTGAACTCAGAGAAGCCAGTCTTAAAAGAAAGATGTCAAGGTCTGCTTTTTCACTGGAAGCGAGCGAGGAATGAGGGACCAGCCGGCAGCTATCCTGGAGTGACGCACAATTGTTTGCCTACCACCTATGGGGGGAAACGCTGTTTCTTGTTTCTGGCCAAAAGGAAAGAAAGGCCAAAAAGAACAAAACAAAACAAAACAAAGAAGTAAAAAATAAGGAAATTGGTTTCACTGGAGGTAAAGAACCATGTAATCCATCCACATTTCAAATTTGCGGAGACAGTACTGTGAGAAAAGAAAGCTATCGTGTCTTCCCTACTGAGCCAAATCTTCTACACTTCAGAAATGCTGCTGTTTAGCAGAAACTGGCAGATGAAACTATGTGGAACAAATAAGGCCACTGGCTGGGATAATTTAGTGTCATATTTAATGTGAACTGCTTTGCCTTTTTACTGAATACTAAATTTACACCTCTTAAAACATTACACCTGTTTTAAAGAACTGAAAGATAAAAGGAAAAAAAATTAGAAGAAAATAAAAGCTTTGTCCCAAAATAAAACCCCCCAAAATAAAAAAATACATATAATGGACCGAAGCACCCAGGAGCAAGGCATTTGTCCTTTATTAGCTCTAAATCACAGCCTGCTGAAACACAATCAAGTGTCAAACAAATCCTTAGCTCCCAGAAAGCGTCAGAAAATTTCATGATGTTTTCAAAAAGACGGAGACGCCATTCAGTCTAAAAATGTTCTTCTGGTGCACAAAGACAGCTGCACCACTTGTTCCAGATGCAATCAGTTATATTTCCAGGGAAGGAAAAAAAAATCCCAGCTTAAATGCACACTGCCTGCAAGGGATGTTTGCTACAGGGCCCTTCTTATTTATGGCATGTGCACATGACTACAATTCTTTGAAATTAAGATAATGGACAGACGATTCTATTTATAAGCATTTAGAAGACAGAGATTCTAATGGACCCTCCATTTACAATGGAGACTACTACAGGATCTACCAGAGATTGTGATGTACAGAGTTAACCAATACCTTATTTCGATTAGGGAGAGGCAGTGAGGAAGTGTGTGGCCAGGAAAACGAGGACCTCTCGTGTCCAGTCCTCATTGCTCTCCTGCCCCTGCTGCAGCAGATTGTTCAGGGCAAAGATCAGGCTTATAAGTCACCTGTGTACCTGCGCAACCTAGCCTCCACACCCCTTTTCTCTCTTTCCTCCTCCCTTTCTCTTTTCTCCCTTCCTTTTCCTTTCCCGCTTCCTTTCCCTCTACTCCCCCCAGCCCACTGGATGTGGTCATCTTCGCTTGTGAAGTACAAACAACATTTCTATTAGTTGACTACGCAAAACGATCAGTGCTTTTAGTGAGGCAAACTGTTCATTTTTGTCTTCATAGCTTAGCTGCCAGTCTCAATGCAGTCCCAAGGGTGCTGAAAACAGCGCTCCTTTTCTAGTAGAATTTCAATGAGGGACTCAAAGCACAAACTATTCCCATGACCTCGGAAGCATCAAAAACTGGAATAAACTTGCAACATTTTTCTACAGGCCCTAATTAAGAGTCCAGGAAGCAGAAGGAAGATGCCATAGTAAGTTCCCCCTTTCTGCCCATGTAAAGGGAATGGCATAAATAAAAAAAAACCCCCAAAAAACAAGTAAACCACCACATACTGCACCCTTCTCAAGATAAGCACAGGACAGTGACTCATGCTTTTCCTGTATTCCTGGCAGCACTACTCTTACACCAGGCACTTGTCTCTTAGGACACCTGCTTATAGATAAAGGCATTGAGGCATAGAACAAAGCAACCCATCCAATACTCTACAGCAGTAAGCCATGTCAAGGCCAGGATCAGAGCTCAAGGATGTTGGCTGCCAGTGCTGGTTCAGATAATCTCTCCCCTCTGAGATAGCACAACAACACTGTTTGCAGGAACTCATTCAAGTACCGCAATATTTTTAAGGGCTATATTTAAATTAGACTAATCAGGCTTAGCCGACACTACTTGCACAAGTGTTCTTAACAGAACCCGAGACATGCCGAGGGACGTAGCTCTGACTAATGGTCTGCACGCAGGCTGTCTGCCAGCCCTCATCTGCACAGACCTGGCTCTTTTTCAGACAACAGATTTTTCTTTCTATATCACTGATGCGGTGTTGGTGCCATGGGGGAGGAAGCCATCGTCTCCCTAATCTGAACCCACAGCTCTGCCACTGACTAGCTTCAGAAGAGGTCATGTCCTTTCTCTGCGCAGTAGGTCAGTCCTCTGCAAACCAGATATAACGCTTACTGTTTCCTCCCTCTCGCATTGAGGACAGCGCAGTGCCTGTGGAGTACTCTGAAGCTCTTGTAGCAACTTCTTGGTCTTATCAGATGCAATTTAGATTTGTGAAAGGCAGTGTTGTGTCTGAAGGAAGCTACACCAACTGGATCAATGCCAGAAGGCAGCAGATCGCCTGAACAAAGTACCTTTTCTTGCCCATCTCCCAGAAAAGGTAAGGCATGTACTGCATTGGGTAGGATCAAACTGGCTGGGAACATCCTAAACACATTAAAAGGTTGAATTCTCCCACAGAGAAAAAGGCAACTGACAGCATCCTTCTCCCCTGAAGGAGACAAGTGCTTACCCTAAAGACAACTTTGGGGAATCTGCACTCAAATATTGATCAAGCTGTAAACAACCTTCTCCACGTAAGTCAGAGAACATCAGGCGTAACCAGGTTATTTCCTCTTTTCCCCACACTCGCTGCTGCTCACTATGAGAAGAGAAGAGAGCCTGTTCTACTGCTTCCAGTGCCACTGCTTCAAAAGATGACTGCTACTGGATGCAAGAATTTAAAATCCCCTTAAGAAAGAAGTGCTGCTACTTGGAGGAAAAAGAGATCTAGGATGTCCACTGTGTAATGGCCTATGATGTACCCTGCATAGCCAAATGGCTCCTGTTGCCATGCTTAAAATTACTCTCACAAATTCAGTAATGTGTATGACATGGGGAGGGAGAAAAGGGAGAGGAAGAGGACTCAAAATAGATTCTATCAATGGTGTTGTTTCACTGTGTAGGTCAATGTGGCACGTGCCAGCCTCCTACTCCAAAGTGGAGGTTCCTGCGGTCAAAAAGAGAATAAATATAAAGTACAAATGTTATAAAGTTGGATGAAGTCCAGGCCAGAGATAAATGGTTTGGACTCTTATGGAAGTTTCTGGATCAAGATCAGTCGAGATGAAAATGTCAGGATTGATTCATTACAGAACATGATGCAACTGGTCTTCTCCATGTCCTCTAGAAGCTAATTATTCCCTTTGTAAAGAGAAGGCATCCCCACTCAGCAATATTCTGTCTATAGAAGATGGGTATTATATACTCTCTTATTAAGGGCTGTTCTTCCTATGCCACACTTAAATTCCCAGAGGTTATAATTTACCCATTTTACAGAACTGATGAATGTCAGATCAGTGAAAGTCAGATTACATCACCTTTTCCATCCACCATGGCAATTTACACCATGCCAGGATATGGGCTCTGGACTAGTGGATTTATACTATATAAAAGTAGCCCCCAAGAAAGATGACCAAAAAAAGGTCTTTGTTTTCCACAGAGAACAAAGGGCTGTGGTTTTGTTGATTAGAAATTGATGATTGGTGCTGCAAAGCTTGGCTTGTATAATAGCAGGGACAACTCACCATACACGTAAAAGAGATAAAAAAAATCTGCTAACCAAACTTCCCAAGACTGAAAGCAAGAAATGGTTCCTAATGCAGAACCATGAGCTTTGGAGCAAGTCTAGCTGGCATCGATTTGCTCATGAAACGTTGAATTATTTCATATGGGAGAGGAGAGAGGAAAAAAAATACAGGCTATTCAGTAGAAAAGTACTATGTGCAACTCACCTTAACTTCAATGAAGTCTGGCTTGCCAAGGGACACCAATTCAGCATATGCTTTGAGTTCATCCACATTCCAAGCTTTGACCAGCGTCAGCCTGTACACTGTACGTTGTTGCTGAAAATGAGGAAATAACAATTCAGTGACAATTACTATGTACTCTCTAGCTAGGAGCTGATATTGCCTCCTTTCAAATGACCAAAACAAAAAAAATACCCTGGAGTGGTAGTTCAAGTACAGAGAAATTTCTTGTAAAAAACAACTTTACTCGTTCTTTCTGGACAGCCGCTAGGTCACTCCTTCTGCATGAGCCACTGTTAGTCTAGACTGACTGGCTCTAACTTTCCGCTCCAAATGAAATGTGACTTTTACTTTTTTTTTTTTAAATGGTAGCATTTACTAACCAGACCCAGCAGGTGTCAAGAAAGTGTATACCCCCTCGGCATACAACTTTCACCATTAGTTACAGCATGGATGTTTTCACTTCATCCACGTGGATCATCTGGCCTCAACAACTATTAGAGAGGAAGAACTAGATTGATGAGCTATTGGTCTACTGCAGGCTGATGATTCTGACAGTGAATTCATGTTCAGTGCAGCTGTGGAAGAAGGTTCTCCTGTGATCAGTTATGCAGAACGTTTTATTGGAAACAAAAGGGACCATTAAAATTGCTACCAAAATATATTAGAAGCATCTTGTTCACAATACAGCCCATAAACATTGTGCTGTAAAAACATTAAGAATAACGCTCATAATTAGAAGAGCACTATCCATCCATCGTTCGCATGCTACTCCTGCACACATCTAGCTGGATTTCTTCCTGGCACCATCTCATTCCAATAGGCTATTCTCAATAAAAAGTGGACCAGTTTATCCGAACGCTCAGATTTCCCACTGCCCTAGTCAGTTTTTCTAGAATGCCCACAGTTAACTACAGGGATTCTCCCAACAATACACAGTATTGCCTCTCCTAAGAGTAGGTTTGTTCAAGCGGCTTCCTACTTTCTCATGGCAAGCTCAATCATGCAGCCACTAGCATCAAAGATCCCAAACTTTCTGTACAGAGGAAATCAGTTAAACGTGGAATAAAACAAAGCTTTTCCTTTTTTTAAAAAACAACTCACTTCACCCCCACTTCATCATTCACCAAATTCCAAACAATCTGGAGGAATTAAATGTTATTTATAGAGCAATTTGGCAACAAAATTATGAGGGTTTTTTTTAATTAACTCATTTTACATCCTTGGCACACAGTAGATTGTAAAACATTACAGGAGTACTGGCTTTTTAGGGGGGAAAAATACTGCAACAAATCCATGGCAACCTAAGACTTCACACTTGTCATCAGGCTGTACACCAGGGCCAAAATTTCACTGCAACAGCAAGCACTGAAATCAGATTCTTCTGCTTGAAAAACATCAGCTCTTTTCCACCTGAGGCCAGAGACTCACTTCTAGGTCCCGGCCATAGACAGTTTATGGCACGAGTTCACTAGCCACTTGGATACCGTTTGGTATAGACCAGCGCTGCTCAACCTTTTGGCCTCAAAGGTTGGATGAGTGGCACAGGGCCAATACCCATCTCGGTGGGGTCAGCACCTGGATCAGATGCAACCTGAAACCCACCTCACGCAACCCAGATCCAGCCCCTTTCAAGCCATGTCTTACTGCCTAAATTATTTTTAAGTAAAGAAGATAACCACATCTAAAAATTGTGCACCTAACCTTAAAAAGTTGCTTGAACCCTTCAGAATCTTTGACAAAATACACCTCAGTGAGGACCCTGTATATACAGAGTCCATAAGTGTTTAATGGGGAAACGGCAGAGGCAGCTTGTAAAAAAGGAAAAGAAACTTAGGATGAATATTCCTCTTACAGGAATCCCTTAAGCAAATTAGATGACCAAGTCGCCAAATTCTAGATTAGTCATAATGCTAGAAACTCAAACATATATCTTTGTTAAATTATCTTAAATGCTAGGACATCAATTGTTTTTGGGGGTGATTTTTGTTTTGTTTTTTAAGTTGTATCACTTTTAAAAACACTGATCCATGCAATAAGTATTTCAGCACTTCAAAAAAGAAAAAAATGGTTTCTAAGCCCCAAATTTGATATTGCCGTATTTAAAATGCCTTGTCTCCACCTGACTTGTCTGTTAATATTCTTGATATAGTAGGGAACAGGAGAATGAAGGAGCTTGTGTTGTCACTGAACTGTCACAAGTAAAGTTCAATATGAGAGATAGCAACATGGTCATGAAATCAACAACTGATTACTAAAAAGAGGAATAATAATGGAAATGTAAAAGAATAATGCATCATTTACCAGAAATTAAAGGAAAGGAAAGCCAAAGAATTAAAAAAACAAAAACTTCAGTACAATCTAAAATACCTGCATGGCTGGGGGGGTTTTGTAGCAGTTAGATAGCAATTAATCCAGAAATGGGTCCCCAAGGTCTGAAAAGTAAATACGCAGCGCTTCAAAATAAATGTTAACTAATATTATGTCTCTTAATAATCCTTAATGGAAGTCTGTTGAGGCAAAGAACATTGAAAGGGCTGAGACACCTTAGACTGAAAAAATGGATTTCAAACACAGCCAGCAAACTGTGGATGAATTCAAAGTAAAAATTTTTTAAAGCATTTCACTATTTAATTCTAGAATGCCTTATAAAGAACTGGGCCCAAAACACTCCTGTGATTTGCAGAAAAAAAATGCAGTATGTTCATTACATATATATACACAAAGCAATGTCCCGTAGCTGAAAGGAAGTGCTGACAGCTCAGGAGATAAAATTTACAGCATAAAACCAAACATTTTCACATTACACTTGTATCCTAAGCTATCTTTTTGGAGTGCACTGTACATTGCCACCCTGTTTTCACCACTTTTAGAAAGAACCTTGTGAAACACCACTAAAATAGTCTCTTGAAGCCTATCAGGCTTATAACACCATCCAGTAGAAACTGGGTAAATGTTCACTTGTAGCAGAGAGACAGACAGGGAAAAAAAGCACTCTTAAATGATGATAAAGATTAAAGGAGACCTACATAGAGTTTTATGAAGAGAACTAAATACTGTTTTTTTATAGTCGCCACATTTTTTAATTTCAATTGGGAGAAAAACTGTGATGTCAATGCAGACTTTCTTCTATAATAATGAAGAACTGCACAGAATAGTGGTTTGGTTTCTTGCCATCTTAAATCTCAATTAGTACTTTCAAAAGTGCAAACTTAGTCCATCTTTATAAGTCTGAATTTTAACTTTAGGCACTTACTGAAAATGAAGTGGCTACAAACATATTAACAGGTCTTTTTTAAAAAAGAAGTGAGCTAACTGATGGTTAATAAGGTGATGGACAATGCATACTGACTGCAGTTAACTGAACTATCACAAAAATATATTATCTAATCGTTCTTGGTTCAGAGAGAAGCAAGCAAAGAACACTAAACTATGGCCCAAAGGAACAGGGAGAAAAGTTAACGAGCACCAAGAATTAATATTGCAACTGCAGTAACATCGTTTCAAAGAGCAATATTCCTCACGTTTACTCTGAACGAAGAAGAGACTAATACCTCTCACCACTTAAAGAAAAAAATATTGTATTTTAAAAAACTTTCACTCAAAATGACTAAGGACTCAAAACTGCAATGAATAACAGGAGAGCAATCCTGACATACAATCACTAGCACTAACAACACATTATATTTGTATCAGGATACCATCTATACCAGGGTGGGCAATTATTTGGGCTGGAGGACCACTTAAGGAGTTTTGGTGAGCTGTTGCAGGCTCGGGGGCGGGGGAAAGGAGGGGAAGAGGGAATTGATTGCATCCAGCCCCAGGCCATCGGCCCCACATCTACTGCTGGGGGCACCAGACTGAGTGGGCAAAGTCTCCACGGACAGTGGCCTGAGACACCTTCAAGCAGGGTGCACGCTCAGCAGGGTGGATAGGATCAGGTCGCAGGTGGGTGAGGGAACAGCCTCCAGGAACAAGACAAGTGGATGGGGTCTGGAGCACAGGGCGGTGACAGCGAGGAGCCAGGGCCCGGGTCACAGCTGCAATCTGCTCCCTGCACATCCCAGCAACAGGCACGGATTTCACAGTCAGGGATGTGCAGGGAGATCACGGCTCTGCCCTCAGCCCCAGGCCCCACTGACCTGTCCCACTCCTGGATGCTTTCCCTGCCCACCCGCAGCCCTACCCCGTCTGCCCGGCTGAGTGCACCCTGCTCACAGGGGTTCCAGGCTAGTCTCCAGGAAGACCACCCCCAACCCGGCTGCCTCCTTGCCCACCCTCTGCCACCGCAACAGCGGGTGTGGGGTGGACTGTCAGCCGGGCAGAGGAAGCTCCCACTGCTGGGAAGCTGAGTCCAGCCACTGCACCACCACACACCTAGGGGTGGTGGGACCAACTGGACTACCCCCCGCGCCTGGGCTGGATGGGGCCAAGAGACCTGCCACAAGCCAGATAAAATCTCTTCATAGTTTCATAGTTAGTAAGGTCAGAAGGGACCTGAGCAGATCATCAAGTCCAACCCCCTCCCATGGCAGGAAAGAGTACCGGGGTCAAACGACCCCAGCAAGGTGATTGTCAAGCCTTATCTTAAAGACCCCCAGGGTAGGAGACAGCACCACTTCGCTTGGAAGTTGGTTGGAGGGCCATATTTTGCCCATCCCTGACCTATGAGGTCTCATGAGATACTCCCTCCTCCCCCCAACTCCCATAGCCAACACTGAAACAGAATATCAATTTAAACCTTAAGAGCTTACAAACTAAATTATAAGAGGGTGGGTCTACATGAGACACTTTACTATGCCATAGCACAATGGTGACGGTGCCACGGTGGTCAACAATGGCCTGGAGCCCAACAGAGTGAAAGCCCCTCTAGCTGTAGTAGAGGTGGTCCCCATGGGGCAGGCAGGTGATGGCAATGTGTGTCCCATCCCAGGCCCAATGCACTGGGGGAGTCCCAGGGCATGAAATCCCGCCACCACCTCCACGGGGTCATGCACACGGAGCACAGCGTGCTCCAGCATGTCCCGGAGGGCATGTCACACCTCCAAGACAGCCTCCCCAGTGGTGGCCTTGCCCACACCAAAGAGGTGGTCCATGTAGCAAAAGCTGGCAGGCATGGCCAGCTTCAGCAGGGCAATGGCAACCGGGTGTCCATGGGGAGAGGCTGCTGCATGGTGGTGTCCTGCCACTCCAGATGCAGGTGGAGCTGCTCGAGAAAGTCCAGGAAGGTGGCCCAGGTCATGCAAAATGCCTCCAGCCACTGCTCGTTTTCCCAGGTGGCCTGGACAATGTGCAGCCACCAGTCATGGCTGGCCCAGTGGACCCAAAGGCAGCAGAGCTGGAGGCCCAGGAAGGTGCAGATGGGCCTGGCACTGGTATGCAGAAACACATCGTTGGCAACCCTGCTGGGCTCTGGCCAGCAGGACAGGGTCCAGGCAGCAGCAGCCCTGGGATGGCGCAGTTCAGCCGGGCAGGCGGTCGTTGCACCTGCCCAGGAGCATTTACTCGCAAGTAGTTTACTCACAAGTAAACTGGACCCACATCAAATGCACATGTAGACACACCCAAAGTGTATTTTAAAAAGTCAGTACTGTAAGTATTACGTGCCTCATTCATGGTAATCATAGTCACTGGTATAAAACAGACAGTTAAATATTAAAATAACCCAGGTGAGTAGCAAAAATAGGCATGGAGGTGCATGTTTTATTTAAAAAATTAAAAAATAAAAGCTAATTCTAATTCCTCCAGGATTCAATGGCACATGGAAAAGCGCATTTTAACACTGTTATTGGAACTAGCCCAATCTGACAAAGCCTGTCTAAAACCACATGCTCTTCTTCTAAACAGGCTTCCTCCAAAACAGACAACACTAAATCAAGAAATGAAACACTACAGATATTGTTTCGAGGAAGATGACACAAACATGTCACTTCGTGAAAGAAAAAATAGATGACAATTAATAGCTGACTTGTTCCAGCACCACAACAAATGACTTCTGTCCAGGGTGATTTTAGAAGAGCAGAGGGCAGCATACAATTCTGCACTGTGAAAATACCCATTCTTAACAATAAAAAGCAGCAGCATTCATGCAGACCATTTCTTAATCTGGTTTTAAACGTCAAAAGAGAACACAAAATCAGTAACGGCACCAGAAAGCACATTTTGCTCTCAAAGGGGCATACTTCTAGAAGGGAGGGGTAAAAACCCTAGCTCCCAACGTCAGGAGGTTATAATCAGGGTAGATTAGAAAACCAGCAATTCACATCTTAATGAAGAGCTGGGAGAGCAGACTGAGAGAAGAGCAGTCAAGTACACCAGAGCAATCCATTCAAAGCCAGAAAAGTCAGAACAATTTTAAAATCAATATTAAAAAGCAGAAAGAGTTCAGAAGAGGAGCTATGTGTTGCAGCATCTGTTCAAAATGAGGCATATTCTTGGTAAAATCCAAATGGGTACTCCCAGAAACAAAATCTATCCTCAACAAAACAAAAGCGTTCATCAGCCATTCAGAACTATTTTCCTGATTGATGGCTTCAGATTGGGAAGTCTCACTTAAAAGAAGGACCCACTCCTCTCGAAACCAGAATAAGCAAGTTCTGCAGGATTTTGTTGTTTATCCTAAAAAAAAATGCTTAGAAAAAAGCCCAGTGAAGTTTTGGTTCCAGCATCACTAAGAAAACTTCTCTAGATTGGTTTCATTTTAGTTTGAAAAGAATATATACGCCAAGTGGTTCCTTCCTCAACAGAGTGGTCTCTTTGCACAATGCCAGCAGATATATTTCACGCCATTATTCTAGTTTTTGACATGTCAATGGGGCTTTGTTGCTAAACAGGCTCAGATCTATCTAGTTTATACTTCCTAGGCAATATAACATGAAAGATAGCTGTTTATACCCGAGTATTTGAGCCGTTTAACACTCTCATGATTATAAAAGCTAAATATAAAGGTTTAGACTTCTAAAATGCCCATGTCACTTTTGAAAACTGAGACTCAGGATCCCAAAATAATTTACATATCTTTAAAAATACCTATCTCTACATAGGTCAGGGGTGGGCAAAATGTGGCCCGTGGGCCAGATGCAGCCCACCAGGTCATTCTGTCTGGCCCACGGGGCCCCTAAAAAATTTAGAAAATGAGTATTTATCTGCTCCTAGCTGCCTGTCATTTGGCCCTTGATGACTTGCCAAAACTCAGTAAGCGGCTCTCCACCCAAAATAAATGCCCGCCCCTGAGAAAGGCATGGGGAACCCCAACCCTGTTAACTACATACAGAAGAAGGGTTGGAGGGGAAAACTCTGGTACCTGGCAGGGACAGACGGCTGCAGCAGACAGCAGCAACACAAACTCACACCTCAAGGTCTGAGGTTGCTAAGAAGGTCTGTAGGGCAAGAAAAGCCAAACAGTTTTTAGGCTGAGCAGGAATATCTGGGTCCATTTTCAGGTGCAGCGAACATGTGACCAAATCTCGGAGTTGGAGCTAGCAGTTCATACCTGCAGGTGGCAGGGGATGGAGCAGAAGACAGAGTGGGCTGACAGTGACAAGAAGGTACCCCGGGAATGATCAAGGCAGCTTCTTATGATGGTAACAACCGTTATGGCCTTGAAGAGACTGCAGTTGCATTATAACAGAGGATCCTGGTTTCCTCCGTTAAAAAAAACAAAACAAAACAAAAATCACAAATTCTCTGATTTTTTTTTAAACACGATTCCGTGATTAAAATACCCCCAAAATCGGCATTTTTCCATGACTAAAATGTAACACCACTCTGTGTGTGTGTGTGTGTGTGCGCGCACGCGCGCACATGTGTGCCTGTGTGCATGTGCATGCACGCGCATAGGTGGAATACAATGTTTTATTGATATATATTTACAATTTTAAAGTGGCCTAGAGGGAAGAGGGAAGGTCTGGGCAGCCTCCACTTCTGCAAAAAAAAAAAAAAAAATTCCTGCCCAAGCATATGTGTTGAAAATCTGGGTGACCCTCCAGAAGGATCAATGGTTGCCGACAATTTTAAAGCAAGTTAAAAGCCTATCAAATTCTAAATACCTATATGTTTTGGTGTTTGATTTTGGAGGGGGGGTTTATCATTGAAAATCAGAGCTCCCCTTTCCCCCTTTGCTCACCAGGACGCGGGTTCAGCTGTAGCAGTCATCCCTCGCCTGCTCTGTGGCACTGAACAGCCCTGATATGCCAGTGCCCTGCCTGTACCCATACCGCTGTCCCTTGCTCCCAACCCACAGCCCCCCACTCCCACCCAGCCTGGCTGGTGCTCTTCACTCCCAGCCCACCTCTCCAGACCTGCTGTTGCCCCTTACTCCCAACCCACTGTCCCCCGTCCCTGCTAGTGCCCCTCACTCCCAACCCACAGTCCCTCTGCGCCTGTCCTGCTGGTGCCCCTCACCCCTGACCCACTGCCTCCGCTGGTGCCCCTCACTCCTGACAGACAGTCCCCCTTGCGCCCAGGTCCCAGCCCCCCAGGCTGTAGGGAAGAGAGTGTGTGGGTATAGGCAACACCACAGGTAATGCATCGGCAGAGCATGGAGAGGCACATGTCCCCCAGATTTCTGTGCCCACAGCAGAGCATGGGGTTGCAGCCTGGCCAGACTGACACTGGTCAGGAGCTGCATCTGCAGCTCCATGGGAGGCACCCAGTGTGGGAGGGAGTGCCACACCACCATGGCCACCAAGGTGAGGTGCCCCCTGCCCACCCAGCGGCAGCAGGGGGGAGCAACTTGCCACTGCCACCAGGAACCCTGCACCAGCTGCACTGCCATGATCGCCAAGGTGAGGTGCAGCAGCAACGGCAGCAGAGCTGTGCCTCCCTGCTGCTCCTGGGCGGGCAGAGAGCATCTCAGCTTGGCAGCCATGGCAGTGCAGCACTCCCAGAAGCAGTGAGAGCACCGAGCCTCCCCATCCTGTGCCTGCTGGGCCACACAGCCAGCACGCCAGTCTGGCAGGCTGCAGTCCCAAGCCTCACACCCTGCTGCAGGCACAGAAGTTTGGGGGGCACATACCCCCCCCATACCACTCCACACATTGCCCTTGCCCCACCCCCCCACATCAGCTATGCCCCCAGCATAGACTTACCTGCTCTGCAACACGCTGCCTGGCTGCATTGCTTGCCAAGTGCATGTGTGCATACACACATGGATGTAGCCCCTTGCCTCTGATGGGCCTCCTCCCACTCCCCCAGCCCCAAGCAGCCCCTTGCAGGCTAGAAGTCTGCCAGCCTGCAAGGGAAAATCTGCAGTTTCCCAGGTTTTCTCCTTTTAAGGGGGGAAATCTGCTGTTTTCTCCTTTTAAGAGGAAAATCTGCAATTTTCTGCGGGAAATGGAATATGCAGGTCCCTGGTTATAACGAAATGGTTAATCCTTTGTGTTCTGGTTTTTTCCTGTATATTTTAGCTTAAGACTGGTGAACCAGGTGCGGCTATAGGGGAGGTCTGGAGGCCACAGGGCACGATGTCAAGGGTACCTCTGTGCTTGTGAGACCAGCTTTTGGCAGGGCAGAGTCCAAGGCAATGGACCTGGACTATGGCTATTGGGGTGGCAGGAGGCCACAAATAGAGCCCCTAATGCATAACTAGGACCCTTTCAAAACGACATACACCCAGGGAAGTTTCGACAGAGTCGACCGGACAGGAAAAGGGAGGGAGTAACCCCCTAGGGCAGGACCAAGAAGAAAAGACACCGAAGAAGAGACCTTCCCAGACTCCATTAGCAACGAAAACCAAATGCAGTGTATTTCTAAAATATTGTTTGCATGGAGTGGCACAAGTCCTAAACATCAAAAGAAGTTAAATCAATAGAAAAGCACTGCTAAGTTCTAACACAAGTGCAGAGCCAGAGAGATGTGAAGATGCTGCAGTAATGTTGTGGTGCTGCTCCATCTAGAGCAAAGCAACTTCCCTTTAACCCCCAACCTAACACCTCAATTAAAGACGCAGTGGAGAGAACAGCTTCACTAGAGGTGGTAAATGAACAAAGAGCCCAGCATATGAAAGAACCCTTACTGTAAACAGAGCACATCTTCATTATGTGCAAAACAAAAGCAGATCTGCCTATAAATATATCACCTTTGTATGTGCAGTATTTTAACACCCACAACAGAGCAAAATAGTTGCTTCTGATCCATCTGCAGAAGACCTCACACACTATACCCGTCTCTTTTTGCCAGGTAAGTTGAAAAAGAGCAAAGGCTAAGTTCACAAGACTTGACCTCCTAGTAGTTTCATTCTCCTTCTTAGCCATCTTCATAGTCTCAGTGAAACTATGCTCCTCCTAGGGTATCACACTACAGCCATCTTTTCTTAAAGGTAGCAAACATGATTACCAGACAAGCTTTTCTGGAAGTCTTAAGTACTAGTCAGTCCATTTAATCAAGCTTAAAACAGCGTTTGATCAGGGACCCTGCCAAAAAACCACAAGCCTACTTGACAGATACCAGATGACAAACTATTCCCCAAGGTTCTTAGAAACTTCTCTACCACGCAGAGGACCAAACATGCAAATATTAGTAGCACATTGAAATGTATGCTCTTTGTTCCCTTCTTTTACCAAATGAATCATATACTGATCAGCCCATACTTTTCCAGTAATTCCAAAATCCAAATACATTGATTAAAAGGTTTTGTAAAACACCAACAACGAGCCTTAATGGAAAGCAACAATTTCTTCTTAGATTATTGTTAACCTCTAATTATTTCCTCAAAAACATTTTACCTTCTTATTGGCAAGACCAGAAATTCAGGGAAATGATTTTTTATGGTTATAAAAATATATCAGTAAGTAGGTCAGGGGTCCAAAAGAGAGAGAGATAAAACCCCTTTTGTTCCAGGAGACTGGTAATCAGATTCACAACAGAAATAAGGTCAAGTGGCTGGATATATGATTGGCATTTATATGGCTATTCAAGACAGACGCACAATCTTACCATGATTGTCCAATGCAATTACAGTTTCACTCTTAAACTGCCAGAATTTTCCTCTTCCTATAACATTCACCTGAATCACAAAGCCAAATTATCCAAGCTTTCTTATCCCTCAGACAAACCCTACCTGGGAGACAGTGTTCCCTTCATTATTTGTCGTTCCAGAACCTGTTAATACAGGTTTCACATGTCAGCTTGACAAAGTACTCCTGTCTTGCTTCAATAGCCAAGAGGGATTAGTTATTTTTATCATTTCTTTTTAATTCCCTCTTCCTCAATATTCATCTTTTTGTAGATCCAGTGTCATTATTCTTCATAAAACATCTCAGGTCTAATCTTGGACCACGAGGGATGGGTTTGTCCTAAGTATTCCTAAGCAGAGTGGCTGGACTAATGCACAAGTTCATTTATAGACAAGCAAAACAATTTCCCATTGAAAGGGGGGTTGGGGCCATGCTGTACATTATGCAAAGCAACATCAGAGCTTTAGGCTTCAGGCTGAGCATCTGCAGTCCTCTCCAACTTCAGTGAAACCTGCAGGAGATCCAAGAATGGGCCTGGATCCCGACTGCCTTGTGTGCATCTGTGCAGAGTACAAGCGCTAAGAAATCACTATCAAGTCCCCACACCTTAACACCAGTAATCGGTGTTACCAGGGGACCAGAAGCACGGCTGCCAGTGGCCACAGCCCTCAGGCACAAACCAGGCTTTTGCACATTTAGTCCTGACCTTCCCCAAACCACCAGATACGACGAGGCAACCACTTCACCTTTTTCACAAGGAGAAGCAAACCGGCACGAGGCAAAGTAAGAGAGATGCCTGCAGAGATTTCCGTTTCCCAAGCCTGTCATATTCATATGTTTTTTACTGTGAAAGGGCATGACCAGCCCTTTAGTCAGCCATGTGCCAATTTAATTTTCTCCTTTCTTAAAGTAGAAAATCTTTGGGGAAAATGAATTGAATGTATTCATGAGTCAGCAACTGAGCCAGACTGCTAAGTACTGAGTACAACAACACATATCAGATTTTTATTACTTAGCTGAAAGCAAGTTCTTTGGAACAGCTTCCCTGATAGGGATTGTTTATATTTAAAAAAAAAAAAAAAAAAAAAAGATATTTATTCGCATGATACTAGGAATAATTCATGTTCTGCAAATAGTAGAATTAAAACAACAGGTAACAAAATTGCATGCGTCAGTGGAAAGACTGTGTTGCTTAATGGAAGAAAAAAGGCTTATGAGAAAAGAAATTATGTGGACACTGAAAGGTGTGGGGGTAAAAAAATCCCCAGAAACCCAAAAAACCCACACTTTACCAGAATTCACCATCCAGCACAAGGTGGCAAAGGCCTGCAGCAAGGCAGCAGCCCTAGATTTCAGGAGGGCAGACTTCAATGAGCTAAGGAGAATAGTCAGGGAAGCACTGAGGTCCCGGAGGGAAGGGAAGCCAGGTGTCCAAGAAGAGTGGTAGCTCCTTAAGGAGACAATCCTCCAAGCCCAAAGGGAAGTAATCCCAACATGGATCAAAGGGAGAAGGAGAGCGCACAAGCCCCCATGGCTCACCAAAAGCATCCGGGAATGTCTCCTAGCTAAAAGGGAGGCGCGCACCCAACGGCAGGGAGGGGCCATCCCCAGGGAGGACCAGCCTGCGGTTGCTGCGGGGGGGTCAGGAAGGCCCAGGCAGACATGGGACTGGGACTAGCTTCCTGGATGAAGCACAACAAGAAGTCCTTTTTTAAATACAGAGGGGGCAAAAAGAAGGTACTGGGGAACGTGGGGCCCCTGCAAGACATGCTAGGAAATTTGGTCATCACACCAGACAACAAAGCCAACATATTTAATGATTTCTTTGCCTCCATTTTCCTGAGCAGGGACCAGAAGAGCCACCCCCCTCTGGGCCCCCCTCAGGCCCCAGGGGAGGCGCACCTAGGCCAAGGGTCAGGGAGGAACTAGTCAGGGAGCGTCTGGAGGGACTGGACGTATTCGAGTCAGCCGGTCCGGACAATCTCCACCCCCGAGTGCTGAGGGAATTGGCTGAGGTCATTGCAGGGCCCCTGGCACGGCTTTACGAGCGCTCGTGGTGCTCTGCTGTGGTGCCAGAGGACTGGAAGAGGGCCAATGTGGTTCCCACCTTCAAGAAGGGGAGGAAGTAGGACCCGGGAAACTAGAGGCCAGTTAGTCTTACCTCAGTCCTGGGCAAACTTTTTGAGAGAATTATCCTGGCGCATGTCCACGAGGGGCCAGCGCGGGGGGTTATGCCTAGGGGCAACCAACACGGGTTCATTAGTGGCAGGTCCTGTCAGACCAACCTGGCGGCCTTCTACGACCAGGCCACCAAATCCTTAGACGCAGGGGCAGCAGTGGACATCGTCTTCCTGGACTTCCGGAAGGCCTTCGACACTGTCTCTCACCCCGTTCCCATTGAGAAACTGGGGGCTGTGGTGTCGACACCCACACAGTCAGATGGGTCGCCAACTGGCTGGAGCGCCGCACCCAGAGAGTGGTGGTGGATGGGTCGTGTTCGGCCTGGAGAGACGTGGGCAGTGGGGTCACCCAGGGCTCGGTCCTCAGGCCTGCACTGTTCAACATCTTCATCAGCGACTTGGACGAGGGGGTAAAAAGCACCCTGTTCAAATTCACAGATGATACTAAGATGTGGGGGGATGGGGGCACATTAGAAGGAAGGAATAGGCTACAATCAGACCTAGACAGGTTACAGGGGTGGGTGGTTGAGAACAGGATGGGATTCAACACAGACAAGTGCAAGGTGATGCACCTGGGGAGGAAGACCCAGCACCATACCTACAGGCTGGGGAACTCCCTTCTCATCAGGGCAGAGGCAGAGGCAGAAAAGGATCTTGGAGTCGTCATTGATGCCAAGATGAACACGGGCCGGCAGCGTGGGGATGCAGTCAGGAAGGCCAACTGCACCTTGTCATGCATCCAGATGCATCTCGAGCAGGTCCAAGAAGGTGATCCTCCCCCTCTATGCGGCACTGGTCAGGCCGCACTTGGAGTACCGTGTCCCGTTCTGGGCGCCGCACTTCAGGAGGGACGTGGACAACAGGGAGAGGGTGGCCACTCGCATGATCAGGGGGCAGCAGGGCAGGCCCTATGAGGACAAGCTATGGGACCTGAACCTGCTCAGCCTCCACAAGAGAAGGCTGAGGGGGGGTCTAGTGGCCTGTTACAAACTAGTCAGAGGGGACCAGCAGGCACGGGGGGAGTCCCTGTTCCCCCAAGCGCTACCAGGAGTGACTAGAAATAACGGTCACAAGCTGGAAGAGGGTAGATTTAGGCTAGATATCAGGAGGCGCTACTTCACTGTCAGGGCAGCTAGGATCTGGAACCAACTTCCAAGAGAAGTGGTGCTGGCTCCTACCCTGGGGGTCTTTAAAGGAGGCTAGATGAACACCTTGCTGGGGTCGTTTGACCCCAGTACTCTTTCCTGCCATGGCAGAGGGTCGGACTCGATAATCTGCTCAGGTCCCTTCCGACCCTACTAACTATGAAACTATTAGTTCAACCCGGCTCCACAGCATCTATGTATATCAGGTGCTTCAGCAGAGCTTTTTGGCACTTTTATCTAAAGCTAATTCAATCTGCTATTAGATCAGGGGTGGGCAAAATGCGGCCCGGGGGCTGGATGCAGCCTGCCAGGCCATTCTATCCCACCTGCGGGGCCCCTAAAAATTTAGAAAATTAATATTTATCTGCCCCCAGCTGCCTCAATGCGGCCCTCAATGGCTTGCCAAAACTCAGTAAGCGGCCCTCTGCCCAAAATAATTGCCCGCCCTTGCATTAGATAAAACTGCCATAAAAGCCTTGCTGAAGCCCCCAGTCTATTCAGATGAATTCCACAATCTGGGTCCAACTAATGCAAAGCCTCTACATGCCCCTGCACTGAGCCCAGCACATGCCCAAGAAAGTTTAAAGTAAAGCATCATTTTGTTTTGTTTTTTTTAAGTCTGTAAAAGCAGCCTAAATGGAAATGATTATTGCCTCCATCCCATTTTGCAGATACTTGTAGGTGTCCAATTATGAATAGGGAGCTATTGCTGAAACTAACTCTCCCATTTCACTGATATTTCTGACTCCCTGACAAAAGCCTCCACTGATTTTACACTGTATTTCCAGAGGCTTTTTATTTGACCAATGCTAGCTAATTAAAATATAGAGCAGCTTGGATTCCTACATGTGTCTAAAGTGTTAAAGCCTGCGTTTCATTTCTGATGCCCTTGGCAGGTCCTTTATTACAAATGTGGTAGCAGTAATAAGATGACCTTTTGGAGTGCCAGCCCCCCTGAAGTTAGAAAAGAGATGGTTTCCAAGAGCCAAATTCTGATAGAGCAGCTCAAGCTGAGCACCACCTTATTCAACATGGAAATCCAAAGTAAAGGCATTCTTCAGTAATCCCTTGTCGTAGGGGTTTGCTGTAAACATCCTTGTATCTTATGCAACAGGAGGCATAAAAACCTAAAGGATAAACAGAGAATCTTACACAAAAACAAAATATCAAAAGTCAAAAAATAAATCCCAGATTTCAGAAGCTTCTGAACTATTAGAGCGTAAAGCAATGCCAGCGTTTTAGAAGAGAAAAATTCTTTGCTTAGAGTCTGGTTGTCCATATTGGCCTCTTTCCCAATTCACTACAATATCCCAGTTTCCAAGCTCTGCAAGTTACCATCCCAAGGCAGCCGAGCCACTGGATTTTTTGTTTTGGTTTTCTTTACAAGTAATAAGTGAGAAATCATCAAGTAAAAAGTTGCCAAGTAATAACTCATCATAGAAAGAGACAGAGTGGCCTTAAAAGTGATTCTGATTAGCACCTAGAGCCATAGTGTCTTGTGCAACCAAAACCCTCCTGCCCTTAGCAAAAGGGGATGGATAACTCCATTCTGACTCATTTATCAGCAGTTTAATAATTCTACTACTTTGCAAATTAGACAGCTTTCCTCCTAAGAGGATCATTCTAATCATTTTCCAAAGTTCTCTGGCACAGATTTGCAAAGCAAAGTTTTCTTTCAAAAGTAAACTCAAGAAGCATGCACCAAAAAGGTTTTTTACTTCTTTTCTTTAAAGCATCTTACACCATCATTAAAACCACAACAGAACAGGTTACCTGGTTACCTGCCGGTTACGTGACAGGCAAAACCCTTATTAGAATGACAATTTAAAGCGATTTAGGTTTTCTATTCATTGCTAAAACAGGGAAGAATTTCTTACCACAGGCTAATTAACGCACATCAGCTACCCTCATGTAAAAAACTATAGTTCAGACTAGGTTCTTTAGTTTTACTGCACGGAAACTTAGTAAAATTACCTCTTACAGGGACTGAGTATGGATCATGAGATCAGCACCAAGTGCCTTTTCTCCACAACTATTCTCCTTTTACCTCATTGCTAAAAAGAACAAAAATCCACCCAGCACAACTGTAAGCAATGACGACAAAGCCACAGTTAAAGACTGACCCCAAAGACAGAATATCAAAGAGAACCTGCAACCTTTCCTTTAAAAAAAGTTATATAAAAATGTCTCCAAAAACAGATATTCCATAAATGCAAACCATTCCTGCACTATTCTGGTCCAAGAGGTCAGGAAAGAAAATTAACTAGAAACTAAATGTGGGCACAGACAGGCATACAAGAATATTGTTTTAAGGCAAGAGAGGGGCCAATCACTTGGGAATATGCTAATCTAATATAAGAAAACTGTTTCACCCGTCTGCTCTTCACCCCAAATAACAAAAGCTAATATTCAGTAATCTACCTCCAAATGAAAAAGTTAGACCATGGTAAATACATACGCACCTGCACTCACCACTGCTACTTCTATCTTTCAAAGCAGTGGGTACATCTACATGAGACATATACTGCTGAGTTGCCTAATTAGCTCCCCAGTAAACATCTCAGCATCTATATGTGCAGCCCTATAAGGCTACAGGAAACCAATAACCTCTGCAGCAGGTTAGTACTTGTAACTACAAGTACTATCCTGCTGCGGAGTTTTTTTAGTGCACAGCAACACACGCATAGATGCTGACGGGGCCAGCTAGAGCACGAAGTTGCTTCAGTGCAGGGGTGCCTGCTGGCTAGCCCCACATTGAAGTACCCTCATGCCCCAGTCAGCCCCTTTGCAGTACATTGAGCTGGGTCAGACAGGGCTGCTCTGACCTGACTCAACATGGTGTATCCAGGCTGCACAGAGCCTGGGAGCAAAAAACTGTGGTGCAATATATGCCAGAGTTTATTGCTGCACATTAATATGCACGTGTAGATGCGCCCAGTACAGCCATTTCATCTGCCCATGCTCTCAGTGACAAACTGACTAAGGAGCTCATCTTGCAAAGGAGGCTACTCTACACAAAAGAGTTGTTTTAGCCAGAATAAAGACTGAACTGCACATCAGACTTTACATCCTTTCAGTGCCTGCCTTTCTGGAAACTAAAAGAAAACGTAGTGCTTTACTCCAAAAGTATAAAAGGTGAAGCGCACAAAAACCATGTCACACCTCTATGGTGTTAACATATTTACATTTTTATCACTGTTATCCATCTATTAATGTATGTACACGAATTCTAAAAAGGTGAAAGGGCTGCACTCCTGTGCTTCATATCTTGTTCTTAGATGAGAGTTAATTAACCCGATCATTTTAATGTCATCAATCAGCTTTTACTGGCCACCTTTAAAATCCTTCAAGTGAAATAAAAGCAATATTCTACTGAGAAGGTTACGGTGCTCCAGCCCAGCTCAGAGCACCATATTGAATTGAATACACCAAGGTCAATTCCCAAACTGGGATGTCAGTCTCTGAGAACATTCAAGCATATAAACTGTCCCAAAGACACATTTTACATTAAAGCATGAGCTCAAGTACTATATTAGATCGGAACCTAAAAAATATAGTAGATTAACTGGAATCTATGTATTTAGTTTACCCACCAGCAGAACACAAAACTTAACAATTTTCTGTAACCCTCTAGACTTACACAATCTCTTCACTATATGTTAAATATTCTCCTCACTTTAATCAAATAGAGAGAACTACTTTCAAAGCAGTAGTCTCTAGAAATAATAAAAGGCTTGTTTTTCAGCTTGAAAATGGTTTTGCTCAGCAAATCCACAGTCAGTTTCCTCCCCCATCTTCCACACACTTATCTTTATAAATCATTTAACAAATCTCCTTTGTTGACTAAGAACAAGTTTTATTTCTCAGCTAACTTTGGTGGACTGTCACATAAATTTCACACCCTGAAAATCAGCTGCAATGTTCCTGAAAATAAAATAGCACTAAGCCAACCTCTAGCATATCATCAACAAAAATATATCTCAAATTTATCATTAGACCAGAGTACAGCATAATATGCCGGTTCTATTTGGGAACTGGGTAAACTCAACATTAAATAAAGAAGGGCAGGTATTAGGAGCAGCAAGCGCATTGCTAACCTATAGCCCAATCCTGAAGTGCCATTACAACAAAATGCGATGGGGCATTGCCACATGAGCTAAAGGAGAATTCATAGGGAATCAGCATGAAATAAGGACCTCCTTAAAAACCACTGGCTTCACTCAAATTTAAAACAACAGGTATAAACACTTTGCAGGGGAAGCTTTTTGCCCACATAGTTGCTGGATCTCTTTACCAATGAAATACATCAATTGTCACTAGGGATGAATGCAGCAGCTGTTAGAACAGCAGGTGACAAACAGGAAATGACGATCCCGATACCCACTTCAAATTGCCTGAGCAACTTAGCTAGGCGAAAAGTAATTATCGGCAATGGAAACTGGCCAGTACATCAGTGCTCCCGACCAATCATGAAAAGAGCCTTGGGAATTTTAACAGAACTCAAACGCTTCAACACCTCAATTCAATTCTCATCTGTATGAAGAGCATCGGAGTGATGCGAGGACACTGGTTACACTCCCATGAAGGACCTTTAAAACCACCGTGAGAAGGAGACTTCTGCGTAAAGTTTAGGACTTTAAAGGAACATTTTTTTTAAACAATAAAAGTGACCAGTTTTAACAACTATGTTTAAAATGCTCAAAGGAAAATACTTCTGGAAAATGAGATTATCAAAGGCAACAAGACACAGACTAGGACCATAAAAGCCAAGGGAAAAACAGGCAGACAGGGTTCTTTGGGTGAATCTGATATCTTTTATTAGACCAACTTAGATAGTTGGAGAACAATTTTTAAACAAGCTTTCAGGCTCAAAATCCTTTTGTCAGTCTAAGGAAGTTTCAGCAGTTTCTAAATAGGACTTTAGACTCCTACATTAGATTCACACTCTACTCATAAGACCTCATCAAACTTTCATGAACCTCCACCAGTTCAGTCAGAAACCTGATTTCCCCAAAAACAGCTTGGGGGAATTTGGCATTTTTAAAGACAATCAGCACCCCTATTTATGTGCAACAAGTACAGACTCAGGAGCCAGAATGCAGGCTGCAGCGGCTGCATGTCTTAACCAAGAAAAATGTTTCAGCTCCATTTGGATTTTACATAGCTTTAACAGTGAAGTTTTTCTGATTGGGATTTTTTGGCCATTTTAAGGATCTCATTTAGTTGTTGTTTTGTGGGTTTTTCTGTTTGTTAACTGGGAACACTGAAGGGAAGTGTCACTCTGCATTTAAAAAAAAAATGCTATCTTGATGATGATCATGATCATAATGATGGTAGTGGCTTTTAAGATAGCACTACCTAGATAAAGAAAAACTAAGCAGCATTATGTTGGGAAGAAGAAATAGAAATGCCCCTCATTTGACTAAATGTTCACTCTGCAACACATAAAACTCACTGATAAAAGTAGCTAATAATACAAACAAGATATATGTGGGATTGATACCATATCAGCACGCTGAATGCATGCACAGACTACAATGTGATAAGTTCATATTGTGGTAAAAGAGTAGGAGTGACACCTGGCACCTCAGGAAAGCATCAAACCAGATATAACTAGCTTCAAGAGTGAAATGATGAAATCAGAGATTAATCTTCTTTAACAAATGTAATTACCTTATTTAAACAAAAAAATCACTAAAATCTCTTGCTTTGTAGAGTGCTAATGAATGTTTTTCTTTGGAGGCTGTCTTATCTAAAAATAGAAAAAGATTTTAAAAAAAAGACATGATTTGCTGCATTTCCTACCCATTTAATTTACTTAAAAAAATCAATGCAAATAAGCAACTTTCAAAAAAATACGTTTTATTGATTAAGAGTTCTTTTGAAGCCAACTGCCCTTGTAACATCCCTGCACTGCTCTTACGACTACCTTAGGTAACGGACATTATAAAAGACAAACAACCTTTAACATTTTTAAATCACCCACCTTGTTAAATACAGCAGTACCAGCAGATTGTGTAGGATATTACAAAAAAAAAAGTATGCAAGGCCAATGGTGTGGCAGTGGCAGTGCTGTGCCAGGTACTTTTAAAGACATGTAAAAAGGTAACATCTGGGCCACAAAGAGCTTTTACTACAGTCCAGTTAACCTGACGAACACCACGCACAAGAGTAAATAAAGTTGTATGTGAACATCTTTGCGGAAGCAGGCCCCTAAATTAAACAGAACTCTTTCATACCGTTACTTTGGCCCCTACCCCTATCCTGTGACGGGATGCAGTGGTGGTGCACTGCCTCCCAGCTTGCTCCATCACTAGCCCTAATCTCTCTGCAGTCATCAGGGGTTGCTGTTATGGAACCCCAGGGTTCTGCAGGACATGGTTTGAAAAACACTGCCGTCAGAGGTGGTAGGCTTCCCTCTGCTCCTGTACTGGCACTAGCACACTGCAGGGTTATACCAAAGAATACTTTCCCTGCAGTCTTTTGGAGAAGACTGATGCTGGAGCAGGAATACTCCCAACTGACTTCCATCCTAGCATTTAAGATCTCTGAGTGGGACCTATCCATGTACACAGCCTGAACAAGACAGACAGATGAAGTGCATGTTTGTAAAAGGTGGGGGGAACCATACCATAGAGCAGCTGAATTCAAGGAAAATGTTTCTCCTGTTCACTTCCAGTTTGCAGGAATTAAACCAAAGCTGCAGTGATTTTCCCCAATTCATTCACTAACTGCAGGTTAGGAGCAGGCAAAGTCAGTCGCTACACCAGATCAACTGACATACCCTCCCAGGTACTAAGTCCCACCACCCCTTAAACTGATATAATTACCATCTCTCTGTACCCTGGGTATTCCAAAGGGAATTAAGCATGGGTTGGGGAAATGGACCAACCACCCCATGGACCCACTACAGCTAGATAAGAGTCGATCCAGCAGACCATCCCTCCCTTAGCCCCCTCTGCACCCCCACTCCTCGAATGGATATGAATCCACTGCTGTGATGCACAATGAGTCTGACATCCTGTCAACAGCCCCCAGATCCCACCAGCATGGGGTTAGATTTTGCAGCAGTAATCCCTTTCATTGGGCTTTTTTAAGAAGCCAGTTTGCTCAAGCCAAAACCAGACTCACTTCCTCAGTGTCTTGTGCCAGTGTCTGTTATGCTTCCAAAGAAAACACACAGACATGAGGAGCCTACTCCACTTCTGAGAATTGAAATGTCTGCATACAATTAATTCCTATCCCATCCTGGAAACCCATAAATGCATCTCTCTTTGTAACACACCTTCATTTCAGCCTGAAGACTGTCACAAAGACAGCAAGGAGGAGGAGGAGGACAGTGTTCACATTTTGCATTTTCAGGGATTCAAGCAGGGTGGAACAGGATTGCACTTTGACGCGCCAAATGTATCTGCACCACCTTTTCCAGCTTTGTGAGTTTGCTATAAGCAGGTCTTGGGGAATTGACTTGGCAGCAGGAACAACAAGTGAATTTAGAGTATTTAGAACTTGATCACATGTTCATATTCCTGTGAAACTAGCAGGGGTCAGTTTCCCCTGCAAAACTGTATGCACAACATAAGACCCAACGTGCTACAAATCATCATCTTTGGGCACCTGTCTATACACACAGGTCCTGATCCACGAAATCCTTGTGGAGCCTTTTGTGTTCGCAATATAGGCCTAGCTGAAATCTAGACTCAGCACAATGAAGGCACCTACACAGTTGGTTGTGTACCTGTCTTCTTGCTGCCATCATTTGCTGGTCAGAGATTCAGACTTACTCAAGACATATATGTAAGATCGCACTTTGTAAGTTACAACCTGTTAAAGAAAAAAAAAATCACACATTTCATAGATGTCCATTAGCTCAGTGTAAGCATTAAACATTTACAATGATTTATTAATTATTTTGCCAAGGTTTCCCAGAACAATCTACTGACACATTCTCCATCAGGGAAACCTGGCTTAAAGGTTGACACATCTGAAACCAGGCCCCTTCATTGCTGTCTTCTCAAAACAAGGTTCCTAAAATTATTCATAATCAGTGCTAAAAAATTTGAGCTGTGGCCTGGGATTATCAGAAGAGACTAATGCAGTTAAGGCTGGAATTCAACAACAGTAGGTGCCAAATCGCCTTGAGATTCTTTGAAAATCCCAGCAGGCAAAACAAGAGTGAGTTGATGTAACAGGTTTTTACACATTTGGACACATTTGCAATAGACTTCTGACACTTTGACTCTTTATTGCAAGCCCATATCTCTACTGTGATTTAAATCACTGTCTGTGCTCATGAACTAGTCAAATTTGGGTTTGAGAAAAGTAAGAGATCATTTATACTGAGTCTGTTGTAAAAATCACTCCCACCAACAGACTTTAAAGTATTTCCAGTCTGCCAGGGCTGCTATGATTAAAGAATTATCTTTCATGACACATTCTACAAGCACCAATTTGCTTTGATATACATCTAAATGCCATACACTTCTGAAAAAACATGAAATTTACAAATGAGTAAATCTCTATTGTTTTACATGGAAGTACAAGATTACACTGACAATTAAGTCAAAGAGCTGAATTAGAATGCATTTCAATCTTTTCAAGTCTACTGTTGTTTAAATGGTCCTTACATTAAACATGCTTTATGGTGGTGTCATAACACCGACTACTACACATCTATTCACTTGGATATTGCTGATCAATCTTCAGAGAAGTTCTATTCACCCATTACATTGGACTATGCATCAACAGGCCTTAATGGTTAAAAAAAAAAAAAAAAAAGGAAAAAGAAAATGGGGTGGATAGGAGATGTGGAGCAGTACTAGAGACCAGTTTACAGTCACATTCTTTTAAATGAAAAGATGCTAGCTCCAAAGTAACTCCACCCTGATCAAAGCAGTTAAGCATGCTCACAAAGGCTAGGTACAGCCAGTCAAAAAGCCCAAGGCTGAATCAATTCAGTCTTTGCAGTTTAGTTTAAACTACACAGATTAAATTGAAACAGAAGTGAACAGACTTTTACCTTTGACTCAGAAAATGCAACCACATGCCTGCAGTGGCTCAGGCCAGAAGCCGGGGGGTACTAGAGTATGGCTCTCTGGCTGTGTGTTCACTTCCTCTTCCTGCTACCCCCAAGGTCTCTGGGGGTTGCAGTCCAGAATCACAGCAGCAGGACTTTGCAGGGTTGCTCATCACTTCTTCCTGTTTCCAGGTGCCTCTGGGATCTGTAGTCCACAGTTGCAGCCAGCAGTAAATTTGAGTGGGAGGGAAGAGGTGTTTAACCTCCCTCCCTGGCCCCAGACCCCAGCCAGGGTTTGCCGGGGGGGGGCAGTCCCTCCCTGTAGACTGGGCAGCATCCCTAGGTGGGCTTGCCCCCCCTCTACCCCTTTGTCAGCCAGCCCTCACTGCTCCAGCTAGGGAACAGAGGCACAGAGTCAGCCCTGCTCTCTGCAGAAGACAGCCCAGCCCAGCCCAAGGCTGGAAAGCATGCTGGGGGACTGTGATTTAACTTGAACCAGGGGACAGATACTTCATAAACTGATTTGACCCAAAACAGTTAAGTATAATACTACATCCAACCAGGTTTATCTTAAACCAGTTTCAGCCATTTTCGAACTGGTTTATGTGCAGTGAACTTCTATTCCGTTACGGGTTTAAACGAGTTTCTGATCACTTAGACCAGTTTATGTGCAACTTCTGTCCCTAGACAAAAAGGAATGCACAACCCTGTATGGAAAACAGTTCTGGAACTCGGCAGCAACATAAAGGGCTCTGACCACCTCTCCACAGTAAATCCTGCAATCCTGCATGGGACAGTTGCCCAAGGAAAAAATGCAGTATTTGGCTACGAAGGACAGATCCTGTCAGGTCAATGAGGCTCCTATGTTGCCACCCAGGCTTTGCTCAATTCTAGTTTACTGAGGGCAGTGCATGTTCACAGAGCTTTCCACTAGTATACGAGGGTGACCTGTGTGCTGTTCAGAACAGTATGCAATACAGCTTCTAGGGGAAGGCTTTGTGTGCTGCTAGGTAAATGCAGAGTTCTTTTATTATTACTTTAACACCATTTCTCTTCATGTTAGAGCGGAGAACACACCACGCAGGGTCCTCTCTGGAGGCTCAAGGCCTGAGTCGTTACAGGCTGCAAAGGATCCAGCACAAGCGAATAGTCAGTCGTTTGCAACTCAGCAACCCCCGCACCAATGGATCTTTAAAACTAGGGTTTTTTCTCATTTGTACCAGTATAAAACAAAAAAGCACTACTTAGTTCAGTGTGTGCAGACATAAAAACCTGGCCTTTAGTCACACTACTTCAGCATCATGTGGCAAATCCTTTCTAGACAAAGGGATGGATTCTCCTGGGAAAGTTAAACGTTTTGCCAAAGAAAGTAGAAAACAATTAGCCAAGATCTGCTCTTGGTAGCTCCAACGTAACAGACCAGAATTTAGCCTGATCCAGAAACCAACAAATCCAATCCAAATAAGCTACACTGATGGGTTTACATTCTCTGCCTTGCTGGGGATTTCTCTTCTCACAGGAATGATCTATTTTACTGGGGGGGGGGGGGGGGGGGTTGTCTGTTAAAGAGTCCACATTTCTCTGTTCCGTCTGCTTTCAATATACATAAATGCCTCAGTTCCTGTGGTCTGCCTGAAACAGACTTCCTCGGTTTTGCTTGTTGTGCCTTGGTTTCAATTATGTATTCACTCATTGAAATGAAAGAATAAATCAGTCCTGGAAACGCTCTGTCAACTCATCTTTCTTGAAATGTCAAATGAAAAAATTCAATGGACCAGATAAGTACTTTTTATAGAATTCACCAAGTCTGAGCTGCTCAGTATTTGTTTAAAGACTGAAAACAAAAAGCCTAACAGTTAAAGATGTTCAATCATTATACAGATTGGAACAATATGCAATGCCCTGCATACTAGAACAATCCCAAAGCAAATCTGCACAGCATTTGTTCCGGTGCCATTTTCACTTTATAGGTATAAATTATTAAATTTCAAAACAGAATGAGATTTTGTTCTCTTTTGCCTAGCTGCCATGATCAATCTTTAATTCGTTAAGTGCTAAGATTAAAAACATACATGTGTAGGACCTCATTGCTCAGGTCCTGGCCAGTGTTCAGCTAAAGCTGCAATCCCAGCAACTGCACTTCCTATCATGCTACACATGCATAGCAGGATCCGCAACCGTGGGATCAGAGATCAGATCCACAGCACATTGTTGGTGCAGGGGAAGCCTAGGATCAGGATCCTGGGCTTCCTCTGTATGGCAATTGGGAAGCAAATCAACTGAACTCCACTCCCAGGGTTTTGAAGGCTGGGAGTACAGATCAGCTGACTGCCCTCCTCACCCCCATGGCACAGCACAGCCCTCGACTCCAGCTGTGCCCCAGAACCTAGACGCCCAAATCAGCTACCACTCCCAGCTGCAGGAGTGCAGGCTCCAATGTGCCCCAAAGCCAGGAAGCAGCAGTTGATTGGGACTCCCAGCCTTGTGGACACACGGGAGCTCTTTACTTCAATGTGCCCCAGAGGCTAGGAGCAGCAATCAGCCTGGGGAGCACATGGGAGTGAAGGGCTTCCATGCACTCCCCTAGCTGGGAGCCCCGATCAGCTAGCCACACATGCAATTGAAGGTGGGATGGGAATCAGCCACAAAGTTAATTATGCATTTTTTGTGTAATACCTTTGTAGTTTATTCCTTCTTTTATTACACCATTAATTGCATTAACATGTAGCCATGTTGTCAGTGTAACATCCGCCAGTGGCCCCAGAGTCACAAAGGCTGCTTGCAGGCATTAAAAAAGAGGCAAAAAACATGCTTTACCAGAGGAAGCAGTGTGTTACTTCAACCCGGCTCTGCAGCATCTATAAAGACTGGGTGCTTCAACAGGGCTTTTTGGTGCTTTTAGCTAAAGCCAATTCAATCGGCTATTAGATGAAAGTGCCAAAAAAGCCCCACTAAAATGCCCAATCTTTACAGACACTGCAGAGCTGGGTTGAAATAACATGCTGCCTCTTCCAGGCATGCATGTGACTCCGCACGGGACCACACTGAGTAAAGCACCATTTCGGGGCGGGGGGGGATTTACATCTAGAAGTACCCAAAGTGTTTTTCCAAAGTACATTAACAACACGAGTTTGCAGCTAAAAAATGAAAAGTAACCTGCCCAAGATCACACTGCATATCAGTATCAGAAAACCAGGCTGGCTTCCCAAGGCCAAGCCTGTAAGAATGGGGGATAATTTTCTTTTTGGAGCATTTACCAACTCATCAATTCCTGGAAATGAGCATGACACACCAGACAGAGCACTAGTCTGGGACTAAGGAAATGTGTGTTAATTTTATTCCTAGTTGCTCACTGACCTCGGATCGGTTACATTACTTCCCCAAGCCTGTTTCTGGAATTTATCAAATGGAGATAGTTCTTGCCTCCTTTATAAAACTCTTTAAGGTCTATAGCTGAAGAACACTGAGCATATTCCTTAACTGACACAGAGGAAAAAAATAAATCTGGCAGGAGATAAGCAAGTGAGAAACCATTTAGAAGGAAGTGATTTTTATTTTCACATCTCTAGGTATCCCAGCAGTGAGCCACATGACAGGGTTTTGAGTATGAACTATATTTACAAACCTTCCCCATCTCTGCACGTGAGCCAAGAAACAGATTGGGATAGAAAAAGGTAAGATTTGCTTCCCTCAGAAGCCCAGAATTTTGTTAAAGATGCATTCCTTCCTTCCTCTGCTGCATTCCTTGCTGAAAGCAGGTGAAATGTTTCAGAGAAAATAATTTAACATAAAACACTGTACCTTTAGTATTCATCATGTGGCATTTCAAAATGATTACATCAATAAATGTTGTCAGCAAAAAACATTAAAACTAGCACACAGCTGTTGGGGGGAGTTGCTTTACAGTGCATGAGAGGCAGATTTTTCAAAATTTATAGTGACGCAAAATTGATTACTGATTTCAACATCTGTTGCAAATTTTACATTTTATATTACCCTTCAAATGTCACTTGGCTTAAACCCATCTGAGCAGACTTTCCAAACCGGTGAACTGAGAGCCCTACCCTCTTACCAGCAAACACATAAAATCATCTCCCTGCAATCCAAATATCTTGTGACCATAAAAATAATAATTATCCGCATATATTATGTAATACGGCATTAGCACTAAAGCACTGCTAAGACTTCGCCTGGAACATATTTACACATTACATCTGTAATCACTCTGAAGCCAAGGATAGCTCAGAAGCAATCATTAGATTACAAAGTCGAGCAAAGTAAACAGTACCAGATGCAAGGCTGCAGAAATCTCAAAATCAGGAGGTTGGCAACTCTATGCATCCAGTATCTATGAGAAGCTTCCTGCCTAAAGGCAGTATCGCACATGCAGAGTTAGCAGGTGACAAACTGAGATTTCACAACAGTTCCACACTGCCAGACCCCTTTTGCAGGCACGAGGTGCTAGAAGTGCAATCTCTGAATGGCACTCCATTCTCTTTGCAGCGTTGGAGTGTTGTAAGCAAAGGTTCAAGTTCAAGTGCAACTGCATTACTTCCCAGCTTAGGCAAAGTTAAGAATGATCTTTTGCGATGGAAGTCAATTTGTTTTGCTACATCTCATCTACTGAAAACCAAACTTTCCTCCAATGAAATTCCAATTAAACTTGAAAGGGGGGAAGGGAGGGAGATAACTTAAGATTTTATCAGAGAACTAAAACCAAAGAACTTAAACACACAGGAGAACGTAACTCAAAACAAAAATTGGAAAGCGCTGGCAAGGAGTTCCTTAGCTTTTGTGACCCTTCTGTAAGGACAAGATCACATCCTGCTTTGTCATCAATTCTTGCAGTGACATTACATTACATTAACCTAAGGGGTGGTTTTTTTGTACAGTTTCCATCTGCTTAAAAGAACACTGGCACCTGCCCCTGAAAGTTAAAGCAGTTCAGTAATGCCGATTTAATGACTGGCAGAACAGCAAGTTCTTTGAGGTACCATGTGCCGAGCAGATTGGACAGGATTTATCATGAATAAGTCAAAGAGATACAGAAGGAAGAGGTGGTCCCACATTGAGGCAAAAGAGTGTTCACAATATTGACTTTTCCCTAATACTCCTGTATTCAAGTTCACCGATTTCCTTAGAGCCAAATGAACGCATTAACATTTTTTGCACTAATTTCTCAAGCAAAAGGGAAAAACTCCCAGAAAGTAACATATGCACAGACTAACAACACAGGGTGAACGATGCATCCCAAGGTTAGAGCTTGAAATATCTACCCTAACAAGTTTTTAAGAGCATGTTAGCCAGAGACTTTGCTGGGTTTGTTTAGTCAGGGATGATCCCATCTTGACCGGGGGTTGGACTGGCTGACTTCCTAATGTCACTTCCAACCCTGCTTTTCTATAACCCGATTCTCTACCAGTCACTACTTTGCCAGCTTTTCTCCAAAGTTAATAGACTCTTGTGTACAAATGTAAAAGCCTTTTAAAACAAGAACTATTCCTTCTAAAGGCAAATACAATATTGTGCCATTATGCAGCCCAAAGCAGTTGACCAACTCCAAGCCAAAAAGTGCACTTTTTGGCTCAACACCTATCCCTATCCTTTATGGAACCGTGACATGGTTTTCAGAGTCAAGGCTGAGCGGACAACAATATTAGGTTTTTAATAGCTACCAACTTCCAAGCCTTTACCTAGTAAAATTAGCGAAAATACAGTTCATACTGTCAAAAATGTTAAAGGTTGAAAGGGATCATTAAATCACCTATTCTAACTCCTGCGCAACACAAGTCATAGAATTTCACCTTGTTACTCCTGTACTGAGCCTGATAAATTGCGTTTAATTATAACGTATCTTCCAGGAAGGCATCTAGTCCTGCCATAAAGACTCCAAGGGACAGAGAACCCACCTCTTCCCTTATTAATTTGTTCCAGTGGTTAATGACCCTCACCAGTAATCTCTGCCTTTTTTTGTAATCAGAATTTGTTTGGCTTTAGCTTCCAGCCATTGGCTCTTCTTATCCATTTTACCACCGAGCTAAAGAGCCCGTTAATACCGTGTATTTTTTCCCAGTGAAAGAGTTGAACCACCTGAAGGCAAGTCAGCTCACAATTTCAGGTTAAGTTATTGGCTCTGGAAGGAAGAGGGGGCGAGTCAGCTTTCTGGATGCTTCAAAACACAATGCCTGAAGAAGCACATTTTAAATTGCCCATTAGTTTAGTCACTTAGCTGACATCCTGCCCTGCCTTCTCATTGATGAACAGCACTGAAGACATGTGCAAAATATCTATTTGGACTCAAAACAAATGAAGTTTCCAAGAGCTCAGCAGCGACCGGTAATCAAGATCCACAGACCTCCTGTCTAACAGCTCTCAGAACGAAGAATTCAGCAGAGAGATCGTCTGCACAAGGATTACTTTCAAGTACCTTTTGCTCTCTGCAAATTGCAAATGGCTTCTTCCATATCAAACGAGAGAGAACCCACCACTTGTAATAGGGAGCAATAGTTCACTGGATAAATGTCCTGGTAGCCAGCCGTTTGCTTGTTGCGTGCTGGTAATAATCCATAAAATTCACGCACTTGATTCCAAGAACTTTGCCCATTAAGGCAAAATGGGAAAGCTCATCAAGCAGGTGGGATGAAGATTGTTCTTTTCTCAGAAGAGACTTTATCACTAGCAGTGTTAGAGCCTTAATTGAGAAGGCTTAATGCCTTTTCCATCTTGAGAAAGGATGAGAAAGTTCATTCCTATGAATCCACTAAAACAATCCAGCGCTGAAGTGGAGGATAACACTTGACATCACCCTGACTTTCCTGGTTTCATGTCTCTTTAAAAAGCAGCATTTCAGGGCTGAGACCCTCCCTCACTGGAAATATAACCAAGGCCAGTCACCACAGTCCCCTAATCTAGCCGGCCCCTTACATACTACTGTGAGGCTAACAACAAGTTCAATCATAAGCACAAAAATGGAGAGGAAGACTATAGAAACAGATCTCAAAAAAAAAAAAGAACAAAAAAAATAAGAGCAAGTACAAGACGGCACATCACTTCAGATGGTGGAAGCTGTTTTGTAGCTGAGAAAATGAAAACCCATCAGAGCCTCTTAATAGAAATGAGCTCACATCAAACTACAAAACACCAATCTATCCGAGTCCCAGAGGAATTGTATAAAATATGACAGCCGAATTCAAGGTGCAAAACTCGGGACTTTTGTTTACTGACATACAGCCTTGCTTTCCCCCCCACCCCGGCACAATGCCTTACCACGTCCCTATCCAAACATCTCTATTGTAATACAAACCATATTTCTCAAGAATATCAGCAGCTGCAGCAGCTTTCACCACACTTAATTCATCAGAGTCCTATGAAACGGTGCTTAATCTCCCACTTGAACATCAAACAATGTGCTTAGAGGGAAACCTGAAAGGTTCTCCTTTTTGGAAGCAGCTGTAGAAATTTATTAGGTCCCTGCTACAACCATAACCATTTGTAAAAATTAAGAGCACCTAAAAATCCCCAAATTTCTTTATAGCTTTTGACCTGTCAGTATATTTGCCATGGCATCACATGCACAGAGGCCACATTGCTAGGAAGGTCTATTGTAGGCTACTGTTAACTGGCTTCTTCCTCATCAATGTTAAAAGAACACCCAAAGCAGCTGTCATGGAGAAAAAATGCCCAAACCCATCTGGCTGTTCTATTTCCACTTCACCTTGACCAAAAGGTATTTTTAGCTCTATGGACATATCTGCCAATATATTCACCTTCTTTCTTTTTGAGGGACAATTTCTGACAACCAGCAGAATGTACCTTATACAGCCAAGGTTGAGGGAAAGAACTCAGGCAGCCAGAGTCAGGTTTCCAAATATATCAACATTTTTCTCATGCGCTCGCTCTCTCTCTTTTTTTATTTCTTGTCATGTTAGGTCTGGTTCTCAGATCCTGGCCCTGTTAGGTCCGGGCCCCCCCAGAGCCACATCCTGATTCCATTGGTCATTGGCTTCAATTATGCCAGGATTCAGCCCCTAATTAAACAAGAAGATCCCACCCACTAAAGACACTGGCATGCATTTGCAGGACGGAGCGTTTGGGCACCTGCATTGAAATCAATGGGCCTCATCATGTAAGTAAATCTGACAGGACTTGGTCCAAATGCTGTTACCTCAGAAAGCAGCATAGATTATTCTTCAAATCAAACAGACTCTCCAGTCTGTTCAGTCTCGGCAAAGAGCATGTTACATTGTGCCAGAAATGTGAACAAAAGCAATTTTTTGGTGCAGCGCACAGCATCGGTGAATAAACAGCTGGAAAATCTGTATGCGACACGCCTATCTTGCAAATTTGCATGATACCCATGTTAGGTCAGTAGGGCTCAGTCAGGAAAATGGGATGAATCTGCAGCTGGCACAAGCTACCTCACCGCATAGACCTCAGCCTGTCCTAAAGAAAACATTCAAGCAGAGGGCCCAAAGAGGGATCCCAACAGCTGGTAAGTATGATACCTATCACTGGCAGCTCCAGTCCTGCCGGATGTGCTCAATCATACACCTCAGTGTGGAAGCATTCAATGCATCTAGACTTTAACTTGCTTCACAGACCTAAGTTCCTGGGAAAGCTTTGGAAACAACTGCTAGCACCACATGTTTTGATGGCCTCTCCCAAGCTACTTCCCATTTCCTATGGGTCTTTCTCCAGCCATCTTGCTGTGGTCAGAAGTGGTTTCAGGAGGGACTTGCCTACCCTGTCCTTTGAATAATAATACATTCTGTTCTTGGTGCACAGGTTGACTATTTATTCCCACACAGAACCCCTCTGGAGTTTTCTGTTAGACTAGGCTGCCTAACAATCCTAATGCCACAGACTGCAAGGAACAAGGATACAAGCTTTAGCTCCCAACTCCCAGATGCCTGTCGAGTCCCTCCATCTCCCAACCTCCTCCCAAGAAAAGGGGAGAAAGACTTGGTACCTTTTTAGCCAAGGCCTTTAAACTGTCGAGAAACCTTTGCCAGAAATCCTTGAAGAGTGGACGGTCGATTTTCTTCAGACTATCTTTGGTGCTAGCATCCACGCTGACATACAGTTGTGTTACTGGCTCAAGGTTTCTTGGAAATAAAAAGGAGAAAGGAATTGTTATTTTTCAGACATTATAGCTAACTGGATTTATGGTTTCTTACAGAAGGGCCCCTACGATATAATCTCTCTGAGCAAGCTGGTATGCTGAACTCTGCTCTGCTACCAGAAGCAAAGCACATCATAGTACTTTTGGTGCGAAGTTCAGCAGCAGATCTTTACCCTTCAATGGAGACCAAACAACCACAAGAGAAAAAAACCCAGAAGAGACCTCCATCAAATAACTTGTGCAAAGTACAGCATAACATAAACTGCTGATGACTGAAATGATACTTTAATGACCTCTCCCCAAAAAAGGAGCATCTTCTTTTTTTCAAGCACAGTCGTAAAACATTAATTAAGAAATGTCTTCCTAAGTGGCCCAATCAAAGGAGAAAATGTCAGTGGTTCTGCAGGAAGCATTTAAAAGTCTTTGCTTCATACTGGAACATTTGCAATCCAAAAGCCTTAAAACATGCCCTGTCCTGCCAGGAGGCAGTCCTATTTGGCAGTCCTATGCTATTCAATGGAGGTCACCCAACAAGATGCTTACAGATCTCCCTGCTGACAGGTAAATGTAAGGCTCTACGAGTGTAAGCAGCATGCAAACAGGGAAAACAAAGCAGTAAAAATAGTGGTAAGGATGTGTTCACGGTCCTTCAGAAAGGACCTGGCAAAACTCCACAGCAAAACCTGTAAAAGAGTTTAGAAATTTTGCACAGGCATGACTATAAATAGCCTTATAATGAGACCTGAGACCTACCAGAATACATAGAACGGTGATTGTAAAACTGGGCGATCAGGTGACTTTTTCTTCCCTATTCTGTATTAGTCCAGGTCTCTACCACATGCTGCTGGAGGAGACTTGAATATTGCCCCAATGAGTGCCTATATCAGGGATTCTCAAGGTTTTTGGACTTGCAGTACCCTTCACTGGATTCAAGATACCCCCTCCGTAACTTGTGAATTGAGTCATACCCAATTTAAAAAACTAACTTTTTATATTACAGTGCTTACCTCCTTGTAGAGAGGCTTGGGGGTTGGGGTGTGGACTCCTTCAGGAAGAGGCAAGCCTAAGCCTGTGCTTATCTGCTTAATTTATCTGCTTATCTCCTCACACCTTGAGGCACCCTTCAAAGGATCTGGTAGTACCCCACAGCTCTCACTGAGAAGCACTGGTCTATATCAACGATCAGTTTAACAAAGACAAAGAGGTCATTATAATTACTGTAGCTACTGTTTGTCCAAAGTCAAAAGACAACAGCTTGTCTATCTGCAGGAAAGCATATTAAGATGCATCTTTTCTAAAACTGAAGGCACATCAACTGTTTACATTATCAGCTAACTTCTCAAAGTTTTAACCTATTCAGCTTAAGAGCCTGTGATTGATTTTATCCATGTCATAAACTCCAAGGCTGCCAGAGAGTGATGTGGGCATGTACACACTTAACTGTGGAGCAAGAGTACAATAAATAATGCTATATCCAAGGATATATGCAAGGAATAAAACAGGGCATTGAGAACAACAAGCAAAACAAACCAGAATTTTCACGGGCTCTTTAAAAGCAGGAGAAATAACCAAAGCAAGGAAATTTTCACATTCGTTAACACTTTGGGGTGAGGAGGGGAAGGAGGTGAGAAGACAGAACTGTTGAGAGTTAAGATGCACATCTATCAAACACTGAGTAAACAAGAAACGTCTCTATCCAGTGGCCTTCAAGATGAAGTGACAGCTTCAAAATGTTATTATCTGTGGTTCTTAATGGTTTATAGAGAAATATTACAGAATAACCTTCTGCAAAGGCTGCTTGTGAAGGCTGCTAATGAGTAGGCTACAGTGCAAATATCCTTTAAAAAAATCCTTCCTACAGGTGTCCATCATGCCTGCTAACCAAAACCCCAAAGAAGAAAAATGAAATATGACAAAAATTGTCTGGAATGAGACCACAGCAGAGCCGTCAATTGTCAAAAAATGCAATTACTTGACGCAGACATGCAAACAACTTCTCCGATCATATTTCCAGACACAAGCACAGATCATTAAATGGGAAATAAATCCAGTATTTTAGGTGAAAAATTGAACGGTTTCATTAATGGGGCGCTGTGAGCTGGCAGTCCAAGCAGCAATCTCCTAAATGGGCAAGCATCCTAGATACAAATGGATTGTTAACAGAGCAGAGCCAGGGTACTCTGAATGTTACCCTTTGCCTAATTAAAAGAAGAGGTTGTACTGAGCATGTAGCTACTGTCTTCCAGAGTGGTAGCTGCCAAATTAATCTCTTCTCAAAAGGGGCCAAATCCTGCCCTTCTTCCACAGCTGCTGAAAACAGTCAAGAGCCTGCAGAATCAGTACAGTAAGACTAGAAGACAGCAGAGACAGTACTAAGAGAGGATGGTCAAGAATTCCTGCACCATACTGCGTCATCTGGGCCACATCATCTGCCAAAGACATGGCGAAGCTTAAAACTGTGAGGGTATGCATGCTTATTGTTCTCCCTTACCAAGGGGAGGGCATCAACTGCGAGAGCTACTGCAGTCACAACCACAACCCAGCCAAGGGAGACAGACTTCTCGGGGGCATTCCCAGCACAAGGCCGGCATATTTGCCCTGTAGATGCTGCTTCCAAAATGTAGTCCCAAGACAAGGATTTTTACCAGTTTTTGTTTCACTTTTCTCATTATACCCACACAAGACAGAACTTTTGATGCTTAGACAAGTGCATCCATGTCTGTAAGACCAGGTTCAGAATTCAAGGTGTTCAGCTGTTACAAGACAAATTCAGGCACAGTCACAGCCCAAGGATGCAGCATGACTCAGAGTAATGAATTCGGTTAGCTGATAAGCACATCAGGATGCAGCACTGTGAGATGGCAATGTGGGATCCTGACACAGATTTAATGGTTAAATACGGTAGACAGTTTGGTCAACAGCTAAAAAAAAAAAAAAAAAAAAAAAAAAAAAAAAAAAAAAATCGGTATTATCATTAGCTGAACATGCGTAGCATTTATTCACAACTAGTGACTGGATCCAAGAAACATGGACGGCAGCAATAGCATCCCTCTTGCCTTTATAAAAGTGTATGCATCTGAAAGCAAATCTTACTAATGCCAGCTTTGGTTTGTGCCACTAGCAGTCACTGGTCCAACTGCCCGGTTTACGTGCCAAGTTCTGATTTTGCTACTTAGGGTTCACTAGGAATTGATTTTTAACTCTAGTTTCTTCTTGGTTGACAACTATTGAGTTAAGCTCACCCTACAATACTTCGTAATGCCTTACACCAGAAATTCCTTTGCCTTGACTGATCAAAGATCAGCTGCAATTCTTTGAGAGTGAGTCTATAGTTTTATTTATTTATTTAAAATAAATCACTAAAATGTAGCCTAGGCTCTCTTTTATCAATTTTATTTTTAGTTTCTGGAAGGAGAAGTTTCTGTCTATCAGGCACATAATACACGGTTTGAAAAGTAACTTGATTACACAATTGCCCAATCATTTGGAACGGCTTTGAGTACCATAATTACTCACTCAAAAATGTGCAGGGCTCTCGCTCCCTCCCCATTCAGATCAAAAAGGGGATGGGTAGGAAGGAACGCACCATATCAGAAACCATGAATACGTAAATGCATCCAGCTGAAATAAGAGACTGGGAACAAGACAAACCAAACTTGTCCCTTGTGTAACTCCCCGACTTTGCTTGAGCAACACCAAGGAGGAATTGGAGTCTACACTCTTAATTAATCGTTGTTAATTATTACACTGCACAACCAATTAATACAATGCAATTGTATTAATACAATACTGCCCAGGCACGCCAGCTGTTACAGAAGACGGAGCAAGCTCTAACAATGCATGTACTTTGTTCAAATTTGTTATTAAAAAGGTATCAAACATACTTAAAAATAAGTCAATACATACACACATACTTTGCATTTGCCCATAGCCTGTATTCTCAGCGTCTTAAAATGCCCCACACACATTAATGCTCACAACTCCTTCCATGAGACAGGCTGTAAATTATTAAGTCCTATTTTGCAGATGGAGACATGAAAACAAATACTGAGCAACTGGCCAAGGTTATACATGAAGCAAATGAGCCAAGTAGTTCTGACAAGTTCTAACTCCTGCTTTACTCATGAACCATATTCCTTTTAGACTCCTGTATTCCCAAATGCAAAATACAGCCCGTCTTTCACTCCCACCTAAAATTCACAAGGACAAAACAGACTCCCCAGTGGCTTGTACTAAGAATGTTTGGTGCAACTGTATGTATCCGCTTCTAAATAAATCACTTTGGATTAAAGACGTACAGAAAACAAAATCAAGCTGTGAAGGAGGAAGAAGAGAGGAATACCAGGGAGACCTAGACAGATCTACTGTTGTGGTGTCGTGGGTTTCCATCTCCACACAAGCACAAAACAGATCTTTAGAATAAGCCAAAATGCCTTTGAGAGACGCATGTTGTATGACACTCACCTAATCTCCTCTGGGAACTGTGCATTTGTAACCAGGAAACTAGAGATGCGGTGACCGTGCAGCAATTTTAAAAATCTGTTGATTTCAGGGTACATTATTGGCTCTCCCACCAGAGAGAGGGCACAGTGCTTTGCTACCATTGCTTCTTCAAAGCGATCTGCTTTTACACCTGGCACTCCTGGGGGAGGAAAGAAGAGAACAAATAAGCAAGTGAGAAAGAAAGACCCTTAACACAAAATTCTGCACTGAAAGATCAAGTACGGGCTAAATGTACTGACCATTACAAGGAAGAAGGCTGGTTAATTCTAAAACCAGAAAGGCAACACAACACCTTCCAGTAACAGGCTACCAACTTGCAAGCAGTCCTTCTGCACCTTCTTTGGTATCAAAGACAAAACAAGTAGCTGTTTCCTACCTCTAATTTCACCTACTAAAATCTCATCAAAATAAAGGAAATTTATTTGTCGTTAGGAAACAATGGGCCAGGTGCACAGCCAATGTCAATCAACACAGCTCTGCTCAAGTTAACAGAGCGAATGTAGCACTTTTAGTCCTTAATTATGCAAGCCAGATTCATGCTAGTTATGTGGGGGTGAAGAACTTTCTATTCTACCCAGTAACATCCTCCTTCCCCCCTTGTGAACTGATTTAATCTGTTCTGCGGATGTCATTTTACATTCACTGGACGTGCCTTGATACACCTGAATAATATCCTAAGTAATAAGAGGGAAAAAAAATAAAATGAGAGAGAGCAAGCATGAGCACTAGTTTTGAAACCTGGTCCTCAACTCACCTTGTGCTGCTTAGACACAGCAGCTTAAATGGTACAGAAAATTACCTGCTCTGCCACAATGCCAAGATAAAAAGGTGTTCTGAGGATACAGCCCCAGCCTTAAATAGAGAAGGAGGTTTGTAAACAGAGCCAGGGAGTTTAATGCATATTAAGCAAGCAAGAGTTGCATACAGGCAGGTGACAGCTCTAATCTGAGTTCTCTAGGGACACTATAGGACTAAAAATGGGGATATTAACCAACTAGAAAGGAGGATCCCAGCTATTCAATGGTAGCATTAGCAATTGGGGATGTGTTGCAGTCATTTGACCAGCATGAATTATATGCTATATAGAGGTTAACCAGGGTTCCCCTGCACCAATACTATAATACAAGGCAGTATTAAGAACCTTGTGTAAACACATAAGCATCAAGGTAAGTGACCTCTCGCTCGTGTCCCCTCCACTCAAACCACCAGGATTTCCCACTCCAGCCGAGATCTCGCCTTCCTAATCCAGGACTGTCACATCTACGATACCTGGTCTTCTATTTTTGAGTTACGTTTCTATTGTGCGTCTGCCCTTGTGAAGGACACAGGGATTTACTAGTCAGTACCAAGAAAAAATATCCATCAAATAAACTATCCTACACCTGTCTACTTTACTACCCAATCAATGAGATCTCTCTCCATCAGTTACACTAATGGAGAATTATATGGCATTAATTAATGTTGTTGGGCTTCAAAACTGTACAAAGCAGGACAACAGCACAGAGATGGAGATGGAGAGGGTTTCATTTTTAAGCACGCACACATAAAAAACAAACCCTGCGTACAAATGGACTGACTGCAAAGGGAAAACCCAAATTACTCTGCATCCTTTTATTGAATAGCTCCTTTTCCAAGAGTACATGGGATCAATAATGAATTAGATTAATAAGACAAGTTTGCCATTTCCTCTGGGATGTGGAGGCAAGTATGTGCACGCACACAAAGGATAGAATTCAAAACCAAATGTAAGGCTATGCACAGTGTGAACTTACAGTACACCACCTATTCGACAATAACTGCCTGTCTGCACAATGAGAGGTAAACGTCTTTGCATTTATTGTGTGGCAGGAATCTACGCACAGGCAGTTACTCAGAGGAACTGACTTGCTATTGTAACTTCAGGTCCAAATTTTAAGTGGCCAGGGGGCTGCATGCCCAGCTGTGTGTCCTCAGGGCCACACACAGATGGCCAGAAAATGGTATTTAGAGGTTTGCTTTTGGGAATTGGCTTATAGGCAATATATATATGCATTAGAACAACAGTCCAGGGTGGCAGCAAGGGTTAATTGATTTCTAAAGACCTGGCCACACAGTCACATCATTCTCACAGAGTGTCTAACACAACAAGGCTAACGGATATACGCATAGCCTGGGAAATAGTGGGCATATACCACACTGTTCCATAACATAACATGGTGACACCAGCTCACAAGGCCCAAGAGAACAGGGGCCTGAGGTTCTGGTTTTGAGGGAACAGACCAAATTAGGAGAAGGCCTGGAAAACCCAAATTAGGATGCATGTATGCAATGGGTTTGTGACAAAAAGGAATATGCTGATAGAACAGAACATGGACAGTATGAGGACCACAGAGAGACCAATCTGCAATAGCCATGGATGAAGAGTCATCAGGAGGGGAAAAGAATACAGAAACAGATTTTAGAGCAACAAAGGGTTCCCCATCCCTGAAAAGGGTCCCCAAGATGGAAACCCAAGGCCACGTGGACAGAAGGGTCCCCAAGAGGGAAACCCAAGGCACCATGGACAGAAGGCATACCACCAGCCCCCGTCTCATCCACCAAACTGGGGAGGGGGAGGGGGAGCGAAAGGGGGAGGGAGGGGCGCCTTAGCCTCTAACCTCCAGGCTGCTGCCATATGACATTCAAGAGAACCTCAGAGTGAAGCTCATGCCCTGGCCAGACGTATCTCGACTCTGATGACAGCTCTAGGATTGGTAGCTATAGAACTGCTTGTCTATAGCAGTCTTTTCTGTTATCACTGTGTACAAGAAATTTGCCTATTATCGAATGGAAAGGCTGTGGTTAGTGTAAGGGTTTAGGTCCACCCACAACAAGGCCTCTGAGTCATAAATCCAGTGGTAATACACACCACACGGCCTACAACTCCAAACCCCTTCCCCCCAGCCCCACACACACTGCAGCACCATGCACCCCACCCAGCTACGCCACACACGCAGGCACCCTGCACCCTACCCTATGTTCCCCAGCCATGTGCTCCCCTGCAGCATCACACCTCAGGCACCCCAGGTGCAGGCTCCCCCAGCACTGTAAGCTGCAACGTGCTGCACCACCCTGTCCTGCCCCCTGGAGAGGGAGCCAGAAGAGGGAGCTGGAGCCCCCAGCTGCTTCTTCAGCTGGGGGCTCTGTGGGGAGCCTGGGTGCTACAATTTAACCCCTTGCTGGCATCATGCAGCCCGCAGGCCACCAGTTGGACTGCCCTGACTTAAGATATTATGAGAGATCAGACCCCAAAATGCAAATTAATTCAAACAATAAATTGCAATGTAATCTGAATAACATCATGTAATTTGAAAGCCCCATTGATTCTCAGGTTACAGCACACTAGAAAGGCTCTTCTTCCACTGTAGCTTTAATATTCTAGGTCCACTCTATTTTGTGGGGGCGTCTATCCTCAAACACCTGTGCCCAGTAGGGTAACTTGACTGAAGTCACGAGTTATTCTGTGGCACTCCACAGCAAGCCAGAGAGATGTAAAATCTACAGAATCGAGTTGTCATCTGTCTTCTCCGCAAACTGCTCCTCCCTAAACCACAAAGCAATCTAGCTTCTCACACTGCTTAAACCTTGCTCTCTTTTAATCTATCATAATTAAATCCAACGTACTATTTGTGGACATGCTGATGGACTTCTTGTGGCACTACACAGCTGTGTGCTCTGCCCTGAGGCACTTATCATCCGGACAGAGAACTACTCAGGCTCAGCGCCACATAAGGGAGCTGGATCTTCCAAGGTGCCATGCACCTTTCAGCTTCCAATGGCTACACGTTCTTCTAATTCAGTTCCTTCTTTGCTCATGCTCTCCTCTTCTCTAGGCACTTTAAGGAACAGCTATATAAAATTCACAGTGCAACTTAAGCCAGTCACTGGGCTTTGTTTCCCTTTTCCTATTCTTCCTCTCTCTTCAAAACGCCTTTTTGCTTCAATACCTTCAAGGCGGGAAGCCTGTTACCATCCATCACCCTAAAATTTGACGTCACATTTGTTTTTTCTCAGTATAATTCTAATCCGTGACACTTTCCAAGCTCTTATCAGAGCTCAAGGTCAAATATAATTGAGCTGCCGATGTACGTGCAAGTTTAATGGAATCTTTCACAATTGGCTTCATAGAAAATAAAGCTCCAGAAAATAGAATTAATATTTCTTTTTTTTCCTGCGCAAGCATTTCTTGATGAGATCCATGGTACTTCTACCTCAAATTCCCAAAAACTGCCATCCACATCTGGGGCAGAGTGGGAGCTAGAAAGGGAGGAACAAAAGGAGGGGAAAAAATGAGATGGAAAAGGGAACTGTTATACTTCAAATACTGAAATTCCATTTAAAGATTCCCCTGCACTCTGGTTTCAGCAAGCAGGGTGGGACAGTATAGAAAGTGGAACATCTTCAGCTTTTTTCGCTCTGAGCAATGCACCTTTTTCCCCTAAGACAGCACTATACTACAACTCAATCCCATCTCATTACTGCATATTCAGAATACTTATCCCCAAAAACACCATAATACTGTCTCAGTAACTCCATATATTAAAGCCCTCAGAGTCAAAATAACACGCCAGGGGAATCTAGTGAAAACCCTTATCAGTCAGTTATTTTAAGTCGAGTTTGATTCAAGAAGGGAAAATGCTTTTTGGACTTCTGATTTTATTTTTTTTAAACTCAATAATATGAAAAACAACTCTGAAAAATGTACATACAGTAGGATTATACCCTAAGTGCTAAACATGATCACTCTTACCCTAGGCTAAAACAAGTCTCTGTTCCAGACAGCCGCTGTGACCTTTGAGCCAAAATTTGCCATGCAGCCTACTTTTCACTCGGACAAAATTTTCAAGCCAAGGTTTCTTCCACGTAGGACACCTGCTGAGCTGCATTTCACCAGCAGCAGTGAAATCCAGAGGATTTCCAGACTGAGCTGGAGGGTGGCTACCGCTGTGGCCTCTGTTCCGGCTCTCCTCTATGTTGCTCTCCCCATCCACACAGAGCAAATGAAGCAAAGGAGGCTGAGAAGCACATTCTGCAGCTTCTTGAAATGGCACTATCTCCATCTTGATGGCCAGTTAACAGTGCTAGGGTGAGTAAGAAGCAAGACATACCACCAGGACCAATCACCCTCCCATCTACTTCATGTCAGGAACTTTGTCTGCTCCCTACCCCACTTCAGCACCTCAGCCCTGACTTCTTCATCACTGCCCTGCTCCAGTCTCCTTATAAGCTGCATACCTGGACTCTCCCCACAAGCACACATTACAGGCAGCAGGAGATAACAGTCAGACCTTGTTGCATGAAATGAGCTCGGTCAGAATTAGACCCCAAAAACACATCTCTCAGAACACAAGAGGATTTAAATCGGCAACGTTGTGATAAAGGAGAAATGGAGCCTACTGAATCTAACCAGTTAGTCTTACTATTCTATAACCCCAACTAACATGACAGAATCGCTCCTTTCTGCCAATTAAAATTTATGCCCATCTTGTTTCTAATCTATCGGGTTTTCTCTGTGTTCAGCCAAGATAAACAAATGGGTTCCCAAAACGACATCCAAGACAAAGACTTGCCTTGCACATTTTATGGATGTTTCATTTCCCTCCTGACACTCACACAACCCCCAGTGCCAATAAGAAAGAACATTGCTGGCTGGCTTCTCTTATGCATTAAAATTGACCTTGGCTAAATAACTAAGTTTCCTATTTTTGGAGGAGATGGGAGAAAGGGGCTTTGCTAACAAGTAACCCACATAGGAAGAAAAACCAGTAAGGATTCAGAGTACACGGCCAGTGGCCTGGTTTCCAGAGGTGCTGAGAGCTACCAATTTACAGTGACAACAGCTGGAGTTATATGGGCAAAATCCTTCAAGATGCAAAAACTGAGTCCCTAAACTAGTTGGTTGGAGAATTCAGGCACGAGCTTGCAAATGCCAATCCACTGAGGCTACATAGCGCTCACTCTGCTCCGGTTAAATGGGGATTACTTTCCGTTCTTTCCTGTCCTTCGCATTTTGTGCTCTAAAAGGCCACTCAGCCTGGCTCAAGCATCACGGGAACTGCTGACAACCAAGTAAGGACTACACCACATTGCTGCTTGGTGTTTGAGAGGGAGTCCCATTCAGCTCCCAGACAACAGCAGCCAGTAACTCAGTGGCTCGTGGTGTAATCAAGACAGACCCAGGATAGTAAAGAGTAAATAATGTTCCAGAAAAATTTCCCAGTGATGTGTGTACAACTCCCTCATTTCTTTTCTAGTGCTCTGCAGGCTACAGAGATTTTGATTCATATTGCATTGATGTCCGCTTGGATACTCCTAAGAGTTCCATTAAGAAGAAGGCTAGCCCACACTTACCTCTGAATTGCTTGATCAAGCTCTGATGATTTTCAATAGCTTCCTGCAAGATCATTTCAGGTTGGTCCAATTTCCACCGCCATTCTGTACCCACAGGATTTGTATGGTGCCTGAAGGAAGAGATACTGGATTGATTTGTTGCAAATTGGTAACATATCAAAGAGACAAGGATATCTTTGGAAGATATATTTTATTGGAGACCAACTGCAGTGCTGGGATAGAGCTAGACAAGCTTTCAGAGGCAAGACATTCTTCTTCAGGTCTGAGGAGAAAAGCAAGCACACGTCCATAGTAAAAGGGAATTCATAGAGCTGTGAAACATGAGGGGGAGAAAAATTCCCACGGATAGCAGACAAACGGTTACTAGAGAAAAAGAAAGGGATTACTGGGAGATCAATGCCTATCCAAAATGCGGATAGTCTTTATCACCTTTCTGATATGTGAGAAGAATTCAGGAATCACGTAGATTATAATGTGCTACAAAATCAGTATCAAATGTTAAGTCCCTGGTTCCTAGTGTTCAGCTAGCTTATGATTTTTTGTTCCCAAGCTTGCCTTTTAAAACATATCAAAAGCAGTTTCTCTACCACTCAGATAGCTGTAGCATCATTTAAAAGGCAAGATAATATAATGATACCCAGCCACACACCTGCAAAATCCTACCACCAGCGTTAACCTACACTAAATACACCCCTGCACTGGCCCTCAAATTTTCTTGTACCCAGACAGAGACCTGAGCCTTGAGGGTCACTCTGAAGCCTAACTTCATCATGTGGATTAACAGCAGGCGTTTGTTGATCAACCAGGATGACACTGCTGCCAGCCAGACCTCCCCAACAGAGAATGATCTAGCAGTCACAACAGCAGGATACATTCAAACAGGCAGGAACCAAGTCTTTTAGCTGGACAGTGAGATACAGGTGCTGTCCTCAATGGCTAATGAAAGGATTAGTATTATAACACAACAGCTGTACAGTCTTACCCTTCAAGTGATGTCCCAGAGTCAAATGAATATCAGCCAGCTTAAAATATAAAAAGGAACTGGGTAGCTTACAATATGCCAGAGATGCATCTGTAATAGGTCCAGTTAATTTGCAAAATGTACTCAGCTGGAGGTTTTGTTTTGCATCTGTGATTTATTAGCTACAGAATTATTGAAACTGGACATTTAAAAGAAAAATGCACTAAAATACACTGCAGAAATAAAAACAACTGATCTCCTACATGCAAGACAACTGGAACAGGCCCACAGTGTTCAGCCTCCCTACCCAACTGACGGCACTTTTACTAATCTCATTTCTCCTAGCTAGTTTAGTCCCCACAGACTCTTTTTCTACAGGCCATCCGCTCTGGTGAGAACTTCTGCATTTCTCTGCAGTTCTCCTTCAGTTTGGAAGAAGTTTTATAAATCCACCTAGAGTTAACAGAGCTAAATACTCTGAACTGCCAAACCAAAAACCTAGAATTACTCCATTTTTGCTTAATTTGCATGTCGCCAACGGCAATGCAGAAAGGGGCTCCAGCCTACAGACCTGATTCTCTTCTTGCTTTCACCTGTGGGAATCAGAGGTAAATCCTAAATCAATAAAGTTAAATTGGGCAAAAAACAAAAAACAAACTCGGACCCTAAAACTTCACCTTTCAAAAATAATAAACGATTTCTATGCTTCTCATTCTCATCTTTCTTTCCTTTTCGGAAGCCCCAGTATTAGAATTTTTCCAGTAATTCTCTTCTTTTCCTCTAGCCCCCCCCCAAGCGTGCTCATATTTGGAACTGAAAATCTCAAGACTGCTGGTTCATTCTCAAACTGCTCCTGTATTTTCTTGTTTGAGAGCCAGCACTATCAATTTCAGCCCAGCTTTGAGAATAGTTTATTAAAGCATCAGAGAAGGAACAAAATATTCTGCTAGAAACAATATTCTGCAGGAGTTGGATAGGCAAAGAATACAGAATGAGGCCTACTAGCTAAAAACCTTGCATGGCTCAAGTAATTCAGTTCAGGTAATAAACCAATCCAAACAACTTACTACCCTTGCTGGGTCAGGGTATTGAAAGTACCTTTCCTCCCATGCTTTACCTGCGGCAAGTTTTGAAGATGTTTTTGATGTTTTAAGGGTGCCTGCAAGAGTCTGCTCCCAAAGTTTTTAAGCACAGGTTAAAGAAACACTTTTCTAAGATGGCTTAGACAGATGATCCTACATTGAGCAGGGGGCTGGGATTGATGATTTGCTGAGGTCCCTGCCAGTCTCACTTCTCTATGATTCTTAGAAACAGATATTTGAGAAGTGGTTTGACAAGTGTTTTCTGACCAGCTGACCTCAGTCTTCAATACAGATCCTCAGCTGCCCCAAAAGACTTGCCTGTGAAGCGAGACGATACCTTTGCAAATGAACACTTGTCATTTTCAGGCGTTCAGTTACACATAGTAGTTAAAGTAGGGCAGGAAAGCGCAATCCAGAATTAAAGAGCTAGTGTGTGCCCAATGAACTCAACCAGAAAGCTCCCATTACTTTCAGTGGGCTGTAAAGGGCGGTGGCGGGGAGGAAGGGGAGAGAAGCGAACCCTTTAACTTTGCCTTTTGGAAGATTCAAGATTCTTAAGTTGCCCTTCAAACCAAATGTTCCTTCTCCAGGTCATGAACATATTCTCTTACTGACACTTTTCCTTCTTGCAACAAAGATGGGTCTTAACGTGAAGCAGTTCTTTTTTTGGACTTTCTACAATTTGTTTTTTGATGCTGCCAACATGGAATTTTTTTGTGAAAGCTAACTATAGAAAAGGTAATTATTCAAAAAATTCTTACATGTTTAAATTACAAAGCTTATGCCATGCATATTTAATAGGGTGACTTGGCAGAAAAATCAATAGGCTCTTGATGGACTCTGGACAGCCCTTAATTGCAAGCATCGTATAGACCTTGATTTTAACACATAAGGGTTTAATAAAATACACTGGGTCATGTCTACATGTGGCTTATTTGGCATCTGCAGTCCTCTTCAATGTGGAAACCAAGCATATTTCATGACTTTGTAGATCGTGCTTTCCAATCGCTGGCAGAGCCAGTATTTCATTCGTAACCCTTCATTCACTAGCAGACCCTAAGGCCTCCCAGAATACCTGCCTAAGTAACTGCTGAAATCTTGACCAAGCGGGTAATTGTGGGCGACTTCCTTGCCCTTTCAGCGATAATGCATCATGCTAAAAATTACCTGTTGTATTAGACAACTTTCAGATTCAAACCATGCCCATTAAAAGAGGCTGCTCTGCTATTCTGATTACAAGTCATGATTGCTTTAGCACAATGCTATGAGAAACTGATGAAAGACAGAAGCTAAACTCCATTGGGAGTTCTCAGATGACCCTTGGCAAATCAATATGGCCTACAAATGAACCTTATTTGTATTCTTGTCAGTCCTTTGATCTATCTGTATCACTTACCAACGCTACCAATGACCCTGACAATTAATCACAACTTTCTCAGGAAGGGGTGCAACTGCATATACAACTCCCAGATCATTACAAGTTATTTTAATGAAGTAGCTGCTAGTTTACTACCTGGAGCAAATTCCATAAGCACTATTAACTCTGATAATGGAAAAAGGTCAGTGAAATTACAGCAAAACCTTTACAGACCAAGGAGCCTTTTTCCTGTTCTAAAAAAAGAAGCATCTCAATAATAAAGATGATAATGCAAGAGAACTGGAAATGTGAGTCTTTGCCTGTCTAGGAAAAGCTCAGGTTGGGAAAAAAAGCCAGAGGAAAGAAAACATTAAATTTCCATGGACAGCCTGGAGAAGAAAGTTGCTGGGGACAGAGAGTCAAGATGTTTGGAAATAATTGTGGTTCTTCAACTGACTCGCAATACAACTTGCAGTTATCCTTCCTGCCTGCCTAGTATTTGTCAAGTCCTTTCGGAATAAATATTACTAATACAAAGGAATATTTTACTTTTCTGATAAGAAGAGCTCATCTAGGGGGAAAAAAAGAAAAAAAGGAGTGTTGTTAATTATAAAAACCTATTAAGGTTCCTCTAGGAAAGTGCACAGTGATATCAGTGTTTCTACAGAGGCTTTCTCCTGTTAGATACTAGATATAATTATTACTTGTGAGTGGTGGCTTAAGTTTAGAGCTGGGTGAAAGTATTTTCATAAATGGGCAATTCAACAAAAATGTTTTAGATTATCAAATTGAGTAAATTTGACAAATAGTTCTGCTGAAAAATACAGGAATCATTTCAAAAGTCTTGAAACATCTTAAGAAAATCACAATGAAACATTTCATTTCTGAAATGCTAGAAGTTGGCCATTTTTTAAAAATAAAAAACTTTGACCTCGTTTCAAAATAGCATCCTTTTTGTTAAAAGTTCAAAGAAATACAGTCTCTTGCAGGATTAAGAAACCCCAAAATGAAAGACTTCAAATAAAACAATTCAGGTTGGCCCACAATAAATGGAATGGTTTCTCATTTCATCCAAAAAAACCTCCCTAAAACCACACACCTATAGGTTTGTTTCTGTCAGACCTTAAGTTTCTCCTTCCTTCACATACAAATTCCAACCCTTCGTTTCAAAAAGTCCATCATTTGTCCAGCCCTAGCTAGGCTAGCACAGTGCAACAGAATTGATAATGATCATCTTCTATCAGCAGCAGTATTTTTAAGCCATAAAGATACCTTTCTATTGGGTGAGTGTTGCTTGTGGTATTTTGCAGGCTGAAACGTGGAGGAAGGGAAAGAGATGGGCGCAAGAGTGACAGTTACTTAGAGGCTACTTTTCAACAAAACAATTCTGAAATGTGTACTCCCAAGTATGAGACCAAATCCCCAGAGCTGACGGGAGAAAAGAGCTGCAGGTACCTAGTGCCTCTCAGAGTTCTGCCTGGTGATCACATATGCAATATTGCTTTCCTAAGAAGATACAGATAACAACCAATGTCATCTCTTAGAGCCGTTCCTTAATTACCAGGAATGACAGGATGTAGAAACTTCTTCCAAATCAGTTCATAAGAATACTTCTAGCATTCTGCCAAAAAAAGATGTGTGAAACTAGATGCCAGTTCACCAACCACATACTATATTTAATGGAGAAAAGGGAGCATTTGCGGTTTATTACAGTCAGTGTTGATGCCATAGCACTCCATTACAAAAATCAGAGTGAACATAGAATTCCAGCAACATAAAAGTATGAGACATTAAATAACTCTGTTTCAGGAGATGAAAAGTATGGGTTTCAATGCCAGGAAGCTATTAGAACTGGAAAAAGAATGGGGACATGGTTAATACCTAGCTCCTCAAACCCGTTTTTCTTCTATGGATCCCCAAGTGATTTACACACCAGAAATGCATCATTATTCAGACTTTATAAACAGGGAAAACTGAAACAAAGAAGTGAGTGACTTAAGGTCAACCAATAAACTCACTGGTAGTGACCAAACTAGCACCTAGATCTCCTAGGTCATACTCTAGTACAGGGATCAGCAACATTTTTGGGCAGAGTGCCAAAAACACGCACAACCTTGATGTGTAAAATGTTGGCATGCCAGGGACAGATGGCAGGGGCCTCACGAGAAGCCCGATTCTTACTGTGGCAGTGCAGGCCTGGCCCCTTTGACAAGGTTGCAAGTGCCAAGCAAAATGCAGTTATGTGCCACGCTGCGGCATGCTGGCAGAGGGGTTGTCTACCCTGCTCTAGTACCTTCTACACTGGACCATACATATCAGTGGCCCAGTGTGTCTTCAGTATCCTCATCACTACCTAACGCTACCCCCAGAAGAGCACTTTGGAAAGCCTCATGTAGAAGATTCTACTTACATGCAAAGCGTTACTGTACTGACTCCTCCCTCATCCTATACTTCCTCAGTTTGGCAAGACAGGATCTAACTAGACACTTATACCATGCTTGGAGCACCTCAAATAGATTGCTACATCACTAAGAGAAGCAGCAACAGAGTCCAAGGAGCCTAGAGGACTCTGAAAGGTGTCACACATTCACCCAACCTGCTCCGCATTCAGACACCTCTTTGTTAGTGCATTGTTTCCCGATTTATTGCTGGTATCAGCCCCTACACAGGGATTTTGAAACTCATCTATCTCATTCACAGGAGCATTCCCCCTAGTGTCAAATAAGAGGAAGCACTGCAGCATTGGGCCCTGTTAACAGGTTGAAACGGGTGGGACAAATTCACCAGTTATGCAAGGTAAAATAAGTCACTGAGCAACAGTTTAGTCCCGTGGTTTTACTAATACCAAAAGGCTGAACACAAGAGCAAACCAATCCAGATAACGTTATTTTCCAGCTCCCCTGTTTTTGTCAACAGAACTATATCTTAGGAGATGACGACGTTTGGCTTATTAAGCAGAGATGGATACTGAGACCAGAAAGGGCTCCTCTTCCTTACTGGCCTCAGTTCTAAATATGTTCAGTGACTATACTCCACTGCTGCCCACTCTGGTGATTTAATCATTGATGTTTCCCTGAAAATCCTCTGCTTCTGGAGTCATTATTAAATGAGGATCTACTGTTTTAGCTTTGTTATACAAAGTTAAGAGTCAAGATATGAAGGGGGGGGAAGGAGGGCAGGGGGACGGTGGAGGTTGTTGCCATTGTTTATGCTGTTTCTCTAAATCTCAGGACTCCTACGGGCATGAATTTTGAACGCTGGCTTTGGCAATCCACACTGAGATTTTATACACTGTTGTTACCGAGAAATGTGAGGTATCAAAAGCTCAGCTCACTGTATAGTGAAGGCACCATGGCCTTCAAATATTGTTGTAAACAACATAAAGCTAAAAGAAGAAATATGAGCCAATTTCTTTATGGGCTATTTTACTCTGTCTGCTTGCCTCCTACTCAGATACAAAATAATAAAACATATTAAATGAAATCTTATTCAACTGCTCCATTTCTCCACAATAATTGATTAGGTTTTAGATGCTCAGCCAGAGGATGTAATCAAATCAGCTTTGTCTAGCTATCAGGCCATAATAGAGAGAGTATCGGAAAATTCAGTCCACGTTTCTAATTGACCAAGAGATGATGTGGTCACACACTTTTCTGTTTAGACAACAAGTTGAAGAGATGCAACAAATACAATGAGAGTGCATGAAAGAAACTGAATGCTGACATGCTTTTTTTGTCAAATGAATTACTAGTTAGGTGTGCTCATGTATATTATAGCAATTGAGGTATTTCCTCCTCCCATTGCAAGATACTTGCCGTCTTAAATGTGAAATGAGAACACCCTTAAACACAAAGACTACCTCTTGCCTGTTCTGAAGAAGCTACTGTATTAGCAGATAGCAGCAATGCGTTAAAGAAAGTGCAGGATGAGTTATCTTACCAATCACTGTGCAGGACAGGACAGTAAAGAGTAAACAGTAAAGAGACAGAAAAGGCCACTGGTGTTTTCCAGCAGTGGTAAAGAGTGGTATTAGACCAACAAAAGGCGTGAAGAGAAAGCATTTGGTGAAGGGAATCCAGCCATACCGTTAAAATTAAGGTCTACCCTGCAAAGAGAGTTCTTGCAAAGGACAGGACAGCAGTCCCACCTAGACACACTGCCTTCATCCCAATCAACCCCAGCCATAAGCAGCCAATGCCCCCCCATCACATCTGCTCCTGAGCCAAATTAAAGCCATCTCTTGCCCAGAGTGATGGAAAGGAAAAACAAAGGGCTCCTTGACCTTTTCTCTTCCTGTCCTGGGACAGCCAGAACATGGCTCCAAGGTTGTTAGAGATGCTGGAGGAATCCATACGTGCCTTTGAGTCAAAATCCTAATGGAAGAGATCAAGCAGTACAAAATTCATCACCGCCTTATCTGTAACAGCATGCAGAGCTGACTGGCAGGGCCAGCTAGAAGCAAAATCTATATTTTAAAAAATAAATAAATACTAGCTTTGGAGCAAAATCATTGACTCGTGTATCTCCAACAGCACAGATGGGAACTAGCAATTATAAAAAGGTAATGTATTAATACTACTCCAGCAGGAGGGTCTGTTGATAATTCTACATTTAGAATCATCTGTCAATAAGTTCATTTAACTTAATGAGCTCGCCATGGCTGATTGTTTTAAACAGCATTACCCAGAAGTTGGGCTGAATGTGGTGTTTATAAATTGTGTTGGCTTGCCACAGGTATACAGAGAAGGCAGCTATTATGTAAGATTCCCCTGTCCCTGTCTCCACCCCAAATATACATGTTGCTCTGCCAACACACTACACTACAAGCCAGCTATTCCACCCCCCGCCTGCAGACAACTCATTAGCTGCTTAGAGCAGAGTTTCCTAATAAAGACTAAAATAGGACTCTAGTTCTTTTCCTTACAAACTTGGGATTTTAAACAGGCTTGGAAGGTGGGAGGACTACTGTAGCAATGCTGCGTCACCTCTAGTGTAGTCAAGGAAAGAAGTGTGTGTCTGTCTGCCAAGTCCAAGCCAAAGGCAAGGAAACCCATGTGTGATAGAACAAGATTCCAGCAGTTCTCCAAGCATCAGAGATCCAGAGACAGCACGCAGCCCACATAAATGGTGCTTCAGGATTCATTCTAACCTAAGCAAGTTCTGTCTTCTATTCCTTATAAGAACAATGTATTTTCTGTGCTTTTTCCGAGAACTCCAAGCCTCTAGTATTTGAAGGCTTCGCAATATTGAACCAGTATCATTATTCCCATTTTACAGGTGTGGGACAGAGGCCCAGGAGAACAAGTACTTTGCCCCCAGTAACATAGGCAGTATAATGGAACCTGGGTCTCACCCTGATCCTCAAACCTGGGGCCTCAGCTTGCCACTCCTCCTGGTCTGCCACCTCCTCAGCTGAGCACTGGGGTGGACACAGGTGAGCAAAACCCATTATCTGGGCCTAGTGATCTATCTACTCTTTGCAACTGGAGTGGCCAGCCAGGGCCAGCCGATCCTTTACCCCCTCTATAAAAACCCTTGACCTGGAAGAGGAAGTGTCCGAGCAACAAGACTGAATCTTGTACCAAGATTGCCTTGCCCTTGGCTTGTGCCCCTACCAACTCTCTGATGGATTCTTTGCCTACCTTGCTCACAGACCTGGAGTTTGGCCTGACCCTTCAGCTCCCTAACCCAACTCCGGTTTGATCTCTCAGATACGTAAGCCAGGTGGGTCTCCTGACCCTGTGCTCTGCCCTCTTTTTAATTCGTGGATCTCCTGGATTTCAGCTTCACTACCCTTGGACTCTGCAGACTCCCCTTAGATCTTGGTTGCTTCTTCAGACCTTGAGCAACCACCAGATCTGGCCACCCATGACAAAGCATGAGCTTGGCTAGTGCTCGAAATTATCCTGTAAGCTGTAGCCAGATATCCTCATAAAACTGATGAGGAGGACCCCCCCAAGTTCTTGGAATTTACTACAGATCCCAGAGGAAACCAAGAACATCCATCCATAATGAACAGTCCAATGAGACCAATTTCATGCCCACAAGGTAAATATATGAGAACGTTTCTCTGCATCCTTTAGAAAAAGTGATTAGTTTGTGCTGCCTTCATCACTATTAGTTAAATCAATTTCTCAGTATTAGTTATGGTTAGAGCTCCTCCATTTCCAGGATTTTTAGAGTAAAAAATAATATCCACAGATGTGTGTGTCAGTCATACGGTGGGTGTCAACCCGGGCAATTTATCTCAATGGCTGTATCTTCCAACTGACACATGCTTAGCATCTCGGATACAGTCTCAATCAAAAGACAGGTTCCTGCCAATAAGATATACTAAAGCCAGGCTATTATAGAGGGGAAAAAAATACTTATTACATCTTCTGCAGTAAAACATAAGGTACCAAAGAGCTCCACTTTGGTTGTTTCACTGCTTTCTATTTGGCATTTATGATATGCCCCCTGTTAAGACTGGATGCACAGTTATGCACTGGGCAATTTTCCTCTTATTGGTGCTGTTACTGCTACAGAATTAACTCCACTGTTACAAACTCAAGTCCAGAAATGAGAATAATGTTCTGTTTCCAGCTACTGGACTATTATTTATACACTATGGAAAAGACTGGATAAAAACACTTGCTAGATATGCTGTTCAGTCTCTTTTCAAGCCATGAAGTGATAAAAGCCTATCGGACTGCAGTACTAATTAACTTTTTAAATTAAAGCTCCCTGACATGGTTTTAAACATGGTTAATACATAAGGATTATACCAAGCACTTACATAATGGGGATGTATACTTTTTGGAGTACATCAATAGCATAGCATTATATTGATGCTGTTGTTAAGTATTTGCATTATTCAAAGTTGTAGACTATCAAAATCAGCAAGCAACTGACACATATCAGTATGCAACTTTCTCACGAGCTGATCCTAATTATTCAGACCTCTGAACTGAAAATGAGTGGCGACTAAGTGTTCTTGGATAGAAAGGACAGCCAAGTCAAGTATAGCTGGAATGATACTAAATTAGTTCATCAGCTGCAGAAAGAATGACTGAGAAGCTTTCAGCTCCTCCCATTCATCATATTTTCATATCACTGTTTTTATTTAGGGTCAGGCCTCTCCTACACTCCCCAGTCTGTCAAGAAACTTCACTGAAGTCAAGTCACTTGCCTGAAGGAGGACTGCTGATTCAGATCTGATCTTACAGCTCAGATTCTGATAAAGCTCATTCACCCTTAGGGCACTTTTAACAGGGTAATTCATCTTCTAAGAGGGGTCACTTTGGTGATAGAAATATAATCTTGTTTGGTTTTTTTTTGTTGGTTTTTTTAACTGTAGTCTTAATAAGCCACCAGTTAACCTGTTTCACTTTTCAACTACAAGGTATGCTATTGAGTTATTGGAGACAATACTTAGAAAAAAGGAAGAGACAGAGACAGAGAGTGCATGGCAGTTTCATAGAATATAAAACATTTAAAGATACCAAGTTCTTGCACAACATGGAAGCTGATTCTTATTTTCTAACTGAAGCAAGTCCCAAAATGGATGACTAGAAAATTGCCTTTTTATGCACTGAACATAAGCACTGCAAGAGGGGGGAGCCCTAAACGTAAAGGTAAAAGGAGGGCAGGCTGCATATTCAATTTCTCGGTCGGCTCTTGCGCGTCAGCTTTAAAGACTTGAGAAACGCAAAGATGCTTTTGAAATTCTTTTCCTACAACCCCCACGTATCAAAATAATGAGAACATATATTAAATAATTAGCTTTCAAACTGCACTTTGTAAAAGAATTTTTTTTTTTTTAAAGAAAATAATATCATCATAATGGATTAAAAACTGGAAGAGAACTGGGAGAACAGTGAGGCAAGCTAGGTTTCCACAGGCCAACACATAGCCACAGCCATGTGTTGCCAGGCCTGACAACATAACTCCACGCTATAAAGAGTTCACAACAAATCAGAACTGGTCATTTCAAACACTGCTGTTTTGTTTTTTTAAAAATAGGTCTGCAAAATTCCTGGTAGTGGTGGTTTTCCTCATGCAGAGAATCCAGGGAGAGATATTGTAAATGCACGAGTAACACGCTACGTAATGGAGTGATGCTCCCCAAAGGCAAAGAGCAGCAGTACCTTACCTCCAGCAAAATATGCATTTATTCGCACAAGCCAGGCTCGGGGTGGCCTCCATGCATCGGTGACTCTCAATGCCATAAAAAGTATGTTTGTAGCAGCCTCCTCTGCCTCGGAGCATCGACTAGAAGCAGGAAAGAGAACAGAACAACGCAGAAATTTAACACACAGTCTACAGCCAAATGATGCAAAAAGTCAAGCTGCCTTGGAAAAAAAAAAACAAGCAGCTTTGACAGCTCCAGCTTTATTTAAGAAAGGAAACCGTGGAACAAATTTAATCTCAGTGTAATGGACATAATAGAGCCAATAACCAGAGTATCAACAAAGCTGCTTAGGTACTCTAAGAAAAGAAAACTTCATTTCAAGTAGAATCAATGCCTTGCAATAGAGATTGAAGTTCCCTCTACTGTAGTATCCACAACAAAGCATTCCTTCAAGCTCTGCATCATTTGATTTTAAATTATGTCATATCCATATCTACTATCCATATCCAGTGCCAACCAGTTATTTGCTCCCCTAGCAGCTGTGCACTTTTCAACTAATAATCACCATGATGTTCTAATCCATGTAGGCAGAAATTCTACAAGACAGGCTAACTTGGGGGCCATAGGTCACACCAAGGAAAGAGACAGTCCTTTTGAGGAAATTCATGGCAAACAGTCATACATCAGTGTACACGATAGCACAGGTGTGGGCAAAATGCAGACCGCAGGCCAGATGCAGCCCGCCAAGCCATTCTATCCGGCCCACGGGGACCCTAAAAAAATTAGAAAATTAATATTTATCTGCCCCGACTGCCTGTCATGTGGCCCTTGATGCCTTGCCAAAACTCAGTAAGCGGCCCTCCGCCCAAAATAATTGCCCGCCCCTGCTACAGCACCTTATACATGTCCTTATACAAACACTGTGATTCAGCGCTCAAACATTTGACTCTCCTTTGCTAGAAGGAAACAATTGCATCCTTTAGTTTAAACATTAATTTTTCACACGCATGAGCATACACCAGTGTCTTTTACTCAAGCGTGTAGCCATACTAAATATTCTCTATCAACACCCAAAACGAACTGGGTTAAACTTCTTAGCATTAAAAGGATCGTTACTGTAAAAATCTGTAAAAACAAAGAGCAACAAAAATACATTTAAAGGCTGCATAATAAACTCCCACTAATTTTTAGTTTCCTAAAAGACTAGTACTTTTTCCAACTCTAATTCAAATAAATAGCCTGATCCTGTAAACTCTCATTCACACCAGTAGTTGGCTTTACCAATAAAACCACAATATTATTTTGACAATGGGAGAGCTGCACTCATCCTTTAGGCATTTACAATCTATTTAGAATGCAAGTTGCTTTCTTAAATTAAGACCGCTTTTCATTCAATTAAGAAATACTAATAAACAGGGGACAATCTCTACCACTATAAAATGAGGTACAGGAATATAACAAAATAACTTGTAATCAACCTGAGCTAAAAGCCCCACAGATTCAAAATTAAGTCTCATCCCATAAGAAAGGCAATACAGGTAACAAAAGTTTAAGCATGTAGTCAGATTAAGAATAAAAAGGTTTGTCCCATTCCCCAAAGAAGATGCCAAATGTCATATGGAAAGATTTTAGAAGATGTGTATCTTTTAAGACCATATAATGCATATAGATCGTATAAAAACCTACAATCAATGATCTAATGACAAACACAGAAATACGAATTTTGAACATGCTAATTATTTTCTATGGCACGCCTAAGAATAAATACTTTTAACTGAGATATTCTTGTCCAGTTTAAATGAAAAGCAGGCCTGATTCTGCCTTCTGCTGGTTTAAGCCAGGACCAGTTCTACTGAAATCAACTGAGGAACATTGGGAAATTGGTGACAGAGGTCAAGCAAACTGATTTTCCAGAACCTATTTCTGCTGTAGTTTATTCCACTGCCATACACCCAGCACATCTAAAAATGGCATGCCCCCATCTAAACACAGTGTATTCCTATTTACTTTTGTTAAATGGCTTTTACAGCGCTACTTGAAGTGGTGGCACTCTCTAACAAACCCATTCATTCTCCTCTTCTCATTTGCAGCTTTAACAAAGTCTCACAACTTTTTTCTTTTAAGCATCTCATCGCCTGCTCTTATGTTAACAAGAAAACAAACAATAGAAGGAACAAACATCTAAAGAAAAACGCAAACAGCGAAAAGTTAGCCAGATCAATACGCCTTACAAAATATTCATGATAGTACAGCAGGGTGCTCTTTAAGCTATCCATAGGTGCGGATGTTTTGATGCAACACCTCCCTGATATCAGGCGTTTCAATAAAAAAAAAAAAATTCATCATTCAATAAGTTCTTTTGAAAACAAACACAGCTAATAATGCAGCAAAGGAGGGAGAGAGACCAGAGAACTTACTGCTGCCAGCGCACAGGAAACAAAGATGTGACAGCACTTTCAATAAGTGCTTATTCCCAAGGCCTTTAATTTTAATAATATTGCACACATCAGTAAATTGCACGCATGCTACGCCCAAAATTTGTAACATTACCTAGTCACCAAGTGAGAAAAGCACATCCTTTACAATGTCCCACAATACACAGAATTGTATGACTTGGAAAGGGAAGCCATCATTTATATTTAATTAATTAAAAGACTAGCAACAGCGTAGTTACTTTTAAATGAAGTTCACCTCACTGTTTGACAAATCCTTAGACACAGGGAGGAATATAGCCTGAGCACACCAGACATATTAATTACAGAGCGATTTCAGCAGCCTGCTACACCTATACTAAGTTTAATGCTTCAATGCAACTGGTTTGCTTTTTCAACCTTGTTCTTTTGATAACATGCATTCCTGTAGACAGGGGTGAAACAATGGTAACAGCAACACCCCAAAATGACACAGAGTAGCTCTGACATCTGTGTCTCAATCATATATATTTCTACCCTAAGTGACAGGGATTTAACCTACCAATGCAAAATGGCAGCCCAGAAGCCAATCTTACAGGAAATAGGTTTTTAAAGGTTATTTCAGATACAGGACTGTCACACCTTTAGGTCTCTAGTAATTTCCTTTTGTTAGGAGAGAGAGAGAGAGAGAGAGAGAAATACCTTTGTCCACCGACAAAGCTTCACACCAGAATGGCTTCCAATCAGTCTGTAGCCTGAATAGGAAGAGGGAAAACAATTAATACAGCTGATTTTAAATGTCAGTAATTGCCACAAAGAGAGAATCTATTCCTTAGGCATTAACCTCTTACTGCTGCTACTCCTCTTATCCTTCCCCTTCCCCCACCCCTCTGTATATTGGTTGCATACTGAATCGGCACCAATAAAAAGCAGAATTTAAATTACTGGCTACCGGCTTTTATTGGCCGTTTAGCTAATAATGTTCTCCAATAAATATAATTAATTATGCCTTCTGGCCGGATCCCCTGGACACCTAGATTTCCTCTTGCCTGCAGGGCCAGGCCCCTGAATGGCTGGGTTCCCTCGGGAAACAGCGGGTTTCCCCCCTACACCTCTGGAAGTACCAGTAGATGTAACAATAAACACTGTGAAAGGGATAAACTGGAGGGAAAAAAGTCTGCACACATCACTGTGTCCCTGCTTTTTCTTACTTCCTGCAAATCCAAGATGTCAGAAGGAAAACCACATAGCTCTAGCTCATTCAAAACACCACTTATCCACAAAATGGAGCTGAGTCCACACCCTGAATTCAGACAGGCCAGTAAATAAGCAAGACAGTCGCTCACATATTTATGGTGGGGACTAGAGGCCTCAAGACAACAATGTCTGAATGACAGAGAAGTATCTTCATCTTTCTTCATTTTGGGCAAACTCTCCAAGGATGGAGACTCCACAACTTCTCTGGGTAACCTGTTCCAATGTTTTACTATCCTCCTAATGAGAAATTTCTTTCTAATATCTAACAGAACTTCCCTTGCTGCAACTTGAGACTACTGCTCCTTGTTCTGTCATCTGCCCCCACTGAGAACAGGCCAGTCCATCCTCTTTGGAACCCCCTTCAGGTACTTAAAGGCTGCTATTAAATCCCCCATCAGTCTTCTCTTCTCCAGACTAAATAAGCCCTATTCCTCCATCCTCTCTTCATAAGTCATGTCCCCCGGCCCCATAACCATTTTCATTGCCCTCTGCTGGACTCTCTCCAATTTGTCCACATCATTTCTGTAATGGGGGCTCAGAACTAAACACAGTACTCCAAATGTGGCCTCACCAGTACTGAATACAGGTGAATTGTCACTTCCCTTATCTGCTGGCAACACTCCTACCAATGCAGCCCAGTATGCCATTAGCCTTCTTGACAAGGGCACACTGTTGGCTCATATTCAGCATATTGTCCACTGTAACCCCCAGGTCCTTTTCTGCTTAGCCAGTCAGCCCCCAGCCTGTACTGGTGCATGGGATTGTTCAATTGTAAGTGCAGGACTTTGCATGTGTCCTTACTGAACCTCATGAGATTTCTTTTGGTCCAGTCCTCCAATTTGTCTACGTCTCTCTAGGTGTGTCTACGCATGCATTAGAGCCGGGAGTGGTTTACACAAGTAAACGCTCCCAGGTAGGCATCTACATGTGCAGGAAAGCAGGAGTAGATTTGCTGCTAATGGCAGCAAACAGCTCCCACTTCTTGAGGCCCTATAATGGGCCATTGCCACCACCAGGGGAGCTCTAGGTTCCCCCTGGTTGCTAGCCCAGGGGTTGGCAGGGAGTCACTGCTCCTGGCTGGGGCTGGGACACTACATCCTGCCCCTGGGGGTGCTGCCTGCTGCCAGCACAGAGCCAATGTTCCCCTGCCCTGGCAGCAGGGAGCTCCCAGCTCCAGCTCCCCAATCAGCGGTAGGGGAAAGAGCTGCAGCGGAGCCAGCACGCTGTTAGCTGTGCTACCAGTGGATTGAGGCAGGAAACGGGGACTGGGACCTGGCCATCCCCGCGCCACCTTCCCCACAGCTCTTTCTAAGCCCCGCACCTCAATCAACCAATCGAGGCATGGGACTAGGACCTACCCCTGACTGGGACAGTCCCCAGCCCACAGAGTGGGGGCTGGAGAGCCTGTTCCCTGCTCAGTTCTGGGTAGTGAGTTGGGTAGTGAACAGCCTGGGGAGCCTGAAATAAGGATCTCCCAGCACTGGCCTCAGTCACACAGCTGACACTAAGAGATAAGGGTCTCCCAGCCCCTGCTCCTTGACTGGGATGGCAAAGCAGGGCTGGGAGACCATATCAAAAGCCTTGATAAAGTCAAGGTACACCACATCCGCTGGTCTCCCCACATCCACAGAACCAGTCACATCATAGAAGGCAATCAGGTTGGTCAGGCATGACTTGCCCTTGGTGAATCCATGCTGACTGTTCCCAATCACCTGCTCCTTCTCCAAGGGCTTAGAAATGAATTCTTTTAGGACCTGCTCCCCAACGTTTCCAGCAACTAAGGTGAGGCTAACTGGTCTGTAATTCCCTGGATCCTCCTTTTTCCCTTTCTTAAAGATGGTACTACATTTGCCCTTTTCCAGTCATCCGGGAACCCTCTTGATTGCCATACGTTTTCAAAAAGCATGGCCAGTGACTCTGCAACCACATCAGCCAACTCCCTCAGCACCCTCAGGTGAATCCCATCCAGCCCCATGGATTTGTATATGTCCAGCTTTTCTAAATAGCCCCTAGCCTGTTCTTTTGCCACAGTTGGCTGCTCACCTCCTTCCCAAGCTGTGCTGCCAAGTGCAGTGGCCATGCTCATTACGCACTGAATACTAGTATTACCCTAAATTTCCCTCTTTGAAATGTGCTCAAGTACCCAGATGCCTGCACAATAAAAATCGCCTCCAAAATTAGAAGATGCATGAAAAGGATTTGGAAAAACCCACTGGGTGCCATTCACACCATGAGCCAGGCTGTTTACTCAGTAAGGCAGATTGGGCATGCCTAAACCTGAATGGTCACCTCAGCTAGTGAGTTTTTCATTGCTAGTTCCAGCAGATGTTTCTGTTTCTGCTCTTCAGCCAAATGAAAGTCTATGAACCAAGTCCTCCTCCTTGCCAAACGGCATGAGCTCAACCTAAAAACCTGCCAGTCAGCACAAAGAACCAAGCCCTGCCAACCCTGGGGAAGAGAAGAACTTTTGTTTTTACATTCCAGCCTTTACTTATGAAGTTGTTGGACACTCTGCATTATGACTAGACGGTGGGGGCAAATGGATCTCTGCCCCATTTAGCCACCTCTGTAACCCCAATGAGATTAAGCCAGTGTGACAGTTAGTATTAAATGAGGGTGGCATTTGAGTTGGATGGACTTACAAGCTTAAACTGCATGAGTAGAAAAGGAGGTCATACAACATGCATAACACCCATTAGGGGCTACTCCTGTCAGTAATTGAGCAGCCATCCCTCCTACTCAACTCAGTGAGAGTGGACAACTCTCAGTCCCACAAAGGAGCAGCCTTATGATGCTGTATTCAAAGTTAAGAAAAAGTTAATGAGGGAGAATCAACTACTGATGTTGAAGACATCTATGGGCCAGGCTGATTAAATTTAATGGAGCTATACCATCTTGCACAGCTGAGTTACTAGGGGGGAAAAAATAAATAAATCAGGTGTGTTGGTCCTGCTTAGCCGCCAACAAAAAATTTAAAACTTGGAAGAGATTTTCTCCAAAAGTGCACAATGCTGGGAAGCCAGTCTGATCTGGGTTCTACTCTTCGCTCTTGCATTAACTCGCTGCTTGACTTCGGACAAATCACTTTGCTTTTCTGTACCTTTGCTTTCCCTCCGCCCTTGAGGTCTCTGGGGCAGAAGCAGTCTCCATGTGTCCAGGATCTGATTTCAACTGAGAGCTCCCCAAATGTTGCATGTTTTTTTTTAAATTTGTATTAAACAACTTGTGTCAATACAATGCCGCATGCTCTTCCTTCAACCAAAAGTTCTGAGCCAGATCTATCTATATAATTCTGGTGCTCTATGTTTCTATGAGAAGCTGTTACTTATTCAGGAGTTGTGTGTAGTTCATCAGCAGTATTCATGCGAGACTTCTCTTCTCCCAGATTATAACCCTGAACGTCAGTGTGTCTTAACATTATTGCCTTTTAAGATAGAAATTATATTAAAACAAATTGAAGGCAAAATCCACCTGCCTGAATCCCCTATTGAGCAGTGCAAGGTAATGAAACAATGAGAAATTGTGACAGGTGATGAAATCCTGAGGTCTAACCTCCACAAAGCTTATTTCTCCAGGAAAGGACTACACAGGAGAGCACAGGAGGACTGTGTGAGCATCCACAATCCTCCCCAGAAGACTAAGAGAATCCCACACCTTCATCAACTCTTATAACTTGGCTCAATACCAAAAGGGGCTGGAGGTCCTCAGCCAATTTTAGCGATGAAAAGGGTCTGACTCATCCAGATACCCTCTGCCAGGAATCAGAGCTTTGGGGATTGGAAGAAATATCATACGGATCTGCAGAGCAACTTATAAGCAATTTAAGCAGCTGGCAAGCCAGGCTCTTTACTAGTTGGGTAGATTGTATGGAAAGTTTGGCAGGAGTTACCCATACAGCCATCCTAGTGAATTCAGGACCTGCTAAGTATTTGCAGAGTCCTAAGCCAAGTAAAACTTCTCTCTGCACAGACTGACTATATTTAAATAGTGTATGTATGGATATTTTAATTAAGAAAACACGCACTCAAATTTCAATAAAGCCCATTATCCATCAACACGGGCAGCAAACCAGCTTTAGTTACTCAGGGGAAGGGAATACAAAAAATTGTACGAGAAATACTGGGTATAATTTGTAATGACACCAGATTGTAGATGTTTAAAAAGACACCATCAGTAACTCAAGCCAGCTCACCTCTTGCATCAGTCCTGCCACATCACTTTCACTACTACCCTTCCTTGGCTCTATGGCAAGTCTTTCTTAGCCTAAAGCACTCAAAAAATTGGTTTACAATGGGAGTCTCAGATCCAACTCCTGGGGTCTTTTTATCTGACTTTATGCTGACAACATTCCCAAGGACATGCCTAATGTAGTTAACTGTCTTTATTATCAGTTCCCGGGTGATAGCAAAGAAATTATAAAAGTTTCTTACCTTTTGAGACACCTAACACCTAAGCAACAAGACTAAACCTGTGCTTTCAGTACAGTAAAAGCTCTGTTATCCGGCATCCCCTGGGAACGGGGGATGCCGGATAACAAAATATGCCAGTTAATTGAGCAGTCCCAGCTGCCACTTCTAGGGCGTCCCTCCGCCCCTCCTGAGGCATCACCGCCCAACCCGTGGGCCCCATGGGACAGGGAGGCAGGCCCTGCGCAGCCTGTTATGCCCCTGGGCTGTGGGGACTCGGCAGCACAGGCTGCTTTGCCCTAGTCCATGGGGGCTCAGGGAAACCAGAAGTGCTGCAGTGGGCCCTTCCAGTTTCACTTTATCTTACAAGCCGTGATGCCAGTTAGTGGAGCATGCTGGCTTGTAAGATGCTGGATAGCGCAGCTTTTGCTGTATATTCCAGATAATAAAAAAACCCTGCTTTCTGGACAGCATTCTCTAAGCACAACTTGGTGGATTGTGCCTTGAAATATCACTGCACGAATGATCTGATTAATTCTTCAACAACCCAGTATTCATAGAAGTCAAGCCCCTAAAATATCTTAATCATGAACAGTATCAGAAGACAACAAAAAATCCTCATGAACAGTGCAAGAGCTTCAAAAGCAGGGATGTGTTTACCACATCAGCCTATCCTGAATGATACATTCCGAATAAGATAGAACCTGCCAAACATCCATGAATTTCTCTAATCAAGTCTGTGTTATAACAGGCATGAATAACAGCCTTCAAGTCAGCTTTTGAGAGAAATGGGTGCAGTCTAGTAATAATGCTAAAACTGATAAATGTTGGGTAACAGTCTGTTCCAACAATCGAACCAGAGTCTAATATCACAGCCAGATTTTCAGAAAGAAACCAACTAATGAGCTACTACAGCAGCAGGCAAAATACAGCCCATGGGCTGCATCCAGTCCTTGGGGCCCCTAAAAAAATTATATTTATTTGCTCCTGGCTGGCTGTCAAAGATGACAGGAGCCAGGGTGGTAGGACCCAGGGGAAGCCAGTGGCAGGACAGAGCAGCAAGCCCAGCCCAGCCCAGTTGCGCCTGCTCAGCCCCCAACCAGAAGCCTCTGCCTGCCACCGCTTTCACTGCTTCTCTGCATGCCAGCCAGCCTCCAGCACCACATGGCCTCCAGCTGCATCACTGGACTGCGGGAACATGAGGCTAGGAGCGTGTGTGTGTGTGTGTGTGTGTGTGTGTGTGTCCCACATGCACACCCCACCATAAACATGCACATACACCATACATGCAGACCCCCACACCCCTCACACACCCAGCCACATCTCCCCATAATTCAGAACTAGGCCAACTCCATTCCATTTTCAATGCATTTTGTTATTACTAATTTTGAATACTCCAGGGTGTTCATATGTTCTAACTAGGGCTCAAGACCTAGAAGAGAGCCCTAGTAAACTCTGAACTGTAACACTATAAAAATATTATTTAGGCAGATTATTAAAACACATATACTGACAAATTAAGGCTTAAACCAAACCATGCAAGAATAAGTCAGAGTGGCAGTCAAAATAACCAGAAGGTAGAGGAACAAGAGTTAGCCACACTCCTCCATAAGAAAGTAAGCAATGAAAGCTCTGTGGAAGCAGATTTGATGTCACATCACGCTTGAAAATTCAGACAGAGTTCAGAAAGCACTTGTGCAAGCAGGAAATAAGATATAGCCCATATACATGGCTCTACAGAGCAATCTCCTTACATATAAGCTTGCAGGTCTGAAATGATTGGAATTCAGTGTGGGAAGGGGAACTTCATCACCACAGGAGAATGGTTAAAGAAATAAAAACTTTCCTGCTGTCTCCCATACTGGGAAACTGGTGGGTAGAAAGAATTGGAAAGTAATAAGGTCACTAAAACAACAGTAGTTTGCCTCCACCATATTAAGGACTATCATGAAAGCCATAATGCAATTTCTTTGCTTGAGCTACCACACAACAGGGGAAGTTCAAACCATAGATGACTTGGCAGAGAAGTTGAGGATGAGGGAGAGAGGACAGACTATCATAAAACATGAAGAAAAGTCATAAGAGTTGAAAGGAAAGCATTCAAGCTGAAATTAATATTTTATGGAGAGACGCCAATATGGTGAATATAACCAGCAATGAATATAAACAGCCTTTTGGTTTTGTTTCTAGCAGTGACCAGTAGCTCATGGGAAAAAAAAGTCAACCAATCCAGCAAATGAGATAAGTTTTAACGGATTTTGGGGAAAAGTGCTCTAAAAACAGGTTTGCCAAGATGAATTTGCTGAACTGGGCCTGATTCTGAAACCAGCTCCAACAGTGGTTCTGTTGACTACAAGCATCTCCGATAGGAGTGTCTGCAGGAGGCAATACTGCAGGATTGGACCTTGAATGCTAAATGATCACAGCCTAATACTTACTGCAATTCGCTGCCTCCCAACTGATCAGCTAACATGCTGATTTGTGTGTTTACTGATGTGAAGTATTTTTAGAGAAGCAGGATTTAATTGGACCACCTCCAAAGTTGGGAGAGATGTTATAGGAGCTTTTGAGCACAAAATACCCTTCTTCAGCTCTCCCAGTCATAGCGGTGGTCTAAAAACAAATCCCAATCCCAATTCTAATTCCCATAAATTCCGTAAGCAATCACAGCCACAACATGCAGACAGTACTGAAATGCCAACATTTGGTGAAAATCTGCTACAGTTAATAAGAGAAATGCACTCAAGCAAAATGGTACCATGGTGTCAGAAAAGTGGGACCAATACGGTTAACATGGTAGACAAGCTCCGCTTTCAAACTTATATTTACTGACCAAAAATATGTGGAAGAAAAAATTAGAATTCACCAATTAGGCACAAAATTTCCATTTGAATCCAAGCATGCATCCATCTTTGCACTACAAAACTGCCAAATTACACATAAACCAGTATAAGCAATCAGAAACTGATTCAAATCTGTAACACAGTAGAAGTTCAGTGCACATAAACTGCTTTCAAAATGGCTGAAACTGGTTTAAGATAAACCTGGATGGATGTAGTATCAGACATAACTGATTTAGGTTAAATCAGTTTATTGAACCTCTGTCCCAGATCCCTGCCAGATTCAAGTTAACTCACAGTCTCCCAGCTTCCCAGGATGCTTTGCACCTCCCCAGCAAACCCTCCCTTGCAGAGTAGGTGGGCTAGCCTTGGCCCAAGCTGTCTGCTAGGGCTGTGCAAAATTTCGGCAGCCATTTCATTTCAGAGGTGTTTCAGCCTGTTTTGGCAGCTGAACCACCGAATCTGAAATGAAACGGAAAGCTTCAAAACATCTATGAAACAAAACGAAACCATCCAAAATGTTTCGGAAATGTTTGGGATGTTTTGGAGCTGGGCTTGCAGGGAAACAGAAACTCAGAAGAGGGACGAGGAAGAGGGGCGGAAGGACTGCTCCAATATTGACATTTGTAGCTGGCCAATGTCTGCAATCTGTCCTCAAGGTCCCTTCCAATCCCAGTGCTCTGGGGGAGGGATGGCAGCCTGCTGTCATCCCGCACACCGATCCAGGGGCCCGCACCACCTGGAAGGGGTCTGGCACAGCCCCATAGCCCTCCCAGGGGGTGCAGGCCCCCGGATCTGCATGTGGGATGACAGCAGGCTGTCACTGCACCAGCACCCGAGTCTGCTTGGTGCAGCCCAAACCGAACACAGCTGGGAGAGCTGCGGGAGAAGGCCCCATGGCTGCCCTGCTCAGCCCCATTCCCCACACAGCCCAGCCTCCTGGTACTTTAAAAAAAAAAAGCAAGCAAAAAAAAAGTGCTGGGAGGCTGGGGTTGGGTTTGGGGGCAGGCAAGTGGGTTGTTCCCTCCGTCCCCATGATCTCACAACTAGGGCACATTCACTCCTACCCCTAGAAATTAGTTAAAATTTATTAAAAAACACCCCATCTTATTGTCTGGGAAAGCAATATTAATGGGGAAGCACACACAATTTCATCCTTGCCTGCCTATAACTTGTATTCTGTCTCAAACAGTCTTAACGTCAAAGACCCATCCCCCCCGCCTCCAAAAACCTGGAAAAATGGACGCACCTAACATATAAGTGCAGAGAATCCAGTTCTCCCTGCCCCTACTTTTATATAAGAATCCCTTCATTGTCTTCCACTGCTGTAGGCAAAAGGAGAAAAAGAAAATCAGGCCCACAACTAAGCACACCACCTAGGTTATTACTCTCCAGCTCTATTCCTGCAAAGCAGCTACTTCTGCACTAGCACATTAGCACTGCAGTCACCTCTTCGCGAGCTCTTCCAGCTTCCAGCCTATGGTCCTATTCAGTCTCAGCACTTTTAGTATCTTCTTTCTTGAGCTGTATATTGTCTATTTATTTACTTATGCACAAATGTTGTAAGGAATAGCACGTATGTTTAGCAGATGCAATGCCTCATGGTAGAAGTCGCTCCATTTATTCTGCCAGGCATTCAAGCAGGAATTCTTTTATTTGATTTTATTTAGATTTTCACCACCGATATTCAATATTTCCATAACCAACATTTGAATTCTGTCCTTCTCCAACACATAGTTCAGTAGCTGGGCTGGTGTCACGAAGCTAGCTGACAGGCTGCTAGTGCCCTCTGCAGTTCAAGGTCTTTACCTACATCTACCCTCTCCAAACCATACAGCCCTAAGCCTATAACCTCCTTAGCAATGCTTCGCGCTTTCTAAGCCAACCAATGTCAGGCTCAGGACCGCATTATTTTCACAGCACATATAGCTCCTGGCACATATAGTCAGGATTTCCAGAAGGGCTCAGCATCCACAGCAGAGTCCAGATTGTCAAAACAGCTCAGAACACTAGGTACTGAAGGAAATTCAGCTATAAGAATGAACAACAAGAGCTGTTGAGCACTTTTAAAGAGTGCAGAGCCACCGATGGGTGCCGATCACTTGAAAATCTGGCCCTGAGCTCTTCCAAAAGTCAGCTCCCACATGTCCAATACACTCTGAAAATCACAGATCAAAGTACTTAACATTGCTTTCCCACTAGGAAGTCAATGCGCTGAAGATCTTACCATACCATAACAGCCTGTGCTATTTCTGATACAGGGCTGTCTTGTAATATTGCTCCCCCTTGGGTTTCAATTTCCATTAAATAAGAAAGCAATTTTCTAGATCGTGATGATTCTTTAAAGAACAGCATGAGAGAAAATACATGCACTGTTGTTAAAAATATTTGGTATTTCCATGATAGTTCAGTTAACAAACAGGAAAATACGGTCTTAATTAAATGGGGGGGGAAAAACCCCAAGGTTGAGTAATCAAGCCCACGAAAATGAGAACATTCTGGACAATACAGTGCTATTTTCTGCTCTTATTTAGACTGGTAAAAACCAAGACCAGCTCCACGGGATTTGGGTAAGCTTGTTCCAGATTTAGTTGGAGAAGCCAAAAGAAGAAATTTGGTGCAACTGACTGGATTAAGCATCTAGGTAACATCAGCTCAGCCATGCTATGTTATATTCATGCCATAACATATACAAAAAGCAAAAAAACTTAAACTTATTGTTTAAGATGAAAACGGAAAAGAGCATGCTATTGTATCCACTGGAATTGAATTAATAACGGCAATATGGAAAGTCATCTAGACTGTTTAGAATTTCCCTAGATGTTGGTTCTCATCCTTCCTTTATTTTGCATTAGCATGCCTAAAAGAGCCATGTAAGTACCATGAAGTGAAGCAATACTGCCCAAGAGCCACTGTAGAATTGGCCCTCTGGGGTCTCATATTGCACCTGCAAGTTATTTGAGACAGAGAAGTTTACTGGTAACATCCTGATCTTTCCCTCACTACCAGCCTTCCCCTTGGAGCCTGCTTGGCAAGGTATGTTCTCTGTGACTTTTCCCATCGCCAGTGAAGGATATGGCCAATCAGAAAGGAGTTAAAATTCTACAAACAATTCAGCAAACCAGAAGAGAATAGCGGTTTCTGCCCTAGACATGCTAACACTGAAGCACAGCAAAATGAAGTTGACCTTTTGCTTCACCCTCAGTAAATTAATCCTATCTGGTGCAGATGAACAACATGTGGGTAGATTCGGAAGAGGCAATGCAAGGGCCCCTCTGAAGCTGGAGCAAGACTTAAGTTTTCCTCCTCGACTACAGTCAGCTCCTGGCACTTACAAGTGCTTAGGGGCAAATCTTACTACAAACAACGTTTCATCTTTGGGCCAAGCCTGAAAAGTCTCCGTGCAGTTTTTGGGAAGGGAGGAGGGTGAGGGGATTGGTGGGGAAGAATACAAGCAACAGCAGAAAGCAAATTAGAATGCAAGCCACATCTTAGCTGTAGCTATATGCATTTGTTCAGGCAAACAATGCAATATCAAAGGTTTTGTTTCCATTTCCAACTTATTTACATGTTGTCCGCCTAAACAGATGAAATCTCCTATAAGGCTAACACTGCAGCATGGTATCACGGTAAATGTAATAAGCACAGCCAGCTGCTTCAATTGTCATACCTTGTCTCTCTCTAGATACATTTGTCATTTGAAAGCACTCAACAGCCCACCCTGCATTTGTACTTTATGTGAGATTTGACACTAAGAAAGGAGAAAGGAATTAACATTTCCCAACAATGCAAAATCAACTACAAAAGACACTACTGAAGAGCGCCTTTAATAAACGCGTTTATAAATAGACAACTACAAGGCCCCACGCAACCCAGGAGTAAGGCTAAGTGCTACTGACGCACAACACCAATGCCAAAATAAAGCCCAATTGTTTAATCGATATTCAGTTCGCCTCAGCTAAACAAGATAAATTTGCCTGAAGGTGAATAAAAATAAAATGAGCGATTGTTAAGATAGTCCAAAGAGACACTGCTCAAAGGCAAATTCATGTGATGCAACTAAAATTTCAAAAGGAGCAGCTTTCCTCTGAAATCACTAGCCTTAGTTTTTACCTATGCAAGCTAATTATGCCCTCAGGGATAATCTTGATAAGAACCAGAAGTTCAACCCATAGCAACCAGCTCCTGCTAAATAAATTATATCAACTTTCAAATCAATTTCTTCTTTTAACAAAATATGCATCATGTAAATAGGGTCTAATGGTGTGATCTCAGGAGGAACCTTCACAGACGTGAAAACAGAAATTAGATTATCTCCCTTCATAACAAAATGCACCAATAAAGGTTTCTGTGACTACCATATTATTCACTGGGTAAGTATATTTCAATAGGAAGCAGTTTTAACTAAACAGATGCTTGTTAGCATTAGCTCTTTGAAGCCTGCAGATTCACAAATGTTGAATTTCTTCTGTTGACTGGATGTCCAGAATGACAAAAGAGAACAAAAGCAAATGAACTATGTACTTAAAAAAGGGAATTTAACACCAAGAAGAGTAAATTCTTGTGCTCTGAGACATTAAAGAAGTTTCTTGGCAATGAAGCCTTGTGTTCAAGACTGACAGCATAAAAAAACCCCCCAAAAACTGTGCATGCAATTTTGATAGCGAAGGGGTGCTTTTTATGTACCACCCAACAAACTCCTTCTTCTTAGCGCCACAAAAACGATCCAGATTAAAGCAGATCAAAAAGCCTTAGCAAGAAATGTACGTTATATCTGCATCACTCAAAAATATGTAAATTATTTCCATAAAATATGATGAAGGTCCCACGCTGTAGGATGCTGACCTTCTTCTTTCCACTGCCAGAGGCATCTCAAAAACCATGACGTGATAAATGGTATTTCTAGCACTTCCTATCTTCAAAGGTTGGCATGTAAACTAGAAGACATTAGAAGCCTCTATGCACTCCCAGGCCCACACAATAACAGAATGCTTTTCCTTCTCATAAGCACAGAAATCACTTAGGAAGGAACCAGCTACTGCACTGTTTGATGCACAATGGGCTCTCCTGGACTCACTTTCAGCTGTGGGAACAGCCAGCCTTCCTAACTTGTACATCATGCCATCTTGGGGATGCACAGCACGGCATACTTCTTCTACCTCCCGCATACAATTCTGTCCTAGCTAATTCAACCTATCCCATCTCCCAGCTTTCCCAAAGACTAGGACACTATTACATATGTTTCACTATAGGAACAGCAGTGAAAAAACATAATAGCACTGCAGGCTTCGCCAGAGCTTGTTACAGTGCAATGGCTTTTAGAACCAAATCACAAAAAGGGGACTCTACCCTGCCGTCTGGGAGAGATTCAAGGCTTCCAAAGACTTCAGCACGTAGTGAGATGGGCACAGACATGGAAAGAATACAGATCAGTGTCCAAGAAGCTCATTTCTGAAGCCACCTTTGCTGGATTCTTGTATGCCTAATTAAGCATCATATAGCGTCCCATTTACAGTGATGCTAGCTAGATAAGGTAAAATACATGCCTAAGATGGCATGGCTAGAACAGGGGTGGGTAAAATGGTGGATCCAGCCAGGTGCCAGATTATTTCCCAGCAGCTCCTGGCCATGCCACTCCAGCTGATCTCCACGGAGATCCTAGGAGCAGTGGGACCGTGACAATGCGGGGCCTTGACAGTCCCATGCTCCCAGGGTCTCCACGGATCCAGCCCAGAGCGGCACTGGCAGGGCATCATGGCCTCACATTGTCATGGTCCTGCTGCTCCTGGAATCTCCAGGGAGACTGGCTGGAGCAACACAGGTAGGGGCTGCTGGGAAACAGGATGGACTTTGTCTACCCCTTTTGCTAGAACATGGATCTGCTCCCTTTCAGATAAGTAGGCTGAGCTTTGATGAAGATCTTGGTAGTTGCAAGTGTTACCATCCCACAGATGTTTGATTCACATAAAGCAAGTTTAGAATCTCAGGCCTGGCTAAATCAGGTCTCCATATCACAGTAGGGACTGCTTTGGAGAGACTCAGGAGAGAGCCCCCTAATTGCACAGAAAACTACCTATTCATACTGAAAAACAAGGCCTGAACTCCACTCCGATGAGCCTTTTAGCTGAATCAGTAGAACAACCTGGGGAAGCTTCTACTACCACCCAGACCACACCTGTCCTGTGAACTGAGGCCTTTTGGCTGCAGTTGCCAATCTGGCACTTTTATACATGTTCAAGCATGCCTTTTTTTTTTTCTTTTTTTTTTTTTTAAGTGGCATTAAGTCCATTAACACTACTCTCCGTGGTTCTTGACAGAATAAATGGCCTCATTTTTCTCCCATGGATCATTACGATTAATCTGAATGACTCTTTTGGAGAAAAGTGTCAACCCTAAAATCAGAGCATGAAATTGAAAAGTAGCAGACAAAAAATGTAAAAGTACAATGTCAGGCTCAACTTAAAATGCCCTTTGAGAACTACTGGTACACAAAGGAGTTTTCATTCATAACAGTAATAAATAGGCTCAGCAAGACACTGGATGCCTTCAAACTCCCAAATTCTTATTCATACATTATTGAATGTGAAGCCAACTAAAGTTCTGCTCAATTAAAGATTTTAGGCCTGCATTGCTTGGCTTGAGTGACCTCAAAAGAGTCACATTTTTGCATTCTGAAGTTACAACACCTAAACACAGATTCTTTCATACCTGGAATTTGCTGACCTTATAAAACCTACCAGTCAAGAGCTTACGACAACTGTTACCAAATTCTTTGGACTGACAGGCCCACATCAACCTTCAGAATGTCTCAGGCCCAGCCGTACAGGTCCAGCCTTATTAAACTTTAATTGTGAAAGGACAGGGTCAAGGTAATCAGACGGCCAGTTACCAGGGCCTGACAGGCTACCAATAATTGACTAACCACAGGGCTGAGACAGCTCAGCTTTTGAAATCCTTATGTTGCATCTTTTCTGATTAAATAAGATCTGGCTTACTAAAGCTTTTAAAACCCAGACTCTGAACCTGATCAACATACAATCTTGGTGGACTTTCACCTTGTTTTGTAAGTGCATCTCTCAGAGCTGGCGTTATCATCTCCCTCTGTTCGCTCTCCTCCTTTTTCCCAATGGTCCGGAAAGATCGATCCATCCTGCCAGCTCTTTCATCGAGTTCATGTTCCTTCTGTTTAAAGGCAATGAATTGTGATTATTTAGCTGAAAAGACAGTATCAAGATGCAGGCTAATTTCCCAACCACTTCACATCAGAACTAAGAAACCTACAGACTATGCCAGTGCTCCAAAAATGAAGCCTGCCTCCCTGCAAACCTAGGGCTTTTCCCACCCCATGTCAAATGATGACCATCCAGTATTCGCTGCCATTGATTCAACAGTTTTACACCTACATTTTATAATCAAAATAAAGTTGAAATTAACAATTAAAAACTAATATTAAGGTGAAGATTTTTAAAAGGAACCTAACAGAGTTCAACATTTGTATCTCAAAAACATTAATGGGATTTGGGCACATAAAATCCCAGCCATACAGATTTTCATCACCTCCACGTACCATATAAACCGGTAACAATCTGTAGGAATAACACCACTGTCTGCCCACTAAAACGTAGCAGCTGCCACAGGCTCAGCAGTGACCTGGTGGCAGCCTGTAAGTATATAAGGGGCTAACAGGATCTGGGGGAACACCTGTTCACCAGAACACCTTAAGGGATGACAAGGTCAAACAGTCACAAACTCCTCCAAGATCATTTTAGGCTGGATATAAAAGGAAGACTTCTTTACTGTCTGAGCCCCCAAGGCCTGGAACAGACTCCCTCCAAAGGTGGTTTAAGCACCTACTCTGGGCTCTTTTAAGAAACATTTGGATGCCTGTCTTGCTGGGATCCTTTGACCCTAGCCGACTTCTTGCCCCTTGGGCAGGGGGGCTGGATTCAATGATCTTCCGAGATCCCTTCCAGCCCTAGTGCCTATGACATCTAAGAAGCAAAGAAGAAAGACTGGAACATCAAAGCATCAGAAGAACTGAAAATCTAGAGCTGAAGAGAAACCAGCTCAAAAGGAGAAAGGCCCAAAGCAGAAAATTGGGGGAGAAAGGTACAAAGCAGAAGATTGAAGAAGAAAGAGCTAAGAGACCAAAGCAACCCAGGGAAGAAGACAGGAGACAACAACAACCAGTAAGAGATGTGGAGGTGGAAAGAGAGGAAGATGGCAAAGAAACACAGCGACTATAGTGGGGACCCACAGCTCAGGGTGAGGACGGTCCTAACTGACAGAGAGGCAAAAAGGAATACATACATGGCCAGATATGCCTTTAGGAAAAAAGTATTATTTGAGACACTGAACGTAAGGCCAGAGCAATTGACAAGCCTGCTGACAGGTGAAAATTGAAGAGCATGGCAATTCACTTTCTGGGAGAGAGAGGGCTATGAGGAGTTCTGGGCTAGTACAAGGAAAAACAAGGTGACAAAGCCCAGGGGGATTAAGTTCCTTGCCAGGGACCAATCATGGGAGAGTCATAATAGTAAAGATGTATTTGGAGGTGATACACGAGCCACGAAGAAGATGGGTGGAACAAAGAATACAAAGACTAGAGATGGTGAAGAGAGTCTTAGATAAGTACAGAACTTGGACGGGGGTTTGGAGAGTGAGGGCAACCCTCAAGAGTGATGAATTCAGCCGAGGAGGGGTGAGGTGCCTGCCATCAATCATCCAGCTACAGCCGCACAGAGGGTATGTAATGTATTATGGGCAATCCAAAATATGCAGCCAATGTGGGGAAGAGGGGCACATAGCAGCATATTGCACATTAACCCACTGCTACAAATGTAATAGGACAGGCCACAGGGATAGAGATTGCCAGGAGAAAATAAAATGTACAGTATGTAACAAGGAAGGGCACCTATATACAAGATGTCTGACCACTTACGTCAGCAAGGTAAGAGGGACAGAAGAAGAGACAAACTGTACAAAGAAGAAACAAAGAAGGAAGACTGGAGATGGAGAGAGAAATCACCCAGAGGGAGGTATATAAAGCAATGAGAAAGCTGAGGAGGAGGAAAACACCAGGCCAAGATAGATTACCAAGTGAATTTTATGAGACATTTTAAGTAAATACCTGGTAGAATTATTTAATAGAATCTGGGAGCAAGGCAAAAGTGGCTAAAGGTTTGCAGAAGTCACAGTCCTTATCTTTATAAAAGGAGAGAAAGAAAAACTAGAGAATTGGTGACCAATTACATTGCTAAATGCAGATTATAAGATCTTCATGAAAGTGTTAGCCCAAAAATGAGAGGCAATGTAACAGATCTGATTCATGAGGACCAGACATGTGCCATACTAGGGAGGATTGTAAAGGCATTACGGTTAATAAGGGACATGCTGGTACATGTGCAAGACAAAGAGAAACACAGAGGTTATGAATATAGATTTGGAACAAGCATATGACAGAGTAGAGCATGGGTTCATGCTTGTGGTCCTAAGAAAAAAGGAATTCCCAAATAGGATGATCTGGGCAATACAGTTACTGTATGACACAGCCAAGAGCCAGATATTGATAAAAGGTTACTTGAGCCAGAACTTTGAGATACAACCTGAAGTAAGACAAGGCTGCCCATTATCAGCAGGGCTTTCCATATGTGTCATACAGCCGCTGGCCCAGAAAATAAGAAGAGACAAGTTGATTACAGAGGTTAAAAACCCTAGTAAGGAAGAAATTAAGTGCATGCTGTATCATGGACAGCATCACAGTAGTAGGACAACACAAACTGTTGATTGATTGGGTACAGACAACACGCAACCGACTATGGCAAAGCGGCAGGGTCAAAAATTAATAAAAAGAAGAGCATGCTAATGGGAATGGGGAACTGGTATGGGCTGGAAGACTGAGGTTTGCAGCTACAAATACAAGTAATGAAGATTCTGGAAGTACAGATGGACATGAAAAGCAACAAGGCTTGGGAAAAGATAAATCGCCAAGATACGGCTGATAACAGCCTTCTGGAAACAGAGAACGCTGTCCAAACAAGGTAAAGGGGAACTGATAAAGACAGCATTATTACCAGTGATCCTCCATGTAGAAATTGCATTTTCTCCAATGTGGCAACAAGCAAGAAGGACACAAAGAAAATTGTGCACCTTTTTCCGGGGCAACAAAAGGGAGTGGGTGGTGAGGCGAGAGATACTCAAGGGGAAACAAGCAGGAGGATGGGGAATGCCAAACATCAGAGGTGTTTATTTACACAACATTCATTAGCAGAACGTGGATGGTGGGGATAAAAGGGCAAGGGAAAACAGTGGGCTTTGGCAGGTATTTAGTTGTCGAAGTCTTGAGGACATGGGAAAGAGGCAAGGAGGGATGGAAATTCCCTTAGGTTTGGACCCCAAGAGTGGGGAAGTTCATGGTACAATATGCATTGTTAGAAAGGAACCCGAAGAAATGGGAAAACAGTAAAAGTCTGGAAAGGAATATAAGGGACAGAGCCAGAATAACAGAAGTGGGGAACCTGACCAAGAGTGAGTCTGCCAAAGTGGAGAAGGGGATGTAGGAAGCACACGCAAAGAGGAAACAGGCAGGAATCACGTGGGTGGTGGCATAAAAAGTACTACTGGTAAGAGAGAGGTTATGCAGATGGGGACTATTCGTCACACCATGAAAACACGTGCAGGTAGCCATGCATGAACTGCAAACATATGTTGAAAGAGATGAAGAGGAGCTGGGAGCAATGATGCGACTAACAACTGGGGATTAAGAGACTGGGGAGAGCTGTTCAGGGAAAATTCTGAGCGGGGAGAGGAGGAGCAGGGGGAATTACAAAATGGGTTGGGAGGAGACTGATGAAAGCATGACAGGTAATACCATCTGAAGAGATGTGGGTGGCAAGGGAAGCCTGTTGGGCAGTTATACGAGAACTGGTATAGACATGTTAATATGATGTGGAATAAAAGGCAACATTGATTGTTTAAAATGGATACATCGGGGGGGGAATGCACCTTGTTGATGCTGCATGTAAACAAGAGGTAAATGATGCCACAGGATAAGAAGTGCATAGATCGATGAAATGGTAGATGTCAAAGGATATAAATGAGGAGATTCTACATTTGTTTGGGGAAATGTTTTATGTGAAGTGATGTAAACTGTTTTGTTTTTAATGTGGGAAGGAGAAGATTTTGATTTTAATTAAAAAAAAAGGGGGGGGTAGGTTCCTATCAGCACTTGGCACCAGGGTAAGGTGTTAGAGCTTGCTCTAGCCTCTCCAAGCGCCAGCCTGATATCACAGTATCTCCAGGCTCGATGCTCATTTCCTCCTTGGGGGAACAACTGCTTGGTTATTTGGTTTACTTGTTTAAGGGCCACACAAAAAGGCATCAGCAGGTTTATCCAATCTGGGCCAGGTGTTTTATAGTCATGCTCAGTGTTGGCTTCATTTAATCAACTTCATAGTTGGTTTCCATTGCTAAGCACATGCTGCTTTTGGCAGCAGTTCAATGATAGATAAAGTAGTTAGTGAGATTTCATTGTATGCATTACAAGAGGAGGGGCTTTTTTCCCCATGCTAATTTGGGGGGGAACCTTGTCTTGTATTCAAGTAAATACATTATTTAAAAAAGGGTCAAACACTTGTTCTTAAGATCCTGACTTTAAGATCTTCCCAAATATGGCAGCCACCTAAATGTGCCTAAAGACACGCATGTATTGTATTTGTACTCTAAAAAATATCTTTAGGCACCCAGAGCTGGTTCAGAATAATCAAGAATTCAGAGCTTGTCACTTCCAGGAATTAGGTAATACAGATTATTAAAGCCATTTAGGGCCAAATTCTACCATCCGGTAACTGAAAGCAGACTCTCAGCAATGGAAGAAAGTCTGCTCCAACCTCTGTTTCCTTTCTTTTCCAGTTTGCTCAAAAATGCTATTAAGATGGAAGTAGAGCATTTCATTGGCAATTCTACCAGCATCTCTGTAATTCATCAAAACTTCCCTTGAAAGGCTCACTATATAAAGCACTTGTCCATGAACATAAATGGGCTTTTAAAAAAAAATCCATCTTCACTCATCAAGACACTTGGACAGTAAAATATTAATGTTACTAAAAAAGTTTCACACATCCGCAAGGAGGAGATAAAATCGTCTTTTAAGTAACTATTAAATCCTGAACAAACAGACTTTTCTCCAAAAGCTGTAATGTAACACTTCACTCTGTCCTCTGTACCTTACACTCAGAGTAGATCCATTCACCACTAAATAGTAAGTGGGCAAATTCTGGTTCTTGGACCACATGCTCTGATGCCAGGGCACTGCCTTTTGTCTTCCTATGGAGCATGAAGTGCATTATGTACTTATGTTGCTGCTTTAATTCAGCATCTGACACATAAGAAAGGACAAATAAGATGTCTTATGTAGAACCAAGGAAGAAAATGTATTGAATGATTAGACATCCTTTGGCCTAGAGGGTAGGAAAAAATGGTCAATGGTAGCAAATCATTATGGTGCTCCATGACCAGTGGCATCCCCCAAGACTCCATCCCTGGACTGGTTCTCTTTAACATCTTTATCAATGATGTGGACATTGCTGTCAGAAGCGCATTGGCTAAGTTCACCGAGGATACTAAACGTTGGGGCATAGCGTCCACACCTGAGGACAGGCTAGTGATCCAGGCTGACTTGGATAAACTTAGTAAGTAGGTGGATATAGACCTGATGATGTTCAATACAGATAAATGTAAGGTACTTCACCAGGGGGTGGGGGGGGGATGATGATGATATCCGTGGCATACTTACAGGTTCATCAGCGCTACACTTGCTAGCACCACTGCTGAAAGACACTCGGGGGTCATGACTGACCACAAGATGAACATGAGCCATCAGTGCGATGTCGCAGCTGGTAAAGCAAACAAAACTCTGGTTCCCATCCATAGATGCCTCTCAAGTAAATCTCAGGATGTCATCCTCCCGCTGTACTCAGCCTTGGTGAGGCCGCAGCTGGAGTACTGCATCCAATTCTGGGCTCCACAATTCAAGGAGGAGGAGGAGAAACTTGAGAGTCCAGAGGAGAGCCACACACATGATCAGAGGGCCAGAGAACAGGCCTTATGAAGAGAGGCTGAGAGCCATGGGACTCTTCAGCCTGGAAAAGTTCAGGCTCAGGAGGGACCTGGTGGCTGCCTATAAGCATATAAAGGGTTGACATCAGGATCTGGGAGAACAGCTGTTCACCAGAGTGCCCCAAGGGAAAACAAGGACCAATGGTAATAAACGCCTCCAAGACCGTTTTAGGCTGGACAGAAGAAAAAAAATCTTTACTGCCCAAGCCCCCAAGACCTGGAAAAGACTCCCTTCAGAAATGGTTCAGGCGCCTACTCTGGACTCATTCAAGAAACGTTTGGCTGCTTATCTTGCTGGGATCGTTTGACCCTAGCTGACTTCCTGCCCCTGGCGCAGGGGGCTGGACTTGATGATCTTGCGAGGTCCCTTCCAGCCCTAACATCTATGAAATTTATGAAAATGTGATCACCGTAGCATCCGAGCCACCAAATAATCTATTTATGGTAAACAAAAACTAATCTATTTATGTTAAGCATATAATCAGATTCTGTATTTCTTTTTTTTAAAAAGACTCTGCCATTTTTCCTGTCTCTAAAAAAGCGGTCTCCATTTTTGCAGTCTCCTATTGATCTGAAAGCATGTACACAGGACACTAATCATTTGCTCTGCTCCTAGCCAGAGTAACTGATTTGTCCTGCACTTGCAATTGTTCAATTTAAAATACTTACAGGAGATGGAATTTGCTGCCTTAATAGCTGCACTTATTTACTTAAATAAAGCGCTCACATCTGTTATTTACCTTTTGAAAGAGAACAAAAGGAAGTTTTGCACAAAGAGCAAACTTGTTGCCCACGGTGATTTAGCAAGAAGCACTGCAGTAAATCTGACACAAGTTCATGGATTCATAGGTTGTTAGGGGCTGGAAGGGACCTTGTAGATCATTGGGTCCAGTCCCCCTGTACTAGGCAGGAAAAGACAACTGGGGTCTAGTGACCCCAGTGAGGTGACCACCCAGGCTGCTTTTGAAGATTTCCAGGGTAGGTGACTGCACCACCACTGGAGGGAGTTTATTCCACAGTCTGGACACCCTGACTGTGAAGGAGTTTCTCCTGGAATTGAGCCTGAGGCCACCTTCCAGGGGTTTGTATCTATTCTCCTGGTCTTCCCCAGGGGTACCCTGGGGAACAGCCCATTCACCAAGTTCTTGATGTACTCCCCTGATGTAGTGGTAAGCCACCACCAAGTCCCCTCTCAGCCTTCTCTTCTGCAGGCTGAACAGGCCCAAGTCCCTTGTATGGCTTGTCTTGCAAGTCCCTGATCATACGGGTGGCTCTTCTCTGGACCCTCGCAAGTTTTTCCACGTCCTTGTTGAAATGCGGCACCCAGAACTGGACGCAGTACTCCAGCTGCAGTCTCACCAGTGCCGAGTACAGTGGGAGTATCACTTCCTTAGTTTTGCATGAGATGCAATGGTTAATGCATGCTGGCATGCTGTTTGCCCTGCTGGCCACGGCATCGCACTGCCGGCTCACGTTCATGCAATGGTCGATCACTACCCCTCGGTCCCTTTCGGTGCAAGTCAAAATGTTGCCACCGAGTCTGTAGGCATGTTGGGGATTGTTTGCCCCCAAATAGAGAACCTTATACTTCTGAGTGTTGAACTTCATCTGGGTCCAGTCCACCCAACTTCCAGCCTGTCCAGGTCCACCTGTATCTGCGACCTATCTTCTGACATGGCCACGCTCCCCCATAACTTGGTGTCATCCACAAACTGGGCCAGCAAGCTTTTCACTCCCACATCCAAATCATTGATAAAGATGTTGAAAAGCACTGGGCCAACCACAGACCCCTGAGAGACACCACTGGCCGCTTCTCGCCAAGACAACACAGATCTGTTCATGAGAACTCTCTGGGTCCTACCATGCAGCCAGTTTTCCACCCACTGAACTGTTGAGCAGTTAAGCCCACAATCTTATTTTTTCCAAGTTAGCAAGCCCACAATTTTCTAATTTTTCTAAGTTATTGTCTTTCCATAAGAAATCAAAAAAGTGATGGCGACCACTAATTTTTCTTGCCCTTGAAATATTTAGGTGCTGATAACTGAACAGCCATCTGCTGCTCTTCAGTCATGGGCAGAAAGAATTTATGGACACAGAAATCCCACCTATTTGGATTTTTGCTAGGTGGATGGCCAACCCACATCCTCATGAAATCCAGTTAATTGCAACCAATTGCCCAACCAAATAAGCAGGTTCTGAAATCCCCATTAAGGTGGGACTAGAAAACACAATACCTATTTATCTCAAATTCGCAGCTCAGTTGTTTTAGATACTTCCGTATTTGCATATCTTACCTAAAATACAAATATACGTGCACATACAGATACGCACAGGGAGACACAACGCACTACTTCTGAATGGCAACTGCCACGCAAAATGTCCACAAAAGGCAATTCCTATTGACAACCAGCTAGCTACTCACATTACTGATTCTCCTAGATTGGTCCATTTTATGGTAAACTAGTTTTATCATCAAGTGGGTCCAACATTTTTTTAAATGAGTGAGATAGGTATTACTATAAGCTAAAAGGACTAGAACTTATAGTGAACTAGAACCAATTGTTAGGGAACAGGAAGTAAAAGGGAAAGTACAGGCAGGAGAACACAAAGACTTCCTGAAAGCAAGAGCTATTGGCCTGTGAAAGCACCTCCCAGGGAAGTGGTGGAATCCACACCATATGAATAAAATAGGCTGGATAAGGTCACAAAAGGAGTTTTTCAATTCAGACTAAAGCCTCAGCAGTAGCATTTTTACCTTCCATGTAATAGCTATATAAGAACTTGTGCTGCTCACTTTGGGCACTGACAGACATGCAGCTCCCTGGGCTAACTTATGGTGCTTCACAGAAAGCACCATGACTTAAAACAGCGCCCCAACCCAACAGACTTTTGTTGTTAGTCTGGGAGAGTTGGGAGGGTGGGAGAAATCAAGCTCCACTTTGGAGCCAATCTAGCCGGGGAACTGTGTGTCTGCAGCTTCTTTCCCCTTTGCCCGTCTCCCCACCTCCCAGCTCCATTGCTGTCTGCACAATGGGAGCGGGGGGAAGGGAAGACAGGGAGTTCAGGCTGCTGTTTGCCCAGCCTGTGCTGGAGTGGATGTGGGTGGACTGGAACACCCTATTCTAATCCACACCCCCACTCCAGCACAGCCTGGGCGAACCCTAACCCGAGCTCCCTCTCTTCCCTCATGTCCCACCCCCCACTGTGCAGGCAGCACCAGGGGCAGGGCTGAGCTGCATCAGTGTGGCCACGAAGAAGTTAATGAAGACTCTGGAGTGCCTTCATCTGAACCCTCATATAATGAGGTTAATTTGTCACATGATCAGGGACTTCTAAAGCACTCTGCAGCTGTGCACTTGTGTTTGAGCACGGCTGGTACAGCGCTTTCAACAGGCCAGTTGCACAATAAATGTAACTTCTGTCTGCGCCCATTAATGACATTTGTTTTGTTTTCATCCAAGCTCCACAGACAGCTGAAGCAAGTACAGTTGAATAAGAGGTGACTAGGAAAGGCATTAACACAGATACAGTAACTGTAGGAAAGAAAATTCCAGTCGATTGTTGGGAACCCCTACTAGTTCCAGTGCCAAAAGGTCACCTATCATGTCAACAAATTGGCACCAGGTAGAGATAGACTTGCTCAGTCCTTTGTCCCAGTTGACCTTTTTAATTTTATACTGATATGGAATACCCTGATTTCTAACCACTGAGCAGCACAAAAAGCTGATTTAGAGAATTTGTGAATAAAGGCAATTTTACACTAAAAGGAAGCTGGAATACCAGCCTGAATAGTCAGCAAACCCATAAAACCGCAAGACAGAAAGAAAAGCTTATTAAAAGTAGTTATTGGAATCTACATAATAGCAGGAAAAATCCTAAATATCACTGTACAGTTAAGCAGAAAAGCTTGCACTGAAATAAAATGCAGGGAAGAGAGAGGGAAAGTATGACAGCTGACAGATGGGGAACAAGAAAAACAATTATTTTTCAATGGCTCGATCAAGGAGGTGGTTTGATTAAAAGCTGAGAATGTGACAAGTAGTTTTAAGAAGCGTTTCTAAAAAGAAGGATGACTTCTGACAAGTTTCTACTAATTCAAAACACAAACAAATTTGTTACAGAGATATTTTTCCAGAAACAGAAACCTTTATTTCCTCCCATCTGAAAGCCTACAAATGATTGGCCAAGCCCAATGCATTGCTACCTGATGATCACTCTGAACAGACAAATACCAGTTTGCTTGCACAAGGAAGTCCTATGCTAAAAAAAAAAAAAAAAAAAAGGGATTTTCAGATGGGCCTAAGGCAAGTGGGTACCCATCATCACTGCCCAGCTTTGAAATATAAGCTCCTATAGCTGGGTAACAAGTAGGAAACTTCTGCTATTATTCAAGGATGCCAGTCTTACAGAAGGTGCCTCCCCCACACAACTCCCAACGGTCGGTATGACCATGATTCCCCTGACAGCCATTTAAGTTTGGTCACAGATTTTGATGGTAGACAGTGCTTCCCATGATCAATTCCACCATCTTAAAAAAAGAAAAGAAAAAGAAAGAGAAAAAAAGGTTCCCATATTAGAATCCTGCAAGTCAATCTGACAGATCCTTAACAGAAACCAAGCATTTCATCAATGTCGGCAGTGCTGTCTGGGAATACTAAAGATGTGGAAGGAAAGGACTTGCATAGCTATTAACTACACCCTTACAAAGCCAAGACATCAGGGATTTTCATGCTTTAAGATTCTGAAGCCAGAGAACCTTAAAATAGATTTTAAAGCATATTGTGGTGGCCACGAGTCTAACAGCACCTCTGATTTCCAAAGGAGTATAATACACAAGTACATTAAGCATTACGGACATGAGGATTAAAACCAAGATAATACTGGAAACCTGACACGAGACATCTTAAGAGACCGACTTTTCTTCAGGCAAATGCTCAGTCTCCTTTAAAAATCAGGTCCCTTTTTTAGTCCATCTCCCCATAACAGTCATTGATCATTTTGGAAAATTCTGACCTATATTAATGGATTATTTTTCCCTTCATTTTCCTGTGGCAAGCTACCTATCAGCATAACTAAAGCAAAGGGATTTAACAACAGTTAAAGTCCCAAATCTAAATCCATTACGAGTTTGTAACATGGGCAGTAACATACCATCACCACCCACCGAGCCCAGCTCCATCTACCATCTCTCCAAGACTCACTTTGAGCACTGCCTTTTTTATGGTCCTTAAATGACTCTGCAAATGATTCCTCACTCACTATCCACCATTCTTTCCACTACAGTTCAGACCTGGAGAGGAGACATTTCATTTCGGCATCTGTCACTCAAATGGTCAACAGTACATGCACACATCCAAAGCCTGATGATTTTTATCTCTGCATCATCTCTTGTGTTAAAAGCCATCACGGGCAACCAACTAACCTGGCGCCAGCCAGAAGCATGCATCTTTCTGGTAAACCTATTTTTTAGGAAAGGCAAGTTGGGAAGCCGATTTGTCTTAGCAGTGTTGTTTGTCATTAAAACTCCAGCAGATTTGTGCTGCTATAACAAGACATCCAAAAGCAGAAGGCAACATTGCTGTACCAGCCCTTTCATTTTTGGTGTTTCATAAAAAGGGGGCCCAATCTAAAGCACTGCAATCACAATACCTCAGGGAATGCCAAGAAAAGCAGAGTCCAAAGTATGCACATCTGGGGTGCCTCCAGGCTAAACCCAAATCCTGGAGCCACAACCCAAGACTCTGTAGAAGTTCAGATATGGATATTCATTCCATGGCTTGCATGTACTGAAAAGATGTTTCTTGGCCAGACTACTTCAAATAAATATGCATCTTTACATCAATCACAAGGTCCTACCCATACAACCAGGAGAAACAGAATAAGTTACATTAGTGTTTAATATGTTATGTTTGCAGGACAGCTCAGGGAAGCTTACACTGCCTCCCCTCCCTACAGTCCTTGCTTAGTTTCTGGAGATGTCAGATCAGCATCTTTCATCAGTGCTATATAGGTTTCCCTCACCAACCACAGTTCTGTCAACCACAGTTTTGAATCTCCATGCTTGATATGCTATATACCATTTTGGCTACCATGGTATACAGTTTTGAGTAACCACCGTCTTCCGAGGCCGCACATCAGCCCGCCACCTGCCATTTTTCCCAGAAGCCTTTTGTTTTGCCAACCATGGTTTTGACAGCCACGGGAACTTTCAGGAACCTAACTCCTGTGGTTGGCGAGGGGAACCTGTATTCACAGCTGCACTAAAAGTTGCTTTAAAATATCCTGTACAAGCTACCTCCTTCAGTTTTATGGGACACGATGGGCGCAATGTTTATTAGGACAAGCTCATTTGGCGATGTTTGTACAGAGCCTCACTCAAGGATACCCAGTGTGGGCCCCACTGCCCTATTAGACGAAATCAAGACGTCCCATAAATATGTTCACACACAGTTACAGCAAAGTCAGGCAGACCTCGCACAATTATTCAACAATAAACCTGTCAGTAAACCTGTCCACACTCCATCTCTAATCCAACCTCCTGCCCAATACTTGGCAGAGTCCATAAATGGCTGTCAGCTCCAAAAGTGTATGTCTTTTGTCTAGCTGAGCTTCCCGCTTTTTTATTTTCTTCCCCACCTAAAGGCAGCATTACTGTGACATTCATTACCCATCAATTACTGTGGGAGCCAGCTTTCTTGTCTCTGCTTTGAGGTGAGCCATCATTCTGCTTCCCTTGCCAATGGTTGTTACCATCTCAGGAAGAAAAAGTAGCTGTCTTCTGGCACTACTCCCTTCACAGCACATGGACCAACATCTCCCTCTTGTCCGTACACATAGTGTATGGAGGCAGTCACCGAAAGCTGGGGCTCAATTGTGCTAGACATTACGCATATGCACAGGCAGCACCAGCCCTGAAAACTTAAACAGGGGAGATGGATAAAAGGCAGCAGAAAAGAAGGAGAATGACCTCAGTTTTACAGATGGGAATAGGCGAGCCTGATCACGAGCAAAGCCAATATTAAATTGTGCCTGAACTGCACCAACGGACCATGTACAAAACCTTGCTGTGGAATTTCTCTCACAGCTCACACTCCATGAAAGCATTTGCCTGGGAAATAAAGTTAGCCCTTCTTTGCTGATAACCTTATGTAGTAACTCTAATTATCCAGGCAGCCTACACTCCTCTAATCATTTTTTACAGGAAGGGTGGCCAGCATCTGGAATGGGCTTCCAAGAGAGGTGGTGCTATCACCTAACTTGGAGGTCTTCAAGAGGAGGCTTGAAAGTCACCTGGCTGGGGTCATCTGACCTCAGTCCTCCTTCATGCCAGGGGCAGAGGGTTGGACACGATGATCCGTTGTGGTCCCTTCCGACTCTCCAATCTATGAATCAGTTAACAAAGCTATTTACTGAAAGCAAAATAGTCCCCTCTGCCACCGTATGGCCAAGAGTTATAGTAGCACCTACTAGTGGGTTGGGCATGTGTCCTCTTCTCTATAGAATAAAGCCCAGGGCAGGGTAAATGGCTCTAGTGTCATCAGAGCATGCCTGCACATGGGGTTACTAATGAACCAGGTGACACCTGGCTGAAGAGATGTACCTCTCCTGCTCCACCTTGACTTGGACCAGGCTCTACAAACAGATGGGTTTTTAAGAAGCCTTCCCAACCCTTCACACATCAGCTCCTCTGACTTGCTAGCAACGGCACCCTGGGTTTCTGGTGATCATTATCAGATAAATCAGACTACTAAACTTGACTATGAAAAAATGCCAGAGCAAAAAGCACACAGATAAACTAAGCTGATGTTTTATTCTGGCACAATTTCTCTCAGATTCAGTGTAAACCTTGGGAGTAACTCCAACAAAGTGAAAGGGGTGATACCAGTAGATCGATAGATAGACAGACAGATAGACAGACAGATATTCAACATAAGATGAGAAGCGGATCTGTGCCGTGAACAGTGTGGTGGGCTTTCCAACTGGCTCACTCTCTTGGATCTGTTAGAAGCTTGCCAACTCCAGTGACTTGCTGTGGCTTGTTAACTTCACCATGTGGAGCTGAGTGCCTTGCTGTGCACCCTGGAGGAAGGAGACTGTGCCAGAGCTAAAACCGAGAAGGAAACAAACTTACGTCCAGGGGAGTTTTCAGCATCCAGTCTGTTCCCCATCCATCAGCTTGCCATTGACAGAGTAATTGAGAGCAGAATACAGATGGCAGCTATAGGTACGAGACCTACTGCACATGGATAAAAAATAATACCTAGCCTTATCTAGCCCTTTTCGTCCAGAGATCTCAAAGCATCTTGTAAAAGGAGGTCACCCAGACCATATACCAGAGAGGCAAAAGGCTTGAAACTGTATAATTACAAGTATTTTTCCCTTTTTTTAAATTGGGCAGCCCAGGTTTTAACTTGAAACTGCAAACCCCCAAACGCTCCAATTATACCACTCCTGAACTGCAATACCTTTCAACAGACAAAACAGGGAGAACTTAGACTTGATCACAGGACCTGGGAAAGAGATGCTAGTGCAATGAGATCACAGGCAACACTTTCTTTAAAAACTTGTTTGAAAAAAAGCAGGATCGCTTCAGTTTTAGGGCTGGGGTTACAGATCAGAATCTAGCCCAGAGGTCTGACCTACTGAAAGAGCCATTCAGCTCCCCTTCAGCACCCCTGCTTTCCAGTGACAACTTTCCAGTGACAATTAAAAGCAATGATAACTTTCTGGGAACGCTCCAGTAAGGTCCAGGCTTTTTGGTTGCTTGTTTTTAAGTTGCACAATTGAGTCCCATAACTTCACTCAATCAGGGTTCAATACAGACAAGAAATCGGCTTTTTGCACAGATCTCGGAGCTACTACACAGGCCTTTTTAGACAGTGTTTTTTGTGTGACCCAACTCAAAGGAAAATTCCCACCAACCTCACTAGGAGTTTTGTTCATGAAAACACAGCAAGACTGGGTCTTTCACACGGCTAATACCTTGCAGGCGGTTCTCTCTTTCTCATTTTCTTGTAATTGTTCAAAAACCATCTGAAAAGGTTCACCCACCCCACAGCTGCCCAACAGGTGGATTCCCATTCTACACCATAGCTAAGGTGAGACAAGGTCATGGGACCTTCCTCAGATCATGCAGCTCACGAGTGGCAGAACACGAGTAAGAGCCTATGGATGCCTGTACACACATGCAGGATGCTAATTAGAACGCTTTGGAGCAGACTTGATTCATCTGCTGGATTAGCACACTCCAGCAGCCTCGCCACCATGTCTATTCAGTGTTCAAAACGGCAGCAAGGGCACTTTAAACTAAAGCTCAAATGAGTTTTAAAGGTGCTCCCACTGCCATTTTGAAGTGCGGGACGCTCAATACACAAGATGCTTTGAGCATTTTAATTAGAGCGGCTCCCAAACGTGGCTCCAACTGAAACACTCCACCCCATCAGGAGAACGCGTATAGACACCCCATGAGTCCTGACTCCTAGTGTCACACCATGGGTCACATCCCAAACAGCCCTTCAATTTCAACAGCCTCTCTCATACCTGCCTTCCATTTTAATGTTTCAGGCTTGCCCGCATAGCACATTACACTGGTTTTCTTTAGAAAACAGAGGCATTAATCTTAACACTGTAAAATATGCCTGTATGATAACTTCTCAACTGATCCCCAAATTAGGATACCATTAGTACTCATGAATGTAGTTTATAAACACAAAGGTTAATAAAACAATTCCCTTCCCAAGGAAGAGACCTGGATGTATCTGTATTTCTAGTTTATCACAATCTCCCAGCTGTGGGAGATACCATGTATTAAGAACCAGTATTCCTGTGATTAATGACCACAGCCTTCAAGGCCACAAATATATCTATTAGGTTTCATATTTATCTGATAAACACAGTCCAGGGGAGTTGCTTTAGAGGACAGGGAAAGCGCACTGCATTTGTGTCTATCAAAAGCAAAGTTGGCTGTTAAATCCATCAAGGAGCCATGCCCATTTCCACTGCTACGGGAAAGCCTGTGGAGGGAACACAATCAGGTCCTTTCCTTAACTAACAAAAACTGAAAATGTAGCAAAGCCGAAGATACAGCATGCATCCTGCTCGCTCCAGATGTGTCGCATCTAACCCAGAATCCTGTCTCTTGATCTCTAGTACTAGATGCTTCAGGGAAACAACCCTACAGAAATCCCATGGCATGCAATAACGGCATAACCTTTCCCATAGGGCAAGGGTGGGCAAAGTCAACCCCACACCGGACTCCATTTCCCAGAAGCCCCCGTGGAAGCAGCTCCTTCTGGCTGCCACTGCTGAACCCAGCCCCACTGCCCAGGCACCCCAGCCCCTCTGTCCTGCACCCACTGCCAGGGACAGGACCCATGTGGGCAGGGCATGCAGCTGAGCTGCTGGGATGGGGCCGCGGCTGGGAGCAAAACAGGCAGGAGGGCCTGGGGAGACCCCGGGATCCTGGGGCGGTGAGAGCAATGGGTCTGGGGATGGGGCAGAGCCATGATCTGCTGCTCAGATACCCCTGCAATGAGTGCGGGTTCTGCAGGCAGGGGAGTGCAGCAGGGAGTGGCTCATGGCTCTGCCCCGGCCTGGGGTCCTGTGCTGTCGCTGCCCAAAAGATCCTGGCCCCAGTCCTGGTCCCAGAGCAGCTCCCCAATCAGCTGCATGTCCTGCCCAGTCTCTATCAAGACCCCAGAAGCACGGGGCCATGACAGCAAGGGGACAGGCCAGGGCAGAGCCCTGGTTATGTCACCCCATGCTGTCACAGTCCCACGCTCTCAGGGTCTCCATTGAGCAAGCCAGATCCACCATTTTGCCAAAAGGCAAGTTTTGTCCTAAACCCTATCAGCTCCTGGTTATTTTATGCCCCGAAGCAAGATGGCTTTTCGATGCTTGGGGAAGGCATATATTCCCAGTCCTGTTTTTTGAAAACTTTACTAAGCACTCAACCTTAATTTAATCTTCCAGTAAGAACTGCCACAACTTAAACTACATATCAGAGTAAAAACAAACAAACCACTCACTATTTCTTTGACCAAAGTCACAGTTCTCTTTGCCCCTTCTTCCAAGAAGACAAACAGAATAGTGACAGTTACCTCTGTGTTATTCATTGTTTTCTACACCTGCATCCTTTGCAAGCCTCTGCTTGTCAACCTTTGGGCTCAACCCCAATACACAGCACACTGAAGTGGGCTCCATCAGATTAAAACAGCTGCCTTATGTCTAGCAACTGTTTGAGATCCCTTACTTTTCTAGAGGGATGAACTAGAATTGATCTGCCCTTTGGGAGAGGGATGCCAGCACCCTTCCTTGTAATTCTGCTCTCTGTGTCTGCATTCATCTCGCTTGTCACTCTCAAATACCTATCCGCTTTTGTGTAATGCTAACATGCTGGTGTGGGAAAAAGACGAGAAAAATCTAGCCTGGATTTCCCTTCCAGTCAAGGGACTCAATTCAGCACACTTATATGGAGATCAACTACACAGCTCTGAACAAATATTCATTAAAGAGGCTTCCACCACAAGATTGCTGCCTGAACATAAAAATCAAGACTGCAAGGATTTATAGCTATACAGATGGCATATTCACTTCCCCTCCAATAATTTTTATCAGTGGCAACATGAGCCCTGAGACTAAATCAACACTAGGCCCCCAAATTCCTCAAAATTTAAATTTTACTGCCCCATATGCACAGAGCGTGCAAATGCTCATCCCAAACCTCCATGAATGCTGGAAGGTCTGGTTTGACATCATGCTACAAAGTCTATGCATATTAATTCACAGATTGGCACAGTATAGGTCTCAGTAGCTAACATACCACGCTGAGTTCTGCAAACAGATTTCAGGGCCTATTACACTCTCCCTTTCCTCATCTAAATCAGAATAACTGCTGTAATCCACTGGCTGCAGTAATGTGAAATGATATCAATCAGGCCCTGTGACTAAGTAGCGAACAGAACAACTCAGCATTCTGTAAAAGAAGACGAGCTTAAATGCGGTCTCTCTCTCGAGGAAGTCTTTCCCCCGTGCTAATTCACAGTAGCTAAACAAAGACGCAGCTTGGGAAAGCAGGATGCCTCAGACTTAACACACAACTGTAACTTCCATCTTGGAAACAAGGAAATAGGTGATGAATTGCCTTAATCAATGCAGATTCTTCTGCACTTCCCTATCAAAACTTCAACATTTATTTTTATTATGATAAATAACCACACCTCAAGGATTGCTTTCCACTTCAAGTGTTTGCACAAATCTGTTCATCAGCCAGTCTACATAGTCCAAGATCTGTCACTGAGACAAAGTCATTCGTTCTCTTGGCTAACAATATGGATAGCCACCTACCTGAGCTCTCATGCAACATTTATATGGCCATCTCCTCACAGGATTCCACACGCAGAGCTCCCATTGAGGTATTCTAGGCTTTTACGTTAAAACTGACAGCAGCAGGTGGCCTACAGCTAAATCCATTTTTAACAAATAATCATGGATTTTAATCCAAAACCCAGGGAACAGGGCTTCACAAAATGAGACAACTTGTGCCAGAGCTGTAGCACAGAACTTCTAGTTTGCACTGGGTTTTTGCACTTCTAAAACAGCCGGCCAGCACGGGGCAGTGACTACCAAAAAGACAATTTGGGGAGGAAAAGAGATCCTTAAAAGACACCAGCTACACCGACAGCAAGTAATAGAGAAAGCAGCTTCACTCCTGGATTCTCCATGGGCCAAGTGTCAAGCAGCGGTGGATTTTTGCTGCCTATTCATAAAACCAGATTCTGCTGGAAATTCCAGAGTTGCTCACGACCAATGCAGTAATCATAACAAGTTAGAAGTGACAGCAATTTGTTGCTGTGGTCATTTGCTTGTCCATAAATACATGGTCCACCGTCTAGTTTATTAGTTTTACCTTGCACACTCCTGGAGCTGTTGCCAGCTGTTATTAGTCAGTGAGACCTCAAGGCCTACTCTGCCGTAAAACCCTGGGCATAAAATAATTATTCCTTATCCCTGAAGTGGTTACAAATCAAATGAAGGTGAAGGAAAGGAATTGCTTTTTCCTTTTCTTTGGTGCTCTCTAGCGGCAAACATGTGGAGGAGAGAGAGAGAGAGAAAGAGACTGTGCCAGATGGCAGATAGGACTGAGGATGGTTCAGAGCAAGGGAGATCTACCACCTCGTGCCCCTACAAGAAGGAAATGGATCCCTGAGCCCCACTCACTGGGACAGGGGTATTACGCTGAAGCTAAAGGAAGGGAGACATCCAAAAATAGGCAAGCAGTGAGTTGTATGTAGAAGGAATGGGAAGTCAGACCTCACAGGTTTCTGTGCCAGCCCCAGCAACTGCTCTTAATGCTGCAGATCATGACAACATATACAACTCACTCACTGTCATACCGTCCTAAACTGAAGTTTCAAGTTAAAAGTGCCCCAGTTATGCACTCTGAATAACACATGGATCATGTTCATGCGGCAGGGACAGAGGCTGGTTTTTCAACAGCACTGGGAACTACTGGCTGCTCAGAGCATTTAATAAAATCCACACAGAGCAAGAGGTTTCATTTCCTAATAGAAAAATACCCATTTTACACATGGCAAAACTAACTGCTGCACATTCACCTCGAAAGCCTACCCTATCCATTTTTGGGAGCAAGTTTTTTCTGCTGAGCATGAAACATGGGCAGTATCTGTGCATGCACACATATTTCCATGAACATAAATACTGTGTAGCTTCTCAGCTTTACCGGGAGCATACACAAAACACCCATTTTTTAATATTAGGTAACACTGCTGCTGCTGTTGTGCCTCAAGACCTTCTCATGGAACAGCTCCATTTTTCTAGATTCTCTACAGAGACCAAGTGGTAAACCCAACCCAGAAAAAAGATTCCTGTTCCATCCTGTTCCATCTTTCAAAGTCCAGGCAAAATTTCTCAAGGTATCCCTGGCTTTCCCCTTTTATCAGCAAGACAGTGGAGCCTAAAGTTCATACTTGCAGTTGCTTGAGTTTGCAGAGCTGGGGTTCAGGATGGAGATGGCATGGAACCCTAACCTATAATCCATGTTGTGGCAATTACGGCAACTGTAGCCAGCCACCGTTTGTACGCTCATAACTAAAAGCAATTGGGATAACTGTATTCTTAAAAGCAGAGAAAATATATATCTAGCCTACTGCTAAATACTTCAAGTCACATTTTCCCCTCATCAGCTTGGAGCCCTGCATATCAAACAAAAACATGCAAAGCAACAAATTCGAGTCACATTTTGTCACGTCAGCTCCTACCTTCAACATCAACTCAGTCTGCTGCTTGGTATATAAGACTCTCAGAGTTCGATATGAAAATCTAACAATAGTATTTTCATCACCTCCACCCACTGGCAGTCAGCAATTTCTCCGTATAAAACTTGTCACAGTTGCACTACCTTGGCTTTCTTCATGTGACCCATCAGTTTTCCCAGATCTTCAACATCAATGACAGAGCTAACATCTCCATCTTCCTCAGCTCCCGACTCTTCCTCACTGGTGGTTTCAAATAACTCTTCCACCTAGGATGAATCAAAATGCAGAAGGGATTTTTAGAAGGCTGCCTTCCATGTCACTGATAAAACACCCACCAACCCCAGCCCAGGGAATCAATGATATGGCATCCAACAGTATTCTGGAAGACTACCACCAAGCCAGCTTTGGACCCACATAACAACCAATGTCACAGAAGTAATTCAAACATTTCACTTTTAACATGAGTTTAACAGTACAAAACCTGTTACAACTCATGATGTGGTTTCCAGATTCATTCTGCTCTTTCACCTGATCGGTCTTTTTTGCTACCATGTCACTGAAAATAAGGACTTTGGTGACTCAACTCCATTAGAATTCAAAGGGACTTTGGGTGCCTAATTTTCTTAGGCTCCCCTCACAGTTGGAGTAAGCAGGATAAAAGTAAAGATGAGAGAAGGGAGCCTGCCTTACTTTCCAGTAAGTCAGGCTGCTATATCAACAGAGTTTACAGTGGCAGCCTAAGGAAAAGACAGCCCATTCAGCAAGTAGAGAACCTATTTTCTGCCAAGGTCTGTTGCACCACTAATGATAAGTTCTTGTGCATAATAATAATACAGAGCATGAGGGGGGAGCATTCAAGCTTCTCAGCAACTGTTGGGTTCACAATCCATTGAGCAAGAGAGATTATTCAAGGCACATTTACACAAAACATTTACTGCCCAGGTGACTAATTCTCTGTGCAGTAAACATCTCGGCATCTATATGTGCACTCCATTAGGCTGGAGTAAACTAATTTACTCCACAGAAGTAAATATGAGTACCATCCTGCTGCAGACTAAAAAACTCTACCGCAGTGCACACATAGACACTGCCCCAAATGGCTGGGGCATGAGAGTGATTCAGTGAGGAGGCTGCTGCATCCAGCCTCTCTACCACATATTGAACTGCGGGGAGGAGCCCCAGGCTGGCAGGCTGACTCCTGGGGCCATCTGCCAGCTGGGAGCTGCTCCAGCCTAGCTCAATGTGCTCCACATGAATAAACTCCAAAGCAATGAGCCACAGACGTTATTCATGCGCAGTAATAGCACATGTAGTCGCATCCCTCTTGATCAAAACTGCAGCTAACAAACACCATGGAAAAGACAAGAGCAATACAGATTCAGAATGGAGACAGGGCGGGCTCATATATCATGGCTCCACCTGCAGCTATCAATGCCGGTAAGGAAGAGAAGTTCATGGGATGAAATGTTAGTGGGGTTCAAACTGTACATGTTCCTATACTGCACAAGGGCTGGGAGGATAAGACGACCCTTATGAGTAATTAATCTACTGGTCATGGCACGACCTTCCTTACCTTTAGCAGTAAGCATCCTTCTGACATCCCCACACTTCCACTCCATGTGTACCTCCCCCTCATTTCAGGGCCCACTACCAATTATCTGGCCCTCTCCTTCACCACGGGACCAAACTAACCTGAGCCCATGGCACAGAAGCAAGGAGCCAAAATGTAAGGTGAAGGTCACACCACTGTTCTTCACCCTGATCTGTGGAAGGGAAGAAGGAAAGGATCCAAAAGGATCTCCAGGTTCACTAGAGCCATCCCTGCTATGAGACTATTATGATGGAATTAAGGCCACCTTACTTGGCCAAGAAGACTCCCTCTACCTCAGAGTTTTCCTGCTCCGACACCCTTTGCTCATGATCGGATCCCTCCCTGCTCTGCTTCACTTTGGACTTGCACTTCCCTTTCTTGCAGTTTCCACTACAGGACTTCTTCTCCCCTTTGCAAAGGGCCTGGAGCCTAAGGAGGAACCTGGCCCTCCAGGCAGCAAAGTCAGCCTCAATGCTGCCATGCTTGCTCTTGGCTACATTGCAGTCTCCTTCTGCGCGTGTCATAACACGATTGGCCCCGAGCATCCACAGCCATTTGTCAATGTTTTTTCCAACCTAGAATGGGAGACAGAGAACAAAAAGCCCATTAAAATGTTCCCACAGCTGAGAGACAGAGTCATTTGAGAAACAAACTGGACAGAGTTTACCCAGAGAGATGACTGGATGCACAACCACAGCAGAGCACATTAGTGCGACAGCTGTGCTCCAATATCATCTCTGCTACTGATCAGGAGACTGGGTTAAGACCATTCATTCACTGCCTCTAAACCTCACTGTTTCTTCACCTTTAAAGCCGTTTTACTATCATCAGTCACATAATAGGCAGTCTCCAAGAGCTAGGGATTTTTTGGTCCAGAATTGACTGATACCAACATGCCCCGATACATTTAAAATACATGATGTGGTGCCAGCCCATGCAGTACTGGACAAATATACTAACCTAATGATAAGCTTCATCATTTTTTTCCTCTCTAGTTTAGATTAACTTGGTTAGTAGGTCTGAATACTTTCAGAGAAGGCCCCAAGAACAGTATTTATATGGTCCCTCACAGCAAGCAAAAAGGAGATGATGGAAAAGGCAACAAGCAAGAGGGTCCTTTTGTCCTTTGAAAAGCGAATGTAAATGGACTACAGCATCCTAAGTAAAAAAAGAAGTCCACAAGTTCTTGCTGAACCAGTGAGACTCACTCCCTTTCTCTCTGAATCGATACTGTGCTCACACAAAGGCTGTGTTATCAAAGGTTATGGTCCAACACAATTCCTATTCAAATCCACAGAAAATCTTCATAACTAGCTCACCAATTTCCTCACAGAAACAGTCACCAGGGACACCCAACACGTGAGCAACAAGCTGCTCTGATGTGCTGTAATTACAGTGCATCAGAGCAGATGCAATTAATCGAGTCTTCTGAAGCGTGGTAATTACCACACTTCAGCAGACTCCAGTGTCTCATGTATCAGCTTCCCCGTGCTTAAAAGTGGCAGCGGGGGCACTTTACCTAAAGCTCATTCAACGAGCTTTAGATAAAGCACCGCTGCCACCATTTTTAAGTGCGGGGGCGCTGACACACAAGATGCTCAGAGTAGCTTCCTCCCCTCCCCGCCCCCACTTCCAGAGTGCACATATAAATGCCCCAGAACACTAACAGCCAGAACTGTATTAACACTGAAACCTTGGCAACAGCATGGGAATCCATGGGTTTGGAGGATAGTCCACAGCTTGTGGGATAAGGAGACAAGAGACAGAGACTTCAGGGAGCCTTACCGTATTGTAGTGGTCGATGTATACCGAATTGCCCAAGCCAAACACAGCATATCTCATGCCCTTCAGATATGTTTTGCCAAACCTGAAGTCATTTGCAGCCTCTTCTAACCACTTGCAGAACCAGGCTGCATTCTCAGTTGGCTGTCCCTCTGTGTAGGTTGCAACTAGGAACACACAGACATTTTTGCTGATTGTCTAAGGATAACAGAGCAGAGAAAAGGAATAGTTTACAAGACAGGGCATTGACTATTCTAAGCCAGCTTTCCCATCACAGGATATCATGACAAAGGGTTAATCTGAGAGGTCTGTAAATTAAAAATGCATAGACACTGTTGAGATCATGAACTATGAATCTGCATTTCAACCTCTACAGAACCTCCAAGGACCTCAAAAGGACTTAATGAACATGAATGTGCTGTCACAGTCCCACGTTCTCCTGGCTGTGAAGTTCCAGGCAAGTTGCTCACTCTCACTGAGAAAGTCTGCGGCAAAACCAGGAAGAGCCCAGATACCCCCAGTTCTCAGACACAGACTCTCATTCTCAAGACACTGGCTTTTTTCTGTAGCCAAACACTGAAGAGCTCTGTGACTCCACACAGGATAGGAAAGTGTTCTTCAAACACAGGTACATTAGACTTGCAGGGAGCAGAGGAGATGCCTGCAGGGGAACACAGAGGGAAGAAACAGCCAGGCCCTTCTACATCCTCAGGAAATGGTTCCAAGTATTTTACCAACCTCCTCAGCTAGGCAGTCATCGGGATCGTACTCTCTCATGTTAATAATTTCTGCAGGCAAAGTAAGGGCGATCATGGCTTCAGCAAGAACTGCTGCAAACCCCTGGGGAGACAAGAGAAACCTTTAACTACATCAATCCAAACAAAGTGAGTGCTGAACAAACTCAATTCTGTCTGGCTGTCACGAGAGGGTGCGAGACACCTATAAACCTTGCAATGAGTAATGGATACCAGAAGAATAATATTTAATACAATGTACAGAGGTAAAACAAGGATGCACATGGATGGCATGGTTGTCATATTAGCTAGCATTCTCTTTCTGGGAGGAAAAAAGGTTCAGACAGTTTTATACATTTTCCAGACTAGTTACATGCACACAGGAGAGAGAGAACTTTAAGGTAGATTGGTCTTTGAGAAAGAAACAGTATAAAGCAACACCTGCCCTCATAAGGGTGTTTAGACAGCAGACAATTGAGAACATAAGGGTGTTTATACATGTGCTTTGAGAGTTGGGGGTGGGAACCATTTTAATTAAAGCAACTCCAAGAGCTGCTCTAATTAAAGCGCCCGGAGCATCTCATCTATCAGTATCCTTGTACTTCAAAATGGCAGCAGGAGCACTTCATCTAAAGCTCGTCTACCTAGCTTTAGATTAACTGCCCCTGCCATCATTTTGAAGCATGGAGATGCTAATACATGACACAGGAGACTGCTGAAGCACGGTAATGACCACACTCCAGGCGACTCTATTAATCAAGTCTGCTCTGCCACACTGGAATTACCGCATGTCGGAACAGCTTTCCTGCTTGTGTACAGGCACCTTAAGTTCTTATCTATGATCTACAGCCCTTTGGGTCAGAGCTGAATACTTTTTAATCTAATTCATTTCTCACTATTTATTTTTCGTATTGGCCAATTAAGGCTAGCAAGTTCCACTTTCAGGTCTCACCTCACCACAGTGTTTACAAGCCAGACCTATTTACACTTTGACACCCTAGTGTCATTTTGCATTCCCTTTAACAAAATGGATTAAAGTGACTTTTACCTTAGCTGTGCCAGTCTGTGATCCATAGAAAATCTTCACCCCTGCCACATAAACCTCTTTTGCCTTTGGGGTTGTGTATCCATTAACCAGTACATCGTCAGTTACTTCCAATGAAGCTGGCTTCCTGCTGGCTTTTCCATCCTACAAAACAATAACAGAATCTCACCCTTTCCCTTTTCAGTCAGTTTCACATACCCATCATGCACACAAGCCATACTGTCATAAGCAGAATATCGTATTTAAAGGACTAACAGGCCAAGGCTGAATGGCAACTGCTCTTTGCAAAATGAACCAATGTGACTGCTTGAGAGAGCTCCTTATACACAAGATGCACAGAAAGCATTCAGCAGGCCATTCTTCAGCTGGAATCTTAACACACATCAAATACCATGACTTTCAAGTACCCCAAACTGCATTTAAACTTCAATAGTTTTGAACTTTCCTGACTCTAGAGAGGACCAAAGTGAAACGAAGCACCATGTTACATAGCAAAGAGGGATACGTTTCACTGGTGGGTTCACTGCCTCTTGAATAAGTATGCTGGAATCTTTTCAGGCCAAATGATACAATGCTAGGACTGGGAAATATCACTTACTTGCTTTTTGATTTTGCCAGCAAAGAACTGAATGCAGATCCAAATACTGATACCAAAAGCTGCACAAGAATAGATGTAAAACCTGTGTAGCCACAAGGACATCAGGTGAGTGTAGAGGTAACTCCAAATATCCACTGATGCGTCTGAAAGGAGAATGAATCATGGCAGGAGCAGATTTAGACAAGAACAGATTTAGGTTAGACATCAGGAAGAACTTCTTTACAGTGAGGGTTACCAGAATCCGAAATGGGCTTCCAAGGGAGGGGGTCCCCGTACCCTGCGGGTCTTTAAAAGCAGACCGGACAAGCACCTGGCAGGGGTCATCTGACCCCAGCGCTCTTTCCTGCCCAGGGCAGGGGTTTGGACTCGATGATCTACTGAGGTCCCTTCCAACCCTAAAAATCTATGAAATCTATGGCACTCAAAAAGAGCAAAAGCAATGACAGCTTCCTTCAGCGCCAACCCACTTAAAGCAAGCAGAAAACACACACGCAGTATCTCGCAGTCCCACGATGGAGCCTGCCCGGTCTACAAACCCCGCCTGGACTTGTGCAATTGGAGATTGCCTCTCAAATCCATTCGGAAGAGGCCAGCTGTCCCTTCACCTAGCAAAATAAGGTCTTGGCGCTGGATCTGAACCGCATCCTCATATCCCAGATAAAGCACGGACACTGTAGCGCACTTCGAAGAGTCACGGGGTGATCGGACCGTAGAGAAGCGGGGCGGGAAGGGACCTCCGCAGCTCATCTAGGGAGGATTGTCAAAACTCCACACAAGACGACCCCCAACCCTGACACCAGCACCTGGCCTGCCAAGAGGGAAGCAGGGGAACCGCCGCAGCCAAAACCCTGCTTCCACGAGACGTCGTCAATATGTGCTCGAGGGGTCTCCGGCCACTACAAGGCGCCTCTCCCCGCCCCGCCCCCCAGTCCGGACCACTCTGACCAGGGGGTAAAATCCCTCCTGAACCCCAGGCTAGGGTGGGCATCGTAGAGCACCATCCCCTGTCCTCTGTGGATACAAAACCTGATGCTTTTATGTCCTCTCTTAGAGAGAAACGTGTGCTCTCTTTCCTGAGGAGAAACGTCCTCTATTTTTCTCTTCAAGAAAAGGGGAGAGGAGAACAATAGGCGACATCAAGGCGTCAGGTTTCGTATCCCCTCCCCCAAACCCTGGCGCCCGCCTGGCCCTGAGCAGAGGCAGCTGCAGTCCCAGGCCGGGCTCTCCTCACGGGTCGGATGCTCCCCGGCTCCCGGCCCCCGCCCCCCCGCGCCCGGGCCCTCACCCATGCCGAGGCCGCAGCGAGGCGGACACGCGCGGGAGCGAGGGGAGACGGCGGAACGCCGCGCGCTGGGGCCGCGTTTCCAGCCGCTCTCCTTTCCGAGCCGGACCCCGCTTGCCGCCGGCGCCGTGACGCCACAAGGGGGCGCAGGGGTAAGCGACCAATGGGGAGCGGCGGAAGTTGGCCTCGCCCCTCCCCCAGGGGGACAGGGAAGGCGGCGGACCCGTACGCAGTGGAGGTGTCGCCATGTCGATCTTCACCCCCACCAACCAGATCCGCCTCACCAACGTGGCCGTGGTGCGCGCCCGCCGCGCCGGGAAGCGCTTCGAGATCGCCTGCTACCGCAACAAGGTCATGGGCTGGCGGAGCGGCTCGTGAGTGCGGCCGCGCCCGGCGGGGAGCGATGGGCCTATGTGGGCGGGGTGGCCGGCGGGCGTGTATCGGGCCCGGGCAGGAGGGGCCGATGGCTCCTCCGACCCCGGACAGGGCAGATCTTGGTGTTCTTGTGTCCCTCGGTGGCGGGCAGGATGTGTCGCGGCACCTGCTAGCACAGGGGTGGATGCGGGGAGGACCCAGCCCCCCCGCCCCCCGCTTCATATCCACACGGGGTACACGAGTCTCCCTTGCTTTATGCGGCTTCTGCACTCACCCTTTTTAAACCCAAAATTCGCGGTAAATCCCCACTCAGGGTGGTGGGAGCCCGCTGTCGGCTGCTTTGTGCTGTGCAACGTGCATCAAAATAAAGCATCCCGTGCGGAGCCGTGCGCCACGTCGTCTGCGACGTGTGTTTCTGTAGTTGCCTGCCCCGTTATGGCTTCTGCGCATCCCGCTAACTTATCTCCTGCTCCTCTCAGCTGTTGCCAAGTCCCAGCATTGTCTTGCAGAAGTGGTAGAAATGGGCCTGGGGGTCAGTGCAGTTGAGGTCTTGGAACCTCTCCCTGTTTGTTACATTGTATTTGAAATTTGAAATTTGGCCATTGTCCACAAATGCATGTACTGCATAAAGCAAGGGAAACCTGTGCACGCCTCAAAAAAGGTTGAAACTCCCTGTGCTAACACAGGGCTGTCCTGCCCCACAGCCCACGTGAAGGCAGTAGGTCAGGAAGCTCCTGCCACTTGCTGTGGCCCAGTCCAGTGCACTGGCTCTGGTTTGGGATTCTCATGTGGAGTGGACACAGGACAAACGCACCCGCGTGAAGTCCAAGGGATGCCTTGGACAATGTATGGGCTTCATCCAAACTGGCTTCAGGGCCATGTCTGATGCGAGCACTGCACGTGGCACATGCCAGACCAGCCCCATGTGCAGGATTCAGCACACACAGCCAGGTCCAACACATGCCATGCGCAGTGTCAGTCCAAGACCTACAGGCCGGAGCCTGCTAGCTGCATCTCCAGCAGCCCCATGCTAACAGACTAATCCTCCTTGAAATGACAAAGGGAATTTAATTTCTCCATTGCGTGCGGTGTAGTCGGGTTTGCAGAAGGTCCCACAATACACTCTTAGGTGCCAACAGTGAGTTATGGGGCTGAGGAGGGCTGCCCACACAGCCAAGTTACTAGTTTCCACTAGTTGGAGCTGCAGTCTCAGACCCCTAGGCCCGTTCCTTGCTCCCTCAGTTAACAGCATAGCAGTATTTTGGGTAGTTAACACTAGAGACATCAGACAGTTTCCAGGCATCTTCTAATCCTCTGTACAATCCTTTTACCAGTGAAAAAGATATCGAGGAAGTTCTGCAGACCCACACAGTGTTTGTCAATGTCTCTAAAGGCCAAGTTGCAAAGAAGGAAGATCTCATCAAGGCTTTCGGGACTGATGACCAGACAGAAATCTGTAAAATGGTGGGTTCTGCATCCATGCAGGAATACAGATAGCTGATTGTTATGGGCAATGCAAGATCCAAGTTGCCTGCTATTAAAAGTCAACTAAACTGAATCTCCCTCTGCTCCTGCTCAAGTTCTAAGGTTTTCTAGCGTATTATTCTTCCTTTCGGAGATTGATCACAGAATCCCCCTTTTGGGTAGGAAAGTGTTTGAATTCTGTCGTCTTTTTAAGAATACCAACTTGAGCCATCGTGTTAAATCAGCATGCTGAGAGCTGGCGTGTATGGACACCTACCTACTTGCTATTGGCAGCATTGGTGTTAACTCTTGAGAGATGTTTTTCAATTGCTAACAAACCAGCGGCCCAGAATGGAAAGCACTGTTGTTCCATTTCTTGCGTTATTTTTTTAGCTATGTGTATAAATCTGTGTTCTGTACTGACACTTTTGTTTGAGAAGCCTGGTCACAAAGGTTTTGGGGTGGGGGGCGTTGTTTGGGTTTTTTTAATTACACGTATTTTTATAATAGAGCAGGGATTAATTAGTCACTTTATGCTTTGTAATCAAATAAGAGTAATGGTGCTTATTCTGAAACAGTTGCAGAGTTTAGATATTTTTTTCTCTTTGAAATTTTTAGCTTGATGCATCGAATTTAACATTTGAAAATGCTGGTTTCTTTTTTCATCTCTTAAAGAATTGTTGTTTATACCTTTGCATAATTGTTTGTAGTTAGAAATTAATACTCCAATTTAAAAATAAAAGTTGAAATACATAATAATCATTGAGAACAAGGCAATGCCATTCTTGCCATAAAGTTTCTTATGGCATAAGAAACTTTCTTAACAGAGGCTTTTATTTTTGATCCATTACTTCCAGATCTTATCAAAAGGGGAGTTGCAGGTGTCTGATAAAGAGCGACATACACAGCTGGAGCAGATGTTTAGAGACATTGCAACAATTGTAGCCGAAAAATGTGTCAACCCTGAAACCAAGAGGCCGTACACTGTAATCCTGATAGAAAGAGCCATGAAGGATATTCACTATTCGGTCAAACCGAACAAGAGCACCAAACAGCAGGTCAGTAGTGCGCCCTAAACACTCAGGTTGCACTTCAAGGAGTTTATTTTGGTGTGCAGTTTCTGATGCTAAAGGGCTGACCGACAGGTGGCACTAGAGCAGATTGCTCAAAGCAGACCCGGGATGCAAATCCTCAGAGCATGGTTTAGTAACTCTTCGTGATGTGGGGGGGGGGCGTGGTGAGGTGAAGGAAACCAACAAAAACAATACTGCTGCTGTTTTATAGTCTTCTAAAACATATTGTTTGTGCTCCAAATCCTACCTGCTATTAACATGAACAATGCATTTAGCCTTACCTTTGAATGTTGTGGTTTTATAGTTCTACAGTAGAACTATAGCCAAATTTCCAGTTTTTCTAAAGACTTGCAACAAAAACCCAGCAGTGCTTGGTGGAAAAGATATGTCTTGTCACAGGAATCAGCTGCAAGCAGCACATCAGTCTCAATGCTAGAGAATTTCAGGAGAAGGTACTGAAAAACACTTCTGCCCATACAAGACATTGGAAGGCACTACTACATCTCGGTGTGGGCAGGTGATATTCGGAATAAATGAGTATAAGTGAGATTTCACTCGTATTTACTGTCTTTGTAGGCACTGGAAGTGATCAGACAGTTAAAGGAGAACATGAAGATTGAGCGAGCTCACATGAGACTGCGGTTAGTTCTCCCACAAAAAGAAGGGAAGAAGCTGAAAGAGAAGCTTAAACCATTGATGAAAGTCATAGAAAGTGAAGATTTCCATGACCAGTTTGAAATTGTAAGAGAAATCTGTTCTTGGTTCTGGGCAGTTTTGCTATTCTTACATGTAGCACTAGAGAAAACAAACAAGGGGGAAGCTGGGTTAGCCACAGTTTTATACTACATTTCTCAGCTTGCATTAGTTAGAGATACTGAGTGGACAGTGAGTTACCTATAACTTCCTGACACTGTCAAATGAAAGAAAATGGCATTATACTTTAATGGACTGTTTTAGCATCATTTTACATTGAACTGCAATGAAATACAATGCGGACAGCACTGTAATTTTTTTTTATATAGGATTACAGGAAAAATAAAAGATCTAGAATTGGGGAGCATCTGGGCCTTTTTGCAGTTTAATTGTTTTGAATCAATAATTTTACCATCACGTACAGCTTCCAAACTACCTCAGGGCAGTTGAGGTACATTGTTAAACAGGTTTTCAGTGGTGGCCAGGGAAGCTGCTTTTACTAACAGCTAACAGATCGGACATCTCTGCATAGAAAACTATCATACATAAACAGGAAATGGCATAGACTAAATTTTCTTGTGTGACTGATGATAATGTGAACTGTTTCAGGTATGCCTTATTGACCCAGGCTGCTTCAGAGAGATTGATGAACTGATCCGGTGCGAGACAAAGGGGAAAGGCACGCTGGAAGTAGTGAGCCTGAAAGACGTGGAAGAAGGCGATGAAAAGTTTGAATAAACGCTCTTCAGGAACAGCATTTCTGTGATGGATGCTGTATTAAGAGGCAGGTCCATCCTGCTATGCCCTTACACTTTTCCAGCCTATTGCTGCCAAATTTTTGACACTAGTTCTACCTGGGATTTTTTCCATGTGGTGTTTTCTTGCACTTACTTGCATAACAGGTGACTTTGAATAGGAAGTATTTGAGTGCTCTAGCCAAGGTAAAGTTAAAGACCTAGCATTGAAAGGCTCCCTGTTAGCTTCTTTCTGCCGGGGTGTCTACCGCAGCTGAACACTGTTTGATTTAGATAGTATGCCAAGCTGTTTTTGCTTTACCTAAATTCAGTGCTGCATAGAAGGCTTTGTAAAAAACCTATAGACAAGCAAGTGATGCGTCATCCCTAAAACAGCACACACAATGAAAGCTAGGTGCCCTAGCCTGCTAGAGAAACGTATTGATGACTTGAGGACTGTTCTTGCAGCCTTCATTCAGTGGGGACAAACAGGACACTATTTTTTCAAAGGAAATAAGTTCACAGAGTAATTTATTCTGACAGCTGTAGTTGGATAAATTAATAACAAACTTGTTTATACATGAAATAAAGCAAGTATTTTTGTTATAGTGTAGGAGTCATCAGTGATGATGACATATCTTTCTGCTAGGCTAAAGCGATAGCCTTTGCCAGTGAGCTACGGCATGATGTTCCTCTCTTGCTGTTCTCGCTGGCATGCAAACTCACTACTGAAATTAACGAGGTCTGTAATGGGGAACAGCCTCTGGCTGCTACAACAGACATGCTTCTCTTGGACCTTCATTTCCCGCTAGTAAACATTGCACATGCTCCTTTTCTTATCCAATCTAAGGAAGTAGGAAGGTGTTTCTGCTAGTCTGTCTTTATTCTAAAAGTCTCTAGTCAGTGTCTATGTAAAACTTCTGACAAGGGGCTTGAGTGTAAAATGAAAATCTATATGGAGTACTACTGGTAAGATACTTTACAGAGCACTAGTTTGAGCTAGATACCCTGTGTGTGTATGTAATACAACTATACACTAGGCTCCTCAGAGAGCAAGAGATTCATCCTTCCTGAAAGAGGGTAGAGTAGCAGCGGTGGGTTAAACTATTAAACATGGAGGTTCAGCGAACTCCACAGCCACAGCTAACAAAGGCAAAGCAATCAGAGTTTAAATTAAATTCTGTGATAGGAGTATTGAGCAGCAAAATGTGTGCTAATTAATAGAATCCACGGTGCCTGGTGCAAGGGGTAAGTTCATCATTTGCATTACATGACAAGCACAGCCACGTCCCTTCATCTCAGTTATATAGCATATGTTTTCTACACAGAGGTAAGACTGCTAACGTACACAAGCAAAGACAATCAAAGTCACCTGAGGTAAGCAAGAGCTGGAAAGTCCTCTGTAAATGAGAGTAGGAGGGAGTGCCCTTAGCAAAAAGACCCATTGGTTCCCCCAGCCTCAGCTTGGTGTAAGGCCAGCTTTGAAAAAGTCTTTAGCTGTACCAGAGTTCCACAGATGGAGCCTATAGCCCAGTGACCCTAAGCCCCTTTTAAGTGGGAGCAAATTCAAAATGCCTGCTCAGCTGCAACATGTCACTGCTACCTGTGTAAGTTAACCACCATAAATACCCCAGTCTCTTCTCTGGGGACACGGGCCCAAATTCAGAGGCCTACAAACACCATGAGGCTCATAAGCTTCTCTGTAGACACGTCCTTACTGAACCATGACAATTCCTCTTTCATATACACTCTGCTAAGTGGTGAGAGTAAACACTAATATTTAATGTGTCACTGGCACCTGGTGTTAACATCTGGTTGACATTACATTGGGCACTTTATGAGACTCTCATCCAATACTTTGGGTTGTGTGGAAACATAACATTGCATTGCTTACAACCACAAGGTCTGTTTTCCTTTACAGTTTGGTGTCTGGAACAGCTTGGTGGCTACCCAAGGGAAAAACCCAGGATTTGAGCCTGGTCTGATGTATAAGCTTATTGAGAGCCTTGCAAATCTATCTCTGTATTAAAGCCCTTTCTGCACTTGGAGGGGGTGAGTTGTAAGTTGTTTCTAGTAGTAGAAGTTCTTTTTGATTTAAAAAATTCATAGACACTTGGTTTATTTACGTGTCAGCAAGGATCTTTGCTTGGTATCAAAATAAACCCCAGTAAAAGCGTATGATGATCAAGTGTGCTAATTTTCCAGTCTTACCCTCTTCAGTGGGAGCCTGTATTTCCCTGCACAGTCTGAATAACATGGGTAACAGCTGAAAACGCAAGATATGCATATAGGGGGAAACAGTGGTTATGCTGGGCTGTGAGGATGAAAGCTGAGAGTAGTTTAAAAGAAGATGCATCTACCATACATGCCCTTAATCACATAAGGGAAATCATTTATTTGGCGTTTCATCTTTTGCCTTAATTCTAAAGCAGAGTAATAGAGACTAACCAGCCAAGAAGCTAGTGACAACAAAAGTGAATGGAAACCTTTTTAAACATTTCTGATTTTTTTTTTTAATTTCGGTTTTTAGGACTCTAGTTACGAACATTAACATCTATTTTTACTTTATGGTCTTGCACACACAGACACTTTCAGTAACAAGTATATTATCATCTTTTCCAGACTTCGGCAGTTGGAAGAGTTCTCAGTTAAATATACTTTTGATGCACAGAATCTGAAAGTACTGATTGGTTCCGCTGGAAAGAAAGGAGGTGCTTTGTGGCATATGCCATATTTTATGGTCCATCAGACATGAGTCCATCTTTAGCAGACACTAATGGGTGCCCTTTGTCTCTAGCGCTTTCTGAGTAGCTTGCACAGAACTATTCAGTTACACAGCAGACAAGCGTGAGCAACTAAACTGCTCTCAACACAAAAATAACAGAAACCTCATGCTTCCACACTAAGGATTTATCCTGCATCCGGGATTAATCAACACAAGAGATCTGTGAACAAATGGGGAGGAAAAGGTCCCAACAGAATCTTAAGTATGTGAACAGTTATATTTGTGAAAGTTAGACTGGTATAGCATAAGTATTTGAACAGTATCAGCGTCATCCCCAATTGATAAGATTTAAAACTAAAGTCCTGGATGCTACATAAACACAGATCCTGCCGCATTTTTGTAAATGCACGGTTTTTTCCCTTGATTCTCCAGTCCAAATCTCTCTTTCCATCAGCGTGCTCGATACTGTTGTCTTCCACGCTTCACTTACGGGTCTGGCATTTCATCAGTATTGTGTCCATCAGCTTTCAAAACACTTTAGGATAAAAGACCTCAAGCATAAAAGTGTTTCCTTGCAAAGTGCATGAAAAGTAAACAAGATGCAGTTTGGCTCCTCTGTTTTGCTTGTTTGCAAAAATGCTTATTATGTCCCATTGACATTTTTAATATAAGCAGCATATGCTGCTTGTTTAGAAGGTGCACAGCACCATGCTGTCACTACAGAACAGATTTTATGCTGATATATTTCAGCAGCTAGAACTACAACATGTTCTTGCATAAATCTTTTTTTTCTTGTCAGGCAAATGCATCATCACAAAGTTTTGCCTATTCACCTCTTTGGGAAAACATTACCAAACTGTCAAGATGTTTCAAATGTAGATCACATCTGAATCGTGTTGCTGAACCTACACATAAATCAGAGACAAAAAAAAAAATTATTTCCACCGTAACATCCTATTAAGAATGTGAGTGGGAGCCAAAATTGTAAAACTTCTAGCTATGCACCAGTGAGCCTGGAAAGTCTAAAGATGAAGGATGTCACGAGCAGGGATCCTGTTTTTTTCTGATTAAAAATCCAAAATTCTCCAATTAAAACTTGGCTCACAAGTAGAATGGAGTCACTTGGTCTCATTTTAGCCCCTGTGTCATCAACTTACATACAGTCTTGAAAGGCCATTGTGGACAGGAAATCCCACAACTAGTATAACTACCAGTACATACATATCTTGGGACTAAGGTAGACGGAGGTTTCCCAACCTAGTGCCATTAATCTTTAAGTACTACATTTATTCAACTTTTGAAAAAGATCAAATCAGTCTCCTTACCTTTACAATCTGTTTTCTAGTTCCTGTGCCCACGTTGCTGGCAACCAAGGTATCTGTTTGAAAAGGTGACTTTCCCATGGGCTCCATACATTGATTTTTGTTAGTACATGGCCAGCTGCTTGTAGTATTTAGCGGGTAAGCAGGGAAAGGCCTCTGAAAATTTATGTCCAATGAATCCACAGCTTCAAAGGTTTTCATCCATGACGGGACCTTTAAAGAGCAGAACACAAGAAACATTAATGTTCTCACTACGCCAATTCACGTTAAGCCAAGAAGAGTATTAAAATGCACTGATCTGGAATTATGGGCCCCTCACCCATTCCCCAACATCACCTCCTTTTGTCTTTAAAATGTTTCACTCTTCAGTCACTTCTACCTGGTTTGGGGCTACTGAAAGGACTGAGTCCATGTCACTGTTGCACTGGTTAAGTAAGGGTCTAGGAACTGCGTATATGGAATCCCAAGAACCTTATGACAAATTATGACTTCACCAAAAAATACCACACTGCTCTGAACAATAAGCATCACCCAGAAGAGTATGGACTAGAAAAAGTGTCAGTGATGACAAAGTTTTGCTTAAATATCATGAAATGAACAGAATTCATTTTGTTTCAACAGCCTTCATATCATATGGGGAGTTTGGGATTATTGTGTGTGTGAAAGGATTCCACTCACAAAAAGCTTCACAGATTTAAAAAGGCTTTTTTCAACCTCTCAAGTCACACTTTTCAAATTTTCTGCCAGTGGAATCGGAGAACATGTACGGAACCAAAGTAAATGCTGTACCTTTAACATACATTCACATATACAATTATTTTAGGGATTTCAGTGCTCTGTCATGGTTCATGCTGCCAACAGGATACTTGTGAGCAACTTCCATGATATGGGTGAGCTTACTACACAACCTATACTTAAGATTACACACATGTCCTAAGGAACAATCCAAGGATCCAATAACTTCATTCCAATGAGAGTAGAGCCCAGTTTGTTTTTCCTCCAGCTTCAGAGCATGGATTTCTGACTTCAGTTCCTTCAATCGATCTTCAAATCTTTTGCTCTTGTCTAAGTAATCTAACCTGCAGTCCACATGAGGAGAAGCCAAAGAGGAGTCAAATTAATCAGTGAATTGCTCAAAAAAGGACTACAGTTATTTTTAAAGCTGTTTCATTCTCCTACTTTATATAACCCGAAAGTTCTTGCACTCAGCTTTTGGGACAAAGCCATTCTGGGCTTAAGTCTAATGATACTACACTAGGGATGAATTTGACACATATAGTGATTTGTCATTTATCTCAGTCCATTTGTACTTCTAACACTTGATCCCATAGGCTTGACAAAATGTTCCCCTTTTGTTTCATAGAGGGGAAAGGCTTTCAGTGACACTGGTTTTAGTTTTGGCTGTTACTATGGTCATAGTGCTCACAGGAAGTTTGCAGATTTTGGTTTCCTTGCTGAGGGGACAAGTGGGAACAATGAGAAATGAATCTGCCAGCTCCACTAAATGTTTCTCACTAGACGCAGGCCAGGCAGTACTAATAAATGTTTCTGATTCTTTCGCTGTCAGCAAATGGTCTATCAGCTGTATACAATATGATATAGTACACACAGGGAAGTAAGCATCACTTTACCTGCAGAAAACTTTTAACCTCTTGATTCTCTCTAAAATCTATGTTTGACAGCAGTATATATAGGATCATTCTGAATAACCTTTTGGCCAGATTTTAAAAGTCAGCATTTAAAGAAATACAAACAGTCACATCACAACAGTACAAATCAATGATATGCTTAGTCCACTATTCAGTGTCCAAAACAAAGCACTGCAACCAGTGCTGCAAAGGAAGGAAAAGCCCTCCTTGATGCACCAGGTCACTTGTACAATACTATAACTCAACACTAGAGGGATATTTATATCCTCTTATGCACTGTTACCCAAGCAGAGTAGCTGCTACCAGAAAAAAAAACGTGTCTTTAAAACAGAAATTTTGTATTCATCAAGGCTTGATTCTTAGAAAACATCTTTTCTCTTTGTATAAAGCTAGATGCTGTAAGATGCATCCATGATATGAATAGGAGGGCATGATCCTGCACCAGTAGAAAGATTCACCATGAGGCCAAGTAGATTTATTCCACCTCTAGTTTCTAAAATGAAGACTGCCTACTTTGTTAACATCTAGGAGCACTGTGGTACCTCTCTCTTTCTATCTCAAAGGACAGTCTCTTCAGGTCTATGTCTTTTAAATCCAGCTTTACAGATCCCTTGTCAAAGTTGACATCTCTGGTGTCAGCAGGTGAGTGATGAGGATATCGGGCTACATGCTGAAAGATTAAATGATATCAGAATAAGTTTATACCATAAGCAGTATAATTTGAACAGTTTTCTTCATTGGCAAGCAGCATCCCCAGCTTCTACAATATTTTTTTCTCAAAGTTGACTTCTTTAGTGCCAAGAGGTAAGAAATGAGGATAGTTGGTTACATGCTAAAAGATTAAATCTGTCTTCTCCGAGATAAAGTGCTCCACCCCACATATTCCGCGCCCCGCCCCCCCGAGTGGAAACGAGGTGACGTACAGGATAATTCAGCCGGGTTACATCCAAGAGTTTCTGCTTTGCTTTCCGTTCCGCTTCCCTGGCTTCGTGCAGATCCTGTTTGAGATGTTCAGCTTCTTTGGCTCTGTCAGACAAACACTGTGATGTATGCAGCAGATTTCAAACACAACAGGACACCGATTTCAGAGTTCTCTGCCTAACTAGCTTTTTGAGATCAAGAGCTAGGAACTTCTACAAGAGCCTTTCCTCAACAAAATGGTGAGGGTGAGTGTGGTAACATGGGACACCAGAAACCAGAAAAAGCAGAAGGAGATGACACTTGAGGACAATGACACTTGAGGACAATGGTGCATTAGCTGGCTGACTTTTACGTCCCTTTCATATCCGATATTTCTATGGACCCAGTTGTTCACCTACTGACTTGGAATTCCAAGACTCCTGACTACTAATTAACAAAGATTTTATCTAGGAAGTTAGGTTGAAAAGTACATGCTCTCTATTTTGGGAAGATGTTTGATACTGTCCTGCCACACATGAAGAGCCTCAGGGATGAGGTGAGGAGCACTGAGAGGCATGCCATCAACATCAGGACAGCATTAAGCCTTCAAAATCTGCCCTATAGTGCCAAAGGAATATATATTATTTACAACAGGGTTTATGTTAAGTGCATCACATTAGTTCAGGAAAGCTGTAATAGAACTTGTCCAGCTACGCTAATTAGTTTAAACAGTCTCCTCACTACTAGTAAATAGAATTAGCCAAAGACTTGTGGCTCACTGTAAGTGAAAGGTGTTGCCTATCATGTAAGAGCATAATTGACCTCGATACCACATAACACCCTCCCCATCTTGACCTCTTACCTGTTGCATTCATTATAATAAAGTTATGTTCACCTGGGTTAAGTACATAAACCAGTTAAGTACATGACATCTTTCAGCCCCTCTGTCTGCTTTGTAATATAACTACTAAATTCAGCTTCATAGCAGGCACCAGAAACCATGAAGGGGACCATCAAGGCATTGCTATTAGACACCTTGAAATTCACGGGGGCTACTCAGTTTGTGGGCAGCTAGTACCCCAGAACTGATAGAGATGGAGATGTGTTATTCAGCACTTAATGTGCACTGCTTACACCAAGTTTGTGTAAGCACGTAATCTTTTTGCAGTCCTGAGGCTATGGAAAGAGATACTAGTCTCTTTCCAGCCTAAGATCTCTGCCTGATTGTCTGTTGTTTAGTCTTTCTGGCACAAATCTCAAATATGCTGGGATGAGGTGAAACTGTATAAGGCATGTTAAGGTTCAATAGCCAGGAAATGTCACTTAGGAAATGCCTTCTTCCATAGCTGGGCTCTGAGAAGACATCCACATATTTCATGAGTAGCCCAGCCTCCCAATGTCACACCCACAAGGAAATCTAACCTTCGGTCCGACTCTTTCACCAGCTTCACTGCAATGAGCTCTGCCTCCCGCATCTTCTGCTCCATCAGCCGCTTCTCCTCCTTCGTCTTCAGCGCTGTGATCTCCAGCCTCTGCCGCTCTTGTTCAGCTTCTGCAGCACTCTGGGCCAGCAGTTTGGCCTCGTCTTCTGCAATCTGTGCTTTCTCAGCCAGCAGCTCTGCTGCTTCCTGGGAGCGGAGCTAAGACAATCTTTATTAGCTACCAGATGCAGCACACAGAAAAGAACAACAGCTACAGTCAGCTTCCAGACAGGATGCCTTTCCCAATGCATCAAGGGATAAAACATTAACCCTTTACACAGCAAGGACCAGTACATTTCTCCTTAAGATCTCCACACTGAGGACCAGGAACAAAGAGCATGTCTGCAGAGTTTCTTCTCTCTGCTCACAGATTCTAGTCTTCCCTTCTGCCCGTGTTTCTGTTACACAAGCTCTCTCCCCTCTAGCAGGCTCTCACCCTTACGCAGTCCTGGACCAAGACTGCACCTAAATGTGCAGAGCATCAAGAGCCATCTCGCAGCTGCCAGGTTCACCAGCTACTGGGCCAGGGTGTATTTGAGCCAGTGCTCAATGCTAACTCCTCCCTACTGTCTGCTCCCAGTGCAACCTGCCTTCTTCCTCTCTGGCTCCTAGCCTAAGAGAGGGGTTGGAACTAGCAACAGGTAGAAGTGAATGATTTCCAGGGGAAAAAAAAAGATTGAGCCAGGCCTGGCTCCTCCTAACCATCCCTATATTCTCTGCTCCCCATTAGCCCAAGGCATTCCATCCTTTCTTGAAGAATAACCCCAGACTCCTGGCTGGGGCCATAGGAAAAAGGGCTTAGAAATCCAATTGTCCCCAAGGTCTAATGACATTTACAGTCTACTGTAACACTCACTAGTGCTTCATTGGCTTGCCTGGCTTCATCTTCCAGCTGGAAGAGACGCCTTTCCAACTCTTCTTTGGCTCGCTCTGCTTCTTCTCTCAGCTGCTTCTCCCTGGCTAGCCTCTGGTTCTCCATCTGGGGAGGTAATGAGCAGTGTGAAAAGTCTGCAGATTTGCAGCATAGTCCGTGCTGGAATTGGGATCACAAAGCAAACTGGGCAAGGGCTTCTGAAGTGCTGAAATGATCCTGCTGGACCACCGCCAGCCAGCATCAGTTAGGCATTCCATGCAGTGCCCAGTCAGCACACAGGCATCAAAATGAATTCCTGGTCATACAAAACAGATCTTCATAGGGAGCACTCATGTCACCCCTTCCCCTCCACTCTCACTCTTTCTTTCTGTCCCACATCTTCAGACGTCCCATGCCTGATCGAAAACTCATGCACATACGTGACGGACAGTAAACAGACACACAACTAGGTTCTCCTATGTTCATAGTTTCATAGTAGCTAGAGTCGGAAGGGACCTAGATAGATCATCTAGTCCGACCCCCTGCCTTGGCAGGAAAGAGCACCGGGGTCAGATGACCCCGGCAAGGTGCTCATCTAACTTCCTTTTAAAAATCCCCAGGCTAGGAAGCTGGTTCCAGGCCCTAGCCGCCCTGACTGTGAAGTAGCGCCTCCTAATATCTAATCTAAACTTACCCTCCGCCAGCTTGTGACCGTTATTCCTGGTCACTCCTGGCAGCGCACGGGGGAACAGGGACTCCCCCAATACCTGCTGATCCCCCCTGACCAGTTTGTAGCAGGCCACAAGGTCCCCCCTTAACCTTCTCTTGTGGAGGCTAAACAGGTTCAGGTCCCATAGCCTCTCCTCATAAGGCCTGCCCTGCTGACCCCTGATCATACGAGTGGCCCTCCTCTGAACTCTTTCCATATCGTCCACGTCCCTCTTGAAGTGTGGCGCCCAGAACTGGACGCAGTACTCCAGCTGCGGCCTGACCAGTGCCGCATAGAGGGGGAGGATCACCTCCCTGGACCTGCTCGAGATGCATCTGTGGATGCATGACAGGGTACGGTTGGCCTTCTTGACTGCCTCCCCACACTGCCGGCGCATGTTCATCGTGGAGTCAATGACGACTCCAAGATCCTTTTCCGTCTCCGTGCTGGCAAGAGGGGAGTTCCCCAACCTGTAAGTGTGGTGCCGGTTCTTCCTCCCCATGTGCAACACCTTGCACTTATCAGTGTTAAACCCCATCCTATTCTCATCCGCCCACCGTTGCAACCTGTCAAGGTCAGCTTGTAGCCTATTGCACCCTTCTAGTGCACCCACATCCCCCCACATCTTAGTGTCATCAGCAAACTTGAACAGGGTGCTTTCTACCCCGTCATCCAAGTCACTGATGAAGATGTTGAACAGTGCGGGCCCGAGGACCGAGCCCTGCGGAACCCCACTGCCCACGTCCTTCCAGGTCGAGAAGAACCCATCCACTACCACCCTCTGGGTGCGGCCCTCCAACCAGTTGGCGACCCATTTGACCGTGTGGGCATCGACACCACAGTCTCCCAGCTTTTTTTGATCTGAACAAATATGGTAGATAATATAGGTATAATGATTGGACCAATTGGAATAAAATAGACAATATTTTGAGTAGTGAGAAACAGAATCCACCTTTTTTCTAGCCTTTTCCTCCCTGGCCTGTGCTTTCATTTGCTGGATCTCTATTGAGTCCACTTTCCTCCTCCTCATAAACAGATCATGGTTTCCAATACACAGATGCAAAATCTGCAACAAACAAAACAAAAAAATGACTGCAAACCCACCTGCACAGCAGCAAGGACGATAAAGAACACAGCAAGGAAATGCAAACAGACATCCTACTTGGGGCAAACAGCAATGCAATCAGGAGGTCCTTTCTCTCCAATAAAAGTAGGAGTGCAGGGTTACAGGTTTCTATCCTGGCAGGTACGACATTGCCTGGTTCACAGGCTAAAGGTGCCTTCGCTTTTCCGTCTCCACTTTTTACTCCACTACAGTTGGAAGAGGAGAGGCAACTGGAATTTATCTAGAGTGAGAAGCTAAAAAAGCAGGGCTCCAGACAACAGGAGTGTTGTTTCTTCCTACTGTATCCCAATCTACGTCTCCATCACTCCCCTAAAAGTCTCAAGCCTCTTACACAACTCTCCACCTGGAGCTGTTATAAACAAAGACAAACCCAACCCCACAGGTCAAACAGAATAATCTATAGACAAGTCATGTGTTCAAGCTCAAGTTCCGATTCCCCTCAGGAAGTGTGGTCCTCCAGGCCGCCCTACATCCATTTTTACCAACTCACTTTCAATGCTAGTTGTTATAATGGCCACAGGTCTCTTAAGTATCATTGAATCACAGAGAAGTAGGGCTGGAACGACCTGCAGAGGTCATCTAATCTACACCCCACCCTCCCCCAGCACCAATACTGTTGTGGTCTTTACTGCTACATGACCATGAAAGCCATCCTGAACATAATATTTTTTATTCTGATATCACTCAGCACAATTGAGACTGATACTTCATTCAGACTGAAAGCAGGTCAGTGTGCTTACCAGTTTATTTACTTTGAGCTGCGAGGAAAAAAACTTGAAAACTTCTGCCTTTTTGTCAAGGGGTTTAATCGTCAACTGACAAGAAAGAGAAAGGAAAGAAAGAAGAGATCAGAATCACTACAAAGCTCAAATATTGAATACTGCTGCAGACCTTAACTCAACCCCACAGACATTAACTCAACTTTTCCCAACTGCATAGGGGGAAACCAGAGCAGAGTGAGTTATGGCTCACTCAAGGCCTCAGGGACAGAGCTAGAACAGAGACAAGAGGACCGGAGCTCACCGTAAGAGTTCCTGTCCCAATCTCAATCTGCTTAACCCTCAGCAAAGGGACCAGTTAAGATGATAATTTTTGTGATGTGACCACACGATTCTAGATTAATACCACCATACTCACTGGCTATTGTTACTTTAACTTAAATCTCCAGGAGAAGCCATTGGTTTAACAAATTCAATATAATCAAGCCCACCCTCAAGAAGTATCCAACACCTTCAATTCAAGTTATTTCCACCATGAACAAAAAGGGGAAGACATGACAAAACGGCTTTTGAACACAGGGAAACTGATGGAGTTTTTTCTTCCTTATTTTGAGCCCATCTTCCAGGCTGTTTTCTGATGAGCTGGGCAAAAGCTGACACCCTGCCATACATCTGGGGCTTCACTTCCTTTGTTGTGTGCAGCATAATAAAAGCAAGTCCATTCTTTTAGATCCTGTTTGCTGTGACTCATAGGTTAGCACTCTATTCAACACATTGCAAATGACTGCATAATCTCAGCCCAAGTCATCTGAGTCATTGAGATCATAACTTGTTATAGCTTGTTTTGCCCTGCAGGTAACAGCCACAATTACAAGAAGCAGGACTGTGAATTCAAAATAGTGGAAGCTTTAAAAACATGCATGGCTCTGATTTTAATACAAGGCAGAATTTGGACCCCAAGTGTTATAAAAAAAAAAAAAAAACCATACTGAAAAAAAAGAACAGCTATGCTCTGCTTTTATGCTTAATTTTATTTAGGCTTGTATTCCCTTCCCAGCCCACCCTCCCAGGTCACAGTCTTCTGATAGCACGTCTTTTTACATTTAAAAATTTCTCACTTCTCCCACTTCCTACCCTCTATGTGCTGTACAGAGGATGATCTGTACTCTGTAAGTGAATGTTAATACTTATGAGATGGGCTAGATTAAAAGTCCTGAAGACTGAACCTTCCACATGCAGACAAAACAAGTGGAACCTAAGGGGATGTGTAAACCAACCCCTTCATGCCTTCCCTTGCCAGTGGGCTTCAGTGTAACCTAGAGAGAGCACCTCTGTGAAAGAAAATGGTATTCAGTCTTCAGGGACACTTCAACCCCTGGCTTTCCTGCTGAGACAAGTGCTCCCACTTATGTATAAGCCTTTGCTGCTGGAAAATGAACAGATACTATCATCATTGTTGCACCAGGGTCAACCAGTTTTTAGATTGTAATAATAGGTCTGGTTTTCAGTGCTGCTGAATGTTCACAGCTCCTACTACTTTCAAGGGAGCAAAAGCGTGCAGCCCAGACCCTTAGTTTTGTAACAAATCTTCCGACAGACAGACACACAGACAGACAGACAGCTTCCAGTCCAGTACAAAGAGTCCATACTCACAAAACAGAGGTCCATCCTACCTCTTTCTCACTATAGGAAATGTTTCTGATAGCACTCCACTCAAAAGACTTATTTGGAGAGAACCTGTTATTTATGCTGTAGATATGAATACCTTTGGCATCAACTCCAAGGAGGAGATCTGTATGGTTCTTACTTTGCTGCAAAGGAAAAAATAAATAAGGCAATAAATGCTATTTCTAGTAGCAGGTATTATCTCATCCAGCAGTGTGTTTATTCTAAGCAACGTTATTGGTATCTATTAGGAGCCAGGGTTTCCAGCACAAAACAGGTTTGTAAATCCATCATCACCACTGGCTAACTAACCTGTTCCTTTCGCTCTTTCAAAAGAGGTCCATACTTCTAGATCCTTAGGTCCCAAACTGCATCCCTACCAAGGATTTATTATATAGACAATTAAACCAAGCCACAGAAGGGCCTGAAAATGGTGACAGCACCAGTCACCAGTAGAGACAGAAACAGAACCTAGGAATCCCGACTCCTGGCACTAGAACACGCTGGATCTAGCTAGGCTGCAGGTTTAAAAACCACACTGCAAGAATCTATACCAATTAGAAATACCACTCAGAGACACTTACAGCAATGGGAAAGTAATTGACACCATACATCTCCAAGTCTTGTGCAATTTTCAAATAGTTCATCTCTGCTTCATCCCTGCAAAACAGATCAGAGATCACACCGGACAATCATGTAAACTCCAGCCCCTTTCTTCAGATCAAATTACCCACTACTGTTTTAATTCAATTTGATTGCTCTTATGGTTTCTCTCTGCAGTGTTTATAAGCTACGCTGTTAAGTGCAAGGTCTATTACTCAGAGCATGGAGAGCAAAGAGCAGCAGCATCTAACCAGGATAATCAACGTAAAGCTTTACCTACTCTGTTATGTGCCAGACAGAATGACTTTTACTGATTTTTGGTATCTGGCTCTGATCTCAGCCCAGCATGTCTATTTTATCGTTACCGCCAACCACTGACTAGCGAGCTCTATAACACTGCCTTCCATGACTCAAGAGTATCTCCCTCAGGAAGCATAAAAATTGCTATGGTTCACTGACAAGCACGGATGCAAGAGGCACCAAACACCTGTGTGGACAGAGCCCAAAACAAAACACAGAAGCTGCCCTGTGCCAAGTAGAACAATCTCTTCACTCAGCAATCAAGGCCTCACAAAGCAGGTAAAACAATAATAAATAGTGAGGAAAGAATATTAATCAACTTCCAGGGCAGTCAGAGAAGGAAAGTAAATTAAAGAATTTTGTGCATATCAACTGAGCCAGGCAACTCTTTCTGCCCATATTATTTCCCTCAGGTTTTTGTTTTACTTCCAGAGGCTTCAATGTTAGTTGTAAGAGCCCTTGCACATCCACATGAAACAGCACCAAAACTAACTACATGCTGCTGAACAGGTGGATTCTGTCCAGTCTCGGTTTTATTTACTAGCTAAGTACCTAGATTTCTCTAACACCCTGGTACCTTCTTTGTGATTTCCAAAAGAAGGTGCACCACAAATCTGGTTTCCTCTCTCTGAAGGTGGAGCCTCGTTTGTGCCTCCTGAAAGGTGTTGAAGGCCTTACCCCCACCAATGGCTTCAAGACAGGCTGAAGACATTTAGCCGCTCCCATGAGGGCCTTTGCACCTGACATGAGCAGGCCCTTAGGACCCAAAACTACCATGTTTTTACTTAGGAAACAGAATGGTGATAAACAGCTGAGGTTGGAGTCACAGATCCCATCTCTCACTTACGCTAGTAAAACTCAACTGGAGCCAACAAGATTGCATGAGTGTAACTGCCATGCCCGTGACATCTCCAAGACTGAAGTGTGTTACTGTACCTGGCAATGCCCCTGTGTTCTGCATACCAAGCTGTAATCTTCTCTTCCCACATTTCTGCCGTCAGCTGATATTGCCTGAGAACCTACAAAGAAGGGAAGGGGTTGGATATCTATAGAAAAGGTGAGAACAGACACTGCCCATGGGTTTACTATCTGGCTTCCCCTGGTGTGCAAATAATATCACGGAAGTTCACAGTTCTTGCCATATCCAAAGCAACACAAGCACAAAAATGCATTCACACGCACAGAACAAGTGGCGGGTGATCCAGCCAGTCCCAAGAAACGTACGCCCCTCCACATAGCTAAGTAAAATGTTCATCTCTATTCATGGTAAATACTTACTCTTTTGGGTAACAGCTCATCATTGGCCAAAAAGCCAGGTTCGTGGAAATTTGGATCATAGTCACCATACTGTCCCAGAAAAAGGAAAGAAGAAACTTTACTATGTGCAGAATGCTGAAAGAATTTGGTGGCTGCACAGCTTCTGTCTACAATGATCACCTAAGACAGTAGGATTTTTTAACTCAACCTGAAGGATGAAGTCCTGCCCAAGTAAATAGGCTTTACATAAAAGGATGCCTAAACAGGTTATCAATGTGGAATCTACCCCCAGCCTTTTCACAAGACATGTGGTTCCAGCACTGCCAATCTACGGAACGGCAGGACCAGTTATCATGCAAACTAAAGATCCAAGGACCTCTCACTGACCTGCTTCCCCAGGCCCAGCATGGAGCCCACTTCAGCTGCACTCAGGAGCTGGGGGACTTAGCTGGCTCAGGTACTTTTTCTGCAAGCCTGCATCCCCACATAGGACTACTGATGGGGAGGGTGAGAAGAACAGGCTGTGTCCTGGCCTTCTGCCACAGTGTGATTTTGACCCCTGAGGGCAAATAAGGCTTGACACAGATGCTGAGCACATGCTGTGAAATAACAAGTGTTCTCTATTCTCACAGATACCATTGTGAACTCAGGGCACCAGGCATCTGCAGTAGCCATGGACACTTTCTAAAAAGAGCTAGACTGTAATGCTACCTTGGAAAAAAGGTGTTATGACAATGCTGTGTACAGAAATGCCAGAATCTAGTTGTTCATATTCTTGAGCTCTGCTTCTTAGCACTTTAAACAGGTTCAGAGACCTGGATCTAGTTTTAGCCTCTGGATTGTTAAAAGCGTCATGTAAAATAGCAAACAAGTCAACTCAGCCTTAATTGCAAGTCATTCTGTCTAACAGAACATCCTTTTTTCTGCAGTACACAGATCTCCCAGCTTGGCCTACTTTTTCAGAGCAAGTCTAGTGTTGAACATGTCAGTTAACAGCAGATAATTATGTTTGTTTAAAAATGTAATAAAAATAAAAAAAATTTGTACACAGACCTTAGCTTGAACAGCATACGAAGCCAGTAAAACTGTAGCCTCTGGAGAGCAGTAGATTTCTTCATCCAATATTTGTTTCTTAACCTAAGATTAAAATAATAAATAAATAGCACCAAAGTATGAAAAATGTTCCAAATTCAAGGTTTGTATCATGCCTAAAATTGAAATCAAACATGCCTAGACCACATCCTGGCATATTTAACATGGTAGTTAATTATGAGTTAACAAAACAAAAAAGGGTATTTTGGAAACAGTATGTAGGCGTAAAGCACAACCACTGTATGATCAAAATAAAAGCACTAGTTTTTGAGCTCAGTGCTAAAATGAAAGCATTTGTTTTGGATGGGTAAACTACCACACAGTAATGTGTTTCCTTTCTGCAATGTATTATTGCTGGCACTGGATTAAGATAGTTTAGCTACTTCCATCATAAATTTTCATGCTGTCAAACTTCTGGGTTTCCTGCAAATGTCACTTTTACATTAACTGGCTTTCTAAAAATCTGCACCTTCTTATTCTTTAGCTATCAAAAACAAGATGCACTCAAACCACTAATACATTCCAGTAGCCTTGATTTCACTTTACCCAAATGTTTCCATGTTAGTATATGGAATTATAGAAACTTGTCTAGTTTACAGTGCAGGAAAGTTCATCAAATGCTTGTAAAAGGCACTTTTGGCAGGAAGATCCAAAATAATTATTCAATTTTATCTGAGAATTATTGACATATCCCAGCATTTCCCCACCAAAGCAAGTGTTCAGTGTAGTAATTAGAAGCTTGATTCTAAATTATATGAGAACTATTTAACACCACTCTGGCAGCAAAGTGGTTTCCGCATCCCGCCCCCCCCCCCCGCAAGGTGACAGAAATGGGTCCTTTACACTGCAACCCAACTGTAAATGGAAATCATGTTTCAAAGGTAAGTGTTAGACTGGAGGCATCATTCCAACAGCAGTAGGGAAATCCACTGAAAATATAGCAATCAGTTTGCTTGCTGCCATAAATTACCCTAAGCTTTAAAATGATAAGAATGGGTTTCTTCCATAAATTCAAGAAAAATTTAAGGGTGAAGCTCCGAACCTAGTATCATCAGGTTTATTCATCAGGCCTCGTTCACATAAGTGGAATGAATCACCAAGCTCCTGCTCCCATTTATCACCTACTCTTAGCACATATATCCTGGAGGGAAGCTATAAACAAATCTTGCTTTCAGCATTATAAAAAAGGGCAGCTAACTCCTCAGCTACTGTGAACTGGCATAACTCCCATTGTCTTCTACAGAGCTATACTGGATTTCACTAGCTGAGGAGTTGCAGCACTGTATTTAAAGGGGCAGTGACAGGTAATTTAGATCCAAAGATAAAGGTTTCTTACAAACACATATCAACTCAACAAAGTTTAATTTAATAAAATTGTTTTCAATCTTATCAAAAATAATCCCCTGGTTATAGAGTTCTACAGTGCTTGCAATCCATACGGTGCATCTTCAATTCAGTTCATCTATAAGGTGCAACTCTGTTCTGCCTTCTGTCTGACTCCAAGCTAAGAGCTAACTTCTCTGAACCTGTACTAGGGAAGCAAAGCCAGCAAATGAGCAGCCCGTTATAGCTGCCCAAGAAAGTCCAAGTGCAAGAAGTGAAGAGGGAGCAAAAGGAGGATCATACATAAATGGTAAGAGGTTAGATAGTTCAGAATTCCTTCCATCTTAATGCTTTCTCAGTAACACAGGCAAATTACCAACCATTAGTCCGAGTTGCAACAGAGCCTATCAATCCTGCAACGGCTTCATCAGCCATCTTGAGAACCACAGATAAAGCAGTCATGGAAGACAATCGTCCTCATCTATGAGCGATTGCCAGTATATATAGCTATATACTAGTGGAGTTAGGTTTGTTTTAAATTTTATTTTTATTTGATGGTTTAAAAGGGAATTGAAGAGCGCAATTCACAGACCTCCCCCCTCCCCACACTTTTGCATGCAAATTTACCCTAATAAACAGACAGGAGTTAAAAAAAAAATGGAATTTGCAGCCTTAAATTCTTCCATAACAGAAGGAATGAATGACCTGGGGTAATACTTACTTATCTTTAAAATATGCATTGGAACAGTAGGTCCTGTGAACTGAAATGAACCGTCCAGAAAAGGCTTTTATTAGAACTTTATTTTCTGGTGAGCGCAATACATGTATTTGAGTTATAGTGCAGGAAAACTCATTTCTAAGCTGCTAAAATGGAAAGAATGACAAGGTTTTTCTTCCAAACTGGAAAGCTATAGTTTTCATATTCCATCACACATATCATCTTTTACAATTGAAATGGACTCTGGACAAATCCTGCAGAAAATGTCTCTGAGTTTTTAATGAAATCTTACAAACATGCAATTGTTCTCTTGCAAACAGGCATAAACTAGTTTCAGTTGTATAATTTTATTCAGGCATCGCAAAACACTCATGCTTCATTAATATTTAAAAGGTGTCAATAGCCTATAAAGTCATAATCAGTAGGCATCCAGATGTCTGTACATGTTTCTCCTATTAGTATCCAGGTGCAATCTTAAGTTCTTACTGTCAGGAAACTTTGCAAGTTCAAATTTGTTTTTGTCTTGTTTTTCTACTTCGGAACGAGAGGAATTCACTAATTGCATATCTGAAAGTCAAAAGCCAGTCGAGACAGGTTCGGAGGGGGAAAACTATAACCCAAAGCAAAAATCAGGATTAAAAGGAAGGAGAGGGTGAGTTCTGAGCCTGTCATCTCTTTCCAAGATATCTTAAGAAACAAGTTGTCAATTCAAAAGACTGCACTTGAAAAGACAGTTCCAGTCAATATATTAACCCTTGGAACAATGGCATTTTCCATAACTGTAGAGACACACCTATAAAACAACAAGTGTGCTTACATACTTTTAAAGTGGCATGCAGACAAATCTTATCCTATACCCCAGGATCCTTGCACAGAAATCCCTAGGTCAAAAAGCAACAGAACTGCCATGGTCCTGCTACAAAAGGAAAGAAATCTGTTCAAAAGCTGTACAGGAAGCAGTATTCCACAGGAACTCCAAACACACCAGGAAAAAACTTCGGATGTAGTTGGTGAGAGAATGGATGAACGGATAGACAATGGGTCGCTCAATAATTGGCCAAAAACTCAAGCACCGTATATACCAATTACCATGGAGTGACAGCGTGGCTTCTCTGCTCCAGGTGGGTGGAAGCAAGATAGGCTGAGGTCCCCACCACAAACTTGTTTATTCATCACGGTATTAATGTTGCCAACTCTGACTGAAGCTATTCCGGGGGATTTTTTTCTTTTTAAAATATCCCGTTAAAATCTCCCAGATTGCTTTCAGTAGTCACCGGGAGATCGATGCCAATTCCAGTAGACTCACGGCCAATCTGGGAGGGCTGGCAACCCTATACAGCATCTAAGAATTTGGCCCACCATCAGTAGTTGCCAAAGAACCCCATCCCTCTCCAGGACAGTATAATGGGAGTGACCAACCTGACAACAAAGTCAGAAAGGTATCTTGCACAAGTGATTATTTTTAACCGCTTTCCACTCAAAGAACATGCAGAACTCCAGAAAGCCTCGGACCAGAACCGGGAAGTGTTATTTTCCTAAATTTTTGAGGGGAAAAACCAAGGCACTGAAAGGATACACGGCTTATCTAAGATTTCACAGTATATCGACAAAACTAGACATGAAACCCAGAAGTCCTGACCAAAGAATTTTGTTCTCACAGCTGGACAACTGTGCTTCTGAAAACAAAGAACAGTCATCATTCTTCTAGTAACAGTGCCTCAACAACTCCACAACGGAAAATTGTTCCATTATCCACAGAGTTTATCCCCGCTACAAGAGTGTCATGGTGAGCGGGGTTCATTACATCAGCCAGAGCACTGGGTTTCCATTAAACTCCTAGTGGTGAGGAAGGTAACTCCAACTGGCTAATTGGACTGGCAGGATTCAAGAGCAGGCCAGGTGCCCGAACACTTTGGAGTACCACTGAAATAGTGTGCAATGAATAAGCACGATGCTTAAAAACAGTTGTATGGTACAGGGTATATTGTTTGCTTGCTTATTTGAAGAGCAAAGACAATCCAATGTTAATTTATCTGTAATAAATTTCCAGAAGACTGGAGCCAAGGGCCTGGCTAGCACTGCTGATTTTCTCCTTTTTTAACCAAAAACATTTTTTAATTCCAATAAAAATAGCAAGTTTGCCAAACAGCTTTGTTCAATTCAGCAGGTTCAATTGTACAGAGGGTACATGTTAAAAGACCCTTCATAGACTGGGACCTGAGCACCGAATCCTTAAAGGATTCATGAAGTCTTATACTGCCAACAAAACAAGTTTTGAAAACCTCCATTTGGGACAGGTTGTCGGCTTCCAGGAAGCAGAATGAAAAACAAAACCAAAACACAAAACTTTCACAGCATGGACATACCAAGCACTAGCAGCAGGGACTGTATTCACCAGTTTGTTCCACTGATTTTTCTAGTCTTCAAGCAACAGCCCCAGGGCACAACAAGATTTACAGCCCTGAAGACCAGTAAGGACTTAGAAAATTTTAACATTTTTGTGTGTTTCTTATTTCAGCTATGTTTCTTCCTTCTCTTCCCATAGGAGGGAAGCCATAGGTCTACTTGAAAATTTTACACACACTTTGCTAGGGACACAGAGGTGGTTAGCTGTAAAGTCCTAAATCAGGCAGAAAGCAGGGAAGGATGACACCTTATATTAACTGGCTCAGAAGCCTGAGTTTTCATCACTTTCTTCGTCAGATGTCTTAGCATCTAATGAAGTACGTTGTTTCTTGTGAAAGTTTGCACCTCTCTGAACCAGTTAATCTCAGGTGCTACCCTGCTCTACCTTCTATTTTCCTAGGAGGAAAGCAAAGCTTTTTGTTGTTTGTGGTTTTTTTAAGAGGCATCTGAACTAAAATACAGTGACTCTACATGTAAGGGGGTTACTGCCCAAAACACTGGGTATGAGTCGCCCCTGGGGTTGTGCATCTGAATAGCAGAATATCCACAGTTAGCAAAGACACCAGGAGAACAGAAGCTACTAAAACTTAAATAGGCAGGTCCAGCCAACAGAGGTTGAGCCATACCAGCCTGGGGAGTGTTCTCTATTCAAAGCAGGATATCCCACAGACACTGCAGCATGACAGGGAGGACTAAAACTACTCCAACAAGAATAAACGCAATACTATGCAAACAATGAAAAGGGTGGGGTAAACAGAGCAAACGATAATAGTTAGATGACTCTCTCCTCACCTGCAGGAAGAAGAGGTGCTGCGTGATTTCTTGCAATAGCTCCTCTTCCACTTTTTCAGGGTAAAATTTAGCTAAAAACCGGAAACTAATTTGGTCTTCTTTGGGGATTTCTTGATCTAAAACCTGTTGAAAAACAGAATCAGTAGGGAAACTAGAGCATAAAGGCCTCCGAATCAATTTCTAAATGAACGGTAGAGAACAATCAGCATTCAAGATAAAGCAGGGCTTTCACATGTCAACTGAAAGCACGCTGCTGCTTGTAAGTGTAAGCATCACTACTGTGCAGCAAGGGAATCTCCCAATGAATTATGTGGGCTAGGTTACACAGAAGGTCAGACCAGATGATAATGATTCTGTCTGGCCTTACACATCTGGAAATCATAGGTCATCACTAAACACAAGAGCTGTTACTTTGGGGCTAAAGGTGTAACTTACTTCCACATGCCCTAGCTGAAAGGTTTCTCTGTAGCTGTTTTTACAGACCAGTAGTTTTCCATACCTTTTTATCCATCTTTAACCAGGTGCACATTCCTTTTATTGTATATTGCAAGCCAAAGAACCAAGTCTCTCTTAGCCCTAATGCTCGACAAACCAGGTCAAATAAGTCCTTTCCCTTCCACTTCATCTAGAGGGGAAAAAAACCAAACAATGAAAATGAATTTTTAAAATGCCATTATTTTAGCACGTGCGTCCTAAAGCACGCTGTTGCAATGCACGGAAAGGTAACTCACTCGCCATTTAGCAGCTTATTTCGCATCCTTTCAAGTAAGGTTGTTGATATTATCTAACAGTTACAACAAAATCATGTAGTCTTTCTAACGTATTCTATTTCCATGTAGAATAACTGCAGTATTTACCTCACAGGGTGTTACAAAGCTTCAGTACTATTTGCAAATTAGTACCAAATCAATCACATAAATCAGAAAGACAAATGGGGGTTGAAGGAGGGACTGCACAGAAAAGCAGCAAGGCCTGAAGGTCATAGGTTAAATCCACCCATAACTTCAATGAAAGCACATGAAGGACAATGCTGGCACCTTAATTATGTAGGTCACTGTCATTTGAAGTCACTGAAATTTTGCCACCCTTTTCAGCAGAGGTCAGATTCAGCCCATAACAGAATCATGATTTGCTGCATCCAGAAAAAAAACAACAGATGATCTAATCTCTGTTTAGCTCTATCATTAGCAAGGGTGATTAGGTAGCATAGGTGCTTATGGAAAGAAGGCTTTGATTAAGGGTCCTGAAGTTCACAGATGCACACTTTCATTTTTTTTTCTCTGAAAAGACTCCACATTTTTTTTTACTTATTTGGGTGGATATTAAAAGTGTTTCTGTCCAATAATATGGGCCAGCCACTGAGGACCTCATGGTAAAAAAAAGACAAACCCCAAAAACTTAAGATCAATATTTGGACAGGGAGAAGGAAACCATCCTAGCAACTGAACCAACATTTGAGGGAAAGCAGGAGGATAAATCCAGTTCATCCAGTTTATTAGTGAGGACCTGAGCTGTAAATAATATCCCCAAGCCCTTTACTTTTGTGACCTTACCTAAACTATTTTGATCAGTGTGCCACAGACTCCTATCACTTGCAACTGGGTTCTTTAATCATGGAATAGCCTTTAAAAACCAAGAATTATATGGGATTGCCAGTTCTTCATTCATGACACAAGGCTGTCAGGTCTTCCAAAAAAAGTCATGCTCAAAAGAGTCTTTCCCACCTTCTTTTCCTATAGTTGAGTAATCAAGTGATCTATTGGCTTTCTCTACATCTCAAGAGTGCAGCCCAATTCAATCCATGAGTGATCGACCATGAGATGTATTATTTTCTGCCTGTGGCATCCCTTGCCTCTCTTTTCTACAGCCAAGATTCCTTGATCCACTTTATTTAAGAGACTTAAATGGTAAAGAATTTGGCTTGAATGTCCAGATTTATCAATTTCTTTTGTTCCTCAGAGAAAATGAAAGCTTTGACTATCTAAAAAGATAATTCTGCCTCAAACAGCTACACCTGAGTATAGATCCAGTGCTTAGACTCAGAAAGCCAATAGGGGCCTTTTTGAGGATAAAACCCTAGCCCCCAACTTAAGGAGGTATCATCCTGGACCTTGTACAACAAAAGCTCTTAAGACCTGCTCCAGCAGACCCTGCGTGCGCACAATTTCCATTTAAGTCAGTGGGAAATGGCCAAAAAATAACACTGTACAGGGCTGTCATTTGTACACACTTACACATCAATGTAACCAAGATTGAAATCAGACTGAAGTTTCCACCTGGTATAATGCCATTTATCTATACTCTTATGCTCCAGTCATACTGATTTTACAGAGTCGGCTTTAGGATTTTACTAAATATATTTAAATCAAAGGTGCACAATGTACAAGTTTCTAGCATAATTATGGTCTGTTGCCTTCTGATAACATATGTTTTTGAACAACCAGTGCTCTAATAACAGGAAAGGATGCCCATCACAGGCAGCAAGCCTTTGGCTGATTTTACTTGTGTGATTGTCATTTCATATCCACCCACCAACACATTCTGATAAAAATGTAAAACTTCATCTTGAATACATTAAATTGTACTCATCATGACCTCTATGAACAAAGACAAGCTCAGGGGCAATATAAGCTTCTTTCTCTCAGCACACCATCATCTTAAAGTTAAGGAGACTTATCACAGGGGTAAGTTTCATAGAGAAATACAATTTAGTCCTACAATCAAGAGATCATTTAGTCCAACTGAGATCAAGCCTGTGACCTTGGTGTAATTAGCTCCATGCTCTAAGCAACTGAGCCAGGTTAAACAGCCATTTGAAAGGAGAGGGAAGTTCTGTTTGCACATCCGTTCAGTCTCTGGCCTCTCTGCGGGCAACAAATACTAAATGGGTTTTGCCCACTGGGACCTCGGCTGACACCACCCAACTTGCTTCACACAGGTGTTCAGTGGCACATAGGAGAGTAAACCTTGCCTACATTACTGAAGCGGGTAGAATTCTGATTTGAACCCAATGACCCTGATTCTTCACCACTGCTGTACATCTGCCTATTCAGTTGCATCTCTGCCAAGTGAGTGAAAAGCTACCATTCTGTTTTGATAATATTTTGCACCTACTTTGCACAGGCATAAGTGAATGTACAAAGTGCAGATCCATGGAAAATCAGGCTCATAATTTCACTCTTATCCTCCTTAGCCACATAGTTTCTTTATAATCCATTACTTTTCCCCTCAAGGCTGTTTGTAGTTCTATTTGGAGCTTTCAAAGTCAGACCTTGGTAATGGGAAGATACAGATTCTAACTCTTTCTGGGATTATGCATAGGAAACTTACCTCACAGCTGAACTCCATTTCAGCATCCATTGTTACAACTTTGACTTTAAAAGTCTTTGGTTGTTTCTTCTTCAATCCTCTAATAGACATATTTTGTAGCTTATCAAGATAACTGCACCTGGAATTAAGCAACACAAGTCACATTAACAATATCACAAATTGCAATATATGGCTTTGCATTGCAAATCTAGCAATATTTTCTGGGACATGTTCCAATATAGAATATGTCTAACCATGTTAGAGGAAATCATTCTTGATTGTGAGCCATCTCAGAATACCTAACATCAAAAAGTGATCTAGGCAGTGATCAATAAAGGAATTTAAGATTTGAAGTTTAGGAGGCCTAGAGATTGTTTTTTAATCTATTATTCAAATGAAGTTTGCAACTGTTCCAGCAGATTTAAGTAAATATTAAAGAGTAAAAACACTAGAATGAGTAACATTCAGCTGTAATACAGCAAGCCCCAGTTATCTGCCTCTTACCACCAGCCAGGGCATTCAGAAATACCCAGATCCAGTTGCCTGGCTCTGGACAATCAAAGAATAGCAGATTCGTCACCTGTTGCAGTATTTCAATACAGATGTCACAGATGTTACAACTGTTATAAACAGATTTTGTGTTGCCCTAATACATATGACATTGCATTGGTCTTCTGTAGGCCTGGACAAAATTCTGTTGTCCAAGGCAGGATCTCTGTTGCATACTCTTTCTGTTCCCCAGAAGAGACTGACATCAATGGCAGCTCTGAGTGCAAAATATACACTGGAAATTTACAATGTTGATCAGATGGATCAATACTAAGTTTAAACCTCTCTATTTGTTATTACTCCCTAAGCAACAAGCTTGTGGAATTTCATGTTACAGGCCCCGTCTCACTGACCTAAAACATACCAACAGTATACTTGGTAAAACTATACAGCACACACTTTTTCCTTTCAGCATATATATGTCAATTAAATCAAAGTGGTGAAAGGTATTTAAACTGCTTATCTGCATTGTACAGTGCTTGCAATATGAAATGGGTTCAATTTTGCGTAATATATTTTACATGTGTATTTTAAGCACAGTTGACCAAATGCCTTTTATAAACCTGCATAGAAAATATGAACTAGCTCCACAGCCAGCAGGACATGAAGCAGTTCGCCATAGCTCTGCATTAGGCTCAGAAAAACATAATTTGAGAACAATATAGGACAACTCAAAACTTCCGGACTACTTATGGAACAAAAGGTTTAACAATTCAGACATGGGCCATCTAGTTAACATCTGCAGGCCGTATAGGCCAAAAGGAGACTGGAGCATTTTCAGTTTTCTAAAAGACAAGCCTATTGTTATAGCATGGCAGACACCCAATCTTTCCTTAAGACATCCCAAATAAAGTTCTCATGTGAATGGAAAAGTTTCATTTGTCTGGACCTTCCAAAACTTTATAAAGCATCTGTGTCCTTTCCTTCTCTTCTGCTGAGCTGTAAATTGGCACACAGATGTCCTGAATATTTTCCTCTTGCACCTCTCATTCAAGAATCACAAAGTGCTTTGTAATAAAAATGCAAATATGCATTTCCTTGTTACAGACATGGAAACTCAGGCGGAGAACAGGTCAGGGGGTTCCCCAGAGTTACCTGGTTATCAATGGCAGAACTCAAAACAGCTTCCCAGGAGAGAATGCAACTCCGTGCTAGCCAGCAACAAGCCCTTCAGAGACACCACGAAGATGCAGCCTCTGCTCGCAGCCCTGGCTACTCTACACTTGGCACTAGATCCATGCACCCAAGTTGGATCCCAGCTGCACAGATCTCTCTGAGCCTTAATACAGTCAAAGGTAAAACCAACAGTCTGCCCACACTTCAGCTGCCATAAACCTCAGGAAGACTCCCCACTGAAACTACATGAAAGAGCAGTTTAAAGATACCAATGCCTTTTTAGGTTCCAATCCGTCAAGACGCTCAAGATTTGATCAACACGTACAACAGCAACAAGGCCTGCTGTAGTCACAAAAGGTCACTCTTGAGCCTTTTCTTATAAAGGTTACTACATTTCTACAGAATATGACAGAAAAATTAATCTAGCATTGGTACAAGAGTTAAAATGTTAGAATCCACCTGAACCGAAGTCATAAAGGCAGAGGGATCCTCCAAGTGCCAGTTGTGCCAAGAAAGAAAAAATAATGACTGTAGGCAAGAGAGGGAGATAATAATAATAAACCTTATTTAATGCGTATACTTCTGATTCATCAAATCAATTAAATGGGTATGCTCTAAAGAAGTTCTCAACTGTTTCAGACTTATGGAACCCCTCCAAAACTTTTGTGAATTGAGCGACACCCCATTTCAAAAAACAACTTACTAATTACAGTGCTTACCTCCTTGCAGAGGGGACAGGAAGTCAGTAATGCCAACTCTCAAGAAAAAAAAAAATCACAAGCCTCCTGATTTCAAAGTCAAATTAACTCTGACTCATGATGTCCTGATAGAGGGATCAAATCTCAGGATTTTTTCTTCTGACATGGATACAGTGTCAAGCTCGTAAGTCTGTGGAGGGGAAGCGCTAGGGGGAGAGGGAAGAGGCCGATGGGCCAGCTCGAGACCCCCCCCATAGGGAGGAGGAGGGAGGGAGGGAGGGAGTGGATTTGGGGTGAATGGGGCCCCAGGGTTAGGACAAGTCATGCAACAAAGCCGTGGCTGGCTGGCTGTGTGCATGTTTCTGCGTGTCTGTCCCACTCCCAAGCCACAGCTTCCCCCCCAGTACTTCTGCTGCCCCTCACTCCTGACCCACCACACCCCACATCCTGCAGGGTGCGCGGGGACCCCTCTTCTCCAGGGCTCCACAACTTTGCAAATAACCCTTCCCCCTCCACACACACATTTCAAAAATAGCATTTCATGACTCACATTCCAAATCTCTTGATTTTTAAGGGTCATCTCATGATTTTTGACATGGTGGGGTTGGCAATACTGCAGGAAGTGGAGGTGAAAAACTAGTCAGGTAGGAACTGAGCATGAGCCTGCACTTATCTGCTTATATCCTCATACCTTGGGTCACACTCCAAAGGATCTCAAGGCACTCCTAGGTACCCCAGGACCGTGGCTGAGAATCACTGCTCTAACATGGAGACAGCCAACCATTTTCTACTTTTTTCTCCATTGGGAAAAAGCTAATCAAAGCAATACATTCCTCTGCTATTTAACTGGGATGTATCAGAAGTTATCCAAGTGATTCATTTTGACTTCATCACTTTAACTATAAATCAAAATGTGAAGTTTAATAAAGATTGTGTTAACATTTTCAGAACAATTTTATTGTTCAGAATTCTCATTTCATGAGAAATTTTAGAATTTCATTTTGATTCAAGAAACTGCAGAGTGACAGAGAAGGGAAACTCCAGGTTTCTACTAGCTGTATTCTCATGGGAATAGAAAAGGAGAGAAATTTTCCAACAGGTCAGTCTAAGGCTCACTGGTTATTTCTTCTTTGCTAGCTAATGAAGAGTAATTATACTGAATCCAGCATGTAGTTACACGAGTTTGTAATCAGTGCAAATTAAAGCAGAAATGGGTGCTTAAAGGAGGAAGCATTTCAAATGAAAAAAACCAACCTTGCAGGACAACATGATCAAATTTTGAAATCCTTTCTTTAAATGCAACAGTGATAGAAAATATCACATTGCCTTGCTACTAACAACCACTTAAAATTGTGAATCATTTGCAACTGAATTTACCTATGTAACTCCCAGGAAAACAAAGGCTACACTGGAGTGCCAAAATAGTCACGGCACATACACATAGCATAAAAGAACACAAACCACAGCAGGTACCTAGGGAAATTGAAATGAAAATCTGACAATCCAGGAATAGTCAAGAAATGACCAGCTATTCCCACACCCCATAATAACTCCAAGAATGATTTCAGCTCCACTTGAAAAATGAAAATAGAAATTGCAGTGACGCTGTAATTTAATTGCAGGAACAAAATGACAAAGATCCTGCCTTTTAGGATGTGCATCTCCAAGCTAAAAATGGTCCACTCTGAAATTACACAACTGACCTAAATAATCAGTCTTCATTAGACTGCTGTCTTTTCCACTGTTGCCAGTAGACAAACCCAGTAACTAGCACCTACAGAGTATTGAGGGGAGGATGAGAAAAAGAAACAACAGCAGCAGGAAGAACTGGCAAGGTGACTCTTGCAGTGCAGGGATCATAGTCAATGTATACAGGTGTCCATTACACTTTGCTGCTGAGAACCAGCCTGGGACATATCACTGCTCTGAGTTTATCAAATGTGCTAACAAGTCAAAACTTTAAACTGGCAATGCCAACTGAAAACAGAAGTGGGAATAAGAGAGAAACAGCAAACCCGGTACCCTTAACACAGCCACTGGAATTAAATTACAGAAGCAAGGACATTAAAAGGTAATGACAGCTGTAATCAGCTCTCTTGAAGGCTGAGTTGTTTGGCTTCAATTTAGTACTGCCAGGGCACCCATGGGACTTTGAATATAAAATAAACTTTTGCACAGAAATGGCACTTGCTTGAATCCTGCTGCAGTCGGTAGTGAGGAAGGTTTTAATCACCTGACCACGGCATAGCGGTCTCTTCCAAAGGAGAAAAGCATTCAGGTTTCCCTTTCACACACACGTACAGCACTGCCTTTAAACAGAAATTTTGCTAGGCAAACGGGCCACAAAGTGAATCAAGCGTCAGCTCCCCCCTCACTCCTAGAAGTGATTTTGTACTTCCAGAAGAGGGTTCAAGCATAATCAGGAGGCAAGGCCTAGCTATCCCTGGACCAGTCAGTCTGCCAGAACGACTGTCGAGCCTTTTACACACCGCCGCCCATGCCAGGGAACGCAGCACCCTTGGACGAAGAAGCCGCTGTGTGAAGCGCTTTGATTCCCTCCAACCAAAGAAGGTGCCAGACACCCCAGTGACGAACGCCGGCAAGGGAAATACAGCTCTGCCGGGTCTCATCACTACTGAAAGTTACCGACACTTTCATTCACAAGTCCCACCGCTTCACCCGTTTCCCACCCCGCTCTCCAAGGTGTCTACGCCAAAGCCCAGAAGCGGCTGCAAATCAACGGTTAAAGAGAAAAGTGGCGCTGCATTTCTTTTATAGCAAATCGACTTCCCCAGCCCAGTCGAGTGATGTTTTGGCAAATCATTCACGGTTTTAAAGACGGAAACAACCCTCCTCACCTCTCGGATAACTTCTTACGCATCTAAACCCCTCAGTTAGAGAAGAAACGGGGGGACAAGTCTGTTCCCAGGGGGGAAACACCACTTTTAATCCCAAAGCGCGCATGTCCCAGGGCGCGTCGAGGTCCCGGCGACTGCTGCGGCCGAAAACGAAGCGCAGGCAGGAGGCTAGCAGCGGATCCGCTTCCCTTTGTCCCTGGTGAGCTGCAGCATGCTGGCGCCCGGGCAGAAATCAAAGGGGTGGCTTTCCCAGGTGATGGGAAGGGCTCTTCACTGTTTCCTGCCTGCGCTGGGCGGGCTCCTCCCAGCTCTGCTCGGCGGCGCTGTCAAAGCATCGCTGCCAGACCCGCCAAACCTGGACGTGTCCCCGCGCGGGGGCCTGGCACGGGACGTGAGGGCCTGCCTTTCCTCAGGAAGCAGCGACCACCCCCCGCAGGGGAGGCGGGGCACGACCCCCCCCCGGCCCGGGACAGGGGAGCGGCGACGGGGCCGGGGTTGACCACCATCCCCACCCCTCGCGGCCGCGGGCCCCGCCCTCCCGCGGGCCCCGCCCCTCCGCTTCCGGCGCGGCGCCCCGCCTCCTTGGTGACGTCGCGCTACTTCCAGCGTCGGCTCTGCTTCTTCCGGTCGGTGTCGGTGCAACCGGGGGGTCAGCCGTCGGCCGGTGCCGGGTCGGGGGCGGGAGGCGCGATTCCTGTTTCCGGCTCCAGTCGGGGCCTGGGGGGTGTCCGCGCTCGTCCCGTCTTTGTCTGGACCTCGACAGGGCTCCGGGGGAGGCGTCTGGAGGGACCAGCCGGGGGTGCCAGGCCTGCCTTCCCCTGCTGCCGCTGGTGCCACGTCGAGTAGGAACAGGTGCGACACAGAGGCGGGGTCTCCTTGGAGACCAGCCCGGGACCCCCGTGGGCAGGCAGGACTGGCGGGGGCGGTGACGGTGCAAGGCCGGGGCAGGGCTGCAGCCCGCTGGTCCCTGCGACGGGCGCCGGTTCCCTGCCCCGTGGGATCCGTTGTGGACGCGCGCGCACAGGCTGGTAGAAATGTGTCCCCTTACACGCGTATGCATACAGAAGTATGGGCTGCACACACTTCTTTTGTTTCTAAGAAATGGGAGATAGGTTAGAGAGAAGGATTTTTTTAAATGGATTTATTTTTAAGAATTGACCGCCTTAAGCAAGAGTCTGGATAAAGAGACTTGGTGATTGCAATTTGTTTAAAAAAAATCTAGCTTATTTTCATCTGTGGCGATGTATTGGGCGTGAAGTGCTTCCAGAGAGAACAGCAGTTGCAGAGAAACTCCTCCTGTTTCAACAAAAGTTGGTGTGAAGAGCCCAGCACTGTCCCCATCCTACAGCGGCAGCCCACCTTTGCCCCATGCACAGATCTGGGGGGAACACCCCCCGTGCTTTCCCAGGGTTGCACATAGCAGTGGAAGCCCCCCTTTCCTGCACCCCGCAGACAAGCCACTAGTGGCTTGGTTCCACAGTCTCTCCCCCCTTCCCCACCCCCACCAACGGGCAGTGCCTACTCTAGCCCCAGCCCAATTTCCACTCCCTCCCTCATCACAGGGGCCTTGATGTGCTGCCCCCCATGCCCCTTCTCTCCAACAGACTTACCAGTAAGACACTACTCTTCACGCTGCCAAGCTGGCTACACACGTGCTGTGGCTGCGGAGATGCACACGGCACTTATCGGCAACATTATCGACCACATCAGCCAAAAAAAGTTGATCGCTGATGATGTCAATTTTCCTTTTATCAGTGCGGGTACAATACGGACCAACATACTGGTGCACCTCTAGTACATAATGACTACTTAGTTAGTATAATGGCTGCTTAAGTCATGTACAGTGAGTTGGGCTCAGTCCAGTTTCCAGTGGAAAAGCTGTCCAAGGCCACATCCCTAAAACTATCACCTCGGTTATTGTTGTTGACATAGAATGAAGAACTGTCTGGCTAGATGCAGGCCTGTGTTCACATCCCAGCTGGTATCTCAAGTGCACACTTGAGGCATGGGAATGTGGGGGAACTTGAACTGCTTGTGTTTGTGCTCTAATTTTTCTAGTTTTAGATTAAATTGGGTTAGGTTTAGCTGGGAGTAGTTGTTTAGCAGTGATCAGAAACCACCTAATTTTCCTTTTAAAATAGTGCATTTGTTTTCTTGTTTGCCAGGCACTGGATGAGCACAGCTAAACTATGTCGGTGGTACGTGGAACTGTGCATGCGAAATGGATAGTAGGGAAAGTAATAGGAACCAAAATGCATAAAACTGCCAAAGTCAGAGTGACAAGGCTTGTGCTAGATCCTTATCTGCTGAAGGTAAAGGCTGGTCAACAACTTATTTGTACTTGCTTTGAAAGAAACTTGTAGCAATTTGATTCTCTAATATATTATGATTTCATTATAAACCATTACCTTTGTGAACCACTTTAGGGCTTTTGATAATGATGGCAAAGGAAGAAAACTGGTATATGAATATACCATATTCTTTCTTTCTTTCATGCCAGGTTAACTACTAAATACGTTTCCTTGATTTTTTTTGTTTGTTTGTTTGTAATGAATCTTGTTTTATTAGAGCTGGGAATATGGGCATCTGCTGTTTCATACTTTTTGATTTAAAAATCCTTTTTGTTTTTAAAAATTATTACTGATGTTTGGGGCTCGTTCCATTTTGAAAGTTGTAAAACTTGTTTCTGTACCAATAAAGTTGGCTAAGTTCTTGTATGTAAGGAAGGATTGATTGAACTGAAAACATCTCGTGGGAAATCTTGGTACAATATGAATACCACAGCAGTAAGGGCTTGAGAGTGCTGGAAAGAGCAGAATATGGCATTTCCTGAACTTCTCTGTTCTACAGTCTACACAAATTATTATTTGGCTTGGAAGGGCCATGACATTTTTTTTGGCTGAAGATGCTGCACCCTAGTACTGGGGAGAGTGAGGGAAACTCTGAGTCAGAAAGTCAGAGTTGATAATGAAGGTGGATGGGTTAGAGATTCAGGAATGGTAAGAGTGTACAGGGCAGTACTTTTCTTGGGTGAAGAAGAGTGTGTGTTGCCTTTGCCTAGTGGACACCCACATGCCCAGAGATGCAAATGTCTACCAATGGGTTTTTGGGGATTTTGTTCTTTTCCTCTCTCCTTTCTTCAGTTGGCCGAGATACCTAGTAGTAATAGAGAGCCCACCTGGGGAGGCTACAACAAGTTTGAGAGAGAAGGGTAAGAGACTGTGGGGAAAATAGTCCACATTAGAGCTTTTCAAAAAGCAAAAAGTCAGCTGATTGAGTGTAGCTGTTGTAATAACAGTATTGAAACTTAACTCTTTTAGTCATCAGATATCATTTTATGGGTCCTTTTTAAATTCTGAATCCTAATGCTTGTTTCTTTCTATCTTCTCCCGACAGTTTTTTAACAGGAGGAAAACGTATTTTGCTCACGATCCACTGCAGCAGTGTACTGTTGGAGACATTGTTCTTCTAAAAGCGTTGCCTGAGCGGAGGAGCAAGCATGTGAAACATGAGCTGTCTGAGATTGTTTTCAAGGTTGGAAATGTAATAGACCCAGTGACAGGAAAACCCTGTGCAGGAACCAAGTTCTTGGAAAGTCTGTCAGACTCAGATAGTCTGACACAGTTGGATGCCACCTATCTCAGTGAAAAGCTACAAGAACTAAATGTTAGCTCAACAGAGAAATAAAGGATAAGAACCCCATCCCCTTATCGTAGGGATGGTTTGTGCCCCACTGTCTTAGTATGAAAACCTTTCTCTGAACTTAGTGACAATAACTAATGAATAGCCACTTCCAAACCAAAAATTTTGACAAACTCACCAAATTTTATAAACTTAGAAATAACAGAAGGAGAATGTAAGCGACAATTATGTTCTGTTCTGGCGTATTCCCTCGTGGCACCAGAAGGAATGGCTAAGTCCCCATCTTGTTCATTCAGAATGATTCTTCCTTGTTTTCTTGATGTTTGTCTGAAGCCTGGAACTGGATCTGTTGTAGTTTGCGTGCATATGTTTATAGGAACATTTTTAAAGTTTTTAAAAGGAAGTGTAGAAAGCTTAAAGCTAGCCATGTGTGTGCCCTTTTTCCCTTTAAAAGAAGTAATGCCAGTTATGTCACTACACCTGTGTTATACCTTCAGAAATCCACTTATAAAATAAGTGACAGTCGTCTACATTTAAACCGTGTATTTTTTCTCGTTCACGATGCTGAAGTTGGCTGCTTTATCATTAGACATGCTTGTGGAAAGGATCCCATAGAGAATTTGCCAAGCTATGCCACTGTTTCATTGCAGCTTTGTGCTAAGTCCAACTCAGCACTGGTTGAAGTCAATGAAGTTTTGTTACAGTACAGTAAAAGCCACATTTCAAAGAAAAATGAGTTCCTTATAATTCAGCTAACTTCCAAAAACAAAAGGGAAAGTGGATATGTATTTAACACAGATCAACTGCAAGATATATCCCTTTAAGCTGCCAGTAAGTATCCTGCTGCTGACAGACAAGTTACAAACTACACACACACACAAGAAAATGTTGTGAATGCAGTGCTGCAAATGAAATTAGAGATGCTTAGAGTCTTAACCTTCTAATAAGAAAAGCTAATTAAGGTCCCAAATCCTGCTAAGAGATGCAGGGATTGATACTCTGAAAGCTGTAATACAGAAAGTTCAGTCTGTGGCGATTTGGAGATTAAAGCTGACTTTGTGCTGCTGGAATTCCAGGCTGCCTGGAGACCTGAGCACCCCTTGGCATGTGATAGAGGAGGGCAGTAGGGCTCTGCTGCTGTGATTTATAGCAGTTCCTATGCTGAAAGCGCAGGGACACTCTCTTCCAGGACCTAGACGTAAGGCTTGCAGGCTGCATGTGTTGGTGCTATGTTGATGCCGTAGGAGGAACATACCAGAAAAGGAATCTTCCTCCATACAGGTGCATAGATTTTCCTGTGTATATCCTGCCATAGATTTCGATTTGCAGCTTAAATAGGAGTATCATGTCACTTGTGCCTACTTCAGCCTTACTCTATGGAGTTTAAAAGCTGCCCTGTAATTTATATGCCTTCCAATTAGTTCTTCATTCCTGCCCTACTAGGGCTTGCTCTGTAATTAAAAGCTTTGTCTCCCAAGGTTGCAGTGTGCCCAGTGCTCTGCACTAGCTGTTCCGTAGCCGAAAAGGGATTATGCCTTTGTAGGTCTAGCCCTTTGTTTTAGTGTCCTTTGTCTTTATTAAAAATGCCTGAAATCCAAACAAAACAATTTATAGTTAATGTGAAACAAAACATTTTTGACAGGAAGTGATTGTTTTTATATGCCCCCCGAAAACTGAAAAATGTTTGGGGTTCACCCAAAATTATTTTTGTCGTGATTTTGTTTCAGTCCAGCAGACAAACCAGAAAATCAAATGATCTGCAGAGCTCTGACTTCAGGCTGTTGGAGATTTAGCCTGGCGGTTCATTCTGTTCAGATCTAAATACAATAGTAACCCACAAATGATCTGAGGCAAGCTATTTTTCATAAAAAATAAAGAACCGTAATACTTATCAATAACGCCCAAAGATGCAGCACCATGCTTTTGCATTTCACTGATACTGAAGGACACTGCATGCATGTTTCTGGATGTGTCTTCACGCAGTTTACAGTAATAGCTAATCATTATGCACCCAGGAAAGTGAAACTCTTTACTTCACATTTAAAGTAGAAGTTAAGTGCCTTGGGTTGCTGTGAACGAAAATTAAACTCATAGCAAGTCAAATTTTTCCATACCGTTGGGCATTCAGGAACAGCTATTAGGTGATGAAAATAACTCTTTGCGTCACTTAAATATCAGTGAGCACCGCTACGGAATAGTTATCGTAGCAAAATTTTCACAGTGCTACATATTGTTCTGATCTGATGTTGGTACAATTTTTATTCACTAGTGAATTTGTCTTTCTGTATTTTCTTTCTGTACTTTACTAAGTAGCACGGATTCCGTCAGAACAAGGTCAGTTGACATCCTTGCTATTTGGAGGTCTTTTCCGTGGTCTGGAAAAATACCCAGCAAATAGATCTTTTACTGGAGTTCCTGTTGGCTGATAAACTAAAGAAAAGAACGGTCATGGGGAGAGACTTGTGTATTCATATCTTACCACTAGTGTTTCCAAAACGCATCTTTACCAGAACTAATTTTTGTATAATTGTTACCTACTGTCTACACATTCAGTCACGTGCCATAATTATGCAATAACAGGTACTAACAATGCACCATAATCAGTGCAACTGCGTGTTAGTGCAGATGAACGCTTTTTAGGTGATGCTTAATGCGTATTGGACTAATCTGCGCATTAACATGGATTTTACTAGCCACGCTAGTGCACAGTAGAATTAGTCTAATGGGCATTAAGCACCTTGTGTAGATGCACCTACTGGGGACTAAGTGGTGCTGTTTATAATATAATCCTAAAATCCAGCTATTACTTCAAGGTAGTCATTTCTTACATAGGTTTCAGTGTGTTTTTACAGTTCTGCCCTTAAAAAGAAAACTTAGTTACAAAAACACAGTCTTCTGAAAAAAATTAGTCTCTCTTTTAAGGTTATTTGAAGAGGTAGTGCTGCTTCACACTGCACGGGGTCTAGTTCAGTTGAAGCCCTAGTGGTACTGCAAGAGGTGAAGGAAGAAAGCATTACACCCTTGTTTTTAACTGGAAAAGCACTGGTGGCATCAAGGAACTCAGCCTTTGTTTTTAACTGGAAAAGCACTAAAGCCTTGAAGCTTACCTCTTTACACACATGTTGCGTGGGGTTTTGACGTAGACGTATTTCCCGGACTCCTGCCAAGTTGCTCCTTCCCAGCCCGAATGGAAGCAGGCGTACACAGGCACACGAGCGAAGAAGCGACACCGGTCTTCTGGCCGACGCCTGGCAGTGCCCTTCATTTGTTTGTGACTCTTTCCCGGGTCTGATCCGTGGGAGACCGACAGCCCCTAGCTCCCTGCTCCTGCACGGAGATGAAACCTGGCGTTTGCACAGCGTTGATGCTCCATTGCTGCGGGGCTGTTTCTTCTCAGCCCTTTTGCGCGACCGAGCCTGGCCACCGACCTCGTGCGCCTCCAGCCTGGGGGGCGGGGCCGGGGGCGGGGCTCCCCCCGTTACCGCCCGGAAGCGGGGGGCGGGCTGGAGGCCGGAGCAAGATGGCGGCCCGAGTGCTGCTGCGGCCGAGCCTGGGGGTGGCTGGGCCTCGCGGCCTGGCCCTCAGGTGAGCGTCCCGCGCCCGGGGCGGGTGGGGACGGCGGGGGTGAGGGGAGCTGGTGTGTTCCCTGCGTCGTCTCCTGGGCTCGCTCCGCTCGGGGGGAGGATGTTTATTTCCCCTTGAGAGGAGCGGCTCTGACGGGCCCTGCAGGGCCTGGCGTCGGGGGGGAGGTGTCTCTGCGCGCCCCCTGCTGCAGCCACGTCTTTGGTGCCGCTGGAGACGGACGTCAGCGTTAAGATCTCTTACAGTCCGGTCGGGCGGATCGGAAAAATAAGTCTAGGAGCGAGGGTCTGCTGGGGTGCGGGGAGGGGACTTCCCTGCGCTCGTGAGAAGTAGGGTGGCTATTGCAGAGGACGGTCCGGTTGTCCTGTCCTCTGTTGATACGATGCCTTTATGTCCTCCATTTGCTGCTCAAAGAGAAAAAGATGCTAGGCTGGGACTTGGAATACAACTTGGGACACTAGACCGGGACTGTTGATACAAAACCCGATGCCTTTACATCCTCGGTTTTTCTCTTGAAAAGAAAAATAGAGGATGTAAAGTCATCGGGTTTTGTATCAATAGAGGACAGAGGAGTAGGAAACCGCGATGTCCCCTGTGACAGCCCCCAGCGAGAAGATGGGACCAGGTGGTCCAGTTGATTCTCTTTTGTCGGTGTCAGAATTCACAGTTGTAGAAAGAGCCAGGGTATTTTCCTTCTGGTTTCATAGCAGTGAGCTAAGAGATCCTGTTCGCCCAGTTATGCCAACCTAGGTGATACCTTCCAGAAACCGCACTGAATGTCACCTGCAAATTCACTCTGTACTAATTAGGGACATTTTGATCTAATTCCAGAAATTTGGCACCAGATGTTTCCTCCTTTAGAAGAGTATTATTGTTCGGTTACACAGGGTTAACGTTTAGATACTCTCTATGCTTTTTTTTTCTCTGCTTATGTACTGTAACTCCACAATTGGATTGATCTTTAAACTGAAATTTTGTTTATAATCTTATTATGTGCCTCATCATATTTCTGTTGGAGGGAATTAAAACTGTTATTTTGTTAAAGCAGATAATTGTGTTCACCTTTCCCCAACAGATTTTAAAAGGAGTTGTGGGTTAAATAGCCTTTTGCATCTGTTTTTCTGCCCAAGCACTCTGAAAAAGTGGGAAACTCCTGAGACCCCCTGGGTGGAACTTATTTATCTTGTAGTGTAAGCTTTTAGTTTTAGCTGAAGGTAACTGCATTTATTTTAAAATAAGACATTGTCTTCCAGAATTATGGAACTACACTACAAAACGTATTTTATTTTTTTGAGCGTGCATGTTTAAAAAGACATGATTTGTCAGAAGATGTGTGGATTAAAAAAATCAGTCCTTAACTGCACCCATTTTCAGAAATGTCAGTGTTGCCAATCTCTGCTCAATGGGAACAATAACAACAACAGTAATGCCTTATTAATCCTTGTTTATAAAGCACTTTCCAGTTCTGGGTTGAAAGATTCAATGCAGCTGCAAAACATTACTCATTTGACCATTTCATTGAAAAACTGAGAACTGTCTCCACTCCTACCCCGTCCATGCAACCAAAGAACTGTCATAAACTTCTGGCCATATCACACTGCAAATTCTGTGAATAGTGGTAAAGTTCATATACAAATAAGGAGGTAAACATGATTGCTTATCAGTAAAACAGTGAAGATGAAAGTGCTATTACCCATTCCTCACAACACCTTCCATGAAAGATAAATATTCATTAACCTTTAATTATTAGAGAGGTTTTTTGGGGGAGGTAATAAAGCAGGGTGGTTGAATGACTCCCCCAGAATAGCAAAGGAAGTGCTTTAGGGGTGGGATCACAACTCAGGGATGCCCTGTGAGCCTTTGCAGTGCTTATGAGGACAGAGAAGGGTACAGAACAAATGCATGTTCTCCAGCCCTCCATACCCTAGCAATATTTCTGGCACAAGAGACCCTTTTAAATACTTTTAGGAAAGCTGTATAGTTTTCTACACAATAGAGTGTTTGCTTCTTTGCCTACAGTGAAAAAAAAGTTGATGTAGTCTCCAGTAAGTGGAGCACCGAGAGATTTTTTTACTCACTTCTTTACGTTGAAGGTCACCTCGCTCCCAGTTGTTCTTTCCCTTGCCATCACGTGTCTTTTGCTTCCTCAGAAGCAAATGCCCAAATTTAGTCTGTGTAAGTGAACTGCAAAGCATGTTAAAATAAATTCCTTTACTCTTGCTCTAAGATGCAGAAAGCCTACTGGCTCATAAAGATTTTACGAGATAAATTTATTTTTCCAATCTCTTTTTCCCTAATGATTTTCACTCCCTTTTGAGGACCTGAAAGACAGTAATTCATTTAGAGCAGAGGCGAACAATTATTTTGGGTGGAGGGGTGCATACTGAGTTTTGGCAAGCCATCGAGGGCCGCATGACAGGCTGGGGCAGATAAATATTAATTTTCTATATTTTTTAGGGGCCCTGCAGGCCAGATAGAATGGCCTGGTGGGTCACATCCGGCCCGCGGGCTGCATTTTGCCCACCCCTGATTTAGAGGAACTCGCCGGTAGGTGTCCCAGGCAATGATTAGAAGCAGGAGAGTTGTCCTCTGAGGCTGGAGGAATCAGCTGAGGTTTAACCCTCCAGTTGTAATGTCTCTTAAGCATTCCAAAAACTTGCCAGAATTATTTAAGGGAAAGGGAAGAGTGAAGAACAAAATGTTTCTAATGATGACAAGGAGGAGAAATATGGTATAAAGAATCAGCATAAGATGAATGCTTTTTTTGTTTGCTTTTTACTTTTAAGGCAAGATCATTACTATTGTTGTGAACTGAACTAATGTATCACATTTGGTAGCTGAGGTGGCCTTCTGCCAATTGGAAAAGAAAAAATAGTCCCTCTAGTGTACTCAGAGCATGAGTACCTGTTATGTTTTTATTGTTTGTTGTTGTAGTATAGTCATACATAGATAATTTAAGTATATCAATTCTGTGAGCTCTCAAACATGCTATTAAAGCTTTCATCCATCAAAGTCAGTGCAGTTGTTCCAGAGCAAGAAAAATTGTAAACTGAGCAAAGACAGTGAATCTGTATTCTGAGCATTAGAACCACTGTTATTCTGAATTAAAATCTATGCAGGCTTCAGGGCCCCTGCCACTCTTTAAGTCATTCCCAAATTAGCTTCTCTTGTGTGGTGCATTAGCTTGTCTTTTGCACAAATGTATGTTATAAAATGCCAGAACACGCATGGTGTTTTTGCTGTCATTCACAGTGGACAAACCTGTTTGTGCATACTGCCTTCTCCGCACCTCCTTTTTACTGTTGATTATGGGTTTCTTGAAAGACCTAGGCAGGCAAGTTCTTTGACTAGATGTGATATCTTTTCTTAGACCAACTGAGTAGTTGGGGGAAAAAAATGTTGGCAAGCTTTCAGGCACAGTCACCCTTCATCAGGCGTAGAGATTCTCTGCTGTTTGGAGACTCCAAGAAATGAAAGACCTATACATTCTGCTTGAGCAAAGACAGAGTAGCCTTAGTTCTCTCTCTTGGCATGGCTATGATCAGTGTAGGAACAGGCAGGGTTTTATGCCATGTATTGTCTTGAGACCTGATATAAACTAGAACAGCTCCCGGACTACTAACTGTGTGTCTGACTGTAGCGGTACGTGGGCCCATTGCATCAACTAAGAACGGCTCTAGCACAGCAGCACTTCACCCACGGCTTGCTATGCTCCTGCTTTCTCTGCATACAAGGGGTGTAAGAGGGGCAGTGTTAGGCCAGGCAGAGCAGTTCTGGGCCATCCAGGGATGTCTCTACAGTAAGGATGTGCTTTGTTGAGTACACATGCACCTGTTGCATTGCTAGGGATTAAATAATAGAAAAAATTAGCACCATACCTTTGTATAAGATCCAGTGTGACTGATTTAAATGCATCTCAACTGTTTTTAACAATCTTCACATTTTGAATGAACATTTAGTGACGGCATCTTCCATTAACATGTAGGGGACTGGTATCCTCAACTAACAGAGCCGGTGAAGACAGCTGGTTAAAATCACTGTTTGTTCGCAAAGTTGATCCCCGGAAGGATGCTCACTCCAATCTTCTAGCCAAAAGGGAGACCAGCAGTCTGTATAAAATACAGTGTGAGTGATGTTTTCATATTTAACAGTTCATTTTCTTTATTCCTTTCCTATAGTTTTCATTGACTTTTGTTTTTTTCAGTTCACAATGTAAAGCCAGAATGCTTGGAAGCCTACAACAAGCTTTGGTAAGTGTGCATGTTATTCACCGTGATTTTGGACATACTAATTTGTTCTGGGGGAGAGCACTGAAAGCTGGCTGCTCTGGGTTGGCTTTGTTATGAGAAAGTGGAAACCCCTGTTCTTACTTTTAGTGTTTTCTGGTAAATAAAACAAATCAAGTACAGGTGCTCCCTCCCCATCCTCTTGGTGCCTCTCCTCCTGGAGGGCTCTGTCCCTGCACCATACCAGATGCTTTTTTAGAGTGTTTGTGAGGGATGCAAGAATACCTTTCTCCCCTCTGTGTAGTTGTATTAAGACTACTTAACTACAGTCTCCTCAGGCAGGTGATGCTGTTTTAGTTTTCCCTACTTCCTGTTGCAATGTAGGAATTTATCCAGGTGGAGTTATCTGCAAACAGGAAGAGAGGGGAAAGGGTCATTTGGGAGGAGTGGAAAAAAAAAAAAAAAGAACGAAGTGTTACAGGTAGGGAGAGGGGTTTGAAGTCAAAGAAATGCTGCTGAGTAGCCCTGACCCTTTTTTCGATGAAAAATGACATTATGGAAATCCCCTCATTAAGTGATATGTAAAACCTAGAGAGGACGTTTTGCATTGGGGTAACATCATCCAAAGGGGGAAGGATTATGAATGACTTCCAAAAGAAATGCTTACTGTTTTAAAAAAGGACATGTTAAACATACTAAATTAAAGACCAGTTGCAGAAATATTAATCCTAATTTAGCTGCATAATCACTTGTTTGGAGCTATAAGAGCTGCCATTCTAAAGAAGTAAATTGGGAAACGCAATGAGCCTCTCATGTTTAAAAACGGCAGTTCTTTTTCATTGGAAGTGACCATTTACAAGATTGTGTCAATTAAATCAAACACTCTCTATAGATAACGATATCCCAGTGCAACCAGTCTGTGGCTAGAATGCCAGCCTGAGAGTCATAACTCTTGATCTATAGTCTTAGCTCTGTTACTGATTTACTGTATCCATGGGTAAGTCACCCAACTTTTTCTGTGCTTTCCCTTACTCATTTTTAAAATGGGTATGGTACATCACTAACCTCCTTAATATCCAGAGTGGAAAATCTTTCTAATATAGTTTCCAGGTCTAAGATATTTTTAACTTCTTTTGATTAAAACACAGAGGTTGGCAAATAATTTTGAACCAACCATCTGTTTAAAAATGCAGCATGAAAGTGTGCAATTATATGGAACAGGGAAGTGGAGCACAACAGTGCTTCGTGACATATCTAAATGTTAAGTCAAGCAGAGACTTATTTTCAAGCAAAGGTTAGAACAACTGCTGATGGAGGTGCACTGAACTGAATGTTATTGGATTGGTCTTAAACTAATGCCTGCCTAAATATCAAGGTGAGCTTCAGCAGCTAAAATTCCTACCGTTAGGGTAATCCCAAATCAGTCTGATTAGCATTAGCCACTATGCATTAACATAAATAGACAAAGACCAATAAAAGAGTGACCTATGAAGCACTGGACCCAGGATCCCTTTCTGAAGCATCAGAAGCCAGTTTAATTTTTGCTATTTAAAAGCAAAATGTGATTCTTATGCATATGATCAAGTGATGTAAATTTTTCTTAATCTAGAACAAAACAGTTTCTAGAATCATTGCGGTAATATTTTGCATGTTTGTTGTAACTACCATTTTGGGATCTTATTGTGCTTTTCCAAAAATAACTGATGAAACCTCAAAGCTTTTCTGTGAGATCAGAACATAAAATTGTCCCTGTTATTCAGATAGAAAACTTGAGGCATGGGTTGGCATTGAGTCTTGCTCAAGGTTGCACAGAAAACCAGTGGCAGAGCCAAGCGTAAAACCCAGGTCTCCTGACTCCCACTACTGTTTCTTAACCACAAGACCAGCCTTCTTCCTTGTTATTTGATACATTAGATACGATCTCTGGTGGTGAGCCAGAATGCACAGTGACCAACAGTTTTCAGTGATGAAAAAGTAATGAAGACAAAGCCTTAGCCAGTCTGAAACAAGCTTATTCATCAAAGTATAGTACAGTGAAATCTGTGTTTAAAACACCCTGGGGAGCAGTAAAATGGAACTTTCTAATGTAGGCAGCCTTTCAAGTTTGAAGCCTACATCTGTACTGGAAGCACTAGGAATATTTTTATAGTGGTTGCTTACAATCAGGTTGCACGTCACAAGTCGTTTTTGGGCAGCTTTCACTGTATACATGCTTTAATGGTTAAGTCAGTCTCAGACTAGGCCTTCTTCCTTTCTAAGTTATTCAAAAGCAGCAGGTTGGTGATACTACAGGGAGCAACCATAGCTTGATTGTACTCATGTCCATCAAAGTGATTGTCTTTATCCATTTGGCATAATAGGAATAATGTGAGTGTAACAGAACTTCAATGCAAGAGAAAGATTATCCTTTCCCATCTCTGTGCATCTTACCTCTGCTGCTAGCAGAAGAAAACTTGTTCCTGAGTCAAGTCCATACATGTGCAGATGTGCTACAGTCCTTCCAAGTGGGACATCTTGCTATTTATTAATGCATCAGACATCCTCTCAGGTGACATTGCCTAGTTTATCTAGTCACATTAAAAAATCTAATATGCCATGCTGCGTATTAGATATGCAGCCTAATGGATGATTGTATTAGCTTTAATTTACACAAAGAGGGTTGCACCTATCCTTTTTTTTCCTGAATACAGGTTTTGTATTTCAGCTTTCTCTTCTGAAAAATAAAGCTTGGCAATGTTCATACCATAATTATGATCATGTGGTGGCATAATGTGATTTGTTATACATATCAACTGTAGCCTCCCTAAAGGAAATGCAACGTAGTGTCTGTATTCCTTGTTTTTAAGTCAAGAGGTGCTGCCAAAGATTCATGAAGAAAAACACTACCCATGTGCACTGGTGGGAACTTGGAACACGTGGTACGGAGAGCAAGATCAGGCTGGTAGGAGATAGAAGTACAAAAGAATGTAAAACCATACAAGTGAAATGTGTGCTTAGCAGGTTTCTGCTCTTTAAATCATCACTGTTGTAGTAAACCTTTAGCAATGTATGCATTGAGGGTACATATGCACTTGAGTATATACCATAACCTGTTAACAATAGTCTGTTATCCTTAAATGTGTTTTGCTTTTTATATTGTTGAGTTTAACAGTGAAGCATTAATGCCTGAAATGTTCTGGCAGCACTAGTTTATTTTATGTTAATATACCTGAAGTCCCTGGCAGATGTTAATTTAAACATGTGTTGGGATCTGAACAGTTTTACCCTGGATCCCCAAAATTGCACATCTCGCCACATGAGCCTTTATCCCATAATAAATTGATTGAGTGTGTGGCTTGTTACAATTTATCAAGTGACTAAGATATCAGTTGTGCAATAAATGTAATGTCCACCAAGGGTCTATATCTCATCTCAATCAGATGGTAAAAATATAGGGTAAACACCTTTTTATATTATTTTTTTACACCATATATGTTGTGCCTGTATTGTTTTGCAAGCACAACGAAGGTTCTGAAAATTCAGGCCTAAAGCCCAGACTTGTTTCCTGAAGTGGAATTTAGTTTCCATTAACCAGTCGAAAGGCTTTACTTTGACTTTCTGTGTCATTGTTGTATAATAATGCAATGCAAATCAGTTAAATGGTCTAGCCTTACAGTAAATTGGGTTTGTATTATTGTAAAATAAGGTATGTTTATTATCTATATTGTCCAGTGTGTTAAGATCAAAACATCACCTTAGCTCAAGTTTGTATAAGTGTTATATAATGACAGAATACTCAAATTTTGTATGAAATTGGTATGTGAAGAAGCAGAAACAATATTAAAATTCAAAATTTAAAAAATTCCCTAGTCTCTATAAAATTGAAGGAAATCAGAGGTGGCAGTGACATAGCTATGAGGGGGCAACCGTGGCAGCTGCCCTGGGTGCTGACTTGGTGGGGTGAGGACAGAAAAAAAAGGCTGTTGCTGCAGCCGCAGGATCACAATCACGATCGTGCAGTGTGGCAGCAACCAGAAGCCGCCCTGTGTGCGGGAGCTGCCCTGGGTGTCCAGCAGCATCATTGTACCTCTGAGGGATGGCCATTCATTTTGTGAGAGCCGCAATTGTTTGTTGTACAGTAGACTCTATTTCCAGATCTATGCTAGTATCAAATGGTGCTGCTTCAAATAAAAGAAAATATGTCAATGTGCCTGTTCATTTCTGCAGTACTCACAATACTAACACTGGCCACCTGAGAGGACAACTGTAGAAAGAGATTTGTCAGCTTCTAAGAGAGGGTTAAAAATTGAGAGGGTCTGAAGGGCTTAAACCAAAAATATTGTATTCCTTAGCAGAATCTCTTTTTTTAATTCGGGGGCATACAGACCAAAATAATCTAACTATATCCATAGTCTGCCTGAAAATGTAGCAACCTTTCTAGCAATAGGACAAAGCAGGTTATTGGGTTTTGGTTTATGTAATACCTGTTTCTAGTCTGTAGCTATTACTCAGGATATGTTAAATTTGTACAAGATGTTAAATAACAGAAGCTTCCAGCCTGGCATATTAGGAAAACAAGTTCTTCGCCTTAAATTTGGATCTTTGCAGATACAGCACACACATGTTCATATTAGAGTCTAATCCATTCCTGTGATAGATGTAAGGAGCAACAGTAACTAGTCCAGAAGAGGGTAGGTAGATTTTGTGTTCCTTTAAGGGAAGGTGGAAGAAAAATGGATGGGTCAGGGAATCTCAGTTGCAACATTGCTATACTAATCACTGGTAAAGAATTTTAGTTACAACGTAGTGCATAGAAGTCACTATCAAATTTAGATCTAAGTCAGCACTTGTCTTGCAGTTATTTTCTGATGAGAAACATCCTAATGATTATTAACATTTTAGGAGATGTGGGCCTCTTTTGCTTTACTTTTGAAAGTTACTGATAATCACTGGGCAACTAATAATAAATGTAATTTTTGTGGTTTTTTCTGACCTGTTAACTGATAAGCTCCACATCTCTCTTGCCTTCCCTTGAAGCCTATGTGCAAAGGCATTTTGGCAAGTTGCACTGTTTTAAGTTGGAAACTCAGTTTTAATTATAATTGCATCACATTCAAGTAGCGTGATGGCAAAGGTCCTTTCAGTAAAGTTGATACATTCCTACTTTTAGGGTAAGGAGTCTGTTTACTAGAATAAGTTGAGTTTTTTCAGAAGTCCCCTCTGGTCAAAAATCAAATGATTCCACTGCATTTAAAATGCTCAAACCCACAGTGTTGTCTGTAATGGCAGCGCATTATGAAACTACTACCCAGCTTTTGCTGTTGTATGATGCGGTAGTATTTTGAGCTCTGTATACTTTGTGGTGTTCCATATGTTTGCCATAAAGCCCCAGGTCTCTAAAGGGGGTGCAATTTTTTATTTCAGTCCATCTCTGGCGGTATGAAGGAGGCTATCCAGCTCTCACTGAGGTCATGAGTAAGCTCCGACAAAATAAGGTAAGACTACATGGAGCTTTTGAAGTCTAGCTAGGAATGACAAATCATTTACTGAGAAATATTTTTTCCAGTGCCACTGGAGAGCATAGTACAGTTCTAAATTAGACAGTCCTACTGGATCATCAGATTGGACAGTAGCTGATGCCTTTCAAATTTGATTCTCCACTTTTTGGGCTGTCTTTTTCCACTATAGTACTTGGTGTAATCTATTAAGCACATATGAAGGCTTACCCAACCTTCTGCTTTCTGTCTGTTAGGTCAGAAAGAATAACCTTCTCCAAGGAATGGTATCTTGTTAGTATGATATGGGACAGAGTCGCACTAAAAGCACAAGATCCAGAATTTGTACTCCTGAATTATATATTCAGACTCATATCAGACTCATTTTGTAGCCATTGCTAATTCTACATTTCTGTCTCAATTGACTTGTTTGTAAAATGGGGTGGTTATGCATTAATGTTTGTAAAACATTTTGAGATCATCAGATGAAAAACGGTACAAAAATCCAGGATGGTGTTACTAGTGATTTGAAGCTCTGCTGTTACTATAGCCTGTATTGTGCAAACACACTGGGTGAAATTTTCAAAGCTGCTGGAGGAATTTGCATACCATTAGAACTAATACGATTTGTGTGTCCAAATCCTTGGAGTAGCTTTACAAAATCTCTGCCACTGTGTTCTATAGAAGTGTGCACTTCGTTAGGACAAGGCATTGCAAATTTTGATCACAACTTCCTTGTTTTTAAGGAATTCACAGCATTTCGCAAAGAAAGAGGTAACATGCTGCTTTCTCGCAAGAACCAGTTGCTGTTGGAATTTAGTTTCTGGAATGAACCTGTTCCCAGGGAAGGGCCTAATATTTATGAACTTAGATCTTATCAACTTAGAGTAAGTGTCACACATTTTTCTCTTTTTATGTTGCACATGGTAAAAAATTATTTTAAATTATAAAATCTTCAAGGTGCATGGATACAACAAAACATGGACCTCACCTTAAAAATCAGCTGAGAACCCAGTTTTGTTTCTGTCAAAAATCAATGTTCTTGGCTTCAGTGAGTGCAGTATCGTGTTAAGGCTGTATCTTACAGGATGCTGGCTGGCTTATGAAAAGAGCTGAGCAACCTCAACTCTGATGTCAAAGATCATCACACTTACCTTCAGGCAAAAGACTGAAAAGGAGTATAATTGATGCCCAGTGCAGTTCAGGATAATGATAATATTTAGTCATAATTTTAAGCATTTAAAGGAAGCATTTTATTTGATAACTGATGTTGTTTTCCATTCCACTTGATGCTGTGAGAATAGGACTCATTAATATTGATGACTGAGTTCTCAATATTTTATTCTCCAAATATATTTGGACAGGATAAAAGCGGTTCAGCCACACACAAAGCATGTGACCATTTGTGGTTGTGTCAGTATTTTATTTAAAACACTTTTGTTCCCCTTTGCTATTAGCCTATTCTAGATCTCAGTTGCACTTGTCCATAATATTGGTTTTTAAACCTCAGGCAAAACAGAAACATCAAAAACTAGCGAAAATTAGAGTGTTCAGCAGGTTCATGAATAGAAGACACGCTAGAGGCATACTTCTGAATAAAGTGCTGCTGGGAATCTCTAATAATGCCAGCAGACAAGAGAGGAGACTGGAGAAGCTAGCAAGGACTTTCAAGCCTGAAGAATTATCTTCTCAACTCACTGTTGTGCACCAAGGCAGGAATGTGTGCGTCACCCCACATTCTTGAAATCATATTCTTTTGAACAGCAGAGTCTTTTAGGGCCATTTCTGAACTCTTAAGAGCCCTCTCATTCCCCACGCTGATGCATGAGATGGAATCTAGTGCTTAGATAAACAGCTGGCATATCATTGTCAGTATATGAAATATGGAAGAAATCCTTTCATCCCCTTTCTCTTTTCTTTGTTGTTTATCTCTCCCCTTGTTCAAAAAAGTTCCAGCACAACGGTTCCAACAATTAATTTTCTTTTTTTGCTTTTAGCCTGGAACGATGATTGAATGGGGCAACTACTGGTAAGTGTATATCACCCTCTTGTGTTCTGTAATCTGACTGTCTGAACCCATGTCATTGAAACTAATGGGAATTTTGTTATTGATTCAGTGAGATCAAGCTTATGCTCTTTGAAGGGTAAATATTTCTAGGCAGGATCCCATCACATTTGTTGTGCACATTGGGAGTGTTCACATTGGCTGTCTTATGCAGCTGCCATTATCTGTTGCAAAGAATGTCATGCTATTCATTTGTCCATCTATGCCAGCTCTGCTTTACAAATTGTGCTCATATTGGCTGTGGTAGTATGGTCAAATCTAATGGACTCGTGTGAAAAATGACCGTATCAACCAGGTTTTCATATGTTGTCTCTGTGTCCTGAAAACTTTTCCTCAGCATGCCCGAAATGTATCGTTACAGAATGTTCAGGTTTGTTATAACGCAAACGTGTTTAAAATAGGCTGCTCTGAAATGTTCTGTACATCTCTGTTACACTCAGCTCTCAATGGCATCACTGTGTCGGCACCACAGACTTGCCATGCAAGGCAGCAACACTCACAAACACACCGTGTTGCTCTGTGCTACAAGTAATAGTGGAGTTGCATTTACTCAGTGCTACAGAGTGAGATAATTGTCACTATTGAAAGACCATGCTGATTAGTCCACCGATGACACTGTGCAAACCTGGCTATGCTGTTTGTAGTTCTGCACATGTATATGGTGTGCCACTGCTGGCACAGGAAGTTTGCAGTGCAGATGTATAATGCATTGTTAAAAAAAAAAAAAGCCGAAGTGGGCCATGTGACAAAAGTTGCTGTACAAGCCAATGATTCAGTCTGAGTAGTGCAGAATCCCTGCTCCGATCTGGCAAGTGACTGTCTGTTGTTGTCGTGTACTTTAAAATCACCAGAACCAAACTTGGAGGCCATTAGCCGGTGCACAAACTGGCTCCTAGGTGGTCTGACAAGCGTGCAGCGCTTGCAAAGCTACATGTTGGCAGTCATTAAATGGCCCCAAATCTTAGCTTTTCTAGCTTTTTAAAATAAAGGTGTTTTCAAAATCCTGTTGAACATCACATTTGTATTTTAATGTATAGGTTTAAAGTATTAAAGACGGTGTCCTTCAGTGTGTTCTCCTGACTTTATCTTGTTTAAAACTGGTGTAAGTTTCTTTCACTTACGTTAACTAAATCCAAGCAGTTCTAATGAGAGAAGTTTAAATGATTTGTGAATCTTTATAATTACTTTGAAATAAAATGAGACTTTGGAATTTACACACCATAATCGTTCTCAAAGTAATTCATTTAATTTCAGTAATTTGCCAGCAACTTTGATTTTGTACTTTTTATTTTGAAAATATTTGTTCAGGTACATTTCTTTGTTAACAGCAGGCCCCTTTAGAAAATGTTGAAGATGATATTTCTCATGTATCACATGGGGGCTCCACGGGAGAGAACTGGCTAAGAAACATGCAGGCACTTTCCATTCCAGTAACTTACAACTCCGTGGGGCTGTGGGAGTGTAAAAGGCCATATATTCACAAAGGGCGTTTGTACACACATGCGCTGTAGTGGTGGGTGCTTTTAAAAGTGCCCGGTGGTGCATTGTATCAATTTGTGTAAATGGTGAAATGTGCGTCAACACTGAGAAAATGGTGGAGACGCTTTTGAACTAAAATGCATTGAAGGCGTTTTAGCTTCAAAGTGCACCACCGCCATTTTCTTAGCTCTGACGCGCATTTTGCCATTTATACAAATGCATGCAGTGCCCAGCTGGGTGCGCCAGTTTGCATGTTCCACAGACTCGATTAATCAAGTTTGCTCCGACACACTGGATTTTGGGTGCATCAGAGCAGACAAATGTATGTGTATAAATGCCAAAATAGCTTAGCTTCCTAGTCTGACTAAACTTGAGGATTCAATTTTAAAAGGAACTTTGTCAAAATGTCCTGCTGTTTTACCCTGTAACAGTGGTAATTGGCATATTGGCTCCAGAGTTGAAGGTGAAGACGGTAATCAGCATGCAACCGATTAATATGTTCTAACAGGATATACTGTAATTGTTTGTAATTGGAGGGTTTTTTCCCTTCTTAATCACTGCTGTCTACTAAAAGTGCTGTTTTACATTAAGATGGGCTGAATTCTACCTCCACCTTTTCTTTTGATCATCACTTGTTACCTGTATCAGTCTGCTCTTTGTAAAGGTTCTTCTTGTCCCTCGTAGGGCTCGTGCAATTCGTTTCCGGCAGGACAGTGAAGAGGCGGTTGGAGGATTTTTCTCACAAATTGGACAATTATATATGGTTCATCATCTTTGGGGTAGGCTTTCTCTTTTCTGCTGCACACATTCCTCTCTCACTATATTGAATAGACTCTTAACACAAATGCTGAATTAGTCCAGGAAAACAAGATGCTTGGAATAAGACAAAATCACATGCCCTTTCATACTTGCTGCAGAGCCAGTCTTTACCTTCCCTCTCCCCTCCATTTTTCTAATGGATTTGAAATGTTTTTTTTCACTTGGTATGGAGGAGAGGGTTCTGTCTTTTTATTTTCTTACCAACAACTGCAACATGTTAACTGTACAATCAAAATAGTTTAGAGGAAATATTTTTACATAGCTGGGCGTCAACCTTCTTTTATGAATGTACTTCTTCCATGTAGCTTACAAAGACCTTCTGACCAGAGAAGAGATAAGGAATGCTGCCTGGCATAAACCTGGCTGGGATGAACTAGTCTATTATACAGGTAACAGCCTAACTGGATTCAAAGGAGATTGGTGGGGGGGGAAATGGAATAAACACTTTTTATGACTGAGGTGCCATAATATTTGCATAGTCGTCATAAATACTTCATGTCCCTTGAGTAGTAGTCAATGCTGTTAGCATGAGGGACGAGAGGTTGTATTTCACAAAGCTACGAAAGTCACTAACTTGCTATAGGAACTATACGAGGAGTAAATGTTTTTATTAAAGAACATGTATCAAAGGAAGAGATCTGTCTATCCAGAATAAATGCACAACAAATAGAGAAACGTAACTTAAAATGAACCCATTATATTTTCATTGTAGCAAGCCACAATATTTCATGAAATACTGGAGCCCTGTTAAATACATTCCTTTGAAGAGGAATGAATTCATTTGGAGCCAGGATCTACGAGAATTTTGGTATCCAAAACAGCTTTCATAAACCTAGCATATAAGGGCCGTGTTAAATGCCTTAAACTGTGTTCCATGGGGTAGATCACAAAGGAAATACCGCATTGTAACTAGGGCTGTGCGAAGCTTTGGGTGGTGATTCACGTTGGAGGAGATTCGGCCCAAATCGGAATCGAATCGGGGGACCAATTAAAAGGTCCAAATTGATTCAAAGCTCTCCCGAATCTTTGGAAAAGATTTGGAGAACTTTGATTCGGGGAGCCCCCAGGCCCTGCCCATTCCCCCAGCCCCCCCATGGCTGCCCCATCCAGGCCAGCTCTGGCCCTTTAAGGAAAAAAAAGACGGAGAAAAGCCCTGGGACTTGGTGCTCCTCCAGCAGCCTTGTGGGGCTCATGCAGAGGCACCCATGTGGCACTGGATGGTGGGGATCACCCCCTGCTGGCAGGAGCAGTGAGTCAGGGAGGTGGGGGGCGGGGGAGTTCTTAAAGGGCCAGAGCTGCGGCTGGCAGGGCAGCCATTGCTGGGCTGTGAGGAGGCGGGGGATGGGCCTGGGTAATTTGGATATTCAGCCAAATGGATTGGGGACAATGATTTGAATCACCAAGTCAAAACACTGTCCCCTAAATCATCCGAATCTGGAGCAAATACTAGCCGCTTTGCAGAGTCCTAATTGTAACTGTAAGATAACCTTGAGTTGTGGTGGAAAATGGTAGAGATTTGTCTTCAAAGCCCTGTAGTGCAAATTAAGAGAACAGTTATATAAGCTTGTTTCACCTGTTGCTTCTCTCATATCTACTGTTCTTTAGTTATAGGTTGTTAAACTGATTGGTGTAATTTGATATCAGCAAATCTCTATATAAGTTAAGTGCATGAATAACGACAAGATCTTTATTAGTAAATGAGTCCTCCCTGTTTCCTTTTTTCAGTGCCCCTTATTCAGGAAATGGAGTCCAGAATCATGATACCATTGAAGATCTCTCCACTTCAGTAAAGTCATTGATTTACCTGTGCCTACGTAGATTCAAGTGACAAGTATTTGTCTTAAATTAATTTTATGGTATACACCGTATATCATAGTAAGAAACATGAAAGTACTGTATTAAGCTTATAAAGGAGACCTCTTTTCTTCAGAATCTAAGGACTTGATGCACTTAAAAACTTACCAGGGAAATAAATGTAGGATTATAGTTTCAAGCTTATTTTTCAAAGACACACCAGTTCATCTATGGAATTGGCTCTTAAAGCTGAGCTTTACAGTTCTTGATACGACTTGTTGTGTAAACTATTTCCAAGTCTTAGCAGCAGCAAAGGGGGAGTTATTTATCATGGTATAACTTTTAAATTAACACTGTATTTTAATCCTGGAAGACTGTCACGGTTCAGATGGCTTTTGTATAAAGGAAAATGTGTACTGTGTTTGTAATAACTGCAGATCGCGAAAACAAAGTCGGTTGGTTCCTGGAAACAAGAGAGAGAATGTCTCAGACAGAGCTCTGAACCAACGAAATACCGCTAGCTGCTTATGCTATGGCAGGAGTTTTATTGGGAAAAGAATCAGTAACCCACTCTAAACTAAAAAGTAGCTGAGAATATTGAAACTGTACAATTCAGTAGAAGTACTGAAATGTTTTCACCTACAATCAAAGAATAAGTACTTGCAGAAAACGATACTAAAGATTAAGTGATAGTTTATAAATGTACAGACCATAGTGGATTCCATTTTGAGACAGCTTTGAAGGTGACGGAAAGAAATTGCATCTAGATGATTACATCTGGAACTAACTTTAAATTTATTTAAGCAACTCCTTGGACTTTGGGCTCTATGATCCACAGTGTTGGAACAATCCTTTATAAGGAACAGTGATGTGACAATGTTACAAGCACTCGTGTAGCTAAATGTATTTATTTCCAAAAATAATAGAGGTCTAAGAAAAGGGGTTTTATTTAATAAGCAGTCATGACTTCAGACATATGCTTGGTCAGATGTTTCACTAATTATACACTAGGTATTTTGGAAATGATGTGTGAAGCTGATGCATGTTGTCGGTAGGATTGGCATAAAGCCATGTATCGTTATGTCCAGTTCTATTTTGATTTCTTTTTTAGACTAGGACATACCAATATTTTCAGTAAATGTAATGATGTGAACATTATGTAAGTGAAAATAACATTCTCTTTATTCAGAGTGGTTTAAGAATCAGTGTAATATACAATATATACAAACCAAATACTGAATGTCCAATTTGTACATTTCAATGAGTTTTCTCTAAAAACATATCAGTCAATAAAATTCTTTTAATTTTCACATATTCTTGGAAGCTTATGTCTTCATCCTGTATAGTGTTTGTTGTGAAAAATAGAAATACATGTCTCACAGCATTACAGTTTGCATGACCAGCATTGTCCTAATATGCTTATAACTTCCACAAAGACCTGCTTTGAGCTGATACTTAGTTTACAAACAACCTCCAAATAAAACATTTCATTGCAACAGTATTTGGTGTTGGCATATGGAAATGAGAAGAGTGCAGGATCCCTTACCCCATGTAGCTCTAGCAGAGTTCCACATCAGATTCAGAAATCTGTGTTTGTAAACCTGATACTGCAGTTGGATATGCTAATTTGTTGGCCTAGAATCCATTGGCCTTGTTAAAAGAACCATGCAGTTCTACCAGGTATGTTGTGCGTCTTATTTTTGCTTTTAATTACTGAAAAATATCCAGTGCCCAGGAAAGCTGGGGACAAACAATGCAGACTTGAGCATGGCATTCTGTACAAGGGAGCTCTGTAAGCTGCCATAACTGTGTCTTCATCCTTTGCCTACTACAGCATCCTTGTTTCGTTCTAATAGCATGCCTCTCTCAACTAGAAGTACTTGTGCCAGATTAACTTGACTGCAAAACAAAAGAATAAACAACATCAGTCATAGTTACTCTTTGTTAAATAATTATTCTAGTATCTCCTGCTGTCACTGTCTCTTCAGATCCAGTTATGCAACTACCATTTTTACCTGCAACTTTGATGTGAGAGGGCAGAGAACAGTTGTCTTTTACTTTGTCTCTTTTTTTTTCTTTTTTTTTAAGTAATAAGATGTATTGTGGGTTACCAGTGGTGCAATTTATTTAGTTTATCTACTGTCACACTTGCTGAGAAATGAGTCCTATCAGGCAAAACTTCTGTTTGAAATACAAGAAGTTTCTTTTTTTGAGTAAAGAAGCCTGAGGATGATTCTAAAAGTGTTCCAGCACATGGAACAATTCTCATCGGTCTTCTTTATTCACAATTAGCACTACTGTAATATACCATGAACATGGCTTCTAAGTAGTTGTGGGCTTCCAAACTGTTCTGTTGTAATCAGAGAGATAAGCAGGTATACATTTATTTTAGATGAAAATCTGATTTTCAAATGAGTGCAATATATGAACTTATATAATGAGCTATATTCCCTATGCCTGAAGAAGGGTGGCTGCACGTGAAAGCTTGCCATAACTTTTTTCCAACTACTCAGTTGGTCTAATAAAAGATAGCACATTTAATCAAAGAACCTTTCCTACATATATAAGCAAAGGTGGGTTTTTTTGTTGTTCCTTTGCCTGAATCCTTCCCTTCACTACTTTGAAGTCCATGCTGCTTTTCCTCTTAACTTCACAGGCAAATTTCTCTTCTACCAGTTAATGATGTGTCATCAGTTAATGACACAGCATTGGTTATTTTATTTGTAACAATCATTGCCAGTGCCAATGTCTGGTAATCTGGGAAGCAGGAACAATCCCTGAAAGGATGTTCAATAATCCATGTTTGAATTCAATCAGTGTAACAGGGGTGTAGGTAGTAGCCATGTTGGTCTAAAGAACCTTGTTTGATGACAATGTAAGGGGTTTTGTCTTGAGACCTAAACTATGACTAGCTCTCCTAATGAGGCTACATCTGTGCTTTTAATGAATCTTCTCATTCATTCTGAATATACATCTTAAAATGTTATTGCCTTGCTTATGTTCAATAGGCTGTAACAGTAGTAAACTTAATCTGTCATCCAAAAATCTTAATGTTATTTTGGCTTCTTGGTGGTGGTTTATGGTCCCAAGATTATCTGCCCAATTATTTCACCCCCTGGAACATTTTCTGAAACTTTCTTCTGCTCTTTTGTAATGAAGTCTGTGTAGTTAGCCCTGGTACCTTAGCTGTAGCATGGAACCTTTCCTCATGCTACTGCCCCCACATTCTTTCGCTGCCTCTCTTTGCTGGGTGTTTTGCAGTACAAAGAGGTCAGTGGGGAGGAGACAGGTTACCTGCTAACTACACTAAATACCAATTTCTGATTCCACCTGGGGAGACGTGTCTCTCAGTGCTTGCCCAATGAAAAAGGGCATCAATTTTAAAATTAATCACTGCCAGAACATTCTTGTGAAATAACAGGCACAATGCCACGTTGCCACTTTGTCACCCTGACAAATGCATGTAGAGATAAATTTAAGATCTCTACTAAGGTCTCAATACTGCATAGTCTTATATGCTTATCATTCTGACTTGAGGGCTACTTTTATGTTCAAAAATAAAGCATATGCCAGAACTAATGCACTGATCATTCAATTATTGTAACAATATCTTAGTTCAAAAGAAGGTTGTAACAAAATCTCTCTCATGTCGGGGAGCTGCAGGAGACCTGCATAGAATAGCTTACTCTTGCCCTACTCAAGCGCTCCTGCCCACACAAAAGCCTTTTTTGTACTCATGCCATTTTTTGAACTTGCTGAGATTTTTCTCAAGAAGAATTTAAAGGAGACTGTCTTAAATAGGACCTGAAGGGTTCTAGTGAACAGCCTACCCCATTGCCTGCAGCTAGAGCATAGTTGCACATTTATTAAGCTGAGCTGACCTTGCCCTCCCTAGTAAAGGTCTATTCAGAGGGAATTTTTTTAAACTAAATCAGCTGATGCATTTAGCTGTTCTTTTTGGTGTGAAATAAATACTGAATGAAGCAGGCAAAAACCAGATATACCCTTTATTTCTGCAATAAATAAAACTGAATATATGAAACTCCTGTCCAGACTGGTTTTCATGTAGCCTTCTGGAATTATTTACAGAAAATAATACATTCCTGTTCTTTACACCATTCTGCTGAACTTCTAGTATGATTGCCAACAAGTAATGAGAAGCCTTGTTATCTAATCACTAGAACAGCAGACGGGGGGGGGGGGGCCTTGGGAGACCTGTGGCCTGCTGGATATTACTGGGCCAGCTGCCTTTCCCCTTTATGCCTCTTATTTATCTCTTAAACCAGAATAGTGATACTTAATTTGTAAAGCACTTTGAGGTCTATGGATGAAAAGTACTTACAAGAACTAAGTAGAAGTATTCACCATACTCCAGCAATTGCACAGTGAGGTTCAGTCTCGGAATCTGTCTTGCAACAGCCCCCTTTAAACTATCTGCACACTGCACAATAATTGTCTCAAGCCTCTTCTGGGCTTTTGAGACCAAACTATGCTTTCCAGCAAATTGTCCCTGCTTATTTTTCATATTCCAAAACAGCTTTCCAGCTGTCTGCAGCATCATCGTCTCTATAAAGTCCTCATTTTACAATCCTTATCAGTGCAACCTCAAAGAGATAAAACAAGGTTCTCCATGACCTGGCTCCTTTAAACCACTCAAGCCAACAGAGAATTCCATCAGCAGCAAGAGTTCTTTCATAGCTGATGTGAAGCCAACATAAGTGCAGAGGCATGCAACAGACAGTGCCCTGGAGGTGTGAGAGAACAAAGGCCGCTTGTGCATGGCTAATTTGCAACTGGCATTTGGTCTCTTAAGGGACCAGAGCCAACTGGCATTCTAGCTAGTGCAGATCAAACCTGGAGGCCTTGGGGCTGATGGCAGAGGCAGTGGTCCCAGCTTCCAATCGTGCCCCCTCTCTGAGTCGGCACTCGGGAATGGTGCCCTGCTCACCCACCCTGTTATACTACCGGTCAGACCACAATCAAGACATCATCTCCTTTCCTGCCCTGTCATACCCCAAGCAGATCTTTGACAGTAATGAATCTATGCCTGATGTTCCAAAATATATTCTCATTTTCTTTTGAACTAGCTTCCTATCAGTTAGAGAAACGCCTTCTTCTCAATAGGTGTTTCCCTAACCTACTTGTTAGGCTTCTCGTTTTGTTTAATGATTATAGTTCAAGGTCCATCCTGTGAACAAGTACAATCAATACATCATATGACAGCTGCAGTGTATCTAGTATTCATCTGTGTGTTTCAGTGTCCAGTGTCTCGAGGTTTGTGCATTTGCTTTTTAACCTTTTCACTTCCTCAGCATTTTAATAGCTCTTATTTTGTTAGAACTAAAAGAAAAGAAAATTCTGTCTACAGCTACCAAAAATATTAAATGGAATTAAATAATGGTAAGCACTACTTATTGCCTTTTATAGCTTTGCTAAAAGCCTGAACTGAAAGTTAATAGCAGTTAGGCTTCTAAATGCCTACGTCTCTTCTGAAAACAAGACTTAAGCAAAGTCATTAAGGCATTTTGAAAATGTTACCTTTGATGGATTTTCATGGTCCCCAAAGAGTAAGACTAATTACCCTGGCTCTAATCAAACAGTGACATACAGTAAAGTGCACTTCATATCAATCCCCTTCCTTGTCCCGTTTTGAGACTCCTGAGTAAAATACATGTGCTGTTTCTGGGCTCTATTCTCACAGCCAAGCAGTATTTATCCCATATGAACACCTGTACAGTAATGTGCTACTCCAGACAAGTAAAAGGTACTAGAATCAAGCCTTTAATGATGTGAAGAAATGTGCTGTATAAGTTAATTGGAGACCAGTAAGTTGATGTGTTACAAGCTTATCAACACACTCTTAACTAAGGTCTTCAGGTGGGAAAGGCTTGTGAGTGGAACCAAATAACTTTTCCACCTTGAAGAAGTTTATCAAATAAAAATATCCTTAAATTCTAATTATAAAATGTCTGGGTAGCATTTGGGAATGTTATCATGTGCAATAGCTACTTCAAGAGAGAGTGGGAACATCTAGGTACCAACTCATCATCTGAAAACATCATATTCACAAATAAAAAATCCAGTACACACTTTTGCAAACAAAAATATGTTTAATTGTATAGTTTATATCAATCTACAATACTGTTAATAAAATATACTAGTTTAGTGCATAACTTATCGCTCTTCCAGTTCTTTAAGCAGTTCATCAAAGTGAGTGATGTACCATTTGGCTTTCTCCTTTACTTGTTTCCTGATTACATTTCCTCCAAATCCAATGAAACAATCCTAGCAAAACAGAAATTAATAGGTATATATTAACATAGCTGCCCACATGAGAAATGGGGCTTTTCATGTAAATAAGTTACATTTTTAAATATAATTTTCTAAAATACAGCAAGAAAAAATTCTCTACTCCCAAAAACCTTATTTCTTTGCATGTTTATTACCAGGATGGAGTGTGTTAAAGGTTGATTTTGTACCACTGAAGTTTAATGGGAGTTTTGCCACTGACCAGTGAGAGCAGGGCCATCCATCCTCTAACACCTTCTGTTATCAAGGTTGTTGTTGCAATATGTGATCTTCCTGAAGAATATTTCACAACCTTGTACTCTTAATAAGTAAGACGGCATTCACATCCCAAAATTATATCTATGCTATTTATTTTAACTCTGTTTATCGCATTTGATAGATACCAAAGTTAAACTTTAACCAATGGCTCAAATGTTTAACCAAGAACAATCATCATTTCTAGATCCCAGAAAATCTAGTACACTGAAGGTGCAATGTGTAAATTTCCACTGCTTGCTTTTCTCCTTAGATATAAGCCCTAAACAAATATTAAACTGCTGGTACTGGCAATGCACTTGCTTGCTGTCCAGGCACCTGTGCTATTAGTTTTAGAAAGTACAGGTTTCATAGAATCAGTGAGTTGGGAGGGACCTAGACAGATCATCTAGTCCGACCCCCTGCCATGGGCAGGAAGGAGCGCTGGGGGTGGCAGGGGTCATAAGACCCCAGCCAGGTGCCTATCCAGTCTCCTCTTGAAGATTTCCAGGGAAGGTGAGAGCACCACCTCTCTGGGGAGCCTAGTCTAGGCTCTGGCCACCCTTACAGTGAAGCAGTTCTTCCTAATGGCTAACCTAAACCTACCCTCCCTCAGCTTGTGGCCATTGTTTCTGGTGACTCCAAGTGGGGCCCTGGTGAACAGACTTTCCCCGAGTCCCTGCTGCTGGCCCCTGATAAGGTTGTAGGCAGCCAAAAGATCCCCCCTCAGTCTCCTCTTGCAGAGACTGAAGAGATTCAGGTCCCTCAGCCTCTCCTCATAGGGCTGGCCATGGAGGCCTTCAACCATATGAGTGGCCTCCTCTGGACCCTCTCCAGGCTCTCCACATCCCTCCCAAAGTGCGGCGCCCAGAACTGGACACAGGACTCCAGCTGTGGCCTGACCAGCACTGCATAGAGGGGGAGCAAGACCTCTCTGGACCTGTCAGTGATGACCTGTTGATGCCGGACAGGGTGCGGTTGGCTCTGCCTATTGCTTCGTCGCATTGGCGACTCATATTCATCCTGGAGTCAATCCTGACTCCAAGATCCCTCTCTGCCTCAGTGCTGCCGAGAGGGTCAGCCCCTAACCTATAACCATAATGCTGGTTCCCTCTCCCCAGGTGCAGCACCCTGCACTTGTCCTTGTTGAACCACATCCTGTTCAGGTTTCCCTCGATTTATGCCATACATGTTTTTCCCGGAGAATGGCACATAAATCAAAGTTGCATAAAGCGAACCCACTTTACAATGTAAGAAATAGGAACAGGTTCCTAAGACCGTGAGGGAGGGGAGGGAGTGAGGCTGAGACTAGAGAAGGGGCAGGGGAAGGGGTGCTGCTCCTGGGGCTGCACAAGGCAGCGAAGCAGAGGAAACAGAGCAGCACTTATCCTAGCCCCGCCTGCAGCGGCCCCAGGAGCAGCCGGCGCCAGCTGCTTGCAGCCACTGGGCTGCACCATGCTCCGCCTGTCCCCACTCACCTCTGTTCCTGGGCTGTGCCGTGCCCTGGTGCAGGCAGCTGGTGTTGGCTGTTCCCAGAGCCGCTGCAGCCAGGGCTGGGGTGAGTGGGGCCACGGCCCTTTCCCTTCCCCCCACAGACTTACCTGCTTGGGCGGGGCAGCATCTACGCTCATCGCATAAGAGCGAATTTACCTTGCATATAACAAATTATAGGTCTAAATACGTTTATTGCATAAGAGTGAATTTGCATATAAAAAATCCGCATAAATCAAGGGAAACCTGTAACAGAATCCCCATGCATTCTCCTTTTACAGCCATGCTGATTTTACAGAACGTATCGATCACACACACACACACACACACCACGCTCCGGTTCTCATTAAGGTATGTATTCCATTATCCTAGCAGAACAAGCATTGGTATTATAGGAAGATACTAGATTATAAAGCTAGAATGGATTTAGATCCCCACCTCCCAGAGTATGGCATTTTATTTTTAAGAATCTTAGTCTTCAGTTAGTTTTTAGATCATTTCTATTTTATGAGAGCTGCCATATTTACAGTTGAGATACTATTGCTTCATCCCCTTGGAAAACTACCACGGATGCAAAAAACATGATCGCCCCTCGAGGCAGTGAGACAGGTCAAGCAATGTGTACACCAGAAAGGTGTTGGAGCATGCTTCTTAAGCACCATCGATTAGTCATTCAGGTTGGTATCTTAGTACTGTAAGTTGTAAGTGCTGAACCAGCTTGATGCTAACACTGAAAGGTGAAATCATAGTGATGCTTTGACAATAAATATGGCTTTATTACTATTTTCTGACTCTGTATACAATCTGGTATGCACGTGCTGTGCTTGATAAAATATCAATTTTAAGAGGAAAAAAATCTCAACCTAAAGATACTGGGAGTAGTAAAAGGCAAGAACAAGAGGAGTACAGGACAACACAGTGGAATGTCATTGCTGCAGAAATGCTTAGTAGCACTGGTGCCTTATGAGAAAATTTCTGAGGGAGGAGCAGGAGCACTCTTTTGCAGTACCATAGCAAGGGGAGGTGGAGGACAAACAGGGCAACTGCCCCCGGCGCTGAAGCGAAGGGGTGCCAACAGACACTGCCCAGCTGGGGCAGGTTGTGGGACAGATCCGCGAGTGGCTCGTTTGTGGGGGGTTGTGAGGACAGGGGAAGGGCAGCTCCCGCCGCTGCATGCACTCCTGGGCAAGCATGACAGGGTGTGTGCCCCTGGATCTGTGCGTAGGGCGAGGGTGGGCTGCCACTGCAGCCTTCGCCCCAGGTGCCAAACTTGGTTGCTATGGCACTGCTCTTTCGGCCTGGATCTATCAAGAGACTCTTTTGGGTTTAAAGGCAGCGTGAAATAAATTAGAAAGATGGAAATGTGAAGAAAAAACAAAGGGAGATCTTGGAAGAGAAGCATAGGTAAAGCTGAGGAAGAGGGAAGGGGTAGCAGGATTTTAGTAATAGTCTTTTTCAGGTTCTTACTCATCAGGTCAGTGGGGGTGGAAAGTTAGAGAGGTGTGAGGTGGTTGGGTGGTTAGCGTACCACTTGGAAGCACAAAAGTCTTGAAAGGATTTAGCAACTGGAAATTGAAAGCCTATCCACATACCATCATAGGTTGCACAAAAGAGACCAACAGAATGTATGCAAGGGTGGCCCAGACTGAAGAGTTAACAAATGAATCCCCTGCTCCACCCTCGGATGATCTCTGCCTCTGCTGGCTCAGAAAAGTAAACACCCTTTGGTGCTGGCCACAGCTGGATCTGTGCAGCTGTATGTTACAGCCTTTTTCACTGCAAACAATTCTCATAGTGCTGTTTCAGGTTAAGAAACAACTAGGAATATTAAAAATCCTCCTTAAGCAAAGTAAAATATTCAAATAGGTGGTTTCTTGTTGCTTTAAAAAATATTTTTTTTTAAGGCAGAACACCAGTTCTCTAGTACTTACAGCAGGGGGGCACGCTTCCATATCTGTCGCTCCGTCTCCAATCATAACTACATTCTTAAAGTTAAACTGTTCCTTCAGATGAGCAATAACCTTTCCTTTTCCGCCTGATTCAGCTGTTAGTTGTGTCTCATCAAACCCTGCATATTCTCCTGAAAACATATTAGGAAAAGGTATTAGACACCAGGATTTGCAATTGCTTCACTGAGTTATGGAAAACTGTATCAAGGAATGACACTAGTGAACTTTTAAATAGTCAAAAGAGATTCATACATTTTCTATTACCTTTTCATCAGAAAATAACTAATATGGCCCCCAACATGATATCTTCATGCACACACAACTCCCACTGAATTAAATGGAAGTTAAGATTGTGTTCAGAACTACAGGATTTGGCTTATAAACCTTATAGCTAGGACCAATGCAAAAAAACCTCACAAATTTATAAAGATAGTGGGCCAGATTCTATTCTCAGTTACACTGACATAAATCAGAAGTGATTTAATTCAAATATGTGATGTAAACATAGTATGAGTAAGAAGACAATTAGCTAAACACAATTCCACTTAGGTACACTGATATAAAAACTACAGCAATTCCACTGAGGTCAGGTCCACTTCACTCAGTACAGTTTCTCTGGATTTACCCCAAAACCACTGAAAAAAGAGTCTGTCCCTAAAGCTATGTTATTAATGGGACAAAATCCTGAAACCTTGAAATGACATTTTATTAAGCCACAGAAAAAGAATAAGAGAACATGATTCTTTGAGCTCAAGCTGCTGAGTTCTGCACCTTTAATATTTCTTTTTCTTGACAGATCCCATGGTTTTAAAATTATTTTAAAACTGTTTGATTTGTTATTCTAGACACATAATAGACTTAACCAAATACCATTATCAGAATATCTCCCAGTGCTTTTTTCTTTAGCTTGTCATACTATGCTGTCACATCAAAAGCTATGCCTTCTCATTCAGCTATATTTAATTTGTCTGGAAAGTGATTTGAGCCCTTGTGTTTTTGCATTCACAGTCTCCCTGCCAGGTGCTGAGCGTAAACTGGCACTGAGACTACACAGTTAGGACAGAGCCTGGACTCTAGATGAGCAGCCACTATTGTAACCCAAAATAATTTGATTTATAGTGTTTACTATTTCTTATATTATTATAACTTTTAAAATGGCTGTAAATGCACCAGTGGCCCCTAACTCTACCTGCTCCTATGGGAGACTGGGCAGTTCAATTGCCACATTCCTTCTTAGGCTGCTCTGCTAGAAGTCTTATCAGAGTTACTGTGCTACTTAGTGACAGTATTTGCAATGCAGAAACTCAGTAATTAGAATCTGGCCTGTGAACAATCAAACTCAGGCCACAGATAAGAAATAACCATGTTTCAATGTGTTCATTTCTACTTACATTTTAATCTATGGTAGGTAGCTCACTTATCCTACTTCAGGCTGAGCTGAAAAGATGACACTAATAAGTTGAAAAAGAAAGGGACCAGTGGACTCTTACCATTAAAGTAAAACTTCAGCCTATTGGCAAACACATTTGCTGTTGGAATGTTTAACTGCGAAGCAACATGCTCAACAATGCTCTGGAACCCTCCGGATATTAAGAAAACCTGGACACCTCGCTGATGAAGCCTGCTTACCAGTTCCCTTAAAAGAAAAGAGAACAACCACCAATGTGAATATCTATCAGGTTCAAGGAACAGAAGAAGGGCAGCTGTTCATGAACAAAGCTGCCTACATTTTACATTATCCCTGCTTACTCAGGATGTGTGCAGCATTTCAATTCCATGCCGTAGTGCTGTCTTATACTCTCCCATTCTCTTCGCAAACTTGTACATAGACTCTGCATGAAAAGAGCTGTACAAAACTATATCATGGTGAGAGACAGACTAGCAAATTACTGCTCAGAGAAACAGCTGGATCAGAGAACTGTTTGTTTGCATTTTCCTGATTATGTCAATCTCCCTGAATAAATTAAAACTTATTTTTATGATTCAGCTTGAAAATACTCCTTAATATAGGGACAAGATCAGCAAGAAGAAATCAACAATGCAGCATGAGCAGGAATTTTAGGAGGCAGTGAGAAACCAGGCTACACAGGAAATGTGCTGAAATTTGTGTAATCCACTAGTTTGTCTGGTGGGTTCACAGATTCTATTGCTGGACACCATCAATATAAAAAGACGATAACTATAGGAAAGAAAGCCGCAAAAACAGAAGCAGAGGTGTAAGAATTTTAGATCCAGTTCTTGAGAGCTAACGTCTTGCAGATTCTGGCCTCTGGGTGAAAGACCGGCAAATGAAAAAAAAAGCAAAGGAGCAGAGCTAGTAGCAACAGCAGCAATGCTGAAATCCATACAGAAGTCACAGATTTTAAAGCAGAGAAGCTGTACAAAGAAAACCAAGAAAAAAGGGAGTGAGAAGAGAAGGATCATGTGATTCCAAACAAGAAACAATGTACTGTTTGTAATCACAGCCAGCAATATCCTCACAGAGATGAAAATGGGTTTCAGCTCTAGAAGGAAAATGCAGATGCAACATCTTCTAAAAGCAATGTTTATGTATTAGGAGTATTAGAGCCTTACTAGACCTGTGGACTGGAAGGCAGTTTTATAATAAAGTACCTATTTTCAGTCATTTACTGATTTTTGACAAAAATACACACTTTCATTCAAAATAGGTTATAGCAATGGTAGGCAACCTTTTGCAGCTGCAGGCCAAGTAGGCACTGCTGCCCTCACTTGGTGCTTCTCCCCGCAGCAGCACAGGAAGAATCCCTGCAGCCAATCCCACCCCATCACCAAAGCCCCACATCCACGTGCTGGATCCAGTGGCTCCATAGGCCAGTTCTGGCTTGTGGGCCTATAGTTGCCAACTCCTGGCTTATGAGACCACAGAATCATAGAGTTGAAAGAGACTTCAAGGTCATCCAATTCAACGCCCTCACCCCCCTGCAAAGCGCAAAAATGCATTTTGCAGGTGGGGGGAAATGATCCAAATATATATAAGTATACACATGTCTATAAATGCATTAATATACATTCTTAAAATATCCAGTGATGTTAGTGTTGAATAATGGCAGCCTCTACATAGACCCAATCCTGAGATTTGAGTGCCAAGAGCCCATTCAAAGGACTGGACACGAACACTGTACCTCCAGAAAACACATCCCTAGGGCAACAACAATGCAAGCTTTCCCATTAACATGCCACACACCTTACCTAGAAGAATCACTTCTAGATGTTATAGCATAGATGTCTGACAACATGGATGCCAATTAACACTAACTATGATGGGTTTTTTTCTGAAATGGATACCTGTCCATCTGAAATTAATTCAGCCCATTGTAACATTCAAATACAAATTTCATATCAAGCCAAGTTCGTCCCAAGGCCACTGTGACCATCGGGGCACCTTAGATGCTGTAACAACCCTCCTAGGTTAGTTGATCTGCTTTGCATCACTGCTGATTCTTCAGGCAGAGTGACCTGGAGGCACCCATCTCCTCTCCAGGTATGAATGGTCATTGGCTCACAAGGAGCTCATCTGCCCTTTGACAGGCCTTGTTTTTAGTCCTGCTGGGTGGCTTACACACTCTCCTCACCCAGGTATGGGTGCCGGTTCAGTCTCTGGCAACCTGACCATAGAACAGGTTGTACTGGTTTACATGGTACCAGATAGCAGACCAAGAGAGGCCTGGTCTAACAAGGGAACTTCATACATGATATTTAAATCAATCAGGAAAATATTCTGTGCCAGATCCTCAGGTGGTTTTTTCAACTGATTTCTATGAGCTCAGACCTTCTTTGGTTTTGAAAGGCTTTTTAATTAGATCATTTAAAGTTCATCTTACCTTATTCCTGGTGTTAGGTGTGGTGGATGATCCGATATTAATTTTTGTACTTGTTCCCAAGAAGGGCGTATAAGTCCTAGTCGTGCTGTTAAAGCAGCTTTGAATGTCACGGAACCTCCCATTGCTCTGCGGGTCCTAATTAGTGATCCAAATCATGAAAGTCAGTTATAGAGGCTAGGAGATGTTTTCTCATAAGGATTATTAGTTGAAGTGAAATACCTGGGAATTACTCCAGAACTTTATTAATTCTAGATTACGTTATTTGGACATTTCAATTCGGCATAGCCTGACGAGCTGAGAAGTTTGCACAATATTTAGAAGTTGCTGCTAAATGCTTACAATCAGAGATAAATCTGAGCTGAAAATTTTAGATCCAGTTCTCACATCTTCCTCAAAGTTTTATGTGGAGGTTCAGACTCCAATGTTATCCCTTTTAAACCCCCCAAAATTGCCAAAGACTTGTTTTTCCTCCTAAAAGAGGAACCAAGGTGTACTACTGCTTCACAGAGTTTAACTAAACAGGCCTAGGGGCCTGATCCAAAAAACTGAATGATGTTAATTGAAGGATTCTCACTGGCTTCAATAATCTTTGGATTAGACTGCATATCTCCAAAATGTAAATTATTCTGATATTCATTAATACTACTTATTAGAATTATGATCTTCTTTGAGCTATTGCAATCACAAACAAAACACCAGGCTAAATTCATCCTTGAAATACTTGCATAGTCCAGGAATAAATCTGGTCTTTTTTTATTCCTGACTACAATAATTCTGAAATTAATAGCAAAAAAAGTATACTTACATTTCTGCCACAGCATCCCCAACTCCACAGAACTTTGCCAGTTCATCAATGCCTTCTTCTTTGATGACTGTACTATCCACATCAAAGCACACTGCATCTGCATTGCAGAAGATTTCCTTTATCTCCATGAGGGAGGCCATCCTTTTAGGAACCTTTCTACTGTAAGAGAGGATAAGTTCCCTCTGTGAGTCACTACATGGTACTCTGTTTTGAGCCATCTAGGCAACTGATCTGTCACCTGCAGCTGACAGGGAACAAAGCTATGCAGCCAGCCTTTATAAATAGAAGTGGGCAGTGGTGGGGATTTGGCTTAGTCGCTGATTTGCTGTCTTCTGTGGCCGCCTGCTGATGTTCAGTCTGCGTTCAAGGTTGGAGGTGAGCAATTGAGATTTGGCTTAGTTCCTGATTTCGTCTCTGCAGCAGCTGCCCACTGACATTCAGCCAGAAATCAAGGTTGTAGCTCTGGCTTCTATAGAACCAGCTATTGGAATCCCAACTACAACGGCGGGCTGGGTTTGTGACTATATTTCATCTTGGCCTCACAGGTCTGAAGGAATATGACTACATACAAAAGATTTGTAAAAGAGACTTAGGATAAGACCCATGATTCAGAGGACAGTACAAGAAACCCCATCATAGTCAATCAAGAATTACCCTGCTTATGACTTTCTGCCTAACCCTCTTAAGGTTTATATTGGTTGATTTATACTCTGCACCACAAGGGTTTAGATCCCTTATTATATCCCGGTCAATGGAACTGTTGATATTCTTACCATCTACGTGAATGTCTAAACCTTTTCTAAATCCTACTGATTCCTAATTGACAGGTTTTGGTTAATTTGATTTAATGGATCAAGCTACAACAATATCATGACATAGCAATTTTTCCAAGAGTACTAAATTAAAAAATAGGAAAGTATAACTCAGCTAAATCAGAGGGAAACTGAAGAATTACTACTAATACAATGTTTTCTTTCCTTTTGTATCTGTTCACTTGACTGTGTAGAGTATATCTTGTTCTGCAAATCAGAAACACAATGTTTATAAATGGCTATTAAAACATAAGAATATTTTCCTATCCTCACCCTAAGCATCCCACGCTTTTCTCTTCATAAGCAAATCCAATGTGTAATTTATCAACCTGTATTTATATTGGAAAGATACTCAGTGCTATGACTTTATACCAACTGCATTTCCAGATTGCTGCTGGAATGTATTTGGCTGGTTTGGTTTAATCACCTATGCTATTTACTGCGTATTTCTGCGTATAATTAACCTAAGTAGCAGGTTCCCTCTTCTTTTTTGTTTCAGGGGAAATGTTTTGTCACTTTGCATGATGCTTTCCAGCTTCATCTTTTATTTTCCTCCCACTAACCTGCAGGTAGATTTTTCTGCTTCCCATGTATTCAACTGTGAATAGATGGCAAAAGACCCTACAATGGCCTACTTTCCATAGAGTATCTATTTCCTTCTCCTTTAAAACAGATCCTTAAACTAGGTTGGGGCAAAGACCCTGTCTCATAAGGTTTTCTGTGAAACACAACCTATGTTTATGGGTCTGTGTAAATAATATATAAAATAATCATATTATCTGAGAATGACACATAAAAGAAACTTGGCACTATGAAATAGCCATAAGTATAAAACAAAAATTTCTTTGTACAATCTATAGCTTGGTACTAAGCTAAAACCTGCCAGTGGGTGGATGTGTGACTAAGTTGCAAGTTTCCTTGTTATCAGCCTCACTATACTGACTCCAGAGCTGTCTGGTCATGCTTGGGCTAGAAAGTTTTGCTGTGCCAGATAAGGGGCCTTTGACTTCAGGGCATGGCTGGAACACCATATGCTCTAATGTGATTGCATAACAGAATTAAAAAAATAATAATCCACTGACATTTTTGGAGTAGCGTGCTGTTAAAATTTTTCCAGTCTATTAGGAAACCATGAAGTCCACAAAACATTCAGACCTGGGTACAGTTGCCAGTATTAAAAATTTGTCCTACTAGCCAGATGACATTAGCATGACATTTGCGTCACGATGTTGCAGCATTGGTCTATCATTATGCAAAAGTATCATCACATTGCATGTTAGCAATCTGAGGTTGTATTGCAACATCACATAATGATGCAATATTATCATACAGTGACAGGACACTGCCATGTGATGTGTGCACGATAGTCTAAAATTTAAAGATATGCTTCCCCAAATCTTATCTGTTCTGAAAAAAGTGGGTTCAATGGAAACTCTAATTATGGGTTCCCATCTTATTCTGATTCATCCTAGGATTTCTTTTTCTGAATCTTTCTTGCAGCAGTGGGACTATTTCTGCTGATCCCATTTTGATGGGCAAACTTACAGGGTAAGTAAAAAAAACCCCCACAGATGCCAACTATGAAACCACTAGTTATTACATGCAATATTTTTTCCAATGTGTTTTCAAAGCTATGCTTCACAGAAACATGAATAAGGTGTCCCAAAAGGACGTGTTGGTATGGAAGAATCAGGAGAAACTAGAAGACGCAAGAGTTGGTGCATAAAAAAAAGCTGTAGTTCCTGAACCACAAAATGAGTGAAAAATCATCTTTCAACTCATAACGTCTGGGATTTGAGAATATTTTGGCCATTTTTGGCTGATGATCAAAAAATGTACTTGTGGAAGACTGGGAAGCTGATATTGCAGGAGTAAAGGAAGAAAGGAGGGAAAAGGGGATGAGTACTGTTTGGAGGGGCTCTTCTGTAAATAGGATACATTTTTTGTGGCATGGCTGGGGGCAGATGCACCTGGCACTTGAGCTAAATTTGAGTTCTTTCCCCTTCAACCACTTGCTTGCAAAACTCTAGGTGCTGCCCTCAGCTGTGTTAGGATATTTCATTTCAAGGGGCTGAAGAACTGCTTTCGCAAACTCTTAAGCCATTTCCCCACCCCTCATTGTAGATTAGAGATTAAACTGTCCTGTGACTGGGAATGCACAGTAGCAGTAGAATATCAACACTACCAAAAAAGAGTGAGTTGCTTCTTCCTTCCCATGCCCAAACACCACTGGACGCAACTCACCCAGTGATTTTGCAGTATCTGCTTGGAAACCTGCTTGTGGGCCATGCTCTATCAGTTAAATTATTGTTAAAATAGAGCATTAATATTTATGGGGGACATGCAGATATAGAAGTATGAAGAGAGAGCTGGGCCCTCTTCTGATTTTTCTATAATGGCAGTTTCCTAAGATTGATTTCCTACACTTGTGGGATTATGAGCCCAACCTGCACAAAGAAGGACTTGCTGGACTGGTTACCCACATGAGGTGGTGTCTGGAAACATATGAGCATAAAGACCTGGAAGTTTTATAACAACTCTTCTGCATGGAAAACCTCAAAAGGATGTGGAAAAAGAGCAGAAAACTATCAAACTGTCCAGGAGAAGATGCTGAGGTGTCTGACTTGACGCCAAGACTAGGGACAGAAGTTACACATAAACTGGTTTAAGTGATCAGAAACTGATTTAAACCTGAAACAGAACAGAAGTCCAGTGCACATAAACCAGTTTCAAAATAGCTGAAACCAATCTGAGATAAACCTGGTTGAATACAGTATCAGACTTAACTGGTAGTTGGGATTCCTCCCTCCATCCCCTGGAGAAACCCAGCTGGGGTCTGCCTGGCCTGGGGCCGAATGATGGAGGTGCTGGCAGACTCTGGCTGTGGTCCCCCAGTGGAAGAGGGAATGGAAGGGGGAATAAACCCCGTCCCTGCCCCTTTGCCTCAGGGGGCCATGCCAGCTGGCATCTGGCCACACCTCTGCCTCTGCCACTGCAGCAATGAGGGGGAAGCAACCGTGACATGGGCTGCTCTGCACCGGCCAGGCAAACTCCAGCTCAGGTCCTGCCAGTGGGACAGGGGATGGAGGGGAGAATTAAACCTCCATCTCTGCTCACTTCATGCTGCTGCTGGGGCTGACCACATTGCCCGCTGCTCTAGCTCTAGCTACCAGGGTAGGGGTGGGAAATTCCTGGCAAGGGCTGCTTCCCCCTTCCCCCTTCAGGCACACCCCAGCTGGGGTCCCTGCAGGCCAGGGTGGGGGTTTAAACTCCTCCCCAGTCATACTCAGCCTGCCCAGGCCTGGCCATAACCCTTCTCAGCACAGCTTCCCTGCAGCCAAGAGCTCACTCTAGTGCCCCCAGCTCCTAGCCTGAGCCACTGCAGGCATATGCCTGCATTTCTGGAATCAGAAGTGAATATCTATTCACTTGCAAATCGGTTCAGCCCACACAGGTTAGAGTAACCTGCAAAGATTGAATCAATTCAGGCTCAGGCTTTTTTAATGTCTGTACTTAGCCCAAGGGCCCAAAACCCAGGTTGTTGCGCATTCTTCTAAATCTGAAAAAGATTAGTTGTTTTCAGCTAAAAAGAATATAGATATATAGATGCATTGAGGTTGTGTACGCTGATAAGGAAAAAAGATCTCCACAACCAAGATAATTAGTATTATCTTCATATGGAATACATACGTAACCCAAACTGAAGAGTTGTGCCACTTCCCTACCACCTGTCATCAGGAAAGAGGAAAGGTTTCCTATTATGTTATTTCAGCTCTGGAAAAACTCAGTGTAACATGTTTGATAAATAAATGGAAGAAAGTTATTGTAAGATGAAAAGTAGAAAATGTGAAAAAGGAAAGGGAAAAGGAAATCAAAGAAGACAAAAGAAGAGAGTAAGGGAGCAGAGAATGAGAAATGTGAGCAAAAAGGAGCAGAGGTAGAGATAAGGAAATCTAAAGATGGAGAAAAGTAGAGAAAAAGGAAAAGTGAAGGATGAGAAAAAGGCGGGGGAGGGAAACGTGTTTTCCCAAAACAAAACCTTTCTATATCTGGATTAGGGAGTGTGTTCATTGGGCCATCCAGAAAAAAGCCCTGGCAATTTATAAATGGGCTGTGTTTCATAACAGAGAGGGTTGGAGCCAGAGGATTAAGACTACCAGTTATGCAAAGCCATGTGCTCGAAGAAAATAAGTGAATTACTTCAGCTTCACTGGCTCCTCAAGGAAGAAATCTTGTACATGATTAAAAACAGTGACATCTCCAAAATACGAAAAATACAACTCCAAGTGAAAAATGACAACAATGTTTAGAAGCCGTATGATTTTGTGGCTGTGTTTATTTCGACCAACATGTCATTGATTTGGCTAGTGAGATCTGCAGCTCTCCACATGGTCTCACTTTATGTCTTATCATGTGTCAGTTTTCAGAAGCACTACCTTTACACATACACATTTTCACTTCGTACTGCAATTATTGTCATAAAAAAATGACAATTTTTATCAACCTTGATGAAACAGTGACTAAAATACCTCTTTGTAAAAGATCATTTAAGGATGCATAACACATTATAAACTGTTTTCTACTCTTGCCCCCCCTTTTAATGAAAAGAGATTGAAAGCACTTAATTGATAATAATGGACTGTATAAAATGACTACTTTTAATCTCTTTACACTGATTTTATCCTGGTGGAACTTTACTGGATTAGTGATTTACACCAGTGTAAATTAGAGTAGAATCAGTCCTGAAATGTTACATAAGAGCCATATTCAGGTGGCAGAAACTGAACCCCAGTTTTGCTTCAATATGTGAAATTAACTGGATTAAATATCGTGAGTCTGACCCTATTCCAACCGTAGTTAATGGGGGTCTTTCCATTGCCTTTTGCGGGAATTGTATTTGCCCCACAGGGAATTAAATTAAATTTCACAAGGATGTTATGAAATACATTTCACGATGCTAGTAGGTAGCAGGGGCTATAGTATAGTATTATAGTTTTTTACATTAAATGCCCAATTCTGCAGTTTTTGGAGGCTAATGAAATATTTCAGTCTATGAAAACTAGAAAATCCAGGGACAGTGTTCCTTCTAGGTCTACTTCAACCTGCTGAAGTTTTAAAGGCAGCAGTGTAAACAAACTATTACACTGAAAATATAGGGAGGGATCATTTGCAATTATTGGTTGACATTTCACTGTCATACACAGGTGCAAACTTCTTTAAAGACGTCTAAAAATGGGTGAGAAGGAAGAGAGGGAGCCAAGTGATATATATAACATAAGCACATGAGCCCTCCGGCCCCCTGAGGAATGTTTGCCTCCTCTGATGATGCTTCCCCTCTCCAGGATTGCATCATTCATTCAGGTTCCTGTTATAAAACAGGCACCGTGCTCTCACCGCACCTTGTAGGGGAATGCAGTGGTGCCACTGACGGAAATAAAAGCCTCAGCTCATCTCTTACTTTCTGCACTAGAAAAACATACTGGTGAGCAAGATGAATCTGAGCTTTCTGAATGCCCACCCCTTCCAAAAAGACAAAAACCAGTCCTGGTGACTTACAGTATTGTACTCCCCGTGGTGGTTGTTTCTCCTGCTGCAAAACTCCTGGGTGTACTGGGAAAGAAAAAATCAGCTGAAACCTTCAGTCACATCAATAGAAAAGCACTGAGTGGACTGAAAGATATCTGCATTTTGTAAATAGCTCTTTATAATCTGCTGAGTAAGCTCGACTGATTTTTTTTTTAATAGTTGCATACATGAAACTAGAGAAGTCCAGCTGACAGGCTTAGGAAAGAGAGATGTAGCCCTGCCTTCTAAAGGGGAGGAGTTCTTATCTAGAGCCTCCCTGGTTGGCTAAGGATAGACCGGCAGAGAGAAGGAGGTGGAGAGTTTGCTGATTTATAAGACACACTATGCCACAGACATAAGAACCAAGAGGGGGGTCTGGAGCCTCCGCAAAACGAATGAAAAGAACTTGGCACAGTCTCACAGAGGGGAGGGCCTAGGGGGAGCTGAGAGCCAAGGACAGGTTGCTAAGTGCAGTGCTCAAGAATTATTTTTCTGAACAATGCAAAGGCAAGAGATAGTGTTGTTAAGAGTGTTTAGCTCAACTAAATGCTTTTGAAATTATTTGTAACCAAAGTTAAGCAAGACATTTATGTTAGCCTGGCCAATTCAAGAGTTAAAACTAATTTTCTTTAAACAAGGGTTTTGTAAGCCAGTATAATTTATTTAATACATTTAATTAAATTAAATTTAATAATCTATCTAATACTTTAACATGGAGACATAAAAAAATATTTTTGAGATATCAGCGAATTAAGGGCAAATTCCCAGCAGATATAAATGGATGTAGTTACACTGAGATCTAGCTCATTGTGTCAGACCTTCTGCAAGAGAAAATGTCATAGATTTCATAGACATTAGGGTTGGAAGGGACCTCAGAAGATCATCGAGTCAGCCCCCTGCCCAAAGGGCAGGAAGTCAGCTGGGGTCAAAGGATCCCAGCAAGATAAGCATCCATTACTCTTGACGGTGTTCAGCGTAGGTGCTTGAACCACCTCCGCTGGCAGGCTGTTCCAGACCTTGGGGGCTCAGACAGTAAAGAAATTCTTCCTTATGTCCACCCTGAAGCGGTCTTGCAGGAGTTTGTGACCATTCGACCTAGTCATCCCTTGGGGCGCTCTGCTGAACAGACGTTCCCCCAGATCCTGGTGGTCACCCCTGATAAACTTATAGGTGGCCATCAGATCACCCCTGAGCCTGCGCTTCTGCAGGCTGAAGAGTCCCATAGCTCTCAGCCTGTCATTGTAAGGTCTCTTTTCCTGACCTCTGACCATGCGCGTGGCTCCTCTCCGGACTCTCTCAAGCTTTTCCACATCCTTTTTGAATTGTGGGGCCCAAAACTGCACGTAGTACTCAAGCTGCGGCCTCACCAAGGCCGAGTACAAGGGGAGAATGACGTCCCGGGATTTGCTTGAGAAGCATCTATGGATGCAAGCCAGCGTTTTGGTTGCTTTAGTAGCCACAGCATCGCATTGCAGGCTCATGTTTATCTTGTCGTCAGTGATGACCCCCAAGTCTCTTTCTTCCATAGTACTAGCCAGCATAGCACTGCCAAGCCTATAAGGATGCTGCAGGTTTTTCTTCCCAAGGTGGAGAACCTTGCATTTTTCGGTGTTAAACACCATGAGGTTCTCATCCGCCCATTTGCTAAGCCTATCCAAGTAAGCCTGGATCACCCTCCTGTCTTCAGGTGTAGATGCTTTACCTCAAAGTTTGGTGTCATTGGCAAACTTGGCCAGTCCGCTTCTGACTCCAATGTCCACATCTTTAATGAAGATGTTGAACAATATGGGTCTGAGGACAGAGCCTTGGGGGACCCCACTGGTCACAGGACACCATAACTATTGACTTCTGTCAACCACCACCCTCTGGGTCTGACCATGGAGCCAATTTCCCAGCCCCTGGATCATGGTGGACCCAAGGCCACAATTGGTCAGTTTTGCCAAGAGGTGATCGTGGGATACCAGATCGAAGGCTTTTTTGAAGTCAAGATATATGACATCAATTTCTTCTCCCTTGTCCAGCTGATAGGTTATCTGGTCATAGAAGGAAATGATATTAGTCAAGCAAGACCTACCCACAACAAACCTATGCTGGCTATCCCTCAGGATGTTGGAGTCGGCCAGTCCATTAAGGATGGCCTCTTTAATAAACTTTTCTAAGACCTTCCCAGGGATAGAGGTCAGGCTGATGAGCCTATAGTTTGCTGGATCCACTTTTCTCCCTTTCTTGAAGATAGGCACCACATTGGCCTTCTTCCAGTCTTTGGGCACTGCACCAGAGTGCCAGGAGCTCTCAAAGACCCGTGCCAGGGGCTGGGCTATGATGCTCGCCAGCTCCTCAAGTACCCTGGGGTGTAGATTATCTGGGTCAGCTGACTTGAAGGTACCCAACCTCTCAAGGTGTTCCTTTACAAGGTTAGCATTGATGGAGGGCAAGGGATCTCCCTCACCAGGATATCCCTGTCCTGTAGCGGGCATGGGCGTCTCATGGGACTGATGAAAGACCGATGCAAAGTACCCATTTAATAGGTTGGCTTTTTCCTGGGCGTCAGTTGTCAGTTGTCTCATCTGATTCAGCAGGGATCCAATATTGCCCTTGCTTATCCTCCAGCTCCCCACATATCTGAAAAAGGACTTTTTATTGTCCTTGATGTTCGAAGCTAGTTGGAGTTCAGTTGCAGCCTTGGCTTTCCTGGTTCGCTCCCTGATTCGCTCCCTGAAGGACCAGACCAGCACAGAATATTCCTCCTTGGTGGTGAATCCCATCCTTCATCCTTTGTAGGCCTTTCTTTTTAGCCTCAGGAGGTCTGCTAGATTCCTCACGCTTTTTTTCTTGACTGGTAAATTTAGCTCTGTAGGGTCTAGACCTATGAAAAAGGGACACCTTTTAAGTAAAAGAAAGCGGAGTTGAGAGATGAAAAACGATAGTCAATGTACTTTTCACATACCTAGCATCACAGGAAGTAGGCTGTCATCTAAGAAAGCACATGCCTCACTGAACCAGTTACCATATTTCACAGTGTATAGGTCAACCCAGGTTTTCTGACATGAAAAGTTGGAATTTTCATAGATACACTGTATAAGTCAACCTACATTTTATTCAGAAACAAGAACAAACAGTCGCCAGCATGATTAGCACAATCAGCACTGATCTCATCACCACAGGTTTACACACAATTAGCAATCAGCACAAATCTGGAGTGATCAATCAAATTATCGCCATTAGCACCATCAGCAGCACTGGTTGCTATCGCTTGCACTCAGTCAACATTTAAAAATCCCCCTTTAAATAATCCCTCTTAATAATCACATTTAAAAATCCCTCGTTTCAATAATGTAAACATTTTAGGAATACTAAAAATTAACACTGTAAACATCCCTCGTTCGCTTTCATCGTCAGAACTGTCAGCCCCAAACAATTCCTCCCAATCTAAATGGTTAGTAATCTGATCATTTCATGGATTCTTGGCATCGGATGCTTTGGTGTCTTTATCCTTTGTTTGATCGTCGTCACGGCACAGAATATTATCCTCCTCACCATCCATAGAATTACTGATCCTGCATTTTTTGATTGAATGTGCAGTCCTTTGAGGTTTAATGTTCCTCCAAGCTATAAGAATCCATTGGCACACAGTTGCTAAGGAGGCCGCTTGTATGTTTCCAGCTTTTGTAAACAAATGTTGGCTGCCCATCATCCAGTCCACCACTCTTTTCTCATGGCCCATAGTCTCCATCAGTACAGTTTTATTTCCAGTGACATCCACGGCTTGGCTTGTTGGCATATCAAAGCACATGGGTGTTTTGTCCATATTCTCAATTTGCCTGAGATAGTAATTGTTTTTCTTTCAGAGGTTCAATGCATAGCTCTGGAACTGGGTTATCTTGTCTTCGAGGTCAGCTGGTAATCTCTGCAATAACTTTGTTACGTGGTGCAGAGAGAAAGAGAATTTCTTTTCATAAACCGGGAACACCAGGTTGGGTTGCCAGTAAAGTCTTTTAATCTTTTCTCCATAGCCCGCATCTTGTCTTGCAGTAGGATGATGTTTTTTATTATGATTCTGCCAGACTGTTGCTGATTGTTGACCCATTTGGCAAGGTCTCTTTCTAAATCTGGCTACCTGCATTGTTTTTTGCAGCCACAGCATCTTCTTTATGTTGTGGATAATTTTTTGCCAGCCACAAACCACTTTCTCGTTTGCACCCAGCTGATGGGCTGCAGAACTGTTGTTAGTATTGAGAACAAAGTTGATGACTCGCGTCTTGAACTTTGTTCGTTTTGGTGGCATCCTGAATACCATGCGGTATTTGCGGTACCCAGTGCCATAGCAATGACGCTTGGTGCCCTGGGCGAAGCCTGCAGCAGCAGACTCCCCTTGCCCCAAGCACAGATCTGGGGTCCGCCCCCCCCCCCCCAATGCTGGCTCAGGAGTGCACACAGCAGTGGGAGCCGTCCTTCCCCAATCCCTGCACCCACCAAATGAGCCACTCACGGCTCCATCCTGCACCCCGTCCCAGCTGGGCAGTTCTTGTTAGCACCTCTTCACTTCAGCACCCGGGACAGATGTCCCCCCTGCTTGCTACAGAACTGGCAGTACCTGTAATTAAATTTATTCGGTCTTCGCTAAAATAGTGCCAATTTAATTAATGCGACTATGCCTCCTGTAATTAGTGAGACCACTCCTCCTGCAATTAGTGCAGTTAATGTGATCATGCCTCGTGCATTCACTGAACTTGCAGTTTGTCAGCAATGATTTTATATGACACGGTGTAGAAGTCAAGGTTGCATTTTCAGAGGTCAAAACTAGGCTTCAAAACCCAATTTATACACTGTGAAATACGGTATTCTCTAAGGTGCCACCCTACATCATCTAATATCTCACACATCTCAAGTTAAGTATGTGCCTCAGTGTTTTTTGGACAAAAGCAGTTTCATGGCCAATCCACCAGTATTAATCTTGGGTGAACCTATTTCAATCAGTGCAGTCTTTCCAGATTGATTATAAATTAAAACAGAACCTGCACATGGACATTCATATTGATATCCCTGTAGGTTTTCTCCCAGGGTCTGAAAGAATAGTAATTTAAAGGTTAGAGAATGGGTTTCTTTGTGTGAAAGACCTGGGCTGTTGCTGTCTCTGTGTTGGAACTGAAATTTCCATTTCATAGGAAATTCCACAAATTCAACATGTCTTTTATTCTGAATTAATTTATTAAAAATCGCCATCTTGGTTCAATCAAAACATGGCATTTAGGTAAAACTGAAACATTTGATTGATTTTTATACATTATGGTTTCTTTTTAGATTATTTGGTAATGCATAACAACAACAATATATTTTGAAACAAAACATTTTTAAATTAATAATTGGAATAGTCCATTCTGATTATGCAGAATATGGTTTGTATTGTTTTCAAGAAAGAAATGTCAAAATTAACTCAGTCCTTCAGAACATTTAGTTTCAATATACTAGTATTTTCCTGTAGAAAATCCTTCCATGAGCAGATTTTCAATCAGCTCCAGCTATTACCATTAGTTGGGGAGTTTCAGGCCACCAACCAGAGGCTTTAGTCTCTCATATCAAGTTGGCTTCTCGGTTCAAAGCTAAGAATGCTGTTTTTGCTGAAGAAGCTGCTTGGCAATCTTGTGACTGGTAACCCTCCGGAATGAATGTCACGAGCCAATCAGTGTGGCAGTCACATTTTATGCATGGTTTTGTTTGCAATTCAGGCAGCTTTATGCCTCAATATGTGTGAATTAATTAAACTCCCCATATGTCATCCTTTCCTATTATTTCACATGTTAATAATAAATGATTAATCACAGGTCAATATGCACATCTATTTGTGCCTCTTGTGCCACACTATTCCTACACCAGGGTCCTTTGCTATAGTGATATTGATGCAGTCTAATGTCTATTTTGTCCCTGTTTACTAATTTTATCAGTGTTAGGACACTTTTTTATAACAGGTTTTAGAAATACTTTGTGGACATGTGTTACCACAGTTTGCTACTGGGGAAACTGAGTTAAAGCAAGATAAAAGAAAACTATTTCCAAGTAGAAACTCAGTGGGGATTTTGCTTGAATAAGGACTATGTAATTTCGATAAAAGGATTCAGACTTCATGAAGAAATATTCCCTTTGGTTTCAATAGATTTGTTTTGGTTTAACAATCTAGTTTTCATCTGATTAAACCCTATGGGGCAGATCCCCAACTGATGTAAATTGTCACTGGCTTATCCTAATCAATTATCTTCCCTTACTGTACATTAAAAATAAATATGTAAAATAGTTCAGCACTTAAAATTAGAATGAACTATAAATTGAAGGTAGATTTGCGTTGATCTCTAAAGAACTGATGCAAAACAGAAGTTATATTATTCTAAAACCACAAATTAGTAATAAGAAGAATTCCTGTACTCTAAACCATCAATCTTCAATGTGTGATTTAGGGAAGAGGCACCAAGTTATTCATCTGGGATTTTCAAAGGAGTCTTGGGAAGTTAAGTACCCATTTCCTATTGATGTATGATTGTCAATGAGAATTTGACCTGCAATATCTTTAGAAAATCTCACTTCTGAAAACCCAACTAATTGTGTGAGAAATGTAGATAACAACCTAAGATGAACACTTATAATTCACTGCTGAACAACAAGAAAGATTTCTACGCTTCCTTGCCTTTCTGCCATCTGATACCACCAGGGAAGGAATCCTGCCTTATCCGCACATCAAAAAGCAACTCGCAAAGACTCTCATGAACTCAGAGGAACAGACTTCTAGCTTCAGCTTCCTCTGTGCAAAAATGAAGTTTATTGTTTACCTTTGGGGACTTTTTATTATCTTTAATTTTCCCTGAGCCTGAGGAAAGGTGTGTATGCACAAAAGGTTGCAGAAAAAGATATTTCCCCCCCCCACACACAATTTCTTAGTTGGTCTGATAAAAGGTATCATCTCTGAACCAAGAGTTCTAGAATTTTGCATTTCTTTTTGTCTCAGACCAACATGGCCACCAAATAACATCCCTAAGTTGAACACTGGGCTATTTTCCCAAAGTTGTTTTTTTTTTCAAAATAAAACACGTCAAAATCCATTTACTTCTTTCTCTCAAAAAGAATATGTTATTTTCTTGTATAACTAAAAAGAGTCTCTGACATACCTTAGTGTGTTTGAACAAATGAGCACCAGACTTGAGGAACAGTCAAACCAGAATGCCTTACAGCTTCCTCAGCTGTGACCTAGATGCATAGGCGGTAACCTTTCCTACTCCCTTTACTATATGTAATCAATAAAACTGCCAATTAATATCATATAAACAAGGCACAGGCCTGCAACTGGTGTCATATACTCCTGGGATAGCATGTGTGAGTATATGTGTCCATGTGACTATGTGTGAGTTCATGTGTATATTGCCCTCTACTGGCTAGTTGCAGGATGGAAACTTATTAATCACAACTTGTTAAGGATGCATGAACTTGCAATATTGATGTTTATCAAGAAATCCATCTGAAAATGTCTGAGACCACCCAAGAGCTGCAGAGCACCCATGATCCCAGATGGTGGGACTGAGCCCCCTCTGCTTGATACCATCTGGGTTGAGGCCACATGCAAGGATGCATATCAAAATGTTTGGTTGTGATCATTTGGTGGTGGAAACCCATGGAGAACTCAGATATGTGTGAAGGGTTCAGGAGCTCTGAGCCCTTCTCACAGAAGCTCTGTAGCTAGCCAAACAAAAACATGAAGTTCTTGAATCAAGTGAGAGTTCCAAATTAGAGCTCAGGAGCTACATTTTCAAATCCCAGGTGCAATTTCCTGTATTTTACAATATTATTTAACAAATGCAATAACAAGAAGCCAACCTGTGTTGTTGTTTTTTTGGAGGGTGGGGTGTGGGACTTTGCAGTAGAATAACTTACAATAGGCATCTCTTGATCCATAGAGCCACAGGGCTCCCAACTTGCTGAAGTATTTCCCACAATAACTCTGTCTAAAATATTGAACCTCAATAACACATGCAAAACAAGCTATCACTTGCCCTCTATACATGGAGTCCCTTACCTAGTTCCACCATTTTCACAGCCAGTTTTCCCAAGAATCATTTGTCCGACAGAATCATGCCCATCTGAATACACAGTGCTTACCGTACAAGTCAGTTCAGTAGGGGTCTAGTGTCACTAATCCCACCACATGGCCCATCTCCCCACAGTGGAGCTCAGTCACGGATGGCTTTAACACAGGCTTTGTGTATAAAACTGTCAAAATCTGAACCCTGCTTCCCACCACATTCTCATGAGGGGTTGGGGGAGGGCGTGGGGGAGGGAAATATCGTAAAGCAGCCTGCCACCTGGCACAGTATGCATTCCTTTGCAGTGCTAGCATGCTGGGGTGGAGTGGATGGGATAATAGAACTAGGATTCTGTTTTCCCATCAACATGCACTGGGGAATTCTGAAGTTTGCAGCTGTTGCTCCCACCAACACATATATTCAAGGTTCATACAGACAGTAAAGAGGTGTATAGAAATGCTACAGAACTGCCTGAAATATGGTCTCTAAGTAGGCTCTTTGGGTGCATCTACACAAGATGCTTTACTGCACAGTAGACTAATCTACTGTGCAGTAAAGCATTACTGTCTACACATGTGCAGCATTTACTGCGTAGTAAATTAGTCTCATGTGTGGTAGTAGATTTACTGCATAGTAGATGCTGAGCAGTAGTGCATGTGTAGACAGCTGACCAGGAGCAAATTGCTTCCAGGCAGACTAGGCAGCAAGGGGCAGGAGAACTGTCCCCTCCCTGAGGCAGCTGCCTGCTTCCCAGCCCCCAGTCTGATCTTGGAGCTGAGGCTGGGACATCATCCCCAAGCAGCTGCCCGGGGCAGGGGACAGTGTCCCAGCCTCTGCTCTGGGACCTGGCAGGAGGCAGCTACTGGGCAGGAGATGATGTCCCAGCCTCTGCTTTGAGATTAAAGTGGCGGCCCAGCAGCAGGCAGTTTCCCAGGGAAAGGTAAGCTTTCAGCGCATTAATAGCATGTGTAGATGTGCCTGCTGATGGCACAGTACTTAAAGACATCAGTACATCCATGAGGCTGTTTGCTTCCTTCTGTGAAAAGTTCCATTCCAAATACTGCACTTAGTCTAATTTGTCTCACAGATTCATATATTAAAAGATGTGCAAGCACCTAGAAAAGTGCCTAGCACCTAACTCACAAAGTTGATTTCAATCAGTGTTGGGTTCTTAACTCCCTTTGGCTCAGGATGGTTTTTATGCAAGCACCCTAGGGAGCAGGGATAGCCAAACTGGGGCACATGTGCTACAAGTAGCAAGGGCAACCTCTGTGTGTGGCACACAGCAGATCAGGGAGCGGACAGCAGCAAAGTGGGAGGCAGAACAAAGAGCAGAAAGCAGAGCAGCAGATTGGGCAGGAATCACAAGGCAGAGAGCAGAAAGCAGAGCAACACACTGGACAGGGGAAAGGGATCAGAGTGACGCTTGGGGAGGGCCTGGGGTTAATTTATGGCACACTTGCCAAAAATGGTTGGTCCCCATTGCCACATAGCAGTGTTTCTCAACCTGTGGGTCCCGACCCAATAGTGAGTTGCAAGAATATATGAAAGAGTCATGAACAAACTTTAAAAATGGACCAACAAACTTAAACTTAAAAAATGTCAAAAATCTCCTTTAAAGGAGAAAAATGTGGGAAACTGTGGCTGAGTTCCAGCCTGGAAGGGGCTGCTTCAGGTCCTCTGTGAAGAGGTGAGAAAAGCCCCTTTCAAGACTTCAGGGGTACAGGGAAGAGACTTACCTGCCTCGCCAGAGATGGCAGCAATGGCGGATGTGCAACTGCCACAGGAGCCCAGTTTTACTAGCTGCTGCTCCTTCTAGATTGGCCCTCCCCATGGCTGTATTTCTGGCTGCTGCCAACACTGGAAGGAGTGGAGCATAGATGGCGAGAGGGAGCACAACCCCTGGATCGTGGGGGTGCCACAGCTAAACTCTGGGAGATGGAGAGAGGGCTGATCCTCGGCCTGGGAGCTCGGAGGCGCTCCGATAATCCCAGATGCCAACACCAAACTGGCAGCGGTGATAGCTGCGGGGAAAGCTGGTAGGAAACTGCACCATAAGGACAAGATGGATGCGGAAGAGCTGTCAACACATGGAACAAGGTCTTTTAGTTCCTACTTACTTTTATTTTGAATGGTGGGGATCGGACTCCCTCCACCAGAATGGAACTGAATCAACAAGGGCTGGTAAGAGGGCTTGCCCCATTATGAAGAATTGACGTGTCCAGTAGGAGCACTGGGGATTGATGCGGAGAATCTAAGGTTGATACAAGCGCCCAAGTTTGTAGGCAAAATTGACTGAAGACTCTCCTGTATTTCTCTTTAGTTTCTTTTGTCTGATATGGCTGGGCCTCGGAAAAATAGTGCACAGCCCTCAGGCTGCTGGTGGAGGCTGCAGCCAGTGGCCATAACTGAGAGACTTACCTGGGTTCCAGTTTCCTTGCTTTGTGTTGTTCTTCATTTCTCTTTCATTTACCAAGCCTTGACAGAACTCCTTCAAGGCTGGCTTAGCCGCCATATCCTCAAGTTAGGCTCAAGACATCCGCGAGCCTAAAAGGATTGGGAAGAAAAGGGAGAATGGCCAATTGATGTTTTAACAACTGGATGGCATTTGGACCAGGTGTAAGGGGAGGTAGGAGCCCCAAAGAAGAAGTTGAGAACCACTGCCATAGAGGACAAGTTGTGCTACCATTTCTGGAGCATTTATCACAATTACTGCAATATGTGGTGCTTTTCTTCAGCGGCATAACTATCCGGGGCAACTGCGACAGCTGCCCCAGGCACCAAACTGGGGGTGGGGGTGAAGAACAGAAAAAATGGCTGCTGCCAGAGTCACATGTCTTAGGAAGTTGCCACTGCCCCTGTGTGTGGCAGCTGCCCCAGGTGCCCGGCTACATTGTCACAGCTCTGCTTTTATTACATTTGCAGCTCCTGAGGGCCTGTCCTGATGTGTATCTGTGCTTACAGCCCTCCATTTCCAGCCTCTTGCTTACAGGGCAATAGCAGGAAACATGAATCCTAAAGGTTCAAAATGCAAAAGGCAGCAAAAACTCTGGCACTGTATTAACTTTGAGGGATCTGTTGGCACCGGGCCTGTGACTTCATGGGCTGGGATGAGCTTGGCTCTGAGGTGGGCCCAGGGCCTGGGAGGAATTCACAGCCAGCAGCTGGTTGTGACCAGGAACAAATCTTGTATTAACCTGTCCGCTTTACATTTTAACGGGGATGCATTCTTATGATTAACCCAGCTGGGTCAAATATGTATTATGTGGATCTCATATGAACTATCCCAGTTTAAATGTGAATTTCCTTTTTCAACAGGTTCATTGCTGTCAAATGCATTCTTTGCTTGCAGGGGTATAGGCTGTAGCCATATTCATCTAGGGACATAAGCAGACAACGTTCTTTGGGTAAATCTGATAGCTTTTATTATTATTTTGTGTGTATTATGTTATATTTTACTATTTTATTATTATTTTACTTTTTTGCTCACAGTGAGGTGGGGACTAGAGTCACTGCGCCCTCAACCTATTTGCATCACAATTCTTCTATATTATCTTGCCTCATTATGCTAATATATTATTAATTTAATGTTCATGTCTATGCACAGGAGTCTAGCAGGATACTTTGCACATACGAAGGACGTTGGATTTGCATACAGACACCCACAGGCCAATAGGATACTTTGTAGATATTAATAAAGTTTAATTTGCATAAGGCCAGCCATGCACTAATAGGGCAACTGTGCATATTAATGAAGTTCAATTTGCATATAGATGCCCACACACAAGGAGCACAGTAATGAGGTTAATTTCAATATAGGAATCCATTCACTTGGAGCAGGATTGTACAGTTGTTTTGTTAATTAGGTTCATTTGCATATATCAATATGCAGGTATCAATATGCAGGATTGTACATTTGTGTTTTTAATTAGGTTAATTTGCATATAGGTACCTGTATGCTTGTAGCAGGATTGTACATTTGTTTTTTTATTAGATTTGTTTGTACATTTTTAAAATTAGATTGTACTTTTGTTCTTTTTATTAGAAACAAATCAAATAGACATAAAAACAACCAAATCTCGCACCCACATAAACCCCCCACTACAATGACCATGAAACTCAAAAGACGCTTAATAGTCACCTCAGAAGACCTCCCCTGTGTTACCCTTGGAGGAAAGGAAAGGGACCCCTCGCCCATCTCCATGACGACGTTTGCCAATCAAGGTAATGACCCTGTGTTAATAGGCCCGCATTCATTTCCATATTAATGAGGGGCGGTGACCTATACATTTGGATATGCATGAGGTGCTTTGCATACCAACCGCTCCCACCGACATCCTCCTGTGGGGCGGGTCCCTTGGAGGGGAGCGACAGGACGGCTGGCCAATGGGGCGGCAGCCAGCGCTGCGCAGCCAATGGCGGGGCGGCGGAGTGTTCTAGAAGGGGCGGGGCCCACCCTATTCCACCCTGTCCCGCGCTCCCTATCCCGTCATCCCTTGCGCGCGGGGCTGGGCTCGGGCAGTGCGGCGGCCGCATCATGGCGGCAGTGAAGTCGCTCAACCCCAAGGCCGAGGTGGCGCGCGCGCAGGCGGCGCTAGCCGTGAACATCAGCGCGGCGCGGGGGCTGCAGGACGTGCTCCGCACCAACCTGGGGCCCAAGGGCACCATGAAGATGTGAGCGCGGGGCGGGATGGGGGGCGCACGTGGCGGGGAGGCCGGGGTGGGGGGAGGGGCGGGGCTGGGCCCGCGCGGTGACCGTCTCCCCCCACCTTGTGCCCGCAGGCTCGTGTCTGGCTCCGGAGACATCAAGCTCACCAAAGATGGCAACGTACTGCTGCATGAGATGGTGAGTGCACCTCGACCCCCTTTGTCTCCTCTTCCTCTGCTTCTCGTCCATTTTGGTGCGTGCCCAAAACTCGCCTCTTTCCAGCCTCCTCCCGCCGTTCGCTCGCTGGAGAACAGGCTCACGATTCACCCCCCAGGCCCTAACTCCTCGGCTCCTCCACGCTTTTTCCTGCCCGAGTGGGGGGTTGGGCTCGACGATCCTCTGAGGTCCCTTGCGGCGGCCCTCGCATCCGTGCAGCTTTGCCACCGGTCCCTCGCCTGCCGGGATCCAAAAATTAGAATCTTAGCAGAATTGTTTAGTGTTAATGTAATGTATAGTTTGAGAAATTTCTAACGGTCCTCTGACTAGCGTTGCTTTTATATAGACAAAAAATAATTATGAAGATGTACAATTTGTCCCAGCAAGATGAAATACATTAATGTTAGTTTCCTAATAGTTAAACTTTGCTGTATTATTGTAGGAATATCACTCAACTTCTCTTTTTTGTTTAGCAAATCCAACACCCAACAGCCTCCTTAATAGCAAAAGTAGCAACAGCTCAAGATGACATCACGGGAGATGGTACCACTTCAAATGTTCTGATCATCGGAGAGCTGCTGAAGCAGGCAGATCTCTATATTTCTGAGGTATGGATAGTGTTTTGGTGTTTGTAAGGGAATGAGTAAGTATCATCCTTTTAATGCTTTCAAGTTTTGACTTTGCTGTTTAATATGTCTTGTACCTTTTGTGTTTTTGGTTTTTTTTACTCTTCTGTTGGGCTTTAAAGCTTTTGTCGTAATTGCATGACACTAAATAGCATTTTACTCAGGTAAAGAATCATCTTCATGTTAGAAAACTAGAATTGATACCTATTAATTCATAGTGCACAGTGAACACCCAAGTGTGCTTCATAAGTTCCCTTGGTCTTAATTCTGTGCTAGAACAATCTGTGCTTTTCCTCTGCATTAGAAGGAGCATCTTCCTTTTACATGTATTCAAAAGGACAGTACATTTTACCTTCATTGTAGCATGTGAAGTCTAAATTGCTTTAGTGTTTATCATTAAGGTCATCGTTTGGGTAGCAAAAATTTGAGAGGTCTAAGTAATACAAATTTAAAAATAACAGATAAGAATGCCAGTTGGAAAACTGTTGCCTTGTTTTGTTGCTTAATACCGTTTTATATTTTTTTAATGAAAAATAGGGCTTGCACCCAAGAATAGTCACAGAAGGATTTGAAGCGGCAAAGGCAAAGGCACTTGAAGTTTTGGAGCAGGTCAAAGTATCCAAGGATATGGACAGAGAGATACTTATAGATGTTGCCAGAACATCTCTGCGTACTAAAGTTCATGCTGAGCTGGCTGATGTCTTAACAGAAGTAAGCGTACACATTTTTTATCTTTTTTTGAAACGTACTTTCATTCTCAGATAAGGAACTCCCTAACTATCTGACACCTTAGGGGAAGAGAGGGAGCATAGAAAAACGGGGGGAAATGGTTATCCATTTGCTTCTATTTGATAGCTAAGCTTGTTGTATGATGGTGGTCTCTTCTGTTTCAGGCTGTAGTAGATTCCATTTTGGCAGTCAGAAAACCAGATGAACCTATTGATCTCTACATGGTTGAGATAATGGAGATGAAGCACAAATCAGAAACAGATACAACGTAAGTAGGTATACAAACAGTAAAATACAAAACAAAAACAAACCCTGCTTGGGGGGTAATGGTAAGGCGAACCTCAGTTGCTTTTAAATAGTGAAAAGCTTGAGGTCCTTTCATGTGGTGTTGCTTTTTCATGCATCTTTAAAATAGCCTTTCCTTACCTTTTATGTTGGGGGTGAAAAAAACTGACCACATGAGAAACTACAAAACAGGAACATTGCAAAGTACATTTGAGAAAAAAAACTCTTCCTGTAACTTCCTGCAGTTTTGCTCATCTTCAGTGGGAACTCTTAACTAGAGCTTCTTAACAAGAGGAGACAGAAGTAAGATGAAACTGTTCCTCTTAAGAGTTTAAGCTCCCTCCCATTTTAAACTTGACAATCTGGCAAATATGCGTGCAGCTTCTTGGTAATATACACGTCTTTTTCTCAGTCTGAAAATACTTAAATGTATAATGCTCTGTCTGAAAGACACGAAGCGTTCCCTTTTCCTTTTTACACTAATTGAGCTCTAAGCTCTAAGTCCATTTCTAGTGGAGATAAACCTGAACTACAAAGTGAACAGAGTTTTAACCCTTTTATCATTCTTAATGTCAGAGGGCTGAATCCCACTGACATGGAGAGAATTTATAATGCTATCTTAATTGCCTGCTAACTAGGTAAATTGGGACCACAGTCATTCAAAAGCTTTCATAAGGACACGCTTAATCAGCAGCGTGGAAGAATTCCACTAGCTTTTTCAGTAGCTCATGTAGTCAGATGCTATGCTAGAGTATATTTCCTTATTACAGTCCTAACAACAGCTTGCTTTACACAGAGTAGGTATGTCTATGGAAGTGGGATACATGATCCAAATTATTTTTATACCTGTAGGCATGTAATCAATGTTTAATAAGCTTTGCTATGAATTTTGTTCAACTGCTTATCATGAAAACCCAAATAAGGACGAAGAAGTTCTTACAGGTCATCTAACTGATTCTTTACAGGCTTATTAAAGGACTCGTTTTGGATCACGGCGCTCGTCATCCAGATATGAAAAAAAGAGTGGAAGATGCTTATATACTTACTTGCAATGTATCTCTAGAATATGAAAAAACGTAAGTGTAAGCCAGAGACTAAAAGAAATCAGAGAATAAGTATTCCAAAATACCTACTTAAGATAAGCTCAGGTGTGTAAAAGAGGAAATAAAAGCAAACAGCACAGAATCTTATCCAGATTTATGAAGCTGGTAAGGGGCCAGTAAGCTTCTGGAGTAGGTTATTTGTTTTTCGAGATGTTTGCCATCTCACTGAGCTGACAACTTTTTAAGGTCAGTAATGTCTGTGTGTTCGGTATACATTGATAGTAAGCATCTCCAAGTGCATGTCAGTCATGGGTGTCTTTATGTGACTACTAAAATACTGTTTTACGCCTGTACTGAAAAATGTCATTTTTGTTTTGCATGTATTCAGAAGGACAACAAATATTTTGTGGTGCTGTACTATGCGACTTTGTTAAACTTCACCTTTATACCTTCTGACTAAATTTACATGTTCTTTCCTGTGAGTAAATGTCTTTCTCTCAACCTCCTTTTCATTTTAGAGAGGTGAGCTCTGGATTCTTTTATAAGAGTGCGGAAGAAAGAGAAAAGCTAGTAAAAGCAGAAAGAAAATTCATTGAAGACAGAGTGAACAAAATTATTGACTTGAAAAAGAGAGTCTGCGGAGATTCAGATAAAGGATTTATTGTAATCAATCAGAAGGTAAGATGAATAAGCATGAGAAATAACTGGAAAAATTTCTTCCAACATGTTGGCAGGTCTGGCAGGCTCGATGCCTCCGTGTCCACTAACTGTGTGACTCACACAAGCCTTAATAAGGGGTAGAGATATTTTGCTTTCAGATATTCACATAGTTCTTTGCTAAGAGGAAGAATTGGCCCTTTCTGGTGGTCTGTGAATTTGTTTTTACACTTTTTTATAGGTGCTTTTCTCTTGTTATTAGGGAATTGACCCATTTTCGTTAGATACTTTGGCAAAAGAAGGAATAGTAGCTTTGCGAAGAGCAAAAAGGAGGAACATGGAGAGGTAAGTTCTTGAAAAGAAGACTTGCTTTTCCAGAGTTTGTCTGACTTTATGTAACCTTTTTAAATAAAGCTTGAGTAAAATCTACCCATACTTCTAACTTGTCTAGTTCTTAAGGAGCAATGACTGTCAGTTAACAGACGTTTATGTATTTTGATGCATTTAAAAAAAAAATCCTATTTCTTGTAATGATGATGTTGCCAATAAATTCCAAATTCAGAACAATTAGCCCTCTTCTGCACTATTCTGAAATTATCCACAAAGTACATCCACATACAGTAAAAGCTTTGTTATCCGTCTCCCATGGGGAAGGGGGGGCAGTGCCAGATAACAAAATATGCTGGTTAATTGAGAGGCACCAACAGGCGTCTTTGCCTGTTCAACTGCCACTTTTCTCACTGTGTCTGGGGCATCGCCAACCCTCCCGCGGGCCCTGAGGCACGGGGAGGCAGGCCCCATGCAGCCTGCTATGCCCCAGACCATGAGGGCTCGGCAGCACGGCCTGCTTTGCACTGGGCTGTGTGGGGTTGGAGAAACTGGAAGTGCCACGGTGGGCGCTTGGGTTTCACTTTACCTTACAAGCTGGCATGCTGGCTTGTGAAGTGCCAGTTAACGGAGATTTTGCTGTACTTCACATAGCTTGAAAGAAATTAAACAAACTTAAGTGGCTCTGCTTATATTAAGTAGCTCAGGGTGGATGTGATGTGATATTCTTAACTCTTCAGTTTGGTATGAGCAAAGATTCCAACTTCACATTAAGTTACTGTATATTTAGTTATGTATATAACACCATTGACTTGACTTGTCTTCTTTCAGACTGACTCTTGCTTGTGGTGGTGTGGCCATGAATTCTTTGGAGGACCTCACGCCTGAGTGTCTGGGACATGCTGGGCTTGTCTACGAGTATACATTGGTATGTATGATCTTGAGTTTGAACTTAACAGGTACACTGTTGGCTCCTTTTCAATGTCTGCATCATTTGCTTTATTTCAGGTTTTGTTGTTAATGCTTAGTACTCTTAAACACAGGGAGTTCTGTGAAGGCATTTAGACACCGATGATGATCCAGTTATGATTTCAAGAGTAATATTGGACAGCTCACAAAAGTCATTGCCACACACTAATTGCCAGAAAATACATGAAGTACGCTGTGGGGTGATGATGGGAAAAACAAAAACCTGAGCGGGGGGGGGGGGGGGGGGAAACAAGGAACAAATGTATTCTTTGTTGAAAGCAGAGCTAGGATGACATGAAACCTGCATAATGTATAAGGGTAAAGAGAAAAATCTCTACTATTCCCCTTTTCAAAAGTTAGTGTGAAAGTTAATTATCCCTCTGACTATCCATGGATCTAAAAATGTACCTATGTTGCTCATTTATTTTGGTTTTTTTACATAGATATGCTGTGGTGTATGTATATATTTATTTGCTGCTTTATTTGTTCTTGAGCAAAAATCTTATATGAACACATAGTAATATTATAATACAGGGTGAAGAGAAATACACCTTTATTGAGAAGTGTGACAATCCTCGTTCTGTTACCCTGTTGATTAGGGGACCCAATAAGCATACACTCACGCAAATCAAGGATGCAGTAAGAGATGGACTACGTGCTGTAAAAAATGCCATTGAAGATGGTAAGTCTAGTCTGTAGTAATTTTTTGGTATAGTAAGATTCAGGGGACCCATTGACATCTGTAAACTGTTCATTTCCTGCATACATACTTTTCTGCCAAGAAGCATGGATGAATTCTGTGTTAGCTTCATCAGTAGTTCATACAGTCAGACACCATGCTAAAGTATTTCCACTTCAACTATTTCTAATGTCATGCTGAATTCCAAGCTGACATGTTTTAAAGAGTGGATACATGTAGTGGATCAGATTTGACTTCAATTACACATGGTCTTTCTCCAGGGTCTTGTTAGTATTTGTTAAATGTTAATGAATGTAGTAGGTGCTTTTAGAAGGTTGGAAGACAACGATTTAAGACAAAAGGCTCTGAGTGCAGCACAGCAAATTTTAATACATTAGATCTGGTTAAATAGAGCTTCAGTAAGAGTAGCAAGAGAAGGAGGAAAAAGCATGCTTTGTAACTGAAAAACTTGCTTTCAGCTCACTATCTCTCATCAGATTAGCAGGCCTGCCAGGAAGGAGTTCTTCGGCATGGTGGTGGTAATGTTTTTTGTTTTTTTTTTTTTAAATATCTCGAATCACTGCCTACAGCAAGCAGTGTTGCGTAACCTGTCCAGTTACATAGGCTGGATAAATGGCACAGAGTTGGTCTGTGGGCCAGATCCAACATGTGGGAGTCAGTTCATAGATGCGATCCAGTGCACAGGTGTGACTTCACATGCAGGATCCTGTTGGGGTGTGATTCCACATGCCAGATGTGGCTGTGGCTTGAACTGGCTTGCAGGCTTGCATCATCTGAATGACAGGGTTCCCCCATGGGGCCAAATATTTATCAGGGGAACAGCAGCAGTGTTAACTGTTGAAGCTCTTGGAATGGTTAACCTCACTACTGGTTATGCTGCCACCAGATTTCCAGATATGTGGGGAGCTCTGGAGGCTAGATGAGACAGCTCTGGGGGCTGGAATCTGGCCCATGGGCCAGAGTGAGAGCACTGCTACAGTAAGATACTAAAGGTAGCAAAATTGCTGCTTCTCTTCCATGCCAACATCTCTTTTCAGAAGGGAAAGTTGTTTTTTTTTTTTTTTAAATCAAAAAGTCTTTCCTTTTGACATGTGAGAACTGCAGATTTTTTTAATGTAAAAACTGTAACAGGTGAACTTTGGATAATTCCTGTAAATGTTCTCTATCATCTCATCTGATTCTTCTGCCATTTCTGCTGAAACTAGTTCAGCTGGATTACAGCAACTACTATCTAAGCTTTAAATAAGGGACAAGGAGACTCTGAGTAAAAGGCTATTCTTGCTGTGTCTAGGCATGAGTTATGGTGAGCATGATAGAAACCTAAATACTTAAGTCAGTTTCATTTCTCACCTTTCTCAAAAAGAGGTTTGATTGTGTTTGAAGAGCACCTGTCGTGGTGGATGCTATTTTAGAGGCAAAAGTCTGAGTTTCATGAACATTCTGTACTGATTTATATCCATTAACATGAACCATGTGGTCTCATTGCTTTGTTTGACATGACTGTGTAATGGCTCTGTTTATTATCTTCCTTGCATACAGGCTGTGTAGTTCCAGGGGCTGGTGCAGTAGAAGTGGCAATTGCTCAAGCTCTCGTTAAATATAAGCCCACCATAAAAGGAAGAGCCCAGCTTGGAGTCCAGGCTTTTGCTGATGCTCTGCTCATTATTCCTAAGGTATAAAGGAGCTCTTGACTGGAGAAGTAGATTGTAAGCAGTTAGTTTAAGCTAATAAAAAATTACCATTTAAGGTGGATTACAGTTGCAACGGCTACTTATTTTTTACATAATCTATCTCATCCTCTTTCTTAAAAGGTGCTTGCTCAGAATTCTGGCTATGATCCCCAAGAAACTCTAGTGAAAGTTCAGACAGAACATGCAGAATCAGGGCAACTTATTGGAGTTGATCTGAACACTGGTAAGAATCTCCTCTAAAAACCCCATATTGAGACACTTGTGAATAAAATAAGTTGGCTTTTGTCTAGTCAGCAGTATAGTGGGGTTTTTGAGAGAAGTGAAAACTTACTATTCTTTATGGCAAGTCTGTTGCATGTTAGCTTTCTGAAGATTTTGCAGGATTGGGAGTGTTGTTTTAAGATTCCCTGGAAGTTACTTAACAACAGCTTTTCTTGATGGTAGATAGAGTACTTGTTGACCTATTGCCTGCTAAACAACTTAGGGCTACTTTAGAGTTAAGTAATATGAAGCTTGTAATGTGGAACTCTGCACGCTTTTAAATGTGATTACGTGCAAAGACTAGATGTTGGTGGCTTTTTGTATGAAGATGTTTTGCCTTTGGGGGCAGTAGCAGCATGCTTCACAGATGACAAAAACCTGCTAATCTCTTAACATTTTTTTTTTTTTTGTAACTCAGAACTTCAGCATTTCATTCAGGTGTTTTCAGCTTTATCTGTTGCCTTATTTTGTGCTTATTTTTATTTCCAGGTGAACCAATGGTGGCTGCAGTAGCTGGAATTTGGGACAACTATAATGTCAAAAAGCAACTGCTCCATTCATGGTAATTTTTTTTTTTTTTTTTTAAATGGGTTAACTTTTAAATTGTACAAACACTCTGCTATCCAAGATTGATGAAATTATTTGAGATTTGATTATTATGTGAAAGGCTTTGGTTTTTATCCTCCATTTTGCACTGTACAAGAAAGGGGAAGTAGTTGTTTTATGCTGTCATACTCATTCTAAAGTATGTCTCCTCTCCAATTGGGAACAAAGAAAGAAAGATTGATCTTAATTGGCTATTAGTATTTTAGTGTTGTTTAAATGACTGAGTCTAGTATAAAACTTTAATCTGTTGGGGCTTTGGCTGGGGTGCAGACTCCTAAGGAGAGAAGTGGAGATAATGTCCTTGTTTGGATGAATTGTAACATCATACAGCATTTTTAACAGGTTTGTTGTTTTTTTCATTTGATCTACCCAGCACGGTGATCGCCAGCAACATTCTTTTGGTTGATGAAATTATGCGAGCTGGAATGTCGTCTCTCAAAGGTTGAATTGAATCTCTTCTCATCCTGTGATAGTCGTCTTGAGTAGGCAGTTGCCTTTTTGAAATAACTTTAAAAAAAAAATCCAACTAAAGGCATTTTCGTCCCCAGCCTCCCTCCAGTGGATTTTCACAGTAACAGAAGTAGCTGTCCTTTTTGATGCAGTAAACATGGCCCCACACAAAGAATAGTACCTGTTCAAATATTAGGTTCTAAGATCAATCAGTTATTTATTTTTAATTGCACTGAAATGTACAATTAAAGTTACAGCCTTTCTACCCAATAAACAGTTCTGTTCTGTGCTTTGTTTGTAACAGTGTCACTTCTTTAACTTGCGTTTTGGTTGGAATAATGATAGTGGATGAAGATGATGGTACAGCGGTATAGTTTTCCATGAGATATCATTGCTTCTAGAATGTGTCATCTGTGTATCCCTTTTCTGAATATTGCTGAACTACCCGTAGTGTAACTTGCTTATGTTTCTACATACGGGGTTACATGCAGCTCCCTGTAATCCCCAAAATTTCCCCTGGGATGGGGGAGCCTAATTTAAGAATTTATAGAAGATCCTTTCCAAATGGGTGGAGTGTTGGACTGAAGCTGGGGAAAGAGGTCAAACCTGGATTCTGGTTCTAGGCATGGTATTAAACTAGGTAGTTGTTCCCTGTCCCTGCATCAGTTGCCTGTCTTTCAGAATGGGGGTGATAACAATTTACAGTGGCTTAGACCTGTGGTTGAAAGACGATGGTTCATAGGCAATATCCTAACAACAAATGCATATCTATATTTTGAAGTATACTCTAATGGTATGCATGCTAGCCTAAGGATTTTTCTGGGCTGCTTTTAACATGAATTCACTAATGCAGGATAGGCTGCTGTGGCACCTGGGAGACAGGTGTTGAAAAGGTAGACCCTGCTACAGTGCTATCAAAATAACAGCAAGTATTCAAACAACTTGATTTTGCTTTAGTTTTCCAATACCACAACCTTCTAATAGTATGGGCCCGGATGCCTGTATGTTCTTTGCTCAGCGCAGCAAAGGTAGCTCTAGTCTTGCATAGCTTTTGTAGAGACTTAAAGATGTTAATTTTCCACAACTCCAGTGGCATTTGCTAGTCATTTAAATCTTTGGACTGTTCCAGTGTTGCTTTTCAATGTGGATATGAGTCTGATCACATCTGCTTTCCAAAATGTGAATGGATGACCAAAAAAGCAAAACTACTTCCTTACATAAACCTGCTAGAGAAATTGTCCATATGAAGCTTCTTGATTTAAGGAGGCAAAGGGGAAGGAATCTAGCACTTGTAACCCCATGATTATGTACAGGCATACCTCAGAGAGATTGCGGGTTCGGTTCCAGACCACCGCAATAAAGCAAATATCGCAATAAAGCGAGTCACATGAATTTTTTGGTTTCCCAGTGCATATAAAAGTCATGTTCATGCTATACTGCAGTCTATTAAGTGTGCAATAGCATTATGTCTAAAAAAACGTACAGACCTTAATTAAAAAATATTGCTAAAAAATGCTAACTGATGGAAAAATGGCACCGATATACTTGCTCGGCACAGGGTTGCCACAAACCTTCAATTTGTAAAAAATGCAATATCTGTGAAGCGCAATAAAACGAGGTATGCCTGTATTTTGAAGTTTTCTTTTGAAAACTCCCTGCCAAAGATTAAAAACAGCCATGAAAGCAAATGGGACAGCTGCCTGCACAGATGGAGTACGCCAGCAGGGGCCAATAACCCTTTTGGCAAGGATGCCACAAATCCGGTTTGTGCCCTTCTGAGGTGCTGTCCTGATTCTCCTCCCTCTGTCCAATCTGCTTCGCTGTCTACTCCCTGCCCTGTTTGCTACTGTAGAGTTTACTTTTGCAGTGGGGCTCAACTAGTGTTGCTGTAAATAGTTCTCAGGAAAAACTTGACTTCTAGAAGCATCTGTGAAACTAGACTTGTTTATACGTGATTGTGTGGACTGTACAAAGCCATCCTCGTTCCTACACTGGCTGAGACCATTCGTTTTTTTTCCTCCTCTGGTTCCTGCACATGCTCGCTGCTGCCTGCTTCCCCTGCGCAGCCCAGACAGGAGGAGGCGGGGACTTGTGCTGCAAGAGAGTTGGCTGCGGTCTCCTCCAGAGTGAGATCCGGAAACACTTCCCCCTGTGCTAAGCCCTTCTGGGTCGCAGTTCCTCATCTCTTTCCCAATTCACCTCCCTTTCCCAAGTTCCTGGCTCCGATGCTGTCCTTCCCCCTTCCCAGGAGCGTGCAGCTGACGCTCTTACTTTGCTGCTGTCTGCTAGGGAGCAGCCATGCTCTGCAAGGTAAGTTAAGGCACCCGTGCATACGTCTTTCTGCACCCCCTCTCCCCCACCCCATCCGCTGCTCTTTGCCTTCTACCTCACTGTAAGGAAGCCTTATAAGCAGCTTCCCCCGCCCCGCTTTCCTTTCCTGCTATAGCTGTTACACTGCGCTCAGCTCAGGGAAGCGCTTCCTGAATTGCACCAAGCCTCAAATCATTCCTTTAACCACAGGGAAGCTCGAGGGGTTGCCTCAAGATGAAACCTCACCAGCAGGGACCTCTGAAAATAATGGTAAACGTTACATATGTCAGAGCAAAGGACTATGCTTATTTCAATGGAGCAGGTATGGAGAGACCTGCACCCCCACCTCGCACTGTAAAAGTGGGGTGTGGGTTTCACCCTTTTTACTGTCTGTAGGGCACAACCTGGATCCAAAACCCGAGTCTGTTTAGGGGTCTTGTGCCTGGTCAGTCAGACCAGTGCTTCTCAACCTTTGAGTAGCAAGTACCCTCTAACTTCTGAACATTTTAGTAAGTACCCTGACAGTCAATTTTCCAGGGGATTTTATATTTACAGGCTAATACGTGCCATATGTTGGAAGGAGGGCTGTCTATATAAGGCCATGATATGACAGGTCTGATCCGCTGTGGGTAGGGTTGCCATCTTTTACACTAGGGGTACACAACTCAAGTATGTATTTGGGCTAGAGGTGATGAAGGCCAAAGCTAGGAGGGCTGAACCCAGTGCTTTTTATTACCGGGGAATTTAAAGCACTGCGCAATGTGCGGCACACCAGATTTTTTGCCATAGTTTTGAGAGGAAAAGAGGGGGAGAGAGAGTGTTGGGGTACCCGTGTACCCACAGGGTACCACAGGTTGAGACACTGTGAGTCGGACTGAAACCCAATTTCCATGTGATGATACAGAAGTCCCAGGAATTCTCCTTCTCACTCTCTCTAGCTGGTAGTCTCAGCCCCTCCGTATTTATTTTTCTCTCTGTTTCTGCATCAGGTTTTGTTTTTATTTCTATTACAGCAGCATTTATGCTGGTTAGTCTATATGGAGGTGGGGAGTGGTGTCAGAAGGTGGGGAGCCACTCTGTTTCTCTGTTAAATCCTGGGTCGCTTCATGCAACTAAAGGTGGCAGAGCTGGATCACTTGCAAAGGAGGTTCTCTTAGTGGCTAGATCCCCTGTACCCTGCATATAAAACCTTCAGAGAACGACCCAAGTGAATTTCACTGACGCCCCCAAGCAATATCCTGCAATGTCCCCCGGCGTATAAATTGACATCAAACAGCAGTGACTGATCTAAACCAGCAGCATTGCCCCGTTGTACTGTACGAGTCATCTGAAGTACGAAGTCTACATTTATCTCTGGGATATATCCATTGGTTTCGGTGGAGTCACACCCGGGAAGTTTGGTCTACTTTCTGTGAAGTGCTATCAAATGCCAGGGATAGTGATTAGCCACTTGTCAACCTCCTTCCTTGGGGACAAATGGGCCACTAACAAGGTGCATGCAGATGCTGGTGTCTCCAATTACTCTTCTCCTTATGTTGGATCATGTCGCACAGCTTCTGAAGAGGATGGGAGCGTGGTTCAGCTGCCTGGTGGGAGGTTCCAGATGGGGACAAATTCACCCGATGGTCGAAATGAAGAAGGGCCTGTCAGGGAGGTGACAGTGAAGGCATTTGCTATTGACAAATATCCCATCACAAATAGGAATTTCAGGTAAGGGCAATATTTTGCATTTGCTTTGTTCATTGGGACCGGATGGAGTTACTAATGGAATCTGGAGACTTGCACGTATCAGGAGAAACTGGTAGTGACTAAAAATTGGTACTTGAATTATTTCAGTTAATTTTCTACTGGAAAGGTCAAAAATCATATTTTTGGCAGCCTCAGTGGAGAGACTAGTGCATGATCAGAGAAACTGAGCTAATCCATCACCTTTACAGGGGATCCCTCCAGATCAGGGCTGAGCAGTAAGTGTTCTTGTTTTCTCTCAGAGCTGTACCTACTCTGGGAGATTCAAGAACAACTTTAATTTGCAAGTCTCACAGTATTGATTTTTGCTAGAAAGTCACGGTTGTTTTTCTTCTGGAATATTGGGAAATTCGGTTCTAGATCTACTGTATTGCTATGGGGAGATTGTATAGTACAAAGTGTGTCATATTTACTCCAGGGAATTTGTCAGAGAAAAGAAATACAAAACAGAAGCAGAAACATTTGGCTGGAGCTTTGTCTTCGAGGATTTTGTATCTGAAGAGCTGAAAAAGAAAGTGACCCAGAAACTGGAGGTAATATTCATGTGGATCTTGAAGGGTGTTATGAAGTGACATGGACAATACAAAGTGGGATCTATTTGAAACAGTCAAAAAAGCCTTGTGACTTGTCTTCTGAGTTCAGGGCAATGTGAGGATAGTGGAATAAATAGAAACAGATCTGTTCTTGAAAGCTCTGCAGTTACATGTTGTGGCCCCATGTGGCAAAAGGAGTTAATGTCTCAGCTTGTCTAGTGCAGATGCTCAGAGGAAAAGGCACAAGCCTTTGGAAAGCGTAGGGATTAGAAATGGATTGGAGACTCATTGGGGAGTTTTTCTGTCTTATTTCTTATCATATTATATCATTTCACTTTGTTGCTATACACTCAAACTTCAGGGGAAGATCTTGATGGACATTTTTACTTCTGGGTAATACCACCAGCTTCTGTACCCATTGGAGTCAATGGGTGTCTTGCTGTCGGTGCGTGTGTCTACATGAGACACTCTACTGTGCAGCAGACTAAAGTGCTGTATAGTAAAGCATCACTGTCTACACGTGTGGCAACTAGAGTGCAGTAGACTAATTTACTGCACTGCTGAATAGTCGTATCAGATACAAGTGGTATGCAGCAGCGCAGTAAATTACTGCACTTAAATAGACATGTAGATGGTGATGTCAGGATTGGTTTACTCTGGCTCAAATTGAGCTGGAGTATATTCAGTCACATTAATTGCATGTGTAGATGCACCCAGTTTCAATGAGAGAAGGATTGGATTGGCTTTTACATAGTTTAAGACCCCAGTCTGTTGACTTCCGCTTTGAACAATTTGTCGGGGGGAGGTCAGGTATGACCTCTTGATGGGCAGGAAGAAAACACGTTTTGTTTTACAGTATTTATTCATCTGAGTTTGAAGCAGAAAGCCTGAAAGTTATTATGGATTTATAGAAATCCCAAGTTTTACTTTTCAAGTCAGATGCCTCTATACTGTACTGATAACCACTATAGACATGTCTGTGAAATGAGCCAGTTGATCAGAGTTTCTGAGTCTGGAAACAGATTTTGCAGCTCATACTGTTGTTACTTGCTCTATGTGCTGCCAAACGTGTGTGGCATGTGTTGTGTGGTCCATCGGGGGATCTTTAGTTAGTGGGATTGTCTTTAATACGGTTCTGTTTCCTTTCTTAGTCTGCCCCCTGGTGGTTGCCAATTGATAAGGCGTACTGGCGACAGGTGAGTGAGTGTTTCTTTTAACTTCAAAAGAGGTGGACTTGGCATTTACACAGGAGGTCGGGTGCTCAAATCATCTCTTGCAGTTCAGTAGGATGTGGGGCCTCATTCCCAAAGGCTCCTCTGAAAATCTGAGCCAGAGTAACTGCAGAAGCAGAAGATAACTAGAAGGGCTGATGACCTGGCAGACTAGGGCACATAGCACCCTTCCGAGCTGTTCTTCTTCATTTTGCCTATCTGCAATAGTTAGGGGCTCTGTGATGGGAGCAGCCCTGCCTGTTTGGGTGTGATCACAGGTGATCTGGAGACTATAGTCTTGACTGTGAATCCCATTAATACCCATAGCCTTTCTAGTTGAAATGGTCCCTGCATGACAAAAGTTAAGGTTTTGTCCCTGTCCCTATGCCAGTTGGGTGCATGATGAATTTCTACCAAGTAATCAAAGACAAGGTGCCCTGCATCATGTACAAGAAGGGTGCATTACCAAGTCATTTAGCAGTCCAGAGTATGGACATGTAGCTTCATGTGATGGAGGATGGATCAGTGGTGATGGCATTAACCTAGGACACAGTTCAATCTCTTATTCTGTCACAGATCATTAGTGTAATATTTATCATCATTGCCATTTCTCCCCTTTGATAAAGTAGTGGTTAAAAGGGTGCACCCAAATTTGTCATCCCATATGCATTTTAGCAGACTAGTTATTGAAACACACAAGTCTTCAATGCAGAAATAGTACAGGATTCTGCTACATTTCAGTGCCTTCCTGACAGGCAGCATCAAGTGGGTAGGGATGATCCTGGTGGCATAGTGCAGCTGATGGATCTTATCTTAAACTGGCCATTTCTATTCAGCCATCAGGTCCAGGATCCAGTATAAAAGACAGGCTGGATTACCCTGTGTTACATGTGAGCTGGAACGATGCCCAGGCGTTTTGCAAGTGGAAAGGGAAGAGACTTCCTATGGAGGAGGAGTGGGAATTTGCTGCAAGGGGCGGACTAGAGAGTATGTAAGAGAAACTCTTTGATCTCTTTCTAAAACCAAATTGATCCTTCAAGAAGTGGCATTTCTACTGCTTTCTCAATCAGGTACACATTTCTTCTTCACTTTGCTGCAGTCTGGCCTCACTCCAGGGAGAACTGCATTTTTGGTGGAGGATGAAGTGATCCGTGTGATTGTTCATATCATAGTAAAGAATAAGGGGATGCTTTGGGATGAAGAGCCATTGTGTCCTTTTGTTTTGTACATTCTTCAGCATTTTTTTTCAAAGTTAAAATATTCATTTTTTAATTAATGGTTTCTTAATCAGGGATATCGGCAAAAGGGTAAAGCCAACAATTCTTCCCAGTGTCCCAAGCAGGAAAGGACAATCAAGGAAAATTGTTAAAGAGAGGTAAATGAAAAAAACAGACTAAGCTGTAGGAACTAATTGGTCTTTCTTCCCTGTTGGACAGGTAGAATATATCCTTGGGGAAACAAGTTTCAAGCAAATCGCACGAATCTGTGGCAGGTAGGGTCCAAAACCCATCCTGTCTGTTGTGAGTTGTGCTGATGGTTTGTTGATTTAGAAAAATGTCCTTAAGTGACCCTAGAGGGTATTTAGGCAGTAAGTGATACGGACTTTTCTTTAGGATATTGAAAATCAGCTAATGGCTGTTGTCAAACGTGTCATAATTTTATTAACTTCCTCCATGGCTAGAAAATAGGCAATCACCCCACCCACAAATGGGGGAATTCGGATACCTCAACATTTCAAACTGTTCAGATCAAGAATTTTGTTGAGAAGGGGAGGGAGGGAAATCATGGATGCTGACAGAATGGACATTTGTCATGCGATTGGCCTGCTGAAAGCACTCCACAACCATGCCCTGACAGAAGTGCATGACTGCAGAGCGTTTTAAAAGTGGCTGATTTCACAACAAATTAGCTCTCGTGTAATGAGGGATCAGATAAAGGTGCTCCAAGGAGTGCCTTCATCTAACTTCTGTTAGTCCCTGCCTGTGATCAGGACTGGGCTGATGTGCCTAGCCCTGCCCCTGGTGCTGTCTGCAGGAAAGGAGGAGGAATGAGGGAGGGGGAGCACTCTGTGGGCTGGGGTTTACCCAGCCTTAGCTGGGGGGAGGGAGGGGGAGTGGACTGAAGCCCCCTGCACCTTGCAGGCCCCTCCCCCTCCAGCTCAGGCTGGGCAAACCCCAGCTTGCAACGCACTCCCCTCCCTCATCCCCGCTCCCTTCCTGCAGACAGCATGGGCATTGGGGGGCTGGGGGACAGGTCTAGTGGGGAGAGGCTGCTAGAGCAGGCAGCTCCTCCCCTGGATCAGCTTCAAAGTGGAGCTCAATTCCCCACCACCAACACCACCACCCCCGCCCAAACGGTGAACGTCTAACTCATGGTGCTTTCTGTAAAATGCCACGAGTTATTGTAGGGAGCTGCACATCTGTCGGTATGCCATGTCTCCCTCTTGGATTGACTGATCCCATGAAAGTATTTTCGTCTTTGATTTACATCTGTAAAACTATTTCCATTGTTTTAAGTTACATGAGGTTCTATTGGAGGTCATTGTCTTTTGCTTCCTTCTGTGTTGCTGGCTATTCATTCTTCAGAGTGAAACCTTCTCTTCACACAGGGAAATTTCCCAAAGGTTGATATGGCAGAAGATGGTTACCATGGTGTTTCCCCAGTGAAAGCGTTCCCTCCTCAGAACAGTTACGGTACAGAACCTACACCTTTGTCTTCCTTGAAAGTTCATCCATTTGTTCATTTCCATTTAGATATAATAAAATGAAATATTGTAATGGAAGCTGGCCCTTAAAATCCAAACTAATACATTTCTTAGCATCCTGATATGATGGTGCTGAGCATGTCAGAAAACTGTCGTGGTTTTTAATGTTGTTTAAATTGGCTGCTGTAGGCCTGATATTTTAATGCAAAAAGCCAGCATTCCCTGCAGTGATTAATTTATAAAAACAATGCATTACTTTGTTTTTTTATAATGGGTCTCAAAGCACCTTGTTAATATTGACTAATTGAGGCTCACAGCATCCTTTTGAGGATAAGCAAGCAGTATTGCTGCATTACACAGATGGGAGACCCGAGGCACAGTGCAGATAAGAGACTTGCCCAAGAATGAATGAGAGAGCCGGAAAAAAACTAAGAGTTTCTGACTTTTAGTCTCCTACTGTGGCTATTACACCATCCTTACGATGGTGGCTGAACATCATAACTCTGAGTGCACCAAAGTGCTTTCAGGAGGTCCATATATTAAAAGCACAGCTGTTCTGTGGATATTCAGGAACCATGTTTTTATCTTAGGGCTCTATGACCTGTTAGGGAACACTTGGGAATGGACTGCCTCGGAGTATTTACCTCCTGCAGCTTCATCAAGGCAACCTGCTCAGAAAATGCATGTCCTGCGGGGCGCATCTTGGATTGACACAGTGGATGGATCAGCCAATCATAAAGCTCGTGTTACCACAAGGTAAATGAATTTACTGCAGTGCCCCAGGATTGCTTTGTTTTACTATTAGGGTTCCACGGTAATTCACATTTATTTCCATTTAGTAAATTGTTTCTGAGTTACTTTCTTTTTATTATCTAGCAGTAATAATTTAATTTCTTCTAGTACCAAGAATACTCTGCTAATACCTTGTATTTATCGGAAAATGCTTTTCCACGCCAAGCCATCTCTGGAGTGAAGTGCAGCCAGCTGGTGAAAAGCACCCTGCACAATAGGATGGGAGGGAATATAAATGAACTCCTGCTGAGAGTGATAATAATGGAAATTAGGACTAATATGCAGTATAATTAATGGCAGGGATTTCATCTGTTTTAATTGTACAGACAGTCTCTGACAAAAAGTTAAAAAGTGAGATTATGTAGAATTTCTACATTATTCATGAGTAAATGATTAATTGCAGATATTACTGACATTCTTTTGCTTTTCTTCTCAGTGCTAATTATTGTTGGCCTAAAGGAAATATTTTTTAAAACTCTGAAGAGAAACTGCATCACTGCTGAGATCCCTGGAGGCAGTTCTGAACATTACAGGGCAGATTTTCTAAATACTCCATTCCCATTTAGACACCTAGTTTTAAGCGTAATTAAAAAAAAAAATCTCAATATAGTAGATATTTAGTTCTTTAGAAGATGTAGCCACCTACTTGGGAACATATTTTCTAAATACTCCATTCCCATTTAGACACCTAGTTTAAGCATAATTTAAAAAAAAATCTCAATATAGTAGATATTTAGTTTTTTAGAAGATGTAGCCACCTACTTGGGAACCTAAATGGAAACTGAGCTCTTTGAAAACATCCCCATAGCTATCATTTTTAAAGTAGCTGAACACCAGAAGCCCTTCTATCACAGACTGTGCTTCAGTTACACACAAGGTAACTGGGATTCATACAGAAGTGACTAGGTGGCATTGCATGATTTGTGCTCTGCAGGATGTCAGGCAAGGTATTGTAATGGTCAGTTCTGGCATAGTAAATTGATTCACCTTGATTTTATTTTATTTTTTGCCTAGAATGGGAAACACACCAGATTCAGCCTCTGATAACTTGGGTTTTCGCTGCGTTGCTGATATCAACAATCTCACAACTATGAAAACTGGGAGGAAAACAGAGCTGTGAATAAGTCCCTTAGTGAAAATAACCTCAGACATTTTCTCCTGTGGAGATGAACTGTACTTCCCTGTGGCTGGGTTTGATCAAAATTTAGCAAGTTTTAAAAATTTGCAATCAATCTTCATTTTTGCAAAGGCAGGTTTCAGGCACTGTCTTTCTTTTTGTCTAATAACCTTAATTCTCTGTTGGCTTTTTAAAATGCTGCTGCTCTACTTTCAGCTAACCTCAACAGCAGCCCCAGTGGACCCAGTTCCGCAAGCACTTCATGGAAACAGTTCCACGGAAATCCAGAGAAATACTCATGAGCAACCTCTTGCCATCTCGAGGGTGTTTAAGTGCCAAACATGCAATGATTTAAATTAAAACATGATTGAAATCAATCTCTGCCTCAGTTTTCCCACCTGAAAATCAGGCATCATAAAACTTTACCTACCTCACAAGACTGTTGGGAGAATGGATTATTTCATGGTTCCACGGGTAGATCTAGGATTTTGAAAAGGGGTTGTGCAGATGGTATGGCACATTGTCACACATGACACAACACATACTTTCCTCCAGTTAAAGAGAAACCAGATGCTTTACTAATATGCTGGGGGCAAGGGTCACACTATACAAAAACAATTATTGGAAAAGGCACTAATTTGCTAGATTACATACAAAGTTTAAAAAACTACAACCGACTAGGTGAAAAATAGTTAAGATGGTCAAAAGACACTGCTTCATTAGCCCTCTAGTCATTATAGTTAAATATATGTCTCTTATTCAGATCCGTAAAACAAAATCTAGCCTTCTCGACTGCCTTGACAGTGCCTCCAAAAGTTCACTCTCAGTTGTTTCTGCATCTGATCTGCATATGATCGCACTTAAAGGCTTTTAGACAGAACTAAAAACACTCTGCAAAGCTGTGAAATAGGGACTAATAGACAGGAAAATTGCAGAAAAAAGGATAGTTTCAATAGTGGAACATCAAGAGCATTAAAAAGGAGACAGGGCATGTGGAGTGGAGAGAAATTAGTGGGAATCAGGGAGATGATAATGAGCCATGAAGTCAACTGAATCAGCATTGTCTGATAAATGTGGTTGTCCCTCCCAGGCAATTGGTTTTAAAATTTGAGTGAAGCAGGAATGAAAGCACCACTGCACCCTCCTGGATCCATCCCTGCAAACTTCTATAGCACTCCGAAGATAAATGCTGGGGCTACAAAACCATGGCTAAGAGGTCTGGGCCACTAACTCCCATTGAAATTCAATGGGATTTGGTCCTGTTAACTCCTTAAATCGCTTTACTATCCATTCTTAATATTATTCCATTGCTTTATATTAAGAGTTAAAAGTGCTGCAACTTAACAATTCCCCAGCACACCAGCTAAGTAAAATGAAGCACATTTATTGACATTTAAACAGTTAAATTTAAATGTAAACAGTTACAAAACCATATATATTTATTTCTGAATGCACAGATAAAATAAATAGAAATAAATAGAGCAAACCCACTGGATGTTTTGAGCAGTGTAAGTTCTATGTACTAGCCACATACCTTTTAAAACTTCTCCTCAATGAATATGCAATGCATGGGTCAATGTTAGCTGCAGCGTACATTTCCCTTCATTCAATAGGTGTTTAAAAGCCTAAATCACAGCTGTATAAAGTGAATTGTTGCTCTTTAACCTAAAGCATTAAGATCCTGGAGCAAAAATGTCTCCCATGCTTAAAGAGTGCTTAGATATTTACTGCTGTAGCTGAAGCGAGCAGTGCTAATGGTATAATAGCACTTACTGACTAAAAGAAGTGCTACAGCAGATTCTAGTCCCACTTCAGAATACTGCCCATCACTGAAAGAAAGGAAAGAGTGAGCCGAGTCCATTAACGTTAAGGTTCTGAATGCTGTTTCCAGAAGAATGACTGAATTAGGGAAAATGCAAAAAATCTTGTTTTGGTTGACTTGATATAAATGAACAGAAAAACAACAACAAAACCCAATGAGGGTCAAGCAGAAACTGTTTCATTCTGGGGTTTTTTTTACCTTCTAAAATTTCCCGTAGGTGACCTGCTAAATGAAAAACTTGAGAAATGCAAAATCCAAAATTTTGCTCTGAAAATGTTCCAAAACCATTTGGCAAATGTGATCCTAATGCATTAATCATTTCAGCTGGGGAAAATCTGCACTTTTCATGAGAAACTAATCGTAAGCAGAAATGTCAAGTTAGCCTCAGCCAGACACGGAGGCCCCAATTCTATCAGCTTTTTTTCAGACTTGATTCCCTGTACCCACGCTGATTGCAACAGTGTGGGCAAACAGCTCCCGAACTCTAAGGATGTTTGTAGCAAATGATAGCGACAGAAACAACATAGCGCACCTTACTTTGGAGGCTTCTGCACGGCTCAAAAGTAGTTAATTAAATTCTTTCCTTACCGGATCTGAAGGGAGCATGCCCCTGTATTCTGCCTGTGAGTGGGCAAGGTGATGATCTGAGTAGCACTAATGTTCCCTATTGTCCTTTCTTTTTCGGTTGCTTTTCTCTAAAATAGAGACCAGAGCTGCAGAATAGATTTTGAGCTGGGTCCAAACTTCAGAGCTGGGATTTTGCTTTGGGCTGCTCTGTTTGGTGAGCTGCATTTTAAAGGCTGCTTCCTCCTTCCCTGCGCTTTTGTGCTCAAAAGTCATGCCAAGCCAAAAAAGAATTGTGTACAAAAAATTGTGTCCAATTCATTTTGGGCATAGCTTGGGGTGCTTAGGGTGTCCACGTGCCTCTGCTGAGAGTCTTTTGTACCTGAAGGTAATTGCAGTTGCAAGATTAGAGGCCGCTTTTTAAATATGTCCTGAATCAGTATAAGATGCAGATTCCTGATGCAGACAACTCACTGGAGTTCAATGAGTCCACGCAGGGGCTGTATACACGGGTAACTCGAAGGACTGAGGCAAAGAAAGGATATCATTATTTGACCCACACAGTGTTGACATTGTTATCAACTGAGATTTTCCCTAGGAAACCATAAAGGAGACTGCTGTTAGTTTCCAAAGGTTTTACTTGCTTAAACTCTTAGCAAACTCCTAAGCTTACTCGGTGTGGGTGCAGCTTTAGTCAGGTGAATCAATATAGCTCTTCCTCTGCTGCTATGCTCATCAAAATTGCCTTGGCGGTGTTCTCAAACAGGGCAGCTCTGTTCTGGGCTTCTCCCTTCTTTACCCAGTGTCCATAGATTCTGAACGCGCAGGCATCGATCAGTTTGCGAATGGGTTTCAATGCGTAGGGGTTCTGCGTCACCAGCTCTCTGGTAACGGGCTTCACGTTCCGATAGGTATAGTATATGCGGACGGATGCCAGAACTGTCAGGCAGATGACCTGAAATGCAATTGGAAATGTCACGGATGCTGAATCCTCCTTCCAGGCACCTTGGCAAAATGAATTCAATCAATAGCTCGTTAGTTTAAACTGATTCAGTCTCTCAGACAGTGTGAAGGAGGGAAGTGAGGCAAGGCACACGCCTAGGAAGACTTCTGCTTAGAAAGAAGATGGCAATAACATTATTATTATTAATAAAGGCGGCCTAAGTTTCAGGCCAGAATTTTAACCTCATGATCAGTGTGTGGGATGGCATCAACTTACCTATTCTACTTCTTTCTTTAAACGCTTAACCTAATGTTATTACACTACCTAATATTTCTATAACTGTATATATTAGAGAAGGAGAAATTATGTCTCCATATTTTCCACTTAGCATGGAGGGAGATTCACTTCTCTCTCCTATGTACTAATTATTTCCTAAGGTTTGTGGGAGCATTTGGTTTTTGGAATCCCTCTCTTCCTGCTCAGCCAAAAGAAAAGTAAGTTACCCTTTCCTTGGTCATAGAGACATAGGGCTAGAAGGGACCTCCAGATATGATCTAGTCCAGTCCCCCGCCAGAGGCAAGATCATCCCTATCCATCCCATACAAACTATAACCTAAGCTCTACATAAGACTACCATCAAAACCCCTCCTTGTAACACACTTCATCCATTAATACTTTCAGAAAAAAACCCAACTATGGCAGGGGTGGCCAACCTGTGGCACATGTACTACAAATGACATACGAAAGACCTGGGAGAGGACTGGCAGCACAGCTGTAGATATAGGGCAAGGAGCAGAAAGCAGAGCAGCAGACTGGGGGGACCACAGAGCAGGAAACAAAGCAGAGCAGCAGATCAGGTGGGGAGCACAGGGCAGAGAGCAGAAAGCACAGTAGCAGATCAGTTAGGGCAAGGAGATTACAGTGGCACTTGGGAAGGATACAGAGCAAATTTGTGGTACGCCTGCCAAAACGCAAATGTACCCCTTGCAGTAGGATAGGTCAGATAATGAAGATAATGAATAAAATGGTCACTGCTATCATGCTGGCTTTCAGCCAGTTGTTGCTGGCATATCCAGTATCTGCACTCTCTGTCTCCAAATCATTAATATTTAATGGGTAAGCCCATTTTTGACTAGCTCCTATTATTTTCTTCCATATTATTAGAGATGAGTTTGGATCCCTATCTAAGGACCTGATTCTACTCTACTTTAGCCTGGGGGAGCCAGTGTCAGAGCCTACATGCTGAGAAGGGACTATATCTGCTGACTCAAGTAAATATTTAATAATCAGACTGAAATGTTTATATGGTCTCATGTCCAATATACCTGAAGCATCTCCCATTTAAACAGCTGTCATCAGGATAGAAAGATCTCAAAAGAATCATACTTACCCTGAATTTTCTGAAAGGGCTGAAGCTCCGCACTTCTTCCACGATGTACTGCTGAAAGAATGGATGAGCCAAAGCTTCGCTGGCTGTGTAACGCTTCCGAGGATTCACCACCAGGAAGTGAGAAATCTGCAAGAAAAGCACAGGCAGGTGGATCATAGATTTCATAGACGTTAGGGCTGGAAGGCACCGTGGGAGATCATCGAGTCCAGGCAGGCCCATCTCTTCTCACTGTTCCCCAGAAGCATTCTGCCAGTCAGTAATGCAGGATACTTATCTGTCTTTATTTCCTCAAGGCTAGAGACAGCACAATGATAGCATTGCCTGGAAACGGCCCTCTGGTTATTTGCATTACGCTCAAGCCCTAACCTGGCATTATACCAGGGCACGGTCAGAGACAGTCCCGGCCCTAAACAATCTAAATACAAGACATTAAAAGGCCCAGAGAGATTACGGTAACTAACTTGCTCAAGGTCACTCAGCATCAGTGGCAGAACCCAGGTCCTGACTCCTGCCATTGCCTGTCCATCAGATCACACTGTTTAGCATAGGAGGTGCCCTCCCCTTCTCTTATTCCTTTGGCAGCAGGTGAGCACTTACCAGATCTTTGACCGTGTCCGACCGATCATCCCACTCTGGAGACCCAAACTGGTAATCTCCGCTCATGATCATCCGCAGCATCACCATCTGCTTCCGGTGCCAGAAGGGTGGGGAGCCAGCCAGCAGCGTGTACATGATCACGCCAGTACTCCACCTGCAAACAGCAATGCGGGGCAGTAGCAATACGCACCGGTATCCACCATGCTGCAAGGTGACAGTCCAGTAGAGACAGGAACAAGCTGCAAAATTCTGATCCAGCCCTGGACTTCAACTGTCCTCCAGGTCTAGGAGTTTCAGCTTGACGATGCCAGAGGGCCCAGTTACAAAGCTGGATTCAGGCCTGCATAGGCTGTACTGTACGTCATGCTCAATCAAGCTGGAAGGGGCTAGCAAGAGGATCTTGTGCTTTGGACCCATGAGATTAATCAGGGTCCAGTTTAATGTGGGCTAAAAAGAGAGGGGTAACGGTGACAAGGATCGAGTAGGTCAGGTTTTTTTTGATTGCTCACAGCCGCTCATCTCCATAGCGGCTGCCTCTATTCGAGTGTGTGGCAAAACTACTGACTGCTCTCTTAGTGGGTGTAAAACCAAACTTCACACTTTACTACAGGTTTCACTGAGAAACCATAAGACCATACTGGACACCCAGGCAGATGTAGATCATTTATCACTGTTAGTGGTACTTTAGTGGTTGTTAGCGTTACTCTGGCAAAGCAGCACCGCTGAGGCAGGTGATCAAGTGCTGCTATCTGAAGTGTAGAGGCCTGTTAATAACAATCATGGGTTCTCTGCTTCAGATTGCTTTAGTGAAATGAATTCTCATCATACCTCTGCAAAACAGGTGAAGGACACCAAAGAATCAGAGGCAAAAACCATTGCTCAGGTCTGGTATTAAAAGGCTGCCATTCTTGTCTCTGACTCCTGTGTGCAGACTAGTAGCCCATTTCATTAGGCCACCAGTACGATTACAAGATGGCATCTGCTTGATGCGCTATTTGAGACTATTCATCGGTTCCAGAAAGTGGCAGCTGCTATTCAGATCTTGTGCTTGGTGATTCATTTGTACTAGGAAGCTCATCTTGCACACCCCCTCAACCTAGGCCATGGTAAGTTCTGCAGTAAACCTCAGACTAATGCCATGAGAGGGTAGTTCCAAAGGTAGTAGGGAAGTTTTTTGGTATATAGGCATGTTCTACTTACATGTCGACTTCCTTTCCATACCCTAAATGTTCTTCATCCATGGAACACTCTAATATTTCAGGTGCTAGATAGCCAGGAGTGCCACAGATTTCTGCAAGAGAAGGGTAGGATTTTTCATCTCAGAAAAATGGGTGCTCCTAGATGGAACGTTTCTAGCAACAACACAAGCGTGTTATGTAACAGCAACGCATGGGGACCTTGATATTTTACTCCTCTGATGAGCTATAACTTATTATTTGAACAGCGACAAAGGCAAAGGGAGTTAGGTGCCTCGCAGCCACCTGTGCCTCTGAAAACTGTGCTCTTAATGGGAAATGAGTGTGAACATTCAGGAAGGGGAAAGCTAACAGATAACAGTTTGAAAGAGTGCAGCTACAGTCCACTAGAGAGAGAGAGAGAGCGCGAGAAAGTGGGGGAAAAGGAAATTGAGGATGAACTTCCTGACAAAAAGCCTGCTTAACTGTCTCCCAGACTCGACAACTGAGACTGGACAAGACTGGAGAACAGACTGAAGAAGAAATCCTGACCTGCCAAGAAGTTGGCCTGGAGAATCCAGCAGGTCATTTCCATCTATTTGATTCCTCTGGGATCAAGCGGTCATCTTACCTTTGAGCTTCGCATCCTTATCCAACTGACAGGAGAAGCCAAAGTCAGTTAGTTTAATGTTCATGTCATCATCCAGGAGAATGTTTTCGGGCTTCAGGTCTCTGTGGACAATGTTCAAGGAATGGAGATATGCAATCACTTCCAACAGAGCACGCATGATCTTCCTAAAAAAGGGGTGACAATGGAAGAAATCCACCTTTCAGTCACACAGTCCCTCCAAAAGACAAATCCCATTTCCCTCCCATACCCTTCCACCAGTCAGGCCCAAAATGTGGCACATGCACTTAGTATGTCCTGCTTCCAAGTGGTCAGATGAGTACACTATAGCTTTTAACCTTAGCCTCTGATACAGTTGGCAGTGGTGGAGATCCCTCACAGTCAAGGATGATCACTCCTTCAGGTAGTAGGGACATTTTTGATCCCTCTCTAAAGGGTTGTAGATGAATCCTAGTGCCACAGACTTTCTGGCAAATGCCACAAGTAGTGGTTAAAGGGAGGGTCAGATCACAGCTTTCCTTCCAGTTATGTCATATTTCTGCCTTCAGGGTGAGACAATTTTCTTCAAAGTAAGATGTGCCATCTCTCACAAAGCATCGGTATGTAGCCCTGTCCCAGGCTAGTTTTTCCCAATTTGTGGTGTCAATGCCACGCTTCTTAATGTTTGCCTTCAGGGTGTCCTTGAAGCATTTCCTCTAGCCCTCACATGTGCTTTGTCCTTGGCTGAGTTGGGAGTAGAGCAGTGGTTTTGGTAAGCATACATCAGACATGTGCACGCAACGTCTTGTCCGCTGCAGCTGATGCTGAATAGACAATGGTTCCATACTAGCGGTGTTAGCATTGATGAGGACACTGGCATTTGTGCAACAATCCTCACACTTTATGCCAAGGATCTTCTCGAGGTACAGGTGGTGATGGCATTCCAGGCTTTTCAGGTGGTCCTTGTAGGCCACCCAAGCTTTACAACCATAGAGAAGAGTTGGGATTACCATGGCCTTATATAGTAGGAGTTGTGTTCGAGTCCTGATGTCATGATCATTGAACACACAATGATTCACTCTTCCAAAGGCAGAGCTGGCACATCAGATCCAGTACTGAAACTTCTCGTCGATGTTGGCCTTCTTTGAGAGATGGCTACCGAGGTATGCAAAGTGTTCAACATTTTCTAGCTCCTGTTTGTCAATGAGGATCTTTGTTGGGGGGGTAGGGTTTGATTGTCCCGGAGCAGGTGGGTGAAGCCCCTTTGTTTTTCCAATGTTAAGGGTCAGTCCCAGGTACTGGTATGCTTGAGAGAAGCAGTTAAGGGCCATTTGTAGGTCCTCCTCAGTATGTGCAACAACAGCACAATTGTCAGTGAACTGAAGTTCCAAAACTGAAGGCGAAGTAACTCGGGTTTTGGCATGGGGGTGGGAGAGATTGAAGAGGTTCCATCCATCCAGTACTCAGTGCCGATGCCATGTGGCAGATGGTCACGGATGAGCGTCCTGATGACTGCAAGAAAGATGACTGGGAGGGTGGGGGTGGGGAGGGAGGGGGAGATTCCCTCATGGCCGATCACGCAGACCCGGAAGTACCAGTGGGTCAGTGCAATGGGCTGCAGGGGGGCCCCCACCCCCACTAGAGGGGCAAGTTCCCCCCCGCCCCTCCCCCCGACTCAGGAGGCACCAGTTGCCCATGCTTGGCAGAGAAAAAACCTGTGTTCAGCAGCAAGGGGATCCAAGACGACTGGGGTTACTCCTCCACTGCAGCCTTCATCCACCTTTGCAGCCATTGAGAAGCGTGCCTTCTGCATCCACCTGCTCCACTGTTGAGGTCTTTGTGTTGTGTTGGACTGCTCTTCACTTGATACCTCACCTTTGACCTTACCACCATAGGTGACCCTACCAGGAGTACTCGACTCCCGATGGTGTTGCTCTTAGGGTTCTTGGTACATGCAAGCCTCTCCATCTCATCAAGATGGCAGTCCATGGAGAGGCTGACAGAGTTTCTAAGTATCAAACTTTGCCCTGTAACACCAGCTGAATAGATGCCAGCTACTCTTGTGTTTCACTGAAGGTAAGCATAGAGCAAAAGGTGCCATAAATTGCATCAGTTGCCCTCCCTACTGAGCTGCCAATGGAGAACAGCATTTTTAGGCAACTGGAAGGTGAAAGCTGATTTGTGAGAAACTGCTTCTGACTTAGCAATCTCTTTTTAGAGGGAGTTTGCTACCAAAGAGGTAAAAGCTGCCTCTTTGACCAGCCAGAAGCAAGAACAACCACTAAGCTGTGCAATTCATTCTGGACTTACCTAGTTTCCTTCTCACTTAAGGTGACTTTCTCTGTGAGGTAATCGAAGAGCTCCCCTCTCTTCATTCTACGTTTAAGAAGAAAGGATACAAAGATGCATGGCTGAGTCATAGCCTGGCCACAAATGCTGTACAATGGCACCAAAACCTTTCAGAAACAATGGCTAAAACAGAACATGCATTTCAGCAACTGGGCTTAACAGAGAGCAATTCCAGATGGGCACTTCAGTGGCGGTTTCCTATGTATAAAGTCCAGCTGGTTTAGCTCGAGTACTGCAATTCTTTGGGTAGAGTCTACAGGACACAAGGAAACGCCTGGCAGATACCTGGACTAGACCAGAATGAGCTGCCTTAAGAACCGTAAAAAGTACAGCCATGCTACTGTGGCACTTTGCCCAGCTTCTCAGGGCTCATTACCCAAGGGTGTCTCTACACAGCAGTGCCCTTTGTGCGCAGACTAGGCCTAAGCACCAGAGCAAACCCTTTTCACAGTCCACTTGGTTGACTTCTAAAGGGCTGGGCAAAATAATCAGCTGACTGACTGATGAGAAATCAGTGTTACACCAGCTGCGGCCACTTGTGTGGCTGCAGGCAGAGCCCAGTGTATAAATAGACTCCTGGGAGCTGTGATAGACTTCAGCAAAGGTTACAGGGAAACCTGAGCAAGCCCACTTGCTCCTGCAGAGAGGAGGGAGGGCTGCTTGACAAATGACGGCCACTGGGACAGGTGCGACCATCCCTCTGAGAGCTGGAGAAGCTACTGCTGCAGTAGGGGAGGTAACGTGTAGGGTCAACACTGAGTACTGGCACAGTGGGATACATTACAATGCACTGCTGGGTGCTAGGTGTTTTTCTGGGCCTGTGTGCAATTCCATTCATAAATCCCCTTTTGCAGTGGTGAAGTGCACCCTAGCCTGGTCTGTCCTCTGCTGACAAAAGATTTATTTTTAGATCGCATTCATGGAAATCACTACTAATGCCAAAGCCTCTGGATGGAAGGGAAGCAGAACAGCATCTCGGAATAGGGCCTCTACCTGAACCAGGGTGATAGCAAGGCAGGCTTTTTTTCCACTCTGCACCTTCAGTGAGGTTTAGCCATTCGCTTCCTGGCTACAGTTGTCCTCTCGGGTCCACCCAAAGCCAGGAAGGAGGGTACCTTTCTAAAAAAGGTGCTGCCCATCTCACCCAGGTTGGCCTGAGTCTCTACTGTGGCTGTCAGACAAACTCAAAGGAAGTGTTATCCCTAATCATTGCCAAGGGATTGCCTACCAATGTGGAGTTACCAGCTACAGCCCTGCCCAAGGGTGAGAGAGTAAAGGGTTAGAGCATGGGGCTAGGAACTAGGACGTCCAGGCTCTTTTTTTCGTCTCCACTACTGACTTGCTTCATGAGCTCGGATGGGCCATTTACCCCCCCTGTTCCCTGAGCTGTAAAAGGAGGGTGGCAGCACCTCCTTGCCCCACTGGACTATTGAGGCTCTTTGAACACTCCTTTGTAAAATGCTTCAAGAATCTCACAGGGAAGATGCTGTGGAAGCGCGAAGTGCTACTGCTGTTTCCCCCCATCACTAACATCCCCTCCCTACTTTGCCACCTGTCATTCTGGTGACCTCCCACCTGTCATTCTGGTGACTGATTTCCTGGTGGGTGGGAACACCCATGTGCGTTGTGTCCGTTCTTGACCTAATATTGCCTGGCACAGGTGATGTGGCTGAACAATGTTCCCTCTGCTAGTCAAGCTGGTGTGTGTGCAAAGAGAATACAGCTCCTGAGAAAGCTGAAGGTGTCGAAGACAGTAACATCGCTCTTTTTTTGACTGCTTCCTTTGCCTTTACTTATCTAGCTACATCCAAGCCGGAACTGCACTCTGAACACTGCTCAAGAGACAGATGCAGATCAGTGACTCGGGTCCCTCTCTCCCCTGAGATACAGACATAAAAGTACGTGGTTGATTTTAAGAGATAATCATCTCCTTTGCCCAACCAAAACCCTCCAAAATGTTTACAGAGGCAGATAATTGGCTGAGTCATGCCACATGCATCCATGCTCCCAATATACTGTGTCTGCATCTGAATTGTGCTTTGTACGTCATTTCACTGCCTGAGGAGAGTATGATGCCAGGAATTGCTTGGAATGACAGCCCATCACTTGACCTGCTTACATTTAATGCCAGCATTTGATCTGGCTCACGAAGCTCTGTGGCCAGTGCAAACCACATTCCCTTACATTATCAGCTTTAATTTGGGACTGTGATAGCAATAAACCCAGATACTGTTCCCAGACATATTAATATAAATGCCATCAATTTCAGTCAGGTTTACCTAGGGGTAAGAATCTGCCCCACTGATCATCCCGAAAGCCCTGAGATAATAATCAAAATGGTACTTACAGGTCAAATACTAAGAAGAAAAAGGTGCTGGATTCATAATTGTCCTTCAGCTGAACTGCAAAAAATCATGGTATTGAAAATCATTAGATGCAGTGCTGTGACCTTGCCCTGGGCTCTGTGTGTGTGTGTGTGTGTGTGTGTGTGTGTGGGAAAAAAGCCATACCCCCTTCTCCAATGCGATAACTGTTCCCTGACCCCCAGAAGCAGGTGAGGGACTTAACGGTGGGTGCATCTACATGTACCTCTTTTTAAGTGGGTTTAGCCTAAAATCACAATCTTTAAATTGCATTAAGAACACATGTCTAAAAATGGTGATTTAAGGCTAGGTGAGCTTAAATTTGATACCTGCATAAAGATTTCAAATTTAGGCGCAAATAACTAAGTTGCATTAGTGAATGTATAGACGTGCTAATGTGCATTACTGCGGTGTGCGTCAATGGACACACACCACATTAATGTGCATTAGTGCGTCTGCACGTGCGCTAATGCAATTGAGCTATTTGATGCAACTTAATGCGCATCAGCGCATCCAAGTGTAGACGAGGGGCCTAAATCGTCTTAACGCGTGTTAAGCAAAGGTGCATTAAGTTTAGATGCATAGAAATACATGTGTAGACATGCCCAGTGAGACCATTTTGAGCCCCCATGTTAAAGCACAGACTTGTAAGTTGGTTAGATACTTTTTCTGTCTTCACTGAGGTCAGTGCGAGCTCAGCACATGTGAGGAGGCACCTGGAGAAAATCCTAACCAGTGTTGAACTTGGTTAGGGCCTGGCTAAGGAGACCCACAAGGACACTTCAAGTGCTGCAGGAAGTGTAGATAGGAGATGCAGCAAATAACCTGCTCCTTTCTGAATCAGAATCAGCTGTCATGGTATTAGGGACTACATGGCTGCAAGAGGCCTCTTCATTCAGAAGAGATGGAAGCCCAGAGTCCTGACTACCTGTGTTTGGTTAACTTATGTCATTGCAGTGGGCAAAACATATCTTGGAATACTGTCTCCTTATGGAAATCCAACACAGCTTGTTCTTCTTCCCCAAAAACAGGGAGAATATGAAGCTGGTGGGGATGTTTGCTGTTAGCATTGTTTGCCAGGACTCTGCAGTGGAGGAGGTTTCTGCCCTGCAGGCAGACTGATTTGAGCCACACCTTGTCCTTCCCCTGCCACAGTGTTTTTCCTGACCCATCTTCCAAGGGCACCGCCATGAAAGGGACTTCCTGGAATCATTTAAAGAGAAACTAGCTGATCCCTGGAACTGGCAATGCAACCTTTCTCAGAAACCCTGCACCAGGCAGCTGGAATTGGAGAGCTGTTCCTGAGGTGGTGCCCTCCTTGTATCACAGGCTGTGCCTTTTGCGAAAGCTGAGTCATGAAGAAGTGAAACATAGGACTCCTGGGGCATCGAGGGCTGAGTTTTAGGCTGTTGGAGCCAGGGTCCAGAGGAACTGAGTGTGACAACAGCAGGCTCTGGAGAAGTCCCTTCTCTGCTGTTGATTTGCTGTTTCAGCAGCACACTGATCATATAAATGTCCTGCACACCCACACACAGAGACCTTTATAGATACTGACCCCCAATGTGGTGATCTTCTCTGAGTCCACTGAAGTCAATGCAAGCCATTTCCATTGATTTCAGTGACTTTTATGTCTGGCCCTAATCCCTCTTCTCATCTATCCTCCCAAGCTGCAGATTTCAGCAGACTGTTTTGATCCTGATTTTAGCAGTTGCTGTCTGTGCTGTGCCATGTCCAGCAATGCTGACTGAACAGCGATGGATCTGAGGGGAAGCAGCGAGTAGCTAGAGGACTCTCGGTCACTCTGCCCATTTAGGACTCGATCCAACTCCTGTTGGCTGCTTGCAAGCTGGTGCCATTGGACACCACCTGGTGGACATCCACAAATGGGCAAGATACCTTCTCTGTAGGGGTTTCAGTTCAAGGAACCAAAGGTTTTAATCCAAGTCTGAAATCTTTTGGGAATACCTGGCACAGAGATTGAGAATACCGATCATGGAATAAGTGCTGGGGTCCAACCAAAGAAGTTTGCACTTACTGACATGGGGATGCCCCGAGACCTTCTGAAGAATGTCAATCTCCTTGATAGTGGCTTCCCGCAGCTCCTGCACTTCCTCTGGGGACATACTACCACCTGTGATGTCTATAATCTTAACCGCGTACTCCCGCCTGGTCGTCTTGTGAACACACCGACGGACCACGCTGCTCACTCCTCTGCCAGAACCAAAACAAAGACAAGATTAAGGGAGTTGGACGGTTTCTGGCTAGTTGAATTCCCCGGTTCTCCTGCCCCAGCACAGTACCGTAATGGTTGGATTAAAAAGCTGCTGCTTTGGAAATTGTTTGTTGTGGCCCAGATCCTTATTGGTAGGAAGTGATTCCTGGGGGATTCTGAGAGGCCTCAATTCCTGCTGACATCAGCAAGAGCCCTAATTTTTTTACCATTTCCTTAATGGTTTGTATAATTTATATTTCTAACGGGCCAAATTGCAGGCCTCTTACATCCTCTTAATCCTGTTAGCTTCAGATGCAGCTAATGATGCTCTGCAATGTGCTGGCATGACTCTACCTCCTGTCATATCTTCTTCTTATTTTCCTGTGACCATTTCACGGGTTTTCCCAGCTCACAGGGCTGGAATCTGGATGACTGTTGATCTAGAAGGTGCCACACTGGCCTGGCATCTGCTTAAAGTCTCTTCTGAGTTCTTGGGCTGCTGTTGGTTTATTGTTCACAGCTGCATTCCAGCAAGCACTTCACGGGGCTGTACAATGTCAGCCTGAGGTTTATAAGCAGGACAGTACTTATCAAATGACCTTTAGGAATGAATACTGTGGACTTGGCCCACTCTTCCTATCTGATAGTGGGAAGGTGGAGAGGAACCAGCATGTTCCAACCTGCAGCCAGCCCAAGGGAATTCTGCAGCACTGTCTGTGTAAAAATTAGCCACTTCTGAGACTTCAGTGCATGATGGCTATGCAAAATAGGTCTGAAGTGAAATAAAGCCCCAGATCCAAACACCTCTGAATAGTGAGTTTCAAGATCTGAATCTTGACCCTGTCCTTACTATGGAGGAACGTTATCTTCAATCCTGCAGTGATTACTTTCCTCTCATGCTGCTTCTACCCTCCTGCCTGATTCAAAAGCTGTCACTCAACAATCATTTATTATTCTTTTACTGGAGAAGTGTGTCTTCCCTTAGATGTTTTGCTTTCATGGAAATGTCCTGCAGTTCTGCAGCAGTAACTTTACTTCAATAACTTCCAATAACTTGACTCACAGTTGCTGACTGACTTCAGCATCCCTGAAAGTTGAAACTCTCTCATCTGGGTCCCTAAACATGAATTTAGCAGCCTACCAAGCCTGAAAAATCTGACCTAAGCAACAGAGATGTTCTCAGCCTTTTCCAAACATTGTAGGTGACATGGCTACTAGTGCCCAGGTGCTTTAGCAACAAAAGTGCCATTTGCAAAAAAAAAAAGCACTCAGCAGCCTAAGCCATGTTAAATTTTCATAAGACCTAGGCTCTTAAGTTACTTGGATACTTTGGGAAAAAGTTACTCCAAGTGTGAAAATCCCAGATCACTACATGCCTATGGAATAGCTAAAATTCTTCAGAGTGGCACAGGCCAGCACTACGAATGAAGATGAGTCCTTTGCAAGTTGAAGTGTATATGTGAGGGAGAGGAGCTAGTTGTATTGTTTTTGTCCAGCCAAACTCCTTTACTATCCAGAAATATCCACACTCATGCCTGTCTGCTGACTTATCACTAAATCCAAATACAGTACCTGTTACAAATACATGAAAGAAGTCATGCCTGAAGACAATTAGTCAGACACGTCTTTTCCTCACTGTTAGGGAGCTATCATAGTGTGCCCCCGCTTCCTCCCTGCAAAAGTAGTCACATCTTACTAGTCTTGGACACCTCTGTCAAACCCTTTAGGATCAAAAATTGCATTATTATACATGTAGCACAGACAGGGCTAAAGTCTTTCTTAAAGGTGATTCAATTCTAAGCCAGAGGGACCCTTGCAAGAATGGTATGGATAGGCTTGCCCCATACTCTACAGAACATTGCTCCAGAGGAGAAAGTCACAGTTTACCTGCCCAGAATTTCCTTGGGCTCATAGTTTTCATAAAATTCCTTGGATGAGTGAAAGTCTGGTAACTCTTCGTCCTTAGTCATGTTTGGATCCTTACTGGTGCCACTCTAGGGGTCTGCTTCAGGGTAACAAATCACTAAAACAAGAAAACAGCAACTGAGTAGTGCAATGCCTGGCTCCTCCCAACCACTAAATTCTGAATTGCTAAATGTGAACCTCAACATCTGTATTTTTTGACTCCCATTTGCTTTAGTTGTAATCTGATGTCTCTTAGATCTGAGAACTAGAGACTAAACCCAACTAAACCCTGCATTTAGCAACTCGTAGACCAGGCCCATAAATTCTGTGGTGCATAACATTAGTAATGATGTAAATATTATCCTCATTTTACAGATGGAGAAAAGTGTCAAATGATGTGTTCAAGTTCATGCAATGTCTGGACATCCGAATTTGGGTCTCCGCTCTCAGACCTGTGTTCAGACCACTACTGTTCTAACTACAAATTACACGGTTTCAAAACGACTAGTCACTGTACAAAATTTTGACCTACATGTCATAAGTGTCCTGAAACAGGATTATAGCACATCAGCGAGACTCCTAGAGACTAGTCAATACTGTGGAATGGTCAGATTTTGTCAGTAAGCATGACAACATTTTCTCAAGTGGTTTTAAAGTCAGTTTCTAAAATGAAACAATTTTTCAGAGGAAAACAAACCGAATCACAATCACAGATCTGGAAGACATCTGAGCTGCAGCTTGTGCTAGGAAGTTATTCTGCTGACTGGCATAAACTTCAGTTACAGTGAGACACTGAGACTTGTGCAGCTCCCATAAGTCTCCCGCAAGCAATGTTTATAGCAGATGGGTTATGTTAGATCAGGGTTCAGATAACGAGCTCTCAGTTTTTTATAACTGTCAAATACAAGGCAAATTTCCTAGTATTTTCAAAGCAAATTTTCAAGTATTTTGAAGCTATATACTAGGGTATAATCGAAGTAGATGCCCAGCACCAGAGGGGGTGACAGTGGGAGCTAAGGATGCTCGATTCCTCCTTGGAGACCCTCAGAACCTTGCAAGACCAGACTTGTTATGTGCCTGGTTTAGTGGAGAGAAGAGCTCCTCTTACCCATAAACTTCAATAGATGCAGCAAACGTGGACCCAGAAAAACTGGTTTAAAATGCCCTGGCCAATTTATGGGCAGGTGTTATAGAAGAGCAGGACAATTCAGTAGTAGTGTTTGTACTATTAAGAATCCCCTTTGTCTAAGGCAATATTACTATTTAGCAGGAAAAGTTCCATTAGAACTGATAGAGAAACACTTCCCAAGGCTGCATCTTGCATTCTCCCACATCCCTATATTAAGAAACTTTATAAGCCTGAAACAGGAGCAGGATTTCTCTGAGCTGTTAAGTCAGTCTCAATTCTTGATTAAACACCTTTTAAATACCATAAATATACTTTTACCAGTAACATACTGGCAAAGGAATAACTCTCATTAGCTAAAACTAATAGGGCAAATTCTACTTTTAAACCTGTGCAGTAAATGGAGTCACTCTGTATGACAGCAGACTAAGTAAATCTATTCCAAAGGCAGGATCAATCCACAATAAACAAAATACTCTGGCATCAGAAATCTTGCTGGTTTTAGCATGCAAATGTAAGTTTAAGAAAGGTTTTCAATTCCAGCAAGATGACTATTTTTATAGCAGCAGAAGGGTCTTCATGCTTCCTGGACAAGAGTGAAAATAAGGTAGGTACGATGTTTTAAAATTTAATATTGAAGATGACTTTTTGCAGTGAGATGTTATAGAAAACTTCAGGGCATAATGCATTCTGAAGATTTGTGACCCTTCTGTTGCTTCACAGATCACCTCCTTTCCTGCTCATAATGCCTGTTTGCTTTTAAAGAGATCTGTTTCTAGATGCAGTAGGTTTCTACTTACCATTACCTCCCTGCAGAATTTCTGTCTTCTACTGTTAAGTCAAATCTTCCTGGCTCATTGATCAGGAATCAAATGAGAACCACACAGTAAAAAAAAAAAAGCTTCTAAGAAACAGACAACTTTGAGTTTAAGAATAACATACCAGCCTTCAGTTGTGCTGCTAACTCATCGCGGGTCAGCTTCTGTGTGAGTGCTGTGAAGCCAAAAATAAATTGCAATGCAACTTGGAAGCAATGCCAGACTCAGACACGAACATACATTGCTACAGCTTTAATTTAATTTCAGTTTAAGAGAGGAGGGCGGGGAGAGAGCGGCAGTGACCTGACTTGGAGGTGAACAGAAACCATTCAGTCCATAGCAGTGCTTATGTCAGTCTCTTGCATGGCCCCCAGCAAGTTGAGTAGTCTCTCTAAAGGAATCAGTGTTCTCTCCAAGCAGTTCAAATAGTGTTGTCTACTTACAACAACTACTAATCAGAAGTCTGCAAAATTTATACAAAGCGTAGAAACTATTTAACCTTGGTGTGAGTGTTAACAAAATTTAGCCAGGAGTTGGATAATCATGCAGAAGCCAATGAAGCTTGGGCAATAAGAAATTGAGAAGGCAGGAGCCTCAGCAACCACACACCAACTGTCCTGCATGCTCTTCCTCATTTTCCAACCTTCACTGTAACGTAAAATCAGTGGTGCTGAAAGAGGCATTTGAAACCATCTTCTCAGTCTCTGAAATGGTAACCATCACTATTGCTACATATAACCAACAAGTCTTTGCAACCACTGGCTGAATCAGGTGCGTCAAACATGGTTTGGGTGTCAAACAGGCTGGATCTAGCCTGTGGAGTGGTCATCTGGCCCACATACTTCCTGGCAGGGCTGGAAGTTGGGGAGCTGAGATGGTGCCTGCTGCTAGATTTTGGGGTCTGGAACTCCTTTTGGGATTGTTTCAGCAAGGATGCATGAAGCTCCGCAGCTCTGGGCCAGCATAGCGACTTGCGCTCACTGTGGTTAATCCTGCTGCTGCAGGTGGGTCTAGTTTTAACCCACAATTAGACCTGTGAGCCAGTCTTGAGGGAGTTGGCACCCTCTATGAGCATATCCCCACAAGCGTGCATGTGTGTTTCCCTAGGGACAAATAGCAGCACATAACTGTGCCACTGCTACTTGACCTTGGGGAATGCCCCTGCAAGCACAATCTGGCGCACAGTAAATTGCCCTGGGTGGAGTAGGGGAACCTGGCATCAGCACCTGGGCTGCCCCAGCAGCCTTACCTGGGGTCATGACAGCCTCCCAGGGCTCCAGTGGTGGCAATCTGGGTGCACAGAGCCTGCCTGGCAGCCAAAGTGTGGCTTTGACCACCCAGGCTCCAGTTTCAGGCAGCACGTTCTACAGCCATGTGTGCTGCCCTAATTTTTTTTTTTTAAATACTGGGATTTCTCAGTATCTAATTTTGGTTCTTTGGACTGCAAATATGGAGCCTGGAGAACCTTTTCGTATGACCCATGTGTGTGTTTCAGCACCTCAAAAGCCTTTGAGGTACTACAAAGCACATGTTCCCACTGGTGGAGACATAGCCCATTAGTCCAGACCCGGGGTATTGTATGTTAAGATGCACTGCTTCAGCTTCTCCACCAGAGGTTGTATCTGGTGTATAACCTGGAAAAATAGCCAAGGAATACCAAGCAGTTTCACTGCATTTAAACTTTGATGAGTCCTGCCACAAGCTTGTGTTGTAAGTGGCGCACAGGCCATGAATGAAAGCTTATTCAGAGCTTGAGAAAGCACTGGGCCACTTAAGAGGCTGAGGATTTCCCAGCCAGCACACCAGATTTACACTTAAGAAAAGATCATTTAATAAGGAGCTGTTCTGTGAATTGTTTTCTTTTGGTTCCCCCTTTTGGTTGGTAGCTGGTAATCATGGTAAGTGGCTTAGTGAATAAAGGGAGGAGCAATAAATGGTACCTTTATTATAGTAAGGCTTTTGAGGCTTCCACCTGTCATTCTTATAAACAAGCTAATGAAACATGGTCTATATCATGAGGTGGATATACAACTGGTTAAAAACAGAACTTGAAAGTAGTTGCAAGTGGGTTACTGTCATACATTAAGGGCATTTCAAGTGATATCCCACAGGGCTTGGTGCTGGGTCTAGTTCTTTGCCATGTTTTCATTAACAATTTAGACAATGGAAATGCTTACAGAACTTGTGGATGATGGGAAGCTGAGAGGGGCTGGAAGCACTTTGAGGGACAGGATTAGAACTTAAGAGTGATCCTGACAATTTGGGGTTGGTGGGGGAAGAAGTCTGAGAAGAACAAGATGACACTTAATAAAGACATGCTTGAAGTGCTGTACTTGAGGAGAAATCAACTGCTCATTATCAGTAGCTAGGCAACATACAAGTAAGGACCTGGTGACCAAAATTAGATATTCTTCACAATCTGACCGGTTCAGAGTGTTTTAGCTTTAAAATGGAAATGAAAAAATAAACATCACTTGTTCTCAATGGTGAGGATCAGATAGTTTGGCACAGTACTTACTTGCCTACATGAGGCTCGCACATGCTCTTGCCCTGGAGTGCTCAATAACCATGTTCCAAGATTCTCTAGCTTAGAACAAAGGCAATTGTTGTGCAAGTTTTAGTTTTCTAATAAAAGCTTGGAGGTCACTGTGCTGTTAAGAGACTGAAGTCTGCACATATGAAATGAGCTCTTTTGACAGTATAGCCATCTCTTCCCCCTCAATGGAGCGGGGCCCCATCTTTTTTCCCATCACAGCAACACTGCTGGCAATAAAGAAACTTTATTAAAAGATCTACTTAAATCTCTTATTCCAGAAAGAGAAAAAAAATTGACTTCGAGTTCTCAGTGAGACTCATTAGAGATATTTATTTAGTCTGTCATATGAATACACTGAAGCTATGTAAATCAGAACAGACCATATAGATTTAGCTGACCTTGATGAAGTCTAGCCTTAGCATCTGATATTAGTCCTTTCATGGACTTCTAGAACTATCTTGTTCCAATCATTCATGTTTGTTACTAAACAGAAGAAGAGACTAGAGGGCCCTCTAGTGTTCTGTCATAGGACACATGATTAACAAATGAACTAACAAGATGGTGGTCAGACAACTTTAAACTTTAGTAAAGAAGCAGTTTTCATTCTAACTAGAACTTCTGAATGTTGATTTTGAACTTCTTCACCCCACGGAATTCAGTTAGGATAGACCTGTAAAGAAAAAAAAAAGTGGCAAGATTAATATAACAAGCCAGATTTTGATCTGAAGACCTTAAATCTACAGGCAGATCTGCGTTTTTCATGAAATAAGGCGCACACTGCAGAACTGTGAAGACTAGCTCTGCAGAATTACACTGGGTATTTTTAAATCAAGTCTGTTTTCAAGACTGTCAATTTCTCTTCCGAAACAAGTAGCCTCAATCAGTGGCAACACAACACTCATTGGTACATGGGGACTGTAGTTGTGCTTTACACACCTTTAAGGAGAACTAGGATCCATCTCAGTTACCACCCCTGCTTCTCATTTCAGACACAGACATGCAACTGCAGAGGAGGCAAGTGAAAAGGTTGTGCAAGTCCCTTGTTCCCAAGCCTACACTGGATTCAGACAAGCCAGAGGGTATATTATTACATTGGTTGTGGTCCACTTCTGGATCAGAGGCCAGATATTTAGTACAAATATCAAAACTTGACAAGTCACAAATAGGTAGAAGCAGCAGCTGCCAAGCTAAGGGTTGCAAACCCCATTTCCATGCAGGAACTTAGTTCATTAAGTCAGGACTATACCAGAAATGGGGTTGTGAAGCACTGGACTAGAATTAAACCCCTGCATCTTTCTGGTATCCAAGAGATCAAAAACAGGCCATAGAATAATATGACCATAATAATTAACTGCAGTGACTAGATACATAGTAAAATAAATGCATGACAAATGATATAACTAAATAAATTACTTACCATTAGCAAACCTGCATTGCTTCAGCACTTCACTGAAGCCCTCGCACAGTTTGAGGTCAGTCTGGTTCTGTGCACACTCCAGGAACTGCTTCATTTCATACAGACAAGGGCCATTTTGCGATTGCTGCTGCTGGTAAGCAGGCTGGGCTGCTTGAGGCTCCTGAAAAAGGAACCACAGCAGCAGAGTCAAGGTTTTAGAAATGTAATATCAGTGAGAATTACTGCAGACTTGCACTGCCTACTGTCTTCAGAGGAAAAATAGCTACTGATGGAGCAGAGAGCATTTGGTTCTCAAGTTAGATGCATCTAAACACAAGGGGTGAAAATCCAGAATCCTACTGCTGTAGGAGTTCTGCAACTGACAAAAAAAAATCTAGTCTTTTCAAATTAATTGCAGAACTCTCATTGAAATCAATGAAGCTAGGATTGCAGCTATAGTATTCAACCTGAATACAAATTCAGATGCTTTCCACATGGATTTCTGTTCCCTCCCATTGAGAGGATTCATGTTCAGTGAAACTATATGGAACTTTTAATTCCCCTTCTATTGATGATCCTAGTTGATAAGTCAGTAAGTATTTGGGCCTGTAGAAGTGACTGTTTACACAAAGTGGTGCTAACCATTACTAGAGAGCTCATTTTTAACTCCTCACACAGCCGATTTCAAAGGAGTAAGGATGTTGCGTTTGTAATGTCATCATTTTGTTCAAATTTCAAACAACTGCTGGAATCTGACCCTTGCTTGAAGTTAAGCTGGATAGCTAGATGCTATTTCTGACTAGAAGGCAACAGATAGAAACTCTTGTGCGCAAGTCCAACAGCCAAGGACTTGCAATCTTTATCTTTAAAACCTTATTCCCCAAGGTGTCAAACCCGTAGCATCTCTACCATTAACATCAAGTTATTCTGGGTGAACTGCCAGCCCAAGCAGAAGGGTATTCAGTTTTTGTGACTGAGAATGCACGACTTGTCTGTTTTAACCACTGGGTACAGCAGACGTCTTGCCTTTTTCTTACTCAGCCAGTGGTCCCACAACTTACAAGACACTGCTACACACTTCTGGCAAATCAAGTTCATTTCAGAAGTGGCAAAATAAGTACAAGTGTCTGAGGAAAGCATAGATACATTTCCATTGACTATATCTGTGCAGTAAAACATAGTTGTTAGGGGCTCCCACAGACATGTGGGGAGCCGACTCAGACACACTGGTGTCGGAGCAGACTCAATTAACTGAGTTTGCTGGAGCGTGGAAGTTACCATGCTCCAGCAGCCTCCAGCATCACGCGCACTGAAATATGGCGGCAGGGCACTGTGAACTAAAACTCACTGGGTGACATAAGAGTCAGCATTTTTGTCAGTGTGGGGGGCACCGATACATGGGGATGCAGTTCCCTAATGAAGATGCCCCCCATCCTCCATATGGGAACGTGCCCTGGGGCATCTATGCAACACAGAGGCCCCTCAGCGGCATGTATTAGTAAGGTTCACAGCCCAGTTACCTGGTAAGTAATGTCGGGCCTTGCAGCCTCAGAGCCACTTCCTCCTCCAAACCCTCCTGTAATGGCGTGCCCCAGCGTGTGGCCTACAGCGGAGCCCACGGCCACGCCCGCAGCCGTGGTGGCCATCTGCGCCATCAGGCCGGGCTGCTTCGGGGCGGCAGCGGGAGAAGCCACGGCGGAGGCCGGGGCGGGTGCCGGCACAGCGGCGCGAGCTGCAGGCGGCGGCGGCGGGGCCGCTCTCCTCATTGGCGCACGACTAGGGAGGAGAGAAGAGCCCACAGGTCACAACGCGCACAGACACGACACCACCCGCCCCCTCACCCCAGGCCAGGCCCCGCTCACCTGGCGGGAGGCGCCATGCGGGACGTGCGGCTGCGGCTGCCCCGAGGCATGATGGCGGCGACGCGGCTGCAGCAGCGAGCGGACAAGGACAGCTCCTCCGCTCACGAGGCCCGGCGCGAGACTGCTGTTTCCGCTTCCGGCCACCCGAAGGTCACCTAGAACCCGGCGGCGCGCGGTGATGTAGCCGTCGCTCGCTGATGACGTGACCGAGGAGGGGTGGGGCTGGGGTCAGGGTCAGGGTCAAGCTGCGGCTGCGCGCGGTGCTCGGTGTTATCTGGTGGGGGGGGCGGGGTGGGCACAGGTGCGGGTGTGCCAGACTCCCCCGCACAAAGGCGGGGTGTGGGAGCCTGGGCCTCGCCGCTAGCCCTGAGGGGGGTTGACTCTGAACCCCCCCCCCAGGTGGTGTACGCTGTGGTCTTGTTAACGTTGCTCGATTGGAAACATCCCAGTAAAGGGATACCCGGTTGTATCGTGTGAAGGAACTTGCTTCGGCTTCTCTTGTGCTTCGCTGGATTAAATGAAAGCCCCAAGAGGCATCCCGAGTGTAACATTAGCGTAATAGTAAAAAGTTGTGTCGCTACTTGTACAAGTTGTGTCGCTGCTTGTAGACTAAAAGTTGTGTCACTGCTTGTAAACTGAGTCTTTATTTTCACCTGGCATCTGAAGGCAGGGGCGTGACCCACTTGCGGCACACCAGGGACTCCCAAACTCTGACAGCTTGCACCGCACCAATTTAAAATGATACAAGTACCACCAGCAGTTTTTTCAGTTCAACCTTAAGTACCACCAGCAATTTTTTGTTGTGTAAATTGCAATAAACCTGTTAATGTGTACCACTGATAGGTACCACTGGTGGTAGGCATACTGCCCATTGGGAACTGCTGCCCTACACCTTTATTTCATGTCATTGCATTGAGTGAAACACGTCTATGTGGTAGCACGCAGAAGCATCCCAGAGTGCATTTGTGCTTGTCTTCTGTATCACAGGAAAGACCTCTTCAGCTTAGAGAGAAAACTAGAAATACTGCAATACTAACCAGTAAAACCATGATTAATCTGATAGCCGGAGTTCTGCTAAAGATAAAAGCCACTCAGTTTGTAAAGGAAGACAAGGTTTTATTTTCATAGTTTCTTGGATCTATAAAATATCAAAGCTGTACTACGTGCAGTTCACCAGTATACACAAACGGTCATTTATAAACTTCCCAATGCCAATATCCATAATATACGATCTACACATCCAGGATAACACCACTTAACAAGACTTTAAAAAGTGTGCAGTCAACTAATGAGATGCATCTTACTGCCATTACATTTAAGATCACAAGAACTAAAAGAACATAATATCTTGGAAATCCTGGAAATCTTCAAGAAGAGACTGGATAGTCACCTTGCTGGTGCCACCTGACCCCACCTGTCTTTCCTGCTTGGTGCAGGGGGCTGGACCCAATAATCTTCTGAGGTCCCTTCCAGCCTTGTGATCTATGAACGTATGTTTCTTCCATTTAGTTTATGCATTTATTTGCTCCTCTTTTGCAATTTGCCTTGTGTCCAAAATCTTTGTCCTCCAAACCCTCACGCACATAACTTTGGGTTTATGAGTAGTCCTACCAAGTGACTAAACGTGCATAATATTAATCACATGCTTGTTACACCTGTAAAGTAAAACAGCCCCCTGCCCGCCCCCCCCCCCCCGGGTGCTAATGCAATTTAAAATAAATGAGGTCCCGGTCATACAAAAAACTTAGGCAAGTAGTTAGCTTTGAGCACTCAGTGGGACTTTTCACTTTAGAAAATGAAGCAGGACTGGCATCTTTGTTTCGGGTTTGCAAGAGCCTTTCATACGGCATGAAGAGGACAGAGATACTGAACAGGAAAACAACTGTAAGGCATCCCTGCTTTTTTAAGAAAATAGCTTTATTGCAAGCTTACGGTGCATCTTGTAAGCACCCTGGCTGAGATCTTCAGTGGGGCCTATGACCTAAATGTGGACCCTTTAGAAAAATCCCAGCTGTCCTTTAAACCCTGAACTTGCTCACATTTAGAGGTAGAGCCCAGACTCATTTACTATCTTCAATGGGAGTCTGCAGGATGACAGGGAGCCAAGGCGGGTTGTAAAACCAAGCTCATAACAACCATAGCTGAGATTCGAGGTCCCCAACAGAGGTGAGAAGTGTTAGTATTGCCCGCAGGTGGAGGAGGGCCAGGACTGGGTGCCCTAAGCACGGCTGTGGGCACTGGACATGAACAGATCATGTTTTGCAGGAATGTTTTGCAGGCTTGAAATGTGCTAAGTCTTCCAGATGAAGCCCCAGGCATCGGACCTGCGCAGGAGGCTCTGCTCACGCCCTGAGTGGACTGAGTGCAGGCTCCAGCAGACACGCCCCTGGGCCTGGTCTTGCTGACAAGCATCACTTGCTGGTCCTACAGGACTGAGTGCTGGAGCAGCACAAGGGGCGGCCCTGCCAGACCCCGCTGTGCTGCCAAGCCCAAGGAGGTGTTCCTTGTGTGGCCCCTTCACTGTGCCTGCAAGAGCAGGACACAGAACCTCCGCTCCTGGCACACAATAGGCAAGGGCTCCCCTGCTGCCACTCCTGCAGGAGGCAAGAGAACCACTGAGGCTCCATCAGACTCCTGGTGAAGGTCAGAGGGGACCCGGTGAGTCCTCAGGGTCAAGTGAAAGGCAACCCATGTCAATTTTTCCAACTATTTTAGGTGGTCTAATAAAAGATTTACTCCAAAAAACCTTGTGTATGTGTATCTGTGATACATTAATTTCTTCCACAAAGTGCAAATCGCTCTGGAAACCTGAAGGGAGATACCAGGCTCAGCAGGATTTTAGAAAAGGGGTCTGTTATTTATACGGAGCCACGGCTGCATTACGTACTGCCCGTGGAAAGAGCAACAAAGGCACTACAGCCTAAGCACAATTATATTGGGGATAATTTGATGCCACTGAAACCCAGATCCCTGCTTTATTCAATCAAAGTAGCAAGGGCTGGTTGTTCTGCTGAGCCTGATCTAACCTCTTTGTAAATCGGGGGAAGGGGGCTTATGGGTTAGTGGATGTTCATCTGGGTCTGGTGTATGAATTTCTTTTTAAGTTGGTGCAGAGATTCAGCCACAAGGAAAATCTCATACTGCTCAATTTGTCAGTGTGGGCAGGTATATCTCCAATTATTTGTGTTGTACGCAGGTGTACACAAGCTTTGCATTATTACATTATTGCTCCCATGTGAAATTCAAGCCTCTATGAGGAGGTGTAATACAGGTGTTATTTTCAAGAGAGACAATGTGGCATTGCCTTTTCTTCGGGTTTTTGCTATTGCGGAAGAATAAAATCCCATATTTTTAGGAAACAGCTTCAACAGGGGTGATTGGTGCCTCCTGAGTCTGGTGGGAGCACAATTTGTGGGCCAAGAGCCCCATAGCCACTCCATCAGCTATCTAGGTTGTAGCCATATTGGTCTAGAGGAAAAGGCAATCAGGACTCCATCTATCTACTCCTATACTTCTGTGCTGTGGCTTAGTGTCCCCACCCCAACAAGCTGCTGGCCCGCACAACAAAACAACTGCCCCATCCTGAGCCGTGTCAAGTCGGGGGCCAATCTCAGGCTACCAGTTCCTTGTGAGCTTCAGCAATCAGTTATGTATTTTTATGTATTACCTTAGCTGCCCAAAACAGGCTCAGGATGTAACTGTATGTAGGATGTAACTGTCGCCTGACTGGTGAAATCATCCATACCACTTTATAACATGCAAAGCATTAGTAGTCTGAAGTGCAGGTTGAATCAGAAAAGTATTATCCGTTCCTGGCAGGGGTATTAAAGAAGACACAGCCTGCTTACACTGCTACAACAAAGCATGTTTTGAAACCCAGGTGGGTAAACCTGTCATCAAATGTGCTGTACAATACAAATAAACTCCCTCTGCAAACAGATGTGCTGTCTGCCACACCACCAGGAAAGAGCCTAGACAGCAACGGCCTTTTGAACGTGACCCCGGCTAGAGATCAAAGGCACTCTTATTTTCTCTTCCATCTCCCCAAAGCACCTTGCCCGCCTCTGGTCCTTCCTCTCGCAGACCCAGAGGACCACACTTCCACCTTCCGCTTCCTCTGTGCCAAAACAAAGTTTATTGACTTTCAGGACTTTTAACCATCTTTAGCTGAGCCTGCGGAAGGGTGTATGAGCCTGAAACCTGGCAGAAAAATCTTTTTTGCTGTTGTTGTTGCAATTTCTCAGTTTAATAAAAGGTGTCCTCTCTGAACCAAGGGTTCTGCATTTCTTATCCTGAATGTGTTTCATTTCAATGAAGGGAGGACATGCCTGAAATCTCGCTAGAAAGGATTTTTCCAACGAGATCGGATTCACCCAAAGACCCTGCCCCCTGCCACATCTCCTCCAGCTCTTCCATCGGCTGCAGCCAGGGCGGAGAAGGCGTCCAGGGGCACCTGTCCCGGGCCAGCTTGGAGGGGTGCAGGAGTTGCACTCGGGATAAGACATACATTTGGGATAAGAAATGCAAAACTCTTAGCTTGGAGAGGATACCTTTTGTTAGGCTGAGAAATTGCAACAACAACAAAGATGTTTTTCTGCCAGGTTTCAGGCTCACGTGCCCTTCCGCAGGCTTAGGGCACCTGTCCCAGGATGGCTTGGAGGGGTGCAGGAGTTGCACTGCTCCACGATGCTGGGGGGGGGCTGCACGGACACCTGCTCCACTTGTGCGTTCAGGACACCCTGGAGGGGTTGCATTTCCCCGCGATGCTGGGGGGCTGCAAAGGAAGCTGCAGCAGCACCTGCTCCACTTGTCCTCCCGGCGTCCCCCCCGCCCCTAGGGGGCGCTGCGGCCGCGACCCCGCCCCCTGGACGTGGCGCCGGCCCGCAACCTGCGTCGCGGAACGCCACGTCGAGCCGCGGGGCGGGGCCTGCCGGCGCGGCCAATGAGCGGCGGGCGCGCATGCGCCGCGGCGGCGGGCCGGGTTGGCGCGGGGGGCGCGGCGGAGGGAGGGGGCAAGATGGCGGCGCCCGTCCTGCTGCGAGTGTCGGTGCCGCGCTGGGAGCGGGTGGCCCGCTCGGCGGTGTGCGCGGCCGGCATCCTGCTCTCGCTCTACGCCTGGCACCTGGAGCGTGAGAAGGGCCGCGACGCCCGCTACCAGGCGCTGTGCGACCTCGGCGAGCGCGTCCGCTGCTCCGCCGCCATCGCCTCCAGGTGAGCCGGGGGCCGGGGGGGCGCCGCACCCGTCCCGCCCGCGCCGGGTGTCACCCCTGCTGCGTTCCGTCGTAGGCAAAGGGTTCAAAACGCTCGCTAATCTGAGAGGCGACAGCACCCGCATCGCTCTCCGCTGGCTTGTAGGCTGGCAGGCAGCGCTTCCTTAATGCCGCTCGGCCTCCAAATTTAAGAGATGCATCTGCTGGCACGACCCGGTTCTGGCCCGCGCACTGGCGACTTGCAGCGGGCGATCAGACAGTAAATACGAAGAGTTGAGTCGGGGTTATTTGCATATTTATTCAGTGGTTTGGTGGTTTTTTTTATGTGAGTGCAATCGTTTTGAGTTTCCCTGTACGATTGTGTTGTATTTAAGACATGTGAAGGGGCCTGGGGAGATCATTGGGGCCAGCTCCCTGCACTGAGCAGGAACGATAACGGGGGGTGAAGTGACCCCAAAGAGGTGACTGCCCACTCTCTTCTTGAAGATATCCAGGGTCAGCGATTGCACCACCTCAGGGGGGAGCTTATTTCATAGTCTGGACACCTTTACTGTGAAGGAGTTTTTCGTAATGTTGAGCCTGAATCGATCTTCCAGGAGTTTGTGGCCATTACTCGTGGTTTTTCCTCAGGTGCCCTGATGAACAGTTGCTCACTGAGCCCTTGACGTCCTCCCCTACTGCAGCGGTAAGCTGCTGCCAGGTCTCCTCTCGGCCCTCTTTTCTTCAGGCTGAAGAGTCGCAGGTCCCTCAGCCTTTCCTTGTGTGACTTGCTGTGTAGGACTCTGATCATACGAGTGGCTCTTCTTTGGACTCTCTCAAGCTTGTCCAGGTCTTTGTGAAATGATGTTGTGTGTGACTTGTCAGGAGAAGCTAGGGTCTACAGAAGCCTCCAAATGTGAAGATCTCGGCTGCACAATTGATGGCGATTGGGGTTGCTCTCAGCCTCTCCCTTTAGCTTGCTCCTGTGGCCTTTTGGCTTGGGGCAAGCGAGACTAAACCCCAAGTCCTCCGGGTTCAGGGCGTGCACGTAGGAGGCCTGCCACATGGATTTGGGAGTATCTGAAGTTCCAGGCTGATGAGTCTGGGAGGGAGGACACTTACCAGAGGTAGGGCTGCTCAGACTGAATCAGTTGAGCTCTACTTGGTTGATAGAATTTGGAAATGATTTGGTCTGACATACAAAATTTCAACTCCCGCCCCTCCCCAAAACAGTGTCTTGAGACAAAAGAGATTTGCATGCTGCCACTTCTTCTAAATCTGTGTCCTCTTACTGTTAGGAACACCGTTTATTGCAGCAACTGCTTTGGAGCAGTCTCGTGCTGTATGGTGCATTGCGGGAGACTGGTCAAGTCCACCTTGTGTGTTGTTAGCCTGACCGCCCTCAGCTAACAGCTACGTTCCTGCACCTACATGACATAGAGTTCTGCCTCCCTTGTTTTTATACTGCTGGTAGTCTGACTTCACTGCCTGGTATTCAGCACTTGCACAGAAACCATCCACTACAGTAAGGCATGTAGTTTTCTTTCTGACAGAGCTTCCTAAAGCAGGCTAGTGTTTTAGCCGAAGGAAACGAGGATTATCCAAAGGTTGACTTAGCATGATTTGTTAGGTATCCATCTAACACTTTTTAAAAAGAAAAATGGAACTGGTGGGGTTCGGTCCTTCACGTGTATAAAGCAAGCTGTCCAGGTGACATTCTTATTGAAAAGTTACTTCTTGTTGCTTCTGGGCACTGTCTGATTTGGTGCTTTGGGCAAATAATGTTGAGTGTAATTTAGAGTGTGCAGAAAGGGATTCAGATAGGGATTTTAAGTATTAAAATGCTCAAACCTCTTATTGTCGTATAAGGCAATAATTGTAGGAAAAAGGTCTGGTAATACGTCAGGGATGCACAGGACGTGTTAACTTTTTTCTTCAAATGCTGTCTAACTTTGAGCTTACTCTCATTAAAGCTAAATCTAGTTGTGTTGTGACTGAAACTAGGGTTGCATCATATCTCGTTGATGTGTGTAGGTACAGATATGTGAAAGGCAGTTCCTATTGGGGCTGGGTGGGAACCTCATCTTTGCTTTTCTGTTGGTTATCAGATGTTGTTTAGCTTATGGTGAGACTTGAGAATCTTTTTTTTCTCCCTTTCAGATGCAACTTGAAATCAGATGTCTGAATCTAGAGGGGGCGAAGACTTAGATACGCTGATCAAAGCATGTAATTAAAACTACATCAAGGCTACCTGTGTTATGTCACTGAAGTATAATTAATATAATTAATAAAGCTGTAGGACAATAATCAGACATTTGATCTTGGGTATTTTGCTTGTGTAGGTGGGGCTTTCAGCATAACCAGTTTCTCCAAACGAGATCAGATTGGCATGGAAAAATGTCTTTTTTGCCTTTTGTAGTATGCAGCACAGTCCTAATCCAAGGGCAGAGATTCTCAACTGGGGTGCCTTGATCCTTTCAAGTGTGCCACAGTTTTAACACTGTTAGGTGTGCAAACATAATTCGTAAGATAAACTTGGGGATATCAAATAGGGATCTGTAGTGACCTGTTGTCTTTCTGAGTTCTTTGCAACGTGAATTTTTATGTAATCAAAAAAACCTTGTAAAAACTAAAAGCCAGCATTTTCTTCAGGATGCCTCAAGTCTAATGAGGGGTGCCTTGAGTTTAAAAGGTTGAGAAACGCTGTCCTAGGGCCTTTAGGACATGCATTAACTATTTCCTTGTTGTGTTAGCAGTACTCGCCTCTACCCTGCTTTTACCTCTAACATGTTATAGGGTATTCTTGGTGATTCAGTTATTGTGCCTTAAATGCGAGGGTTGGATATGATATTATGGGGTTTCTTTGAGTTAAGGATTGCCTGCAGATGCAGGGACTGAACTTGATAGCCCAGGAGGTCCCTTCCAATCCTGTATTCCCATGTCAGTTGATTTTTTTTTTCCTTTCTTTTTTGTTTAAAGGAAGGTTAGCAAGAGCACTAGTACCTACTGTGTTCCTGCATCTGAAGATTTAAGGAAAAAGCCGACACTTTCAGTTGACAGTGACATCAGTTGTTTTAATAACTTAATTATTCATGAGGGTAAATAGCCAGTGAACTTTTTATTTATGAAGAAATCTATTGAAGAGTTTAGGAACTGCTATTACTAATCAAAGTAGAAAAGGTTTATCCCAGAAGAGTTTTAGACGTTCCATAAATAAGCTTGCAAACAATATCATTTTGTGTCCCTCTGATATTTAGGAGAGAGACCTTGCATCCTCTTGCACAGTGCAGTGCACTGTTTTTAGAACTTGGGCAGTGACTTTCGGGTGGTATCGGGTTGATCTTAAGTATATTTTGGAATGGACCAGGTTCCTGAGTGGCTATGAAGTGCAGGTAGCCACTTTCCCTGGCATGTGGGATGTGTAGGTAGAAGCCCTGAGACAGTTTTCTGGGGGTTAGTGTGAATGACCATGAGGGCTGATTTTGTTGTAGATCTTGAGCAATATTTGCACCTTTGTCAATATTGATCTAGCTTGGCACCTTCAATTGACTTATCAGACAAGTCCTAGAATACAGGTAAGTCCAGTAGCTTTTAAGAATTGACATTAATTTAGGTGTAGCTCTCCAGGTAAGCTGTATTAGGAATTTTCTATTCAAAAGTTATTAAATAAGTCAAGCTATGGGTTTTCCCATCCCCTTAGCCCTTTGTAACCCACTCTGAAAAATTGTGGACTGAAAAAGGATGGTACTTCAACTTAAGTTGGCAGTTTTGCTAAATAAGCTGCCAGATAATTCTGCTTGCATTGAGGACAAGTTCACGGAGCTCTGACTAGATTTGTTGACAATGGCTATGTAACTTGTAACTCTTCTTTCTGTCCTGGTAGCTCTTCCCTAGTTTTTGTTAGTACTGTTAATGTGACTTAAGGCTTGTCTGAATATCAAAATTACACTACTTGACTGTGTGCCATATCTATTCTGATATAGATTATCCCTGCTCAGCATAGGAATAAGGTGTACTTGTATAACTGCATTCACAAGAAAACTTTTTATTAGTATAAATATTTTGATTAAAAAAAAAAATGACCTGCAAAATCCCATGCACCTTGCACTTAAAAATCAAGTTCATAAGAACCTGTTATCTGCACAAATGGGACATGGATCCAAGCTGCTTTGACCTCGCACTTAACCTGATGTTTATATTGCAGGTTTCCATTCAGTTCTGTTATGGGGCAGTTGCTGTAAACTTGATGTCTGTCAAGTTTTGCTTGATTCCAGGTTAAGAACATTTTATAGCTGTTTTCTTTGACTTTAATGGTAAGTTCACTGACACACCAGCCCTTTACTATTGCTGTAGTTGCAAGAGAATAACCAAATACTTCTAACCCTGGCTGCTGCATCTGTTGTTGATTGATGTAAGGTAAGAAACAAATAATGGTAGTTCTGGCTTGAAAGCTGAAAAGCTTGTCTAGCTGCTTCTTTTGGTCTACTACATGCAGATCAGGCTTGTTTAGCATTTTAAAGCTTTGCGCAGTGGCTTTTGACTGGTACTTGCTTGTCAGTAGTGAAACTTTTAATATGGATTATTTTTCAGTTGATTTCCTGCGACTTCAGTGAGATGGAGTACAAGTTTAGTATTTTTGTTGAGCATTTTTGATTCAGTGAAGCAAAAATTAAGTTTCATTTTTAGATCTTTCTTGAAGGACAGTAGTGTAGGGAGGTCGGATGTTATTTAGCAATACCTAGAATATTTAAACTGAGGCATGGAAACGGGTCTGGCTATAAATGTTTCAGAGGGGTTTAATTTGGTTGCTGTAGTCTCTTTCAAGCTGCAGACCCATAGTCTTGTTTTTCTGAGTAGTCAGAGAGCAAGAATACAAAGATAATTTTGCAGTTAGACTGTAGCATTGTGTGTGGCTTGCTTCCTGAAGAAAGTTGTTTTGAAAATCACTGGTAATAATAGCTATTTTCAATTTTTTCTAATATTGCTCATGGCCACAGGAAATTAAAAAGTTAAAAATGAATTGGACAGGGAGGTTGAATTACAGTGGTGGCTACAACAGGGGTTGTTCAGCATTGTTGCCAATGGGCTGCTAGAGGTTAGGGACCATGGTTATATTGTCAAATTGGAACATGTATTTTTGCTACCCAGCGGAGGCTCAACAAGCTTGCGGTGCCCTTCAGAAATGTATGCACTTCTACATGTATGACAGTCTTTTACTTCCAATGATCTAAGCAGTAACATGGACAGTTAGTCTTAAAATATTTTTTCTGTCCTTTAATACTCTTGAGATTTACTTTGTATGATATAGCAGAAATTTTAACCAACTACTTTTAAGTTTGTGTTATAGTCAGGGTTAAAAAAGTTACGTAAGCTCTGCTTTCTTAAGTTAGAGTGAATATATTGGTGGCAAGTCTCAGTTTGAATAATCAGCACTTTCTGATGTAAAATTGCCATTACCTTGAGATTCTGCTGACTTTAAACTTGAAATTCTTTTGTTTGTACCCTTACTACTATGTAATTTGGAAACAATTTATAGAATAAAACTAATGGAATAAAACTAATATTGGTTGTTAAGCCTTTTAGTAGTAGTAAATATTAAGCATGAAGGTGTATCTACTGTATTCTTGA